>NC_067413.1:53807357-55011990 GCF_009764475.1 Pristis pectinata
TTTATGGCACAAGTAATAGTGTGGAAACATACCTTTTGCTAAAGACTCTAAATTGAACCACTTTATATTTTTAAATTCTTTGATATCAGTGAGATATTTATTTCCAGATTAGGGAATTCAAACAGTTTTTTTTCCTAGTGTTACCATTGGCTTTCAGAACACGGCAGCACAGTGGTGCAGCTAGTAGAACTGTTGGCTCACAGCATCAGTGACCTGGGTTCAATCCTGACCTCCGGTTCTGTCTGTGTAGAATGTTCTCTCTCTGATTCTCCCTGTGGATTTTTCTGGGTGCTCAGGTTTCTTCCCACATTCCAAAAATGCGTGGGATTATAGGTTAATTGCCCAATGTAAATTGGTAGAATCTGGGGGGAGGGGAGGTGATAGGAATGTGAGGAGAATAAAATGGGTTAGGTGAGGATTGGTGTAAAATAGTTGTTTGATGGTCAGTACAGACTCGGTGGGTGGAAGAGCCTATTTCTGGGCTGTATCTCTCTATGACTGCTGCAAACACTTATTAAGTCATCTTTGCAGCAAATCTTGTGATAACCTGCTAGCATTTATAGGCTTTACTCGCTGGAAATGGCAACCTCAGTGCAAACCTATTTTTAAATGTCATCATTGCTCCTTTTACACATACTGTATATTTAATCTGACTGAAAGGGTACTGCATTGTTAATGCAAGCCTTTGGATGAAACATTAAATCAAAGTGCTATCAGCTTATTCAGGTGAATATTAAAGATTCCAGTATTTGAGGAAAAGTTCTGGCAATGCCCAAGTTAAATCATTTCCCTAAACAAATATGACAAAAAAAAATGTAGATTAGCTGCATTAGCTTTGAGATATTTAGTAAAAGTGCCAAAAGAGAGAAGATTCAGTGAATTATTCTGATCTGCAATGCATTGTGAGATAGAGTAGTAAAAACAGAATCAAGTCACTTTTGAAAGCAAAATGGTTGAAGGGGAGAAAACTGCTTTAAGAAAAAGTCAACTGCCCCAGCATTAAGCAGTGTTAAAAGATCATTCTTTTCAGTACTGTTTGCTGTGTATAAATTTGCTGTCTTTTTTTGGATATAAAATAGCATAACTTTAAAAAATAATTATGAAACATTGTGAAGGTGTGAAAAGTGTGTTATAAATGTAAACTTGCTAAGTATGCCAACATTGGCCATCTGGAAAATGTGTTTCTCATTAATTCACAGAGACTGGATTTAGGAAATCTGACCACTTTTTAAACTGGGGTTGTCACCCACTTGCTGACAACTCTACCACACAGCTTTAATAAATCAACATTGCAATTTGGGGCAAATGATGTGATATAGTGCTGGCATTTATGGGATTTTCTTATTGGAAGATAGGCAAAGATGTTCTTCTTGCCCATCCTTACACCTGCTTTTCATTGAATCAGCAGGAGCCTCTGCAGCAATACTGAGCTTTCCATAGAGATCCACATAGAACTCAGTGTCCTGGTATAACCTCTTTACATTGCCATTTGGACTTGTTGCTGGAAATCTAGATAGCACTAACTTGAGTTGGCACTCCTGAACTGCTGAGTGGCAAGAGGCTCATCCGTGTCTGAAGTTTCACGTGAATAAATGCAGGTGCTGAGAAAAGTTACTTAATGATTGATCTGTGTGCATTGTTCTATAATTTGGGACATGCATGGGGCACAGATCTTATTTTCAATCATCATCTGGACATGCCAAGAAGCCTTTCGTCCTACCAGTTTAAATTGAAATCTAATTCCCAAAGATGCAAGCAAAATTCAAAATTAATAGCGCCTCCTTCCCAGGGCACCAATGCTCAAGATGAGAGGGCATGGCTTTAAGGTTATGGGTGGGAGGTTCAGGGGAGATTTTTCACCCAGAGTGGTTGGTGCATGGAATGCACTGCCTGGGGTGGTGGTGGTGGAGGCAGATACTTTGGACAGGTTCAAGAGTTTGTTGGATAGGCATATGGAGGAATGTGAGATAGAGGGATATGTGGGAGGAACGGGTTAGATAGTGTGAGGGTGGTTTGATGGACGGCACAACATGGTGGGCCGAAGGGCCTGTTTTGTGCTGTATGGTTCTATGGATGAACCACAGATGTATATTACAATTCCTTAAAGTACATCCAGCATTTAAATCAGAGTTCCCATAATCAGCACATTGCAGATTACTGATGGCAAGAAATTAGTTTTAATCACTCTTGCTTATTGGAGGGCTTGCTGATGTACAGTACCCAACCTGTGCACAATGATGGTTCAGATAGGATACCGGCAGGCATTGCTGCTCAACGAGATCCATCTTTTCCTAACTCTTTCCAGCTTTGACAGCCTCCCCAGATTTCCAACTTCTTCTAGACCTCCTCTCCATGTTCCTCAGTTCTCCAGATATACAACTTTTCCCCATCCTCTCCAACTCCAGTGAAACAATAGATCAGAGATGAGGAGGAATTTCATTAGCCAGAGGGTGGTGAATCTGTGGAATTCATCGCCACAGATAACTGTGGAGGCCAAGTCACTGGGTATGTTTAAAGCAGAGGTTGATAGGTTCTTAATTAGTAAGAGCGTCAAGGGTACAGGGAGAAGGTAGGAGAATGGGGTTGAGAGGGAAAAATAGATCAGCCATGATCAAATGGCAGAGCAGACTTGATGGGTTGAATGGCCTAAATCTGCTCCTATGTCTTATGTTCTATAGTAAGATGTAGACCATGGCCAGCCACTTACAAAAAGGCCTCATCGAACAGCTGGGGGTGGGGTGGGGGAGGAAGAAGAGGGGGCTGTTGCCTAGAATGTACCCCAGAGCATGTTGGAAGAAGCAGCATGCTTCCAATGACACACACTTGGAGGGTGGGAGGGAGCTCAGGCAGCTCATAAAACATGATGAAACTACATCTCCTGTCAGAGTGCTTGGCCACTTATTTATCGAAATTTGAGGGTAATTTCTGGATCAGAAGTAATGGGCCATTTATGTGGTTTGCAAAATAATTCAATTGCCATGATCCCAGATTGGCAAGGAATTGAGGTTAATATGCAGTATGCGCCTAAAAGACAATCACTTCCATATTCAACCTGACCTGCTAAGAATTTCTAGCACTTTGATTTAAAACCTGCATGTATTAATAGTTACTATTAGTCTAATGCCATCTCACATTTATCTCTTGCTGTCTTTTTCTCACTCTCATTCTCTTTATTTCACTCTTTTGTTTTCTCCATGCACTTCCTTGAACAGTATCCTTCTTCTAAAAGTCCGTTATAAAGCACAGAAACAGGCCTTTTGCTCTCAACTCATCCACGCCAAACAGGGTATCTTCTGGAACTAGTTCTGTATGCCTGCATTTGGCCCATATCCCACTAAACCTTTCCTATCCACCTACTTGTCCAAATGTCTTTTAAACATTGTAATTGTACCTACCTCTACTAATTCCTCTGGTAATGCAGTTTGTTCCATATACCAACTGTGTTTTTATGTGGACAATTGGGCTGTGTTTCAGGGAAGGTGGGACCTGTTCCGATGGGACAGTTTGCACCTGAACTGGAGGGGGACTAACATACTCCTGGGTAGGTTTGCTAGTACTGCTTCAGGTGTTTAAACTAGATTTGCAGGGGGAGGGGAACCAGAGTGTTAGAGCAGATAGTGAAGTGGAGGAGGAAAAAGGTCAAGCGAAGACTGCATGTACAGACAGAAATCAAAGGTTTGTACATGACAGTAATGTTCTCAGGTGCATCTATTTCAATGCAAGGAGTATTGTAGGTAAGGCAGATGAAGTGAGGGCATGGATTGGCACGTGGGATTACGACATTATTGCTATTAATGAGACCTGGTTGTGGGGGGGGGGGGTGGGAAAGAGGAGGGGGAATGGCATTACTAGTCAGGGAAAATATCACAGCTGTGCAATAGACAGAACAGCCCAGAGGGCTCCCCTACAGAGGCCATATGGGTGAAGCTGAGGAACAGGAAAGGTGTGGCCACACTAATAGGGTTGTATTGTAGTCAGAGAGAATTGAAGGAACAAATCTGTAGACAGATAGCAAACCAACGTAAGAAACAAAGTTGTAATAGTGGGGGATTTTTAAATTTTCCACATATTGATTGGGGCTCCCACACTGTGAAAGGGCTGGATGGCTTAGAATTTGTCAAATGTGTTCAGGAAAGTTTCCTAAATCAGTATAGAGGTACCAGTGAGAAAGAATGCAATACTTGATCTCCTATTAGGGAACCAGACAGGTCAGGTGAGAAGTACGTGTAGAAAATTTTGGGTCCAGTGACCATAACGTCATTAGTTTCAAGTTAATTATGGATAAGGACAGATCTGGTCCCCAAGTTGAGGTTCGAAATTGGAGAAAGGCCAATTTTGTGGCAATGAGAAAGGATCTAGGAAGAGTGGATTGGGATAAGTTGTTTTCTGGCAAGGATGTGTTCAGTAAGTAGAAGACCTTCAAAGGCAAAATTTTGCAAGTGCAGAGTTTACATGTTCCCACCAGGATTAAAGGCAAAGTTAACAAGCATAGGGAACCTTGGTTTAAAGGATATTGGCAATCTGGTTAAGAAAAAGAGAGGTGTATAGCAGGTATAGGCAACTAGGAACAAACGAGATACTCAAAGAGTATAGAAAATGTAAGAAAATACTAAAGGAGGAAATCAGGAAGGCAAAAAGCTGACATGAGGTTGCTTTGGCAGATAATGTGAAAGTAAATCTGAAGGATTTCTACAAGTGTATTAAGAGTAAAAGGATAGTAAGGGACAGAATTGGTGCCCTAGAAGATCACAGTGGTCATCTATGTGTGGAGCCTCAGATGGGGGAGATCTTAGTTTTTTTGCATAGTAAACTGGCATAGTGTATATGGAAGGAAAGGAACAAGCAGTAGTGTCATGGAACAGAGATTAGAGGTGGTAGTGCTGGCTGCTTGACAGCAAATAAAGGTAGATAAATCCCCCGGGCCTGACAAGATATTTCCTCAGACCTTGAGAAAGACTAGTGTAGAAGTTGCAGGTGCCCTGGCAGATACATTTAAAATGTCCTTAGCCACGGGTGTGGTGCCGGAGGACTGGAGGGTAGCTCATGTTTAAAAAAGGCTCTAAAAGTAAACCAGGTAATTACAGGCCAGTGAGCCTGACATCAGTAGTAGGTAAATTATTGGAAGGTGTTCTGAGAGATCAGATATACAAGTATTTGGACAGCCAAGGGCTGATTAAGGATAGTCAGCATGGTTTTGTGTGTGGTAGATCATGTTTACCGAATCTTGTAGAGTTTTGAGGAGGTTACCAAGAACGTAGATGAAGGAAAGGCTGTAGATGTTGTCTACATGGACTTTAGTAAGGCCTTTGACAAGGTCCCACATGGGAGGTTAGTTCAGAAATGAGGTATCCATGGAGAGGTTGTAAACTGGATTTGAAGTTGGCTGTGTGGGAGAAGACAGAGAGTGGTAGTGGATGATTGCTTCTCAGACTGGAGGCCTGTGACTAGTGGTGTGCCTCAGGGATCTGTGCTGGGAGCATTGTTGTTTGTTGTCTATATCAATGATCTAGATGATAATGTGGTAAATTGGATCAGCAAGTTTGCTGATGACACTAAGATTGGAGGTGTTGTGGACAGTGAGGAAGACTCTTAAAGCTTGCAGAGGGATCTGGACCAACTGGAAAAATGGTCCAGAAAATGGCAGATGGAATTTAATGCAGACAAATGCCGAGCCACAGAGAGCTGGGAAAGTGACATCTGACATGGATAAATCACCTGTAATATTGCATCACCCACTCCCAGAGATGTGCCTCTTAATTTTGTGGCAGCACAGTAGTGTAGCGGTTAGCACTATGCTACAACAGCGCCAGTGATTGAGGTTCCATTCCCGCTGTCTGTAAGGAGTTTGTACGTTCTCCCATGTCTGTGTGGGTTTCCTCTGGGTGCTCCAGTTTCCTCCCACATTCTGAAAGACATACAGGTAGGTCAATTTGGGTTTAAAATGGGCGGCAAAGACTTGTTGGGCTGGAAGGGCCTGTTACCACGCTGTAAATAAAATTTTTAAAAAAATTTAATTTAAAAAGTGTGATATGTTGCATTTTGGAAGGACAAATCAAGGTAGGACATACACAGTAAATGTCAGGGTACTGATGAGTGTGGAGGAACAAAGGGATCTGGGAGTTCAGATGCATAATTCCCTGAAAGTGGCATCACAGGTAGACAGGGTTGTAAAGGCGGCTTTCGGCATCCTGGCATTGATAAATAAAGTAGTGAGTATAGGAGTTGGGATGTTATGGTGAGGTTGTATGAGACATTGGTGAGGCCAAATTTGGAGTATTGTGCGCAGTTCTGGTCACCCAACTATAGGAAGGATATCAGTAAGATTGAAAGAGTGCAGAGGAGATTTAATAGAATGTTGCCAGGTCTTCAGGAGTTGAGTTACAGGGAAAGATTGAACAGGTTAGGACTTTATTCCTTGGAGCAGAGAAGAATGAGGGGAGATTTGATAGAGGTTTACAAAATTATGAGGGGTATAGACAGAGTTAATGCGGGTAGGCTCTTTCCACCTAGATTAGGAGAGATGAGTATGAGGGGACATGGCTTTAGGGTGAAAGGGGAAAGGTTTAAGGGGAACTTCTTCACTCAGAGTGGTGGGAGTGTGGAACGGGGTGCTATCTGATGTGGTAAATGTGGGCTCATTCTTAAGTTTTAAGAATAAATTGGATAGATACGTGGATGGGAGAGGTCTGGAGGGTTATGGACTGGGTGCAGGTAAATGGGACTAGTTGGAATAAAGTTTCAGCACAGACCAGAAGGACCAAATGGCCTGTTTTCTTGCTTTAGAGTTCTATGGTGTTATTATGTAGTTATTATAAAAGAACTACAGTTCTCAGTAGGCAATGTAAGGGGTCACATGGGGGAACAGGAAGTGGCTGTAAAGAGGGAAAGCAAGCCAGTCTGGTGTGATTAATAAAAATATTCAGTTGTTAAATCCACACAAAGTTTGTCTTGTGATGAAGAATAAACAGAACATGGTGTCAGAAGTTGGTGAGGTCTGAACAGGGAGAGTAGATGAATACTGTGTGCAATTGAATAAGAGACTGAGTATGAAAGAAAAGCTGTAATAAAGACAAAAAATTGGCCAGCATGGCAAGGGAGCACATTGTTCTTGAAGTTCAGCAGTCACTGGATTTAATTGGAAACACTTCAAACAGCGATTCAAAATATATTTAGATGCTAGTAGAGTGGGAAGGAAAGATGAAAAATTGAAAGCATCTATTTTTCTGCACAAGATTGGCAAAGATGCTTTGGACTTCTATAACAGTTTTCAAATTGATGAGACAGCTTTTGAGTTGGGCGCTTTGAAGAAATTTGTGGAGTATTTTATCCCAAGTAAAAACATCACATTTGAGAGAGAAATTTTTTTTCCTGTGACCAGAAACAAGGTGTTAGCTTTGACCAGTACTTAACTGAGCTTCGCACACTAAGTCTTGTGAATTTGGAGATTTGAGAAACTCACTAGTTAAAAACAGAATATTTTGTGGAATTCCAGATAATGGACTCAGAGAAAGATATGGCCTTTCCGGAGTCTCCCTGCCTCTGGGAAGGCTATGTCTGCACCAGGTGTGTCGAGCTGCAGCTCCTGAGGGACCATGTTAGGGAACTGGAGATGCAGCTCGATGACCTTTGTCTGGTCAGGGAGAATGAGGTGGTGATAGAAAGGAGTTATAGGCAGGTGGTCACACTGGGACCATGGGAGTCAGGCAAGTGGGTCACCGTCAGGAGGGGGAAGGGGAAGAGTCAGGTACCAGAGAGTACCCCTGTGGCTGTACCCCTTGACAATAAGTACTCCTGCTTGAGTACTGTTTGGGGGGGGGGGGGGGGGGGGGGGGGGGGCGGGAGACAGCCTACCTGGGGGAAGCAACAGTGGCAGTGTCTCTGGCACAGAGTCCAGCCCTGTGACTCAGATGGGTAGGGAAGGAGAGAGGAGGGCACTAGTGATAGGGGACTCTATAGTTAGGTGGGCAGACAAGCGATTCTGTGGATGCAGGAAAGAAACTCGGAAGGTAGTTTGCCTCCCAGGTGCCAGGGTCCGGGATGTTTCAGATCGCATCCAAGATATCCTGAAGAGGGAGGGAGAACAGCCAGAGGTTGTGGTACATATTGGTACCAATGACATAGGTAGGGAAAGGAATGAGGTCCTGAAAAAAGACTACAGAGAATTAGGAAGGAAGTTGAGAAGCAGGACCTCTAAGGTAGTAATTTCCAGGTTACTGCCTGTGCTAAGTGACAGTGGGTATAGGAACAGAATGAGGTGGTTAAATGTGTGGCTGAGGGATTGGAGTAAGGAGTAGGGATTCAGATTTCTGGATCATTGGGGCCTCTTTTGGGGCAGGTATGACCTGTTCAAAGAGGATGGGTTGCACTTGAATCTCAGGGGGACCAATATCCTGGCAGGGAGGTTTGCTAAGGCTACTGGGGAGAGTTTAGACTAGAATTGTTGGGGGGTGGGATCCGAACTGGAGACACTGGGGAAAGAGGTGTTTGGCTCTCAAATAGAGAAAGCTAGTAGTAGGTATGATAGGTAGATGATAGAGAAGGGACATGCTCAGACAGGTTTGAGATGTGTCTATTTTAATGCAAGGAGTATAGTGAACAAGGCAGATGAGCTTAGAGCTTGGATCAATACTTGGAGCTATGATGTGGTGGCCATTACAGAGACTTGGATGGCTCAGGGACTGGAATGGTTGCTTCAAGTGCTGGGTTTTAGATGTTTCAGAAAGGACAGGGAGGGAGGAAAAAAAAAACAGGTAGGGGAGTGGCACTGTTGATCAGAGGTAGTGTCATGGCTGCAGAAAAGGTGGATGTCATGGAGGGATTGTCTATGGAGTCTCTGTGGGTGGAGGTTAGGAACAGGAAGGGGTCAATAACTTTTTTTAAATATAGGCTGCCCAATAGTAACAGGGATATTGAGGAGCAGATAGGGAAGCAGATCCTAGAAAGGGGTGAGAATAACAGTTGTTGTGATGGGGGATTTTAATTTCCCAAACATCGACTGGCATGTCCAGACAGTGAGGGGTTTAGATGGGGTGGAGTTTGTTAAGTGTGTTCGGGAAGGATTCTTGACAATATGTAGATAGGCTTACAAGAGGAGAGGCTTTGCTTGTTTTGGTATTGGGAAATGAACCTGGTCAGGTGTCAGATCCCTGTGGGTGAACGTTTTGGTAATAGTGATCATAATTCTATGTCCTTTACGTTAGCACTGGAGAGAGATAGGAACAGACAGACTAGAAAGGTGTTTACTTGGAGTAAAGGGAATTATGAGGCTCTCAGGCAGGAAATTGGAGGCTTAAATTGGGAACAGATGTTCTCAGGGAAAAGTACAGAAGAAATGTGGCAAATATTCAGGGGGTATTTGTGTGGAGTTCAGCATAGGCATGTTCCAATGAGACAGGGGAGTCACGAGAGGATACAGGAACTTTGGTGTACAAAGGCTATAATAAATCAAGTCAAAGGGAAAAGAAAAGCTTACAAAAGGTACAGAGAGCTAAGTGATGTTAGAGATCTGGAAGAGTATATGGCTAATAGGAAGGAGCTTAAGAAGGAAATTAGGAGAGCCAGAAGGGGACATGAGAAGGCCTTGGCAGGCAGGATTAAGGAAAACCCCAAGGCATTCTACAAGTATGTGAAGAGCAAGAAGACAAGATGTGAAAGAATAGGGCCTATCAAGTGCAGCAGTGGGAAAGTGTGTATGGATCCAGAAGAAATAGTGGAGGTACTTAATGAATACTTTACATCAGTATTCACTACAGAAAAATATCTGGGGGATTGTAGTGGGGACTTGCACTGAGCTGAAAAGCTTGAGCATGTAGATATTAGGAAAGAGGAGGTGCTGAAACTTTTGGAAAGCATCAAGTTGGATAAGTCACCAGGACCAGATGAGATGTACCCCAGGCTGCTGTGGGAGGTGAGGGAGGAGATTGCAGAGCCTCTGACAATGATCTTTGCATCATCGATGGAGACAGGAAAGGTTCCAGAAGATTGGAGGGTTGCAGATGTTGTTCCCTGATTCAAGAAGGGGAGTAGGGATAGCCCAGGGAATTATAGACCAGTGAGTCTTACCTCAGTGGTTGGTAATCTGATGGAGAAGATCCTGAGAGGCAGGATTTATGAACATTTGGAGAAGTATAATATGATTAGGAATAGTCAGCATGGCTTTGTCAAGGGCAGGTCCTGCCTTACGAGCATGATTGAATTTTTTGAGGATGTGACTAAACACATTGATGAAGGGAGAGCAGTAGATGTAGTGTATATGGATTTCAGCAAGGCATTTGACAAGGTACCCCATGCAAGGCTTATGGAGAAAGTAAGGAGGCATGGGATCCAAGGGGACATTGCAATGTGGATCCAGAACTAGCTGGCCCACAGAAGGCAAAGAGTGGTTGTTGAAGGGTCATATTCTGCATGGAGGTCAGTGGTGTACCTCAGGCATCTGTACTGGGACCCTTACTCTTTGTGATTTTTATAAATGACCTGGATGAGGAAGTGGAGGGGTGGGTTAGTAAGTTTGTGGATGACAAAGGTTGGGAGTGTTGTGGATAGTTTGGAGGGCTGTCAGAGGTTACAGAGGGACATAGATAGGTTGCAGAGTTGGGCTGAGAAGTGGCAGATGCAGTTCAACCCAGATAAGTGTGAAGTGGTTCATTTTGGTAGGTCAAATAGGATGGCAGAGTATAGTATTAATGGTAGGACTCTTGGCAGTGTGGAGGATCAGAGGGATCTTGGGGTCCAAGTCCATAGGATGCTCAAAGCAGCTGCACAGGTTGACTGTGGTTAAGGCAGCATATGGTGTATTGTCCTTCATCAATTGGGCAATTGAATTTAGGAGCCGGGAGGTATTGTTGCAGCTATATAGGTCCCTGGTCAGGCCCCACTTGGAGTACTGTGCTCAGTTCTGGTCACCTTACTACAGGAAGGATGGGGAAGCCATAGAAAGGATGCAGAGGAGATTTACAAGGATGCTGCCTGGAATGAGGAGCATGCCTTAAAGCAGGTTGAAGGAACTTTGCCTTTTCTCCTTGGAGAGATGGGGGATGAGGGGGGGGGACCTGATAGAGGTATAAGATGACAAGAGGTCTTGATCAGGTAGATAGTCAGAGGCTTTTCCCCAGGGCTGAAATGGTGGCCACAAGAGGACACAGGTTTAAGGTGATGGGGAGTAGGTATAGAGGAGATGCCAGGGTAATTTTTTTTTCTCTTTACTCAGAGTGGTGAGTGTGTGGAATACGATAGGGTCTTTTAAAAGACTGTTGGATAGGTACATGGAGCTGAGAAAAATAGAGGGCTATGGGTAAGCCTAGTAATTTCTAGGGTAGGGACACGTTCAGCACAGCTTTGTGGGCTGAAGGGCCTGAATTGTGCTGTAGGTTTTCTATGTTTCTAAGTTTCTAAAGACTGTTGAGTGAAGAAAATTTGACCCTGGAAAAGGCAGTGAGTGTGTGTAGGTCAGCAGAAACAACGAGCATAAGCTAAGGAGCTGCACAGGGCAGACAACAGTGCACACTGTGAAAACAGAAGCACCACTCAAGGCATTTCTGAAAGCAACAGCAAAGCAAAAAGGAAGGCTCAAACAGTAAAATGCAGATGTGGAGGTAGACATTCCAAAGATGTGTCCTGCTTAGGGGAAGTCCTGCAATAGCTGTGGGAAGAAGAATCACTTTGAAAGGTGCTGCAAAGCTGGGGCTAAAAAGAGAAAGGTGCACACAGTTGATGAGGAAATGGAGGAATTCTTTGTAGATTCTGTACAGACTGTGGCTGCTGGTGAAACAGAATGGATTGTTCCAGTAACTGTGAATGAGACAGTAATTCCATTCAAGCTTGACACCAGAGATCCGGTGAATCTGTTATCCATGGATGATAAGACTCCCACAGTAAAGACTAAGATTTATCCTGTGAAGTTAAAAGTGACAGGCTACACTGGAGAGAAAGTTCCATTAAAAAGGGGGCTGTATGGTGACCTTTAAGCACAAGGGACAGCACTTAAAAAATGATTGTAGAAGAATACAGCCAATATTAGGTCTGAGTGCATGTGAAAAGCTCAACCTAGTGAGAAGAGTTTTCATAGTAGCTTCACATACCAAAGATGACCACATAACACTCATGGAAGAGTATGCAGATGTCTTTGAGGGGTTCGGATGCTTACGTGGTGCACACCTAATTCACATAGATGAGGCAGTGGCTCCTGTTGTCCATGCATACAGGAAAGTTCCATTTCAACTTAGAGATAAACTTAAAGAACTAGCACACATGGAACGAATGAATGTCATACAGAAAATTGAAGAACCAACAGATTGGGTGAGTTCACTGGTCATTGTGCAAAAGAAAAATGGAGCATTGCAGATATGTCTAGACCCAAGAGATCTCAATAAAGCCATCAAGAGAGCATTTTAAATTGCCAACACGAGAGTAGATCATGTCACGTTTTTCTCGTGCCAAATAGTTTAGCAAGCTCGACATATCATCTGGGCTTTGGCAGACGAAGCTTGATGAGGCAAGTTCGAGACTGTACTTTTAACACACCGCAGGGAAGATATTGTTATCTTCGACTGCCATATGGGATCCTGTCCACACCAGAAGTCTACCATAAAACCATCTATGTGATTTTTGAGGGCATACCTGGTGTCGAGACAATGATGGATAACATCATTGTCTGGGGGTCCACCAAGGAGGAACATGATACTCGACTGAAACAAGTGCTTGACATGACAAGGAATGTCAATTTGAAATTAAATAAAGAGAAATGCAAGTTTGGTGTTAAGACACTGATCTTTACAGATGTCGTCATATCTGAAGAGGGAGTGAAGCCTGACCCAAGAAAGACATCAGCCATTGAAAACATGGAGAAGCCCCAAACAAAGACAAGGCTTAGTTTTTAATAGGGTTATAAAAAATATTTAACCCTAGTAAATTATAAGTGTTTTAAAAGTTTTTAATGGTCGAGTGGGGGCTGGACTGCACAGGCAGTTTAAAAAGCCAACTGCCTATACAGCGGGCAGCGGAGTGAGTGGGAGCAGTGTTCTGGGCTTTGGCTCAAGGGGCTTTGACGTAAAGGGGTAAGGCAGGTGAGTAGCTGGTAGGTAGGCAAAGGTAAAGTTACCTGTTATCTGTGATAAATATTTAAGTAGAATATCAGGTGGGGTAACTAAGGAGCAGCCAGTGTGAGAGTGGCTCAGGGTAGGAGTGGAGCCTTGAGGCTTTGGCGAGCAGAGGCTGAGGAAGAGCTAGCACCCTGAGAGGTAAGGCCGGTAAGTTCCTTTAATTAAAGTCGGATTGGGTAATGAAGGCAGCAGCTTGGGCAGTTGTGTGCTCCGAATGCAGTATGTGGGAAGTCAGGGACAGCACGCTTGTCCCTGATGACTACACTTGTAAAAGGTGCATCCAGCTGCAGCTCCTGGCAAACCATGTTAGGGAACTGGAGCTGGAGGAACTTCAGATCATTTGGGAGGCAGAGGCAGACATAGTTAGGAGTTTCAGGGAGATAGTTACACCAGGTAGCTGGGTGATTGTTAGGAAAGGGAAGGGGATTAGACAGAAGGAGCAGAGCACACCTGTGGCCGTTGCCATCAACAATAAGTATACTGTTCTGGATACTGCTGGTGGGGATGACCTACCAGGGACAAGTTGTGGTGGTCAAGTCTCTGGCACCAAGGCAGGACCCTCATCTCAGATAGGAGGGAGGGTAAAGAGGAGAGCAGTAGTGATAGGGGATTCAATAGTTAGGGGGACAGATAAGAGATTCTGTGGGAGAGATCAAGAATCCCAGATGCTCTGTTGCCTCCCTGGTGCCAGGGTCCACGATATCTCAGATTGAGTTCTTGATATTCTCAGGAGGGAGGGTGAGCAGCCAGATGTTGTGGTCCATGTTGGGACCAATGATGTGGATAGGAAGAAGGAGGAGGTCCTGCAAAGAGAGTTTAGGGAATTAGGTGCAAAGTTGAAGGACAGGACCTCCAAGGTTGCAATCTCAGGATTGCTACCAGTGCCACGTGCTAGAGGCTAGAAATAGGAGGATCATGCAGCTAAATACGTGGCTAAGGAGTTGGTGCAGGAGGGAGGGCTTCAGGTTTCTGGATAATTGGGCTTTGTTCCAGGGAAGTTGGGATCTGTTCTGCAGGGACAGTTTACACCCGAACTGGAAGGGGACTAATATACTTGCAGGTAGGTTTGCTAGTGCTGCTCTGGTGGGTTTAAACTAGGTTTGCAGGGGGAGGGGAACCAGAGTGTTAGAGAAGAAAGTGAGGAGGAAAATGATGGTGCGAAGTCTACAGGTATGGACAGAAATCAAAGGTTTGTACATGACAGTAATGTTCTCAGGTGCATCTATTTCAATGCAAGGAGTATTGTAGGTAAGGCAGATGAGTTTAGGGTATGGATTGGCACGTGGGATTACGATGTTATTTCTATTAGAGAGACATGGTTGAAGGAGGGACAGGACTGGCAGCTTAATGTTCTGGGCTTCCATTGTTTCAGATGTGATAGAGGGGGAAGGGATGAAAGGGGGAGGAGTGGCATTACTGGTCAGGAAACAGATCACAGCTGTGCAGACAGGACAGCCCAGAGGGCTCATCTACAGAGGCCATATGGGTGGAGCTGAGGAACAGGAAAGGTGTGGCCACACTAATAGGTTTGTATTATAGACCGCCCAATAGTCAGAGAGAATTGGAGGAACAAATCTGTAGGGAGATAGCAGACTGATGTAAGAAACAGCAAGTTGTGATAGTAGGGGATTTTAACTTCCCACATATTGACTGGGACTCCCACACTGCAAAAGGGTTGGATGGCTTGGAATTTGTCAAATGTGTTCAGGAAAGTTTTCTAAATCAATACATAGAGGTACCAACAAGAGAGAATGCAATACTTGATCTCCTATTAGGGAACCAGACAGGTCAGGTGACAGAAGTATGTGTAGGGGAGCATTTTGGGTCCAGTGACCATAATGCAATTAATTTCAAGATAATTATGGATAAGGATAGGTCTGGTCCTTGAGTGGAGGTTCTAAATTGAGAAAGGCCAATTTTGTGGAAATGAGTAAGGATCTAGGTAGGGTGGATTGGGATAAGTTGTTTTCTGGCAAGGATATGCTCAGTAAATGGAAAGCCTTCAAAGACAAAATTTTGAGAGTGCAGAGTTTGTATGTTCCTGTCAGGATTAAAGGAAAGGGTAACAAGCATAGGGAACCTTGGTTTTCAAGGGATATTGGTGAGCTGGTTAGGAAAGAGAAAGGTGTGTAGCAGGTATAGGCAACTAGGAACAGATAAGGTACTTGAAGAGTATAGAAAATGTAAGAAAATACTAAAACATGAAATCAGGAAGGCAAAAAGACATGAGGCTGCTTTGGCAGATAATGTGAAGGTAAACCCAAATGGTTTCTACAGGTATATTAAGAGCAAAAGGATAGTAAGAGACAGAATTGGTCCCCTAGAAGATCAGAGTGGCTGTATATGTGTGGAGCCTCAGGAGATGGGGGAGGTCTTAAACAGTTTTTTTATGCATCAGTATTTACTCAGGACACTGGCATTGTGGATATGGAAGGAAGGGAAATAAGCACTAGTGTCAAGGAACATATAGAGATTAAAAAGGAGGTACTTGATGCTTTACAGTGAATAAAGGTAGATAAATCCCCAGGTCCTGACAAGATTTTCCTCAGACCTTGAGAGAGACTAGTATAGAAATTGCAGGGGCCCTGGCAGATTATTTAAAATGTCTTTAGCCACGGGTGCGGTGCCAGAGGACTGGAGGATAGCTCACGTTCTTCCATTGTTTAAGAAAGGCTCGAAGAGTAAACCAGGTAATTACAGGCCAGTGAGCCTGACATTAGTGGGTAAATTATTGGAAGGTGTTCTGAGAGATAGGACATAAGTATTTGGACAGCCAAGGGTTGATTAAGGATCATCAGCATGGCTTTGTGCGTGGTAGATAGTGTTTAACAAATCTTGTAGAGTTTTTTTTTGAGGAGGTCACTAAGAAAGTAGATGAAGGCAAGGCTGTGGATGTTGTCTACATGGACTTTAGTAAGGCCTTTGACAAGGTCCCACATGGGAGATTAGTTCAGAAGGTTCAGTCAATGGGTATCCCTAGAAAGGTTGTAAAACTGGATTCAAAATTGGCTGAGTGGGAGAAGACAGAGTGGTTGTTTCTCAGATTGGAGGCCTGTGACTAGTGGTGTGCCTCAGGGATCCGTGTTGGGGCCATTGTTGTTTGTTGTATATCAATGATCTAGAAGATAATGTGGTAAATTAGATTAGTAAATTTGCAGATGACACTAAGATTGGAGGTGTAGTGGACAGTGAGGAAGGCTTTCAAAGCTTGCAGAAGGATCTGGACCAAATGGAAAAATGGGCCAGAAAATGGCAGATGAAACTTAATGCAGACAAATGTGAGGTGTCTCATTTTGGAAGGACAAATCAAGGGAGGACATACACAGTAAATGGTAGGGCACTGAGGAGTGCGGAGGAACAAAGGGATCTGGGAGTTCAGATACATAATTTCCTGAAAGTAGAGTCACAGGTAGACAGGGTTGTTAAAAAAAGCATTAGGCATCCTGGCATTTATAAATCAAAGTATTGAGTATAGGAGTTGGAATGTTTTGGTGAGGTTGTACAAGTCATTGGTGAGACCAAATTTAGAATATTGTGTGCAGTTCTGGTCACCAAACTACAGGAAGGATGTCAGTAAGATTGGAAGAGTGCAGAGGAGATTTACAAGAATGTTGCCGGGTCTTCAGGAGTTGAGTTACAGGGAAAGATTGAACAGGTTAGGACTTTATCATATCTCCCCTCATTCTTCTCTGCTCCAAGGAATAGAGGTTTACAAAATGATGAGGGGCATAGATAGAGTTAATACAAGTAGGATCTTTCCACCTAGATTAGGAGAGATAAGTATGAGAGGACATGGCTTTAGGGTGAAAGGGGAAAGGTTTAGGGGGAACATTAGAGGGAACTTCTTCACTCAAAGAGTGGTGGGAGTGTGGAATGGGCTGCCATCTGATGTGGTAAATGCAGGCTCGCTCTTAACTTTTAAGAATAAATTGGATAGATACATGGATGAGAGAGGTCTGGAGGGGTATGGGCTGGGGGCAGGTAAATGGGACTAGCTGAATAATGTTTTGGCACAGACTAGAAGGGCCAAATGGCCTGTTTTCTGTGCTGTAGTTTTCTATGGTGAGGTGTTTCTTGGGGATGGTGACTTACCTGGCTAAGTTCATCCCTCGACTGTCAGTGTCAGCACCACTTAGGTCGAACAACAAAATGAATGGATTTGGTCTCATGAGCAAGAAGAGTGTTTCCAGACATTGAAAAGGGTCCTAACTGAAGAGCCCGTGCTGGAGTTTTATGATCTGGAAAGGTGCATCAGGATATCAGCTGATGCATCCCAGCACAGCCTTGGATCAGTACTATTGCAGCAGCCTGATGGCACATGGCGACCTGTGGCCTATGCATCAAGGGCTTTAGCAAGTGCAGAAGCCAACTACGCAGAGAGAAAGAGCTTCTCGCCTGTACAAACGCACGTGAAAGGTTCCATCAGTACATCTATGGGCAAGCTATTGAAGTGGAGACAGACCATAAACCATTGGTCTCAATTATGTCCAAACTACTGAATGACTGTCCCATGAGGATACAGCACATGTTGATAAGGCTGCAGAAATACAATGTGAAGATGATCTACACACTGGGAAAATATGTTTGCTGCTGATGTGCTGTCTTCAGCAATCAAGACAGAAAAGAGTGACCAACAGGTTAATGCAGATATACAGGTCTATGTTGGCATGATTGTCACCTCTTCCAGTATCTCCAGATAGAACAGAGCAGATTAGGAAAGCAGCAGAGGCAAAAGAAACAATGAAAGTACTCAATGATACGATACAGAAAGGATGGCCAGCAGCAAAATGACTGTCCAATGCGTATTCAGGATTATTGGGCATGCAGAGCTGAACTGTCAGTAGTAAAGATATGGTCTTCAAAGGGAACAGGTTTGTAATTCCAGTGTCACTACACAAGGACATGCTCCAGAAGATACATGAAGGGCATCTTGGGGAGGAAAAATGTAAATGTAGAGCAGGTGAAGCGATATACTGGCCAAGAATGAACCAAGACATCAGCCGGACTACTGCTTCATGTGAAATATGCCTTACTTACAGACCAAAGCAGCAAGCAGAACCACTTACACCACACCCTGTACCAGACAGGGTATTTCAAAGTTGGAATGGATTTGTTTGACTAATGGGAAGAGCCATATTGCTGTAACAGACTACTTTCCCAATTACCCAGAGGTTACAACACTGCAATCAACATCACATTCCTGCAAGCTGTTTGCACGAGGCATGGAGTTCCATGTGAAGTAGTATCAGACAATGGTCCACAATTTGAGCTATGAATCTGAATCCTTTGCCAATGTTTTGGGGGGGGGGGGGGGGGGTGCATGGTTCAACATATAGCCTCAAGCCCACATCACCCAAAATCTAATGGCCTAGCAGAGAGTTCAGTTAAGGTGGTGAACAGCCTCATGAAGAAAGCACAAGATGGACGAGAGGATTTCCACAGAAGTCTAATGATTTACAGAAGTGCACCACTACAGAACAGCCTTTCATCAGCCCAAATGCTGATGGGTCGACGCATACGCACTAACCTTCCAATACATGAAAACCTGTTGACACCTGAAGGAGCACACAAGGTCAAACAGGCTAAAGAGGAAGGAAAAGAAAAAAACAGAAGTGACAAGACAATGAAAAGCCTACTAGTCCTGAAGCCTGGGGATCAAATGCGAATCCAAGATCATGATTCTGGCACATGGTCCATGCAAAGAGTTGTGCAAGAGGAAGTAAATCCATATTCATACCAGATCCAGACAGAGCAAGGGACACCTGAGGAGGAAGCACATGGATCTACAACCACAAGCTCCAACCCATGGCTGTGACCCGTCCCCTGTCAGTACACCAAAGGGGCCAGCAAATGGAGAAAATGAACATGTGGACCAGAGTTCCCAGGAAAAACACCAATAGTAGTGCAGCAAATGAAAGCAACACCTGCAGAAACAAGTACCAGACCTAAAAGAACCATTAAACCACCTCAGAGACTGATTGAAAGCTGCTGAGTGGACAAGGGTTCTTGGCAGGTTTATAAGGGACAAAGTATTTGTTTAGTTTCTCTTTAAAGGGGAAGATGTGTTATGTAGTTATCATAAAGAACTACAGTTCCCCAGTAGTCAATGCAAGGGGTCACATAGGGAACAGGAAGTGGCTGTAAAGAGGTAAAGCAAGCAGTCTGGGGTTAGTTAATAAAGATGTTTAATGTTAAACTCATGTGAAGTTCATCTCATGACAAAGAATAAACATAACACCAACCACCCTGTGTGGAAAAATTGGCCCGCTCGGGTCCCCTTTAAGTATTCTCCTCTCATCTTAAATCTATGCCCTCTAGTTTTACACACCAGTACCTGAGAAAAAGACTGAATCCATCTTATCCCCTCATGCTTTTATAAACCTCTGAAAGGTCAACTCTCAGACTTCTCTACTGCAGGGAAAACAGTCCCAGCCTATCCAGTCCAGGCAACATCCTTATGATCTTTTCTGCACCCTCTCCAGTTTAATCACATCCTTCCTATAGCGTGGTGACCAGAACTGCACACAATATTTCCAGCTGCAGTCTCACTGATGTCCCTACTTTGTATTCAATGCCTTCTTTACCACCTTGTCTAGCAGTGTCTCCACATTCAATTAATTATGTACTTGTACCCCAGGTCTCTGTTCTACAACATTCCCCAGGGACCTGCCATTCACTGTGTATGTCCTGCCCTGGTTTTCCTTCCCATAATGCATCACTTTGCACTTGTACGAGTTAAATTCCATCTGCCATTCCTTTGCCCACCTTCCCAGTTGATCTAGATCCTGCTGTAAGCTCAGACAACCTTCTTCACTGTTGACTACACCACCAATTTTGGCGTCATAGAACACTACAGCACAGTACAGGCCCTTTGTCCCACAATGTTGTGCCGACATTTTATCCTGCTCTAAGATCTATCTAACCCTTCTCTTCCATCTTTCTATCATTCATGTGTCTACCTAAGAGTCTCTTAAATGTCCCTAATATATCTGCCCCCACAACCTCCGTCAACAGTGTTCCACACACCCACCAAACTCTGCGTTAAGAAAAACTTACCCCTGACATCCCCCTTATACCTTCCTCCAATCACCTTAAAATTATGTCCCCTTGTGTTAGCCATTGTCACCCTGGGAAAAAGTCTGACTGTCCACTTGATCTATGCCTCTAATCATCTTGCACACCTCTATTAAGTCACCTCTCATTCTCCTTCTCACTCAACCTATCCTCATAAAACATGCTCTCCAATCCAGGCAACATCCTGATAAATCTCCTCTACACACTCCAAAGCTTCCACATCCTTTCTATAATGGGGCGACCAGAATGGAACACAATACTCCAAGTGTGGTCTGACCAGAGTTCCATAGAGCTGCAACATCACTTAGTGGCTTTTGAACTCAACACCTTGACTAAAGGCCAACTCACCATACACCTTCTTAACAACCCTATCAATCTATGTGGCAACCTTGAGGGATTTATGGACATGGACCCCAAGATCCCTCTGTTCCTCCACACTGCTAAGAGTCCTGCCATTAACCTTGTGTTCTGCCTTCAAATTCAATCTCCTGAAGTGTATCACTTCACATTTATCTGGGTTGAACACCACCTGCCACTTCTCAGCCCAGCTCTGCATTCTATCAATATCTTGTAGTAATCTACAGCAACCAGCTACTCTATCCACAAACCACCAATCTTTGTCTCATCAGCAAAATTACTAACCCACCCTTCCACATCCTCATCCAAGTCATTTATAAAAATCACAAAGAAAAGGGGTCCCAGAACAGGGCCCTGTGGAACACCATTGGTCACCAACCTCCAGGCAGAATACACTCCATCTACCACCACCCTCCGTATTCTATGGGTGAGCCAATTCTGAATCCATACAGCCAAGTTTCCTGGATCCCATGCCTCCTGTCTTTCTGAATATGCCTTCCATGAGGAACCTTAATGCCTTACTAAAATCCATGTACACCACATCCACTGCTCTACTTGCATCAATGTGGTTTGTCACATCCTCAAAGAATTCAAATCAGGCTTGTGAGGCACGACCTGCCCCTCACAAAGCTATGCTGACTGTCCCTAATCAGCCTATGCTTCTCCAAATGCCCATGAATCCTGTCTATAAGAATCTTCTCCAGTAATTTGCCCACCACTGAAGTAAGACTCATTGGTCTGTAAATCCCAGGGTTATCCCTACTCCCTTTCTTAAACAAAGGAACAACATTTGCCACTCTCCAATCATCCAGCACTACTCCTGTGGCCAGTGAGGACACAAAGATCATCACCAAAGGCACAGCAATCTCTTCCCTTGCTTCCCATAAATACCTTCGATATATCCTGTCTGGCCCCAATGACTACCGTAATGTTTTTCAATAGTTTCAGCACATCCACTTTTTCCACATTGACATGCCCTAGCATATCAGTCTGTCGTACGCCATCCTCAAACATCAAGGTCTCTCTGGTGAATACTGAAGCAAAATATTCGTTAAGGACCTCCCCTACCTCTTCTGACTCCAGGCACGTGTTTCCTGTTTATCCCAATTGGTCCTATGCTCACTCTAGTCATCCTCTTATTTTTCACATACATGTAGAACACCTTAGGGTTTTCCTTGATCCTACTCACCAAGGCCTTCTCATGCCCCCTTCTAGCTCTCCTAAGTCCATTCTTAAGCTCCCTCCTGGCTACCTTGTAACTCTCCAGAGCCCTGTCTGATCCATGCTTTCTAAAGCATAGGCAAGCTTCTTTCTTCCTCTTGACAAGATATTCTACATCTCACATCAATCATGGTTCCTTCACTCTACCATCCTTACCCTGCCTCAATGGGACAAACCTATTCAGAGACCCATGCAAGTATTCCTTAAACAACCTCCACATTTCTGCTGTGCACTTCCCCAAGAACATTTGTTTCCAATTTATGCTCCCAAGTTCCTGCCTAATAGCATAATTCCCCCTCCCCCAGTTAAATACTCTCCCATATCGTCTGCCCCATCCCTCTCCAAGGCTGTGGTAAAGGTCAAGGAGTTATGCTCACTGTCTCCAAAATGCTCTCCCATCGAGAGATCTGAAACCTGATTAGGTTCATTGCCTAGTACCAGGTCCAGTATGGCCTATCCTCTAGTTGGCCTGTCCACATACTGTGTCAGGAATCCTTCCTGGACACTCCTAACAAATTCTGCCCCATCTATCCCCTCTACACCAAGGAGGTGCCAATCATGTTAGGGAAGTTAAAATCACCATAACAACCCTGTTATTTTTTGCACCTTTCCAAAATCTGCCTCCCAATCTGCTCCTTAGTGTCTCTGTTGCTATTGAGGAGGTCTGTAGAATACTCCCAGTAGAGTGATCACTCCATTTCTGTTTCTGACTTCCACCCACACTGACTCAGTGGACGATTCCTCCAGGACATCCTCACTTTCTACAGCTGTGACACTGTCCCTGATCAGCAAAGCCACTCCCCCACCTCTTTTACCTCCGCCCCTGTCCCTTTTGGAACATCTAAACCCTAGAATATCTAGCAGCTATTCCTGCCCTTGCAACAGCTAAGTTTCTGTAACAGCCACCATGTCATAGTTCCACTACTTATCCACGCTCTAAGTTCATCATCAGCCTTGTTCCTGATACTTCTTGCATTAAAATAGACACTTCAGCCCATCCAACTGACTGCAATTTTGCCCTTTCAACTGCCTAACCTTCCTCACTGTCTTTCTACATTCTGCATTTACTTGTACACTAAATGAACCAACCTCTGACCTATCACTCTGGTTCCCATCCCCCTTGGAAACTAGTTTAAACCCTCCCCAACAGTTCTAGTAAACCTGCCTGCAGTTCAGGTGTAATCCATCCCTTTTGTACAGGTCATACCTTCCCCAGAAGAGAGCCCAATGATCCACAAATCTGAAACCCTGCCCCCTGCACCAATTTCTCAGCCACACATTCATCTGCTAGATCATCCTATTCTTACCCTCACTGGCACACAGCACAGGCAGAAATCAAGAGATTACTACCTTGATTTACAACTTCCTACTTAACTCCCTATATTCCCTCTTCAGGACCTCATTTCTTTTCCTACCTATGTCATTGGTACCAATGTGTACCATGACCTCTGGCTGTTCACCCTCCCCCTTCAGAATGCTGTGGGCCTAATTCGAGATGTCCCTGACCCTGGCACCAGGGAGGCAACATACCATCCAGAAGTCACTTTCACATCCACAGAATCTCCGGTCTGTCCCCATTACTATGGAATCTCCTATCACTACCGCTCTCCTCTCCCCTTCCCTTCTGCACCACTCAACCAAGCTCAGTGCCAGAGACCTGGTCACTGTGGCTTTCCTCTGGTAGGCCATCCACCTTCTCCCCCCCCCCCCCCCCCCCCCCCACCCCCCCCCCCCCCCCCCAAACAGTATCCAAAGCAGTATACTTGTTATTGAGGGGAACAGTGACAGAGGTACTCTGCACTATCTGCCTATTCTCAGTCCTTCTCTTGACATTCACCCAGCTACCTGCCTCCTGCAGCTTCAGAATGACTGCCCCTACATACTCCTCAGTATCCCATAGGAGTCTAAGGTCATCCAGCTGCAGTTCCAGTTCCCTAACACTGTCTGCAAAGAGCTGCAGCTGGATGCACCTCATGCAGATGTAGTTATCAGGGAGACTGGATGTCTCCCAGAACTTCCACATCTCACAAGCTGAACACACCACTGACTCTGGAGCCATTCTCACTACTCTGCACTACAGGGAACACCAAATCAAAGAAAAAGAAACTTATCAGAGATTTATCTTCGCCTCTTCTTACTGAAGCCTCAACTCCCCACTCCAACACTGGCCCACTGACACAATAGCTGCTCTTCTTATACTTGCCTCACCTTTATTTGCTGCTGTTGATTAGCCAATCAGCAGGTAACAACTTGCAAGTGTGCCTTGTTTAGACTCTTGCAAGGTGAAACTCACCAGCTCAGGCACAGAGACTCACCTCTTTTCAAGTATCCCGTTCCAAATCTCGCTCCAACTCCCAACTCTGCAAGTGACACTCATCTACAAACTTACTAACCATGCCACCTACATTCTCATTCCAAATCATGAATATATCCGACAAAGAACAGAGGACCCAGCACTGATCCCCACAGCACACCACTGGTCACAGGCCTCCAATCTGAAATAAACCCTCTATGACCACCCTCCACCTCCTTCGACCAAGCTAATTTTGTATCCAAAAGCTAGTGCACGCTTACCATAAAGGAGGTTAGTTCTTTTCTGTAATATTTACCATATAGAACCATAGAACACTACAGCACAGAAAACAGGCCATTCGGCCCTTCTAGTCTATGCTGAAACTTTATTCCACCAGTCCCATTGACCTGCACCCAGTTTATTGTCCTCCATTGGGACTATGGGCTATGGAGGTTGTATAAGACATTGGCCTCACCAATGTCTTATACAACTTCACTATAACATCCCAACTCCTATACTCAACACTTTGATTTATGAATGCCAGGATGCCAAAAGCCTTCTTTACAACCCTGTCTACCTGTGACATCACTTTCAGGGAATTATGTATCTGAACTCCCAGATCCCTTTGTTCCTCCGCACTCCTCAGTGCCCTACCATTTACTGTGTATGTCCTCCCTTGATTTGTCCTTCCAAAATGCAACACCTCACACTTGTCTGCATTAAATTCCATCTGCCATTTTCTGGCCCATTCTTCCAGTTGGTCCAGATCCTACTGCAAGCTTTGAAAGCCTTCCTCGCTGTCCACAACACCTCCAATCTTAGTGTCATCAGCAAACTTGTTGATCCAATTTGCTACATTATCATTTAGATCATTGATATAGACAAAATGTATCTGTTGGTTGATTTCTACAGCTTACAGATAAAAACAATTTTCTGCAAGTTTTTAATGGACAAATTAATCAAAACAGAAGTATTTATTACTTCAATGACATTTTATCACCTTTTGGATGTTGGAAGTTTGAGAGAGCATCCAGGCCATATTTTAATTGATCTTCACATTAAAACCCTTCTGTGATCACATTGAAAAGTAGTTATAAGACTCTGGTTGACTCAGGATGGGGATAAGATATGAAATACAACAAAACAATTAAATTAAACTTTTGCTTAATATCTGCTGAATTAAGGATTTCAATTTTGACAAATAGAAAACTAAATGTTAGCAATGTGTCAAATTAAGTCAAATTCAGAATTATCTTACAAGGCATTGTTGTGACTGACTGAGTCACCAGAGAGAAACTGAAGCTGGTGATATAAAAGTCCTTATTTAACACAGCAGACCTTCTGGAGAGAAGATAATTTTCCTCACAGATGTTTCATACTTTTAAACACAAAGCAACAATAAATGATTAACTATAGTTTCAATGGTAATAATTACCTGATGAAAAACACCATGATGCTGGAGGAACTCAGCAGGCCAGGCAGCATCCATGGAGAAAAGCAGGTGGTCAATGTTTCAGGTCAGCACCCTTCTTTAGGACTGAAGATAGGAAAAGGGGAAGCCCAATATATAGGAGGGAAAAGCAGAACAGTGATAGGTGGACAAAAGAGGGGAGGTGGGGTGAGCACAGGGTGGTGATAGATGGATGCAGGTAAGAGATAGTGATAGGCAGGTATGGGGGAGGAGGGGAGAGCAGATCCACCAGGGGATGGGTCAAAAGTAAGGAGAGAGAAACAAAAAGAAAGTGGGGTAGAAAAAATAGAGAGAGGCTTGGGAAGGGAAGAAAAAAAGAAGCATGATGGGGGGGTGGTTGTGGGAAGGGGCGGGGATTACTTAAAGTGGGAGAATTCAATGTTACCTACTTAATTACTTAACTACTTAATAATTGCCTACTTAACTTTAACATCTTGAATGTAGACAGGTAACTTTACAGAATTACATATTTACATTGTTATTGGTTTATTATTGTCACTTGTACTGAGGTACAGTGAAAAACATGTCTTACATACCTTTTGTACAGATCAATTTATTACACAGTGCATTGAGGTAGTACAGGGTAAAAACAATAACAGAATACAGAATAAAGTGTCACAGCTACAGAGGAAGTGCATTGCAGGTAGACAATAAGGTGGAAGGTCGTAACAAGGTAGATTGTGAGGTCAAGAGTCCATCTCATCATATAAGGGAACGGTTCAATAGTCTTATAACAGCAGGATAGAAGCTGTCCTTGAGCCTGCTGGTATACGCCCTCAGGCTCCTGTATCTTCTGCCTGATGGGAGAAGCGAGAAGAGAGAATGACTTGGGTGGGTGGGATCTTTGATTATGTTGGCCGTTTCACCATGGCAGCGAGAGGTATAGACAAAGAATCCATGGAGGGGAGGTTGGTTTCTGTGATGTGCTGGGCCGTGTCCACAACTCTCTGCAGTTTCTTGTGGTCCTGGGCAGAGCAGTTGCTCTACCACGCCATGATACACCCAGATAGGATGGTTTCTATGGTGCATCATAAAAGTTGGTGAGGGTCAAAGGGGACATGCCAAATTTCTTTAGCCGCCTGTGGAAGTACAGGCCTGGTGAACTTTCTTGGCCGTGGCGTCTATGTGGTTGGACCAGGACAGACTATTGGTGATGTTCACTCCAAGGAACTTGAAGCTCTCAACTCTCTCGACCTCAGCACCATTAATGTAGACAGGTGCATGTACACTGCCCCCTTTCCTGAAGTCAATGACCGGCTCTTTTGTTTTGCTGACATTGAGGGAAAGGCTGTTGTTGTGACACCAAGTCACTAAGCTCTTTATCTGCTTCCTGTACCCCGACTCATGGTTATTTGAGATACGGCCCACTATGGTGGGAACTCAAACTTGTAGATGGAAACTTGTAAATGGTGTTGGAGCAGAATCTGGCCACGCATGAGTATATAGGGAGTAGAGTAGGGGGCTGAGGACGCAGCCTTGTGGGGCACCAATGTTGAGAATAATCGTGTTGAGATATGGCAGCATATCCCAATCTATAATTTCATAACTCCAGAATAATCCCTAACAGCCATCTAGGAAAATAGTATCACCCATCAAGGGATTGTGTTTTAAGACCTATTTCTCCTATAATTAGGAGGTTCAACATGAAGCGGAATAAATTGGTAATATTAAAGAGGAAATTGGTATTGGTTTATTATTGTCACATGTATCAAGATACAGTGAAACGTTTTGTTTTGCATGCCATCCCGACAGATCATGCCATATATAAGTACATCAAGATAGTAAAAAGAAAACAGAATGCAGATAGAGTATCGTAGTTACAGAGAAAGTGCAGTGCAGGTAGACAAATAAAGTGGAAGAACCGTGACTAGGTAAATTGAGAAATCAAGAATTTAAGAGTTCATCTTTAAGTGTATGAGAGATCCATACAAGAGTCTCATAAAAGATAGAAGCTGTCCTCGAGTCTCATGGTATGTGCTCTCAAGCTTTTATATCTTCTGCTCGACAGAAGAGTGGAGAAGAGCGAATGACGGGTGGGAAGGGTCCATGATTATGTTGGCTGCTTTCCCGAAGCAATGGGATGTGTAGGTGGATTCAATGGAGGGGAGGCTGCTCTGTGATGGACTGGACTGCATTCACGACTCTCTGCAATTTCTTACAGTCTTGGGTAGAGCAGCTGCCATACCAAGCTTTGATGCATCCAAATAGGATGCTTTCAGTGGTGCATCTATAAAAATTTGTAGGAATCATCAAAGACATGCCAAATTTCTTTAGCCTTCTGAGCAAGTAGAGGCACTGGTGTGATATTTATACCTCGGAACTTGAATTTCTCAACCATCTCCACCTCAGCACCATTGGGGTGTACTCCACCCCACTTCCTGAAGTCGATGACCAGCTCCTTTATTTTGAAGATATTGATGTAAGAGTTGTTGTCTTGACACCATGCCACTAAGCTATCTCCTTCCTGTACTCCATCTCATCGTTGTTTGAGATCCATCCCACTACAGTGGTGTCATCTGCAAACTTATAAATGGAGTTAGAAGAGAATCTGGCCACACAGTCATGAGTGAAAAGGGTGTATAGCAAGGGGCAAGGGCACTGGTGTTGAGGGTAATTTTGGAGGAGGTGTTGCTGCCTATCTTTACTGATTGAGGTCCGTTGGTCAGGAAGTCTAAGATCCAGTTGCAGAGGGGGTGCTGAGTCCTAGTTCTAGGAGTTTGTAGATGAGTTTATTTGGGATTATGGGTGGAGCTAAAGTCAATAAATAGGAGTCTGATGTG
This sequence comes from Pristis pectinata, assembly GCF_009764475.1. Lineage (NCBI taxonomy): Eukaryota > Metazoa > Chordata > Chondrichthyes > Rhinopristiformes > Pristidae > Pristis > Pristis pectinata. The sequence continues at coordinate 53,835,651 of NC_067413.1, forward strand.
GTTGTCTTTGTTATCCAGGTGTTCCAGAGATGAGTGTAGGGTGAGGGAAATGATGTCCACTGTGGACCTTTCATGGCAGTAGGTGAATTGCAATAGGTTGAGGTTGTCTAGGAGACAGAAGAAATTCTTTAAGCTGGTTCATTTTATAACATTTCTTCAATATTTCTGCTCTTTTGATCAGCAATGAGTTATGGAGATTGATTGCCTGTTCTGATGAGTTGCTGAGTTGCAACACTGAACAGCAACAATGAAGAATATTTGTCCTAGTAAGTCTTTGATAGTAGATTTTAGAGCCATGCCATGAATTAGGATGAAAGCAACAAATTAAATTGTTGAGTTTATCTTAATTTGCAGGATATTATTGTAGCAATGTTATCTGATACACAATATTCTCTCTCAATTTGTGACATTACAGCAACATCAATTACCTTAATTTTTAACAATGAGTTTTCATATACATTGTTTACAGGCTTATAAAAGCCATTGTAATCCACATTATTTTTGTTTAAAATGAAGGGCATTGAAACAATATATGACCAGTGACAAACAGTGCAGCTTAGAAAGTGTACTTTCTGCAAGTAAAATATAACAACCAATGAGCAGCAAGCTAGCCATTTAATTATGCAAAATGCATGAAATATTGTAAAGTGCACAAAAGTTGAGAGATCTTGTTTAAATGTTAGGCTTGGATATCTGGATAAGTAAATTCATTTAAAAGCACAGTATCCTTGGATGTTAGAGAGAGTCGCATGAAGACAAAAGCTTAATCATATTTTCACTGCATGACTGTGTGAGTTTGAAATTCAGAGCTGTGCTTGGACGTGAAACCTGTTAGTCCAACCTGCTGGCCTAAGTCAGGAGTATGATGGATGGATTCTGAAATTGTGACAGATTCTGAAATTAGAAGTGTGAGGTGGTACACTTTGGAAGGATAAACTCCAAGGCGGAGTACAAAGTTAATGGCAGGATTCCGGGTAGTGTGGAGGAGCAGAGGGATCTGGGGGTCCATATCCACAGATCCCTGAAAATTGCCTCACAGGTGGATAGGGTAGGTAAGAAAGCTTATGGGATGTTAGCATTCATAAGTTGTGGGATCAAGTTTAAGAGCCGCAAGGTAATGATGCATCTCTATAAAACTCTGATTAGACCAAACTTAGAGTACTGTGTCCAGTTTTGGTCACCTCATTATAGGAAGGATTTGGAAGCATTGGAAAGGGTGCAGAGGAGATTTACCAGGATGCTGCCTGGTTTAGAGAGTATGGATTATGAGGAGAGACTAAAGGAGCAAGGGCTTTACTCTTTGGAGAGAAGGAGGATGAGAGGAGACATGAAAGAGGTGTACAAAATATTAAGAGGAATAGATAGAGTGGACAGCCAGCGCCTCTTTCCCAGGGCACCAATGCTCAATACAAGAGAGGATGGCTTTAAAGTAATGGGTGGAAAGTTCAAGGGTGATATCAGAGGAAGGTTTTTTAACCAGAGAGTGGTTGGGACATGGAATGTGTTGCCTGGGGTGGTGGTGGAGGCAGGTACATTGGTCAAATTGAAGAGATTGTTAGATAAGCATATGGAGGAATTTAAAATAGAGGGATATGTGGGAGGAAGGGGTTAGATAGTCGTAGGCGAGGTTTAAAGTTCGACACAACATTGTGGGCTGAAGGGCCTGTATTGTGCTATACTGTTCTATGATTCTATGACTGTTTTTCTCTTTCCACAGACTCTACCTGCCCAGCTGAGTATTTCCAGCATTTTCAGTTTTTATTTCAGATTTCCAGCATCTGAAGTTTTTTTTACTTTCATAGGATGGATTGTTGTCTACTGGCTTGGATGAGTGCTGCTCCAGTAATCTCAAGAATCTTAACATCATTCAGGACAAAGCAACATATTGAACTACCAAATTTTATCCACCAACCTAAACAATCTCTCCCCCACCACCTGCATACTAAACTGCAATATATATAATCTACATAAAAAAAAAGAACTGCTGGAAAAACTCAGCAGATCAGCAGAATCTGTGGAGAGAGAAGCACAGTCAGTGCTTCAGGCTAGCATTTTCTGTCTTACTTCTATTTTGAGTACATTCCCCAGAACTGGTCCCAACACCTTAAGAATCTAAAACATCCTGCCCCACCAGAGATGACATTCTTCGGGATCATCCAGTGAGGCCATATGGGTAGAACATAGAAACAAGAAGGGGAGGGCCACTCCAGTGGGGCTGTATTATAGATCCCCTGATAGTCGGTGGGAACTTGAGGACCAGAGTAGAGAGAAATTGCTCATAGTTGTAGGAATAACAAGATTGCATTGGTGGGAGATTTTAATTTCCCCGATATTGACTGGACTACCCAGAGTTTTAAGGGCCTGGATGGGGTGGAATTTGTGAAATGTGTCCAAGAAAGTTTCCTGAGTCAATATATAAAGGGCCCTACTCAGGAGGGTGCAATAGTGGACCTCCTTCTTAGGGAACGAGGTAGGGCAGATAACTGAAGTGGCAGTCAGGGAGCACTTTGGCTCTAGTGACCATAATTCTATTAGCTTTAAAATAGTGATAGAAAAGGACAGGACAGGTCCACAGGTTAGGGTCCTAAATGGAGCAGGGTAATTTTGGGGGAATGAGGCAGGGTCTAGTAGAGGTCAATTGGATGTGCCTGTTTGAAGGGAAAGGAGCAAATAGCAAGTGGGAGGCTTTTAAGAGTGTGATATCAAGAGTCCAGGAGCAGCATGTTCCTGTTATGGTGAAGGGTAAACCTGGCAAGTTTAGGGAACCTTGGCTGACAAGGGATATTGAAGCTCTGGTCAAGAAAAAGAATTAAGTTTCCATTTGGTTTAGGGGGTCGGGGATGAGTGAATCGCTTGATGACTATAAAAAGATTAAGAATACACTTAAGAGGGAAATAAGGAGGACAAAGAGAGGGTATGAGATGGATCTGGCAGGTAAGATTAAGGAAAATCCCAAGAGGTTCTACAGCTATATAAAGAGTAAAAGGATTGCTAGGCAGAGAGTAAGTCCCCTTAGTGATCAGCAGGACTGCCTGTGTCTCGAGCCACTGGAGATGGATGGGATTATTAATGAATATTTCTGTGTTTACTGAGGAGAGAATCATGGTTGCTCAAGAAATAAGGGAAACAAGTAGAGATGTTTTGGACAACATTCATATTACCAGGGAGGAGGTATTTGCAGCCTTACAGTGCATCAAGGTGGATAAATCTATCGGGCCTGACCAAGTACATCCTCGCACTAGAGGCTAGAGAAGAAATTGCGGAGGCCCTTGCGGAGATACTTGCTTCATCATTAGCCACTGGTGAAATTTCTGAAGACTGGAAGGTGGCTAATATTGTTCCGTTGTTTATGAAGGGTGGTCTGGAAGGTTAAGTCCCATGGACTCTAGGGAGAGCCAGTTAAGTGGATTAAAAATTGGCTCAGAAGTAGGTGGTTGAAAGTTGTTTCTCGGAATGGAGGCTGGTGACTAGTGGTGTGCCACAGGGGTCGGTGTTGAGACCCTTGTTATTTGTTATTCATATACATGATTTGGATGCAAATGCGCAGGGCTTGATCAGTAAGTTTGTGGATGACACAAAATTAGGAGTTGTTGTTGATAGTGAAGAAGGTTATCATAGATTACAGGGGGATCTTGATCAGTTAGGGAAGTGGGTCAAGGAGTGACAAATGGATTTCAATACAGGTAAGTGTGAGGTGATGCATTTTGGAAAATCAAACCAGCGTAGAACTTGTACTATGAATGGTAGGGCACTAGGGAGTGCAATGGAACAGAGGGACCTGGGAATACAAGTGCATAGTTTGTTGAAAGCAGCATCACAAGTAGATAGGGTGGTGAAAAAGGTGTTTAGCATGCTGGCCTTCATCAGTCAGGGCATTGAGTATAGGAGTTGGGACATAATGTTGCAGTTGTATAAGTTGTTGGTGAGGCCGCACTTGGAGTACTGTGTACAGTTTTGATCACACTGTTGTTGGAAGACGTGGTTAAACTGGAAAGTGTGCAGAAAAGAGTTACAAGAATGTTGCCAGGACTAGATGGCTTGAGATATAGGGAGAGGTTGGGCAGACAAGATCTTTATTCCTTGGAGCATAGGAGAATGAGGGGCAACCATATAGAAGTTTATAAAATCATGAGGGGCATAGGTAAGATGGATGGTAGCAGTCTTTTGCCCAGGGTAGTGGAGTCCAAAACTGGAGGGCATAGAATTAGGGTGAGAGGGGAAAGGTTTAAAAGGGACCTGAGGGGCAACTTTTTCACGCAGAGGGTGGTGAGTCTATGGAATGACCTGCCAGAGGAAGTGGTTGAGGCAGGTACAATTGTATCATTTAAGAAGCACTTGAATAGGTACATGGAGGGGCGGGGCTTAGAGACATATGGGCCGAATGCAGGAAATTGAGACAAGCTGAGTGGGTGCTGTGTTCAGCATGGACTTGTTGGATCGAAGGGCCTATATCCGTGCTGTATTGCTCTATGACTCTGTCTCTCCATCTATCCAATCAGCTGCACCATCCTCTTATTTCCATAGTCACTGGGACTAATCTTGTGGTTGCCCAGGATATGGTAAGCATCTGGAGATTTCTATTTTTGAGGTCCTACTTCTTAGTCTCTTTCCTAACTCCTTAAAACCTGAATGCAGGACCTGAACCATTTTTCCACTTGTATCAACTTGTTCTTTGGACCAGGACATCTGGCTGTTCACCCTCATGCTCTAGAATGTTTTGCTGCTGCTCAGTGATATCCCTGACCATGGCAACTTACCATCCTGCAATCACATCTGCTTGCTCCTCAAACTATAGAATCTCCTGCACATCTTGACCTTTTGACCTACTCCCCTTCCCTGGGTAGCTGAGTCCTCCATGGAGTGTTGCCTCTGGCTGCAGTCCCCAGGGAAGCTCTTTCCCTCATCAATATTCAGATGCCGTTAAGGGTCTCCTGAACTACTTACCTGCTGTTTTTATCTGCCTCACACACTTCCTGCCTGTGCTCTCTTCAGCTGTGGCATGACCATCTCCTGAAAACAGCTGTCGATAACATAATTCAGCCTCATAGATGCATTGAAGAGACATCAGGTGTTGCTCAAACTCACCTAGCTAATGGCATTTCAGCACATGGGAAGCATCATAGAGTTCTTGCATAGAACTATATAATTAAGGTGTCCTGCCACGTTTCTATTTATTAGACTAAGTCACTAACCAGAAATAGAGCAGCTTCTTTTCCCCTGAAGGCCCCACTCACCGAAATCCCAAGTTTCCTACTCTGTAGGTGCCATGATCTGTGGGACTGGAGGCTGTACTACATTCTACATTTATACCAGTGAAAAATTCATAGATGATCCCATCCCTGCTGACAGTAATTATATGAAGACATTAACCCCTTATATCCACAAAATTTAGCATGTAACATACAGTTATCAGTTTACAGTAGATTGACTTGAAATTTCAGTTTGGTGTGATTTAATACCCATGTATACCATTAAATAAATCTTTATATTGTTGCAGAAGCTTCTTCAAACATGATTTTAATATGTTCATGCTATGTACTTTTTTTGAAACCGTCCTCAACACTTACAGCCAATCTCTCTTTTGCAGAGCTAGTTTGTTCACAAAAGCAGCCACTAAAAATGGTTGGCATACCTTCTGCCTAGTGTGGAGGACTATATGTTGCATTTGTCTTAATACTCTGAGCATCTCACCAGAATGTGGACTCAACTGTAATGTGACAGAACATGACTGGAAAGGATACTTATGACTGGAAATTCAGGAAGGTTCCATTAATAAGAAACATACTAAAGTTGAGAACAGATTTTCATTTTTATTGCGGTTTTTGATTTCTACTTTACTTTTGAAATAGCTGCTTTTTATCACAACTAGTAGCATAACAGGAATAAGAAACAAGATGGAGGTTGAATAGATCATCTAATATGACGCACATGTGCAGTGATAAAAGCGTGGAAGGAACTGGCAGACTGAAATGGCATGGATATGGAATTATGCTAAAGAGCAAGCAGACGGCCTGGAAAATACAAGTTTATGGACTGTAACAGAGTTCTAAAAGCCAGCCAGAAATAATCCTGATGTGGATTGGCATCCAAATAGAAAATGCAGTCTGAAATGTCATAAAAATGGAATAGCACTGAGATGGAGGGGGCAGTCTGAAATGATACGGCAATGGAATGGCTCGGAACCGGAACAGTCTGAAACAGCATGGACATGTAAAGAGCAGAGATGTAGACAATCTGAAATGTTAGTTATATGAAATGTGGTGTATAAGCAGTCTGAAATGACACACAGATATTGAGGGTCAAGGACGTGGAAGGGCAGTCTGGAATGGCACAAATATGGAATGACGTAGATTTGGAATAGTCAGTCCGAATCAACATGGAAATAGAATGAGAGGGATTTGGAATATGTAGCCTGAAATGATATAGATATGGATTGACACAGATATGAAATGACATAGAGACACAATAGACTGTTTGAAATGACACAGATAAGAAATGACATAAGGACTTTTAAAGGTAGTCTGAAATAACTCAGATTTGTTAAACACTAGGAATCATATAGGGCACTAAGCTTGGGAAGAAGCTGGTTCACCTTCAAACAGTACCATGGAGAAGTGGGAGATTTTGTTGAAAAAGTGAATTTTGTGATGGCGAACCACAAAGGCTCTGATCATTCCTATATTTAGTTGCAGGAAATTTCTGCTCATTGAATAGTGGATGGAGAATGATGGGTGGGGATCAAGCACCCTCACAATGAAAGACAGTAGAGCCATTGAGTGAGATTGTGTTGAGGAAGTGCTGGCTGGTTTCAGAGTACATCTGGAACCTGAAGTCTTTTCATATGATGTGGCTAAGGGCCAGCATGTTGATGGGCCAGCATAGGAGGGGACCAATTATAAGTCTTTGGGGCCTCCTAGGTTTCCTGTGCAGGTAATTCATTTTGTTAGCTAAAAATATTCAGAAGGCAGATGCTGGAAATGTAAAATAAAACTGAAATCCTGGAAATACTCAGTAGGTCAAGGCAACATCTATGGTGAAAAAATGTTAATGTTTGAGGTCCTCCAATCCTCCCCTCTTGTCACCTCAGGGTCCCTCCTTTCCATTTCCCATTCCATCCCAGCTCATCTCCTCATCTCAACAACTTGCCCTCGCCACTCACTCTCTTCTCTCCCCACCGCCAATCTTCAACCCCACTCCAATCCCCACTCTTTCCACTCAACCCCTTCCCCACCCTCATTCACCCCACCCTGACTTACCAGTCCCATTTCAATGACCTATCATCTATTCCTTGCCCAATCCATCTTCCCCATCTCCCTACATCCCCATTTCCATTTCCCCCACCCCAAGGGGTGCTATCCATAGCGGAAATAATTTAACAAATTACATTGTTCGTGCATACCACACCTGCCAAGACAAAGGAGACAGATGTGACCACACTATGATCTCCTCTGTTTTGGGGAGACCAAACATGAATTATATGACAACTTTGCAGAACATTTCTATTCCGTGCTCACACCTGACCCCAAACATCTAACTGTCGATGACTTCATTTCTCTATCTCACTCCCACCGTGACCTCTGTCCTTTGCTTCCTACAACTTTTCAATGAAGCTTAACCTGTTCAAAGGACAGCACATCGTCTTCTGACTGGGTCTTTACTGTATTCCAGTTGCAACACTGAGTTCAACAATTTCAGATAATTAGTATTTCTAGCATTTTTATTTCAGATTTTCAACAATCACTTCACATTCCGATTTTAGATAATTATCCTGCATTTATATCTCTTTCTGGCTGAACTTTCGTTTCTTTGTTTTCTCAGCTGTCCCCTCTTTCACCTTGCACTATCACTCCTATTGTTATAAACCCTTCCACCTTCAACCATATTGCAAACCTTCCCCTCTGTTGTCTCCTCATCCTTTTCCCAACATCTTAAAGGTAGTTTAATCTCGAATTGTTCTGATTGTCATAGAGTCATACAGCATGGAAACAGACCCTTTGGTCCAATTCATCCAGCGAGCTAGTCCCATCTGCCCGCATTTGGCTGATAGCCCTCTTAACCCCTCCTGTCCATGTACCAATCTAGATGGCTTTTAAACATTGCTAATGTGCCTGCCTCAACCACTATTTCTGGCAGCTTATTCTGAAAATGAACCACCCTTTGTGTGAAGAAACTGCCCCTGATGTCACTTTTAAATCTCTCACCTCTGATCTTAAACCTGCGCCCCCTTGTTTTCAGCAGCCCCTCCCTGGGAAAAAGACTGTGTGCTTAACCATGTCTATGCCCCTCATGATCTTATACCTCTAGCAAGTCATCCCTCAATCTCCTACATTCCAGGAAATGAAGTCCTGGTCTACGCAACCTCTCCTTGTAACTCAGGCCCCCAATTCCAGGCAACATCCTGGTAAAATCTTTTCTGTAGGCTAAGAAACATCATCAACCTTATGTGGTGGCTCCAGTTCTCTATCTAGTGGTGCTGCCTGACCTGCTGAGTACTTAAGGTATTTTCTGCTTATATTTCATAGAAGTAACAGATTATATTCTCTATAAACCTTGTCCTCCATTCTTTTCTCCTCAGCCAAGTGGAGCTCTTAACAGTTCTTGTTTGTTTCTAGGTTGCGATGTTTGGTCAAACAGTTGGAACGCGGTGAAACTTCTGTTGTAGATCTGAAAAAGAATTTGGAATATGCAGCTTCAGTGCTTGAGACAGTGTACATTGATGAGACACGGTATGTACGCCAAACATTTTCACATGCTCCTGTACATTTCTTTATTCTTCAGCTGTGCTGTGAGGGGATCTACCATCCACCTACACAGTAATATAATATCATCGTGGTAATTTTGCTTCTCAGGCCCAAGCTACTAAATTGCTCAGTCAGAACCTCCCGTTAACAATGTTCACATTGGTTCAATAACTTACAACGTGATTTGATGAGTTTGACACACAAGTTTGCTGAACGATAAACACTTGCACTGTTTTCCCTCAGCAGAACATTTTGTTTTGTAAGGACAGTTGCCACCACAACAATAGAGACACAAGAGATTCTGCAGGTGCTGGAATCTGGAGCAACACACACAAAATGCTGGAGGAACTCAGCAGGTCAGGCAGCATCTATGGAGGGAAATAAACAGTCGACGTTTCTGGTCAAGACCCTTCATCAGCACTGGAAAGGAAGAGGGCAGAAGCCGGAATAAGAAGGTCAGGGGAGGAGCATAGGCTTGGTTCAGTCCTTTCCTGCCTATGTCTGTGACGCTTCGCATGCTCTCCATCACGTCAACAACTTCCAGTTCCCCGGCCTAACTGTCTCATTTTCACCATGGACGTCGAGTCTCTGTACACTTCCATCCCCTAGCAGGAAGGCCTTAAGCCTCTCTGTTTCTTTCTCGATAACAGTTCCCCTCCCACCACAACCCTCCTCTATCTGGCAGAACTGGTACTCACCCTCAACAACTTTTCTTTTGGCTCCTCCCACTTACTCCAAACTAAAGGTGTAGCCATGGGCACCCGCCTGGGCCCCAGCTATGCCTGCCTCTTTGTTGGCTACGTTGAACAGTCCATGTTCCAAGCCTACACCGGGAATGCCCCCCAACTCTTTCTCTGCTACATTGACGACTGCATTGGGGCTGCTTCCTGCCCCTGTGCTGAGCTCATCAATTTCATCAACTTTGCCTCCAACTTCTGCCCTGCCCTCAGATTCACCTGGTCCATCTCCAACACCTCTCTCTCCTTTCTGGATCTCTCTGTCTTCATCTCCGGAGATATATTAACCACAGATTCCCGCAGTTACCTTGACTACACCTCTTCCCACCCTGTAACTTTTAAGGACGCCATCCCCTTCTCCCAGTTCCTCTGTCTCCATCACATCTGTTTCCATGATGAGGCTTTCTATTCTAGGACATCAGAAATGTCCTCCTTTTTCATTAACCGGGGTTTCCCTTCCATCACCATCAATGCTGCCCTTACCCATATCTCCTCCACTTCCCGCATGTCTGCCCTCACCCCCTCCCCCTGCTGACATAACAGTGACAGGGTTCCCCTTTTCCTCACCTACCATCCCACGAGCCAACATATCCAGCACATGATTCTCCACAATTTTCGCCACCTTCAATGGGATCTTACTACCAGTCACATCTTCCCCTCACCCCTCTCTTCACTTTCTGAAGGGATTTCTCTCTCAGCGACTCCCTTGTCCACTCGGCCCTCCCCACTGATAACCCCCCCGGCACTTATGCCTGCAACTGCACCAAGTGCTACACCTGTCCCTACGCCTCCTCCCTCACTGCCATTCAGCATCCCAGACAATCCTTCCAGGTGAGACAGCACTTCACCTGTAAGTCCAAGGCTGTCATTTATTCCATCCAGCGCTCCCAGTGCTCCCTCCTGTACATCGGTGAGACCCAATGCAGATTGGATGACCCTTCATCGAGCACCTTTGCTCCGTCCACTGCAACAGCCAGGACCTCCTGATGACCACCCATGTTAATTCCACTTCCCACTCCCATACTGACATGTCTATCCATGGCCTCCTCTACTGCCATGTTGAGGCCAGGCACAGGTTGGAGGAACAATGCCTCATATTCTGCCTTGGGAGTCTCCAACCTGATGGCCTCAACGTCGATTTCTCTAAACTTCTGGTAACCCCATCCCTTCTTTTTCTCCCCCCACCCCCACTCCTTTGTTTTCCCTTATTCCTATGGCTCCCTTCCCCTGCCTTGATGACCTGCCCATCTCCTCTTCTCCTCTCCCTTCCCCCATCCTTTATTCGATGGTCCACTGCCTTCTCCTACCGGATTCCTCCTTCTTCAGTCCTTTGCCTCTTTTACCTATCACCTCTTAGTTTATTACATCTTCTCCCCCTCCCCCACCGACCCACCTTTCCCCTCTCACCTGGACTCGCCTATCATCTGGACTCACCTATCCCCTGTCTGCGTGTACTCCTCCCACTCCCCCCACCACCTTATTCCGGCTTCTGCCCTCTTCCTTTCCAGTCCTGATGAAGGATCTTGACCTGAAACGTTGACTGTTTATTTCCCTCCGTGGATGCTGCCTGACCTGCTGAGTTCCTCCAGCACTTATTGTGTATTGCTCCAGATTCCAGCACCTGCGGAATTTCTTGTGTCTCTGCAGGCTGGCAGGTGATAGGTGAGTCCAGGTGGGAGGGGGAAGGTAGGTGGGTGAGGGATGGGGGATGAAAGGGAGTGATGTAAGAAGCTGAGAGGTGATGGGTGGAAGAGGTAAAGGGCTGAAGAAGAAGGAATCCGGTAGTGGAGGGCAGTGGACCATGGAATAAAGGGAAGGAGGTGGGGAATAGATGGGCAGATCATGAGGGCAGTGGAGGAGAAAGAGAAGGGGGGAGGGGGGCCACAGAAATGAGGTGAAATAAAGGGAGGGGAAATGAAAAAAATAGGGGGCAGGGGGTTGGTTACTGGAAGTTAGAGAAATCGATGTTGAGGCCATCAGGTTGGAGACGCCCAAGGCAGAATATGAGGTGTTGTTCCTCCAACCTGCGCCTGGCCTCAGCATGGCAGTAGAGGAGGCCATGGATAGACACGTCAGTGTGGGAGTGGGATGTGGAATTGAAGTGGGTGGCCACCAGGAGGTCCTGGCTGTTGCAGTGGATGGAGCAAAGATGCTCAAGGAAGCAGTCACCCAATCCTCGTCGGGTCTCACCGATGTATAGGAGACCGCACCGGATGCAGTAAATGACACCCTCGGATTCACAGGTGAAGTGATGCCTCACCTGAAAGGACTGTCTAGGCCCTGAATAGTGGTGAGGGAGGAGGTGTAGGGACAGGTGTAGCACTTTGTATGGTTGCAGGGATAAGTGCCAGGAGGGTCATCAGTGGGGAGGGATGTGTGGACAAGGGAGTTGTGGAGAGAGTGATTCCTGCGGAGATGTGCCTGGTGGTGGGATCCCATTAGAGGTGACGCCTCCCACCCACCTACCTTCCCCCTTTCACCTGAACTCACCTATCATCTGCCAGCTTGTGCCCCTCCTCCGACCTCTGTTTGGTTTCTGCCCTCTTCCTTTCCAGTTCTGATGAAGGGTCTCGACCCGAACCACCTGTTTATTTCCCTTCATAGATGCTGCCTGACCTGCTGAGTTCCTCCAGCATTTTGTGTGTGTTACCACAATAATAGCATTGTTTTCAGTTCTGCCTGTCTCAAAACTGCTGGCAGTTGTTTTGATGGTTTTGAATGAAAAGTTCTGCCCTGTATTTATTTTCTTTTCTGATCTGATCCACAATAATATCTTGAGGACTTTCTATCTCAACTGCTCTATTCTCTGAAAGTGACAATGATCCTGTGCAAATTCAAGCAGGTTGGACAGTTTGATTTCCTCCTCAAGGGCCTTCTGTCAAAATAACTTTGAAACATATCCTTAATAGCTCTTGCTTGATCAGAACATTCACATTTTGCAGACAGTTGTTTCATATGCTTGCAATACATCTCTTGTTTTGTTGGCTTCTCTGTGTGCTGGTACACAATTGGCTTATATACCACATTCTGCTATAGGGTGAACTATGTAGTCAGCGCAGATTTTGCTTTTGTGTAGTTGGCAGTCGCAGGTGATAGTGCCATAAATATCATGTGGTTCTTCACCACTACATCATCTGTGCTTCCAAGCTTAAAAGTCCAAAGCAGAAGTACATTCTGGGTGGTACATACGTACATAATGTTCAAGATGATAGTAGTTGTACCTCTGGTTTGTTTATATTCATGTGAACTGTGAGTAGTAGGTCCTTGATATATGCAAACTCACAGCTGCATGTTGTGAAGCAAGTGGTTGATTTCTTTATTACCACCCCCAAGATATCTGGCATACTCCGAACTACATACAAGGTTGAAGAGGCAAGAATAGGTGTAATAGTGTACATCAGCCATTGAATCAAGGAAACTGCAGATATCTGCCACTACCTAGTGTGATAACCTGCATCCCCTAATGTTGCTCCAACATGGAGGAAACAGTCTCTCCCTGTATTCTTTTACTGTGAATTGATCCCTTGGACAAAACTTCATATCTTTTTTTGTCAAGCAGGACAGTCATGCTTCAAAGACTGTTCACATTAAAAAGATAATTTAGAATGAGAAATGTTTTGCATGTATTAGCTTGTACATGTGTATTTAAAAACAAAACTATGTAACATTGACTCTTTTAAAACCAGACGCCTGCTGGATACAGAAGATGAACTCAGCGACATCCAGTCTGACTCTATTCCCTCAGAGGTCCGAGACTGGTTGGCCTCCACTTTTACAAGACAAATGGGAATGATGCTGAAAAGAACAGAAGAGAAGCCAAGATTCCGCAGCATTGTCCATGCAGTACAGGCTGGGATATTTGTTGAAAGGTCAGGACAATTTCTCTGAAGTCTATAATGTTTTTGGCTTGTGTGTCTTACGTTGGTGTTTTATTTATGCAGTCTTGGATAAAAATACCCACGTACTCAAAAAAAAAGAGATGTTTGCAAATGGATCTTTGTCAGCCTCTACAATCAACCCTGATTATAGTAGTGGTGGTAGAAGATTGGAGGGATGCTGACATTATATCATTGTTTAAAGGGGGAAGAAGAGATAAACTGAGTAATTGAAGGCCAGTTAGTTTAAGTTCAGTGGTGGCACAGTTATTGGAATTCATCCTGAGGGGCAGATAAAAATTCATTTAGAAAGGTACAAATTAATCAAGCAGTCAATATAGATCTGTTAAGGGAAAGTCATGTCTGACTAACTCGATTGAATTTTTTTTAGGAGATTACAAGGAGGCAATGTGTTTGAAGTAATCTAAGTGGATTTCAGTGAAGCTTTTGACAAGGTCCCACGTGACAGACTGATCAAAAAAGCAAAGAATGGGATCCAGGGGAAAACGGCAAACTGAATCCAAAATAAGTTCAGTGGCAGGAAGCAGAATGATTGACTGGGGCTTTTTGAGGCTCTTACCATTGATATTCCAGAGGATTCAATACTTGGTCCCTTTTTGATGTATAATTAATGATATAGACTAGGATTTATGGGTATGATAAATAAGTTTGCAGATGATACAAAAATTGGCCATACAGTTGATGGTGTGGCAAAAAGCTTTGGACATCAGGAGGATTTAGATGGTCTGGTCAGTTTGGCAAAAAATTGTCAATAATGTCAATAAGTTAATCCAGAGAATCAGCAGGGCAGGCACAATATGTTAAATGATTGTATTTTGAGGAGTGCCACACACAAAGGAGCTGGAGGAACTCAGCAGATCAGGCAACATCTATGGAGGGAAATAGACAGTCGATGTTTCAGGTCAGGACTGATGAAGGGTCTTGACCCGAAATGTTGACTGTCCATTTCCCTTCATAGATGCAGCCTGACCAGCTCAGTTCCTCCAGCATTTTGTGTGTTGCTCCGGATTTCCAGCACCTGCAGTTTCTCTTGTGTCTCCATTTTGAGCAGTGCATTGGAACACAGCAAAATTGGATTTTATGTCCACAGATCTTTAAATGTAGCAAGACAGTCAATAATATAGTTCAAAATACTTCCGTTTGTTAGGTGAGGCATAGAATATAAGAACAGGGAGGTTATGCTAGAATTGTATGCTTGTTATGCATAGCTTGTGTGCAGTTCTGATCACACATTACAGGAAAGATATGATTGCGTTAGAGAGGGTGCAGATGAGACACAGAAAGAGGCCCTTCAGCCCATTGAGTTCGTGCTGACTATTGATCACCTATTTACACTAATCCTACATTAATCCCATTTTTTTATTCTCCCCACATTCTCATCAACTCCCCCCAGATTGTACCACCCACCTACACACTAGGGACAATTTACAGTGGCCATTTAACCTACCAATCACACATCTTTGGGATTGGGAGCAAACCGGAGGAAACCCATGCCGTCACGGGGGGAACGTGCCAACTCCACACAGACATTGCCGAGATCACAACTGAAGCTGGGTCTCTGGCACTGTGAGGCAGTGACTGTACCAGCTGTACCACTGTGCCAACTTACAAGGATGTTCCCAAGTATGGAAAACTGTAACTTTGAGAAAAGTTTACCTAACCTGTAGCTGTTTTCTTTGGAACAGAAGAGGTTGAGGAGGGACTTATTTATGGTATATAAAATTATGAGGAGCTTGCACAGAGTAATGACCTATTTCTCTTAACAGAGAGCTCAGCTCAAGAACTAGGGGGCACAGATTTTGAAGTTATTGTTAGGAGAATTAGAAGGGAGATGAAGAAAAACCTTTTCATCAAGCCGGGATCTGGAGCTCACTGTCTGAATAGGTGATAGTGGCAGAAACCTTCACCACGTTTAAAAATTGCATGAATGTGCACATGAAGAACTGTGATCTGCAGGGTTACAGCTGAAGTGTTGGAACGTGGAATTACGTTGGGCAGTCAGTATTGAGAAGATGTGCTGAATAGACCCTTGTTATAAATTTTCTCTGAACTGCTGTTGCTGCAAATACACAGGGTAGATAGAAATGTTAGTATCAAAAGATTTTTAACTGCTGATATAATAAGAATAAATTTGGGATTATTTCCTTATTTTGTCCCCTTGTGCGGATGGGATTATTGTCTCCAAAGGTTCATTGTTCTTGCCCAGGCTTGAAAGAGCCTGTGTTTCCAGTATGCCTGTGGGTAACTTTATTTCAACTTGCCCTGTAGCATGGCCCAAAGGCAATGAAAGTATAAGTGCATTTGTAGCCAATGTCATGGTTCTGAGATTTGATCTTTATGATTCATGATGATTACCGGCTAAAATTTATTTCCTACTACAGTAAAATTCTGATAATCACAAGATATCTATTCAGAACTCCTGATGGCTCAGCATCTGGATCACACATTCCCTTAAAACCCACTGGGGTCCCTGTTGCTGTACTCCCGTTAAATCCATCAGGGTCCCAGTTCCTGCACACCCTTTAAACTCACCAGGCCTTCATCTCCTGTGCTCCCTTTAAATCTCTCTGTCTCACTGAAAAATTCGCTATAATACAATGTACCATCTTTAGAAAGGTCAATTTCAAACATGTCAGGGCATTAACAGAAATAACATCCAACAATGTGGAAAATCTGATAGTTCTACACAACCAAAGTCCCAAGTATGCTGGTTATTGGAGTTTTACTAATAACTTGGGAGCCTTTATATATAAAAAAAACCTTCCATTCCCCTTTTTAATTCTTCCCAGTGATCTCTATTGACCCTCCAATCAGTGAGAAGTTTGGTGAAAGAAATATAATTGATGTAGTATATACAGATTTTGAAAAGCATTTGAAAAGGTTATAAATAGATTTTTCATCAAGATTGATCATAGAATAAAACAGATTATAGCAAGCAGATAGAAAAAGGGTTAATCAACTGGAAACAGTTTGGTAATAAGAGATTGGAGACACAAGAGACTGCAGATGCTGGAAATGTGGAGCAACACACAAAGGAGCTGGAGGAATTCAGCAGATCAGGCAGCATCTGTGGAGGGAAGTGTACAGGCGACATTTCGGGTCAAGACCCTTTATCAGGACTGGAAAGATAAAGGGGAGATGGCCAGTATAAAAAGGTGTGGGGAAGAGGTGGAGCAAGAGCTGGCGGGTGATATGTGGATCTAGGTGGGGGGGGGGGGGGCTAGGCAGGTGAGGGAGGGGGAGAGTGGAAATGATGTAAGAAGCTGGGAGGTGATAGGTGGAAGTGACAAAGGGCTGAAGAAGATGGAATCTGCGAGGAGAGGACAGTGGACCATGGAATAAAGGGAAGGAGGTGAGGAGGGGAACTGGAGGGAGGAATATGTGGGTGATGGGCAGATTGAGAGGGTGGGGGAGGGAGAAAAAAGGGGTAGAAGTGAGTGGTTACCAGAAGTTAGAGAAATCTATGTTCATGCCATCAGGTTGGAGACTACCAAGGCAGTTGCCTCATATACCGCCTTGGTAGTCTCCAACCTGAATGCATGAACATCGATTTCTCTAACTTCCAGTAACTACTCCTCTCTATCCCCTTTTTTGTTTCCTTATCCCACCGGCCCCCCATCTCTTTCTCTCCACCACCCTCTCGATCTGCCAATCACCCACATATTCCTCCCACTGGTTCCCCTCCTCGCTTCCTTCCCTTTATTCCATGGTCCACTGTCCTCTCCTATCAGATTCCATCTTCTTCAGCCCTTTGTCACTTCCGCCTATCACCTCCCAGCTTCTTACCTCATTTCCACTCTCCTCCTCCCTCACCTGCCTATCCCCCCCCGTACCTGGATCCACTCATCACCTGCCAGCTCTTGATCCACACCACCCCGCACCTTTTAATACTGGCTATCTCCCCTCTTTCTTTCCAGTCCTGATAAAGGGTCTCAAACCAAAATGTCGATTGTCCATTTCCCTCCATAGATGTTACCTGACCTGCTGAGTTCCTCAGAGCTTTGTATGTTGCTGGCAATGAGAGATTGTTCTTTAAATTGGAGCAAAATGTATAGTGGAGTTTCCCAGTAGTTCTTATTGGACTGCTGCTTTTCTTAATGCATATTAATGATTTGGACTTAGTTGCAAAGGACTTAATTCGGGTAATGTAAACCTTGGAAGCTTAGTGAATAGTGAGAAGGATAATAAAAGTTGTAAAAGAGATATGGACAAGCTGGTCGAATAGGTGGGTAGGTGGCAGGTGAAATTTAATGTGAGAGAGATATGGCATTATATATGGGCATAACTTGTTGAATGGGAGAAGGCAGGTTGAGAAAATTATTAAAAAAGGCATACAGGATCCTGGGCTTTATAAATGGAGGCATGGAGTATATGAGCAAGGGAGTCTTGATGAACTTCTATCACACAGTGGTTTGGCTAGAAATGGAGCAATGGTTCTGGGCACCACACCTTAGAAAGGCTGTAAAAACTTTGCAGAGGGTGTAAAAGAGGTTTACCAAAATAATCCAGGGATGAGCATATAAATTATGTGGATAAAATGGGGTTATTGTCTTCGGAAAGTAGAAGATTATGAGGAGCTCTGATAGAAATCATGAAGAAGATAGACAGAGCAAATCAAGAGAAACTGTTCCCATTGGGGAAGTTGTCAAGAACTAGGGACAATGAATGAATGTGATTGGAAGAAGAACAAATAAGTGAAGAAGACTTTTTTTTACTAGAGTTTGGATGCACTGGCAGGGACAGAAGTGGAGGCAGATGCAATTGTAGCATTTGCTGAGATCTGGAGAAGTATCTGAAAGGAAAGCTTCTGCAGGGCTATGGGATAGGGCTGGTCAGTAGGAATAGTTGGAATAGTCTTGTCCATAGCCGGTACAAGTTTGATGGACCGAATGCCCTCAGTTTGTGCAGTAAACTATTTACTTTGTGATTTGCCTTCCCCCAAAGGTCCAGATGTTCATAGACTGCACCCATATTCTTACATAGACTCTGCCTTTTTCAGTTTGTAGACTTGCTAGTGGGGTGCCATGGGAATCAATACTGGTTCCTTGGGTACTAACAACATTTTAATGACTTGCACGAGGAAACGGAGTGCAACTCGTTAGTTTGCTGATGAAACAAATTTCAGTGGAAAACTGTGGTTATGAGTCAAATTGTGCATAAAAGAATATAGACAGTTTAAGCAAGTAGAATAAAGTGTCGCAGATGGATTATAATGTGGGAAAATGTGGGATTATGCATTTGAAAGGATGAGTAGAGAAACAGAATACTTTTTAATAGTAAAAAAACAAATAAATGTTGATATTCCGAGAGGTCTTGGTTTGTTCATTCTTGAAACACGGAAAGTAAGCATGTAGGTACAGCAGGCAAATGGGATGTCGTCCTTGATTGGAGTGCAAAGTAAGGAACTCTTGCTGAGATCTTACAGGACTCTGGTGATAACTCTTTTAGAATACTATGGTTACTTTTGTTCCCTGAACCGAAAGCTACTAAAATACTTGCCTTGGAGTCAGTGCAGTGTAGATTCGCCATTTTCGTTCTTATAAGAGTGGGTTGAATTATGAAGAGCAGTTGAGCAAGGTTGGCTTTACTCACTGGAATTTAGAAGAATGAGAAGTGTTCTTCATGAGGCACATAAGATTCCAATGAATCTGATGAAGGCTCCAGGACCCGAAGGATTATTTGTTCCCCTTTCCACAGGTGCTGCCTGACCTGCTGAGTTTTTCAAGCACTTTCTATTTCTATTTCAGATTTTCACCATGCGCAGTTATTTTTGATTTTCATGTGAGATTCTAAGTGAGTTTGACAGGGTAGATGCTGAGGGACTATTTCCTCTAGCAGTAGAATGTAATACCAGTGGGCACGGCCTCTGCATGCATCTTGATTAAGTCCATTAGTTCTCACTGACCAATGTTGTTGATGCAGATCTGCTGTTGCAACACTAATTCTACATTTTCTAAACTGCTCCTGAACAGAATGTACCGACGTACTTCAAATATGGTTGGACTAAGCTACCCTCCTTCAGTCATTGAAGTGTTAAAGGTACTTTTTAAGTCTTTATTTACTTTTACTCTATAGCAATCACCTACTCTTATGAAGCAACTTTACAACTTTCTCCTATAGTTGTGGGGCATTGATTGACTGGAGGGCAGATTACTGATTTGGATCCAGGTGTTCATTTACAATTTGCAGCCTTTCATCTCTCCTGAATTAATTTTAATAACTGGAAAGTTGTGATGGATGCAAATGTGGTGTACTATTGCTCAAACCTGTCTGCCTAATTTTCTTTTCAGCTGAATGAACCTAACAGGTAAAAGCTAATTTTTAAGATTGTGCCTAAATTTTGTCTTTTTTTTGTAAATATCTGTTATAGTGTATGATTTATGCCAATGTATTTGCTATCGGTGGATATGTGAAAAATGATCATATGGGCAGCTTTTTGCACTCAATTTTCTTATTTTCAGTCAATAGCAGAACTTGAAATAGGAAGCATGTTATTGAGGGCAGGAATAATTTTAATTTTGTTTTCTGTTGGTATTCTGAATCTGACCCTATCTCTGTGCCCATACAACTCAACTCATCCACTCTATAGATTTGATACTTTCCACTGTTTGTGGAAATGATTTTCCAATCCACTCTTCCTCACATGCAGGATATTTCCTTTTGAGTCACTCCTTAAGCTACCTACAATATTTGCAACATCTATACAATCTTGGCTTTCTCTATTCTACCTTCTGAGTCAAACTTCACTGCATGTACTACCTACTGTTAGCCATTCAACACTTCTGGCCTGTCTTTGGATAGCCCTGCAGCTTTGCATGTCTCCATACACTTTTCTCAGAATCAGAATCAGGTTTATTATAACTGACTTAGATGTCATGAAATTTGTTGTTTTGCGGAAGCAGTACAGTGCAAAGCCATAAAATTATTATAAATTACAAAATAAATAGTGCAAAAAAAAGGAATAATGAGGTAATATCCATGGGTTCATGGACCATTCAGAATCCTGATGGTGGAGGGGAAGAAGCTGTTCCTAATTGTTGAATGTGGGTCTTCAGGCTCCTCCCTGATGGTAGTAACGAGAAGAGGGCATGTCCTGGATGGTGAGGGTCCATAGTGATAGATGCCGCCTTTTTGAGACACCGCCTCTTGAAGATGTCCTTGATGGTGGGGAAAATTGTGCCCATGATGGAGCTGGCTGAGCCTACAACTCTCTGCAGACTCTTTCAATCCTGTGCATTGGAGTCTCCATATGAGGTGGTGATGCAACCAGTCAGAATGCTCTCCACTGTACATCTATAGAAATTTGCTGGTCTTTGGTGACATACCAAATCTCCTCAAACTCCTAAGGATGTAGGTGTGCCTTCTCTGGATTGTATCAATGTGTTGGGCCCAGGATAGATCCTCCAAGATGTTGATGCCCAGGAACTTGAAGCTGCTCACCCTTTCCATCACTGACCCCTCAATGTGTGTTCTCTCAACTTCCCCTTCCCAGTCCACAATCAATTCCTTGGTCTTGCTGACATTGAGTTTGAGGTTGTTGCGATACCACTCAACTATCCGATCTATCTCACTCTTGCAGACCTCTTTGTTGCCTTCTGAGATTCTACCAACAACAGTCGTGTTCATCAGCGAATTTATAGAAGGTGTTCTTTTCACATTAAGAGTGTTTCTGCTTAACATTTTCTCATGCAGCAGCCATTTACTCCTGGCCTCCAGACTGCACAGATGGAATTCAGTATAAATTTCTTGTCACCTCACTGCAAAAACAATGTGATAACTCAAAAGCAAATACAGAAGATATTTACAAGGATAGTGCTAGGGCTGGAGAATTTTGGAGAATTTTAATAATGAAACAGAATTGTCTAGGCTGGTGTAGTCTTCTTTGTGATAAAAGATCATGAGGGGAGATTTAAATGAAGTATAAAATCATAAAAGGCTTGGGTAGAATGCATAGGAAGGTCCTATTGTCATTGACAGAGAAGAGGGGTATGTTTAAGATGGTTCCTAGGAGGAATTTGAGGATTTATTTTTACTCAGTATGTAGTAAAGGTCTAGAACTCATTGCCTGAAAAAGTAATAGAAGCAAAAATCCTAATCTTCAAGCCTACAGATCTGTGAAATGGGATGATGGCGCTCTTTATCAGTATGAAGGTGTGAATGGGTGCCTTCTGTACCATAAATACCTGGTTATGTGATTCAGTGTTTCATGTTCCTTTGCCCTTGTGGGCCAACTAATAGAAATCTCAGTGTTATTGTGTAAAGCAGTGATAAAGTCAATCAGTCATGATGGAGCAGCCTCTTTTACTCTGTTTTTCAGAATATAGATAAATGGACCTTCAATGTATTTGCACTGAATGAGGCCAGTGGAGAACACACACTTAGATTTGTTGTTTATGAACTTTTCACCAGATACGATCTCATTAGTCGTTTCAAGGTTAGTGGGAAATTTTTTGGTCTGCTTGAATGTACAATCATCTGCTCATGTTGTTCACATATTGCAGTGTAAAATGTAGAAAAGCACAAATCATTTGTTACAGCATGCAAAAAAGTAAGTTGAGTTTCCCTTGTGATTTCCCTTCTGTTGAACAGGGGAAGTAAAGATCAATTCTAGTCTTCAAATCTGCTTTCTCTTTAAGTACCTCAAATGATCAATTCTCCACAATCCTTTGGTATAGAAACTCAGAATTCCAGAGATTCACCACCTTCCACGGATGGGATTTCAGATTTAAATGATTACCCCTCATTCTTCTATATTCTGGAGAACGTAGAGTTGCCGCCCCACAGTGCCAGTGACCTGGGTTCAATCCTGATCTCAAGGCACTGTTTGCATGTTCTCCCTGTGACCACATGGTTTTCCTCCTGGTGTTCTGATTTCCTCCCTTATTCTAAAGATGTGTGGTTTGGTAAGTTGATTGGCTGTTGTAAATTGCCCCTGGGTGTGTGAAAGGAAGTGGTGGAATGGGAATATGGAGAGAATAAAATGAAATTAATGTGGAATTAGTGTAAATGGGTGGTTGATCATTGGTATAGACTTGGTGGGCCAAAGGACCTGTTTCTATGCTGTATGATTCTGACTATAAAACAAATGTAACTTTTGGGTTGATGGAATCAAGGTTAGTGACATTTAAGTGCTGGAGGGAGCCAAAGATAATAGCTCTGATTTGGCCAAAATTGATCTGGAGAAAGTATCAGATTGTCCATACAATGATATCAGATAGAGAATTGTCTGTGAGCGCAATGCTCTCTGAGCAGCATGTTGTTAAGGAGCAACAAATACATGGCAAAGAGCAGCTGATGAAAAAGGGATTACAGTGGAAGCTGTTGTGTAATATTACAAAATGATGTTCATTAGTACATGGGCGATAGTGTTTGTAGATGCTATACTGGAACCTACATCATCACTTCATCACCCAGGATAAGTTTTGGCTGTTGCGCACTAGAACTTGTGCAGTATAATTACAATAGTTCAGGTGTTTATAAAATACAAGTCCCATTATTAAATGGTGCATGCATTATCAAGTCATGGATCATCTTCTTTTTCAGTTTCCATTAAGTCCTTTAATGTTCCCAGTTGTTTCATGGAAACTTTAATGACGAGTATTCCTTGCTACTCAGCAGCAAGCAAAACACAAGGAAACCTCTCTACTTTTTCAGGGCTTTGCTTATTATGTAAAAAATGATGCTGAAAGATTTTCTCTTAATTTTAGCAATCATGGAACTGGGAGTGCATTTATTAGAAACATAATTAATTTGTACAAGGAGATCATTAGTAAATGGTTTAGTGGGAGTCTGGTCCATGTCAGTTAAGTCAATTCATCAAAGGTGTTCAGAATGGAGATCATAGACCAAGCAAGTTAATAGTTGGTGATGGAGCTTCTTTTAATATGTCTAGTATTGCCAATAAATATTCAAGACCTCATCAGGTTTGTGGAACTATGAGGTCTGAATGTTCTGCTTTGCAAATAAAGTCATCTGTATTCAGAACAAATATTCCCTTCCATTGTTTTTACTTCAGGGCTCTTTTTTAATGTGTTGTATTCATTGTGTACTTTTATTAATCATTGTTAATTAGAACCTTAATTGCTCTTGTTCCATTTTATTACTAATTCAAAATATCGACACATTAGTTTGGAAAATGTATTAAAGGCACTTCGTGGCCTTAGATGTACAAATGTAGATGAAAGAGAATGACTTGCTGTGAATGCTGTTACAGGTACTGAGAGCCTATATCTTGATTTTTATTTACTCTGCAGTTCTATGTGTTTTTTCTAATGCAGTTGATGTATTTTCCAGTCCTCCAGTCAGATCCTGGGCTGTCCATTTATCTATTTATCTTCTCTCTGGTGAGAGATTCTTATCATTCAGGCCTGATCTATCAGGCCTGATCAAATGTTAGAAAGAGAGAATTTCATTTGTAAAAATCTTCAGTAACAAACTGAATAAATTTATCCTGGAGATTACTTATGCATGTTTTTTAAAAATGTCATAATGTCGGAAGAGGCTTCTGATCTATTTAGTTTTCAGCATCAGTCTTAGAATGTGAATTTTTAAGCTGTAATAAGAGTTCCACAACTCACTATGTATATCAGCTCATAAATACATTTACAAGACTTTTTTTGACATTCCACTGAAAATATGCCACTCAGTAAAGACTCCCCATTCCCCCAGAAACTCTCACAGGTGGTGCAGGTTACAATTTCCATTCGTCCATCTCCTTATCCCATACTTTTTTTACATTAATATATTCAGTGTTATGTCATGTAGGCTGCAGCTTACTTTAAGCAACATAAACAACATCTAATGTGAGTAGTGAACTGGGGAACCTTTATATACGATGGATCTGTAGATTTGTCCAAATCAAAATTTTGGCACTGCACTGCTGTGGATGCCTGAACTTCTGATTTATACTAGCTGCTTTCTGGGCTCTTTACCTGTGGACTGACTTATAAATGACCTCAAAGTGTCGAAATCAGTTAGCAGATTAGGCAGCATTTGTTGTAAGAGAAACAGAGTTAGCATTTCAGGTTGAAGACCTTCTGTCAATTCTGACAAAGGGAGTTTGTCACAGATGCTTTTTCCACAGTTTCCACGATGCTGCCCGACCTGCTGAGTGTTTCCAGCATTTCCTGTTTTTGTTTCAGATTTCTATTTTTATTATAAGTGACCTCCCTAAACTCACTAATTGTTTTTTCTTTCTTTCAGTGGAAATGGGGTGGGGGCAGGTTAAGGTATTCTGCTGAGAGCAGCATAAAATTTTATGTATAGCCAGTCTGTATGTAAATTTGTTTTAGCATTTAGTACACACATTTCTCATTCATCTTCATAATTTGCCATGGTGGAAATGAAACTTAGTGCTTTTGGGTTTTTAGACCAATGTCAAAATTACTACAAAACTTCACCAATTTCCTTATCAACCTTATTTGAATGTAACTCAAAAGCTGAGCAGAGGCATTTTGTTCAGAGATGTTTGTGTTTGCTTATATTTCCTCTTCTATTTCTTTTCTTTGAGATATTTTTTCTTGTTTCCTCAACTGAGTTTTAGTAGAACATATGGGAGATTGTCCCAGTTTTATATAAATCTGATCACTGCAAGCCAATAAAAAAATCTGGATTTCAGCATTTTATATTGATATATTTTCTTTAATGTCAAGCAGGGTGAATATTTCAGATGAATCTACACCATAAATCTTTGTTCATTTGATGTTTTACTTAATTTCAGATTCCCATTTCCTCCCTTGTGTCATTAATTGAAGCTCTGGAAGTTGGATATACAAAATACAGAAATCCCTATCACAATCTACTACATGCAGCAGATGTTACACAGACCGTCCATTCTCTTCTGCTGAGAACTGGTGTTGTGGTAAGTACTGTGGGCAATCCTCTGTAAATTGCATTTGTACAGCTAGTGCACTGAAACCAAAGGCACTAAAGAATTTTCTATCTTTTATGTTTATCAGAAAAGGGACTGTAATTCCAGTAAGCTAACCATTGGACTAGTTGTAATTTAGTAAGCTGCATTGTCATGTCCCAATGTTGCTGAATGAACTGCATGCTGATTGCACACTTAGGCATCAACCTGAAATCGTTTATCTGTTGAACTGATATCTACTGCATTTATTCTTTTGGGTGCTTTCATCAGTTCTGAGTGTCAGCAGGAGTTGTGCTGTAGAGGAACATGACATAAATGGACAGCTACAGTCTCTCCGATCCACACAGAGATGAGAGATTGGTGAATTTAACTCCTATATCTTCATTTACATCTTGTTTCTTAATGGAGCCATTTCTCTTAGAATAGTAAAATCATGGAAAATTTATGATGCTGGAGAGCATTTAGCTCATTGTGTAAATGTTGGTGGAAAAAGTCCAACGCGGCCTAATCCTACCTGCCTGCAATAGGTCCAAAGCCCTGCTGGTCATGACTCTTTGAGTACACGTCCAGGGAATTGTAAAAGTGCCTCTACCACCCTCTCAGGCAGTGTGTTGTAGACCTGTACCAAGCTCTTGGTTAAAAAATATTTCCATCGCCCCTATCTAGGCCTTTCACAATTTTTTATACCTTAATTAAGTCTTCCCTCAGCTTCCCCTGTTCCAAAGGAAACAAGACAAGCTTACCTGTATATTTTAAAAATTTTATTTATTAATTATTTTTGCACCTTGCCAAATATGTTACATCAAATTCCTCTGGATTGAATTGCATTTCCCATTTATCTGCCCAACAGTCCAGGCCATTGATATTTTCCTTCAGTCTAAAACTTTCATCTTCATTGTCAACCATATAGCCAATTTTTGTACAATTTGCAAACTCCTTCATTGTGCCCCTGGAGAGTGGGAATGCTGCGGGGACGACTAGAGAGCAGGAGTGCTGAGGGGACGACTAGAGAACGGGAGTGCTGAAGGGAGGACTAGGGAGTGGGAGTGCTGAGGGGAGGACTAGAGAATGGGAGTGCTGAGGGGAGGACTAGGGAGTGGGAGTGCTGAGGCGAGGGCTAGAGAGGGAGTGCTGAGGGGAGGACTAGGGAGCGGGAGTGCTGAGGATTGACTGGAGAGCGGGAGTGCTGAGGATTGACTGGAGATCTACAGCGCTGCGGGTCAGGGGACTGGAGAACAGATGACTGGGGGTCTCCAACTTTGCTTGCCCTTCACCAATATCTCTGCGTATCGAACAGGCTAGGTGCACTTACTCATTTTTGCAGCTGCCTAGTTCTTTTTAACTATACAGGGACACATAAGTTGGGACATACTGCTAACCTGTTGGTATCTATAAGATCCAGGACATACACAATGCAGGGTGATTGGGAGACTGGTGGATGGACATTGGCCCACAGCCATCCAAACAGCTTCCAATTGGAAAAGGTCACAAGTACCTGAAGTTACAGAGGTATTGCCAGTGGGCCTTCAGATGACCTGGTCCATGAGAACAGAGGTACAACTGGGGAAGCAAACAATCCGCAGGAGGAACTCGGCGGGTTGAGCAACATTTGTGGAGAGGGAGGACTTGTCGACGTTTCAGGATGTTGACAATTGTCATTCATCCTGATGCAGGGTTTTGACCCAAAATGTCAACAATTCCTTCCCCCCCCCCCCCACAGATGCTGATTGACCTGATGAGTTCCTCCAGTGGATTGTGTGTTGCTCCAGATTCCAGCATCTGCAGTCTCTTGTGTCTCCATACAACTGGGGAAGCCCTGCTCACAACCACCCTGGCCACCACCTGTCCCTTACTCTTGGGATACAATGTTAACAATCCTCCCAGAGCCATTACATGATTTGCCTGTCAAACTGCATAAATCCCTCTGCCATTTCATCAAACAACTACTCCATCCTAAAGCAAAATATAGCAAATGCAGAATCTGAAATAAAACACAAAATGTTGGAAAACCTCAGAGGATCAGGCAGCATATGTGGAGAGATAAATAAATCTAACATTTCAGGTCAATGTCCTTTCATCAGAACAATCAAATCCCACCCCAAATAAAGAGAATCATTATAGACATACCAGTATCAAGCATCATTTTTAATAAGCACACTAACGTTACCTGTTGGTCCATTTCCACAATGCATCACTAACACTTTGGTAAAACTGTGCATAACTTGAGTGCACATGAATGTTATGTTTGCATGGTTATGAACATGTTCTCATATGTGTAGTTTTTTTTGTGGTTATTGCATGTGTCCATGTGTATGTGGGTGCTTTCATGGGTGTGTGTTTGTGTATGTTCATACTTCATTGGTGAATTTCTTTAGGTATTTTAATTACCATAACCTTGGCACAAACCCCAATTACATAAGTACATAAGAAAAAGGAGCAGAAACAGGGATGCATGCAATGAGGAAACAAAGCAAAGAGTAGGAATGAACATGTCTTTTTTTAGGATGGGAGCCTTTGACAGGGGGGTGCACAGGGATTGGTGGTGTTCCTAATCTACATCAGTGATTTAGATGGAAGAATCAGGTGCAATATTTCCAAGTTTGTTGATACAAAGCCAGGTGGCATTGTGGGTTATGAGGAGGATACAGAGGGGCTCCAGGAGCTTGTAGATGAATGAGCGAGGATATGGCAGATGGAATACAAAGTAGAAACAAATGTTATTTGCTTTGGTCAGTGTTGGTGTTCAGAGGGAACAGGGTGTCCTTGCCGATGAATTATTGAAAGTTAATAGGCAGGTTCAGTAAGCAATTAGGAAGCTAAATGGCTTGCTTTTATTGCAGGAAGGTTTGAGTTTTCTTCATGTCTTGGTCCAATTATACAGAGCCCTGGTGAGACTGCTTCTAGAACATTGTGTACAAGTCAAAGGGAGGATAAACTTTTGATCCACAGATTATAGTGAAGTTTCACCAGATTGATTCCTGGTTTGTACTCTGAGGAGTGATTAAGCAGATTGGACCTCTCGAGTTTAGAATGACTGGTGACCTGTTGAAGCATTTATGATTTTTAAAAGGCTTGCTAAGGTAAGTTGTTGATGTTTTGTCTTGCTGAGGTGTCCAGAACCAAGGGTCACAGTCTGAAGCTATGGGGTTCACCTGAGAGTAATACATCTTTGGAATTCACTACCCAAGTCACTTGTGGAGACTCAGTTACTACGTATATTCAAAGTAGATTTTTAGATATTAAGAGGTTATGGGATTAATGCAGGAATGAGGTAAAAGGTCAATCATTTTGAATGGTGGAGCAGGCATGAGTGTCCTAATTGTTCCATCCTACTAGTTCTTATGTAACAAATAACCTGCTGGAGGAGCTCAGCATCCATTGGGGCAGGGGCGGGGGAAAGGGGAAGGAATTAACATTTTAAATTGAAAATCCTCCTCCAGCAGATTGTTTGTTGCTCCTGATTCCAGCAGTCTTTATTTCTTATGTTTTATGTAGTGGATCAGACCACACAGTCCCTCAAGCCTGCTCTGCATTTAATAAGATCATGCCTCAATATTTTAGCCTCAACTTCACTTTCTTTCCTTTTTCCCCATAACCCCTGACCCTCCATAGTCTGAAATTCTGTCTCTGATAGAGTTTTCAGTGAACATCTGCGAAAGTTATAAAATCAGTAATGGAGAAGTTTTGAGAAACTTTTCACGAGGACCTCAGTGATTGGTAGATGCACTGACATCCCAGAAATAATACAAGACAATGAATATAACTTACATGAAAATGCACAATATGCACATCTCAGTGTCCAGCTAGCTAACATGGATTTCAACACTCATTCATGGACATCAATAACTGACAATGAAAAAAATCCCCACTTCTATCATTGAATCCACATAAATTGCATATAATTTTATGGAATTTCCTTAATCCCTGCCCCTTTAATGTTGCTGTCTTCAGGGAACTAAAGGTACTGGGACAAGAAATTGGATCATGCTGGAAAATGAGCACTGCAGTTGTAATGCTTGAATAAACTATACCAGTCTGGCCTGATGCAGGCTACACTTGAAATTTCTGCTCACGCCTCAGTATTCTAATTGCAGTGCCAAATGCAATATTTATTGCACCATTGCATTTCCACAGAGTTTTATTCGGGAGTCGAGATGAACTGAAGCCACTGAGACTCATTATGAGGCACCATCGGCAGGGGGTGACAGATGAGGTTAATGTGAAGTGTTGAAAACACTGTCCTGTTAAAAATTTAATGACCTAATGTATGGACATGTTCAGTAAACACATTAACAAATCCCATCTCCAAACAGTTGCACTACTGATCTCTCACACTTCTCCACGTTATATACCTACCTACCTCACTAAACAAGTATCTCTGTTTCAATGACTCTTATCTAGCATTCATATTTTCCACCTCACACTCACACATACATCTCACAACCACATGTCATGATTATGGACACTCCTAGGCATTTTCCAAGACTCTTATCACACTTCCATCTTTGGTAGGAGGCTGGCACTAGTAACAACAGACTGACACAATACAAATACAAATTCCATTACAGTGAACGCACCAATACTGCACACTGTTCAAAATGGTGTATAATATCCAGTCTGAAATAGTATACACCCACTAGAGAAAAAGTGGGCTGAAATTTGCTGGCTGTGATTTGTGTTTGAAGAGTCTATTATTTGCATATTAACCTCATTAGCCGCCTCAGAATCCACAAAACCAGACTGGGGATAGGTCATCCTCAGTCCCAAGTGACTGCCTAAGAAGTAGAAAAAGGCAATGCATACACAGGTACAAAGGGCAGTACAGTGGCACAGCCAGTAGAGCTGCTGCCTCATGGCTCCAGTGAACCGGATTCAGTTCCGACCTCTGGTGTTGTCTGTGTCCTGTTTGCACCTTCTCTCTGTGACCACATGGGTTTCCTCCTGGTTATCTAGTTTCCTCCCAGCTGCCATAAATGTGCGGGTTGTTAGGTTCATTCGCCACTGTAAATTGCCCCTAGCATGTAGATGGGAGGAACATGGGAAGCATAAAATGGGTTAGGGTAGGATTAGTGTAAAAAACAGCTTTGTGGTTGGCAGGGACTTGGTGGGCCAAATGCCATCTTTAGTGCTGTATTTTTCTATGACTCTGTGACCTGAAACTGTGCATGGACTGATATAATACACAGCCTTTGACACTGAATCAATGTTTAAGAATAAGTATTGTAAACATTCTGAAATTGCACCAACTAGTTGCAAATGCTTTTGAGTTTCTATGAAAATGTATCTTTCTTTCTCTGGTGTAAACATGTTGTTGCTGTTGGTGCTGCAGTTGGAACATAATGGTGGAGGGTGTTACATCTTACTGTGTCACTGAATCTGTAGGGAAACCTCTGACTGAATTCATTTGAATCCATTTTCCATCTAATCTGTTTTATAGCACTGGATGACAGAACTGGAAATATTTGCCATGATATTTGCAGCTGCTATTCATGATTATGAACATACTGGAACTACAAACAATTTCCATATTCAGACCAGGTAACATCTAGATTAACGATTTACTCTAAAGTAGGAAAGCTGTTCACAACTGTTTCCTTTGTAAATCTGCTATTCATTCAATGATCAGCAATGCTGAAATTCATTCATTTTTATTTTACTTTATAATGTTGTGCAATGCAAAGAAAGCTCTACTCAAATGACTCTAATTTTCTCTCATATTTTGGCACTCGTCCTTCTTATTCTATGCTGAAGATGGAGAATCAAGCGAGATTTCCAAAGGCATATGCAAAAATATGAATACCTAAGGGCACATTCACCCATCCATACATAGACATATATGTAAACACACAAATGATCTCAGGAATGTAAAGAGCAGCAAGTAAATAGCTTGAAAATCCACGTCCATACCCTCACTCCCAAATTAGGTAAAAACTTCTGGCATTTCCAGCAATCATAGTGTAGGTCTGGGTCTCCTCCACATTATCAGAGGCTGTTCTCTGGAGGCCTCACTTGATGACACTGTGCGGTTAAGTAGGATAGTAATGCAGATGTTGAGATCATTGTCTTTGTGAATTTTCAGGGACCACAGCAATACAGCACTTGGTAACTCACAAGTTATCAGATCAGTGATTAGAAAGTACCACGTTGTAATTATGGTTCTTAGACAAGCAATGTAGTATCATGGTTCTTATTGGTATTGGTATTGGTTTATTATTGTCACTTGAGTTCAGTTTCCATGGTGGTAGGTTGTGAAATTGTCAGCTAGCATCCATAAAAGTAACCATGAAAGCTGCCAACTCTTTCAATAATGTTTTCTTCAGGGAAATTAATTTACCACCTCTTTTGTCTGGTCCACACATGCCTCTTAATTGCACTCAGAAATGATTTAGCAAGATGCTCGGTATATAAACAAGTTTTTGCCCTTATGACAACACTGGTTCAGGAAGACTGCCTTTCATCGCCTTCTTTAGATGGGCATTAGTAAACTGTGTGCTTACTCAAATCACCCACATCCTGAGAAGAAATTGAAGGTCGCCATTTGGTTTGTTTATACTGCAAGAATAATTTGGCCAAGTGTTGATTTAGCACGGGCTTTGGTAGAGATCAAGCTTTCACACAGCAGGCCTGATTCTGTGAACATTATTCCATTTTCCCAATGCACACTAGCTGAGTAATTGCTGCAAAGCTGCAAATACTGATTCTGTACAGGATATCTGCCTGGATGCAAGATTTACAGGATGGAACTGTGAACGGTTTGGTTAATCACAACTCCTCTTATTGGCCCATTTGTTCTTGATGAAGTACCAATATATCAAACACAGTGTGAAGTGGTAATAACAATAATTCACTGTCATTGCTGTCAATGTTTTTCTTCCATAGACATACATTTAAAATGCAAATGTCTACGCACAGACCTTACTCTGCAATTGTGGGAATTGATTTTATCACTGTTGCCCAGTGAGTTGGGAAGAGCAAATCATTGGACCTTTATGGAAATTTATTTTGAAGTGATAGAGACATGACAGATGTTTCTGGAATGCAGTCATATTGAAGTCAAGATTCCAGACTATTTTCATTGTGAGATTTATTTTAAACCAAAAATATATGTCTTTCTGTCCCAGAAGGCATATACAGGTCCTCCCTGTATAAATGCCTGACTTATGGACACCCCTGTACATACAATTGAGTGTTTGGGAGACCAGTGGAATGGATGGGGATGGATTTGCCAGCTGCTGTGGGGCTGCAGGCATTTTCTGCTGGGTGGGAACCAGGCATTTCTGCGTGCCTTCTCTGCCCACTCACACCTCATCCCCCCCCCCCCCCCCCCAACCCCCAAGCTGCAACAATCAGGGGGCTGGGTTAAGCCACGCAGAGATGGGAATGCTGAGCAGACTCATTCGCTCATTCGCTGAGTCAGTGAGGCCGGCTGGCGGCTGCTCTTCCCACATCTGCTCACTCTCCCATCACAGCTGTTTCTGCGATCCTCTCCCACACACTGGGTTTGTTCATTCCCAACTTACGAAAAGTTCAGGCTACGAGCAGTCTTCAGGAATGGAACCCTGAGGACTTCTGGTATCATAAAGTATCCAAAAGTATCAGAATTATTGATGACTTGTCAGTATTATAGGTGGCCAATATATTAATCCACTGACAGGTCATAAATCTCTCCCTTTTCTGATGCTAAAGGGCCCCACATGATTCTCAGTCTGCTGTGCTTTTGATTCGGACTGCTGTATTCTTTTCAACTCAAGCTGGACAATATGGCTGTTGACCATATAACCACCACCATGTTCTATATTAACTGGTTTACTTCAGCAGGATTTCCTTCTAATCAGTCAGTATAGTCACAAGCTTTCCACTTATTCTGTTTGCCCAGTCTGCTGTTTTTTAGATTATGCTTTTTCATTGTTCAGCATTTTGAAAGAATCTAATACTTTACTCAGCAGTCATGTAGCAGGCACAATCCTGTCCTGTTGCTGATATTCATTTTATCAGTGTTTACACTATCAATAACAGAGACTTTGGCACATAGAATACTATACATACATTTTGATATATATTAATATTTTAATGGTAAGGTACCAAGCATTTTCCTTTGATCAATTTATTGAATTTAAGATTATTTTCAGAACATAAAGGCAGCAGGAACATGACAACACCATCGCAGCTAACTCCTCTCCAAGTCACACACTGTCCTCTTTTGGAAATATATTGTTGTTTCTTCCTCATTACTGTATCTAAATCCTGGAATTGCAACAGATGGAGAAGATGGCTGATTGTTCACCTTTTCAAGGACAGTGATTGATGGGCAGACCTTAACAGTGATACCATCCCATAAAAAGGAATACAAATAAGATCACTCTGAGATGTATAAAGAACATTTTTCATACTTTCTTACAATATAGAAGGAGACATTTGGCCTGTTGGGTCTATGGCAGCTCTCAGAGCATTCAAATCAGTTCAATTCCCCCAACATTTCCCTGTAACCTATTCTCTCTCACACATGACCATCAAGTTCCCCTGATTGTCCTGGCACCCAACTACACTTAGGGGTATTTTACCGTAACCAATTAATCTACTGGCATGTCTTTGGGACAAGAGAGGAAGCTGGAGCCCCTGGAGACAGCCCAGACAGTAATGGAAAGAACATAAAAACTCCCACACAGACAGTAACTCAAAGCTTGGTCGCTCGAACAGTGTGACAGTAGCGCTAACTGCTGCATCAATGTGCCATCCCTAAAACGTGAGATTTCTTTCTGATTTTAAACAGTTTGATTTGGAAATTAATTGAAAACTATCAATGCAAAAAAAACTTTGCTGTTTAAGACATGGTCATCTCCACTACATTAAAACATTGGCATGTCTTATTTCAAATGGTGTCTATTAATATATTTTGGCTTTTAATTGGTAGATCTGATTCAGCCATTCTATACAATGACCGAGCTGTACTGGAGAGTCATCATGTAAGTGCAGCTTACCGTCTGCTGCAGGAAGATGAGGAGATGAACATCCTATTCAATCTGTCCAACGATGACTGGAGGTAAATATTTCCAGCAGGACCAGTGGTGCAAAATGGCAGCAAGTATTTTGAAGGCAAAATGTATTCCACACACACACCCACCCTCACACTAAAATGGATAGCCAAGGCTTCCTGAAAAAAGGAACTGAAAATTATCAGGCAATTCTTGGTTTCTGAATCACCAGTGGCAATCAGGAGTTGCATCTGTGTGTGTATGGAAGACCCATCCATCAGGGATTAAATGTGTATGGGTTCTATGCAAATCAAGGCATGAGTATGTGTGTGTGTGGGGGGGAAATTCAGTTAACAGCAGGTGAGAGTCGGGGTGAGGAATATAGATATAAGTGGATAAATTAATGAGGGAAATACCCTCATCAGGGTTATGCACATGTACAGGAAATTCACACAATAAGGAGTGATCGAGTGTGTGGGAAATTCGCAGAGGGTAAGTGCATGTGTGGGAATTACTCCAGTCCAGAGTGAGAGTTGAGGTTGATTGTGTGTGAGAGAGGTACAGAGATTTGGGAATGAGGCATATGGGAAATGTACATATCAATGGGTGGGATAAACACTCATTAGCAAGTGTCTGAGCGAGAAATGCACCCATCTGTAAGAGTGATTGTGTGTGAAATACCCTCATCAGAGGGCGAGAGCATTTATGGAAGATATGCAAATGGCTTTTTAAATTAATTTTTTGGGATTTGGGCATCACCCCCAATTGGCCTTGATGTGAATGACTACTGAGCCAATTCAGAAGGTATTTAAGAATCAAGTATATTACATGTGTAGTAAGTACAAATGTCTAAGAGTGAGTTAATTTGTGGAAGATACACATCTGGGAGCTCATGCATGTGTGGGAAATACACATATTGGAGGATGAGTGCACCAGGGAGAAAATATAAATGTTAGTGAGGATGTGAGAGGGCAGGAAATACAAACCATCAGCTATTTAGTGAATGTGTGGGAAATACACATTCGAGTGAATGTGTGCATGGGTATACAAACATCAAGGAGTGAGTAATCAGTCCCTGCCTTTACAAGTGAACATAAATCCTGTCCCTCAGAACTTC
This sequence comes from Pristis pectinata, assembly GCF_009764475.1. NCBI lineage: Eukaryota > Metazoa > Chordata > Chondrichthyes > Rhinopristiformes > Pristidae > Pristis > Pristis pectinata. The sequence continues at coordinate 53,870,983 of NC_067413.1, forward strand.
CCTACCACTGATGTAAGGCTCATTGGCCTGTAGTTTTCACACTTACCCTTACTGCCTTTTTTGTACAAGGGACATTAGCTATCCTCCAGGCTTCTGGAACATCACCTGTGGTTAACAAAGATGTAAAACTCCCCAGCAATCTCCTCCCTTGATTCACTTAGTATCCTGGGTTAGATCCTGCCAGGCCCTGGGGATTTATCTACCCTAATGTGCACAATATTTCTAACACTTCCTCTTTCCCATTTACGATGTGCTTCAGAATATTAGCGTGCATCTCCCTTAACTCTCCAGCCTCCACATCCTTCTCCCTGGTGAATACCAGTAAGAAGTATTCACTTAGGACCTTGCTCATATCCCCTGGCTCCACACATAGATTTCCCTGTTGGTCCCTGAGGAGGCCTGCTCTTTCTATAGCTACCTTTCTAATATGCTTATAAAATGTTTTAGGATTCTCCTTAATCCTACTTGCCAAGTTCATTTCATGGCCCCTTTTTTCCCTCCTAATTTTTTTCGTATGTTCCCTCCTATATCTCTTATAAACCTCAAAGGACCTCAGTTTCTTGTACCTGACATGCTTGCTCTTTTCCCCGATCAGATGTTTGATACCCTTTGTTAATCAAGGTTCCCAAACATTACCATCTTACCCTTACTGAGAGGTCCTGACCCTGAACTGTTACTATCTCACTTTTAAACACCTCCCACATATAGGATGTTGTTTTCCCCTCTAGTAGTTGCTTCCAGTCTACTTCTGTCAAGTCCTGCTTTACACAATTGAAATCTGCCTTTCCCCAGTTTAGGGCCCTGTCTTGAGAACCAGCATTTTTTTCTGTCCTTGAAGCCTACCAAACCATGGTTACCATTCCCAAAAGGTTCCTGCCCTCACATGTGACTAACACTCAGCTGCCCTGAACTGTTGCTGCTTAATCTAAGAAGATGTAGTTTCCAGGCAGGACACTGAGGCGTAGAGCTTTTTGGAGTTGTACATCACAGCCATCTGCTGTCCTGACCATTGCCAGGGAGGAGCAATTAATCAGCTTAGATTCAGCCACATTAACAGAACTGTGTAGAAGTAGTAGATACAGCAAGCCAATGTGGAAAGCTGCCACTATGAATGAGCATAAGGGTGATTAGTTCACTTGAATCTGTAGTTGTAATTTTATTTGACTTTAATAGTCAAAAATGTTGTTAAATCAATGCAAGCATGAACTCCAGCCTAACCACTTCAATAAAATGCACGGGTGAATTGACAAGGCATGCATGTACAGTGGACATTGTATGGGTCAGTACTTTTCATCAGTGTATAAATGTAAGGCTGGGCACATGTGGAGACAAGCATTCTGTGCGATATCTAGAATTGCAGGAAGAACCTATAAGTTCTGTTTCCATAATGAGGTAGATCTGGTGTAATGATGAAGTAACATTTCCAGCAGAAGCAATTAATGTCATCAGAGGAAACTGCTTTAATGAAGAGTCAGAACCTCATATTGTGGTATTAACTGAATCACGAGTGTTTTTTTTCCCTGTGCTTTCCTGGCCTAGTTCCTCTCTCAAGAAGCTCACGCTGCAGGGTTTCCCCTAAATCTTCCATGGTAAATGAGATTTGTTAGAAAGTCATATGAGCAATACAGAATAAAAATACTTAACTGACAACAGGTTAATTTCACAAAATTGTGGGAGGACGAGCCTGGGCAAAGTGGAGTCAAATACTGGCTGGGGAAACAATGTTAGATATTCGCAGCTAGGAAATTTTCTGTCCATATGGAGACAAACACACAAGTGATGGACTACTACATAACCCTTCCACAACATGCCAACAGTCTTGGTCTCTTGTACAGGAGTGACATTGTAGGCTTTATTATGAACTGATGAGAGATGACACCCCTCTGTTTAGCATGGCTGAAGCCATGGCTCAGGTAATGGAAAGTCATCTTGCTATGATCCTGCAACTGAGTCATTCTTGTATCTTGCCAGTGGATAGCTCTTTTCATGGTTGTGTCAGCGGTCATTAGTGATGACTGTTAGCAAGGATCGTCTTGTGAATGTAGAGCAGGGCTACTGTCTGAAGACTCTGACCCCTTTGAAGTCCATTCAGGCTAATTTTATGTGACCATATGCAAATGTGGGGAGAGTAAAAAGTAGGATTAATGTAAGATTAGTTAAGTGCATTGTTGATCGTAGGCACAGACTAAGTGGGCTGAAGGACCTGTTTCTGTGCTACATCTCTCTATTACTCTATACAACCCTGACCATGGCCAATTGTGTAGGCTCTCACGTTATATGAACACACATTCATTACACCTTTCCAAAAGTTCAGCTGTGTGAAATCACTGAAAGTTATACTACCACCTGGAGATGTAAGTTTTAAATGTAAGAGGGGAAGTGAACAAGGAAATAAGAAGGGCAAAGATAGAATATGTATTTGACATATAAATGGTTGGAGAAATAGAAGGGGTCAGATCAATCAGGGATCAGAAAGGAGATCTATACATAGGGAAAGGCTAAAATATTTGTATCTATGCACCTCCAGGAAAGTGACGATGCCAAGACTCAGCAAAAAGGTTCATAATACATGGTGTGCAGATTGGAAGGGTGGAGGCACTAAGTACAGCCAGCCTTTCCAATGGATAAGTTAACCCATATGGGAGCAAAGGTGGAAATTTCAGAAGAATTGGCCATAACCTTCCAATCCTCCTTAGATATGGGAGTTACAAGAGAGAATAGCATATTACATGCTTGTTCATAAAGTGAGTGTCAGGACAATCCTAAAAAACAGGCAATTTAACCTTATTGGTGGAGAACCTTTTAGAAATAATAACTAGGGGGAAAAAATTAAAAGCCACTTGGAGAATTGATGAGGGAGGATGAGTAGAGATTTTTAAAAAGGCAAATCTTGTTTGATTAACTGAATGTGAGTTTTTTTGTCAAGGTAACAGAGGGTTGATGAAGATAATGTGCTGGATGTCATTTTGAGAAGCCATTTGGCAAAGTTGCACATAAAAGGGGATTAACAGAATTGAAGCCCATGGATTAAAAGGGTAACTGCCAGTGTATATAAGAAATTGGCTTAGGACAGAAAACAGAGAACCATGATAAATGCTTGTCTCTCTTACCAGCAGAAATGTGACATTGGTGTTTTCCAGGTGTTGGTATTGGTACTGGTTTGTTATTGTCACTTGTACTGAGGTACAGTGAAAAACTTGTCTTGCATACTGGTTGTACAGGTCAATTCATTACACAGTGCAGTTACAGTGGGTTAGTACAGAGTGCATTGATGTAACGATTATAGTAAGGGTAATGAGTAGATCTGTAGAAAGCAGCTTGCAACAAGTCACCACGCTCCGGCGCCATCTTGCTTTGCTGATACTTTTGATGTATATTAATAATTTCATCACAGGCTTGAGGGTAATAGTTCCAAATGTTAGGATAATACAAGCTCAAAGTGTGGCAAATAATGAGGAGAATAGAAGTAAGCTTCATGAGATCATAAATGGGCTCATAAAAGGGACAAGTATCTGGCAGAAGAAAATAAATACAGAGATGTATGAAATTATATATTTTGGTAGGGAAAAGAAGGAGAATAAATATAAACTAAGTAGTGTGTTCTAAAGAGTGTGTGGGAACATTGATACCAATGTATATATATGGATAAATTTTTCAATGTAGTAGGGTAGGTTGAGAAATCAGTTGGTAAAGATGGCATCAAGTTCACAAGACTTTGCTTTCATTGAACGTGAGCACCCCCAGATCCCTAATAGAGTTTAGTAATTTGTAATCTTCATAACATCTGTTATTTGCACTTGTGGGGTGCAAAATATTGGCCTCCTGATTTAATTAGACCTCTTGTGCTAGCCAAGTGTCAAATGTAACAATATTGAATTTCCATGATCATGGATCAGTATTGAATATCATACTTTGTTGCTTACTCTGAATTCATAGCTTTCAGGAGGTGATATTGCATGCCTATTATATAGCAAGTAACATATCTTGGCATGTGCTGAGACTGTCATGATTGAGTTGAAAGGGTTACTATCTTCCTTTGACGCCAAATGTGTAAATGGTAATCTGGTTGTAAGTGTAGTAAATTCAAATGCTTCTTCCTGAGGATCCTCATTTAAACCATTAGTCACAGTTAATGATTCCTCTGGGTATGCTGAAAAATCTTCATGAGGCCAGTGCTCCAAATAAAACATTTTTTCCCATCTTGCCCTTTGTAAAGTTAGAACTGTCTGGATTGTTTGGCTGCTTAATGTAGAGAATCCTTTTCAAGGCAAGAAGTGATGCTGTTTGACTACTTTTGACCCATCCAAAGAGCAGTTAAATTTTTTTGCTAGAACGTACTTGTTTGTCATATCCAGAAAGATTATAAAACCTTGGTCATAGTTTGTAGAAGCGACAGTAGGTGAAATCTCCTGCATTGTAAGTGCATGGGCAATGTACAACAGTACGCTTTCAACATGATAATTTAGTACCAAAGCCAGATGGGTTAGGACATGGTGTCATTGTCCAGTTGTAACATCCAAACTTAGGTGCAGGCCTGTGCAGTTGTGACCTTGAGAATCAGTATGCAGTGATACACATCATCCCAACATGTGCACAGTGGGCCTCCCTTTGTCACTTTCTGACAATACTGTTCAGTGCCAACTCCTGCTTGCTCCTCCTCCCTCTCCTCCTCTTTCTTCTGTTGATTATAACAGATAAGCATGGCAAAGCCCAAGTTTATTTTGCGGTGAGATTGTGGAGCATGAACAGTCAGTGGTGAAATATTCAAACTGTAGGATTTTAGTTTTCCTTTTTACTTTTCTCAGGGGTCTCATCTTGTCTAGTGAATAAGGAATAATGATGGGATTATAAATTTATTAATCCAACAAATGTAACCTGAAACACTGAAATCTTTATCAACCTTGGGTCAAATAGATCCTCTAGCAATAAAGAATCTGTCTTTTGCTCTCTTGCTCTCTCTAATTCTCAGATAGCATTTGCAGTCCAGTTTTTGACAGCAGATTTTGGTTCAGGTAACAGGTTAATTCATCCATCTCTCGCCTCCTGTTGGAACCCCGAGGTCCCATCTATTACTTTCCTTGGGCGGGGAAGAACCTTCCTAGGATCATTGGTTTAATTATACTCCATGACTCATTGTCCAATAAAAGAGAACAAGTGTAGAGGGTGGGCTTCTATTGGGCTACCCCCAGCTGAAGTACCTGATCCAGAGCATTCCTCTTCCCTCATCTCTTGATCAGGCAGCATGTTGGGCAGCACTTGGACAGCCTATCTGACATAGAATAGTTACAGCACAGAAGAAAAGTGGTTCAGGTAATTTACATAGATGGAGAAAAGCAGTGATCCCAACACTGATCCCTGGAAAATGTCACTATTTGTTTCCTTTGTCCTTAAAATAACCATTTACCATGACCCTCTGTTGATACTTGGCACTGAATGTGAGAAATTTATTTCCATGGTTGCACATGAACCAATAGCCCTTGAGATTAAGGGAGGAACTCAGGTTCTCATCAGGAGCCCACTAGATGTGCAGCATTTCTCTGCCCAAGCACTGCTGAGTATTCAAATTCCTTCCATTCCACATGTCCACTTTGCTTGATGGTCTCTGGTTGTGGAAAGTAAGACCATTCCTTGAGCAGAGAGCATCAGTTACTTCCCTTATTCTGTAGTGAGTAGCAAATAGGGATGTATGGTGTTGATTAACCACCACAGCCTGGAATGATGCAGTGGTTAGGAAATACAGGCTAGCAATGATCTTCACCTTTATGGGTTAGAGCAGTTTAGGTACATGGCTGATGTCCTCCTTTCAGAAGTCACTGATCTCTGTTGGCACTGACATAGCAAACTTGCTTATGGATGTATTGTTGCTCATTAGTAGAAGCGCAGCTCCCTTCATTCTCTAAGGGTTAGAGTCTATGGGTATAAGGCCTTCATTAAGGGTGCTTGGACAACTCAGATTATCTCTGATACCAATTCTGTAGCTCGGCTCAGATAGCACATCAAACAGGAATGCCAGCAAACGCCCCTGGCAAAGGGGTAATAACTTGATCCTCAGCCAAAGTGGCAGGTGGACCGATTTATTCATCTCCCGAGGTTTTAGGGATTCTCCAGTGTGCGGACTGCAGAGGTAAGTGCAACAATGCTCCAAAAAGACAGCACTCAAGGTCAGGATTGAACCTAGGTCTCTGTGAGGCAGCAGTTTTGTGCATCATTGTGCTGCCTAGAATTTGCTACCATGGAGGTCTTCTATTTTTAGCTTTCTCCCAAGTGCCTTAAAGTGTGATTGCTAATCTTTAGCTCTGTTGGAGTTATGTAGAATTGATCTAAGTTGAAACCTAGAGCTGCTCTAATAAAATTCTTTTAAACTCAGTGTCAAATGTACTTGTCTGCTGAAGGCTTTTAAGACAAAACCAATTTAGACCCTCTCTGTGTAATTGGTTCAGCAAGCAGCAGCAGTTTTTTTATATATTGAAATTCATCTACTGTTTTATAATTAGTTCAAATTACGGGTGGTGTTGGAGACAAAGATAATTCCTTGAATAAAGGAATGGTTGACCTTTTGGAGTGAATGCTGCCTGCAGTGGGATTTGAAATGTCAGGACAATTAGCTGGTTGTGTTGAATTTGTGAGAAGCTACTCATAATTATCTTTCATATTCTCCAAAGGGAATTTCGGACGCTGGTAATTGAAATGGTCTTAGCAACTGATATGTCTTGCCACTTTCAACAAATCAAAGCTATGAAAAATTCCTTGCTACAGCCAGAGGGGTGAGTCATCATTTGGCAGAAGTGACCACTTTCAATCAACTCACAGTCATTTTTGTCGAGTTGCATTAACTCTAATATAATGTTTTTTTCACTTCTGGTTAAAATTAAATAGATTTACTTTGTCATATGTGGTTAATCATCTATATTCTCGGCTCGGGGCAGAGAAAATTTGAGTTCAGTTCCTAAACTCAAATTTTATTTGAACTTTTCCCTGGTGATAAATATGCATACATTTCAGCTACTCCAGGGTACCTGCTGAATGGTGCCTTGAAAAGTGACAGTACATCAGGAAACTTGACAGAACCACTCACACCTTATCTTTACTTGATAGTAAGACACTAAAATCGGGGTAGAGAAGTATTCAACAATGGTTTGTGGTGTTAACAGTCAGTATGTTAATCCACTGAACATGACCACTGTTTAATTCCTTCCTTTCTGGTGTTTGCATTCCTTTCTCTATAGAGCATGTATCAACGAAGATTCCATTAAATTTAATAAGAAAGATTTATGATGTCATACTTAAATTGCATGGGGAAGCAGCTTGGGTCTTGGAATTTGTCATGAACAACCTTAATGTGGTTGTGAGCAAACACTATGTGGCCTACACATGTGAATGGCCTGCCTTGTATATGGGATTGTTGGTAGCTATGCTTTGACTTATTACATTGAGTTACAAAGAATTTTACAGCATCAAACTTCTACGTTAGCTTCCCTTTTCAGCCCCAATCCCACATCCTTTGCTTCAATGAATGCTCAAATTGATGAATTATCTCAACGGTAAAGCAGCCTTCTCAGATTGTCCCTTGGGGTCGAGGGTGTTTTGTTTTCACTCTCATAGCAGAGAAAGCTATATGCTAATTAAAATACAACAGTGCCTTGAGAGCAGACAGTATCTCCACTGAGGATCTAAAACTTGGCAGAGGGGCACTTCAGTCACAAATTTACAGCCTCGTCTCCCATGTCTGGGAGGAGGAGGGCATGACAGAAATCTCAGATACATTGCCATTGTGACCATCTACAAACAAGGAGACCAATCCCATTGTGATGACTCTAGAGGAGTCTCCGTAGCGAATGGCATCATTAGGGTCCTCTTCAACTGCCTCTTCCTAATGACCAGGGAGTAGCTACCTAGATTGTGATGTGGCACAGTGGATGTGATCTTCACTGTATGAGCAATCAAGTAGCAGTACCAACCACTATGCAAGAAGCATAACAGCCCATTGGGGTGCTTCTTTGGTGTAAAATGCAGTTTAATTTCCTGCCTTTCTCCTGTTTCTATGATTAATTGTACTTACAAGAATCAACGGTTTGGAAATGAAATTGACCTGGATGGTTCTTTTTCCGCAACTTTAATATTTCTGCTTTAAACTTACAAGACTTAACCTTTGATGAAAAATTTATCTTGAAAACTTTATTCCACTCAATGCTGACGTAGCATTGCATTTGGTATTTGGGTGTGAGGCTGGAGCTGGGCACAGGAGTGCAGGTGGAACAAGGGGACAGGAATGCAGCTAGATGTGAGGCTAGAGCTGGACCCTTGAATGGTTAGTTTTGTGGGTAGATGTGGGGTCAGGGACCTAGAACACAGTCAGCTGAGCAGCCAGAGCTGGGGATTGGGGGATGTGGTTAGTTGTGCAGCAAGAGTTGACAATGTGGTTGGTGTGCAGCCAGAATCAGGAATTGGGAATGTGGTTAGGTGTGCAACCAGGGTTGGGACCAGGGATGGGGTTAGGTGTGCAGACAGAGGTAAGGGTTGGGGATATAGTTGGATGTACAGCCAGAGTTAGGGTCAAGGATGGGGTTAGGTATGCAGGTGGAACCAGGGATTGACAACAGGGCCTGATATGCGGCTGGGCGCTAGAGCTAGCAACCTTAGCAGAGCTGGGTGCATGTGCAAGAAGGGCCACATGCGAGAAGCCAGGAGGGATGCAATGGGCAAGGGCTTCCGTGCTTGAGCCCACATGTGTGTGCATGTGTGAGCAAGTGTGCACGTACTAGGCAGTACCTAATCACATGCACTAATGTGTGAACAGAGCCTGGTATCCAGTAACCTGCACTATGACAGCAACCAATGACTGCAGGACTGATCCCCGTCTAATCCACTCTATTATCTCCATAAACCTGGTCCTACAATAGAATCATTCTCAGTGAAGACTGATGTCAAACAAGGCTGTTTCATTACTCCCTCAATTAATCTTTATTGCTGCAATGTTGCATCTCTATTCCAACAAACGTCTGAAGGACTGGAGCTAATCTCCACAACTAATGAGAAGCTATTCACTCTGTGGTGACTACACTCCAGAACAAAGGTTGCCCAAACCTCAGTAGGTGAGCTACAGTATACAGACCACATGTTCAATATGTACGCCCAGAGGCTGAGTTCAATGCCATTGCCTACATTTTCACTGAAGCATAAGGAAGAATGGGCCCTACATTCAATGCCCACAAGACCAGGGTCATCTGCCAACCTGTACCACACTGCCCTCCAACAAGGTTCTCAGCAAAATCTTGTAAAACATAGGCAATTCCTATACCTCAGGAGCAGTCTCTCAGCTAAAGCAGATATTGATGGATGAAACCCACCAGCACAGCCTTTGATCAACTGAGGAAAAGATTACTTGAAGTTCAAGACGACACACTGGAATGGAAGTAAGTCATCCTCTGCTTTAGAAGAAAATGAAGAATTTTTGCTGTTTAAACAGTGGAACAGCAAAGTTCAAATAACATCTTTTAGTTATTTATGTTTAATCATCTGATCCTCACCAAACGTTGCTTTGCCATCTGTGCATAAATAAAAGCAAGGGTCATTTGCCCTATTATTACTTTTGACACAAAATATGACTGGTTGTAGTTGTATCAAGGGTTTTACAACCAGTGACTAATGTGCAGAGAAACATTTTATGTGCAAAATTATTTTTTTTGTATTTAACACCTCTCCTGTTACAGGACCCTTTAGCAGGATTTTGGCCACCTGGGTCAGGGTATTGGACTGTGCATTGATTTTCCACTGATTGAATTCCTGATTTGTGTTCTCATCATCAATCTAAAAGTCATTATAAACTATTATCACAATTTGCATAATCTGTATTCTTTAAATTGTCTGGTGAGGTTACATTGACTTGGTAATTTTCCGAGGCTTGTAACTCTTGTCATTATTATGTTGACTTGCAGGATTGATAAACCAAAGGCCCTGTCACTTTTGCTGCACACAGCTGACATCAGCCATCCTGCTAAAACTTGGGACATGCACTATCGCTGGACAATGGCATTGTTGGAGGAATTCTTCAGACAGGTACTAATTCAGCTGAGATTACTCCAATCAACTATTGCTCTTTGATTCCAATGTCCTTAGGAGTGATTCTGACATTTCCAAGGAAACCCTTAAGGACAGTAATTGTTTTTAAATATTGGATAGATTTAGTGACTCTGATATGGAGATTCAGGTACCAAGAGCTCCATTTGAAATATATATATATTGTATATGTAGTTAGTGAGTGAACAAAGGCCTTGAAATTCTTTGGCACCTGGAAAGGTGATAGAGCATCATTGAGTCATAGAGATAGGTGGCACAGAAACAGGCCCTTTGGGGCCGTGCTGAACATCAACCACCCATTTACACCACTCTGACATTATTTCCATTTCTTTAAATCTCCCCATCAGCTCCCTCCGGATTCTATCATTCAGCTACACACTGTGGGCAGTTTACAGTGGCCAATTAACCTACCCACCCAAATATCTTTGGGATGTGGAAGGAAACCAGAACACCCAGAGAAAATTCATACAGACAGAGGGAGAACGAGCAAACTCCAGGCAGACAATACCTGAGATCAGGATTGAATCCGTGCAGTGAAAGGCCTTCTGCACAAAGGAAAACATGTAGGTTATGAGTCTGGATTGTGAGTGGTGGCAGTGGTGATTAGGGAGGAGGACCACAGGATGAACAGAGTAGTCAGGGCATCAGTCAGGAACTCGAGGGTTGAGTGAGGTCATGGGGGAGGGGGGGGGTGGTGGTCAAGGTCAGCTGCTGGCGGCAGCTTTTGGCAGCCGGAGCAAGAGATGAGCAAGAAATATACTTTGGAGGCTGGGGTCAGGTTAATTATTAAATTTGAGGGTGTGGGTTGGCTAGCAATCAGCTTCTAGGGGTGTGATGTGTTAGTAACTAAGTTGGGGGGATAGTGTGTTGAGCTTGCAATTGTGGGAGTGTGGTCGTAACAGCCAGGTGTGACATGAGGGCCCTGTGGGCCCATCAATCAGAGTCTGACTGAGGCTGGTTCCCAGTGCTGGACTCAATGGCTTGAGCACTAAAGCAAGCCTGGCTTGCTGCTGCATTTGTAGCATGTGCTGATGCAGACAATGCGCACATGATAGAAAATCAGCAAGGCATGAAAGCAATGCACTCATTGAATGCAATTGTCACACAGAGGATATGTGAAACTCATAACTTGTGATAACTTTCTGATTTTTCTTGAAATGAAACTTTTTCATAAAAATTGAAAAATATAGCATTAATACTCATTGTAATATTTCTGGAGCATGGGAGATTTCCAGAGTTTAATTAGGCATTCACATGACAGGCCATCATTCCTTGATTGTATTTCTTTATTTTGTCATATTCCAGGGTGACAAAGAGGCCGAATTGGGGCTTCCATTCTCTCCGCTCTGTGATCGTAATTCAACTATGGTGGCTCAGTCCCAAATGGGTAAGACTCTCAAGTTCAACTGTCTTTATTACAGTGTGGTCATCCAACAAATTATGGCCAAGTTACATGGAGCAGTTTGTTTAAGGTATAAAATGTTGTCAATAATTTGAAATATACCTTAGTCAGGTAATAATGACTTTCTCCACCAATGCAGAATCTAAATTATTGTGTGGTCTCTAAGGATCAGGTGCAGGATCTTGAGCTGTAGGTGGAAGTGGTGACAGTTGATTTAAGTATCCCAATACCAGAGAAATGGAACAACAAATGACTCTGATTCTCTTCACAATACCTGAAGGGTGAAACTGGTTATTTCAAAATTATCTACAGTAGCAATGGAAAAAATAAACCAGAGAAGTCAGAGTTCTTAATCTGTACATGCATGGTGGTTAGCCAGCATGAAGACTTTAGTGGATAGAAATACTTTAAATGCTCACTGTGTCATTCAGCCATTTTAAGATTCTTTGTAGAATTTGGTCAGAACTTAGATGTGTATATTCTTTGCATTGGTAAATGCAGTGGGACCATCTACCATCTGCTTCATTGCTGTTGAGTACACTTGTTAATGTAATCATGTGAAGGTGAGAAGCAGGAATTACTGTTCCATGACAAGTGAACAAAATGTCCCTGGAAGTAATGGGCAGGCATGGTAGTGTAATGGTTAGCGTAATGCTTTACAGCGCCAGTGACCCGGGTTCAATTCCGACCACAGTCTGTAAGGAGTTTGTACGTTCTCCTCGTGTCTGCGTGAGTTTCCTCCAAGTGCTCCGGTTTCCTCTAGGAAGTTGTGGGCATGCTATTTTGGCGCTGTAAGTGTGGCGACACTTGCGGGCTGCCCCCAAAACACTACGCAAAAGATGCATTTCACTGTGTGTTTTGATGTACATGTGACTAATAAAGATATCTTAATCTCTTATCTTATCCCATTTATTCCAGAGCTCAGAATGGGCAATGGAGGGACATTGTGGGAATCCAACCGTATGTTTTGCCATTTCATTTAAGGGGATGGCAATTCATGATTGTCCTCCCAGAATGCCTCAGGATCGTTCCACTCTGAAGTATTTCTGTGATACACTTGTCACTGATATTCAGACTAAGTTCACACTTAGCTTATTCACATTCCTTGGGAGGAACTTGTTGACTGAAGTTGGCCAGGTCCAGGTCTTCAGCGAGGGAAACTCCAGCTTGGTTTTCTTATACCTAAGTGAATCTCCAGGATATGGAGACTTTGGAGAGGGTGCAGAAGAGGTTTACCAGGATGCTGCCTGGATTAGAGGGCGTGTGCTATCAGGAGAGGTTGGACTAACTATGGTTGTGAAGTGAATGCTAGACTGCACTCCGCTTGGCCTGCAACAATCCATGCTGTGCAGCAAGGTGGATGTGAAAGTGAACCACGATCATTTTAAAAATGTTTATTTGTAGTTTTAGTGCCCAAAAATACCTTTCTCTTTTCAAAATCATTTATGATGACTGGCGGCTCAATGCAACACATGTGTTAATCCATTCCTGCATTAACTGATATCTGGGCTGCAGCCCTTAATGAGCATAACTCCATCAACCTACAGTATTACTTCGTGCATTTGTAGGATCTCATTCGAACTGGCTGCAAGATCACTTCTGATTAGAGGACTAGGGAAAAATACACAAGGAGACTGATGTGGGCGCACACAGAAATGATTAGCACATAGTTCTGTCTAGACGACAACATGTGAGAGATGTCAAGGAACATTAGGCAGTCCATCTCCAATCTCTCACAAGAAATTTTGTGCAGCCAAGTGTATCTACCTCCCTGTATACATGTTGCCTGCACTTTGGTGCTAGCTGCCATTGGCAGTGTATGGTGGAGTGACGAATGGAAGGATCTGTGGAGCAGCGTCTGCCTCTTTGAAGAACAGATGAAGGCCACTTAGTCTTTGTGCAGTAGTGGAGTCTCAAGCCACTCCAGTTAGAGCCCTTATTTCTCAGACTTCTGTTCTGCAAGATCCGTTGAGTCAGTGTCATGCAGCACAGAACCAAGCCCTTCGCCCCACTGGTAAACACCCACTTCACACAAATGCTAAGCTAATCCCCTTTTATTTTCCTCATATTCCCATCAATTCCTTGCCAGATTCTACCTCTCACCGACACATTAGGGACAATTTACAGTGGTTAATTAACCTACAAACCCACTGGTCTTTGGGATATGGGAGGAAACTGGAGAACCTGGAGGAAACCCACATGATCTTAGAGAAAACTGGCAAACACCGCACCACTAGCCCTGGAGGTCAGGATTGAACTCACAATGCTGGAGCTGCAAGGCAGTAGCTCTACTAGCTGTGTCGCTGTGCCACATGTAGTCACTGTTTATCTGATCCCTCAACTGGGAACTGAAATATTGCTCATCAGGCCTTCATCATGCATTCATGTAGACAAAGGGAAGGTCGAGAGATAATTTATGGTGAATTTAATGTGCCATTCCTTGATTTATGTAAGGGCTAGGTTCCTGGAAAACATTGCATTAGTTGAAATACTGTATTATAAATCAAAAACACTTGGCAAAATGCATTATGGGCATTTTTAAACAGCGTATTTCTATACACTGAATGATGTACTATTCATAATCACAAAAAATAGCTTCATAAGTTGAAGACTTCTGTCAAAAGAGTCAGTAGCATTAAAGTGAGTATTTGTAAGTCGAAAATTCATAAATTGAGGAATTGCTGTTACAGCAATCCGGAAGAAATGTTAAAAGTGTAGGGGTAAAATTAAAAGGGAAATTAGGAAAACAGAAAGGGCATGTAAAATCAAGGAAAATAAAAGTATATTTTATAAGCATATGAAGAGTAAGAGGAAAGAATAATAGGGACCAAAATAATAATTTGTATGCGTCCTTAAAAAAGATGGCAAGGGGGTGTGGAGAAGTGGGTGGTTGAGTTAAGGAGTAAGTGTGTGATATATTGGATGAGCCTATCAAAAAGGGAAGTATTAAGAGTTTAACATCTTTGAAAGTGGATAATTCACTAGATCCAGATGAAATATATTCCAGAATGTTAAAAGAAACAAGGGAAGAAGTTGCAGTGGCTCCAGTCATTATCTTTCCTGTCCTCCCTGGATACAGGATGGAGGACAGCTTATGTTGTACCGTATGCAAAATGTACGTAAATGAGATAAATCAAGTAATCAAAAGCCATTTGATGCTGCTTGAGACCCAATCTAGCACCTGCTGTCTATGCAATCTTCCTTATTCTATGTTCCCAACTCAAATGTACACTCAAACCATTAATACTTACAGAACTCAGTTTTGTTTTGTGGGCCTCACCAGTTGTGGCAGTACAAGTTCAACAACAGCAGACTTTCCAGTGTCTGCGAAATGAAAGAGCAACTTGCTGACCAATTGAACCACCTGATATTGGACACCTAGTAATACTGATATTTAGCTGTTTCCTTACTGCCACTAAAGCTGCAATCTCTTCATATTTGAACACTAGTGAATTGGCCAAAATATTTTACAGCTGTATCAAACTAAGGGTGTGATTGCTGAGAATAATGAAATCATTTCCTCTGGTGAACACTAAAAAAAAGACCAGTGAGCTTTGAGACTGCTGCAGAAACTTCTAATAGTCCTATCATTCACTAACACAAGGATAAATAAAAAGATTGAGAATGAATTATATGAAGCAAGGTTTCACATTGTGTTATGGCATTTACTGTCAGGCTCAGCAACCATTGTCTACAGTCCAGGCAACAATTAACTGAGATCATCTGATTAATGGTAATTGTGTACTGACTTAATTATTTGATGTTTCTCATCTGAAAAATGTATCACCCTGGATATTGCAGAGTAATGATAGAGCTAACAATTTTTAGAATTTCTATGCAGGTGTGTACAATTACAGAAATGCTAACTTTGCTAACAGCAATTCACCATGAGCCAGCAGGCTGCATTTAAATTCTGGAGTCATCATGGAGTTTAGTTAGGCAGTCGGAACTTGGGCTAGTTATCCAACTCTTATATTAAGAACCCACCATAAAATTTTGTGCCAGGTCCGAGATGGCACAGGGATTGTTCTTCTGGTGATTTGAATGAAAGGGAATGACGTTAAAATTATCAGGTAAGGGTTTGGTCAATTCGATAAACTTTCAAGTAGGTTATTAATTTAAGAGTGTTCTTTCTTTAAAATTTTCCAGGGTTTTTTTGTAATAAAATCTCTAATAGCTTGTTAATTTAGAACTTAAGATGCTTAAATGTATTTCAAAGTATTTGGAACTGTTTAAAATATATTTAACGGGTTTA
The DNA here is from genome assembly GCF_009764475.1 of Pristis pectinata. Lineage (NCBI taxonomy): Eukaryota > Metazoa > Chordata > Chondrichthyes > Rhinopristiformes > Pristidae > Pristis > Pristis pectinata. The sequence continues at coordinate 53,886,717 of NC_067413.1, forward strand.
GAAATTTTTTTAGTTTTCATGTTTTTGGAGGCAACAGAAATATTCAAATTGTCTTCTAAAGATCAGAAATTGCTTTACTGCATTTAGATTATGTTAAAACATAATTTTGCATCACCTTAACACTTTTTTGAAGTCTCATTAACAGCTCAGTCTTCAATTGCAAGGTGCCCAGAATAACGTTGTCAGGTTTCCCTGTGCAGTGCTGCACTGTCTCTGTTTCAGCATTCATAATGTTTTGATCAATCGCAAATTCAAACAAACTCCACACACAATACAAGAAGACATCAAGCCACTAAGTTCATGCACAAAGAACAATTCTGCTAGATAATGTTCTTCATCAGCATTCTGTCATAATGTTCTGTCTGATTTCCCCATAGAAACACTCTCCCACCTCCCCCCGCACCCCGCACTCCCTCTGTTCATTGGACCATTCAGAAGAAACACTCTTCAGTAGTTGAATAAGTATTGCTTGCATTGTGGTATAGAGACATACAGCAGGGAAACAGGCCCACTGTGTGTGCTAACCATAAAACACCCATTTACACTAATTCTACATTAATCCCATTTTTTATTTTCCCCACACTCATCAATTCCCCCCAGGTTCTACCACTCACCTACACATTATGGGGCAAATTACAGTGACTAATTAACCTACCAACCTGCACATCTTTTGGACGTGGGAGGAAACCTAGAGCACCAGGGGAGAACATGCAAGTTCCACACAGGCAGGACCCAAGGTCAGGATTGAACCTGGGTCTTTGGTGCTAAGAGACAGTGGCTCGACAGCTGTGCCACTGTGTTGTCCATGTGGCAAAGTATGTTCCTTTAAGAACTGGCCTTTGAATAGCACCTGCTGTGCTGAAAGCTAGCAGGTGTGAACAGTGGTGAATGCCGCCCTGAACTGGTCGATGTCAGATTCAGCACTGTTTTGCACAGGGAAACCCAATGATGCCCTTCTGTGAATCTCACAAATGAAAATCTTCCTCTTTATGCAAATTTAACAAAAAACACCAGGGAGATCCACAACACTTTTAATGTTGTTAAAAGGTAATAATGCAAATTCTAGACTCTGGTGGGAGCTATGCCACCTAGAAGTGGCCATCACATTTTTCTTCTCTCAGTTAATCCAATTTTCAACTACACATCATAATTTTAATGAAATTGTCTGAAGGAATATCTAAGCTTAAGATTGTGATACTTCCAGTTGACCCGGCTTTGCCAGCCATCAAATTTTTATTCATCTAATGAAGGGGCAATTTTTTGCCTTTCAACATGCAGGAGGCATGGTAGTGTAGCAGTCAGTGTAACCCTATTACAGCGCCAGCGACCCGGGTTCAATTCCCGCTGCTGTCTGTAGGGAGTTTGTACGTTCTCCCCGTGTCTGCGTGGGTTTCCTCCGGGTGCTCCAGTTTCCTCCCACATTCCAAAGACATACAGGTTAGGAGCTGTGGGGATGCTACGTTGGCACCGGAAGAGCGGTGACACTTGCGGGCTGCCCCCCAGCACATTCTCAGTAACGCAGAAAGACTCATTTCACTGTGTGTTTTGATGTACATGTGATTTAAAAAAAAATACCGAAATATCTAAAATATCCAAAATATCATGTAGTATTTCATGCTGTGCCCTTATGATATGCAAAATTTTACTGTGGAGAATCTTCCTCATGTTTTCAGCAATTTAGCTGGGATGCTTGTAAAGTTCTGAGTCATAATTTTTAACCAAGATCTATGGTCACTTCCAATGCTTGCAACATTTGCAGCAATACGGCTTTGTATACAGTATATGTCAATGGGTTGTTAGCATTGCAACATTTGTGAAGTGTTTATTAATTGTAAAATCACTACCATAACATTTTTTTTTAGGTTTTATTGATTTTATCGTGGAGCCAACGTTTTCTGTGCTGACTGATATGTCTGAAAAGATTGTAACTCCCCTTATCGATGAGGCATCCCGCCCTGGTGCTAGTGGATTTCGACGACGCAGGTTGGTGTCTGAGGTCAAATCACCTCATCTCTCTGACTGATTGACTAATTTTCATTTATGGTCATGAGGTTTCACCTGTTTTAATTTCACAATTCCCATCACTCCCAGCAATGACTGCTGAAACTATTGGAAAGGACAATTGGCAGCTGATAGCGCTGTCCTGATCCAACTCCTCCAGGGAGAGGTTGATGGAGGCTGGACAATGGGAGTGATGGGAAACATGAAAAATGAAGCACCTGACATCCACTCTTCTCCATTCCTCTCCCACCTCGATCTGACTGACTCCAAAGTTTAGCTGCAGGTGGCCACTGGTACAGTCCTGTGTAAACAAGTGGATTAGGCTCCAGTAAAAAAAAATGCAGCCTCTGTGAATTCAGTATAACTGGAGAACTCCATAAAAGGTGAATTTGATGTCTGGATGGGAAATTTAAAAGATTTTTATAAATTTCTTTGTGCTTTAGGAAGAGCAGGAGATCACTCTAGTTTGGGCAGGAGTCTAAGCCTGATCATTTCAAAAAGTCGCAGGAGTCAAAAGCTATTTGCTTTGGTAGGCAAGTCACTTATTCATCTAAGTTCCTTGCACACACCAATCCAATCTAAAACTAACGCCAATATGCACGTTTCAGAAAAATGCAGGTCGTCGATATGTAATATCTGATCAATTTCCCATTCTGTCCAAATAGTGAGCTGCCCTAGAAGGGTGAGTTTCATGTTCAAAGCTTATTCATTGCATCTGAATGAATGAACCTCAAAATGGCTCTGGCTCTAGACTTAATCTGAAATTTGGCCTGATTTGTTTTAGGTGTGCCTCATTTAGCCTTGTGATAAGAACGTTCTTTGGGCATCCCCTACACGGAGTTTTGAACCGAATTGTGCTGTCCACCATCTTCCACTTATTTAAAGGGAAACTCATTGTCTCCATGATTTCCCAGTGTTGTCATCACAAGTGAGGTTCTGAGCAATTCAAAAAATCATGTTATGCTGCCTACACTATTACTGAATATTTGTGTTAATGTATTATTCTTTAGGATCTTACCTGACATTCTTTATCTCAGTATAGTAGCATGTTTGCAGTTATGCACGATTTCATCCAGTTCAGATTTGCAGTGAGATAAATGTTCCCAATGAATCAGTACATACAGTAAATAGGTAGAAACTTACACAACATCATTCCATATATTGGTTAGCTAGGAAGTTGGATCAAAATGAGTGGACACTTAACAATTTTTAGGGGAAGAATTGTTGTTTGGTGGCTAAATTCGCCGCATCCATCTGTTTTAGTTTGAACAATTACAAACTTACACTGGATCTGAGAAGTAGATAATTAAGTATTACATAATTGTAGTACTGTCTGGGGCTCAGGTGAGAGCAGTCTTGGCATGCTGGACTGGCAGAGATGCCAACAAAATCCTGTTTGATAAAGTCCTGCAAGGCAGATTGATCAAAAAAGTAAAAGCTCTTGGGATTCAAGGGAAAATAACAAGTTAGTTTCAAAATTGTCTCACTGGAAAAAGCAAAGTTGGTGGAAGTTGTAGTGACTAGTGGACAAAGAGATGTGAGCTTCTGCAGTGGCTCAGTACTTGTTGTCATATTTTACATGCTATATATAAATGATGTGAACTGAAAAGGAGGGGCTTAGCTTAAAAAAAAATGCCAAGGAATGCAAACGTGGCACTGTAGTTGATAATGAAGAGAGAAGCTGTTGGCAGCAGGAAGATATCAATGGATTGGTTTGATGGCAGAGAAAGTAGCAAATGGAATTGCATATGTTGATTAAGTACAATGCATTTAAGGAGGCCAGGAAAAGGAAATACACTTTAGTAGGATACTAAGCAGAGGAATAGAGGGTGTAGAGGTTACATATTCATAGAACCCTAAAGGTAGCAAAGAATCGTTGAGAATTCTTTTACACAGAAGAAGATTATTTGGCCCATGATGCCTGTACTAGATAACGTTACTCACCCCTAATCCCACTTTTAAGCACTAGGCTTGCAGCTCTGCAGGTCACAGTTCTTCAAGTAGTGTTTAAATGTAATGAGGGTTTCTCGCTCAGCCACGCTTTCAGACATGAGTTCCAGACACCTACCATCCACTAAATAGAAAAACATTTTGTTTACTCTGTTTATCCCATCCAGTATTTTACACCAATTTGACTCAACTACATCAGCATCATCTCCCTCTCTCATTTTGTTTGAAAACGATGGCAAAATATTCATGAAGAACATTAAACAAATCCCCCACCTCTACATTGTTACATTTTAGATGAGGTTGTATGATAGGCTAAAATGGTTAAGAAGGCAAATGGGATAGTTGCCTTTATTGGCTGATGCATGGAAAACATGAGTGGGAAGTTAATTCTGGAATTGAATGAAACCCTCGTTAGGCAACAGTAGGAATATTGTTTACAGTTCAGGTCACCAAGTCAGAAGACAACAGCAGAGAAAGTGCAGAGGAGATTTAAAAGAACATTGCCAGATCCAGGAAATTTTAGTAGTGAAAGGAGATTAACTAGGCAGGAGGCAGGAGACGGAGAGAAAATTATGAGAGGCTTAAATGGGCTGAAAAGGAAGGAGCTATTCCCCTTAGCGTGAGGAAAATAACAAGAGGATATAAATTTAGATTAATTGATAGAAGGATAGGACAGAAGTTGGGGAAAATCATTCTCATTCAATGACTAATGAGATTCTGGAACTCAGGAGAGACTGAGAGCCTTCTACTTCTTCATTGAACAGAAGCTCCACCAGTTCCCCTCTATCAACACACACATTCACCTGACTCAATTTATCCTCACATTGGATATTTTCTCCTTCAACTCCACTCTCTTTCTCCAGATTAAAGGTGAAATTATGTGCACTTGTATAGGGCTGAATTATGCTTGCTTTTTTTTGTGGGATTTGTGGGACAGTCTTTGTTTCAGTTCTACCCAAGCCTAATCCTTCAACTCTTTTTCCAGTGCATCAATATTTTTGCTGCTTCCTGAACTCATATAGAACTCAAAAATTGCATCACTGTTGCTGCCAATTTCCTTCACATGGTCCATCTCTGACTCTTCCCTTTCTGGATCTGTCTGGCTCCATCCTGGGGTCAGGCTAGCCACAAACGTTCATTACAAGCCCGGAGCCATCTTGACCTTGCTCCCTTCTATCCTGCCACCTGTAAGAACTCCTTTTCAATCTCCCAATTCCTCTGTCTCTGTTGCATTTGTTGTGATGATGAGATATTTCACACAGGCGTCTCTGAAATGTGTTCTTTCATCCTGAACCCTAGTTTCCTCTCTACCATAAGGGACAGAACCCTTGAATACATCCATGTATTTTCTCCCAGACAGAGCAAAAACAGAGTTCTTTGGTCCTTATCTTCCTCCCCATCGGACTACACATTTAATGGATCGTCCTTCACAATTTCCACCAATTCAAGTAAGATTCTACCACCAGACACACATACCCCTTTAAGAAATTCCCTGTCCTGCTCTTTTGTCCCCACCTACCTCTTTCTGTCTTATGGCACTTACCTACGCAACCACGGGAGATGCAATGTCTGCCTTTCACCCCTTCCCTTTCCATCATCCAGGGATCCAGTGTTTCCAGAGGAGCAGCAATTCACTTCCACTTCTTATCTAGTGTACTGCATTCAGGGCTCACAATTTGTCTCCTTTTTGCTGGAGAAATGAAGCACAGATTGGGAGAACACTCTGCGGAGCACCTGCTTTCAGTCCACTGGAGTGACCCTGAACTTACAGTTGTCTGCAACTCTGACATTTTGTCTATGACCTCCTGCATTGTTACAATGAGGCCCAATGCATGCTTGAGGAAAAATAGCTTATCTTGTACCTGAGCATGTTGCAGCCTTCTGGACTCGATATCAAATACTCCAACTTTAGCTCATTCACTCATTCTTTCTGCCTGTATTAGAATTGGCCATTTCCCATAGCTTTGCTATGAACAACACATCACACAAGCAAAGAAGCATAACCTGACCCTAACCCTTTGCCTACTGCAATATTTACTCATTTGGTCTCATCCCATCAGAAACATTCCCTTTGTTCCCTCACCCACCTTCTCTACTACTGAAATCTAATTTATTTTCTCTTTCCCAGTTCTGGTGAAGCATCCCAGGCCTGAAACATTAACCTTTACTCTTTCCAGAGATGCTGCCTGACCTGAGTGTTTCCAGCAGTTTCTATTTTTATTTCAGATTTTCAATGTGTGCAGTTTTTAGATTTTCATTTACTTTGGAATTCACTGACTGAAAGGGTTGTAGAGGCAGAAAGCCTCATCTTATTTGTAAAAATAAATATTTGGATAACTACTTGAAGAGCCCTAACCTTTATGGACCATGATCTAGAATGTGGGACCAGTTTAATAGGTCCTTTATTGGCATGGATACATGGGCTTAGTGGCCTCCATGTAAATTTATGTGATACTATAATACATGAAAGCAAGGCCTGGCTGCTCTCTGAAATGGCTGTAAGCAATTCTATTGTCATTATCTCAAAGTGCAGAGAATTATCCCTGGTGTTCTGGCCAACATTTAACCTTCAACTAATATTGCAAGATCTTGGTGACTATCACTTGGTTGTTTGTAGGAACTTGCTGTGTTAGTTGCTAATGTTCCTATTTAACAATATATTACTCCATTTTGAAAATACTTCTTTGGCTGTAAATTAGGTAACAATTAAAAGGTGCTGTACAAATCTTATTCACTTTCAATTTAAGGCCTAAACTGCCTTTCGCTGGTAAAAAAAAACATATTGCTGCCTGTTTTACCTAATGTAACATGAGGGCATAAACAGAATCTTTCCTTCATGGAATTTGTTATTTACCCCAATGATTATTTTCTTCAATTCATCTTCACAAGTACATCTGGAAATTGAACTCCAAACAGTACCTAAATACAGCTTTTCTAAATTGATGCATTTGCTATTAATCCTCCCTCAACTCTCTGTTGGACAGGTGAGGATCAGTGGGGTGAGAGTTCAATGCAGGGAACCAGACCCTGACATGGTGTGGAGAGCTATGGCATAATACGGACATATCTGAATTGGACTCCAACATTATAATTGGTTAATTAATTTAAAATTTATCTTTTGCTCTGAGGATTGACAATCTATTCACCAGCCTGCATCATGGACTTCTCCAATCTCCTAACTGCAAGATGTCTGCTGCTTTTGATTCATCCTGCCCACTGATTATGTTGTTCATTAAGTTTAGTAGGATCTCCATGTCCCTCACCTTTATGGGTTCTTGAGCCATATTATGACTGATCACAACATACCCCATCTCCCCATCAATGTCTAGGCCATTGTGTTTACTTGTTTCTACTGTTTTACTATGAATCTGTTCATTTTCCTTGTGTCTAGTCTGAATAGTATTCCATCCACTGATGTGAAACATTCAAAGCTGAAGCATACAGGGGCTGAAGGATGTTCCTCAATAAATTCTTCCCTACTTACTGTGGATGTGAAGAACTTTAAAAGTAGCTGGAATGAAATATTACAACAAAACCGTGAGAAATGGAAGGCACTGCATGCAAAAGGTCAGCGAAGCATTACGTCCTAGGCAATACATGTCTCTCTCAATTCATTTTATGTATTATATATAATGTACAATTGAAAAGGCATATTAGTGCAAATTAATTTATCACAATTAATGACTCACTCTTTCACAGATGTCACAGCTGACTATTTTGTCTTTGTAGGATCCACAACTTAGTGACATCCTTAGCTAATTGGTACTTGAGTCAGCAGCAACCCTATCTGTCCTGTTGGTGCATTTATCTCGATGTTCAAAGAATTTTGCCAAGATGTAACAGTAATTGTTTTGCCTAACAGGGAGGTTGGATTATAGCCATCCTGCTGAAACAGGCAAGAAGGAAATTTACGTCAAGTAGTTTATTGCAATAAAATCTGTGTCCCATTTATTGACACTTCACATCAATAACGCCTATCATAACAGATTAAGATATCTCAATGATTTTTCACTAAATCAAAAAAAGTCATGTTTTTGTAGTTTGAAATTTATATTTTTGCAACTTTATAAGTATCTATGAGGGTAACATTTTAATTATGCATGGTAAACAGTTTGCTATCATATAATTAATTCCTAAAATCATATGAGGGTGGTTGAACTAGACCAGAACTGTCTCACCTTTGCTGTGAGGAGGATTCTGGTTTCTGTTTAGTGTCTCTCCTGACAGAATATCCAGCTCAAGGACTCAAACACATTTAACCCTGCGCATTAGTGGACTGCAGCCTTCATGTGATGAAGCATTCTGGACCATGTATCTGGCTTTGCAGCACATTTTTTGAGCTAATTGGCTTACTATGTGCTATGAATGGTGGGCAGCAAGTGTATATTTCTGGCTCTCTAACACACTGCCTACAATAAAGGTGAAAAATATAGGTGGCTGGTGCATCAAATGGTATTCTGTCCTTTGCATCTGCAACTATGGGGCCCAATCCCTGTCTGAGATGCCGTCTACCAAAGACAACTAGCACCATAACTCACTAAAATGGGGTGGGGCAATGCTTTCTAGTAACAAAGTTGGTGAAATTTATTAACCCGGAATATGGAGCCAGCTGCATGGAGGGCTTCAGTAAATGTCCTTTCATAACATCAAAAGGCTAAAAATATATCCACTAGCAAAAGCAAGGTCACTTAGCCAGTGCATTTTAAAGGGATCGTTAATAGTTTAGTTGCTATTTAATTGTTACTGGCTGTTGCTATAAACCACATGTTTTTGGTGCTTTCAGTGGTTATTTGCTAAAACTTCATGTGAATTGCCATAACAGTTAGCACTGTTCCCCGATTGCTCCTTGGGTGCTGTCTGTGTGGAGTTTATATATTCTCTCTAAGACTGTGTGGGTTTCCCTAGGGTTCTCCAGTTTTCTCCCGCATTCCAAAGACTTGCAGGTTAGAAGCTTAATTAGCTCCTGTAAATTGTAGGAGGGTGGTAGGAGAATCAGTGTGGACTTAATATACACACGAGGGAGAATAGTTCACGGGGAAATAAGTGGGGAGTAGGATTGCTCTGCGAGCTGGCAGAAACTCCATGAACTGAATTGCCTTCTTCTACGAGGAAAGATATAACAGTAAGGCTCCTGAACAAACCAGTTGCTGTCAGGTTTGGGTGCATTTGTCAGCAGTCCCTTTTGCAATGCAATATAACAGGATAATAGGTAGAGGATGCACAGAGAGGAGGAGGAGGAGAGAAAAGCTTCCAGTAACGGACCATATCAGGGTGTTCTGTTACCAGTTCACTAAATATCAGGAAGAAGCAATACGTTGACGGGGGGATGGGAAGCAAATGGGAATCAGATGATGGAGCAATTGGTGTAAAGATAGATGCAATGTGCAGAAAGACTGCAGTCAGTTGGATGGGTTGAGATGTGCTTACTTTAATGTGAGAAGTATTAAGAATAAGGGTGATCAACTTGGAGCATGGATCAGTACGTGGAATTACAATATTGTGGCCATTACAGAGACCTGGCTGTCGCAAGGGCAGGATTGGCTGTTTGATGTTCCGGGGTTTAGATGTTTCAAAAGGGACAGGAAGGAGTAAAAGGGGAGGGGGGGCGGGCTTATCAGGGAGTGCTAATCAGGGACAGTATCACAGCTGCAGAAAGGTGGAAGGATTGTCTACTGAGTCAGTGTGGGTGGAAGTCAGAAACAGGAAGGGAGTTATCACTCTATTGGGAGTATTCTATAGGCCCCCAGGCTTTCCACCTTCCACACCCCCCCCCCCCCCCCCCAAAAGCAATTGGGATACTGAGGAGCAGATAAGCAGACAACTTTTGGAGAGGTGCAAAAATAACAGGGTTGTTGTCATGGGAGTCATCAACTTCCCTAATATTAATTGGCACCTCTTTAGTGCAAAAGGTTCAGATGGGGCAGAATTTGTTAGGTGTGTCCAGGAAGGATTCCTGACACAGTATGTGGACAGGCCGACTAGAGGAGAGGCCATACTGGATCTAGTGCTAGGCAATGAACCTGGTCAGGTGACAGACTTCTCGGTGAGTGAGCATTTCGGAGATAGTGACCACAACTCCCTGACCTTCAGCATAGCTATGGATGAGGATTGGAGTAGAAGATATGGGAAGGTATTTAATTGAGAGAGAGCTAATTACGATGGTATTAGGCAGGAACTCGGGAGTGTAAATTGGGAACAGATATTCTCAGGGAAATGCACAGCAGAAATGTGGAGGTTGTTTAGGGAACACTTGCATGGGGTTTTAGATAGGTTTGTCCCACTGAGACAGGGAAAGGATAGTCGGGTGAAGGAACCATGGTTGACAAGAGACATGGAACATTTAGTCAAGAGGATGAAGGAAGCATATTTAAGGTTTAGGAAGCAAAAACCAGACGGGGCTCTTGAGGGTTATAAAGTAGGCAGGAAGGAGCTTAAGAAGGGACTTAGGAGAGCTAGAAGGGGGCATGAGAAGTCCATGGCAAATAGGATTAAGGAAAACCCCAAGGCATTTGACATGTACATGAAGAATAGGAGGATGACTAGGGTGAGGATAGGACCATTCAGGGATAAAGGGGGAAACATCCCTGGAGGCGGAGGAGGTAGGGGAGGTCCTTAATAAATACTTTGCTCAGTGTTCACCAGGGAGAGGGACTTTGAATGTGAGGTCAGTATAGGACAGGCTAATGTACTGGAGCATGTCAAAGTTAGAGGCAGTGTTCGAGGTTCTGAAAAACATTAGGATAGATAAGTCCTTGGGCCAGACAGGATATATTCTAGGTTACTATGGGAAGTTAGGGAAGAGATTTCTGGGGCATTGATGATGACCTTTACATCCTCCCTGACCACAGGAGTGGTACCAGAGGATTGGAGGATGGCAAATGTTGTTCCGTTGTTCAAGAAAGGTAATAGGGATAATCCTGGGAATTATAGACCAGTGAGTCTTACATAAACTATTGGAGAGGATTCTTTGCGACAGGATTTACGAGCACTTGGAGAAGCACAGTCTTATTAGGGATAGTCAGCATGGTTTTGTGAGGGGCAGGTCATGCCTCACAAGCCTAATTGAGTTTTTTGAGAAGATGACAAAACAAATTGTTGAAGGTAGAGTGTTCGATGTGGTGTATATGAATTCTAGTAAGGCGTTTGACAAGGCTTCCCCATGGTAGACTCATCCAGAAAATCATGAGGTGTGGGATCCATGGAAACTTGGCTGCGTGGATTCAGAATTGGCTTACCCACAGAAGGCAGAGGACGGTAGTAGATGGAGCATATTCTGCCTGGAGGTCAGTGACCAGTGGTGTTCCACGGGGCTCTGTTTTGGGACTCCTACTCTTTGTGGTTTTTATAAATGACTTGGATGAGGAAGTGGAAGGGTGGGTTAGCAAGTTTGCAGATGACATGAAGGTGAGTGGTGTTGTGGATAGTGTGGAAGGTTGTCGTAGGTTACAACGGGACTTAGACAGGATGCAGAGCTGGAGGGAGAAGTGGCAGATGGTGTTCAATCTGGGGAAGTGTGAAGCAATACACTTTGGAAGATTGAATTTCAAGGCAGAGTACAAGGTTAATGGCAGGATTCTTAGCAGTGTGGAGGAACAGAGGGATTTTGGGGTTGAAGTCCATAGATCCCTCACAGTTGCCCTGCAAGTTGATAGGATGGTTAACAAGGCATATAGTGGGCTAGCCTTGATTAGTCCAGGGATTAAGTTCAAAAGCCGTGAAGTAACATTGCAACTCTATAAAACTCTGGGTAGACCACACTTAGAGTATTGTATTCAGTTCTGGTTGCCTCATTATAGGAAGGATGTGGAAGCTTTAGAGAGGGTGCAGAGGAGATTTACCAGGATGCTGCCGGGATAAGAGACATGTCTTATGAGGATAGGTTGAGCAAGCTAGGGCTTTTCTCTTTAGAGTAGTGGAGGATGAGAGGTGACTTGATAGAGGTGTATAAGATTATGAGGAGCATAGGCAGAGTGGGCAGCCAGCATCTTTTTCCCAGGGTGGTAGTGGCCAATACCAAGGACATCAGTTTAAGGTCAGAGGAGGAAAGTTTAGGGGAAATGTCAGAGGTAGGTTTTTTACACAGAGAGTGGTGGGAGCCTAGGACACACTGCCAGGTGTGGTGATAGAGGCTGATACAATAGGGACATTTAAGAGACTCTTAGATAGGCACATGGATGTAAGCAAGATGCAGGGTAATGGGCTCTGTCGGAAGGAAGGGTTAGGTTGATCGTGGAGTAGGTTTATACAAGTCGGCACAACATCGTGGGTTGAAGGGCCCGTCCTGTGCTGTACTGTTCTGTGTTCTATGAGATATTGTTCTTTAATAAAGGTGTCTGCTGAAACCTGCCACCACTACTTCTGCAATTGCAACAGGGCAAGAACTGCATTACCAGTTACTGTCAAGGTAAATGTGGCAATGAACGTTTCAGGCTAGACCAGAGAATTTGGAAACATCTTACCACTTGCTGTCTGCTGCTGGGTAAGGGAACTCACTGAGGATCGCTTCTCAAAGTAAATTGACTATAGTTGATTCTCTTGTCAGAGACCAGCAGGTGGATAAGGGAAGTGGTTTTGATGAACTCCAATGTCGCAGAATGCTGTTGTTTCCATGCATTCCTCTTCACAGGGGCTTCATGTTAACTTTATCCTTTACCATTCTGTAAGCAGCCTGCTGGAGTGTGACCATAAGCTGTGAGACATGCAGAACCGTGTCTGGTGTTGCGGTAGCAGTCACAATGTTTTTGTGCTGCTGCATTTGAGACACCAGCGCAAACTTAAAGAGGCTGCTCAACAACGTGGTTGGTGACTCTGGTGCTCTACTCATGAACACACGTGCTATGTGCATAAAATTAAAGCTCTGCTGCCACTGGAAATGTGATCAAGAAAACTATTGGCATAGTTCAGCAAGCCAGACTGCTCTGAAGGAGCCATACTTTATTTGACAGAGCCAGTTTTATGATTTGTGGCATCTGCTGCCTTTTGCATAATCTTTCCATTGTGAAGAGCTAAATCCAGCAATCAGCAAACAATCAGGACAAGGACAAATATTAAAATGAGGGGAGAAGGCAATCTAAACAGCCCTCTACTATCCTCCTACCAACTGACTTGCACTTTATCTTCCTTTTGTCACTGACCACCACCACACTTGCTTGGGCACAATGCAGAAATAATAACCACCAACAAAATGTTCATGCCAAATTGAATATAAAAGGCAACAAATCCTTGTGCATTTCCTAATTGCCTATCCTTAGTTCTGCTTGTAGTACCATCCCAAATGGTTGATGGAGGACCTCAACATTCTTGGGAGTGGACCTCCAGTAGTTCCGGCCCTATGAGTCCAGTAGACAGCATGGCTTGGTGTGTGTGGCAGCAGTCTGGAATTACATCTGACAGGCAACAGCCAGAGTATTAATGAGGTAGTAGAGCTAGGGATAGAATATTGGTTTCCTGAGTGAGGGCAGTAGACTCACTCCCCCCAAGTCAACATTCCTTGTAATTTGTTATTAGACAGACTGGTGGACATATGTGACATCCTCTTTACACAGTCACATAACAGCAGAGGAACTTGCTTGAAAAGTCATCAACCAGAAACAATTTCTCTGCACAGGTGTTACATGCTGAGTATTTCCAAAAATTTAGATTTCCAGCATCTGCAGTTTTTTTTAATATTCAAATGTACTTGGCAGTAATTTGAGGATCTTCTGCTGCCTTTGGACATTGGATAACTGCTGTTTATAGAAGGTGTGGTATTGATCATCAAATTGCATCCTACTTGGAACTAAAGTGCAATGGAATTGGCTTCCATTTCCATTCTGGAAAGAATAGTTCTAAGCTCTCACAAAGCTCCTTGTGCCAAGTGAGTTGTGAACTACTCTGATCTTATTGAACCCAGTATTTCTGGAACACTTCCCGATGCATATCCATTAGACTCCTCCTGAAGCTTGCATCATCATCATCCTCATATGGGGGATACCCTTGTAAGCAGTTAAGATGTACAGAAACATTGGAGCTCCCCCAAACCCTGCATGTGTGTAATGTAGCGGAGCATCTGACTATCAGGACTGAGTGGGTGGTTGATGAGAGTTTGGTGAATTGAGCCGTGTTGGAGGACAGTGGTACATTTAGAAAGATATGATACTGACCTTGATCAAATGTACAAGTTCAATGAATTTCTTGCGATATCATATCCTGGTACTTATGGATTGACTCCTAGTATTAATTACTGTGGTTATCTACTCCCACTGCCTTCTGAACGTGTGCCTGGAAAGTTTCCTATCATCATGCAGATACAAGACATCACTCCTACTTTGTACTTCCTTCACATAAGGACCTATGTAGCATCCAAATATTTCAGAAACTGCCCTCTTCATTATTACATTACCCACAATTTTCAAATTCCCCTCCAGGCAGAATATATTGCACCCCTTGAAAGACGTGCAATATAGGTTTATGTCGTGCATGGTTGCTTTAACTGTTGGTGACCTCTTGTGCAAATGGCCATGAGCTAATTTGTCAGTTGAGCTCAGTTAGCACTTTTATCCCCAGAGAAGGTTGTTGGTTCAAGGTCCAGTCCATAGATCTGAAGACAAAAACTGGTGTAGTACTGAGAGAACATTGTCCTTTGGATGAGATGTTAAATCTTTCACCTCAGGTGGATATGAAAAGAAAAATCCTAAGGCATGATTATGAAGAACAAGGGTGTTTTCCTTGGTATCCTGGACAATATTTATCCCTTATAACGTCAAAACAGATTACCTGATCATCAGTACTGTTCTGCTTATGGGAACTTGTTGCAAAAAACCTGGCACTTTTCTTACAAGATGACCATGGTTCAAAAATAAAACTCTTTTGGGCATCCTCAGTCCACAAACATTTAATAAACACTTTGTTTCAAAATTGCAACTTGTAATGGGGCAGATGTGATAACCAATGAGTTGGCTGGTCACATGCTATCAGTCGTACTCTGCTGCTTCTAGTGTGCTCCCAAGCACATTTTAAAATAAGCCAGTCATTGGTTACCCATTCTTCACTTTGGGATGTCTTTAATGTCTTCCAAATTGGATCTTTCTGCCAGGCTTTCAGCAAGTCACATGGTCTGCTTGCCCAACACCATGACCTGTCATAGCTGTCCCATGGACACTGCCTGCTGTTTGGGTTGTGTCCAGCTTCCCGTGGGTGTCCTCGTTCCTGAATCACTTGGGCAGATATAACATTACAGCAAATGAGCTCTTACCCTGCTTTGGCATGAGCAAACAAGCTGAGTAATTTTAATTCCTATTCAGTCAGGCTGTGTAAAATTGTACTTAAGTGGTTAATTCTCAACTAATATTTAACAAAAGGACTTAAACACTATAGCTTTATAAACAAAATAAATAATATTTCAAAGCAAACTTTCATCTGGAGTTGTACCTATTTCCTGTGTCCCACTATCATTTCAAGAATTTTGTGTCAGAAATGATGTCAGCCTCAAGCATATTTAAAGTGACATAATAATGTCAAGAAAACTTTCGCCATCATAAATATCGCATTGGATGCAGGAATGTTTAAAAAAAGTTCTGTAAAATGCTTGAGCCTGGTCAAGTATTCTGAACCAATGGCATATCAGTTGCTGACAATACAAAGATAACAACTGTGGCGAGAAAATGAAGAGTCAATATGGAGACAAAAGAGACTGACAATTATGGATATGAAAAGGATTTGCCTACTACTGAAACAGGTCTATGGTGGATGCCATCTCCCTGGCCCTGCACTCATCTCTGGAGCATCTGGACAGTAAAGACAATTACGTTAGACATCTCTGCCTTCAATACTATAATTCCAAGCAAATTCTTCTCCAAACTCCGAGACCTGGGACTCAACACCTGCTTCTGCAACTGGATCCTTGATTTCCTGACCAACAGACCGCAATCAGTGAGGATAGTCAGCAACACCTGCAGCATGATTATTCTCAGCACTGGTGCCCCACAAGGCTGTATCCTCAGCCCCCTACTCTGCTCCATATTCACTGGCCAGATTCTGCTGTAACTCTACAAGTTTACAGATGATACTATCATAATGGGCCATATCTCAAATAATGATGAGTCGGAGTACAGGAAGGAGATAGAGAGCATAGTGACATGGTGTCATGACAACAACCTTTCTCTCAATGTCAGCAAAATAAAAGAGCTGGTCATAGACTTCAGGAAAGGGGGCAGTGCACATGCTCCTGTCTACATTAATGATGCTGAGGTCGAGAGTGTTGAGAGTTTTAAGTTCCAAGGAGTGAACATCACTCTTAGCCTGTCTTGGTCCAACCATGTAGGCGCCACAGCCAAGAAAGCTCACCAGCGCCTCTACTTCCAGAGGGGGCTAAAGAAATTTAGCACATCCCCGTCAACCCGCACCAATTTTTATTGATGTACCATAGAAAACATCCTATCTGGATGCATCACAGCTTTGGTACGTCAACTGCTCTGCCAGGACTGTAAGAAACTGCCAAGAGTTGTGGACACAGCCCAGCACATCACAGAAACCAGCCTTCCCCTCATGGACTCTTGTCTATATTTCTCACTGCCATGGTAAAGCAGCCAGCATAATCAAAGACCCCACCCACCCCGGACATTCTTCCTTCTTCCTTCTCCCATTTGGCAGAAGATGCAAAAGCCTGAAAGAATGTACCACCAGGATGAAGAACAGCTTCTATCCCACTGTTATAAGACTATTGAGTGGTTCCCTCATAAGATAAGATGGACTCTTAACTTCACAATCGACCTCGTTATGACTTTGCACCTTATTGTCTACCTGCACTGCACTTTCTCTGTAGCTGTGACACTTTATTCTGCATTCTGTTATTGTTTTACCTTGTACTACCTCAATGCACTGTGTAATGAATTGATCTGTATGAACGGTATGCAAGACAAGTTTTTCACTGTACCTCGGTACATGTGCCAATAATAAACCAATTTACCAATTTGAAGATGCTGGAGTCTGGAGCAAAAAGTAAATAGCTGGACGAATTCAGCTAGTCAAGCAGCATTTATGGAGGCAAAAGTAATGTGTTGATGTTTTGGGTCAAGACCCTGCATTAGGACTGGGAGGAAGAGGAAAGATGGCAAATATAGAAGTGCAGGGAAGGGGTGGGACAAGAACTGGTAGGTGATGGGTGGAACCAGATGGATCTGGGTGGGCTGGGGATGGGGGGGATTGGGCTGTACTGTGAGCAGAAGGATTCAGGTGGGGGAGAGGTTGAGGGGTGGATAAGGTGAATAGAGAACCTGGGTGGGAGTGGGAAGAAACACAAGGGGTGTGGATTTCCTGAAATTGGAAAATTGAATGCTCATACCATTGGTTGTGGTCTACTCAAGCAGACTATGAGGTGTTATTCTTCTAGTTTGTGTTAGTAATTGTTAAATCAGGGAGGTCTCAGTTTCTTTGTTCAAGAAACACAAAAATGTTGTCACGCTGGTACGGCAAATAGAGCATTGGTCTTTGTGATGGAGTGCATGAGTAAGAAAGCTTTCCTACAACTGCATTGGATTTTGGTGAGACCACAATTGCTGTACAGTCTTGCTATTATTTTATGAAAAAGGATGTACTTATATTAAAGGCAAATACAGGTTCAGTGGGGAATTATCCTATGAGAAAAGATTAAACACAATGAACCTATACTGTCTGGAGTTTAGAAAAATGACAGGTGATTTTACTGAAACAGGTAAGATCCAGGGTGGTCTTGACAGAATAGAGGTCATCAGGATATTTCACGTAGAAGAGAGGTGGAGAACTAGAGGGCATGGTGTCAGGGTAAAGGGTAGAACATTTGAAATTAATACTAGGAGAAATTTCTCTTGAAGGGTTGTGACTCTCCAGAACTCTTTGGATGGCTGATCCATTTAACATATCCAAAGTAGAGATAGAGTTTCACAATGTGAGGGCATCAAAAGTAGGATGAGAAAGTACAAAAAGATCAGCTCACCAAAATTGTACAGGATGTTCAGACTTGGGGGCCATTTAGCTTAGTATACAGTATCTATTGTGTTCTTATCAATGAAATGTCCAAAATTCCCAACCATTCCATGTGTGACTTTGCGATGTCAAATGTCAGTTTCTTCTGATAATAAAATTATCATTAATCCACTGAGACCAATTTTCTTAATGTGTTACCCACCCACAGAACATAACATTAGAAACTGAGAAATGTAGGAAAGTTAAAAGTAGAAACTAGAGATATATGATATAAATTTAATGGTGGGAAATGCACTGTTAATGTTAAAATAGTATTTCTACGCAATATTCAAAATTAATTCATTATGCAGCGTGAATGGAAAACCCTCAAAATAGGACTTGGACTGGAGTTTTCCAGGATCTGCTGACAGTCTGAAGTTCACAAATGTTCTAATGACATTTCTTTAATTTGTTTAATTAGATGCTGAAGAAAAAGCAAAAAGAGAAGCTGCAGAAATGGCCGAACAAGAGTCCAAGGAAGTACCAAAGAATGAAAATACAGAACAACATCATGTTAATAAAGAACAAACAGTTGAACAGAAAGAGAGCAGTGATGAAGAAAAACACACAAAAAGTCATATTGCCAATATTAATCCTGTTCATAACACCAATAAAGATGCCAAGTCGAATGAGGAAGAAAGCCATTGTGAAACAGAGGAAAGTGCTGAAAACGAAACTTCTGAACGCAAGTCACAGCATATACAGAATTGTAAGTCAATTCCTCATTACATTCATGTGCTTAATGTCTTTCCAACAATAATTCTGACACTTCGTCTGTGCCTATTTACTATGAAGATTCACAACACAGAGGAAAGTCATTCAACCCATTATCACATCAAGTCAATTTGAGTTTATTGTCATATGCAATAAGACAGTGAGGTACGCACAATGAAAAACATGCTTGCAGCAGCATCGCAGGTACCTAGGTTCAGACAACACACGTAGCATAAGTTGTACATCAATTATACAAGACAGTGAAGAAGAAAAGGAGTCCATGGTAGTGCAAGAGGTAGTCCATAGTGTTCTGTTGCTGACGTAGGCTTAGTGTTATGCAGGTTGGTTCAACAACCTGATGTTTGTATTCATTTCCACTCTGGAACAATACAGAACTGCTCCCATTGACATGCTCCTCCTTATTTTTAATCTCTGATATTGGGACCAGTACTTCCTTTAATCTTTCTTAATAACTTGCCTTGGGTATAGTAGAAATGTTTTCTACAGATGTGAAAATCAATTAAACAGTGCAAAAGATTGCACCCTACAGAAAACAAATGACCTGATCAAACTAGCAAAATGGGCAGAAACACAGCAAATGAAATGAATACAGATTGTTAATATTTTGTTAGCTTCCCTTCTTCATGGGTTCGTAATGACACATTTGAAGTATGCACAAGATATTTGATAATGTTATGCATGGATCATATTTTATTAATGTCTGGTAGAGATTATAGGTGCTCTTTTGGATTCTAATTCTGTCTCTCGAGTTCTGCAGTTGAAAACTATGGCCTGTAAATTCAAAGTCAAAGTTGGATGTATTGTCATTTGCACAAGTACATGTATGCACAGGTGCAATGAAAAACTTACTTATAGCAGCATCACAGGCACATAGCATCAGATAACCAGCATTCGTAAGAAAAACATAAACATAACTTATACACAATTCTCACAAGAAAGAACACAATTAGAACAAAAAAAACAAAGTTACACTGGGTAAGGTACATTCATTCAGTGATATATATCGCAAGCCATCAAAATGATCTCTTTGAAAGGCCACAGGTGTAAAATTCTTTAGCCCATGAGGATCAATGTGTCATGCGCAATAGATTGGATTTTGCACATAGAGAACTGAAAGGCTTTTTCCTGAACAAATGAAAGTAGGTGTCTGATCCAGGGCTAAGCCACCAGCGACTGGTAATGATGGGAAAAGAGGATGGGGTCAGATTAGAGCTTGTTGGGGATGGATCATTATTGTTTTGGGGAGGTAGTGGTAGTTAGTGGCAGGGACCAACTGCTGTGGATGAAGGTTAATCCAGTGGATGAGAAGGGGTAATGGTTGAGCTTGCAACAATAGGTGGGGGGGGTGGGGTAAAGGGTGGACACAAGAGACTGCAGATGCTGGAAATCTGGAGCAACACACAAAGGAGCTGGAGGAACTCAGCGGGTCAGGCAGCATCTTTGGAGGGAAATGGGCAATTGATGTTTCGAGTCGAGACCCTTCATCAGAACTGAGGCATGTCCCCTTTAACTAACTCTATATTGAATTCTCCAACTTCAGGTAACTTCCTTTCTTTCTGTATCAAAACTGGGCATTTCTGAGGCTGGCTCAGATTTTCTTTCTCCATTTGTATAGGTTGGCCTGACACGCTCCGTAGCCTTGCCATCAGCACCACATAACACAGACAATAAAACATAATGTGCTTCTGACTGCTGCATTTAATTAATTTGGTCTCATTCTCTCAGAGAAATTTCCTTTGTTCCACTCATACTCCCTCACCTTTTCTGTAACTGAAAACTGACTTGATTTCTCTTTTCCATTTCTGAGAAGGGTGTCAGACCTGAAATATTAACTGTGTTTCTCTTTCCACAGATGCTGCCTCACCTGCTGAGTTTTATCAGCATTTCCTGTTATATTTCAGATCACCAGTACCTGCGACTTTTTTTGATTCCCTTTCAGCCACTGTCAATGTTGGTCTCAGTTGTGTATTGGGAGATCTTCAGTTTGGTAGTGAGGGGGATGTTGTGTAGTTTGATGACTTTTATTCAGATTTAGCTGAGGGCCTGGCTGGCTTTATTGATTCTGGAGGGAGGGATTCTGGATTCCTTGCCCAGAGACCTGTCATTGGAGATGATAATGCCAGATACTTGCACCAGCCTACATCTCTTCAGCTGTGTTTCCTTTCTTCAGGGGAAAGCCACAGTGGTCAGGTCTCTGGCGCTGAGACTAGTTGTGTGGCACAGAAGGGAAGTGGGGAGAAGAGGAGAGCGGTAGTGATAGGGGATTCAATAGTAAGGGGAGGGCAGACAGGAGATTCTGTGGACGTGAAAGAGACTCCAAATGGTGTGTTGCCTCCTGGGTGCCAGGGTCAGGGATGTCTCAGATTGGGTCCACAGCATTCTCAAGGGATAGGGCGAACAGCCAGAGGTCGTGGTACATATTGGTACCAATGATATAGGTAGGAAAAGAGATGAGGTCCTGAAGAGGGAATATAGGGAGCTAAGTAGGAAGCTGAAAAGCAGGACCTCAAGGGTAGTAATTACTGGATTGCTGCCTGTGCCACATGCCAGTGAGGGTAAAGATAGGTTGATCTGGCAGATGAATGCGTGGCTGAGGAGTTGGTGCAGGGGGCAGGGTTTCAGATTTGTGGATCATTGGGATCTCTTCTGGGGTAGGTATGATCTGTACAAAAGGGACGGGTTACACCTGAACTGGAGGGGGACCAATATTCTTGCGGGCAGGTTTGCTAGAGCTGTTGGGGAGGGTTTAAACTAGTTTGGCAGGGGGCTGGGAACCCAAGTGATAGGTTAGAGGTTGGTGCATTAGTGTACAAGTCGATGCAGCATGTAGAAAGACTGTGAGGAAGGATAGGCAGTTGAAAGGGCAAAATTACAGTCAGTTGGATGGGCTGAAATGTGTCTATTCTAATGCAAGAAGTATCAGGAACAAGGGTGATGAACTTAGAGCATGGGTAAGTACATGGAACTATGACATTGTGGCCATTACAGAGACTTGGCTGTCACAAGGGCAGGAATGGCTGCTGGATATTCCGGGGTTTAGATGTTTCAAAAGGGACAGGGACGGAAGTAAAACAGGTGAGGGAGTGGCTTTGCTAATCAGAGACAGTGTCGCATCTGTAGAAAGGGAGGATGTCCTGGAGGGATTGTCTACTGAGTAGTGTCGGTGGAAGTCAGAAACAGGAAGGGAGCGATCACTCTATAGATCCCCCAATAGCAGCAGAGACACTGAGGAGCAGATCAGGAGGCAGATTTTGGAGAAGTGAAAAAATAACAGGGTTGTTGTCAAGGGTGATTTCAACTTCCCTAATATTGATTGGCACCTCCTTAGTGTAAAGGGGATAGATGGGGCAGAGTTTGTTAGGTGTGTACAGGAAGGATTCCTGACGCAGTATGTGGACAGGCTGACTAGAGGAGAGGCCATACTGGACCTGGTACTTGGCAATGAGCCTGATCAGGTTTCAGATCTCTCGGTGGGAGAGCATTTTGGAGACAGTGACCATAACTCCTTGACCTTTACCATAGCCTTGGAAAGGGATAGGAGCAGAGAATATGGGAAAGTATTTAATTGGGTGAGGGGGAATTATGATGCTATTAGGCAGGAACTTAGGAGCTTAAATTGGGAGCGGATGTTCTTGGGGAAGCGCACAACGGAAATTTTTGAGGTTGTTTAAGGAGTATGATGATGATATGATATGATATGATATCTTTATTAGTCACATGTATATCGAAACGCACAGTGAAATACATCTTTTGCATAGTGTTCTTGGGGCAGCCTGCAAGTGTCGCCACACTTCCGGCACCAACATAGCATGCCCACAACTTCCTAACCTCTACGTCTTTGGAACGTGGGGGGAAACTGGAGCACTCGGAGGAAACCCACGCAGACACGGGGAGAACGTACAAACTCCTTACAGACAGCGGTGGGAATTGAACCTGGGTTACTGGTGCTGTAAAGCATTACGCTAACAAGAATGGGTACTTAATCTTCCAGGGTTTCGATGTTTTACAAAGAATAGAGAGGGAGGCATAAGGTGGTGGGGGGGAGGGAGGAGAGTTGCACTACTAATCAGACACAATATCACAGCTGCACTCAGAGGGGACATAATGGAGGGCTCGTCCACTGAGTCTATATGGGTAGAACTCAAAAATAAGGAAGGTGCAATCACTCTGGCATTATACTACAGACCCAATAGCCACCGGGACATTAAGGAACAGATATGCGTAGATTAGGGAAAGATGTAAAACTAATAGGGTTGTTGTTGTGGGGGACTTCAACTTCCCTAATATAAACTGGGACCTTCCGTATTGTAAGAGGTTTAGACAGGGCAGAATTTGATTCTGTGCATCCAGGAGTGTTTATTAAGTGAATATGCAGATAGTCCATCGAGAGGATGGGCCATACTGGACCTGGTGTTGGGTAACGAACCTGGACAGGTGACCGACCTTTCAGTTGGAGAACAGTGACCACAACTCCTTAAGCTTTAAGATAGCTGTATACAAGGATATGGACGTTGCGGGAGAGTTAATTGGGAACAGCTGTTTTTGGGCAAGTCCATATCTGACATGTGGAGGGTGTTTAAAGACCAACTGCACAGAGTACAGGACAGGTATATTCCAGTAAGAAGGACAAGGATGACAAGGTAAGAGAACCTTGGCTGTCAAGAGAGGTGGTGAATTTAGTCGAGAAGAAAACGGAGAAGTATATAAAGCTTGGGAAGCTAGGATCAAATGGAGCACTTGAGGATTATAAAGAAGCCAGAAAGGAACTTGAGGGAATTAGGAAAGCACGGAGGGGCCATGAAAAGTCCTTGGCAAGTAGGATTAAAGAGAATTCCAAGGCATTCTATACATACATCAAGAGCAAGAGGATAACTAGGGAGAGGGTAGGACCACTCAAGGATAAAGAAGGAAACGTGCTTGGAAGCAGAGGATGTGGGTGAGGTCCTTAATGAGTACATTGCATCAGTATTTACCAAGGAGAAGGACGTGGAGGATAGGGAGATCAGTGTGGAGCATGCTAATATGCTGGGCATTTCGAGATAAAGGAAGAGGTAGTGTTGGGTCTCTTAAAGAGCATTAAGGTCCCTGGGGCCTGATGAGATATACCCCAGGTTATTGAGAGAGGCAAGAGATGAGATTGCTGAGTTCTTGACCAATATCTTTGTGTCCTCTCTAGCCACAGGTGAGGTCCCAGAGAAATGGCGAGTAGCTAATGTTGTTCCATTATTCAAGAAGGGAAACAGGGATAAGACAACCTTCCTCATTATCCAGAGCAACACTAACTTTTGTGTTATTCACAAACTTAGCAATCATACCTCCTACATTCACGTTCAAGTTGATAAGATATATTGCAAAAATCAAAGGTGCCAGCACCCATCCCTGTCTACTCTACCACTCTACCTTCATCAATCTCCCTTGTTACCTCCTCACAAAAACTCAATCAAATTAGTGAGATAGGATTTCCCATGAACAAAGCCACATTAACTATCCCTAATCAGTCCCTGCCTTTCCAAATGTAAATAAATCCCATCCCTTAGAATTTTCTCCAGTAGTTTCCTACACTGACATAAGGTTCACCAGCCTGTAGTTACCGAGCTTACTCCTATGCCCTTCTTAAATAATGAACAACATAGGCTATCATTGAGCACTGGTAAATGCACTTCTTTCTCTATTTTCAGTTCTTCGCTTCCTTTCCCTATGAAGTTTATTTGCAAATTTGTAACTTTTCCAGCTTTTCTCCTCTTCCTCCTGAATTTATGTTTCATTCCCATACTTTGTTTAAACTTTTCCCTCCTCTAAACAACTAGCCAACCACCCTGCAGCAAAATTAATTTCAGCAATGTTGGAGCTTGGAACTTCTAGGAGTTCCACCTCTCCCTGATTTTGTTCTGAAGCCCTCCATACACCACTTTACATCATGACCTTAATTATTAAATAATCATCTAGTTTGGATACATATCCCTGTGATCTTTTACACAAATACTGCACTTGGTGTTTGCAAGTACTGTACACCACGTGTGTCATACTCAGCAGAGTATTCCTGATCTTTAGATGGGGGCTGCAGCTGTGATAGGTGGAGAAGATGGAGGGTAGAAAACCTCCATTGGGACCTGCTTCATTTTATCTCCCAGGTCTCATTCAAATGATATATGATTAGGTCCTTCCCAAAATTGGTATTGGTATTGGTTTATTTTTGTCACTTGTACCGAGGTACAGTGAAAAACTTGTCTTATGTATCATTCATACAGATCAATTCATTACACAGTGCATTGAGATAGTACAGGGTAAAAACAATAATAGATTACAGAGTAAAGTGTCACAGCTACAGAGGAACTGCAGTGCTGGCAGACAATAAGGTGCAAGGTCATAACAAGGTAGATTGCGAGGTCAAGAGTCCATCTCATCGTATAAGGGAACCATTCAATAGTCTTATCACAGTGGGATAGAAGCTGTCCTTGAGCCTGGTGGTATATGCCCTCAGTCTCCTATATCTTCTGCCTGATGGGAGAGGGGAGGAGAGAAAATGACCTGGGTGGGTGGGCAAACATCAGAGTCAGTGAGTGGGTGTGGTAATTGAATCATTGGTCATGAGATGCAGCAAGCCATGGGATCAGTCCATGACGTGAACTTGGTATAAGGCAAGGACTTTGGTAGCTGATACTTGGTGGCAGATAGAGCAATATTGGGAAGGAAAAGGTTAAAAATTCCTTACAAAGCCTGGGAATAAATGCATGTATTTTCCTTGTACACAAGGAATCGACAGCAAAATTATTTTTAAAAACTTACAATGGCCTTTTCCAGCTAGTTAGCACTTTACAATGTGAATGTTTTGAGTCCAAGAGACTAGTTACTGCTGAACCTGACCTATGCTGCATATCACCTCTCAGCAGTAATGATTTGCCATGTCTTCAGTCAAAACTGGTAAAAATAGGATATCATCAAATGGGAATGGAGAGCTTCAGGCTGATAAATGGAATCTTCCACATATTCACTGTCACTCTGTGTTTAGTAAAATCAGTCACAACATCACTCAATAAAGCTATGGGATGGCTCAGGGTTAATTTCATGTAGTGTTGTCATATTTACTTTAGGAATACAAAGTGTATTTCCCTATTTTTATAAGAATAGAATCTAAAGTTTGGAGCATGTACATTGGAGTGCAAGGCAAATAAGAAATGGATGATCACCTTGTTGGCATTGTACAATAGGCCATCTAATAGTCAATTAAAGGAACAAATATACAGGGAGGTTGCAGAAACTTGCAAGAAAAATAGGGTTGTCATAGTAGGGGATTTTAACTTTTCTAATATAGACTGGGACTGCCATAGTGCTAAGGGTTTAGATAGGGTGGAATTTGTTAAGTGTGTTCAGGAAAGCTTCCTTATGCAATATATTGAAGGCCCTACCAAGGAGAGGGCAAGGCTTGACCTATTCTTGGGAAATAGGGCAGGATAAGTGATTGAGATGTCAATGGGGAGCACCTTGGGACCAGTAACCATAGTTTTATTAGTTTTAAATTAGTTATGGAAAGGGACACATCTGATCCATAAGTTAAAGTTCTAAATTGGGGCAAGTAAAATTTTGACAGTATTAGACACAAACTTGCAAAAGTTGATTGGAGTAGGTTATTTGTAGGCAAAGGGACGTTCGACAAGTGGGAGGCTTTTAAATGTGAGATATTAAGAGTTCAAGATCTGCATGTTCCTGTTAGGGTGGCTGGCAGGAGAAGGAACCCTGGATGACGAGGGATATTGAGGCTCTGGTCAGGAAAAAGGAGGCATGGGTCAGGTACAGGCAGCTGGGATCAAGTGAAACTTGGGAGTCATATAGGGGTTGGAGGGGTATACTCAAGAAGAAATCAGAAGGACAAAAATGGGACAGGAAAACCAAAGAGACTTTCCAAACATAATGAGGAAAAAAGAGTAACTAGAGAGAGAATAGGGCCCCTGAAAGACCAAAGTGGATGTCTTTGTGTGGAGACATTGGAGGTGGGTGAGGTCCTCAATGAGCATTTCTCCTCTGTTTTACTGTGGAGAAGGACATGAGGACTTCAGACCTTGAGATAGTTAACAGAGAGGTCTTAAGGATAGTCTGCATTAATGCAGAGGAGGTATTGGATGTCTAAAAATATATGAAAGTAGATAAATCTCCAAAGCCTGATATGGTATATCCAAGAACAACGTGGGAAGCTAGAGAAGAAATTGCAGGAGCCCTGGCTGAGATATATGCATCATCGTTAGAGATGGGTGATGTGCTGGAACATTGAAGGGTGGCTACTGCTGTGCCTTTATTTAAGAAGGACCACAAAGAAAAACCTAGGAACAATAATCAGTAAGCCTAACATCTGTGGTAGGTTACTAGAGGGAATTCTGAGGGATAAGATATACAAGCATTTGGAAGGACAGAGGTCCACATGCTTTGTGTGTGGGAGATCCTGTCTCACGAATTTGATTGAGTTCTTTGAAAAAGTAACCAAGAAAGTCGATGAGGGCAGGGCAGTAGCCATGGTCTATATGGACTTCAGTAAGACCTTTGATAAGGTTCCACATTGTAGGTTGCAGTGGGAAGTTAGATTGCATGGGATCCAGGAAGAACTAGCTAATTGGATACAAAATTGACTTGATGGTAGGAAGCAGAGGGTGATAGTGAAAGGTTGTTTCTCAGACTGGAGGCCTGTGATTAATGGTATTCCCTAGGGGTTGGTGCTAGGCCCATTGCTGTTTGTCATCTATATCAATGATTTGGATGAGAATGTACAAGGCATGGTTAGTAAGTTTGCAGATATCACTAAAATAGGTGGTGTTGTTGACAATGAAGATAGTTATTGGGATTTACAGAGGGATCTTGATCAGCTGGGCAAGTGGGCCAAGGAAGGGCAAATAGAGTTTAATTTGGATAAGTGTGGTCCTATCCTCATTTGGGAAGGCAAATGAGGATAGGAATTTCACAGTGAATGGTAGTGCCCTTCGGAGTGTTGTGGAACAGAGGGACCTGGGAGTACAAGTACATGATTCCCTGAAAGTGGTGTCACAGGTGGACAGGGTGGTGAAGAAGGCTCTTGGCATGCTGGCCCTCATCAGTCAGTGCATTGAGTAGTTGGTATGTTATGTTACAGTTGTACAAGATGTTGGTAAGGCCGCATTTGGAATATTATGTTCAGTTGTGGTCACCCTGCTACAGGAAAGCTGCCATTAAACTGGAAAGAGTGCAGAGGAGATCCACGAGGATGTTGTTGGGACTTGAGGGACTGAGTTATGGAGAAAGGTTGAGCAGGTAAGGACTTTTTTCATTGGCGTGCGGGAGAATAAGGGGTGACCTTATTCATGATGGGCATAGATAGGGTGAATGCACACAGTCTTCTTCCCAGGATTGAGGAATCAAGAGATAGAGGGCATAGGTTTAAGGTGAGAGGAGAGAGATGTAATAGAGACCTCAGGGGCAACTTTTTCACCCAGTGAGTGCTCAGTATATGGAATGAGCTGCTAGAGAAAGTGGTTTATGGAGGTACATTAACAACATTTATAAGGTACTTGGACATGTACATGGATAGGAAAGGTTTAGAGTGATATGAGCCAAATCTGGGCAAATGGGACTGGCTTGGACGGGATTCTTGATCATCATGGACCAGTTGGACTAAAGGGCCTGTTTCCATGCTGAATGAATCTATGACTAATAAAAAAACAACCTTACTCCTATTTAAATAAGCAGCAGGTTATACGTCATTATAAATCATTATTATTTGAAATAAATAGTCAGAGTTTACACTGATGACAATGATAAATAATTTGAAGATATAATTACTGTCAATTCAAGCAATTTGCTTGGTTGAATAACACAGAAAATGAACTTTGCTATCGATCTTTGATCCATTCTGTGGGATTTCTTAGGATTCCCATTGTTTCTGATATCAACCTCTCTGAAGAAACTGGATTATTGCTCTTTGCAAGAGATCTAATACCCAAGAAAAGGAATGTGAGAGGTGGTGCTGGATCTCCTTGCATCACACAGGGTTTATGAATTGTCATGTCAATGATTTGCTATCACACAGAAACCAGCAATTTCACTGCCTGTGGAAACTCTGTATACTAAGCTTCATGTCATACACCACAGATATCCATTGAATGGCAGAGAATTTTTCCCTTTGGATCACTTTCCTGTGTGCAACAGATGACTGACACCTTTATCCTGTATTTCCACAAAACAACTTGTTCCCCTTCAATGCTGTGGAATGAAGGCTGCATTCTTGTCACATTCCACTTCAATCCTTCCAGTCCAGATGAAGGGTCTCGACCCAAAATGTCAACTGACCACTTCCCTCCATAGATGCTGCATGACCTGTAGAGTTCCTCCAGCTCCTTTGTGTGTTGCTCCAGATTCCAGCATTTGCAGTCTCTTATGTCTCCACTTCAATCCTTTCCCAGGAAGGATACGATCCACATTTACTATAGTGGGCAGCAGTTTTGTAAGTCTTTGCCAGCAGGGGGGATCTGGGCCTTTCAGAAGGCTCAAGGCTACGAGCAATTCGAGTGGATTATCATAATTGTAATTGTAAATAAAATAAGAGTTGTGAAGCAGCAGTACTACCTGCTGCAGCCCTGTGCTGCCCATATAACACCATTGGGCAGTCCTGGGAAGCTTCTCACACAATATCAACTCTTTCGCTTTGTAGAGATCACACAGGCATTGCTTATATCCAATAACATCTATGCGGATTTTCAGGTTACGTACATTGAAAAGCCGAAAGATTTTAAGTATAAGCTCCATGTTGGCCCTCACACACAGTAAGTCACAAAGCTGTAATGCAGGATTCAATTTCCTGTTCATAAATAAACACAGAAAGATCTCGACTGCTCTGAAAATCATTGAGCCAACTTTTTTCTATTCATTTGTCAGGCTGTGGATACAGCATTTATCTGTACCTGTACAGCAGCAATTTCCAATTTGTGATTGACCTGAAGCCACCAGTAAATCAGTCTAGCAATCCTAAGAACAAAATACCCACTTGCATCAAGTACTGGATGCTTCAGCTCCAGAAGTATGATTGTCCCACATGCCAGCTGGGAAATTAAATCCTGCTGATTATGTCTCACTTCGTCCATCACCTATAACTAACTCTACAAGTCAGAAGAAAAGTGACAAACTACAGGTTAGTTATCTGAATGTGATCACTCTGCACACCCTGTGCGAAATCAAGGCTGCAATAAAGCTAGACATTGATTTATCACTCAGTATCAGAGCAACTTAGTTTCAAAAATGGAAATGGGTCATGTGAACTGCATCAACTCAAGAAAAGGTAATATGCCACAAGGTTTGCAGAAAGTTCAAGATGAGCTCATCATTGCACTTACCTCATCTTGTGCTATGAGGTAATGGCATTGTCATCCCATGGACACCAATGAAAAGCTTGTAGACATTGCCTATGAAAGGCACTAAGGAATTATGAATACTTATTAAAGGGAAAGTTCCCAGAAATTGATCACTAGGTGGAATAAAAGGTCAATAAATGTCTAGTGTGATCATAATGTAAAACCTGCTGGAAACATCACAAACATTAAGAGTTACCCCTTGGGCCATGGGTTAATAACAGTGTTTATCTCGCAGATATAAATCTTGGTGACCAATTGTTTGTGATTATCAATGAGATTAGTCGATTTCTAATTGTAGAAAAGGCAAAACGTTGGCATCCTAATGCTTGTTTGTGTCTTCACACTACTTGGCATTCCATAGTGAGGACAGGCCTGGCCTTTAAGGTTGATAATTTCAAAACGTTTGCAATCTACTTAGGCTTCAGACATATTAAAATCACGCCAATGGTGCAGACATTAATGTGAACATTAAAGTAAGTAATTGATATGAATATTAAAGGAAAATTGGCTCATGCCCAAGGTAAATCTTAGAAGCAAGGATTTTTATTGATTTTTGCAAAACTGCAGAGCAATGCCACATTCAAAGATGGGCATTCCACCAAGTACACTCATTTTTGCACAGTGTCAGCATACACCTCTTCAGAAATGGCTAAACCATTGAAAAATAACTTGAAAGCAATTGCAGAGAAACTCAGGAAACTTAGATCTAAGCTACTACAGATATAGTTCTTGTGCAATGTGATAACTATATAGGCAAGCAAGCAACTCCATTTGACATTTAGCTATTTGAAGTAACTGCCACACTAAAATTTTAAATGACAACATCACATGAAGCACACAATACAAGTCAATTTTCAAACACCCAAGAAACCACCCACTATTACTTAACCTGAATGGAGAATCTCAAACTCACAGAAGAAACTGAGCAACTCCATAGGAAAGATGTTATTAAACTGGAAAGAGTGCAGAAAGGATTTACAAGGATGTTATCAGGATTTGAGGGACTGAATTATAGGGAGAGGTTGGACAGGCTAGGACGTTTTTCCTTGGGGCATAGATCTTATAGAGGTGTATAAAATCATGAGGGGCATATATAAAGTGAATGCACTCGGACTTTTTCCCAGGGTTGTGAAATCAAGAACCAAAGGACATAGGTTTAAGTTGAGAGGGGAAAGATTTAATAGGAATTTGAGGAGCAACTTTTTTTTATACAGAGGCTATGTGTATACAGAGGCTAACCACATTAAGTGGTTTAGGGAGGTACATTAACAACATTTATAAGGTACTTGGACAGGTACATGGATAGGAAAAGTTTTGAAGGTTATGGACCAAACGCTGGCAAATGGAACTAGCTTTGATGGACATCTTGGTTGGCATGGACTTGTTGGGACGAAGGGCCTGTTTCCGTGCTTTATGGTTGTATGACTCCTGATGACTCTAACCTTCAAATTGTTAAGCATTCACAATCAAAGGAGTGGCAACCTGTCTTATATCCAAATTATTTCATAATCAAGTGATGCAAGAGCTTTGTCAATGGAAACAACACTAATGCATCATTAAACAGCAAGAAAAGAAAAAGAAGGAAGACCAAGAAATCAGAATGCATCTTTTCAGTTAAAGGATGGAGTGTTGTTATGGTATTCTTTGTGATTATCAATGATATTAGTTAATTCCCAATTGTAGAAATTGTAATTTCTCCATCTGCAAAACGCTACCATCCTAAACTTAATTAAGTCTTCATGCTGCTGGACAACAGCCTAGCATTTAACAGTGACAATTTCACAAAGTGGTCTCTTGCGTGCTTTGAAAAATGACATGCTTTTTGTGATGCTTCGCAATGTTTGTTCGTATGTTAATGACTAAATACACATATTATTCTTGTATCCTGCCGCATGCTCCAGTCTACGTTGTGATCTCCTGCTTTTCCATTCAGCTCAGTTAATAATTTGCTATTAGCACTGCAGGGTTTTTAATTCACAGCCTCATCATCATTGTACACCACCCCCTCAAAAGCCGTAGTTTAGAAAAAAAATGCTTCTTAAATACTTGAAGGCTCAGGATATACCCACATAATAAATATTTAGTTGGGTCAATTCATGTTATTATGCTTGATGTAAGGGACTTGCAGAATTTAGGAGCAAAGCCCTCCCTTTCCTCTGGGTGTTCCAGCTCAGCAGTCTCTTTGTATTGGCGTATTTTGTACTTTATCAAATTTGATGCCAGTTCTGCTAGATCTGCATTGATTGTTATCTGTCTCCTCAAGTGCATGTATGGTGGGAATGCATAATAGGCTCTTTCAGCCCACTATGTCCATGCCAGTCATCAATTTCTTATTTATACTTATCCTGTTTTCCTGCACTTGGTCCATAGCATGGCTTTTATAAGTGCTCATATTGTGAGTGCTCATATTGTGAGTGCTCATATTGTGAGTGCTCATATTGTGAGAGTACCTGCATCCACCAGCCCCTCAGGTAGATTTCGTCTTCCCTCTGGATGAAAAAGATGTCCCTCAAATCCCCTCTCAATCTCCTATCGCTTCCCTTGAACCAATGCCCTCCAGTTAAAGTCATCTTTTATTATTCACTATTTACCCTGTATGTGCCTCTAATAATTTTGATATATCATTCAGGTGCCCCCATCAGCTTTCTTCCACCTCAAGGAAAACAAACCCTGTCCGTCCAGTCTCTCTTCATAGCTGAAATGCTCCATCCCAGCAACATCTTGGTGAATCGCCTCTGTACATTCTCCCCAGTGCAGTCATATCTTTCCTATAGTGTGATGACTACAACTGCACACAACACTCCAGCTGTGGCCTAACTATTGTTTCATATATTTGTAGCATAATCTCCCTGTTCTTGTATTCTATGCCTTGGCTAATGTGGGCAAGTATCCCTTATGCTTCCAAACCATTTTGCTTACCTGTGCTACAGCCTTCAAGGGTCCTTGGACTTGTACGCCAAAGCCTCTCTGTTCCTCAGTACTTCATAGTACTTTAGATTCATTGCATATATCCCAGTCTTATTCGTGCTCCTAAATCACATCGCTTCACAAATCTAAGAATTAAATTCAATGTGCCATTGTTCTGCTCATTTTGCTAACTTATCAATATCATCTGTTATCTAAGACAACCTTCCTTACTAATTTTTCTATCATCTGCAAACTACATTCACATCCAAATCATTAATGTATATAACAAACTACTGGTGTCCAATCCTGATCCCAGAAAGAGTAGGGGGTGTGACTGCTGTTGGCTTGGACCCAGAGGGCCAGATGGTGGTCTCCTCTGCCATAACTGTTCCGTCATTCTGTGATTCCATAAGTGATTGGATTTAGCAACTTTGTCTATGTAAATCTCTTAATGTTATAGTGATATTGCATGTTTAATTCCAGGTGAGGTAAGAAATGTCAATGGTAAATCAGAACAACACAAGGATTCCAGTGGGGGAAGTGGCCAGTTGGAAACAAAAGGTAGGTGTGTGTTTTTGCACAGAATCATATTCGGTTCTAACACCATATAACCTATGTTTTGTAACTCAAAAAATGCATCTTGAACATTTAGACCATACATTGTGCATCCTGCTATGTTATTGCTGGTGACTTTCGTGCATTCTGGATTCTCCAAGTTAAACTCCTCCACCTTGCTTAAAACTCTCCTAATGATCTACCTCTCTGAACCAACTGTTTTGTCACCCATGCACTTCGAACAACCTAATTTTTCCTCATGCTTCTGTGAAATGCTTTAATGTTTTCTTTTTGCATGGTGAGTTACATGAATGCAGACAGAAGTTGTTATTTATCCATCACATTTTTACTATCAAAAATATATGAGAGAGGAAGTGTGGCAAACCAAAGAAAGATAATATTTCATTTGAAACAATCATGACAACAATTTTGTAACATAAACTTGAAATATTACGATTGTATGCCATTAGCTAAAATTATGGTGTCCAGACCTATAATTATGTATCATTGAAGATATGCCATGTTGTGAATAAAGATTATATAAATAACTGGATAATTTTGGTACATCTTTCAGCTATTCTGAAAGTGCATGTCCTTCACGATACTGAACTGGCATATTGTGCTTGGCATATTATGCAGGAGTCATGCAGGCAAGGTCTGTGGCAGACAAAATCCCATTTAGCCCACACATACTGAAGAAATTATAACAAATCTGTGTAGCCATCATCATTCTTTCTTGCAAGCCTGTTGAGAAATACCAGATTCCTAAGAGTGATGTTTTGGGCAGTTAGGCAATCAATTAGGGAGGGGTAGATAGCTACTGTAACTAAGCGGGGGGGGGGGGGGGGTTGGTGGGGGAGAAAGGACGAAGCATAAAGCTTCTCTTGACCCGTAAGGAACCAGAAGGAAAAGGAAAATTAACGTTTCTGAGCTTCTCAAGGCCCTGGATCCACCTTGCCATGCCGGCCTTTAATTAAAGTTACAGTATTTCCTCACTCATGTTGTTGGAGCTTTGTTCAATATGTTTCAAACAGACGTCCTAAAAGAGTGAGCTGAAAGTGCAATCTGAAGGTCAACAGTGGGATTGCAACAGGTAAGTTTCTGCAGCCAATTTAATTGCCTACCAGGCAGACAGAATTCAAATCAATATTTTGAACTCTGAGGACAACACTTACAAGTTAAGTTTGTGTAACTGAAAGTACAGAATTGTTGCACATTTCAATGAAGATAAGTAAGAATACTTTTTGGAAAATATATTGGATTAAATAAATGTGTTATTATCTATAGTTTGTAATGTACTCATTCACTTTATTTATAGTAAAACATTCATTTTATGTGAAATTATCCATCACAAGAATGGGAAATGCTGGAAAGACTCAGCAGTTCAGAGTTAATATTTCAGGTTGAAAGATGAAAAATCTGTCGATGTTGTCCGAACTGCTGAGTATTTCCAACATTCTCAGTTTTTATTTCAGATGTCCAGCATCTTCAGCCTTTTGCTTTTTATAACTGTACAGAGCTATGGTTTGCTCTGGAGCACAAGCCACAAGCACTACAACTGTTCCATAGCCTTTGCTGTAGACTATGCTCTCCATCACTCCTTGGCATCAGAAGAAGTGTTGACTGAAAATTGGCTTTAGTAATGTGAATTCAGGAGGTAGCTGAGATGGATCATCTATTTGACACCTCTGTTTACAGATGGTTGCAAGTTCTTCAGCCATGTATTTGTCACTGGTGTTGAGCTATGGTACTGTTGAGACCAAGAATGTTGTTGCCACCTCCTCGTCCATTAGCCATTTAATTGAACACCATCATTCATAATAGGATGTGGAAGCCTGCAGATATTTGAACTGAACCATTGGTTATGGGATTGTTTAGGTTTAGTTCATGCTACTTTTACTGTTTAGCATGCAAGTACACGTGTTGAAAATCAGAAAACTGGTGTTTCCGGCATTTTCTGTTTTATTGTAGTCCAGCATTGTAGATACACAAATTGACACCTCATTTTTTTGTATACCTTGTTCTGCTCCTGCTGTGCCCTCCTACACTCCTTATTGATCAAGGGTTAGTCTCCAAACTTGATCTTAATGGTAGAAAGAGGAATATGTTGGAACATCAAATTATAGATTGTGGTGGAATCCAATTCTGGTGCTGCTGATGGCCCACAGAGACCTATAGTTGGCCAAGGCCATAAAACAGGGTTTTTTTTCCACA
This sequence comes from Pristis pectinata, assembly GCF_009764475.1. Lineage (NCBI taxonomy): Eukaryota > Metazoa > Chordata > Chondrichthyes > Rhinopristiformes > Pristidae > Pristis > Pristis pectinata. The sequence continues at coordinate 53,922,425 of NC_067413.1, forward strand.
AGGACTATTCGTGGTCCTACTAGTACTGTCACGGACAGCTAGATCTGCAACAGGTAAATTGGTGAGGACATATTTGAGCAGATTTAAGATCGTCTAGGTTACATGCTGAAAATGGTTCTTTAGCCAGAGAATAATAAACCTACTACAAAGTATTGTTATCTTGTGCAATAAATATTCACTTGTTGAACTCCTTCAAATGAGAGTTGGGATTATTTCAAAGCATCACACAAAAGATTGTGCCTAGTAAATGAATCAGAGATTCTTAATCTATCACTGTTTGTATATCATAGGTCAAATATGAGAGGTTTATTGTAACAAGGATTTGGCTTATTATCATTCAAATCATGTTACATTTCAAATCAAATATCCAAATCACTAAACATGAATGAATCAGAACTTTAGTCAGTAACTCAAATGATGACCAAATAAACAGCATTGAACAATTAAACGATGTTTTTTTTCCTGCAGATAATAAATACCATTTAAGATAATTTTGGTTTAGTTTCAGCTAGCTGAAAATATAGTTAGGAAACAAAGACACATAAATGTGAATGGCAGAAGATAATTTAGTGCATCAAGCCTCTTGCATTACATTACAATGTTGTTTATGTAGGTCAAGAGGTGCCCAAGGCTTTGGATACCATGTATTTTCCTGTGAGAGCAGAAAACATCTCAAAACACAAAACCAATCAATTGGGGAGAAAAGTTGAAATTTTCTCTTCACCACAACAGAGGAATAAAACTAGTGCAAGATGCATGTTTTTGGTGTTGAAGTGTTAAAAATTTCCATCCCAGTTTCCTCTTAATAGTCTGAGTGAATGATGGTTTTTTGATTGGAGATAGACATCTCAACTGCTGATCCCCAGGGTTCATTTTCAGGAAGAATGCTGTTTTGACAAGCAGTATGGACAATAGAAATAGACTTCATAAAGACATACACATAGTTATGGAATTATTGCATACGCAACAGTTGAAATCCAACGAAGAGTAGTGCAAGGTGGAATGTTTTGCTGCAAGGAAAGATGCCATGTTGTACAAACAGTTGACTGTGTACAAATCTTTGTGAGGGACAGGTTAAGAAAGCAGAGGCAGAGCTGGTAGAGCCACTGCCTCAGTGCCAGGAGCTTGGATTAAATCTTGACCTTGGGTGCTGTCTGTGTGAAATTTGTACATTTTTCCTGTGACTACCCTGCGTTTCCTTCAGGTGCTATGGTATCCCCCTGCATCCCAAACAGGTGTTGGTTGGTAGGTTAATTGGTCACTGTAAGATGTCCCTAGTGTGTAGGTGAGTAATAGAATCTAGGGGAATTAATGAGGATGTGGGGAGAATTTTTAAAAAATGGGATTAATGTAGGATTAATGTAAATGGGTAGTTGATGATCAATGCAGACTCGGTGGGCCGAATGGGTTGTTCTCTTACTGTATCTCAATGACTCAATGGAGATGCATGTAATTCTGGGTTTTATAAATAGATGCACCAGAGTGCAAAAAACAGAGCTGGAGTATTGTGTACAATTCTGCACAACACTTTAAGCTTTGGAAAGGGTACAGATGAGACTTAGTAGAATGCTTTTAAGGATTAAAGATTGCGGTTAACCTAATAGAAAATGTTGGAAATAATCACCAGATCAGGCAGCATATTGTGGAGAGAGCACAGAATTCTAATTTCAGATTAATGAAATTTCATCAGATCTGGGAGTAAATGGAAATAAACAGATTTTAAAATGTGGAGAAGGGAGGAGGGAAGAAAATGCAAAATCTGTGATTGGGTTGAAGGCAGGAGAGGCTGAATGACAAAGGTGGATATAATGTAAGGCATCGAAAGCCTAGAGGAAGTGAAAATGGAGAATGATTATCTGGAATTGTGAAAGGAATGCTAGAAGTCGAGACTAAAAATGTAGGATTTCTGATTATCTGGTTACTTAACTTAGTTTTGAAGAGAATTTGTTTACATTGGCTGAAATGGTGACAACCAGAGGAATAGATTTAAGGCGATCGGCAAAAGATTTGCAGGTGACATTGAAAAATCTATTTACGCAACCAGTTATTAATATTTATTTCATTTGAGCTACCTGACGGGTTGGCAGTCACAGATTCAAAGTAGTGATTACAGAAGAAAACTGGATAAATACTTCATAGAGATAAAACATACAGATATAGGAAATGGCCTGGTGAACAAAATTACTTGGATTCCTCTTGAAACGAGTTGGGGTAGACTTGATGGGCTGAATGACCACCTTCAACCACACACACACACACACACACACAATGCGGGAGAAAACTGGAGCAACCAGAGGAAACCCACACAGTCACATTCAGACAGCACCAGACATCAGGATTGAACCTGGGTCACTGGAGCTGTAAGGCGGCAGCACAATCTGCTGTGCCATCATTATTTTTTATGAGAGGGGTGGGAGTCCAAATTCAAATAGCAAAGTCTACACTTTAAATTACCTCACTGCTATAATGCATCTTGAGATAGTGTAAGGTTGTGAAAGGCAATAAACAAATGCAAGCTTTTCATTTTACTAATAACCAGCAATGGGCCATTCAGCCCCATGCACCCACTGTGCTATTGTTGATCAACGCTGCTCTGTAGTTCTACCCTACTTACTTATATTAGTCTGTATTCCTTGATAACCTTACCTAACAATAACCTATCATAGAAGAATAGAACAATTATCGCACAGAATGAGGCTGATGCAGGCAGTAAAATCCTGCCAGTTCCTTACCCTCCCTCCTGTCCCAATGCCCTATAAATTATTTTGTCAAGTGCCTAATCAATACTCCTTTGAAGGTGCTGATTAATTTTGTTTTCATCACCTTTACTGATAATTTTCAGATCAAAAGGCCACTCAGAGTAAAGCAAAAGATTTTTCTTATACCCCACCACCTTCTATCTTCTGCCCAAAGTTTAAAAAAATGTGTAGCCTGGTCCTTGAATCATCTGCTGATGGGAATAGGCTCCTTCTATTTACCCTTCACAAACAAGGCATGATCTTGTACCCCACCCTCCAATCAAATCATCTTTTAACCTTTGCTGCAAGGAGGAAAACTGAGATTCTCCATTCTAATGTAGCTGAAATCCTGCATTGCTAGCACTGTTCTAGTAAATCTTTTTAAATTCTGTTACCAGAATTGGATCCAGAAGACAATCAATTTTATACAGATTCAGCATAACTTCCCCATTCTAAAGACTTATTTTTGAATCCCAGGATTACATGAGCTTTACTGACCAATCTAACAGTTTTCAAGGATTTATGTATATGTATTCCTAGATCCCTCTAAATTATCCCCCCTTATTTCTGTTAAATTTCATCTTCCACTTATTTGCCCATTCACCCAGCTTCTTGTCACTTGCAGTACATTACTATCCTTCTCATCGAATACCACACTTCCAAGCTTTGCGTTATCCAGAAAGTTGGAAATTTTACCCTCCCCAAAATGTTTAGGTCATTAATTTATATAAAAAAACATTCGTTCCAGCTGTTCTCGGAGACCACCACTGTCTACTGTCCTCAGTTACCATTGCTCTTTACTATCAATCAGTTTTGAACTTCCCTATTGACTGAGGCTTAATAGCTTTATGAGAGAGAAGATTCCATATTCATGCTTCTTTTTGTGTGAACTGTTAGTTCCTAATGTCATCTCAACATTAGCTCGCTCTAAATTGTTTTAAATATTTTAATTTTCCCTTAGTTTTCAAAATTTAAGAGTATCTCTAGTCTACAAAACCTGTCATAAATTGATCCGTTTATCTCCAGTGTCATTCTGCCAAATGTTTGTCACACTCATTCCAAGACCAAAAATCCTCCATGACATTCAGTATTCAGAACTGAATGAGTTGAACCATTTTGGCTATGGTGGAATGTTCCAGAGGGAATGGCCAGCACTTAGCCATTAAGTGAAACAAGTTCTGGACTTAAGTGAAAGCAATGTCTGGCAGTGTGGGTCCATTTTACTGAGGTTTCCCATTAGGCTGGGGAATTGCCTCTGCGATCCAATGCCAGGATAGTTCATGCATACAACCCAAGGCCTCACTCATTTCAATGAGGATTCTCAGCCTATGGAAGGGAGAAGGCAAGATCTTACACTTTAATGTTTTTAATGTTTTAATTGTTTCTAATTGTATTAATTAGTTTTAATTACATTCTCAAAATTTGTAAATACTTTTTGAAGTATTTACATCGATTTGAATATTTTGGTAAAAACATTTAAAATTTGTTAAATTCATCGCTAGGCTTTGCCAGAAAGAAAACCTTCAACAAGCTTTGCCTTCTGTCAAGAGTCTGTCAGGGTGAGCTGGAGGCTCGGCCTGAGGCTTGATCGCTGCCCAACTCCAACCTGAGGAGGCAAGATCAGCCATCCGCAATTGTCCCAGGTGGGTGGGGACTGCAGGTAGTAACTACTGACACAAGGTCAGATCCAATATAACCCATTCCACTGAAACTTTTGCAGGATTCTGTGCAATTGAAACACCTTTCTCATTTTGAATTCTAGCTCACTTGAAATAAAGGCCTTACATTTCATCGGCGATTTTCATAACTTTTTATACAAGTCCATTAGTCTTACTCATTCTTGTACATCAGTTCAATAGTGGTAATGATCGTTCAAAGGAATTGGATGAATACATGAAGGAGAAAAAAAATTGAATGCGTATTTGGAAAGATTGGTACATTGATTGGTCTTCAAAAGCAGCTGTATTGTCTCAGTAGGCTGAATGGACTGCTGCTCTGCTGTATTATTCTGGGATTACTCTTGTCCGGATGAAGGGTCTCAACCCGAAATCCATTTCTCTCCACAGATGCTGCCTGACCTGTGAGTTCTTCCACCATCTTGTGTGTTGCTCCAGATTCAAGCATCTGTGGCCTCTTGTGTCTCCATTACTCACAATCTAGATTGGTTTTGTTGTCTTGGCTCTTCTCACTGGGATTGCCTCCCCCTTGTTTTCACCAGATCTCCTCATTAACTGACTGATCTGCCAATATTATCCTTGAGGCTTAGGCAACTGAACTAAACAAACAAAATACTCAGCCTAATGGTTCTGAGCTTTTTCCCAGTGCTCTCTTCCCTCTCTGTTACATGTACATTTGTTTCTGTAATTTGTGCAAGAAGTAATTTGAAAACTTGTTGGGCCTCCGTTTGCTCCCTAAACCAGCCCTGTGACTACATTAACCCTTTGCTGCCATGACTCGATAATGAGACAACACATGTTGAGGCCCTATCCCAAGACTGCCTTTACAGCCTCTGACAGCCCTGATAACCAACTGAAATCAGCTGAAATAGATTTAAGTAATTCAACAAATTAAAAATTATTTAAATTTAAAAAAAAATCTTTCATCTCCTTGGGCAAGCCTGCGAGATTGACTGTGACTGGATTCCATTTTAGCTTTGTGACTGATGAGGCCAGTGTGGGAATTGCAAGCTCTTCCACAAATGGGGCAGGAGATGGCTTATGGGGTAGATGGGTGGGCAGTTTGTGAGGTGGTGCATTCTATCCACCATTTATGCAGGGTTCTGTGGTTTCCCAGTCAATGGCATTGAGGATCTTAATAAGTGGTCTTGAGTTGCACAGAAACAGGCTCTTTGACCCAACCCGTCTATTGCCAACCAAGGTGCCTTCCTGAGCTAGTCACATTTGTCTGCCTTTGGCCCATATCCCTCTAATCCTTTACTATCCATGAACCTGTCCAAATGCCTTTTAAATGTTGTAATTATACCTGCCTCTACCAATTCCTCTCACAGCTCATTCCAAATACCCATCACCGTCTGTGTGAAAAACTTGCCAATCAGGTCCCCTTTCAATCTTTCCCCACACACCCTTAACCTATGCCCTCAGGTTTTGACTCCCCTTCCTTGGAATAAAGACTGTGCCCAGCCACTTTAACTCTGCCCCTCATGATCTTATAAACTTCCATAAGGTCACCACTCAACCTCCTTCACTCGAGGGAGCTCCGTCCACTGTAACAGCCAGGATTTCCCGGTGACCAGCCACCTTAATTCCACTTCCCATTCCCACACTGGATTGTCTGTCCACAGCGTCCTCTTCTGCCAAGTTGAGGCTTGACGCAGATTAGAGGAACAGCACCTCATATTCTGCTTTGATAGTCTCCAACCTGGCAGCCTCAATATTGATTTCTCTAACTTCCGGTAACCATTCCCCTCTGTCGCCCCCTTTGTTTTCCCGTATCCCAGCAGCTCCATCACACCTTCTCTTTCCTCTCTCCCACCCTCCTTCTGCCCATCACCCACATATTCCTCCCTCCGGTTTCCTCCCCTGCCCCCCCCCCGCCACCATTCCTCCCTTGATTCCATGGTCCAGTGTCCTCTCCTATTAGATTACATCTTCTATTAGATTCTTCAGCCCTTTGTCATTTCCACCTATCACCCTCCAGCCTCTTGGCATCATTCCCATTCTCCCCTCCCCACTCCTCCTCTCACCTGGATCCACCTATCACCCACCAGCTCTCACTCCACCCCCTCCCCCCATCCTTTTATACTGGCTATCTCCGCTGTTTCTTTCCGGTCCTGAGGAAGGGGCTCTGCCCAAAATATCGACTGTCCATTTCCCTCCATAGACACTGCCTGACCCACTGAGTTCCTCCAATATTTTGTGTGTTGCTCCAGCCTATCCAGCCTCTCCTTCTAACTCAAGCCCTCCAGTCCTAGTAACATCCTTGTGAATCCTTTCTGCACCTGCTCTACCTTAATCACATCTTGCTATAGTATGGTGACCAGAATTGCATAAGATATTCCACCAACATCCTGTGCAGCTGTAACATGACATCCCAGCTCTTATACTCAATGCCCCATCCAATGAAGGCAAGCATGTCACATGCCTTCTTCACCACGCTGTGTACCTGTGTTACCACTTTTAGGGAACTATGTACTTGTACCCCTAGGTCTCTCTGATTTACAACACTCCCCAGAGCCCTTTGATTTACTGTTGGCCAGCCCAACATAGCCAACTGCGAGTAAGCATGCCCTCAGTGATGGAGATGTTGGTTTGAGAGAGAAAACTGATGTTGATTTATCTATCGTTCCAGTGAAATTGAAGGATTTTGTGAAGTCAGCATTGGTGGTATTTTTTCCAGTGCCTTGAGATAGCTGCTGTAATAGCACAGGTCTCATAAGCATACAGGAGGGTAGGGATCATTTCACCTGGTAGATACAAGAGATTCTGCAGATGCTGGAATCTGGAGCAACACACACAAAACACAGGAGGAACTCAGCAGGTCAGGCAGCATCTATGGAGGGAAATGAAGAGTCAGTGATCAGGTCAAGACCCTTCCTCCAGCATTTTATGTGTATTTCACCCAGTAGCATGGGTTTTGTGCCAGGTCTGAGGACTTGATCTTCAAATATCCTTTTCTTCGATTGACCAAAGGCTGTACTGTCAGATTGAAGGCAGTAGTGATTTTCATCATCAACGTCTGCCTTGGTCACGAGATGGCTCCCATGATACGGGAAGTGGTCATTGTTTTCCAGTGTCTCATCATGAACCCTATTCTTGGAGGGCAGTGTGGTGAATTGGGGGGCAGGTTAGTAAAGGCTTTTAGGATGTTGAGCATAAGGCCCATCCTCTTGTGCACTTTGGTGAATGATTTGATTTTGTCTTGGGACTTGGCCTCTGAGCTGCTCAGCAATGCACCTTGGTTCTGGATTGTAGTCACTGTAAACTGAACAGTTTTCCATTAGTTCAGCTTCACTCCCATGGGAAGTTTCGGGACGGTTCGGTACAACACTGTGGCAAGGAATGTTGAGATAATGACCCTGACACAGCTTTTTATGATATCAATCTTCACTGTGATTGGTTTTGTATCGTGGTTTGCATCTCATTGTGGATCAACACAAGATGGAGATGAATTTCTATGGGCAGATCAATTTGAGGAAGGTGTTTCACAGTCACTGAAGTTTTTGACTCCATCAACCTTGTTCCATCAAGGTTGATGGAGTCAAAAACTTCAGTGAGGTTAAAGTCAGCCATGTTTAGGGGCTTATGCTACTTCCTGATTTTTCTTGGAGTTGTTATACAGTGAAGATCATGTCTGCTGTGTTTCTAGTCTCGAGATGGACAGAGTCCACACTGTGGTTTGAGGAGCAGCTCTTTGACCACCGAGTGGAGGAAGTGAAACAGGACTCTGGTGATGACCTTCCTTGTGGCAGACAGCTAGGAGTTGCCATAACAGACTTGTCTCCTTTCTTGAAGATGGTCATGATTACATTTCTGTGGTCCCTTTCTTTATGATATTATGGATTTGTGACTAAGGCTCTTCACTACCAAAATTTAGAATTTTGGTAGGGATGCCATCTGCCCCTGAGGCCTTGTTACTTTGGAGTTGGCATATGGCCTTCTTGACCATGTCAGTCAGGGCTGGCAACCTGTGGCTACTGTAGTCCAAGAGTTGAGAGGTTGTCTATGAAATATAGATGGAGAACAGTGCCTTGAGGAAGCCCTGACTTCTGTTGATGCTGATATTTTGGGCCCAGGTAATAGAGTGGATTAGGCATGGTCAGTCCTGCAGTCCTTGGTACCTATCACGCATGAGTGATGTGCTCTCCTGTTTGTACGGTGATATAATCTAACAGATATCAGTGCTTGGACAGGGTGTGCTGCCATGACTTATTGTGCTTGTCTTTCTGACAGAACAGGGTGCTCATTATGATGAGACCGTGTCCCAATCATTTTGTCAAGAAAAAGGGCTTGTTGGAGTTAAGCCTTCTCTATCCTTCCTTGCTGATCAGCCCTTGTCAAAAGGTTGCATCCTTTCCCACCTATATTGAAGTCTGCCAGGAGGATCAGTTCATCTCTCTTTGGGATACAGACCAGGATTTTATCGAGAATCAGTGTTAAGTCCTCCTTGGTTTCAACTGTGGCTTCCTGGGTGACCATAGCATGTTAACCATTGCATGGTGGCTCCTTGAGTGAGCTGATAGATCATAAGCCATTCACTAATACTGCAGGGGGAGTTGCTGAGCTGCAGGACTAGCTAATTCTTAATGGTAAATGCCAGTCCATGAAAACAGCATTCCTCGTCTGCTTTGCCCATCCAGGGGAAGCTGTACCCATTGCCCTTTTCTTTAAAGTGGCTGTCTCTTACCTGACGTGTGTCACTCAGTGTCAAGTGTCTGAGTTCTCAAGATGTGATAGCAAAATAGAAGTTATTTAAAGACACATTAAGGCACTGTTAATTAAGAAGTGTAAATATACAATGAAAGTAAGAAAAATGAACAAAAACTTGGCTAAGCAGCCTTTGTTTCCTGTCTTATCACCTACCTGCCTCTGTTTCTCAACTCCACCCCTCCCTCTCCCCCTCCTTGCTCCTTCTGCCCATCATCCTTCACCCCCCTTGGTCCATGCATACCTCTTGACCCTGTCTCAGCACTCCCCTCTTCTCCTTATACCAGCCATCTTACTTTCCCACTCTCAGTCCTGATGCAGGGCCTCAACCTGAAATGTGGACAATTTCTTTCCTCCCATAGATGCTGCTCAACCTGCTGATTTCCTCCAGCAGCTTGTTTTTTGCTCCAGGTTCATGAACCAGTTGGACTAAAGGTCCTGTTTCCATGCTGTACAACACTGTGACTCTATTCCAGCAACTGCAGTCTTTTGTGTCTTGGTTCACTTGTATATATTGGTGTTGGTCAGCTCTGGCATGATGAACACCTTTAGCCTACCTCTTTGCCTCGGAGATATCCAAGCTTAATGAATGTCAGGCCCCTCACAAAAACTGTTAGTTAAGCCTCAATTACTCATTTTACAGTGGAGCTACATTAGTGTTGCCCTGCTGCCAATATAGGGTGTCAACTGATGTGGCAGGCAAAGAAAACACTCAAACTAAAATTACGCACTACTCAAGCTTTACTAATACTCAGATCACTTGAAGTATACTGGCATTCAGTTAACCCTTTACGACCCTCTATGATCTTGAATTTAATGAGTTATCCTGGCTTGCAATTCAATATATTAAATTACAAAACCCACAATTTCAAATCAGATACTACCCATGTGAGATGTACTGCCCAGGTTCACTTTGATGAGTTGCAGGCTTCTCTGAATCCTGAACTCAGGCTCCGCTCTTCCTTCTGCGATAGTTGTTCCCGGATTGTCACTGCCAACGTACTAAGAGAGTCATAGAAGGACACAGCCTGGAAACAGGCCCCTTGGCCCATCGAGTCTGCACCAATCATCAACCATCTATTTTTACACCAATCCTACATTTATCATATTTTGTATTTTCTCCACATTTTAAACTTTTAAACTTTATTTATACAGCACAGTAACAGGCCCTTCCGGCCCAATGAGCCCGCACCACCCAATTACACCCATGTTAACCTACTAACCCTTATGTCTTTAGAATGTGGGAGGAAATCAGAGCACCCATGCAGTCACGGGGAGAAGGTACAAACTCCTTACACCCTCCCCAGATTCTACACTCACCTACACACTAGGGACAATTTACAGTGACAATTAACCTCCCAACCACACGCCTTTGGGATGTGGCAGGGAATCGGAGCACCCAGGGGAAACCCAAGCAGTCACAGGGAGAATGTGCAAACTCCAAACAGACAGCACCCGAGATCAGGATTGAACCCGGGTCTTTGGCACTATGAGACAGTGGGTCTACTAGCTCTGCCTCTGCTTTCTTAACCTGTTCCTCACAAATATTTGTGCACAGATGTCTGTTTGTACAACTTGGCAGCTTATCTTACAGCAAAACGTTCCACCTTGCACGACTCTGTGATGGATCCAGGTGAGGAGGGGTGATAGGCAGATGAGGGATGGGGGAGAGTGGGAATGGCGTCAGAAGCTGAGAGGTGATAGGTGGAAGTGACAAAGGGCTGAAGATGATGGAATCTGATAGGAGAGGAAAATGGAGCATGGAATAAAGGGAGGGAGGTGGGGATAGCAACCAGTGGGGGGAGTGTGTAAGAGGTGGGCAGATGGAGAGGGTGGGAGAGGGGAAAGAGATATAGCAATGGGGGCCAGGTGGATCTTCAGCTCTTTGTCACTTCCACCTATCACCTCCCAGCTTCTAACGCCATTCCCACTCTTGCCCCTCCCTCATCTGCCAATCACCCTAGAGAAGAAATTGCAGGAGCCCTGGCTGAGATGTATCATCATCATTAGCGATGGGTGAAGTGCCAGAAAACTGGAATGTGACTAATGTTGTGCCTTTATTTAAGAGGGGCTACAAAGAAAAACTTAGGAACTTTGGACCAGTAACTACATCTGTAGTTGATAAGTTACTAGAGGGGATTCTGAGGGATAAGGTATACAGGCCTTTGGAAAGACGGGGATTGATTAGAGATAGTCAGCATGGCTTTGTGTGTGGGAGATAATGTCTCACGAATTTGATTGAGTTTTTTGAAGAAGTAACCAAGAAGGTCGATGAGGGTAGGGCAGTTGTCATTGTCTATATGGACTTCAGTAAGGCCTTTGATGAGTTTCTGCATGATAGGCTGCTATGGAAAGTTAGATCCAGGGAGAGCTAGCTAACTGGATACACAATTGACTTGATGGTAGGAAGCAGAGGGTGATGGTGGAAGGTTGTTTCTCAGACTGGAAGCCCGTGGTTAGTGGTGTTCCCCAGGGCTCAGTGCTGGGCCCATTGCTGTTTGTCATCTATATCAATGATTTGGATGAGGATGTACAAGACATAATTAGTAAGTTTGCAGATGACGCTAAGACCGGTAGCGTCATTGACAGTGAAGATGGTTATCAGGATTTACAGAGGGATCTTGATCAGCTGGCTATGTGGGCCGAGGAATGGCAAGTGGAGTTTAATTTGGTTAATTGTGAGGTGTTGCATTTTGGCAAGACAAATGAGAGTAAGAATTTCACAATGAACAGTTGGGCCCTGAGAAGTGTTGTACAACAAAGGGACCTAGGAGTACAAGTACATGGTTCCCTGAAAGTGGCATCACAGGTGGACAGGGTGGTGAAGAAGGCATTTGGCGTGCTGGCCTTCATCAGTCAGGGCATTGAGTATAGAAGCTGGGATGTTATGTTGCAGTTGTACAAGATGTTGGTGAGGCCGCATTTGGAATATTATGTTCAGTTTTGGTCACGCTGCTATAGGAAAAATGCCATGAAGCTGGAAAGAGTACAGAGGAGATTTATGAGGATGTTGCCAGGACTCGAGGGACTGAGTTATGGAAAGATGTTGAGAAGGTTGGGACTCTCTTTATTGGAGCGTAGGAGAATAAGGGGCGATCTCATAGAGGTGTATAAAATTATGAGGGGCATAGATAGGGTGAATACCCACAGTCTTTTTCCCAGGGTTGAGGAATCAAGAACTAGAGGGCAGAGGTTTAAGGTGAGATGGGAGAGATTTAATAGGAACCTGAGGAGTAACTTTTTCACCCAGAGAGTGGTCAGGTCATTGAAGGAGCTGCCAGAGGAAGTGGTTGAGATAAGTACATTAACAACATTTAAAAGGTACTTGGACAGATACATGGAAAGGAAAGGTTTAGAGGGATATGGGTCAAACCCAACCAAATGGGACTAGCTTAGATTGGAATCTTGATCAGCCTGGGCCAAAGGGCCTGTTTCCATGCTGTATGACTCTATGACAGCCCTCTCACCTGGATCCACCTATCCCCTGCCAGCTCTTGCTCCTCCCTCTTCCCTCCACCTTTTTATATTGGCTATCTCCCCTCTATCTTTTAGTCCAGATGAAGGGCCTCGACCTGAGATGTTGACTGTCTATTTCCCTCCATAGGTACTGCCTGATCTGCTGATTTCCTCCAGCGTTTTGTGTGTTGCTCCAGATTCCAGCATCGGCAGTCTCTTGTGTCTCCCTCTGGCACTGTGAGGTAGACGCTGTACTAGCTGTGCAACCGTGCTGCCTCACGCTTGATTTTTCTTCTTTTATATTTTTATGCCAACCTTTAAGAATGCTGGGGCTTCTGAAACCCCAGCTGGGCCAATCAGACACAGAGGAACATGATATTGATTGCTACTGACGGTTTTCTCACATGGCTCTCATGGCCAAGTCTTCCCACATAGCTATTTTAACCTGGGCCTCGATCTTCCTCTTAATACAATAGTAACAACTAGCTCTTTTGTCCACTTTTCAGACCTTGGATGGGATGTGTATTGTTTCAGAGTGGGTTTCTTATCTTACTATAACCAGATGGTTGCCGTCTTGCTGTTTTCAATTGACTTGGCCTCTGAGAGCTTCAGTCCCAGCAAAGACAGGCAACTCCCTATTGAGAGTAATGGGACTGAGAGAATGTTACTTTGCAACTTTGTTTCTTTATCTCATGAAGGTCTGGTTTCAGTCTGTTTTCACAGTTAAATAGCCACAAATGGATTCTGAAAACAGTTCCTTATTCATGATCCTGCTATCAGTCAATACCAGAGAATACTCTTCAAATTAAACTGTTACCAATCCTCTTAGTATTCTCAGAGAACTTCAAGGGGCCATTAATTATCCTTGCGTGTGGCTTGTTCAAATTGAAAACCCTGCCCTGCATCTTCTGCATTGGCAGGATTTTAACCCCTTGTATTGTTCTATTTATCTTCTTAAAATAACTGGTTGCTCATGTAAAGTTGACTTCTTTTCCTAGCATGTTTTGTACAGGTTTAGCTGCTAGGTTCTAAAATTTCAGGGATTTGAATCATGAGCTAAGCCCAAAACCACAGTAGCCAATTTCAGGTGCTTGAATGGTACATCAATCCAGCATGATAGAGGCCTATTTAGAAAGGCATAAAGGTTATCAAGACAGAACCATAGAACCATAGAAAACTACAGCACGGAAAACAGGCCATTCGGCCCCTCTAGTCTGTGCCAAAACATTATTCTACTAGTCCCATTTACCTGTCCCCAGCCCATACTCCCCCAGACCTCTCTCATCCATGATAGAACCATAGAAAACTACAGCACAGAAAACTATTGGAAAAATATCAATGTTATATTATGGTACTCTGAACCAAGTATCTCCTACTGAAAAGAAAACAGTAATAAAAAGATGAATGGGCCATTGATCTCATTCTCTTACTGTAGATTCTTCTTGTATATAAATTGTCTGCTGCAAGTTGGTTGATAAATATTATTCTTCGGCTATGAAGGGATTTGTATATCACAAGGATGTGATGAAGTAGAATCTAACCACAATTTTGTTCTTTTCCAAACTAAAATTGAGCCACATACAGTGTAAACATAGAACATGGAACAGTGCAGCATGGAACAGGCCATTCGGCCCATGATGTTATGCCGATCTTGAGGCCAATTTACACTAAATGTGCTCCTCCTGTGTATTGTATATACCCCTCCATTCCCTTCATATTCATATGTTTATCTAAAAATCTCTTAAACTCCACCAAACTGCCTACTTCCACTACTACCCCTAGTAACCCATTCCAAGCACCTACCACTCTGCATAAAAAAACTTGCCCCTCATGTTGTCTTTAAACTTCCCTCCCCTCTAACCTTAAAAGCATGTCCACTGGCATTTGACATTTCTACCCTGGGGAAAAGATTCTGACTGTCTACCCTATCTATGCCTCTCATAATTTTAAAGACCTCTATCATGTCTCCCCTCAGCCTCCAATGCTCTAGGGAGAGCAACCCAAGTTTGTCCAAAGTTTCCTTATAGGTCATATCATCTAATCCAGGCAGCATCTTGGTAAACGTCTTCTGCACCCTTTCCACAGTCTCCACACCCTTCCTATAATGGGGCGACCAGGTCTGCACACAATACTCCAGGTGTGGCCTGACTAAAGTTTTATGTAGCTGCAGCACGAGTTCCTTACTCTTATACTCAACACCCCTACCAATGAAGGCAAGCATGTCATATGCCTTCTTTACCACCTTATCCATGCATAGCCACTTTCAGTGAACTATGGACCTGGACCCCAAGATCCTTCTGTACCTCAAAGTTATTAAGGGGCCTACTATTAACTGTATACTTTCTACCTTCATTGGACCTCCCAAAGTGCAACACTTGCCCGGATGAAACTCCATCTGCCACTTCCCTTCCCATGTCTATAACTGATCTATATCCCACTGTATTCTTTGATCCTTTACACTGTCCACAACTCCACCAATCTTGGTGTCATCCACAAACTTGCTAATCCACCCATCTGCATTTTCATCCAAATCATTGAGGTATATCACAAACAACAGAGGTCCCAGCACCGATCCTTGTGGAACCTCCAGCCACTACTCTCTGTCTTCCATGGGCAAACCAGTTCTGAATCTATACTCACATTTCACCCTGGATCCTATGCATCTTTATCTTCTGAATCAGCCTACCATGAGGGACCTTATGAGGAACAACCCTGTTGTTTCTGCACCTTTCCATAATCTTTCTACATATCTGTTTCTCTACCTCTCAGTGGCTATTAGTGGGCCAAAAGTATAATCCCATCAGCATAATTGCACTTTTCTTATTTCTGATCTCCACCCAAGTTCAGTGTGTTCTCTCTGAGTACTGCTGTGACATTCTCCCTTATCAGTAATGCAAACCCCTCCCCAGACACAAAACAATTCTAGATTATTAGCCTTTCCAGCATTTGTATTTGGTTTCCAGCATTTATGGCACTTTCCTTTGGTAATTTCAAATAATCATTCTGCTTCTTTCATTTACAGCTCTTTCAGACCTACTTTTTTCACTTTTCCTATTATTACCTTCTGTCTCTTTAAGCAATTTTGTCTTTTTGTCATTTAATATCTTCTACTTTACACCATACCCAGACCATTCCATTTGTTGTCTCCTCATCTTGCCACTTTCTCGGCATCCCATTGATTGTGAAAGGTTATCAGGCTGACACATTATTGTTGTTTCTCCAGCAACTCAGAATTAAGTAGCATCTGTGGAGGCAAAGGGATAGTTGACACTTTGATTGAGACCCTACATCAGGACTGAGAGTGTAAAGGGGAGATAGCCAGTATAAAGAGGTGAGGGGAAGGGGTGAGGCAGGAGCTGGCAAGCAAGAGGTGGAACCCCTCCAGTATTTGACATTTCCACCCTGGGAAAATTACTCTATCTCTCCTGTCTATGCCTCTCATAATTTTATAAACTTCTTTCAGAATGTTCCACTGCCTCTGATGCTCCAGAGAAAACAATCCAAGTTTATTTGAACTCTCCTTTTAGCCAATGTTTTCTAATCCAGGCAACATTCAGGTGCACCTCCTCTGCATCCTCTCCAAAGCCTCCACATCCTTCCCATAATGCAGTGACCAGAACTGCATGCACTGCTCCAAATGTGGCCTAACTAACATTTTAAACAGCTGCAACATGACTCACCAACTTTTATACTCAACACTCCAACTGATGAAGGCAAGCATGCCATACACCTTCTATAGCACCATCTCTAAGTGTGTTGCCATTTTCAGGGAGTGGATCTGCACCACTGTTACGTACCAGCAACAAAAGAAACACACCGAGTCATGCATAAGTGTTAGAAACTATTTTATTAATAACTACTTATGATAATAAGAAAAATAAAAGTAAAAATGTTAGAATGTTAAAAGTAAAAAAAATGTTAGATATTAAACATTAACCCCAAAAACTAAACTCGAAGTGTGTGTGTGGCAAATTCCCAAACTCCAAGTCCAGGAATAGTTCTCAAAGTTCAGTTCAGTAAGCCATATGGTGAAACGTGAGCAAAGGCTTTTCCAAAACCACCGTTGACTGAAGAGAAAATGTAGAGAGAGAATAGAGAGAAATTACGAAATCCAAATGTTCCACGATGGAACCCATACGACACCTCCATCACTGATGGTCTCCATTGCTTTGTCCTGAAGTATCTGCCACCCTGAAAGGCATTTGAGATGTCGCCGTCCACACAAATACCTGTTTCCTTTTACAGGTTAACGACAAAGTGGACTCCACTGGATTAATCCTAAAATCCATACGTGGATTGTAGTGACAGACACAGTTATTGTTTTTCATCCTTCGATACAGAGACCAGCAGGCAGTGTCTCTCTTTCTCCTCTCTCTCCTTCTGACTCTGACTGAACTAAAACGTCAGCACATCATTATTCCTGTTGTTGTCATAATAAAGCCACACACACACACACACACACACACACACACACACACACACACACACACACACACACACACACAACTGTACTATGTCTTAAAGGGACATTCACCAAATAGTAACCTAATCTGTAACACCACCTCTGTACATCAATGCTCCTAAGGGTCTGCCATTTACAGTATACTTTCCTTTGCATTTGACCTCACAAAGTGCAACACCTCACACTTGTCCAGGTTAAACTCCATCTGCATTTTTCTTCCCACATTTTCAATTGGTCTGTATCCTGCTGTATCATTAGACAATCTTCCTCACTATCCACAACTCTGGCATTTTTGTGTTGTCTGCAAACTTACTAATCAGCTCATCTACTTTTTCATCCAGATCATTTATATATTTCACAGTTAATAGAGGTCCCAGCACTGATTCTTGCCAAACACTACTGGTCACAGACCTATGATCAGACCTCTACCCTCTATCTTCTATGGCCAAGCCAATTTTGAATCCAATCTACCAAGTCTCCATGGATTCCATTTGCCTTAATCTTCTGAATCAATCTCCCATAAGGGACCTAGTTGAAAGTTTTATTAATGTCCACATGCGCAATATCCACCACCCTGCCCTTATCAATCACCTTTGTCACCTCCTCAGAAAACCCAATCAAGTCTGTAAGGCATGAACGCCCTGTGAGTAGAAGATTTTAGACTGTTTGGTAATTTCATATGGGTATACAAGTCCTTCCTGACCCCTGTAAGTTTTTACCTGGTTAACACTGAGTTGAGCGTACTTGGGATAAGTTGAGCTTGCTAAAAAATTTTTGTCCCTGCCACCTCCATATACAAATCCTGGAATGTAGGCAGCGATATTGTTCATCATCTTTCTCTATTCAGAAATCACCGCAGAGACAATCCTGTTAGTCTTTGGAACTACAACTGTTGGTGTCATCCTGCCTGCTGCAGAACACTCCATGTTCCAGCTTCTTTAGTTCTTCCTCATAAGAGCATAGGGTACTATTCTATATTAGTTTTGCAGCTTGTTAACTGCAAATATGAGCCTTATGTCTTTTGATGCTGCTGAAAGAATCCTTGAATATGTATTGCATCAGAATCTTGTCCGGACCAGGATATGTTTTACTAAATATCTGTGTCCATTCGAGCTTGAGTGCCTTCAGCCAGTCTACTCAGAAAGGTTGGCCTGTAGGGGTTTAGCCTGACAAGATCATTGACAATTAATTTCCTGACCCCTATGAGGAACAGTGCACATCAATTCCCACAGTGTCTACAGTGCTTCACCTGAATACGTGCCTGGTAACATGTTGCTGCTGGTTCATGCTGAATCTCTGACTGTGTATGTCTCATCCCAAACCCCTCTGCAGTTGCTTTAGAGGTTTACATTTTTGACATTTGGATACTGCTGGTCTGCTACTGTCTGTTTTCATTTTGTTTCTTTTTCCTTTGCAAATTCATGCTGTGTATACCACTTTGTTACAATTGAAACAGCAAGCTATCCTGAGTAGACAGAGTTGAGCTGATTTTTTAAAATTTATATGTTAATGGAATGAGCATGTCACCAGCGAGGCACCATTTATCGTCCATTCCTAATTTTTCCCAGACTGAGGAGATAGTTCAGAGTCAATCTTGTGGGTGAATGTGGAGTCACATACAGAGATTAAAAGAACCTTTGATTGAATGTGGTTATTTGTCAGCTCACAGAAAAATAGATCTCCCAATGCACAGTCTCGGAATATTCCAAAATTAAAGCATTGGGACATTTTTTTTAACTCGGTGAAATAATCCCTAATCGCTTTCTAGTCTTTGGTACTGGTACCAAACTTGTGGCTTTTGAAAATTTCTGAGGATGATGAATTAAAGTTTCTCCACAATATTGACCTCATCAAACAAGATATCGATTGTGCACTCAGATACTAGTAAGTTAACCATCATTGTGTTAGGTATCCAATCCTACTTCTATGAAAAGAGTAGTTTACCATTGCTCACAAATGGCTTTGTTTTGTTCATTATCACTTCTTCTCACTACTTATATAATATTGTTAGCATGGAAAAACATTTTTGTTCACTCCAAATATGTACTAAACACTTTGTGCACCTTGTCATAGCTATCTAATCTACCAATCTATCCAGCCTGAGTCTGGACTGCCATTTTCCCAAGTTCTGTTTGGACTCTCAATTTCCTGCTCACTTGAACTGAAGTCTGCCCTTTGGGCTTTTCTTTTCTCACTCAGTTTTACATTATGGAGTTTGAGCCTTTGCAGCATTGCATCCTCATCACCACAGGAACATCTGGGTTCTCTGTTTCACCATAACATGAACTTTGAACAAATTCACTCCAACAAATATGACTGTTTATTATAACAGCTCCTCCAGACTGATTTTTGGAGTTTCTGTTGCAACTCAAAGTCACCTGATACTGATCTTAAAGAGGTAGCAGCTTTACAGCAAAACCTGTCACTGCACAACCAATTTTAGATAGAGGTAGATACAACATGGAAAGAGCACTTCAGTCCACCAATTCTGTGCAGTCCATCAACCATCCATTTACACTATTTCTACATTAATCCCATTTTATTCTCCCCACATTTTACATGCATTGTAATTACCTGGATGAGTGCCGCTCCAACAGAACTCAAGAAATTTGACACCAAGATAATGCAGGTTGCCTGATTGATGCTCCAGCAATGCACCCTTCCTGCAACACCACTATAGCTCCAGAAGGAACCATCAATAAAATGAATTGTGTTAACTTGGTAAGGCTTCTTGGGCAGCACCTATCAAACCATCCAGAAGGATAAGGACAATAAGCACATGGGAACATCAGCTTCTGCCAGATCATTTCTAAGGCAGGCAGCATTTTGATTTGGAAATACGTTTGTCTTCATCTATTGCGCCTGGGTCCAAACCTTGAGACTTCCAAGTGAACAGTATTATAGAAGTACCTCAGCACATGTACTGTAACAGCTCTGGAAGGCAATTCCTCACCACCTTTTTGAGGGCAACCTGAGATGTGAATATATGCCAGCTTCCCCAGTAACACCCACATCCCATGAATGGCTGAAAATAAAAATCCCTTTCCACCAGATTTACCACATCACCTTCCGTTTAATGTGCCCATTTAATGTTTTTCAAACAGGTATGTCTGGATCGAATCAAGACTATTCAAGGCCGTTACAAACATTAACTAACTATCCTTGTGCTTATTTATCCTGCAGCCAAGTTGGTGCAAGTGGGGAAGGTACACATGGCCATGAAGGATGGTCTTCAGTTATTCTGGTCCAGATGACTGATTTAGAACCTGCCTTCCTGCCATTTAGGACAGAACTTTGGGTTAATTGGCTGGCAAGCAACAGAAAAGGCACCAGAGAATGGCAGTGGTGGATCACAGATGTTCACTTCCTGAAAGGGAATAGTTGATTTCTCCCTCTTAGAGCTACTGCTAGTCACCTTTAAAAACCTTTTTGAGTTTTGGTATCCAGAGCAATGACAGCCTACTCTGAATCTGTATGTCAGTTTGTTGACCTTGCGAGAATGAAGTCTGAGCTTCCACGACAATATACAGATATTGGGTGATTTTTGATTGTGCCTAATGGAAGCTAAGCCGTAATGTTGCAGGATTAATAGATCTGTAGATCTTGGAAACAGCCACGACATTCACACTGAAGAGGATGGGTCCATCATCCTTGTAAATTATGTGTGAAATTCAACTTGGCCTTGCCTGCACTCCCTGACATTTCACACTTTCTTCTTGAATAAATTCTGGAATAAAAACAACCCAACTCACCCACTCATGACCTTTGGGGTTGGACATCTGCCATCTTTCCCCATCTGGCTAATACATCACTCCTGGCCCCCAACTGTTCTCTAAAAAGGCACAGTAGGTTACTCAGTTCAAAGATCATGATCATGCACTCCTTATGACATACCCTCATCCTGTGAAAGAAAAAAAATTAAAAGTCCTTGACAGGATAGTTGACATGCCAACTCTCATTGAGCAGGCCATCAGCCACCTTCAGAATGCTGCCCCATCAAAATTCTCACCTGGGTCTTCTGGAGATGAATTTATTTGTGTCTTTGCCTTCTGGTAACTTGGCGCCTTGGATGGGATTTCCTTCATCCTAACTATGAGCCACACATGCCTGGCGATCCACAAAAGTAGATCCTGCATCTATACTATTTTTCATATGCAGAATGCTAGTTTCTGAGCTGGGAGCTGGCAGTCAGTTCAAATGACAGGGGCACCACTACTGTTCCAGAGTCACAGCCCAGCCATGTAGAAGAAGAAAGGCACATGAGTGGGTTATGGTGAGGGGAAGGCAGAAATAAGGTTGTACAGTTTGGAATGAGAAGGATGCAAAGACTTGGTTTAGATATGGGCTCTGTGGTGCCACTAGAGTGGTGGACTATTGGATCCTGGCTTATCTACTACTATTCAATATGTGCCACTTTGTTGCTCGCAAGAGAGAGAAGAATAGAAGTGAGTAACAAACAATCTGCTGGAGGAACTCAGCGGGTCGAGCAGCATCTGTGGGAGGAAAGTAATTGTCGACGTTTTGGGTTGAAACCCTGCATCAGAGCTGACTGTGGAAAGGCGCGATGGACAGGTGGAGGGGTGAGAAAGGAGTCTGAAGTGATTGGTGGACTGAGGAGGAGTGTAAGATGGCAGGCAGGTTGTGCCAGATAAGGGAGGAGACCGTGAGGTGGAGTTGGGAGCCAGAGACAGGTGAACAGAAATGGAGGCAGACAGAGAGAGGAAAGAGGAAAAGGGAGAAAGAAACAGATGGAGATAGGTGAGGATTAGGGGAAGTCTGTCTCTGTGGTAGTGTTGCGTGATGTGTCTTGATACCGTGCCTACTGTAGTTGAATAGCAAGGTGGGGGAGGGAGGTATGAAGATTGGAGACAGCTGCTGGAGGGAGATAAGCAGGAACACAAAGGGCTGCCAGTGCTGGACTCTGATAAGGAAGAAGTGAGAATGGAAACCTTTAGGGGAGAGGTGAGTGGCAGATGGAACCAGAACTAAATGGGGGGGGGGGGGGGGAGAGCCTGTGGGTGAACTGTGGGTGTAGTGGGTGGATGGAACTGGGAAAGGGATGCAGGTGGGTAAGGGGGACTGGGAGTGATGAGGGAAAAGGGACAAAAGTGGGAAGATTGGAGGAGGATCAGAAGGAGAGAGAGAGGGGCGTAGTAAAAGGGGGAGGGAAAAACAAAAACAACCCAGCAGAGGGGAGGATTACCTAAAATTGGGAAACTCAATGTTCATGCCATAGGGTTGTCGACTACCCAGACGGAATATGAGGTGTTGTTCAGTTTGCGTTGGGCCTCACCCTGGCAGTAGAGAAGGCCGAGGATGGACAGGTCAGTGTGGGAATGGGAAGGGGGATTGAAATTACATGCAACTGGGAGCTCAGGATGGCCATTGCGGACCGAGCGTAGGTGCTCTGCGAAACGGTCGTCCAGTCTGTGCTTGGTCTCGCTGATGGAGAGGAGGCCGCACTGGGAGCACTGAATGCAGTAGACGAGGTTGGAGGAGGTGATTGTGAACCTTTGCCTCACTTGGAAGGGCTGTTTGGGTCCCTGGATAGTGGTGAGGGGGGAGGTGTAAGGACAAGTGTTACCTACGGTGAGGGCAGAGTGAAAGGTGAGCACTAAGGGAACTCTATCTCTGTGATAGTGTTGCACGATGTGTCTTGACACTGTGCCTATTGTGGTTGAATAGATGGTGTGTGTGACTTGTTAGGTCTGTGAGATTGTACTGGGCATACGACTTTTAGCCAGGTGTCCTGAGTTATAGGCAAGGCATTGCAAGAATCAGTGGGCGAGTCTTTTAGCCTATGTATGTGGTTAATGGAAATGGGATTTGCTGGTGTCTTTACTGATTTTGACCATGTATACAGACTTTTACTGTACCAAGCTCATGTCCTTAGGAAGTCACATGGAGCTAGTACAGCCTTTTTCCCTGCCCTGCTTGACTCTGAGCCTAAACCATTTCCTGGGATTTTGTGAGAAGAATATCTCTGTTCTTCTCTTTGCTTCATCCTTGAAGGCATCAGAATTGGGCTTGAAAATTGGGCTACCTTCTCTTGTCTTTATTCTTTCCAGTCAGCATCAAAATGTCTGGAATGACTTCCAACACCTTTTGTAGGCATAATTGCCACCCATTTAAGACTAGAAGTGGTGGGAACAGGAGGAGGCCATTCAATCCCTTGAACCAGCTCCAATATTCTTCAAGTCCACTTCTTGCCCATTTCCCATAACCTTTGGCTCCTTTACTGATTAGAAATCTACCCATCTCAGCTATAAATATACACAAGGATTCTGCCCCCACAGCACTCTGTGGCAAGGATTTCCAAAGACTCAAAACCCTCTGAGAGCAGAAATTCTTCCTCATCTAAGTCTTAAGTGGGTACCCTCTTGATTTCAAACCATTCCCAGTGAGTGGAAATCTTCTATTAAATTAGGAGACAAAAATTCATGTCCTTAGAAGTCACATGGAGCTAGTACAGCCTTTTGCAGTACTCCAAATGTCATTGCAGTAAGATTTCCCCACATTTTACTTCAAGTCCCTTGAAATAAGAGCCACATTCTATTAGCTTTCCCCACGACCTGCTGCTCTTGTCTGCTTGCTTTAGGGAAGAAAATCAGATCAACAACTTTTAGTGAATGTAAGTCTTCTTTCAGTTCCCAGGGATAATGGCCTCATTAATTGGTGGTAACACAGAAATGCTACAGTGAAGCATGTACTTGCACAGTATTGAATACTAGTTGCATCAAGGTCAGAATGACTATTGGAACCACAGTCTGCTTCAGATCAAGCGCCATGGATAGTTGGTCTTTTGTGTCCCTGAATAACTTAGGCCAGGCTAAACTTCAATATTTATCAGGAGGTGGCTTTGTTCACTCTGAAGTTTGAACTAGCTAGAGGTCAGGATCACATTTAGGGGCTCCTCAATGATGAATAGAAAGGCATCAGAATACAGCTCCTAAATACGGCTTCTAAATACTTTGACACTGAAGTCTTGCTTCCTGCTGCCTATTTTCAGATAAAGAGCACACCCTAAACTACCTTCCAGTTCTGATGAAGGATCTTCAACCTGAAACATTAACTCAGTTCCTCTTTCCAGATGCTGCCTGACCTGCTGAGTGTTCCCAATATTCCCTGTTTTTATTCCCTAATCCACTGCTCATGATGGCCATATGTGATTTCCCTTTGTCCCTGGATGACTATCTCAATAATCCTCACCAAGTGGTCCTTCCTTTTCCATACGGAATGAAAATCAAAACCACTATGTGATCATCATCTATTTTGTTACAACACGCAAGTCTAACACTGTGATAGCAGTCAGCGGCTGTATTTTCCTTTCTTTCTCCTGTTCTCTGCCTTGTCCTAATTGTAGCCTAAGGTCTAGTATCACAGAGAACAGCATGTTGTGTTCATGGGACCAGGCAGGCTCCACCCTTCCATCAGCTGATTCCAGGCAGACTGATCTAGAGCTGTTCCTTGGGAAACTTGGTGTTGCCTATGTTCCAGTGATATGGTGCTCTCTGAGATGGAATGCACATGACAAAGAAAGACAGCAGTACCATGCAAGTTGAATCCTGCCATCAGAATTCCATGAAGAGAGAGCATTGGCATGATATATTGATTCCTACAGAAAGCCATTGTGCTTCTTGTGGTCCTGGCATGATTAATATTTTTGATAGATTTCCTGCCATGGAGGTTGCACAGTGGCACAGCTAGAAGAGCCTCTTCCTCACCAGAGACCTCGTTCAATCCTGACCTCGTCTGCTGTCTGTCTAGAGTTTGTATGTTCTCTCTGTGACCTTATGTGCTCTGGGTTTCCTCCCACATTCCAAAGATGTGCGAGTTGGTAGGTTAATTGGCTACTGTAAATTGACCCTCGTGTAGGTGAGTGGTAGCCTCTGGGGGAGTTGATAAGAATGTGGAGAAAATAAAAAATGGAATTAATGTAGGATTAATGTGGTTTATTTTCGGCACAGACTTAGTTGGCTAAAGGTCCTTTTTCCTTGCTCCCTCTGCTTTCTATTAGTATTCAGCAACTTATGTCATGTGAGTCTAACTTCTCTCTCTGGCCTAGCCGTTCTTGCTTGTTTAGCTATATGTTAGTTGCTCTTGTGCAGAAAATTGACACAAAATCAGTAATAAGATAAGATATCTTTATTAGTCACATGTACATCAAAACACACAGTGAAATGCATCCTTTTGTGTAGAGTGTTCTGCGGGCAGCCCGCAAGTGTCGCCACACTTCTGGCGCCAACATAGCATGCCCAAAACTTCCTAACCCATATGTCTTTGGAATGTGGGAGGAAACCAGAGCACCCAGAGGAAAACCACGCAGACATGGGGAGAATGTACAAACTCCTTACAGGCAGTGGCCGGAATTGAACCCATGTCACTGGCGCTGTAAAGCGTTCCGCTAACCACTACACTACCGTACCTGTCAACCTGGTTGGCAGACAGATGAACCAACCAAGCTGCACACTTTAACATCCGTACAAATGTGTTTTGCACTAATCTGTTCTCCGGTGGATAAAAGAGAATTATTCCAGGAAATTCTGGTGTATATACTGTCCATCAGTGTTTGGACAACACAGTGGCACAGCTGCTAGAACTGGTAGAACTTCAGCGACCCAGGTTCAATTCTGACCACAGATGCTGTCTGCCTACAATTTGCATGTATTTCCTGTGTCTGTTTGGGTTTCCTCTGGGTATTCCAGTTTCCTCTCACATTCTAAAGGCATGGAGTGGGGAGAGTTCATGGGAAAACAGGGAGAATAAAATAGGATTAGTGAATTAATGAATTATCAATGAATTAATGAATAATTAATAAATGTTTAATTGTCAGTGAGGGCCTGCTTCTGTGCTCTATAACTCTATGAAAAGTTTGGCATCTTAACTTGTGCAAATTGAGTTATTATGACATTTTATTTGCTCCACTAGCCATGGGCAATATCACAGAAGACTTTTTATTCAGATAAAACTAACTATAATGCAATGGATATTTTAATGACTGTATCTAAATGTTATTGTTTAAATAGTTGGGCTATTTATAACTATACTTTCCCTCAAATGGGGTTGAAACTTTTCAGTATTTTTTTCCAACAGCTACTTACTGATAAGTAAATTAGGTTATCATCCATAAACTTATGAATTATGAGTTGGGTCTTGACTCTAGCACTCAGTAAATATAATGATCACAACAAGTGATGGCTGTTGCCTTGGTGGCAATGTGATTTTCCAAAATCCACTCCCCACGAGAAATATTTATTAAAATAAATTGGTGGGTCAGATTGTGATGACTTGGTTGTCAGTTGTAAAAGGCATGTTCATCAACCTCAATGTTCATTCTCTCACAAGTTACTAAATCCTGGATTCACACAGGCCAATTTTATGTCTGGATCAAACTGAGTGACAGATGCTGACTGTGACCCCAGTAGTGGAAGCTGATCATGCTGGAATTCCCTGGCATTTCATTGAATTGTAGAATCATAGAAACTAGACACCTTTGGAAACCTGCCTCTGATACACTATGCCAAACTTGACATAGAATGGGAATCCACTTCTTTTGAATGGGGATTCTCAAGTTGGAGATTAGTAGGAAAAAATTAAGTTCAGTAATTTATATTTGGTTTATTTTGCTTTATCTTAATGCTTTTAATTGGTTCTTAGCATTTTAATGTATTTTAGTCCCTCCTGTATTTTGAATTTTTAAAGACAGTTGCATTTTTAATTATTCAAAACAATAGTTTTTAAATGTCTGTATATCAGAGACACCTCAAAGCTGTTAGAAAGCCCTGAGATAAGGCTCTGCCTGCAGCCTTACATCATGTCTAAGGCTAGCTGGATGTTCTGGGGTTGGGTCTACAGCAGTACAGCATTGAAACTTATTTGCCACTGAGACATCACAATAGCCAAATCCAGCTGAATTCAGTCCACTATTTATCTTAACATTCTCAGCCAACATTAATGCCTCTAATGTTCTCTGAGCAATCTACAGCTCCTCAAGCTGAGAAGCAAAGGACCAGATTATGGGCTTCAATGGAAAACTGATCAGATCATCAGACTTTCATGCTGGTTCTTGTGTCACAGATTAGAATAAAACACTGATGTCTGTTTCTTTCTCTTGCAGGTGCAGACGTGCAGCCTGGCACTGGAAACTAGTTCCCTCGTGCTTGCTTAGATCCTTCATTTTTTTTCTACAAAGTTCGGCTCACAGATAAAGGCTTGAACTGTGTTTCAAGTATTGTCTCTTCCCATTGACAATTTAAAAAGGACTAATGACTAAAGACACTGGTTTTTCATTTTAACATGTTCATCATTTTTTGTTTAACATTGCATTGTTTTTGGAGAGGTAAAAACATTGAATGCAAGAATAGTTCTCTATGTTTTTATTTTTAAATCTGGGCCCTAATTCTCCCATAGTAATAGCTGATGTTTTAGTGGAAGTAAAATTATACGATAAATAAAGTAACATCATAGTAAAAGCTGTCAAGGCCTGGAGCACTAGAGTTATCTCACTTACCTCACCAATCCACCCTCCTGTTCTCTGCTCCTCTCTCCTCTTCTCAGAAAATACCTATTTTACTGAGAGGTAGTTTATCTCCCCTAAATATCTATCTATGTGATCTGATGTCTCATTTCATCTGATAACATTTCTACGAAATATTTTAGAACATTTCGCTATGTTAAAAGCATCAGATAAATAAATGTTGATGTCCATATACATTATTTTCTAGAGCCAACACACTAACTTTCAATCTCTTCTGGACCCTCTCCAAAGCCTCCACATACTTCCTATAGTGTGGTGAGCAGAACTGCAGACAACACTCCAAATGTGGCCTAACTGAAGTCTTATACAAGTGCAACATGACTTCCCAGTTTTCATATTCAATGCTCCAACCAATGAAGGCAAGCATACTGTATGATTTCTTTCCCACCCCTATCCGCTTGTGTTGCCACTTTCAGGGAGCTATGGACTTGCACCCCAAGGTCCCTCTGTATGTCAATGCTCCTGAGGATCCTGCCATTTACTGTGTACTTTCCCTTTACATTTGACTTCCCAAAATTGTCCAGATCACACTTGTCCAAATTAAGCTCCATCTGCCATTTCTCCACCCAAATTTCCAGCTGATCAATGTCATGTTATATCCTTTGACAACCTTACTCACTATCCACAACTTCACTAATTTTCATGTCATCTACAAACTTACTAATCAATCTACTGACATTTACATCCAAATAATTTATATATACTACAAACAACAGAGGTCCCAACACTGATTCCTCTGTAACACCACTGGTTACAAACCTCCAGTCATAAAAACACTCCTTCATCGCTACCCTCTGTCTTCCATGACCAAGCCAATTTTGTATCCAACTTCCCAACTCACGGTGGATCCCATGTGACTTACTCTTCTGGCACCTATCAAATGCTGTACTAAAGTCTACGTACACTCATCAATCATCTTTGTCACCTCCTCAAAAAACTCAATCAAATTTGTGAGACAGGACCTCCACCTGCACAAAGCCATATCCCCAATATGTCCATGCTTTTTCAAATAGGAATAAATCCTAGAATAGCACCATGCTACTTGAGCTTTGATGGCTTTGCACTCATGCAAGTAAAAGAAATGTTTTCCATCGCACTCCTAATGTGCTTTATCAATGGTGAAACTAGCATTCAGTTTTTTCTAGCTAGAGTAATTATATGTCCATTCTAGTTAGGTTTCAGCTCAGTGATGAGTACAGGATGTTGATTAGAACAGATTTAGGAATGAAGAGATACTTAGAATTCCTCATTGGCTGGCGATTGAGTGGCAAAAGAATTACTTGCTACTTTTCATGGGCACTGAAGGAGGCCATTCAGCCCATATAGTCCATGCAGTTCTCTGTCAAGGAATCCAGTCAGCTCCGTTCCCCTACTCTTTCCCCATGGCCCTTCAAATCCATTTCCTCAAGTGCCTATCTAATTTATTTTGAATCATTGAATGTCTCAGCTTCCATCACCCTCTTAGGCAGTGAAGTCCATGTTGTTATCAGTCACTGTGCAAAAAAAAGTTGCTCCTTCATCCCCCCCCCCCATTCATTTTATTTATGAAGCCTAAAATCTCATGTACTTTGCTAACTATGCTCTGAATAAGTCTGCCACCTTCAAAGATCTATGCACATAATCTCATTTTTAATATTAGATTGAGCAACGGTGCGTCTTTATCTTCATTTTCTTCTTGCTCTTCACAAAAAACTAAGTATATGTGGCAATGACAGACTGCTTAGATCAAGAACACTCAACCAAGTTCTTGACATGCACATCTAAGGCATTTTCTAAAAGATTCAGTGAAAAAGTGCAATAATCCAAATTAGTAATGACATTGCTCTCTTTTTGCATTGCTCTCTGCATTTTTCTGTAAAACGAAATTTTTTATTTTTCTCAATCATTATGGAAAATCACAATTTTCTTGGACTTAATTCCTTGAATGCCTGTCATTGGATAAGTTGGCTAGGAAAGCAGTCACTTAGCTAATTGATACACACACCTTTTTCTCAATGCACAATGCAACCCTTTTATTTCAAACTCTTGATTGATTCTAGTTTCCCCAATACACAGCAATTCTGTGCCTGAAAGGATCCAGAAATGCGGGTTGTCTTAGTCACCCATCCAATTCGTAGCTTGGCGCTATGCATCATGTAATCGGTTACAGTGTCGGTCTGTCATTTGCCAAGGGTGCTTGATAACATGTAGCATGTTGTCCGTATAAATTGTCAATGTTAACCACTATATGTTATCTACCATAATATTCTAAACAGTAACTGCAGATGATTAACTAGAACTACATTACACAACATATGTTTCAAGACAGTAAGATTTGCCATTAACTGCTGATTAGTGTCCACCACCACTATGATGTACAAATGATCTGCTTACCTTGTTCATCTGTCCCTTCCAGCTGTGTACTTTAGATGAATGAAATGACTAACTTCTGGTACCAGAGCAGGGAGACCGTTTTCAAGACCCTTCTGTTTTTGTCCATCATTTGGTAAACACTTAAAATGCTAAACTGGAAAGAACACAGAAGCCAGCAGTAGATAATCAGAAGAAACAAGATTTTAGTTGGTTCCACACACAATCAACTTAGTTCATGCATTCTACTGTTCAATGTATGGATCAGAATGGCTGAACCTTATAAATATTATTTGTGGGCTCAATGGAATCAAAAGTAAAAGTAATTTTTGAAATCATACTCATTGAAGACTTTAGTGAAGAAGACATGCTCCTTGTTAAAACACACAGTCGTTACCTGTGGTGGAATATAGTTGGCATAAATTATAGGCACAGAAATTCTATCAAGTAACACAACATTTATGTGCACTACTTGGTCAGGGATTTAGCACATTAATCCCAACATTAGTGACTTTGCTTCTGGGTTCTCCATCCTTCTGATATGCATATGCAAGGATGCCTTTGGATATGCACAGTGGCACCCAATGCATTTAACATCTGGCATAGGTACCCTATAAGTAGAAGTTTACCCCTCAATGCTGCTCTCCATCAGTCCCACCCACCCTATCCATCCTAAATCTCAAACTTAACACAGCAAATCAAAAACTAGTTGGTAATCAGTGGTGAGCGGAGTGAGCAGGGGTCAGTGCTGGGCCCACAATATTCATGATATACTTACATTGATGTTTTGAAAGAGGGAACCAAGTGCAGTGCATCTAAGTTTGCTGATGACACTAAACTGAGTGGAAAAGCAAATTGTGCAGAGGATGCGGAGCGTCTGCAGAGAGATGTAGATAGGTTAAGTGAGTGGGCAAGGGTCTGGCAGATCGAGTACAATGTTGGTAAATACAAGGTCATCCAGTTTGAAAGGAAAAATAGAATATCAGATTTTTATTTAAGTGGTGGACGTTTGCAGCATGGTGTTGTGCAGAGGGACTTAGGAGTGCTTGTGCATGAATCACAAAAGGTTGGCTTGCAGGTGCAATGGGTTATCAAGAAGGTAAATGGTATTTTGGCCTTCATTGCCAGAGGGATTGAATTTAAGAGCAGGGAGGTTATGCTGCAACTGTACAGGGTACTAGTGAGGCTGCACCTGGATTACTGCATGCAGTTCTGGTCTCCTTACTTGAGAAAAGATATATTGGCTTTAGAGACGGTTCACCAGGTTGACTCTGGAGATGTGGGGTTAGCCTATGAGGAGAGACTGAGTTGCCTGGGACTATACTCACTGGAAATCAGAAGAATGAGTGGGGATCTTATAGAAACATATAAATTTATTGAAGAGATGGATAAGATAGAGATAGGTGAGACTAGAACTAGGGGACACAGCCTCAAGATTCAGGGAAGTAGATTTAGGATGGAGATGAGTAGGAATTGCTTTCCCCAGAGAGTAGTGAATCTGTGGAATTCTCTGCCCAGGGAAGCAGTAGAGGCTCCCTCATTAAATATATTTAAGACACAGTTAGATAGATTTTTGCATATTAGGGGAATTAAGGGTTATGGGGAAAGGCAGGTTGGTGGATCTGAGTCCATGGCCAGATCAGCCATGACCTTACTGAATGGCAGAGCAGGCTGACGGGCCAAATGGCCTAGTCCTGCTCTGTAGAAGTTAGCATAACGCTATTACAGTGCCAGCGACCCGGGTTCAATTCCAGCTGATGTCTGTAAGGAGTTTGTATGTTCTTCCCACGTCTGTAGGTTTCTTCTGGGTGCTAC
Source organism: Pristis pectinata (assembly GCF_009764475.1). Classification (NCBI taxonomy): domain Eukaryota; kingdom Metazoa; phylum Chordata; class Chondrichthyes; order Rhinopristiformes; family Pristidae; genus Pristis; species Pristis pectinata. Next base: position 53,954,165 of record NC_067413.1, read on the forward strand.
AGTTTCCTCCCACATCTCCAAAGACTTAGGTTAGGAGCTGTGGGCATGACATGTGGCGCCAGAAGCATTGGCGACAGTTGCGGGCTGCCTCCAGAATATTCTACACAGAAGATGCATTTCACTGTACATGTGACTAATAAAGAAACCTTATGTTCTCTTATGTTCTTATGTAAAACAGAACCTTGTTGTGATCCCCCTTGAATTCCCAGATTCCAACCTTAAGGTCCTGATCAAACTCAGTAATGCCTTGACCTGATCCATTTCCTACTCCCAGAGATCTCTTTCCCCAACACTTACAACCCCAGCCTGCACTTGCATCTTTCTTGCTTTCCACTGGTTTCCCCCTGCAATGGAGGAAAGACCCTTAAGTAGGTGAAGTAAATAAAATCTGTTCTTTTCCACACTCTGCTTTGATTGCTCAGTTTTATTTTACAACAACAAATCCCTGCACAAAACAAAGTTGGCCCATTGTGAATTGCCCTTTTAACGCATAATTTCTAGACCATAATTTCCCTCAGTTTTATTTTGACATCTTACAATCACAAGCCTGATCAAAATCTTAGGTAAAATCTGTTAAAAACAACAGGCTGAAGTTTGTGGGAAAATCTGATAATGGAGCTAAAACAGACACATTTGCAATGTTGTTCTGGAAAACATACTGAAACAGTTTGGATATTATCCGAACTCCTAATGTTATGCTGTGCCTCCGAAATAGAAAGGTAGCTAAAGAAACATTCCTTGTTGTGCTGTTGATATCTAGTGAGGCATCTCTGATATAATTAACCATTGGTCGACTCTGTTCACTCTGTTATGTATAATAGGTGTGTCTGAGTGAAAAGATTAATGCTTGCATAGCCACATTCACTTTGGACTGGAATAATAGGTGGTCATTTATATTTCTGGGCAGATGTCCATGTATTGAGACAGTAGTAGAAATGTTAAGAATGGTGGTAACAATATTGTTACCTAGAATGTTAATATTTTTAGCTCTATGTTGTATAAATAGGTTAAGTGTTTGAGTACAGGATAATGTCTTGATGTTATCACTCCAGAAGGTGTAGGAACTGGGAGGATTAAAAACATGGAATTTTGATTTGTGAATAATACAATGGAATAGTTTTTATAACTTGTGGTTTAAAATATCTTTTAATCAATTGATTCCAAATGAGCCATACTGCTTTGGGAAGATTTGCCATTTAATAAATGGGTTGCTGTCTGTCCACCATGTATCCAGTGAATGTGCAAAAATAATAAGGACTAATAGGCTTCTTATGAACTCTAAAACTACAAAATACAAAGTTTTTTTTGTGCTCTGTAGAAGTCTATTTAAAAGAATTCGTGTTCTAGGGAAAGCAAATCAAGTTGCATCTTATTGAGAATATGACAACAGTTTTAATTTTACTGAAAAATTGTAGAACAGCACAAGGTGGCAATTCATTCAGCAGCAAATTCAGAGCAATGTCCCAATATAAGGGAAATCTGAATTAAATTTGTTGTGGCAGCAAATGTAGTTACCGATATGGCAATCTGTCCTTACCACACTAAATTCTTGATGAATGTAACATTTGCCAATTTAGTTGCTAAGTTTTTACATTATAAAGTCTTTTTTATATAATTCATATTCTATGCTGGATATATTCTGCATTTTGAAATTGTCAGGTAATTAGATCTTCTGTTCAATGCTCAACATTTACTGAATTAGTTTTATAAGTGAACCACTTTAATGAGTGCAGATTTGCTCCACAATTTTGCTTAATATCATTTATCCGCAATGATGAAGTGGCAGTGTTTGTATTTTTGGCATCTTAGATAAAAGAAATGCTGATAGGGGCTACTGAATGAGTAGTGCCTGAAGTAACAACATCATATTAATATATGCCTGTATGGTATGTGTGCTTGAAATCTAAGGGTCTCCTGGAACACACTTCTGGATGCAACAGTTTCATGTTTGCAGTTTTTCCCCTTCTTGAACAAGTCTAAATTCACTGCTTGATATGTAATGTCAGTTTTTGTAATTATCCTAGAAAACTTGTGAATAGTCTCCACAATGTAAATCATAAGGCTGGTGAGAAATATATTCATTGGCTGTGTATACTTGTTTGTAATGCTTAATAGTTAACATATGTAAACAAGTTCTTACTTAATCAACATCAGAGTAGAAATGTAATGTACAAGCTAAACCCAACTGTTCATTTCTGTTCTCCATGTTTTCATATTGTGTGTCACATTTGTATATTCAGTCTTGTTCTTCATGCCATTTTATGATGAAATTGTATACTGAATGCATTTCTTTTGTCTTGCTGTTCCATTGTGTAATATGAAAATAAACAATGTGAAAATTGGCTGTCTGCAGTGATGTTATTTGTTTTATTTAATTGTCTCTTGAGTTGTGACAAGTAGATCTGAAATGATCATTCATAACTAACAGTTCTGAAATGGTACAATGGTACAACTGCAGGAACAGGCTCCGCAAGTTTGAAACAGTGAGAACAGGCTCTATGAGTTTAAGAGAATAGGAGTAGGCTGTGTCCAGAGGCAGAGCTCCTTAGGTGATGTCAGAATTCAAGAAGTGGCAGGAGTGGGAGCTAGTTGATAAGTTGGATCAGGTGAGCATATGTACTACCATGGTTTGATAGCTAATATAACAATTGAAGTTGGACCTTGGTTGGTGGTGGTTGGAAGTTGTGTTCATTGTGAAATAAGGCCCTGTGACTGATTAATATGAATTCATGAAAAGGAATAAAGGGAATAATTTAAGGATAGTTCATGGCATGACAGCTTGAAAACATAAAATGCATCTCCCATGCAATGTGGGAAGCTAGGTACATTTCCAGTGTCCAGGGTGAACACTTGTACAGGAGCTATCTCCAAATGCTGTTATTGGAAGTCTACATTTATGAGCTGGAACTGTGAAAGGAGTCACTGGGGAGCATCTTTGAGGCTAAGATCTTCATAGATGGTACAAAGACCACTAGGCAGAAAGTGAATGGATGACTTCCAGGCCAGAGAAGAATAAGAAGCAGATACAGGAGTCTGCTGCAGCCACCCCTCTCAAGAGTGTGTGCATTTTGGATACAGTTGGGGGAGATGGTGTCTCAGTGGAAGGCAGCAAGAGCCAAGTCTGTGGTTTCGTCACAGGTGGCTAAGCTGCGCAGGAAGAGAGGGAAAAGTGTGGAAAGCTGTGAGATAGGATTCAGTCATACAAGGAACAGAAAGGTGTCTCAGCAGCCAGAAATCTGACCTCAGGATGTTACATTCTTTCCCAGATGCTAAGGTCAAGGATATCACAGGGCAGATTCAAGGCATTCTGGAAGGAGAGGATGAACAGCCACTGGCCATGGTACATACCAGTAACAGTGACATAGCTAAAATATAGGGAAGAGGTCCTGCAGGCTAAATATTGGGAGTGAGGAAATAAATTAAAAAGCAGGATTTCACTGCTGGTTATGTCAGGATTATTCATAGTGCCACACACCAGTGAGGGCCGAAATAGGAGGAACAATGAGATGAAGGTGTGACCGGAGGGATGGTGCAAGAGGGTGGGATTTAGACTCCTGAGATGTTGAATGGAATCTGAGGAAGATGGGATGTAGGTTACACCCAGGGAGGTGTGGAACCAATGTCCTCACCTTTTTCTATTCACCCAGCCATCTGTAAGTCATCATCGCCTAAGCTTAAGCAAGCTATTTGTACAATTCACTATCTTTTAATCCGTCCATCCTTATCTCAATTCTGACTTCATTACTTTAATCAATGTTGACAATTGTGCAAATTGGCTACTGCTATAATTTGTACTGCGCTTGACATGCATTTATTGGGCATACCAAAACTACTAATGGATGTTGTGAAGTTCTGATTGAAGAATAAATCTTCTTCCACCTCCTCTTTTGCAGCCCCCACCCCCCCCCCCTTGAAATTTTCTGGATTGTATTAACATGTCACAAAATATATTACTGAATTCTATTGGCCGAACAATAATGACACATTGTGCTTTCATTGATTATCAACTTGAATACTGGGTTCTTACTGGCCAGCGACATCATGTATACAGCACTGTCATTGACCAAGTGTCAATAACATAATGAGCTCTTATTAGCCAAGCGAATGAGTACAAACATCTGCATTCAGGAGGCAGGCTCAACAATTCTGTCAATAGTTAGGCTGGTAAGTTATGAAAGTTTTTTTAATATATTTTAGTAATTTTTACCCTAGGGCTAAGCGCGCTATAAAGAAACAGTGCTCCGTGAGACAATGCTAAGCGGAATACCCGATAGTAACTGAAACAAATTAACAACACAAACTGAAAGCAACAGGAACAATCTAATCGATGTCACAGAACAAGGAGATCAAAAGTAGGAACACAACATTCAGTGATATTTGACTTTTAGGGATGATGGACAGGAAAGGAAAATGCTGTGATAGCTCTGCCAAAAAAAGGTGACAAAAGCACTGCTGTTCAGAAGATATCGTCTCCATTTGGGTGGAGGTAACAAAAATAGACAAGGAAAGCCATAGTAGGCCGCTAGATAATAGCCACGCTATAGGAAAAAGTATAACTCAAGAAATTACAGGTACATGTAAAAGGAGCATGGCATTAATCATGGGTGACTTCAATCATCATGCAGATTGGAAATAGAATGTTGAAAACGTTAATCAAATTGGAAATGCATGAATTCATAGAGTGCATTCCTCTGAAGTCAACCAGGAAACCTACAAATGATCCCTTATTCCTACTTCCTGCTAGTTAGCAAATATTCTATTCATGCTCATACATTATCTCTACACCATGTGCTCTTATTCTGTGAAGTAACCTTTTGAGTGGCACCTTGTTGAAAGCTTTTTCAAAATCCAAATATATTACACTTACTGTTTCTCTTTATTCACTCTAATAAATTTGTCAGACATGATTTCCCCTTCCTGAAGCTATAAAACTGGAGGTATCAGCGCTGGGACTGCAACTGTTTACAATATATTAATGACATAGAAGAAGGAAGCAAGTGTATTGCAGCCATATTTGTGGATTATATAAATGTAGCTGAGAAGACACACTGTCAGGAGGATATGTACAGTTTACAGAGTGATATTAATAGGTTAAGCAGAAGTGGAGGAGCGAATTTGGGATTGCTTTGAGTTGGTGGACCAGACCATGTTCAAGGATTCGTCAGCAGACCTAAATGAATATGCCACAGTTGTCACAGACTTCACAAGGATATGCGTAGATGATGTGTACCCACAAAAACATTCCCCAACCAGAAGCCTTGGATGAACCAGGAGATTTGTAATCTGCTGAGGACTAGATCTGTGGGCTTTGGGGTTGGCGACCCAGTGTCATATAAGAAGTTCAGGTATGACATCTGGAAGGCCATTGCGAGCGCAAAGAAGCAATTTTGGATGAAACTGGAATCACAGATTGACACTTGACAACTATGGGATGGTTTGCACAATATAACTTCCTACAAGGCAAGATCGGGTAGCATAAGTGGCAATGACCCATCACTCCTGGATGAGCTCAATGCCTTTAATGTACACTTTGACAGGGAGAACACGAGCCCCCCAGATGACCCTGTAATCTCAGTCTCTGAGGCCAATGTCTGGGCATCCTTAAAGAGGGTGAACCCACGAAAGGTGCATAGTCCAGATGTTGTACCTGGCCAAAAGATCTGTGCAGACTAACTGGCTAGAGTAGTTACAAACATGTTCAACTCCTGCGGTCTGAAGAACCTGCTTCAAAAAAGCATCTATTGTACTGATGCCCAAGGAGATCATGGTGACTTGCCTCAGTGACTACCATCTGGAGGCACTTACATCAACTGTAATGAGCTTCGAGAGGTTGGTTATGGCACAAATCAACTCCTGCTTCAGATATGAACTGGATCCGCTCTAATTTGCCTACTGTCACAACAGGTCAACAGCAGATGCAATTTCTATGGCTCTTCACTCTGTTCTAGACCATCGACTATAGCTCAGTGATCAACACAATCATCCCACCCAAACTCATCATCAAGCTTCACAACCTGCGCCTCTGTACTTCCCTCTGCAACTGAATACTCAATTTCCTCATCGGCAGACCTCAATCAGTGAGGATGAGTAACAACATCTCCTCCTTGCTGATCATCAACACAGGTGCACCTCAAGGCTGTGTGCTTAGCCCCCTGCTCTACTCTCTATACACACAATTGTATGGCTAAGCAGAGCTCTGATGCTGTATACAAATTCACTGACGACACCTCTGTTGCTGGATGAATCACAGGTGGTGATGAGTCAACATTGAGGAGTGAGCTAGGACACCTGCTTGAGTGGTGCCGCAACAAAAACCTTTTGTTTAACGTCAGTAAAATTAAACGGCTGATTGTTGACTTCAGGAAGGGGAAGGAAGGTGAACATGCACTAGTCTACGTTGGGGGATCGACGGTGGAGAGAGACAGCAATTTTAAATTCCTGGGCGTTAACATATCGGATGACCTGTCCTCGGCCCAGCACATAGATACAATCACAAGGAAGGCCCACTGGCATCTTTACTTTCTTTGGAGGTTAAGGAGGTTTGGCTTGTTACCAAAGACTCCAACAAACTTCTGCATATGTACTGTTGAAAGTATCCTGACTGGTTGCATCATGGTCTGGTATGACAATTCAAATGCGCAGAAATGTAAGAAGCTGCAGAGAATGGTGGACTCAGCCCAGTACGTTACAGGCACATCCATCCCCACCACTGATAGTATCAACAGGAGGTGCTACTTCAAGAAGGCAACATCCATCATCAAAGCTCCCCACCAACCATGCCATGCCACCTTCTTGCAGCTACCATCGGGCAGGAGGTACCGAAGCCTGAAGTCCCACACCACCTGGTTCAAGAACAACTACTTCCCTTCAACTATTTGGTTCTTGAACCAACCTGCACAACCCTAATCATGACCTCAATATAGCAACACTACGACCACTTTGCACTAGAATGGACTTTTTTTGTTCTAATTGTGTTCTTTCTTGTAAAAATTGTGTATAATATATGTTTAATTTATGTTTTTCATGTGAATGCTGCTTATGTGATGCTACATGCCTGTGGTGCTGCTGCAAGTAAGTTTTTCATTGCATTTGGGTATACATGTACTTGTGCATATTGAAATAAACTCTATTTAGACTTTCAACTTTGACTTTGAAGTGAGTGGGTAAAGTGTTGGCAGACACAGTATATTGTGGGAAAATGTGAAGTTCTATGTTCTGGAAGGCAAGATAAAACAATGTTAATTAAATAGAGAAAGATTGCATAAGTTTCAGCACAGAGCTTTGGTGGTGGAACACAGAGAGCAAGTATACAGGTGCAGTGGGTAATCAGAAAGGATAAAGGAATGCTGTCCTCTATTTTGAGAGAATTGGAGTATAAAAATAGGGAATTCTTACTCTAAGTGTTCAAGGCATGGAAAATTAAAGAGGCATTGCAGGTGCTGGAAATCTGAAATAAAAATGCTGGAAACACTCATCAGGCCAGGCAGCATCTGTGGAAAGAGTTAATAATTCAGGTTGGCGATTCCTCATCAGAACAAGGAAATAAAGGGTCACTTTCTCACTTCTGATACAGGGTCTCTGATCTGAAATGCCAATTCTATTTCTCTTGGGATGCTATTTCACCTGCTGAATTCACTTCTATGCCTTTCCAAGTGCCATTTAAATGTTGTAATTTTATCTGCCTCTGTTCCCACCTCTGGTGGCTTGTTCCAGGTATTCACCACTCTCTGTGTGGAAAAACTTAATCCTCAGATCTCCTTGAAATTTCTCTCCAAATTTCTCTCCACTCACTTTAAACCTGTACCCTCTAGTTCTAGATTCTCCTACTCCTCGGGGGGTGGGTGGGGGGGGGAAGAGATTCTGACTGTCTGTTCTATTTATGCCCCTCATAATTTTTATAAACCTCTATAAGGTCACCCCACATCCTCCTATGTTCTGGTGAAAATTAATCCAGTCTATCCAATCTCTCCTTACAACTGTAGCCCTCCATTCCAGGCAACATCCCGGTGAACCTTTTCTGCACTGTCTGTATTGCTACATCATTCCTGTAGTGTGGCAACCAGAGCCACTTTGGAGGAAATCAGCAGCACACATGGTGATAAAGGAATATACTTTTGGTCAATACAAAGGGATGTAGTAATCAGAATGGAAAATTCTTAATGAGGACACCTGGCAGATTCCATTTATGATATGGTTAACCCTCAGTGACCTTCTGTCCATAAGGAGTAATATGCTCTCCTGTAGTTTGGTGCAATGCTATATTTGACAGCTCCTTCCTCTCCCTCTTGAATAGTTTCCCTCCTTTCCATAGCTTTACTATTTTAAGGAGGTGTGCAGTGAGGAAACTTCCAAATTTCTTGCACTTAGAGGTGTGAGGAGGGTTGAGGTGGGTAAATGTTTTTGGATTGTGAGGGTGGGGTGTAGGAGAATTTGGGGTAAGGATGGTGGGTTTGAATAGTATATGTGCCTAGATATCACATAGAGGTACCAGAAATGGAGGAGGAGGATCTGTTGAACGTGGAAACTAAGGGCATGGGGAATCATATCCTGAAACTTGGAGGAATGCTACAAATTCGCACTGATAATCTTAGTTAAGGAAAAAGAGAAGTTAGTCATACGAGTAATACGAGTTAGCATTCAATGGAGCATACCTCTGGAATTCGAGCTCAGAGTTTAACATGCCAGATTTGTTGGCAGAGAATCATCCATCAAACTCTATGCACAATTTTCCAATAGTGTATATCCTTTGAAGATGATGCTCGGAGCATCGAACTGATATTTATTCACATTTCTCTGTTAGAGACTAATGCATCATTCAATCTATCGAAGTGATGTTATATGCAGAAAGTAACTGTGTTTGGACTGTCATATGAAGCTGCTTTTTTTGTGAAACATTTTAGTTTACTTTGAAATGTTTACCCTTGCTGAAGATGCTGCACTAAACTGATTGTCACCAATGACTCCCATCTCATTTTTTGCTCACAGACAATCCATTTCAGAATCTAGAGTATCACAGCACAAGCTCTGCACTGAAAGTGCAATTTCTAACAAACGTTCTAGATCTAATGCTGGGACTGACAAAAGGAAAGCAGAATTAGTATAAAACCAGGGTGCATAACCTATGACACATGTGTCACATCCACCTTTGTGGGATGTTTCTGTCTGCCCCATCTATGTGGCTCTACAAGGTCCTAGTGCCCATCCTCACATTGTTGGTTTTCAGTGGGTAGGGTTTGTATTTTAATGGTCCAATGATTCTTTGGCAAGGAGCAGGAAGCTCCATTGATGGAGCACCAGAGACAGCAATGTGCGAGAGAACAATGAAGAAGCAGCAAGTAAGCATTGAGGGAACAGAATAGACAGCAAGGGCAAAAAAGAGACAGTAAGAGGCTGAGGGAGCAGCAGAAATAATGGGAAACTGCAAGCCAGAATAGAAACAGTGGAAGTGAGGGAATATCAAGCAAGCAGCAGACATGGTGAGGAGGGATGAAGCACAAGGGCAGAAAATGAGTGTGGTAGGTAGCAAGGCAAGAGTGAATCAATAAATGCCAAAGAACAAGTTGTTGAAGAGAAGAAGAGTGAACAATTAATAGTGAGAACTGGAAGTTCCAACAGCTTTGTGCTGTTTCATTTAATACAGGATCAAATGCATGTTTAATAGAAATTCAAATTCAAGAGGCATCACAGCACTAAAGTCTCCAGTTTTAGTGAAATCACAGGATAACTGCACAAAAAATTGCCAATCTTGGATTATAGTTCTTTTACCACCTAAATATTTACCATAAGGTGCAGAACGAATCAGAGACAATTACAAAGGTAAGCTTTGAAGTTCCAAAGTCATCTCATCTTTTATCATTGGAGATTTTGTGAAAGACTGTTTATTAACAGCATGTGAAAAGTTGTGAACCACTGAAGCTCTAAACTTAAAAATCTGTTGAGTTGTATGAAAGATCAGTGCTGTGCACAGGGAAATTACATTTTGTGTCAGCTGTGAAATGTGACAAAACACTTCTCTGTGGCAGTAAAAGAAGCTACTGATTGCTCAGACACAGCTCAAGAAGGTGGTATTTTTGAGTCGTGTGAAGAATGAGTCTGATATTTAGAACATTGGTGGGGCTGACATCTCTTCATGGACAAACAGCAGGCATGGACTTTGTTAGATTTTGGGATAAAATTTGGGTTTGAATTTGGATTGGAATAAACTTGTTGGCATTTTGATAGATAACACATGATCATAATGGAATTAACATACAAGTCAAGCTGCAAAATAATCAAAAAGGGAGATCCATCCAATATTAATTAGCAATAATGTGTGCATGCCAAAAAAAACAGTATAATGTTTGTGATGAGTGTCAATTCCACGGTTATTTCTATAAAATCTCATGGATTCAATTAATTCATTTTCAAATGTGATGTAATTTAGCATGCAGAAATAAGGGTTCTTGGTAATAGCAAAGCCTTGAAAAGATTTCTTGTACTACAGCTGAAGATCAAAGTCTCGTTTTGATGATAAAAGTAGCCTGTGACCCACCTGGGGGATATAAACTGACTTTGTGATCTTGCTTTCCTGACTGACCTTATTGTCCTTCTTAATGATCTGAAGGTTCAACGTCTGATGGAGGTTTCTGTTTCACCTTGACAGTAATTTATGACTTCTGAGAGCAAATTCATGGTTCTTTATTCAACTGTGGTGAGATAATCTGTTCTATTTGCCAGTAGGTGTCTTCTGAGTACAGTTGTAACCCAGGGAACTATTCTGAAGTTGCGCAAAATTTCAAGATTTAATTGAGTACCAATTCTCAGACTTTCATAGATATCAGGGGAAAAAAAAATCAAATTGTTCGTGAACTCATTTTTGACTGACCCACAAACAATGGTATTGAGAGTTCAGCTTAAATCTTATGAAACTGCTCAGTTTCTACAGTTGTCTGGATCTAGAAAAGTTTACAGAACTACAGCAGAGAGCCTTGGCCTTTGCTTACCCTTTTGCCAGTACATTCACCTGGCAGCAGACCTTTTATCTACTGGATCTCAACATAGCAAAGTCATAGAATATGAGAGCAAGGAGGTTATGGTACAATTTTATAGAACATTGTTTTGGCCACAGCTGGAAAACTGTGTAGTTCTGCTCACCATATTAATGGAAAGATGATTGCACTGGAGAGGATGCAGTGGAGATTCACCAGGATTCACCAGGACCAGGACTAGGCTATAGCATTCAAGTTATGAGGAAAGACTGGATAGGCTGTGTTTGGTATTCATGGAATGGAGGAGGTTGAAAGGCTAACTGATAGAGGTATACAAAATATGAAGGGCACAGAAAGGGTGGATAGCAGGAAACTTTTCTCCATAGCAGAGGCATCTAAAGCAAGAGAGTCTAGTGTTAGGGTAAGAGATAAGAGATTGAGAGGAGATCTGAGGAAGATTGTTTTTCACTCAGAGGGTGGTTAGGATCTGGAACTCACTACCTGAACACACACTACAATTGCCAAGGCAAAGAAGGCTACAGACCAAATGCTGGTAAATGGGATTGGTATAGATGGGTAATTGATGGTTGGCATGGACATAGCGGGGTAAAGAGCGATAAGATTCTATAAATCCGAATACAGATCTTGACACAATAATGGGTCTGACAAAGTTGGAAATAAAATCTAACATTCTTAAAACAGATCCCCTAAAACATTGCAACACAGCACGTTGATTCTGAAAAAGCAACCATAGATTTGTATTGTTTTCGTAATTAGTATTCAAGTTAATTTGTAAGACAATAAATATATTAAGTTTAAAATCAATGACAAGTTGCTGGCTGGTTGAAAATGGAGACTATTTGAGGCTCCTTGACTGATAAATGCAAACTTTACTGTCACACAAGTAAAACTACCAGTCAATCGTCACTGCATTTCATAATAAATTAAACCATTATGTGCTTCTTGTTCAAAAAACAAGCTGCAGGAGGAACTCGGTGGGTCAAGCAACATCTGTGTTTCGGTTTGAGACCCTGCATCAGGACTGAGGCGAGAATAGGGGTGATGGGGAGAGGCGTGGCAGTGGCTGGCAGGTGATAGTTGGAGCCAGGTGAGGAGGGGTCTGATGGGCAAAAGGAGGGGGAAGGAGGTTGAGTCAGGAGACAATGGCTGGTGGGTGATGTGTCAGAGACAGATAAAGGGAGAGAGAAAAAAGTAGGCATATGGAACCAGGTGGAGAGAATGGAGGGTGGACGTAGAGACAGAGCCTGGAAAGTAATCAGTGGAGAGACAAGAGGCTGCAGATGTTGGAATCTGATAAGTAAGGAAAGAGATGAGTGGAACCAGATAAGAGAAGGATGATGAGCAGATGGATCCAGGGAATAGGAGAACTAGTAGGTGTAGTGTGTGGCTGATAATCAGATGGAACCAGATGGGGGAATGGGAACAAAACTGGTTGATGAGTTGGGGGGTGGTTGGGAGAATCTGGGTAGACCAGAAGGAGAGAGAGGCCCAGGGAGTGTGGGTTAAATGAAATGGGAAAGTTTAACATTCATACCATTAGGTTATAGACTACTCAGCTGGATCATGAGGTAATCATCTTCTTGTTTGCATTTGGTCTCAACCCGCCAGTGGAGAAGAAGAGGACAGACAGGTTGGTGTGTGAATGGCAAACATCTGGGTGCTCAAGATGGATATTGTGGACAGAGCGCAGGTGTTCTGCCAAGCAGTCACCTAACATACGCTTTGTCTCGCCAATGTAGAGGAAGTCACCTCGAGATTACCAAATATAATAGATGAAGTTGGAGGAGGTGCACGTGAACCTGCCTTGCGTGGAAAGACTGTTTAGGTCCCTGGATGGTGGTGAGGAAGGAAGTGTAGGGACAGGTGTTGCATCTCCTGCAGTTGCAGGGGAAAGTGCCCAAGGGATGGGGAGTCACAGAGGGAGCGGTCCTTGCAGAAAGGGGTGGTGAGGGGAAGATATGACTGGTGGTGGGATCACGTTGCTGTTGGCAGAAATGACGAAGGATGATGTGCTGTATGACCAAAGTGATAGGGCAAAAGGTAAGGACAAAGGAACTCTATCTCTGTTCTATCTGTGGGGAGAGGGTTGAGAGCAGAAGTACAGGAAATGGAGGAAATGTGAGTGAGGGCTCCATCAACCACAGTAGACGGGAAGCCACGTTTCCTGAAAAAGGAGGATGTTTCAGAAGTCTTTGAATGGAAGGCCTCATCTTGAGAACAGGTGCAGCGGAGATGGAGAAACTAAGAGAAAGGGATGGCATCCTTACAAGAGAATAGTTGGGAGGAGGTATAGTCAAGGTAGCTGTGGGAGTCGGTGGGTTTATAGTAGATGTCAGTGGAGAGTTTGCCTCCTGAGATGGAGACAGAGAGATCCAGAAAATGGAGAGGAGTGTCAGAAATGGTCCCAGTGAATTTGAGAGTGGGTGAAAGTTAGTAGCAAAAGTGATAAAATTGATGAGTTCTATGAGTGTAAGAAGCAGCACCAATGCAGTCGTTGATGTGGTGGAGAAAGAGTGGGAAGGGTTGCCAGAGTAGGTTTGGAGTAAGGCTATTCCACATAGCCAGTGAAAAGATAGGCGTGCCTAGGCACATGGGAATGCCCATTGCTACACCTTTGATTTGTAGAAAGTGAAAGGAATCAAAAGGGAAATTGTTCAGGGTAAGAACAAGTTCAGTCAAGTGGATGAGAGTGTTATTGGAGGAGAGTTAGTTGGATCTTTGTTCCAGAAAAACGTGGAGGGCCCTAAGACTTTCCTGATAGTGGATGGAGTTGTATAAAGACTGGACATCACGGTGAAGATGAGGCATTGGGCCAAGGGAATCGGAATTTATCAAAATGGTGGAGGGCATGCGAGGTGTCCTAGATGTAGGTGGAAAGGACTGGACAAAAGGAGACAGGATAAAGTCGATATTTGAGGAGATAAGTCCAATGGGGCAAGAGCAGGCAAAAACAAGGACAATTCTATTTGTGGATCTGGGGTAAGAGATAGAAGTGGGCAGTGTGGGATTGGGACGCTATCAGATTGGAGGCTGTGGAGTGGAAGTCTCCCAATGTGATAAGATCTGTTATGGTCTGTGATGTCTTCATTGACATGGTCATGGTCATGGTCATGGTCCATGGTCCAAGAGCTGCCAGCTAGACTCTGAAAGGCAGAGGTCAGTCTGCCAAACCACAATGGCACTGTGTTTCTCTGTAGGTTTGATGATGAGGCTGGAATTGGTGAAAAGTGAGTGGAGAACTGTACATTCAGAGGGGATGAAGTTGGTGTGGGTGTGGGTGTGGGAGTGGAGGTCAAGGTGGTTGATATTGCATCGGCAATTGGATATGAAAAGTTCAAGAGAGGGTAAAAAGCCAGAAAGAAGTGTCCAAGAGGAAGAGGAGTGTTGGAGCCATGCGAAGAGGTCATCAGTGCAGGGGTAAGGACTCCTTGCTAAAGAAATAGACATGGATTTGGAGGTGACTGAAGAAGAGCTTAACATCATCAACACCGATCAAGTGTATCCTAGGACATTTTGGAAAGCTAGGGAAGGAATTGCAGGGCCCCTACTAGAGATACTTGTATCATTGATAACTACGGTTAAGGTGCTGGAAGACTGCAGGGTGGCTAATGTTGTACTTTTATTTAAGAAAGGCTACAAGGAAAAGCCTGGGAACTACAGACCAGTGAGCTGAGCGTTAGTGGCAGGTACGTTATTGGAGGGGATTCTGAGAGACAGGATGTATGTGCATTTGGAAAAGCAAGGACTGTTAGGGAGAGTCAGCATGCTTTGTGTATGGGAAATCGAATGTCACAAATTTGATTGAGTTTTTTTAAGGAGTAACAAAGAGGGCCAAGCAATAGTCATTGTCTACATGGACTTCAGCAAAACCTTTTTCCAAGGTACTGCATGGTTGGCTGGTCCGGAAGGTTAGATCACATTGGATCCAGGGAAAACTAGCCAATTGGACACAAAATTGGCTTGACAGTAGGAGACAGAGGGTGGTGGTAGAGGGTTATTTTTCAGATTGGAGGCTTGTGACCAGTGGTGTGCCATAGGGATCGGTACTGGGCCTGCTGTTGTTCATCATTTATATTAACCATCTCCCTCCAACCTGCCCCTCTCTAATACTAAACTGTCTATCCTCAGCAGAGGCCTCACCTTTCTACCTCTGCCCCCGCACCTCAATGAGTTCTGGGCCTGTCATAAAACTATACAGCATGGAAACACGTCCTTCAGCCTAACTCGTCCATGCCAACCAAGTTGTCAACTTGATTAAAGTGTAGTAAGTTTGTGGATGGCACTAAAATTGGTGGTATAGTGGACAGTGAAGAAGGTTCCTGGTTGCTCTGCTATAGGAAGGATGTCATTAAACTGAAAAGGATGCAAAGAAGATTTATGAGGATGTTACTGGGATTGGAGGGTTTGAGTTATTAAGAGAGGCTGGATAGACTGGGATTGTTTTTCCCTGGAGAGTAGGAGTCTGAGGGGTAACTATATAAAGGTTTCTAAAACATGAGGGGCATAGATCAGGTGAATAGTCAAAGTCTTTTCCCCAGGGTAGAGGAGTTCAAAACTACAGGATATAGGTTTAAAGTGAGAGGGGAAAGATTTAAAAGGGACCTGAGGGGCAACTGTTTCACAAAGGTGGTCAGGAGGAGAGAAGAGAGGAAATTTGATGGTGGTATTCGGGCTGGGAGTGGAATAGCATCAGAGGCCTTGGCATTGGGATAGGCCTGGGCCTGGTTCCATGTGCCCATCATCCCTCCCTTATTCGGTTCCAGTTATCTCCGCACATACTTATCATATTCCAGCATCTGTGGCCTCTTGTGTCTCCACTTATCACTATCCAGCCTCTGTCTGTACCTCCACCCTTCCTTCCTTGCACCAGGCTCCACCTGCTCGCTTTGGTTTGTCCCTCTCCCATCTGTCTCTACTTATCATCCACCAGCTACTGTCTCCTAACACCACCCCTCCTGCTCCCTCTCCCCTACCTGGCTCCATTTGCCCATCATCCCCCACCTCACCTGGTTCCACCTATCACCTATGAGCCCCTGCCTCACTCCTCCCTCTCACTTCTTTATACTGGCTTCCTCCCTCTATACTCTTGTCCTGATGCAGGGTGTACACCTGAAATGTTAACCACTCCTTTCCCTCCACAGATGCTGCTTGACCTGCTGAGTTCCTCCAGCAGTTTACTTTTTGCTTCAGGTTACAGCATCTGCAGTCTCTTGTGTCTCCCATGATTCTTGTTATTTGAAGGTGATTCTATGCAGAAGGTGCGCCATTAGTAATGGTTTGTCTCTGTAGATATGACCAAAACCATCAATATCCATGTATGTTTAAAATAAGACATTTCCTGTCAGTGGTGTGATGTGAATAAGGCTAATTCCACATTTGCCTGTGTGTTCTAAGTGACAAACCACAGGAACGAAACAAAAAATCTTGCACTTCTAATGAAGTCAACACGCTGCCTCTTCCTTAAAAATAGGCTGAACTCAAGGATCTGCTGAAAACCATTACTGTTCCACTTAGTGTTTTTCCAACAGATGTTCAGGGATCTTTTGCAGGATGTTAGGGATAAATTTGTCCTGGTGAGGCAGAGAAGGAATGGCAGGGTGAAGGAACCGTGGGTGACGAGAGGTGGAACAACTAGTTAGGAAGAAGAAGGCAGCATACATAAGGTGTAAGCAGCAAAGATCAGACAGGGCTCGTGAGAAATATAAAGTAGCAAGGAAGGAGCTTAAGAAAGGGCTGAGGAGAGTGAGAAGGGAACATAAAAAGTTTTTGGCGAGTAGGGTTAAGGAGAATCCCAAGGCTTTTTTCTCATACGTGAAGAGCAGAAGGATGGCTAGAGTGAAGGTAGGTCCAATTAAAGACAAAGGTGGGAGGATGTGCCTGGAAGCTGTGGAAGTGGGTGAGGTTTTCAATGAATACTTCTCTTCAGTATTCACCAAGAAGAGGTGTCTTGATGATGCTGAGGACAGTGTTGGTAAGGGTAATGTTCCAGAATATGTAGATATCAAGAGAGAGGATGTGTTGGAGTTGTTAGAAAATATTAGGACAGATAAGTCCCCAGGGCCTGACGGAATATTTCCCAGGCTGCTCCATGAGGCGAGGGAGGAGATTGCTGAACCTTTGGTTAGGATCTTTGAGTCCTCCTTGTTCACGGGGATGGTACCGGAGGATTGGAGGGTGGCAAATGTTGTCCCCTTATTCAAAAAGGGTAGTAGGGATAGTCCAGGGAATTACAGACCAGTGAGCCTTACGTCTGTGGTGGGTAAGCTGTTAGAAAGGATTCTAAGAGATAGGATCTATGAGCATACGGACAAACATGGACTGATTAGGGACAGCATGGCTTTGTGAAGGGAAGATCTTGCCTCACAAGCCTGATAGGGTTCTTTGAGGAGGTGACCAGGAAGATTGATGAGGGTAGTGCAGTGGATGTGGTCTACATGGATTTTAGTAAGGCGTTTGATAAGGTTCTGCATGGTAGGCTTCTTCAGAAGGTCAGAGGCCAAGGGATCCAGGGAGGCTTGGCAGTGTGGATTCAGAATTGGCTTGCCTGTAGAAAGCAGAGGGTTGTAGTGGAGGGAGCGCATTCGGATTGGAGGGCTGTGACTAGTGGTGTCCCACAGGGATGGGTTCTGAGACCTCTAATTTTTGTGATATTTATTAATGACTTGGGTGAGGGGGTGGAAGGGTGGGTTAGCAAGTTTGCAGATGACACAAAGATCAGTGGTGTTGTGGATAGTGTGGAGAGCTGTCAAAGCTTACAGAGGGATATTGATAGGATGCAGATCTGGGCTTAAAGTGGCAGATGAAGTTCAATCCAGAGAAGTGTGAGGTAGTAAACTTTGGAAGGACAAACTCCAAGGCAGAGTACAAGGTAAATGGCAGGATTCTGGGTAGTGTAGAGGAGCAGAGGGATCTGGAGGTTCATATCCACAGATCACTGAAAGTCACTTCACAGGTAGATAGGGTAGTTAAGAAAGCTTATAGGATGTTAGCTTTCATAAGTTGGAGAATTGAGTTTAAGAGCCGCGAGGAAATGATGCAGCTTTACAAAATGCTGGTTAGGCCACACTTAGAGTACAGTGCCCAGTTCTGGTCACCTCATTATAGGAAGGATGTGGAGGTGTTGGAAAGGGTGCAGAGGAGATTTACCAGGATGCTGCCTGGATTAGAGAGTATAGATTATGAGGAGAGACTAAAGGAGCTAGGGCTTTACTCATTGGAGAGGAGGAGGATGAGGGGAGACATGATAGAGGTATACAAGATGTTAAGAGGAATAGATAGAGTGGACAGCCAGCACCTCTTTCCCACGGCACCAATGCTCAAAACAAGAGGACATGGCTTTAAGGTAATGGGTGGGAAGTTCAAGGGAGACGTCAGAGGGAGGTTTTTCACCCAGAGAGTGGTTGGTGCATGGAATGCGCTGCCTGGGGTGGTGGTGGAGGCTGATACGTTGGTCAAGTTCAAGAGATTGTTAGATAAGCATATGGAGGAATTTAAGATAGAGAGGTATGTGGGAGGAAGGGGTTAGGTAGTCTTAGGTGTGGTTTGAAGGGCGGCACAACATGTTGGGCCGAAGGCCCTGTATTGTGCTGTATTGTTCTATGGTTCTATAAGAGGACATTGCTGGATTGTTGTGGTCTGAATAAGCAATGGACAAAGTGATATAGCCTCCATGGTATAAGGGCATTGCAGGCATCAAGGATGGTAATAAACTATCCACAAGGTAGATAAAGTGATCATCTGCGGCTCAACGATTGTGAACTTCATCTTGTAACTGATGGACCTTAGTGAAGGCCAAACGTTGACTGACAGACCATCCTGAGACCCCAACATCAACTGATGGAGCACCTTGAGGAATATCAACTGATAGATTGTCTTAAGAAGTGAACATTAACCTGTAGAACATCTTGAGAATGGAGCTATGCTCATCATAGATGGTTATTCTAGTAGAGTATAATGTATTGTTATCCACTAGTATTCAGTTTGTGATTGGTGGGGAACCTGGGCAAAATTTTGGGCTGTAACAGGAGGCTATGAGCCACAGAGTGTCTATTTTGCTGCATCTTTTGCAAGAACGCCAGGGAGGTTTTATCACCCATACATTATTCGGCAAAGAACCACTTGCAGTTGCTTGTTGATGAGTTTCTGATGCAAGTTTTGTATATTTAATAATATTTTCTGCTGAAAAACTTAATTTTATGATTGAAGTGAATTTAGTGAGTGCAATCTGTTCTCATTCCACCCCAACACAGGAGTTTCAAGGTACCAGAGAAATGTACAGTAAAGGTGATGGTCTGCATTATGACTACTTGAAGTGGTCCATGAGAGTTTGTTGCATTATCGACATGGCCTGTTGTCTGTAACAATCAATGAGAATGCAAAACATTAAGGCTAGTTGAAAAAAAGATTGCTATGTAGGTTAATAATTAATGAAGCCAACAGGGCTGCTTACAAAACCAGCATTAAGCTATTTCTCATATACAGTATACATCAAATTTATGTTGCCTGCTAACTTGTTAGGTGACCTATCAGAAAATCCATCCTTTTAAACTGCAAATTTCTACTCAAGTGTGCTACTTTGATAAATGAAATGAGCTACTGAAAGTAGCTATATATGTCTAATAATTTATTCCCCAGTTATCAATTAAGTATTACATTCTATATGTTTCTGCATGAGTCCAGCAGGATTTATTCAGTTGTCTCTCTTTTAGGATTAATAGGAAAACAAAGCTAAGATGTCGTAAATGACTTGCAAACTTAATTGTTTCAACCTAAATTGAATTATTGCAGAATATATTGAATTTGTTTAATGAGGAACCATAAACAAGGATCCCAGAGCTACTGCCACAGAAAGAGGAAGTGCTATATAGTTGTAGCAGGTAGAACATGCCTGAAGTTGTTTGTTTATTCCCTCCATGGAATGTAGGTATTACCAGAAGATGTTATTGTTAATTCGTAGTTGTCCTTGAGAACGTAGTGGTGAATTGCCAATCTTGAACAGTTGCAAACTGTTAAGTGCAAATAAGCAGAGAGTTCCAGAATTTTGATCCAGTGGCAATGATCCAAGTTGAGTTAATGTATGACATGAGGGTGTACTTGCCCATGCTACCATTCCCTGATGATCTTTTCCTTCTAGGAAGGCAGAGTCTCTGATTTGGAAGGTGGAGAGGCCATGTTGTGTTAGTGCGTAGTATCTCATAAATAATGCATATTTCAGCCACTACGTCGAGTGAATGAATATTTAAAATAATAGATGTGTTCTTTTTAATCTTGTATGTTGAAAAACATCTTCAATGTTGTTGGAACTGCACTTCTGTAGGCCTGTGGACATGTCTTAAGATGCCAGGAAGGCTTTGGAATTCAAAAGGTGATTAATTTGTCATAGACTCTTCAGCCTCTGCCCTATTCTATAGTGACAGTATTCACATGGGCTGATTTTCTGGTCAAAGGTGATCCTGAAGATGTTTATGGTGAAGAATTCAGCAATGGTGATACTGTTGAATATTGAGGTGAGTCAGTAAGATTCTCCTTTTGGAGGTGGTCGTCACCTGACGCGTGAGCCATTCACATTACTTGCCACTTATCAGCGAAAGCTTAAAAGTGATTTCTGTCTTGCTGCAACTTCTGGCATCAATTTCCTAATTATTTGGAGAGATGCAACTGGAACTGACCAATCATCATTCATATTTTTGTTGATCCAATAGAGGAAAGATCAAGGATGGAGATGCTAAAATTGTTTGGAAGTAGGACATTTGCTCTGAGGAATTCCTGCACTGATGATATAGGTCTGAGGTAATTGGCCTCCAAGAATACTTCTTTTAAGAGAACTATGATTCGTGCAAGTGGACAGATTTCCTCCCACCTTTCACTAACTTCAGTTTTGCTGGAACTGCTTGTTGCTGCACTCAGTCAAATGCCACTTTGAACTCACTCTTGTGCCACTGCTGGAATTCAGCTGCTTTTGTTCATGTTTGGGTCAAGGCTCTTCTGAGGTGTGAAAGAACACAAACTGAGCATTATTGAACAGGATTATTGGTGATTACTTGCCACTCAATATTGCCATTAATTACTCCTTTTATTATTTTGCTAATCAGTGAGTGGTAATTGGCTGGATATTATTTGTTGTGTTTTCCAAAGACCGCACACTTGAGCAATCTTCAATCCTGGGTGGATACCAGTGTAGTTCAATAGCTTGGGTGAAGGTATGGCTTTTACTGGAGCATGGTCCCTTTATTTTTCTGTATCCAGTAGGCTCAGCTATTTCTTGATATCACATGGAGTGTTTCGAATTGGCTGAAGACTGTCCTCTACGATGGCGGGGACCCCAACTTGAAGGTTGAGATGGATTATCATCCACTGGGCATTTTTGTATGTACCCTGCTCCTAAACTTTGAAGGTGGGGATGTTTGTGAACACTCTTTTTCCTCTTTTTTTTTTCAGTTCTCAACCACCATTTACAAATGGTTGCTCGAGTAAATTATGGAGTTAGAAACTGTTTCTGACACCACAGATTCCCCCTGACCTGCTGAGTATTCCTCCAAACAGAGTTTCTGATAAAGGGTGTTCTACTTGAAATTTGACCTGCTGAGTGTTTCTAGCGTTTTATGTTTTTATTTGAAAAGTTTTAGCTCACCTAGTGAAGACGTGAAGGAGTAGACTTCGTGCAATGGCATCAAATGGAATTGGTAGCCCATTCTACTGATGTCAATAAGGAGAGATTAGTTGATTCACTGTAACTCCTTTTACAATATTGATAAAGGTCAGGATCCACCCCAAGTGCTCTTGTATCTCCATCCCAAAGTGAAGTAGGACTGCAATGGCTTAGTAACACCAAGCCCAAGTTTTGTAAACCAGAAAGTTATAGAAAGAAGGAAACACTGGATATGTGGAACTCTTTCCTCACCATTTCTTTCCTTGGGAAGCAATACATTAGTAGAAGGGAATATGAGATAATGTAGTCAGAATTTGGAACCATTCAGAAAACTAGTCCAAGAAAGAAGATGTTTGAACATCTCCAGACACATATGAGCATTAAGTCTCTGAGAGAATGAATTTCTTTGGAATTTTAGAGTTTGTAAGAGGAAAAATATGCTCTGTACATATGAGGAGTCTAGTTTCAATGGAAGTAGTTTAGCAATTGAAGACCTGAGAGTTTCAGCAATGATTCACGAAAATCCTGAGGCTAAAAGAATTGATCAAAAAAGAAGTCAATAAAGTTCGAACCTGTCAGCTGGACTTACAATAAGAATATAGATACATAGCTTTATTTCCCCATGTATTTGCACTCTCTGACACATTGGGAAAAGGCAAAAATGCTGCATGCAATTTTCTGTCTTCTAAAGCAATTGGAAAATATTCCTGACTGCATCTTTGAAGAATGAAATCAAAATTTTATATGTCCCTTTAAAGTTTCTGATGCCTATCACCAGACAGAGATGCCGCCATTGCGCCATGAGCAGACTGGAAGCTGGAAGGACTGAGGGGCTTGCAACTTAAAAGAAATTCATGAATATAAAGTGGAATCATTGATAAGAGTTGACGAATTGATTAGGCCACGAACAAAAAATATCGAGTGAGAGGGAGTACAGAGCCTTGGGAATTTTGTATTAATAAAAATGTCAATGCTGATCCATGAATTACACCAACAGGGACAAACACTGGTTTAATGAGGAATACAGAAGGGCTTGCCTGGGAGCAGCCTCAGACATACCTAAAAATAAGGTGCTGGCCTGGTGAAGCTGTAACACAGAGCTACAAAAAGGCAAAATTGTGAAAACACTCAGCAGGTTATGTCAACTGTAGAAAGAGAAGCACAGTTAATGCTTCACATCAAAGACTCTTTGTCAGAATTGGGGGAAAAAGGAGAAAATAAATTAGTTTTAATTTGCAGATAGAGTTAAGGAGGGGTGGATAAAACAAGGAGAATATCTCTGATACGTTGAGGGCAGGGTTGAAGAGGTGATCCTGCAATTGTTCGGGCATCTTGTTGACAGATTAGTGAGGAAACTCGGAGAGAAAAAAACAGAAGTGTTAAAGGTGTGAACTGCAGGTCAGAGCAATAGCTAAAACCAAAAGGAGAATGGTGGAAATCAGGCAGAGGCTGTGGAAAGAGAAAAAATTAGCTAACATTACAGATAGATAACCTTTTAGCAGCACTGGCCAGTTCTTATGTGAACCGAAAAGGCAAATTATCTGAAATTGTCGACTTTGATACCGATTCCAGAAAGATGCAATGTGGTCAGATAGAAGATGGAAGCTGTCCCTCAAGCTTGCATTGAGCTTTGTTGGACAAGTACAGGAGGCCACAGTCATTGAGGTCAGAGTGGAAGTGGGATGAAGAATTAAAATGGCAGGTAAATGAAGGCTCAGTGTTGCCCCTCAAGACTGAATGGATGTGCTCCACAAAGCAGTCACTCAATCTGCATTTTGTTTCTCTATTGTAGAAGAGACCATGCTGTAAGCAACACATGCAATAAACAAGATGAGAAGAAGTGAAAGTGAATTGCTTCACATGAAGGACAGCTGTGTTCCTGGACAAGATAAAAGAGTATGTGTTGCATTTCCTACAATTCATGGAAAAGTTCCAGTGAGAAGGGGAGGAGTTGGGATGAGAGAGGATCAGGGAATTGTAAAGGGAAGGATTCTTTTGGAATTCTGAAAGGAAGGGGGAAGATGCGTCTGGTGGAGGAACCTTGTTGAAGGTAGTGGGAATTATGGAGCACATTGAACACAGAGGCTGATGGACTGGATGGTGAGAAGCACAGAAATGTATCTTTGCTCTGGCTGGAATGAGAGGGGCTGAGACAAGAGATGTGGAAGGTTAATGAGTCACTGTTGAGGACTCTGTCAACAATGATAGAAGGGCAGGCGTGGTCAAGGAAAAAGGAAGACATGATAGAGGTACCTGTAATAAAGGGACTTTGACCTGAAAATTTAACTCTATTTCTCTTTTTGTAGATACTGGCTGATGTGCTAAGTGATTTTGTTTCAGATTTCTAACGTTTGCACTTCTTTTGATTTTTTGCACAAGAACATATATTTATTAAACTGCAGAATAGCATGCAGGCCTAAGGATAATTGGTGACTGTAAATTACCCAGTGGGTAAGTAAGGAGGTTTGAAATGGGCATGTGCAAGGGAAATAAATGGAGGAATAGGATTGCTCTGAGAGCTAGCATGGATTTGATTGGCTGAATAGCCTCCTATGTCATAAAAATTGAAATACAGTAAAACCCCTTGGGACTTTGGTGATGCTGGAGTTGCAAATTTTCTGGACTAATAGATGTTACTCTGTATTAATATCTAAACACACTTTCATTACATATAGCTTAATGGAATCTGGAAATAGAGCCCAGGATTTTCAGCTTGCATGTTTGAACAATGGCAGGGACCACCTATGAGTGTCTAAGAAAAAGCTGAAACAGGACTGCTTAGTTTCAGACCTCATCACAGTGCTTGTCCAAGTGTGGACCAAAGAATTGAATTCCAGAGATGAGATGAGAACGTAAGCCCTTGATATTAAGGCAGCATTTTTTCAAGTACAGCTCTGGTATAATTGAAGTCAATGGATGTCAAAGGGAAAGTGCTCCAGTGGCTAGAGTCACACCCTGTACGAAGGGTGATTGTTCTGTTTGTTAGGAATTAATCACCATCCTCATGGCATCACTGCAGGAGTTCTTCAGCAATATCCCTGACCCAACTATCTTAAACTGCTTCATCAATGACCTGCTTTCCATCATAAGGTCAGATATGGGAATGTTCCTTGATGATTGCACAATGTTCCATTCACCACCCCACAGAAAATGAAGCAATTCAAGCTTACATGTAGCCTGACCTGGATATCATTCAGCAATGGGCTGATAACATACAGTAAGATTTTTAGCACAGAGCTGCCATCTCCAACAAGAGAGAATCTAACCATCTACCCTTGACATTCAATGGTAATACTATCATTGGTGGTCTAACCATCAATATCCTGGCACTTATCACTGACCTGAAACTCAACAGGACTAGCCACATAAATACAGTGGTTTCAAGAGTAGGTTAAAGATCAGGGTAGCTTGAAGCAAGTAACTCCCTGCCCACGATGTACAAGGCACAAAACAGGAGTGTGATAGAACACTCTTCATTTTCCTGGGTGAATGCAGTTTACACGTAAACTGGACACCATTCAGGACAAAGAATACTACTGCCATCCACCACTCTCCAGACGTTTGTTCACTCCATTACTGGCAAACAGTGGCTGCATTGTGTATTGTCAACAAGGTGCACACTAGTTGCTTGCCTAGGCTACCCTACCAAATCCTATCATACCTGTAATGTCTACAACCAGAAAGAACAGGGACAACAGTTTCATGGGAACGTCACCATTTGCCTGTTCCCCTCCAAGTTACACACCATCCTGACTTGGAAGTATATTACCATTCCATAATTATTTACTAGCTCTTAATCCTGGCATTCATTTCCAAACAGCATTATGGAGGTACCTTCATTAGGAGGACTGCAACAGTTCAAGAATGTGGCTCACTGCCACCTACTTGAAGGCAATTAGGGATGCCAGTGCTGCTCATATCCTTAAAAATGAATTAATTATATATATATTTCACTATGTATTCCAGATTATTGTGACTAACTTTAAAAAAAATTCCCCTTTCATGTCTGGTTGCCTCTGATTCAAATGCTTGCCAGAGCTAAATTGTTTTGCCAAAGCTGTCTCTTGAAAAGTGCTCAGCAAAAAGTTTATCAATAAAAATGTTTGACAATGTAATTACTGACCCAGTCATGGAAATATATCTTCCATAAAAAAGCGCTATCAAAAACTCCATTAAAGTGTTAACCAGAAAATCAATCAAAAAAATTCTATGAACAATGCCATGTATCATATTATATACAATGTGTCAAAATCAAGCAAGCCAAGAAATATAGAAGTTATACAAGCAAGCATTCCTTGGTTGCCTTTTATGTTGCAGTGAATTTTGCCAAATTGGGAATTGGCCAGGACTTGGGTGAAGGACTAATTCCATCTGTTTGGAATGGTTCTGATATATTAAAAAAAACCTGGTTTATGTGCAATCAAACATTCTTTCAATGTTTGCTGATCCATTTGTACACAAACATCCAAAAGAGTAATTTCAAGGTTGTTAGTATTTTTAATCAAAAAAGAGATGTATTTTCTTTGGCTGGGGTTCAGATAACAGAGTTAATCCTTTGTTCCAGTAGGTGCCACCAAGTGTTCACATTTACTATATACGAAACAGCATTGGCCTAGATTCTGTGGTCGGCAATGAAGTGATGGTGTTCACCGTGACATCAAAGAAAGCTGCCAAAATGGTCTATGGTTAGAGGCATACAACATGAAAACAAGCCCTTCAGCCCACTGAGTCCACAGCAACCATCAAGCACACATTTAGACCAAACCCACTTTTTTTTTATTATCCTCACATTCCCATCAATTCCCCTCAGGTTCTACCGTTCACTCACACACTAGGCCAATTTATAGCGGTTAATTAACCTTCCAACCTATATGTCTTTGGGATGTAGGAGGAAACTGAAGCACCTGGTAGAAATCCATAGTACCATGGGAGACTGTACAAACTCAATACACAGAATGCCAGAGGTCAGGATTGAACCAGTATCACTAGAACATTGAGGTAGTAGCCCTACCAACTGTGCCACTGTGGCAACCCTAAATGGATTGCAACTTCTTCAATATTGGTTGCTGTCGGATACTAGCTTTAGGCCAGCTCTAGCGTTCAAAAATAGTGATGGAATGATTGAAAGGGAGGACAGGCAGGGACAGGTTAATGAACACAGTGGGACTGATGGGCTGAAGTGTGCTTATTTCAAAGCAAGGAGTATTATGGGTAAGGCAGATGATGTTGTGGCCATAATGGAGACAGGGACAGGACTGGCAGCTCGATATTCCTGTGTTTCGATGTTTTAGATGTGAGAGAGAGGGAGGTAAAAGAGGTGGAGGAGGAGTTGCATTACTAATCAGGGAGAATGTCACAGCTGGACTCAGAAGACATACTGGAGGACTCATCCACTGAGGCAATATGGGCAGAGCTCAAAAATAAGAAAGGCGCAATCACTTTGATGGGATTATACTATAGGCCTACTGATAGCCACTGGGAGATAGAGAAACAAACGTGTAGATAGATTATGGAAAGATTAAAAGCAACAGGGTTGTCAAAGTGGGTGACTTTAACTTCCCCAATATTGACTGGGACTTCCTTATTGCAAGAGGCTTGGATGGGGCAGAATTTCTTGGGTATATCCAAGAGTGTCTCTTGAGCAAAACAACAAATTTCACTACATATGTCAGCGATAATAAATCTGATTCTGATTCTGATTCTGAAACAGTACATGGATAATCCAACTGGAGAAGGGACCATACTGGACCTGGTTTTAGGAGATGAGCCTGGCCAGGTGACTGGTCTCTCAGTGGGAGACCATTTTGGGAATGGTGATCACAACTCCTTAAGTTTTAAGATAGTTCTGTATGAATAGGGATAAGTCTGGACATTGTGGGAAAGTACTAAGTTGGTGGAGAGCAAATTATGACATTATTATTGGAGCAGGGAGCAGTTAATTAGGAGCAGCTGTTATCGGTCAAGTCCACATCTGACATGAGAGCTCTTTAAAGACCAGCTGAGCAGAGTTCAGGACCAGCGTGTTCCAGTACGGAGGAAGGACAAGAATGCCAAGGTAAGGGATCCTTGGATGACGAGAGAGATTGTGGATTTAGCCAAAAAGGAAAAGGAAGCATATGTAATGTTTAGGAAGCTGAAATCAGACTAGGGCCTTTGAGGAATATTAAGAAAGCAGGGAAGAACTCAAGCAGGTGATTAGGAGGACCAAAAGCGTCCTGAATTGTCCTTGGCAATAGGATTAAAGACAATCCCAAGGCATTTTATACTTGCATTAAAAATAAGAGGATAACTAGGTAGGACCACTCAAGGATAAAGGAGGGAATTTATGCTCGGAGTTGGAGGATGTGGACAAGGTATGATATGAATATTTTGCATCAGAATTCACCAAGGAGAAGGACATGGAGGTAAGTGAGAACAGTGTGGGGCATGCTAATGTGCCAGGGCATTTTGAGACCAAGCAGGAGGTGGTGCTGGGTCTCTTGAAGAGCATTAAGGTGGACAAGTCCCCAGGGCCTGATGGGATATATCCCAGGTTATTGAAAGAGGCAAGAGAGGAGATTGCTGGGGCCTTGACAAAGATCTTTGTATCATCACTTGCAACAGGCGAGGTCACAGAAGACTGGAGAGTAGCCAGTGTTGTTCCTTTGTTCAAGAAAAGAAATAGGGAGAATCCAGGAAATTGTAGGCCAGTGAGCTTCACATCAATGGTAGGGAAGCTACTGGAGAAGATTCTTAGGGATAGGATTTATGCACATTTGGAAAGGTATGGCCTGATTAGGGACAGTCAGTGTGGCTTTGTGCAGGGCAGGTTATGTCTTACAAACTTGATTGCATCTTTTGAGAAGGTGACAAAGGTGATTGATGAGGGTAGAGCTGTGGATGTTGTCTACATGGATTTTAGTAAGGCACTTGTCAGTCTCGTGGTAGGCTGAATGAGAGGATTAAGATGCATGGAATCCATGGTGACTTGCTAGTTTGGAATCAGAATTGGCTTGCCCATAGAAGACAGAGGGTAGTGGTGGAGGAATGTTATTCTGGTTGAAGGTCTGTGAAGAGTAGTGTTCCACAGGGATCAGTGCTGGACCCCTGTTATTAGTGGTATATAAATGACTTGGATGAACCTGTAGATGGGTGGGTTAATAAATTTGCAGACACACAAAAGTTGGTGCAGCGTGGACAGTGAAGAAGGTTGTCAAAGGATCGAGCAGAATATAGATTAGTTACAGATATGGGCACAGAAATGGCAGATGAAGTTTGATCCAGGCAAGTGTGAGGTATTGCACTTTGGGAGGTCAAAAATAAGGGTAAAATTTACAGATAATGGCAGGACCCTTAATAGCATTGATGTAAAGAGGGATCTTAGGGTCCAAGTCAATATCTCCTTGAAAGTTGCCACCCCAGTAAATAGAATGGTAAAGAAAGTGTTTGGCATGCTTGCTTTCATTGGTCGGGCATTGAGTATAAGAATAAGGAAGTAATGTTGCAGCTATATAAATGTTTGGTTAGGCTGCACGTGGAGTATTGCATTCACTTGTGGTCACCCCATTATAGGCAGGACGTGGAAGCTTTCAAAAGGGTACGGAAGAGGTTTACCAGGATGCTGCCTGGATTGGAGGGTATGAGCTATAAGGAGAGGTTGGACAAACTTGGGTTGTTTTTACTGGAGCATTGGAGGCTGAGGGGTGACCTGATAGACATTTATAAAATTATGCGAGGCATAGATAGGGTAGACAGAATTGTTTTCCCAGGGTAGAAATGTCAAATACTCAAGGATATACCTTTCAGGTGAGAGGAGGAGATTTTTTTACACAGAGAGTGGTAGGTGCCTGGAATGGGTGCCAGGGGTGGAGGTGAAGGCAGATAGGATAGTGGCGTTTAAGAGGCTTTTAGATAGACATATAACAGTACAGCCCCAATATGCAGGGAATAGAGCGATATGGACCAAGTACGAGCAGAAGAGCTTTAGTTTAATTTGGCATCATTTTCGGCACAGACATCATGGGCCAAAGGACCAGTGCTGTACTGTTCTATGTTCTATATCTTAGCAAGTAGTCAAATGAAAGAATTCTCATTGACAACAAGCCACAATCATTTAACCAACTTCTTAAAGTTTTATGGAATGTGAAATAATGATTGGAACATGTAATTAAGATTAAGATAGAAGATAAATATTATAATTAAAGTTTAAATTATAAAGTTAAAATAATTTTTATTATTTTAAATGGGTATGGAATTTTGAACTATTTGTCTGAGGGAATGGGAACCCAATGATATGAAATTAGGATTTTTATCCTTAGAGACTTTGAAACAGTATTTATAGCTTAATAAGACATGACTTGCCTTAAAAATATTATGCCATGGGGTGTAATTGTGTTACAGTGAGCACTGTTAATAAATATCTTGAGCTAGAAATTACTTATTCCCTGACACTGCACAGGGGGACTGCAGCTATTTGATGATGGCATTCCTTTCCCTTTCCCACACTTCACACAAGCATGTGCACAAAGGAACTGCAAATTGCTTCTTTTTCTCTAATAGACTGTTAGACGTTATTAATATAACAAGTACCAGATAGCTGTCGGAATGAACCAGCATTCGCTGTCACCTTTAAGGTGAGTGAACTGTCTGTTGCACTTCTGCTGGGAGGCATTGAATAGCATCTGCAACAGTGCTGAGCGATTGGAAGAGGCTCCAGATTAGTTGATGAAAATCTGGTAGAAGAGATGAACAAATGTAAGTTGGTCCTATTTATCAATGCCTGCAGGACTTGAAAGAGGATTAGCAGGAGTTGGTAGCAGAGATCCGTGCTAAGAGTGAGGAAACACATACATGCTCATTTGCTATGTAATGGTCGGAGGAGTTGGCCATATATCCCAGCTTACAATACAAGCACTGCCATACTCACACAGTTGCCAAGGCACACACTGCAAAAATCTGGAGGCAGAAAGCTGTTCTCAAAAGCTGACTCATCTAAGAGCTGGCATAGACTTGATGGGTTGAATGGCCTTCCTCTGTGTCATATGGACAGTATGAAAAATATGAGAAAGGCTCATTGTCATCATGATCTCCACAGCCATCATACAAATGAGGGATTGAAATCCATTGCAGCTGATCATATGTTCATGTTCATGTTTCTGTTATTTCGTCTCTCATCCCAAACTACTGTCTGCATTTGAAAATATGCATTTGTTCTCTTGTCTCAATCATGACCTTGTGCTTTTCCATGTCAGATTATAAGGATACCCCATCTGCTCAGACCATGTTGTACCCCACAACCTACCTCAAGCCGAGTAATTAGATTCAAATGAGGAAAAAGAAGAATATGTCATTGCATCTACAAGCTGCTTACGGTATTCCTGCCCTCATTTAACCAGGTCGGTATCCGGGTTTGAAAGGAATGATGGACTGAGGACCATGAGTTACAGATTGAGGTGGAATACAATTATGGAACATAGAACAGTACAGCACAAGAACAGGCCATTTGGTCCACGATGTTGTGCCGAACTAATTAAACTAATGACACCTAATCCACTCTGCCTGCACATAGTCCATATCCCCCCATTCTCTGCACATTCATGTGCCTAAGAGCCTCTTAAATGCTTCTATGATATCTGCCTCCACTACCACTCCTGGCAGAGCATTCCAGGCACCCACTGCTCTCTGTATAACAAAAACCTGTCCCCCATATCTCCTTTGAACTTACCCCCCTCACCTTAAGTGCATGCTCTCTAGCATTATAAAGCTGCAGTTATGATGGTTCATAGCACCTTGTGGATGCTGAGTTTTAATAAGTTACATCTTCCATGAATGTATCCCATTTAATATTATCTGTATCTGTAATATTATGCTCTGTTGGAGTAGTTTGTTTTTCTTATCCCCACCTACACCCCAGCTCCTGTAGGTCAAAGTAGCTCTTTACATGCAACAGTTACTACTTCCCAGGAAGCCAATTTATCAAGCAGGCTAAATCAAGTAAGGATAGGCTATAGATCTCCAACACTTGATGAAGTGGGGAATCTGCCTTTCTCTTCCATGCGGTCTCAGTAGAGGAAATCAGCTTGATTCAGTGACCCTGAAAATGGTTCATCAGAATGATAGGTACAGAAACCACAGGAGACACTGAAGGTATCGTTATCGTCTACTGCTGTTAAAGAAATGTCTGGCTGTGAAAGTTCTTCCAGGATTCAGTGACTGTACTGAAGACACCCATGCACGATGGCTTTTGAACTCAGGAAATTTTGCTTCATGGCTTTCTCTCATAAATCTCATTCCACCAACTATTCATTAACCCAAGCCCGAAGGCAATAGGGATCATTGGGAAGGTGAAGGTTTGAGATGACCACTGATAGCTGCAGTCACAATCCTGCATGGAGGTGGCTTTGGGATCGGTGATTATTCTTCTCTCACCCTGGGCAGCATCGTTTAGAAGCATCTCAGGTGAGTTAGCAGCTACCTTTAGGAAAATAGTGTTCACTATTTTAAATAGAGGGTACCAGAAAAAATGCCATAAACATTACCTGCTACAAAACAAATGAGACTACTGCAACAGGCAGATAATCTTTACAGCATTAAAAAAATGACAATAATAAAAAAATCATCCAAGGATGCAGCCTCATGGACAGAGATGGAGCATGCGAGCCTCAGAGAACTATACTTCACTCAAGAACTTGCCAACTCCAATATTGATTTTAACACCTATGAAGTATATGACTCTACAGGTTCCAAGTCTGTAGTAATGTAATATGCAGCATGCATGCAGAGTAATATGCTGGAAACACAGAGAACTCCAAAAAGCATTTGGTTTCTCTGAGGTTCTCCACAGAATGAACACATTTTGTAGAAGAATATGCATCTGATCTGAAAAATCATAATCATCCAATGTATTTACGCATGCGTATTACACTGCTTAGAATAGAGACCAAAATCAATAACATTTACAAACTTACAAGTTTAACTGATTCTCTGCTTTCCTTCATCTTTACTGTATGTTGTTTGTAACTACTATGGTTATTTATTTTGATCTTGGAAACTCAACATATATTTTTGGTGCTGGTTTTTGTTTCTGGTCTGGTTAAAGGTGTCACTTTTTGACTCTATTCAATTATATTCTGTGCTGACACTTCAATCAGAATCAATTCAGGGGTATATTCAGACTCAGTCTTCCTCATTGTTATTGAGCCACAGAGTCATACTGCACAGAAACAGACCTTTCAGCCCTGAGTCTGCACTGGCCATCAAGCACCCATCCTGTCCTCACCTCCTTCCCTTTGTTCCATGGTCCACTGTCCTCTCCTATCAGATTCCATCTTCTTCAGCCCTTTATCACTTCCACCTATCATCTCCCAGCTTCTTACATCATTCGCACTCTCCCCCTCCCTCACCTGCCTATCACCCTCTTCGCCTGGATCCACCCATCACCCGCCAGCTCTTGCTCCACCCCTTCCCCCCACCTTTTTATACTGGCTATCTCCCCTCTACCTTTCCAGTCCTGCTGAAGGGTCTCAATCTGAAACTTTGACTGTCCATTTCCCTCCACAGATGCTGATTAACCCTATTTTTGTGTGTTGATCCATGTAGGGAGAATAATGTTCTCCCTACATGGATCAAGGGAGATCCATGATCCATGGATCATAGGAGAATAGTAATCTTACATGAATCCCACATTATTCTCCCTACATTCCCATCAATTCTCAGGAACGTGCTGTCAATTTGTAGATCAGAACAAAATCTGGCAGTTTATGCTTCAAGTTAAGACCTGATGTGCCTTGCATCACTTGCTTCTTCAGAGGGTCTTTCACTCTACTTACTACTCCTTCAGATTCTCTGTCTGAGGATGAATGTGAAGCCAAGTGTGATCTCATTTTTGTTTCAAATGTTCAAATTGAAATGAGTGAAATTATACCTAATACAGTTCCCTCAGGAAGATCATGCGCAATGAATATAGCTCCAAGTTCTTCCATTGTACATTCAATGCAAGTGCATAACCCCGCATGCCTTACCAAAATCCATTTTAAATTACTGTTTGTCATGTCAGATGTCCTCATCTTTTCTGCTGTAATGGGCTATTTCCACGTTTGAAATAATGCTTTCAGTGGCTATTATCTGTAGTTTTGGGACACTGTCCATTTACTGGCTAACTATTTCAGATTCCTGCCTATTCTAAGCCAATAGACAAAGCTATAAGTTACTGTTTTCATGTGAGCAATGTACAGATGCTTCTAGTGCAGTTTTAACATTATTATCTTTCATAAGTCTTTGATATAACTGCTCTCTTGTCCTATTTGATGCAGCTCTGATTTTTGGACAGTGATGGAAAAGCTTTAATTCTCATCCAAATATATGTCCAGTTAGATCCAGCTCCTCAAAATATGTTCATGTACTTGTTTAATACTGGATACTTCTCTGTCAACTTTTCTGTCTCCACTATTACTTCAGGAAAATCATCCTCTAGTGCCTGTAGTGGGTGTATTTGCAAACTTATATCAGCATTTTGATAGAATATCTTGATAATGGATTGCTTGTAGCATCCTGTTTATATGGTTAATATTGATAGGAGGGTAGTCCACCTTTGCATCCTTTGGGCTCTTATTGTAGGAACTGTGGACCTGGGACTAAGAAAGGCCAATAGGCTTTACAGTCATGTCTAATGTTAATCATCTCCCTGAAATAACTAGTGGAATTTTGTGTTCCAAATATGGTTATTTATGATTACTAACGTCTCCTTTTCTCTCTAACTGTGGTTCCTCTCACTCTTTGTCAGGGTATGCAATACACAGGCTTTTTCTGGCTGTTGTCCATAATATAATTATGCCAACTCATGAAGTGGAGGCTTCACAAGGTAGTTTTCCTGTGAATGGTATTGTTGTGGCTGTGGTATGTATCATCTACAGAGTGCTCTGCAGTTACTCACTCTGGTAGCACCTCAAGAGGGACAAGTGCAGCAGGCACATTGGACCAGCACCACTTGCAAGTCATCCACTATTAAGCTTCTAATTCGTATGTTCCTATTCTGTACCATGCCTTGTAACTTTTCAAGTAGAAATGATGCAAGCTGACTACTCAGCTTCAACCTGTTATATCGGCAACCTTGGTGTTTATAATGTGTGAAACCCCTTCAGTTCTTATGTAGAATAGAGGCCTGTTTAATGTGAAGCCATATTAGAATGTAAGAAAGCAATCTTAATAATAGAAAGAATTGTGTACACCTCTTTGGCAGACTTCCTGGTATCACTCTATAAAAGCTGCCTCATTTGATGAATTGGTAGAGAGATTGCAGATTCATCTTAACCTGCAAAGATCATAGAAAGTACATATTTGGGACAAGAAAGCAAATGTCATGCAAGCTGAATAGTGATTATGTGATTACATTGAAGAACCTATCTTGGCACTTTAATTTTGGCACCTTTCTGAACTGAGTATTGTGGAACAAGTTTCTGTGCTGGTTAAGTTACCAAATACACAAAATTTAACATTTTGTTTATTTAGTAACTTAAACAAATATAACATAGGGTAAAAATGGAAGGATGGTTTTCTAATTAGAAGTCCGTGACCAGTGGTGTACCACAGGGATCAGTGCTGGGACCCTTGTTGATCTATGCATTAATGATTTGGATATGAATGTAGGAGGTATGATTAATACGTTTGTGGATGACATGAAAATTGGTGTTGTGGATAACAAGGAAGTTTGTCTAGGCTACAACAGGATTTGGATCAGATGGAAAATTTGGTGGAGTGTTATCAAATGAAATTTAAGCCCAACAAGTGCAAGGTAATACATTTTGGGATGCCAAATAAGGGTAGAACATATACAGTAAATGGTAGGGCACTAAGGTATGTTAATAAACAGAGGGACCTTGGGCTTCAAGTGCATAATTGCCTAAAAGTGACAACACGAGTTGATAGGACAATGGAACAGGCATAATTTTACCATCAATATTCAAGGCCTAGAAAAATATGTGAATATTTCCACAAAAACACAAGAAAATAGGAGCAAGATTAAGCCATCAGGCCCCTCAAGCCTGAACCACTCTTTAATATGATCATGACTGATCTGTGCTGGCCTCAAATCCTCTTCTATACCATTTCTCCATACCTCTCTGTTCCTTGATTGACCAAATATTTATCCACCTCCACTTTAAATATTCCTGATGATCCAGTTTCCACACCCACTGGGGCTGAGAATTGCAGAGATTCACCACCCTCTGCGAGAAGAAATTTCCATGTACTTCAGTTATAAATGACTGGCCCTTATCTTGTAGTTGTGACCCCTTGTTCGTGACTCTCCCATTAGTGAAAGCATCCCAACATCTAACCTGCCAAGCCCCTTTAGGATCTTATTTGGTTGAATAAGGCCACCCCTTATTCTTCTAAATTTTTTTTTGTATGTAGTTCAATATTATGCCAGGTTTCTGATGGACCTTGTGATGATGTTGCACCAACTGTTGAAGAAAGATGAACCACAGTGTTGAGGAAAGGAACAGCAACATGTTTACTGTCTTCAGAAGAGAAGTCTTAGTAGCCACTCCATTCTGATCACTGGCTTTGAGCTTATTACAGCAGGTTTCATCACAATCAACAGAAGGTGAGGAGAGAGATTGTAGGATCCGGGTAGTCTGTCAATACCTGGAGTAGCTGCTGCCCATCCCCAACGACTGCTCAGATTAATCATGCCAGCAAGGTTGTGGTCCTGAGCCCCACATCCACACATGGAGCAGCCATATTGCTTGCCCCAGCCTCTCCACACTAAGCTGTGGGCAATTCATTGCTGGAAGAGCAGCTGGGACCTGGCATGGCAGCACGGCCTCTATATCTAATGCTATAAACACCCTTTTTAGTGTAAATTCTATTATTGTGGGTGTTTCTGAGGACACATCCTAAGTGCTAAGCAAGGTGCCAGGTATTACTGGAGCTTCATCAATCCGGGCAAGTGTAGAGATCACAAGATCACAAGACAAGGGAGCAGAAGCAGGCCATTCGGCCCATTGAGTCTGCTCCAAAGAAAAGAAAGGGAAAAAGAAAAAGAAAAAAGAAATGAGAAATGGGGGAATGTCCATGAGAAGAAAAAAAACTATTCCTCTCTAGCCCCAATTTCCAGCCTTATCCCCATATCCCTTGATACCTTGACTAATTAGATAACTATCTATCTCCCCCTTAAATGCCTCCAATGATCGGGCCTCCACAGCAAAGGATTCCATAAATTCACTACTCTCTGGCTAAAGAAATTTCTCCTCAACTCTGTTTTAAACCTGTACCCTCTAATTCTAAGATTGTGCCCTCTGGTCCTGGACTCACCGACCAAAGGAAACAGCTTGGCCACATCTACTCTGTCCAGTCCTTTCAACATTCTAAATGTTTCTATGAGGTCCCCTCTCATTCTTCTGTACTCCAGTGAGTACAGTCCAAGAGCCGAGCAACACCCATCACATGTAAGCCCTTTCATTCCGGGAATAATCCTCATAAATCTCCTCTGAACCCTCTCCAACATCAGCACATCCTTCCTAAGATATGGGGCCCAAAACCGCACACAGTATTCCAAATGAGGCCTCACTAGT
Organism: Pristis pectinata; assembly: GCF_009764475.1. Lineage (NCBI taxonomy): Eukaryota > Metazoa > Chordata > Chondrichthyes > Rhinopristiformes > Pristidae > Pristis > Pristis pectinata. The sequence goes on from NC_067413.1 coordinate 53,991,352, forward strand.
GCCTAGTAGAGCCTCATCAACACCTCCCTACTTTTATACACTGTACCTGTTGAAATGAATGCCAACATAGCATTCGCTTTCCTTACTGCCAATCCGACCCAGTGATTAACCTTTAGGGTATCCTGCACGAGTATCCCCAAGTCCCTTTTTACTTCTGTACTTTGAATTTTCTCCCCTCCTAGATAATAATCTGCCTGTTTATCTCCGTTTCCAAAGTGTGCAATGGCACATTTCTCAACATTGAATCTCACCTGCCATTTCCTTGCCCATTCTCCTAAACTATCTAGGTCTCTCTGCAACCTTCCTGTCTCCTCAATGCTCCCTACTCCTCCACCTATCTTGGTGTTGTCTGCAAACTTAGCCACAAAACCATTTACTCCATCACCCAAGTCGTTAATGTACAAAGTAAAAAGAAGCCAGAGGGTGGTGAATTTGTGGAATTCCCTGCCACATACAGCAGTGGAGGCCAGATGATTGGAGGCATTTAAGGAAGAGATAGATACATATCTAATTAGTCGGAGTATCAAGGGATATGGGGATAAGGCCGGAACTGGGGTTAGAATAGTTTTTTTTGCACTCACCCTCCCAATTTCTCATTTCTTTTTCTTTTTTCCCTTTTCTTTGGAGCATCTCAATGGGCCGAATGGCCTACTTCTGCTCCCTTGTCTTGTGATCTTGTGATCTTGTGATCTTGTGAAGCTGCCCCAACACCGATGCTTGCAGAACACCACTAGTAACCGGTAGCCAACCAGAACAGGGTCCTTTTATTCCCACCCTTTGCTTTCTGTCTACCAGCCAATGCTCCACGCATTCTAATATCCTACCTGTAATTCCATGAGCTCTCAGCTTATTAATCAGCCTCTTGTGCGGCACCTTGTCGAAGGCCTTTTGGAAGTCTAAATACACACATCTACAGCCTCTCCGTTATCCACCCTACCTGAGATTTCCTCAAAAAACTCCAATAGGTTGGTCAGACAGGATCTTCCCTTCATGAAACCATGCTGGCTTGGACCTATCTTGCCTTGCACCTCTAGGTATTCCATAACCTCATCCTTGAGGATCGATTCTAATAACTTTCCCACACCAATGTCAGACTAATAGGTCTTTAATTTCCTTTATGCTGCCTCCCACCTTTCTTCTACAGCAGAATTACATTTGTGACCCTCCAGTCCTCCAGAACCATGCCGGACTCTATCGATTCCTGGAAAATTATCAGCAGTGCTTCTGCAATCTCTAAAGCCACCTCCTTCAGAACCCAGGGATGCACCTCATCCGGTCTTGGAGACTTATCTGTCTTTAGTCCATTTAGCTTTCCTAGCACCTTCTCTCTAGTAATCTTAACTGAACTCAGTTCCATTCCTTGAGACCCCTGACTAACCGGCACATTGCTGATGTCCTCCACAGTGAAGACTGATGCAAAATACTCATTCAGTTCCTCTGCCATCTCTTTATCATCCATTATAATCTCTCGCGCACAGTTATTGATTGGTCCTATATCAACCCGTGTCTCTCTTTTACTCTTCATATATTTAAAAAAACTCTTAGTATCCTTTCGAATGTTATCTGCTAACTTCCTTTCATAATTCATCTTTTCTTTCCTAATGACCTTCTTAGTTTCTTCCTGCAGGTTTTTAAAAGTTTCCCAGTCTTCTGTTTTCCCACTAATTCTTGCTTCCTTGTATGCCCTCCCTTTTGCTCTTATTTTAGCCTTAACCTCTCTCGTTATCCACATTTGTGCATTTTTCCCATTCAAAACCTTTTTTCTTGGAATATATCTATCCTGCATTTTCCTTATTTCTTGTAGAAATTCTATCCATTTCTGCTCTGCTGTCCCTCCAGCTAACTTACTCTTCCAATCAATTTGGGCCAACTCCTTTCTCATGCCACTGTAATTTCCTTTGTTCCACTAAAATATCGAAACATCAGTTATCAGCTTCTCCTTCTCAAATTTGAAACTGAACTCAATCATATTGTGATAACTAGTTCCTAATGGTTCCTTTACCTTTAGTTCCCTAATCACCTCTGGATTGTTACACAGCACCCAATCCAAAACAGCCGATCCCCTGGTGGGGTCATCAACAAGTTGCTCCAAAAAGCCATCCCATAGACATTCTACAAACTCACTCTCCTGAGATCCACTGCCTTGCTGGGTTTCCCAATCCACCTTCATGTTAAAATGGCCCATAATTATCTTAACGTTGTCACTCTGACACACTTTTTCTATTTCTAATTGCAATTTATAGTCCACATCCTGACTGCTATTAGGGGGTCTATATTGCTATTATTGTCCTTTAACCCTTGCTATTTCTTAGCTCCATCCATAAGGATTCCACTTCTTCTGACCCAATGTCCTTCCTATTGATTTTATATCATTACTAACCATCATGGCCACACCACCCCCTCTGCCTACCCACCTATCCTTCCTATACACTGTGTACCCCTGGACATTTAGTTCCCAATCACATCCGTCATAAAGCCATAACTCGGTGATTGGCACAATGTCATATTTATTAATCTGTAGCTGTGCCACTAGGTCATCCACTTTATTCCTAATGCTACGTGCATTTAAATATAGTACATTTAGGCCGGTATCTGCTACCGATTTTGTTGTACATCTATTGTTCAGCAAATTATCCTGATTTTTCACCTCCCTGTCCTTCTTACTATCCTCACTGCACACTATCTTGGACTTGTTTCTATAAACCTCCTCCTCTACCCTAACATCTTGTATCCTAACATCCTGGTTTCCATCCCCCTGCCAGATTAGTTTAATCCCTCCCCAACAGCTAAATTAAATATTCCCACCAGGATATTGGACCCCTTGGAGTTTAGGTGTAACCCATCCTTAGTGAATAGGTCATGACTCCCCCAAAAAAGGTCCCAATGATCCAGAAATTTGAAGCCCTGCCCCCTGCACCTGTCACTCAGCCACACATTCATCTGCCAGATCTTTCTATTCTTACTTCCATTAGTACGTGGCACAGGTCCTACTTCTCAACTTTCTTCCTAACTCCTTGTATTCCTCCTTCAGGACCTCTTCTCCTTTTCTACCTATGTCATTGGTACGTACATGTATCAAGACTTCTGGCTGATCACCCTCTCCCCTCAGACCCAGTCCATGACATCCCGTACTCTGGCACCAGGGAGGCAACACACCATCCGGAATTCATTGTCGGGTTCACAGAATCTGTTATCTGTTCCACTCACTATAGAATCCCCAATAACCACTGCATTACTCCTTCCCCTCTAGACCAGGCATGGTACCAAAGTCCCAGTTGCTGTGGTCTTCCTCTGTCGGGTCATCCTCTCCAACGGAATCTAAAATGAGATACAGATTTTCGAGGGGGACTGCCACAGAGGTACTCTCTACAAACTCTTTATAACTTCTGTCTATTTCCTGCTCACTCTCCCCAATCAGCTGAAGGTCATCGAGCTGCTGCTCCAGACTCTCAACACGTTCCTTGAGTCAGGAAACGAGTCAGTTATGACAGGATACTTAAGAACATAAGAGATAGGAGCAGGAGGAGGCTATCTGGCCCATCGAGCCTATACCGCCATTCAATAAGATCATGGCTGATTTGTCCGTGGACTCAGATCCACCTACATGCCTTTTGTCAATAACCCTTAATTCCCCTACTATGCAAAAATCGATCTAAGTGTGTCTTAAATATATTTAATGAGGGATCCTCCACTGTTTCCCTGGGCAGAGAATTCCGCGGATTCACTACCCTCTGGGAAAAGCAGTTTCTCCTCATCTCCACCCTAAATCTATTCCCCTGACTATTGAGGCTATGTCCCCTAGTTCTAGTCTCACCTACCAGTGGAAACAACCTTCCTGCTTCTATCTATCCCTTTTATAATTTTATATGCTTCTATAAGATCCCCTCTCATTCTTCTGAATTCCAGTGAGTATAGTCCCAGGTGACTTTATCTCTCCTCATAGGCTAACCTCATCATCTCCGGAATCAACCTGGTGAACATCTGCACTGCCTCCAAAGCCAGTATATCCTTCCTCAAGTAAGGAGACCAGAACGGTATGCTGTACTGGTGTAGCCTCACCAGTACCCTGTACAGTTGCAGCATAACCTCCCTGCTCTTAAGTTCAATTCCTCGAGCAATGAAGGCCAACATTCCATTTGCCTTCTTGATAACCTGTTGCACCTGCAAACCAACCTTTTGCAATTAATGCACAAGCACTCCCAAGTCCTTCTGCACAACAGGCTGCTGCAATCTTTCGCCTTTTAAATATAAACTGATCTTCTATTTTTCCTTCTAAGGTGGATGACCTCACATTTACCAACATTGTGCTGCATCTGCCAGACCCTTGCCCACTCACTTAACCTATCTATATCTCTCTGCAGACTCTCTGCATCTTCTGCACAATTTGCTTTTCCACTCAATTTAGTGTCATCAGCAAACTTAGACAGGCTACACTCGATCCTCTCTTCCAAATCGTGAACGTATATCATAAACAGTTGCGGGCCCAGCACTGACCCCTCCGGCACCCCGCTCACCACTGATTGCAACAAGAGAAACACCCATTTATCCCAACTCGATGTCTTCTATTGGTTAACCATTCGGCCCACCACTTCCATGCTGACCAGTGGGCACCCATGTGCATTTATCCTATCTTCCAGTACTTGGCCAGCACACTGTTATGCTCAGGTGATTTAAGTGCTCATCTAGACACTTCTTAAATGATTACTTGCCTCTTATCAGCCCATGCATAAACATTGCATGTTTTGGGGAAAGGAACAGCATAGAGTGCTTCACTTGTTGAGGCTTTATAAATAGAAATTAACATTGTACAGTCATCAGTGAACATTCCCACTTCTGACTTTGTGATTGTTGAAGCAGCTGAAATTGGTTGGACCTAGGACTCTGATCTGTGGAACTCCTGCAGAGATGACCCGGGGCGGGCATGATTGACCTTCAGCAATCAAAGCCGTCTTGCTATGAGCAAATGGGCAGTAATTAGCTGGACTGGATTTATCTTGCTTTTTGGGGACAGGACATACCTAAACAATTTTCCATATTGTTGGGTAGATGCCTAGGCTGTGGGAACAGCTTAGTGAGGGGTGTAGCCAGTTCTGAAGCTAGTCTTCAGTACTACAACCAGGATGATGTCTGGTGCCATAGGCTTTGCTGTATCCTTTGCTCTGAACTATTCCTTGAAATTGTTTGGAATGAATCAGATCAGCTGAAGACTGGCTTCTGTCATGGTGGGAATATCAGGTGGAAACCGAGATGGGTGAAAACTCAGCACATCTTGTTGAACTGCTTAAAAATAAATTTTTTTAATTAAATTAAATTAAAATTAAATTTTACTTACAGCGTGGTAACAGGCCCTTCTGGCCCAATGAATCCACGCTGTCCATTTTAAACCCACATTAACCTACCCATACGTATTTTGGAAGGTGGGAGGAAACCGGAGCTCCCGGAGGAAACCCACACAGACACGGGAGAACATACAAACTCCTTACAGACAGCGACGGGAATCAAACCCCGATCGCCGACACTGTAATGGCGTTGCACTAACTGCTACGCTACCATGCTCATTTGCTCATTTAAGACTAGTAGTTAGCCTAGTAATTTCTAGGGTAGGGACATGTTCGGCACAGCTTTGTCGGCCGAAGGGCCTGAACTGTGCTGTAGTTTTTCTATGTTTCTATGTTTCTATGTTAAGACAGAGGATTCAAAATTTATTCTTTCAAAGGTGCAAGTCTTTGGAAGTCTCTTCCTTGAAGTGGAGTAGAAGCTGAGCCTTTGAATATTTTTAGGGTAGAGGTAGATGTTCAAGGGGATAAGAGGTTACAGCAGGTAGATGAGAAAACTGAGTTGAGGTTATAGTCAAATCAGTGATAATCTTATTAAATGATGGAGCAGTGGCCGATTCTTGTTCCTAACTCAAATGTTCGTGTGCTGGTGTATAATATTCTATTGGTGCCATTAGTTCATATAACAATGAACTTCAAACATTCTGGTGAACACTTCAAGGTGCCTCGTTTTATCTGCTTGAGAATCCCATTGTAACTACTGTATTAAGCTGCTAGTGACCCTGTGTCTCCAGTTTTCAAGGCACTTCCCAGCATGACCAGGAACATGGATTAGGACGAGGAATCAAAGGAATCCTTATTCCAAACTCTTCCTGAAGTGAGGGGACTGAAATATGGCAGACTGCCTGATGATGATAGAATCACATAAGGTTCCTTGGCAGATGGTATTCACCATGAGGATTTTCTGTTCAGGGTCTTGTGTAAGTGTATGTTTAGTGGGCGATAGTGTAGGGCAGGATCTCTGGTCTCAGATGGGGAGCTCTATTGCCGCAAACTATCATTGCCCTTGATCTTTGGGCTGTTGTGCATTCCTTGCTATCCCATGATTCCTCCTCCTGAAGATGAGATCATCAGAGATGGCCCCAGTGCAGCGGGGAGCTGAAAACTGACCTGGAGGCGAATTCTGGGTGATAATGACCTTCACATGAACAAGTAGAGCAATTCATATACAGCTGCACAGCTGGAACTCTGCAGAAGGTCACAGTTCTCTGCAACCTTTGTGTTAGTAAACCTTAGGTTCCAGATTCATTGTTTTTCATAGAACTGGAGGTGGGAGTATAGCTCCCCATTCACTCTTGGAGGATGTGCTGTAGTGCAAAGAGCCCTTCTTGCCCATCACTTCTGGGCTTCTTTCCTATGAGTTCCTTGTTTTTGTGTCATTTCCTCTTGCCGCCTGTTGTACATCAGCCCCAGTGAGACTGCCATTGAAGCACCTATTTTCCATGCTTTACTTCTGCAGTGTTGTCCAAACTTCAAAATTTCTCCACCTCTGCATATATTGTGCATGACACTAAGCATGTAAGTACCAAGTGACTTCCTGGTAAGATACAAGTGCTTGATTAAAACCTTTAAAAAGGACACATGTTGAGCATATTCCTACTGTTTCCATTGTGTTTAACACCATTTATTAATTGCATACCCTGACATAGGTGATCTTTCTATTCAAGTTTACACAAGGATTGAATTCAGCTATGTGAGCTCTGTCTTCCATACACTAGTGTGTCTCTCACACGCACTACTCACACACACAAGTATCTGGAAAAGCTTTGCGTTATGCACAATGTTCGCAATTTAAAAATGTTTGCAAGAAGGGAATGTTTTAAACCTAATACTCAATTGCATAGCACCTAAGAAACAAAACACTGGTTGATGCAGTTCCTTGACCTTTATATTCTTGTCAGGTTACTGACTTCTGCAGTGGAGGAACAGGGAATCACTGACAGTAACTTGCAGATTTCCATCTTTAACTGATCATGTGCCTCCTCCAGAGGTTGCTGTCAGATTTCCTCCATTATACTGGTGAGTGTTAATTGCTATTTCTCAATGGAAATTCCTGCCAGTGTGGTCATGTCAAATGTTCAGAACAGATGTCCCTGTGCCAAGAAAATGCCAGGTTTATCTCACTAACAGCTACTTTAATTGAAAGTTTCATTTGCACGATATTTCTGTAAGCAAAGATGCAATTTTTGCAAAAACATGTATGAATAAAGCTGCTTGTGTAAGCTGTGAATCTCATTTGATGGAGAACTTGGAGTATAGTGAAAACCATCTGTATATTGAGAATCATGAATCAGATTTGCAATATGTCTTTATATTCTATTTTCTGTTTTAATCTATTTAGTTATAACCAAGGCATTTTTGGAGCACCTTCTAAATGCTGATCTCTAACACCTTCAAGAGCAAGGGCAGCAGGTGAATGGGAACGTCCTCAAGATCAGTCCAAGTCACGCATCATCCTGTTTTGGCCATGTATTATTGTTTCTTCATTGATACTGGGTCACTTTCTTTCTAACAACACTAGAAGAACTTTCACTGCACTCTCTGAAGGTCAACTAAAATGTTAACCTTTATGTGATTTCCACATCCAAAGAATGGTAAAGTAATCCACTTTTATTCCTCTAACGGAATCAGACTTGGGATGATTCATAGTAATGCCCAAAATTATCCTAGTTCTAAAATGATAACAAGAAAAAGTGAATGTTCAGTAACGTAATTAAGATTTTCATGTTATTATAAACATTGGAATAGGGCATATTAAAAAATGTAGGTAAATATATTTCTCTTGAATTTTTTCTTTCTCTCAACAGAGCTTCTGCCACCAATTTCGATAAGGATCTGAGATTTCAAGTGCTCTAGTTTTTGTGTCTGTTCATACTTCACAAAAGGAAGATGCACAAGGATCCAATCAGAACACAAGCTGTGGGTCAGAGGAGCAAACTGCAATATGTACAGTAGATTTCTCTCTCTCTCTGCAATTGAATTTGGCATGGAATATGATACACTTGTATGTACAGTATTGTACTTAGAAAAACTGTTCATAAAGCCCTACTATATAATTAAATCCCCAAGGTTAGGAAGACAAAAATGTATTCAAGCTTCAGTAGCACTGATCAGTGGACCTGCACCTGTCTGTAGTGCTGCTGCTGAAGCAGGATTTTTGTTAGCATGCATCATGAAAGGCTTCATGTCTGGTTGTACACATTAATGTTCAATATTTTGGGAGTCACAAAATGAACATATTATATGTGATATAATGGCGTGAACTTTTAAAGTAACATACTTAACTGCAACCACAGTATAAGCCTTTGAACTACTTTGGGTGAACTGTCTGGAAGAGTGCTGAGACAGATGCAGGAGCAAGGGCTCCACAGATATGAGAATGACTTTGACATTGTTGTAGAAAGAGGATCAGACGTTTGGTGACCTCTGACAAAACTATAAAAGGACTTTTCTGAATAAATCTGTTGCAGCAGAGCTGATGCTATAATGAGCTCTGTGACAAAAGTTCAAGTAATGGTGTATCTCTTAAAGTTTTGCATAAGTAGGTCAGCTTCTTTTCAAAACGGATGGTTTTCTGTGTGACCCACTCTCTCCTTAATGTATTTTCACAGCTCAATATGGCAGCAATAGCATCAAATGTGAACTGGGTGACAATTCATGTTACTGTTGCATCCTCAGCGTACCTTTTGTTATGTGAATGGAAGTGGGCAATTGTAAGTTTCGTTATACACCATTTACCCAATTGTACCGATTTTGAACTCCTCTTCAGTGCTGTGGCACTTAATAAACATGTGTGATATGATTGAATTACTAGGTCCATATACCGGCCTGTGATACAGATGACATTATGGCCCTGAATTTCCAAGAAATATCCCTGAGGGCGATCAAAGCTTTTCATCTTAATCCTTATGAGAGACTTGTCAATTCTGTATCAATGTCATTTTCACAATCAGAATTAGTATTAAATTACTTGTTTAGCTTTGTACTGGGACTTGCTTTGCTGCCATAATTAATATTAAGTAATATGTTCAGTTTTATATTGGTACAATTGGGCATTTTGAAGCTTCTCAGTCCCATTTTAATCTTCTTTGTTCCACAAATATATTTCTAAACTGGTAGTTTTAAATCTTACAATCACCCATCTCACTTTTTGGAGTATACCAGTATAATGGACAAAATTGTGGCTGTGATGAAGGCAATCCCTGGTGCTCAGTCACTTGAACACAAATAATGCAAACAATGTTCTTTATTGTTCCTGTGCATTCAAGCAGCTTTGCACCCATTTTGGCTCAAAGTAATGGGCAGTTGTTTACTCTTTCCATCTATGTCTTGCAGCAGACAGTCCTTGATCCAGCCAAGAATTCTTTTGTGCAATTATAGGTTATTGGATCCTCTGAAATTGGAAACCAGGCATTTGATAATTGTCCCCACCGAATTTTAAAGCACTGAAGGAGGCCACATCCACTGTGTCTGCACCACTTCTCCAAAACACCCAAACACATAATTCCATTCCTCTGATCTTTCCACAAATACATTTACATTTTTGAAGTTTTGACGACTTCCTCTTGGGAGGGTATTATGGTTTCTGCATGAATAACCTTTATGGAGGTACTTTCTATGTCCTGACAATTCTCTACTTAACATGAGTACTTCTAAACTATTCTTTCATGTACTTTTGATAATAATCTTAAATTTATACTTATAATTATCTTATGAAGTAACAAAATTTTGAATCATTTATTTATATCAGATCTTTCCATAAAATTCTTTATCCTAAAATTCTCATTTTTGTGTTCAAGTATCTGGTTTCTATCCCTGTTCAGTATTAATTGAACCTTTTTAATTTAACCTTTTTAATATTAATTTAACTGTGAGGCAATTAAAAAATGTAATCATGAATTTGAAAAAGTGCATTAATTGTAGTGGTGATCGTATTGTTACACAATAATGGAGTACCAATATTTCTGAGTGGTCCAACAGATAAAAACATTGCATTTTAATTTAAATGTTCAGTGGGAAAATCTCAGCCTTAATAATTTCTAATGCTGTAATTTAAAATTCCTGTTCCTGCATTCAAATGCACCTGTGGGGATGCTCCTGTTTCTATAACATACTCTAGTCTCATAACACGCTAATCTTAATGTTTGTCCAGTTGAGTAATCTGAATTTTTCACCCCATTATTGGATCATTTGGTTTCACCTACTGCTACACTTACACATGAAGAATAGATATTTTTTCTGGATGAGATTCTACAAAGTGATTAATATCAATGGAAAGTTGTTTGTTGGGGCATGGAATGCGCTGCCTGGGGTGGTGGTGGAGGCAGGTACATTGGTCAAATTCAAGAGATTATTAGATAAGCATATGGAGGAATTTAAAATAGAGGGATATGTGGGTGGAAGGTGTTAGATAGTCTTAGGCGAGGTTTAAAGTTCGGCACATCATTGTGGGCCGAAGGACCTGTATTGTGCTGTACTGTTCTATGTTCTATGTTCTAAAGTTACCCTGCCTGAAGGCTGAGGGGCAAAACCACTGGGAATTTCAAAACAATGATTTGACAGGTGAACCAAGCAGGGCGACGTTGCTGGAAGTTGTTCTGTTGTTACGTGATTGAACTTTAAAGCATTTTACACAAAAAGCACCAGACTCAACAATATGCAACTTTGGGACTTAGTTTTCATAAATGGAAGGATACTTAATTGACCCAAATAACTGGAAGACAGAATTAAAGCAGATTAGAGAGTTAGAACCATAGAACCATAGAACAATACATGGCCCACCATGTTGTGCTGCCTTTCAAACCACACGTAAGACTATCTAACCCCTTCCTCCCACATATCCCTCTATCTTAAATTTCTCCATATGCTTATCTAACAATCTCTTGAATTTGACCAACATATCAGCCTCCACCACCACCCCAGGTAACGCATTCCATGCACCAACCACTCTCTGGGTGAAAAATCTCCCTCTGACATCTCCCTTGAACTTCCAACCCATTAAAGCCATGTCCTCTTGTTTTGAGCATTGGTGCCCTGGGAAAGAGGTGCTGGCTGTCCACTATCTCTATTCCTCTTAATATTTTGTATACCTCTATCATGTCTCCCCTCATCCTCCTTCTCTCCAATGAGTAAAGCCCTAGCTCCTTTAGTCTCTCCTCATAATCCATACTCTCCAAACCAGGCAGCATCCTGGTAAATCTCCTCTGCACCCTTTCCAACACTTCCACATCCTTCCTATAATGAGGCGACCAGAACGGGACACAGTACTCCAAGTGTGGTCTAACCAGAATTTTGTAGAGCTGCATCATTACCTTACAGCTCTTAAACTCGATCCCACGACTTATGAAAGCTAACATCCCATAAGCTTTCTTAACTACCCTATCTACTTGTGAGGTGACTTTCAGTGATCTGTGGATATGAACCCCCAGATCCCTCTGCTCCTCTACACTGCCCAGAATCCTGCCATTTGCCTTGTACTCTGCCTTGGAGTTTGTTCTTCTAAAGTGTACTACCTCACACTTCTCCGGATTGAACTCCATCTGCCACTTGTCAGTCCAGCTCTGCATCCTATCAATATCCCTCCGTAAGCTTCGACAGCCCTCCACACTATCCACAACACCACCGATCTTTGTGTCATCTGCAAACTTGCTAACCCACCCTTCCACCCCCTCACCCAAGTCATTAATAAATATCACAAAAATTAGAGGTCTCAGAACCCATCCCTGTGGGACACCACTCGCCACAGCCCTCCAATCTGAATGCACTCCCTCCACTACAACCCTCTGCTTTCTACAGGCAAGCCAATTCTGAATCCACACTGCCAAGCCTCCATGGATCCCTTGGCCTCTGACCTTCTGAAGAAGCCTACCATGCGGAACCTTATCAAACGCCTTACTAAAATCCATGTAGACCACATCCACTGCACTACCCTCATCAATCTTCCTGGTCATTTCCTCAAAGAACCCTATCAGGCTTGTGAGGCAAGATCTTCCCTTCACAAAGCCATGCTGGCTGTCCCTAATCAGTCCATGATTTTCTAAATGCTCATAGATCCTATCTCTTAGGATCCTTTCTAACAGCTTACCCACCACAGACGTAAGGCTCACCGGTCTGTAATTCTCTGGACTATCTCTATTACTCTTTTTGAATAAGGGGACAACATTCGCCACCCTCCAATCCTCCAGTACCATCCCTGTCGCCAACGAGGACTCAAAGATCCTAACCAATGGTTCAGCAATCTCCTCCCTCACCTCACGAAGCAGTCTGAGGAATATTCCATCAGGCCCCGGGGACTTACCTGTCCTAATATTTTCTAACAGCTCCAACACATCCTCTCTCTTAATATCTACATACTCTAGAACATTACCCTCATCTACACTGTCCTCAGCATCATTAAGACCCCTCTCCTTGGTGAATACTGAAGAGAAGTATTCATTGAGAACCTCACCCACTTCCACAGCTTCCAGGCACGTCCTCCCACTTTTGTCTTTAATTGGACCTATCTTTACTCTAGCCATCCTTCTGCTCTTCATGTATGAGAAAAAAGCCTTGGGATTCTCCTTAACCCTACTCACCAAAGCCTTTTCATGTCCCCTTCTCACTCTCCTCAGCCCCTTCTTAAGTTCCTATCTTGCTACTCTATATTCCTCACGAGCCCTGTCTGATCCTTGCTGCTTACACCTTATGTATGCTGCCTTCTTCTTCCTAACTAATTGTTCCACCTCTCTTGTCACCCATGGTTCCTTCACCCTGCCATTCCTTCTCTGCCTCACTGGGACAAATTTGTCCCTTACATCCTGCAAAAGATCCCTGAACATTGTCCACATCTCCATACTACATTTCCCTTCAAAAATGTCATCCTAATTTACACCCCCAAGTTCTCGCCTTATAGCCTCATAATTCTCCTTTCCCCAATTAAATATCTTCCTGTCCTCTTTGCTCCTGTCCCTGTCCATGACAATTTTAAAGGTTATGGAGCAATGGTCACTGTCCCCCAAATGCTCACCCACCGATAGATCTGTCACCTGCCCTGGTTCATTACCTAAAACTAGATCTAATATGACATTCCTTCTAGTCGGCCTGTCAACATGCTGTGTCAGGAATCCATCTTGGACACACTTAACAAACTGCGCCCCATCTAAACCTTTGGCACTAAGTAGGTGCCAATCAATATTTGGAAAGTTGAAGTTATTTTTGCATCTTTCCAAAAACTGCCTCCCAATCTGCTTCTCAGTATCCCTACTGCTACCAGGGGCCTATAGAATACTCCCAGGAGGGTAACTGCTCCTTTCTTGTTCCTAACTTCCACCCATATTCACTCTAGAGAGGATCCTTCTATGTTATCTACCCTTTCTGCATCTGTAACAGTGTCTCTAACCAGTATCGCCACCCCTCCTCCTCTTCTCCCCCCCCTCCTCCTCTTCTCCCCCCCTCCCTATCCCTTTTAAAACACTGAAAACCAGGAATATTCAATATCCATTCCTGCCTTGATATCAGCCATGTCTCTGTAATAGCCACAATGTCGTAGTCCCATGTACCTATCCAACCTCTCAGTTCATCTCCCTTATTCCTGAGGCTTCTAGCATTTAAGTAAATGCACTTTAGCCCATCCACCTTACTACTTTTATAGCCTGTACTCTACTTCTCCTTCCTCAAAGCCTCTCTACCTATCAGATCTGACTTTTCCCCATCCCCTTCTTCCTCTGACCTACTCCTCCGGTTCCCTTCCCCCTCACAATCTAGTTTAAACCCTCCTGAACCACCCTAGCAAACCTGGCTGCAAGGATATTTGCCCCCCTCAGGTTCGGGTGTAACCCGTCCTCTCTGTACAGGTCCCACCTTCCCCAGAAGAGATCCCAATGATCCAAAAATCCAAAACCCTCTCTCCTGAACCAACTTCTCAGCCACGCATTTATTTGCCATCTCCTCCTATTCCTACCTTCACCATCACGTGGCACAGGCAGCAATCCCGAGATTGCTACACTTGAGGTCCTGTTCTTCAGCCTTCTGCCTAGCTCGCTAAACTCACTTTTCAGGACCTCATCCCTCTTCCTACCTATGTCGTTGGTACCAACATGAACCACGACTTCTGGCTGTTCTCCCTCCTGCTCTAGAATCCTGTGGACCCAGTCAGTGACATCCCAGACCCTGGCACCTGGGAGGCAACAGACCATCTGGGATTCATGCTCACTGCCACAGAACCTCCTATCTGTTTCCCTGACTATCGAGTCCCCTATCACTACTGCCTTCCTCTTCTCCTCCCTTCCCTTCTGAGCAGCAGGACCGGTGCCAGTGCCATAGACCTGGCTACTGCTGCTAGGCCCCAGCAGGTCATCTCCCTCAACAGCTTCTAAAGCGGAAGACCTGTTATTGAGGGGAACAGCCTGCGGGGTCCTCTGCACTATCTTCCTGTTTGTTTTCTTTTTCCTTTTCCCTCCCTTGACAGTTACCATTCTATCTACTTCCTGGACTCCAGTAGTACCTGCTCTAAGGGAGGTGACTGTCTCCTGATGTACAGTATCTACATAACTCTCCCCCTCCCTGATGCTGCGCACTGTTTGAAGCTGCAACTGCAGTTCATCAATTCTGAGCCGAAGTTCCTCCAGAACTTATTTGGGATGTTTTCTCTCTTTTCCAGTTCTGATGAAGGGTGCATCCTGAAGCATTAACTGTTTCTCCTTCCACAGATTCAGAATGTTTCCAGTAATTTCTATTCTTATTTATGTTTGTTTTTATCTTAAGAGGATGTTACGTATGTAGCTTATGTAAGATAAGGTATGTACCCCTTTAAGAATTGTATTACATGACCATGGCTCAGTACATTCAGTTGTTGGACTTCTGATGTCCTCTTCAATGTTCACTGATTGCAGAAGTGATTTTCCAAACCACATTTATTTTCTCATACATTAGCATTTCTTTTCCATTCGCTTCCACAACACATGCAACATTTCAGCCCCTTTGGCTCTACCTTCCCTTTTTTTTTCATGCTTCACTAAGTATTCTCTATGTTGTTAGCCATGTGACACTTCTAGCCTGGCTTTGGATAAACTGACAGCTTTGCATATCTGTTTCACCTTTCTGGAATTAACTCTGACGCAGGTGTTAACTATTCCCATAGGTGTGACAAAATTACTCCCTGCAGTGTCGTTTACAACTTTCTGTACTTGTATCCCAATGAATGCTACCCCACAGAGTGTTGATTCGTTAATAACGTTCTTGTTTCTCCGGTACGAATGCTCTTAGATATATTTCCCTCATGGTTTAAAAAAAGCATTCACTTGTGCATTGCTGTTACAGGAACATAAAACATAGAACGTGAAACATAGAACATGGAACAGTACCTCACTGAAACAGGCCCTTCAGCCCATGATATCTGCACTGAACACGATGTCAAATTAAACTAAATCTCTTCTGCCTGTACATGATCCATATCCCTCCAATCCCTGCATATTCATGTGTCTGTCTAAAAGCCTCTTTAGTGCCACCATCATAACTGCTTCCACCACCACCCCTGGCAGTCTGTTCTAGGCACCTACCACTCTCTGGGTAAAAAAAAATCTTGCCTCTCACATCTCCTTTAAACTTCCCTCCTCTCACCTTAAATGCATGTCCTCTTGTACTTGACATTTCTACTGTGGGAAAAAGATTCTGACTGTCTCCCCTGTCAATGCCTCTCAAAATCTTATAAACTTCTATCTTGTCTCCCCTCAGCCTCTGATCCCCCAGAGAGAACAATCCAAAAGAACCTGCCATGAATCCTTGACGTTGCTTGATGTGAAGAGGCTGCCTGTGAGATCTGGTGTTGGATGGTCTATGGCAAGCAGTGTAGCTGCTCAGCACTGAGATGTGGGGCTCAAGGCAGCAATGTGGCTGGCATGGTGAACTGGCAGCATCTGCTCCATGTATTGCAGACAATGCAACTTCTACATTCTCCCTCTTAACCTCCTGTTGGATGTGGAGGAAACTGCCTTCTCTTCCTTTCTTTGAGTGCATGACTCACTGGTCCAGAGGTTTCTATATGGTAACAAGACCCAGCAATGGTCTGTACCTGCCATGTTAGCCTGGGTACAACCCTGAGCATCATATCTCAGTGCTGCTTGCTCCATCTCACCTAACAAAAGCCTTCACAGTCAGTCTCCACAGTGAGCTGTGAGGCAACTCAACACCGGATTCTCGTCAGGTTCCCGGCACTGCTGCCACAACAACACATGAGGGATTGTGCCAGATTCCTGACACAGTGAAGCAGTGAGTATTACATTAATTCCATTGGGACCTGATTCCTGGGAACAGATCTGGCACGATAATTGAGGTTCCATTGTCTTTGCCTCTGTGCTCTAAATTGACAATGTGGCTGGAAAAATTGGAGATGCAGTTCTCTTTCTCTTCATTTAACCCGTTGATAAACTAATTATTCGCCGTTTATTTTACCCACATATTTTTGGCTCCCATCTAATTTCTTAGCTCCCATCTATTGCCACAGAGGTCAGTGCTGGACCCATTGGTGTTCAGCATTTATATAAACAATTGGGATGAGAATGTGCAAAGCATGGTTAGTAAGTTTGCAGATGACACTAACATAGGTAGATTCATAGGCAGTGAAGAGATTATCTAAAATTACAGGGGGATCTTGATCAGCTGGGTAAGTGGGCCGAGGAATGGCAAATGGCGTTCAATTCAGATAAGTGCGAAGTGTTTCACTTTGGGAAGCCAAACCAGGATTGGACTTTCATAGTGAACAGTAGGGCCCTGGGGAGTGTTGCGGAACAGATGGACCTAGGAGTACAAGTGCATGGTTCCCTGAAAGTGGTGTCGCAGGAAAATAGGGTGGTGAAGAAGGCTTTTGGTATGCTGGCCTTCATCAGTCAGGGCACTGAGTATAGGTGTTGGGACATTATGTTGCAGTTGTATAGGACATTGGTGAGGTCACACCTGGAGTATTGTGTACAATTTTGATTACCCTGTTATAGAAAAGATACTATTAAGCTGGAAAGAATGCAAAGGAGATTCACGAGAATTTTGCCAGGACTCGAGGTTCTGAGTTATAGGAAGAGGTTGAGCAGGCTGGGACTTTATACCTTGGAACATAGGATACTGAGGTGAGACCTTATAGAGGTGTATAAAATCTATGCCCCTCATGGGAGGTTGAATGCAGACAGTTTTCTCAGGGAAAGGGAATCAACAGCTAGAGGGTATGTGTTTAAAGTGAGAGGGGAAAGATTTAAAAGGGATCTGAGGGGCAACTTCTTCACGTAGAGGGTGGTACGTATATGGAACGAGCTGTCAGAGGAAGTAGTTGAGGCAAGCACAACAACAACATTTCAATGACACTTGGACAGGTACAAGGACAGGAAAGGCTTAGAGGGATATGGGCCAAATGCCAGCAAATGGGACTAGCTTAGGTGGGCATCTCGGTCAGTATGGATGAGTTGGGCTGAAGGACCTGTTTCCATGCTGTATTACTCTATAGCTCTATGACATTTCAATAGTTTACTTTCAATTCCACACACTCTCATTTTTCCTAACAGTTATTGAGCAGAATGTTTCCAAATACCTTCTTGAATCCATATAAATAACATTATTTATAAGGAAAACCCCAAGGTATTCTACAAGTATGTGAAGAGCAAGAGGATAAGATGTTAATGTATAGGGCCTATCAAATGCAGCAATGGGAAAGTGTGTATGGATCTGGAAGAAATAACGGAGGTACTTAATGAATACTTTACATCAGTATTCACTACGGAAAAAGATCTGGGGGATTGCAGTGAGGCTGAAAAGCTTGAGCATGTAGAAATTAGGAAAGAGGAGGTGCTGGAACTTTTGTAAGGCATCGAGTTGGATAAGTCACCAGGACCGGATGGGATGTACCCCAGGCTGCTGTGGGAGGCGAGGGAGGAGATTGCAGAGCCTCTGACAATGATCTTTGCATCATCAATGGAGACGGGAGAAGTTCCAGAAGATTGGAGGGTTGCGGATGTTGTTCCCTTATTCAAGAAAGGGAGTAGAGATAGCCCACGAAATTATAGACCAGTGAGTCTTACCTCAGTGGTTGGTAAGCTGATGGAGAAGATCCTGAGAGGCAGGATTTATGAACATTGGAGAGGTATAATATGATTAGGAATAGTCAGCATGGCTTTGTCAAGGGCAGGTCCTGCCTTACGAGCCTGATTGAATTTTTTGAGGATGTGACTAAACACATCAATGAAGGGAGAGTAGTAGATGTAGTGTATATGGATTTCAGCAAGGCATTTGATAAGGTACCCCATGCGAGGCTTATTGAGAAAGTAAGGAGGCATGGGATCCAAGGGGACATTGCAATGTGGATCCAGAACTGGCTGGCTCACAGAAGGCAAAGAGTAGTTGTTGAAGGGTCGTATTCTGCATGGAGGACAGCGACCAGTGGTGTACCTCAGGGATCTGTTCTGGGACCCTTACTCTTTGTGATTCTTATAAACGACCTGGATGAGGAAGTGGAGGGATGGGTTAGTAAGGTTGTGGATGACACAAAGGTTGGATGTGTTGTGGAGTGTATAGAGGGCTGTCAGAGGTTACAGCAGGACATAGATAGGATGCAGAGTTGGGCTGAGAAGTGGCAGATGCAGTTCAACCCAGATAAGTGTGAAGTGGTTCATTTTGGTAGGTCAAATATGATGACAGAATATAGTCTTAATAGTACGACTCTCGGCAGTGTGGAGGATCAGAGGGATCTTGGGGTCTGAGTCCATAGGACCCTCAAAGCAGCTGCGCAGGTTGACTCTGTAGTTAAGAAGGCATATGGTGTATTGTCCTTCATCAATCGGGGAATTGAATTTAGGAGCCGGGAGGTATTGTTGCAGCCTTATAGGACCCTGGTCAGACCCCACTTAGAGTACTGTGCTCAGTTCTGGAAGCCATAGAAAGGGTGCAGAGGAGATTTACAAGGATGCTGCCTGGAATGTGGAGCATGCCTTATGAAAGCAGGTTGAGGGAACTCGGCCTTTTCTCCTTGGAGCAATGGAGGATGAGGGGGGACCTGATAGAGGTGTATAAAATGATGAGAGGCATTGATCGGGTAGATAGTCAGAGGCTTTTCCCCAGGGCTGAAATGGTGGCCACAAGAGGATATAGGTTTAAGGTGCTGGGGAGTAGGTATAGAGGAGATATCAAGGGTAAGTTTTTTACTCAGAGAGTGGTGAGTGCGTGGAATGGGCTGCCAGCAACGGTGGTGGAGTCAGATACGATAGGGTCTTTTAAGAGACTGTTGGATAGGTACATGGAGCTGAGAAAAATAGAGGGCTATGGGTAAGCCTAGTAATTTCTAAGGTAGGGACATGTTCGGCACAGCTTTGTGGGCCGAAGGGCCTGAATTGTGCTGTAGGTTTTTTTATTTCTATTTCTATTTCTATTCATAGGCACTCCATTAGCTACTACGCAACTAATTTCTTTGGAAAAAAATGAACAAGGTTAAATTAAAATGATAAATCAACAATTACAAATCTAACATGACTCTCCTTAACCAAATGACCAAGAACATTATTTGACCAAGAACTAAGTCATCTGCTCCAGGTCCGGGTTGCAGTGACTTATCCATAGCTGATGGTAGAAGAGTAGTTTTATATTACATTGGATCATCTCGCCAGTCCTGTTTATATAATGCAGTGACATTGTCAATTTTCCATTTCAAGGGAGACAGTTCCTAAATCAAGTGAGCTTTGAAATATGAAGTCTGCAGTTTCTCCAAATACTACTTTTAACAGGCTGGGTTGGAAAAAATTGGGGCTTATAATTTTCCAATCTTCAATCCAATTTGTTCCATTTTTTCCTTAATTTTTACATATCATAATTCCAGAATTTTTGTCCCTTGTTTTATATTTAACATTTTCTCATATTGTAGCTAGGGTACCCTTTCCCATAATTGTGAAATATGATATAAAGAAAGTGGCCCACATCTCCTAACAACTACCCAGAAAGTTTTCATGGGCTTCAGTGTGCCAATTTATTTTTAATGAGGTATGTGATGTGCATTGCCTTTTATGGGAATGGACAGAAGAAAACAGAAGGCTTCTCAATCTACCAAATTGAAGACATTTTTGAAGGCTGCCCAGTTGTTCTCTCACAAGGCCAGGCACAGAAACATGATCAGTCTGTGATTGAGGTAGTGAAGGGGCATTGGAACCCAATATTTAAGGGTCGACCAGGTGCTTGTCTAGTGGTTGATGTATGGGTAGGGATGGGGGCAGGGTGTTAGTTGGATGCTGGATAATTGTTGTTGGGAGAGTTGGGATGGGGAATGATCACTGCTTGGAGAGATAGTAGTGAGATTAGTGAGGGGCGGAGGAGGGGAATGATCATTGTTTGGTGGAGTGTCGTTGATGGGGGATTGAGAATTGCACACTTACCAGATGGAACAGATGGTTCATTGAGGAGTGGGACTGGCTGCAAAGGTAGGAATTTGTAATTGGCAGTTGAAGAGGAAGAATCACTATGTGGAGGAAGCTGCAGTACATGGGATTAAGAGACCACTTGGAGTTTATGGATGTCATGCTCTCTCAAACTTCCTCCAATACATCCAATAGCAGTCTTCAGTTCCTTTGAAAGCAATTAACTTTCCTAAAACTCAGACTTCAACATAAGTGAAAATTTCTTTTAATAACACATGTGCACGATGTGTACCTATTCTCTGGGCTTTATTGTGTGTGTTCCACTCAAGGTGTTAACTGTATATCTTTTAATAATTTAACAGATGGGCACCAACTGGGAATTATACATAATTGACATCATCCAAGTACATGCCTCGAGCACAGGTATGAATGCATTATAATGTGAATTATTTGGTTGCTTTGCATTTCGTGATTAGTTTTACCCAAGAAATCAGTTGTGTTGTTAGACACACCCAGATCTCAGAATAATCCTATTATAGACTGAGGTGCAGCCTTCTGCTCAACTGAGTGTCAGTCCCAGCACACTTGCATGGAATTCAAAGGCATGGCTCCAGTCTCCACAGATTGCTGGCTGGGAAATCTGCTGCTGAACCTGTGCCAGGTTTAACATGAAGCATGCATGACATTCGTATTAAAATGAGTGGGAGAAATTTCTTGGTGAAAAGCAAGAACATTTTATTTGACTAAATTCAGTTAGTTTAATTGTTTTGGGTTTTTCGCCTTTTATCTTTTGAACAGGTTCTGGGTCATATTTAATCCTCTTAAATGTCAGAGACATTTCCAAACATTCAACAATAGTGACAGCTTTTCTAGCCTGTGAGCATAGGAATGGGAGCTCATCAGCTGTAAAATCTGTTCTGACAGCACAGCTAGCCAATTGCACAGGGAGAGTCCCTACAAGTGGATTGGGCTTTGCTGATGTGCTGGGAGCTGATGGTATGAGAATGCACCCTAGACCATTCTGAAGGGAACACCTTAGTCTAGGCACAGACTACTAGCCGTCTCAGGCAGCAGTAGATATGCCCCAGTTGGTATTAGTTTAGCATTATCTTTATGCTTTTGAAGTCTAGGAGTCTATTTATAAAAACTGGACATCAATATGCATTTTTTGAATAACTATAACTTATCCTCTCACATTTAAACATTTGTACATATGTATTCCTATGTCTGTCTATTTTGCTTCTTTTAAAAAAATTTAGTATTTAGTACATAAGTTCTTCCAGTGTATTTCATTTCATCTATGATTACGTTACATTTTACTGGAAATCTGTTTGTGTTATCTACTAACCTGACTTTGCCCTTTTGCAATAACTATCACCTTCTTCACAGATTACCACGGACCCTAGAATTGTGTCTAGTCATATCTTGATGTTATGTACCCATATGTAAGTCCAGTTCATATACTGAGAGGAAAAATGATTACAATGTTTAATTCTGAAGGGTATCATTGGCTAACTTCAGATCAAGGATGGGAGAACAGGATCTGGGTTGTTAATGAAACTTTGACACAGCAACACCTCAATATTTCGTCAAGCCCTGGATGTGTTGCTAGTGGCATAGGTCATATGTAAGTACTTTGAAGGAGGTAAGCACGGAATTGGATAATATTGATCTGTTGCAGGAACTGGGAAAGTAGAAAGATTGAGGGCATTTCATTTAATATTTATATTCCATTGGCAGAATAAGACACCTCTCCTAAATTCACAGACTTTGGAATAATTGAAATTGTGTTCTGTGTACAGGTATTTCTTGTCACTCACATTGAATGTGCCACCTGGCACACAATATAGTGTACAGTGTTATTAAGAAACAGACTACTATTCAGAGTCATAGAGTCATACAGCATAGAAACAGACCCTTTGGCCCAACTGGTCCATGCCGACCAAGATTCTATATCCTAGTTAAAAGGCTACTTTTAGCTGAAAGACCCCATCCAACCTCTTTAAAAGGCTACTACTGACAACAAATTCAATTTTCATCACAGTCATCAATTTTAAGACCTTTTCCTCTTACGTTCACCTCACAGTTCCACCCACATATTTATGTCCATTTATTTGCTCTTTCCTCTGCACACTTTGCCCCATCAGCAGTCTTCCATTTGAAATATTTAATTGGAACTAGGAAATGTGCAGGATTGGATGGTGGTGCTACCCTGTCAGATATCATTTGCCTTGCAGAAGATTTAGCTGCATATTGTTGAATTTTTTGTATCGTTGTATTCAAAAAGTGATTCCATTAGTCATGAATACATATTTCTAGTTGCATACATTTTAACTTATCAATTTGAAATTACCCAGCTTAAGATGAAATTCTTGTGGTATTTATGGTGGTGAACTAGCAGTTGTTGCAGGGTGCAAAACCCTTGAAATTAGTCTTATCAGAGCTAACCTTCAAGAAGTATCATATATTGGCAATTGTGAATAAAAGCAGAATAACAGGGCATTATCCTTCAGTATATTAGTTTTTGTACAAAGCAGTAATGAACCAATCATCAAGGCTTTTCATTGTCTTTTTTAATCTAATGATTAGCATTTAAAATGATCTAACAGCGATCTTGGGTTAAGTGTACCAATGCTAACTTATGTTCTGATAGAATTCAGCAGAACTGTTTTCTTGGTTCATGATACAGTTTACATGAATACATGTTTAGTAATGCAGAAGAATAAATGCACACACTTGCAAATGTTGAAAAAAATCAACACTTTCTCTGTTGTAAAATGATTAAGTAGTTAATTTTTCTGCATCCTTTTCATCATCTTCTGCAAGCACTGGCTGCTTCTCTTCTTTCATTAATTTTACACCTAGAATGAAAACACAATATGATGCATTGAAAT
This sequence comes from Pristis pectinata, assembly GCF_009764475.1. Classification (NCBI taxonomy): domain Eukaryota; kingdom Metazoa; phylum Chordata; class Chondrichthyes; order Rhinopristiformes; family Pristidae; genus Pristis; species Pristis pectinata. The sequence goes on from NC_067413.1 coordinate 54,014,938, forward strand.
TTTATTAACTAGCTTGAAGTAAAGTAACACACATTGTACTATAGACAAGTTCAAAGTGTAAGGATTCTTATTGTTCTTTCATTGAATATGACATAGGTTCGATGACTAACAATCAATGGCGGCAGCATTTTAATCCCGAGACTTTAAAGTTACCTGTGTTCAATCATTTAAGCATAAATTCTGCAATACAGAGCTCCCACCAGCAATCTTGAAAGAACCGTGAGGTGACGAAGTGGGTGAAGAGCATTATACTGTACCTTTATCATTGACTCATTGGAGCATGTCTTCTGAGAGATTACAACACTTTATATATTAGCATTATAAAATATTGAATAGCAGAAGCAGAACTGCTCAAAAAACGAAGTATAAAGGTACAGGGGATCATGGATGAAAAACAGGTTAAGACTACTGAAGGCCTTGCCACATATGGAGAAGGAAATAGAAAGAGACGACATCTTTTTGTTTGAAAGGCACATGGGAAAACATGGGTTAGAGCAGCTAAAATGAGAATTGGGGTCATGATAGGGTTTTTAAAAACAGGATTTTGAACTTAGTGTACTGAACAATAGAGCTAGAGAAGTACTTGGAACTATTTGAGACATGAGCAGATTTGGATTAGTTGAAATATGTATGGAATCATAGAGCTCTTGAGGATAGCAGGCAAAGGTTTGGAAAAGTAGCAGAATGAGGACATGGATTAAGGATTCATTCCTAATAAAGTGAGATTGGGAAGAAGGCAAACAACTATGTCCATAATTTAGGGCAATCTAAAAATGATGTGGGAGAAGAATCCATTGTGGAGGATTTGCTAGGTATGTGAACAGAAACTAAGTGGAAGTGACCAATAGTGAAGAGGTGGACAATAGATGAACATTAGAGTATAATGAAGGGATCTTGTGTTGAGTGCTGTAGTTACAGAAAGGAGGTTTTATGCACTAAGATGGTATTCAAAAAGGATACAGTTGGTAACATTGAAGAGCACTGTTTTACTATTATGCAAAGCTGAACTAAAGAATTTTGGGAAAGATGAGCTTGAAACCAGATGATATTGATCTATTTCAGGAAATGGAAAAGTGAAATGGTTCATGGGATTTCATTAAGTATTTATATTTCAATTAAGCAACAGTTACAGCTGACACCTGAATTTGTCATTTCTTCATGAGCTGCAGTAGGTAACAATGTTTAGCTTTAGCAGATGAGTGACCTCTTGACTCCCTGTTTTAATTACATATACTTTTCTTTCAATTACATATACTTCTTTGCTTTCTTTGAATCTTAGCATGTTTAGGATTGAAAATGCAGGTTCTCTTGTGACAAATTTCTCCATTTATTTTTGATACAATGGCTCTGGAAGATAAAACTGTGTCTTGCCAATTAGTTGAGGGAGAGGCCAAATCCTTCTTGTTAAATGGAAGTGTCTAATGGGTTATACAGATACAGATTTCATATGTGTGTGTATATAGAAATGTGGTGTATATATTTGCATGCACATATGTATGTTTTAATGTATATATCTGTGGTTATGAATATTTATGTGTCCCCTTTAATGTTAGAGATTCATCTTCTTCGTTGTGACCATTTTTTAAAGTGTTTTTTGACTATCCTGCTGAAGTTAAGTATGCCTCTGCAGCTGTCAGGCAATTCTGGAAAGAGTCCAGGAACCATAGACCACATAAAGATTTTCATCCAGGGACTTGTGTTTGATTTAATTTACACAACAGTGTGGGAGAGCAAACATGACTTTTTTAAAAATCTTCCAACGAGCAATAATTAAGATTCTTCTCCAAATGTATGTGTATCCATTTGCTACATAATATCACTAATATAAAACATTTATCAGTCTAAGCCAGAGTGAAGAAGGTCATGTGAAAGCAATGGCTAAAATAAAGTAACAACGATTGTTTTTACTGATTCTTCCTACCAGTTCTATATTCTATAGATACTGGATGACTAGTGGCTATTCTGGTGCAATGGGGTAGGATAAATTGAGGGTATGGAAGCAAGGATTGTTCAGCAAAGCTGAATCTGATGAAAATGCTTAGATAATAAGTGATGACCAACCTAAGTCCTTACTAAATGCTAATTGCCTATGTAGGAGACTGTTCAGCATCATTATATCTTGCAAACTACTAGTCTTGTGACATGTTACTATGCCATGTGAAATGGGTTGAAATTGCAGCTCTGTGCCATGCCACATGTGAAAAATAAATATTCATAATTACACATGGGAAATATTTTAAGCAATTTAGTATGTTACAGAGTATTTCAAGCATTTACAAAGGAAAATAAAATAGAAACCATGCAGCTGGTCTGTAGTACAGTACAAAACTATTACATAATAAAAATAGGTGACCTTTCTTTTTAATTGCATTAATTATAGTGTAAGCATCACTTAGAGATAGATAATTACATTGCCATTAAAAGGTTGACATCCAAACTGTCACTGTATTCAGCACTGTATAATTAGAATTTAGAATCCCGAATAGTAGAGTAAACTTATTACAACAAATAACTTATTGGATAGGAAACATTTGGAAATTGATTACAGCAACTAAAGGGAATGTATTCGGGCATTTCATCATTGGATGGACAACACTACGGGAACTTAAACGGATCAATAGTTGACCTTAATGTACAATAAGGCATGATTTCAGTCAAAAATAAGGTTTAGAATTTTGTGGTGGCTTTTATTTTTGCATTGTGGCCAGGTAAATGCAATGAGAGTCAGCAACAGAGAAAAGGTCCATTTGGTCTATGCTAGCTCCTAGTAGAACATTTCTACCTGTCCCATTCCCCCACTGTCTTCCCATTGCCCTTCAAAATTATTCTCTCTCTATCTCATTCTCTTTTGAAGGCATTGATTGATTCTGTTCTCCCCACTCTTACAGGCAGTGAATTCCTCATGAGAAGCATGTGGCACAGCAGTTAGTGATCCTGCCATGCAAGTCCTGGGACTCGGCTTGATCCTGACTTTGGGTGCTGTCTGTGTGGAATTTTCCCTGTGACCATGTGGGTTTCTGCAAGGTGCTTTGGTTTCCTCCCACATCCCAACAATTTGCTATAAATCACCCCTTAGAGTAGGTAAGCAAGAAAAGAACCAAGGGGAGATTGACAGGCATGAGTGAGAGAGAATAGGTTGCAAGGCTATAGGGAAATGGGAATAATGGGATTGCTTTACTGGAAGCTGCATGGACCTGACCTGCATGGATCTTCTGTGCTGCAATAATGAAGTAATTATAACCATTCTATTTAAAGCAGTTTTTTAAATGGCCACCTTTTTCACAAAAGAGCTATGGCTCAAGTCTTTGAACAACCTACTGGGATGTGGGACAATTGGTGAATGGGGAATATATATTGTTAGTATAGTCAGATGCATGGGGCGAGGAATTCTTGGTCAGAAAGGAACTGTCCAGCTTGCCTCTTCCCTCCATAAGAATGAGCGCTACCAAAATCAATTTCATACCAAACATCAGATCAAATGAATTTTGACGTGTATTAGACAGGAGCTTGCAGAGGTTGATTGGGCTAGGTTGTTTGCGGGCAAAAGGACCTCCGGCAAGTGCGAGGTTTTTAAAAGTGAGACAGCAAGACTTTAAGGACTACACATTCCTGTTAAAGTAAAAGACAAAGCTGCTGGGAGTTGGGAACCCTGGATGTCGAGGGATATTTTAACTCTGGTCAAGAAAAAGGAGGCTTGGGTCAGATACAGGCAGCTGCGAACAAATAAATCACTGGAGGTATATAGAGGATGTCAGAGTATACACAAGAAGAAAATTATGTGGACCAAGAGGGGGCATGAAATGGAGAGATTTTTTAAGTATATTAAGGGAAAAGGAGTGTCTAGGGAGAGAATAAGACCCTTCAAAGCCCAAGATGGAAATCTATGAGTGGAGCCACTGGTGATGGGCAGAGTTCTCAATGATGATTTCTCATCTACTTTTACCATGAAAAAAGATGTGAAGACTTGGGAACCTAGCAAAGTTAATAGAGGTGTTTTGGGAGCAGTCCATATTACAGTAGAAGAGGTGTTGCATGCGTTAAGATATATAAAGGTAGACAAACCTCCAGATCCAGATGAGGTATATCCAAGAATACTATGGGAAGCTAGAGAAGAAATTGCGAGAGCCATTGCTGAGATAATTGCACCATCACCATCCTCTGACGAAGTGCCGGAAGACTGGAGGATAGCAAATGTTGTGCCTTTATTTAAGAAGGGCAGTAAGGATAGACCTAGTAATTATAGACCAGTTAGCCTAAAATCCATGGTGGGTATGTTGCTAGAAAATATTCTGAGGGATAAAATATAGTTACATTTGGAAAGGCAGGGGTTGACTAGGGGTAGCCAGCATGGATTTGTGTGCGGGAGATCATGTCCTACGAATTTGATTGAGTTTTTTTGATGAAGTGATGAGAAAGGTTGATGAGGGGAGGGTGGTAGAAGTAGTATATATGAATTTCAGTAAGGCTTTTGATAAGGTTCCACATGACAAGCTGCTCTGGAAGATTCGATGGCATGGCATCCAAGGAGAGCTAGAAAACTGGATACAAAATTGGCTGGATGGTAGGAAACAGAGGGTGATGGTGGAAGGATGTTTCTCAGACTGGAGGCCTGTGACTAGTGGTGTGCCCCAGGGGTCGGTGCAGAGCCCATTGTTATTTGTCATCTCTATTAGCATCTTGGATGAAATCATGTTCAGTTTTGGTCTCCCTGTTATAGGAAGGATGAAATTAAACTAGAAAGAGTGTAAAAAAAGATTTAAAAGGATGTTGCCAGGATTCGAGGGACTGAGTTATGGGCAGAGGTTAGGCAAGCTGGGCCTTTACTTCTTGGAGCATAGATGACTGAGGGGGGATCTCATAGTGTATATAAAGTCATGAGGGACATAGATAGCGTGTGTAGTCTTTTTTCCAGGGATGGAGAATCGAAAACTAGAGAACATAGTTTTAAGGTTAGAGGTGAAAGGTTTAATAAGAACCTGAGGGGCAACTTTTTTTACACAGCAGGTGGTAGATATATGGAACCAGCTGCCAGAGGAAGTGGTTGAGGCAGGTACATTAGATACATTTAAGAAGTATGTGGACAGGTATATGGATGATAAGAATTTAGAAGGATCTGGGCCAAGTGCTGGGAAGTGGGATTAGCTTGAATATACATCTTGGTCGGCATGGGCACTTATGGATCAAAGGGCCTTTTTCCGGGTTGTACAACACAATGACTCTATGACTCTATCAGATCAGTTAGATTAAATATAACTTTTGAGAAGCTTTATATACTTTTACATGTAGCTTGGTGACTTTGTTTTATAGATTGACTTCTGTAAAGAAATTCTTTTGCAAATAGCAATGCCCCACAGAGCTCTCCAAGTGTTTAACTCCTGACAACTTTTTCCTTTGTTTCCCAATTCAGTTTTTAATTTATTTGACTAACTTATCATTAATTTGAAGAGCTCCTAATCAAAGTCATGCATATGGAAATCTATTAATTGCCTTCGAAAATCCAACTAATTTTTGCCAACGAGATACAGCACTGACACAGGCCCTTCAGCCCATTGAATCCATGTCGACCATCAACCTCCCATTTGCACTCATGCTACATTAATCCCATTTTTTTATTCTATCCATCTTCTCATCAACACCTCTCCCACCACCACCCCCCCTCCCCCCCAATTCTACCATTCACCTATGCATTAGAGCCAATTTACAGTGGTCAATTAATGTTTTTGGGATGTGGGAGAAATCTGGAGCACCCAGAGTAAACACACACGCAGGAAGAATGTGCAAACTCCACATAGACAGCACATGAGGTCAGGATTGAATAAGGGTCTCTAGCATGGCAAGGCAGTGAGTTTACTAGTTATGCCGCAGTGCTTTCATATCCACTCTTCTGACTTATTTGTTCAAAGAATTCCAGTCAATTGAATGGTGTGATCTATTGCATTTGACAAATGCTAACTTCTTGTAGTCTTTGCACTCTACATATATCATTTCAACGTTGTTTACGTTCACAATAATAGAAAATTACAGCATAGAAAAAATCCATTCAGACTGTGAGGTATGATTGAAAGAGCTGCAGGTATTCAGCGGGAACGCTCCATCACATCTCAGATAATTTACAGATGGGGCTGGATCTTGCTGGTCCTGAGTCATGGCCCAGAATCATTGGTCTTGGTCCCACAGGCCCACATTCAACTGGTTTGGACATGTGGGTCAATGTACCCTGGCCTTCCATACTGTCAAGACAGGCAGTGATGTCTGAGCAGTGGACAGGCAATGCTGCAATCAGACCTTGCTGCCAGATTTCCCAGGGTAGTTGTTGAGAGAAGGCAAGGCTGGAACCTTCTAATAATCTTCCACCATCGCTCAACATTTTGTCTATATTTTGCAAGGATGAGTATTGTTAGGGAAGTGACAATCGTGTAAATCCCTCATTTTTTATCCTATTTTCTTTGAAGAAATATCTTAGGATCTATTTAGCCTGAAGTTGCTTGTGGGGTCAGATGCATGATGGGTATTAATTGCAGCCATAATGTAAGTAGATTGAGAAACCAGCTCCAGCTCATGCATTTCCATGTTTAATTCCAGTTTGTCCAAGCAACTGGCTTGAGAACGGTGGTATTTGTTCAAATAGCCTTAAATAGTTTTAGGTTTTAAGCTTCAGTTTTCGTTCTGCTCTGAAAGGACAACAAGAACGTAACAGCCTATGAGTGAGCTTGTTAAGACTCATGGAAAATTCCCAATAAATATGCAGTTCCCAGTGTAAAATAAAAACAGGAAATGTTGGAAAAACTCAACAGGTCAAGCAGCTGCTTTAGTCTGAAATGAACTGCAGGCTAATAAGTATTTCAGGGGCAATGTGACCTCGTCTCCAGAGGAAGAGGAGACCCAGCACAGCTTGCTCACCTTTGAAATTCTTTCTTTTCCAATCTTTTGACTAAATTTCAAATTAATACACGTAACAATAGTAATTATACACATGGTGCGAAGAGATGGGATTACAATTGTAACAATTGACATATACAAACACAGGGAGTAAAATATATAATCTGAACCTCCCAATCTCTTACTAAGTGAACATGATACAAAAGAATTTGAAAAGCAATTTGATTATATGAAAAGATAACCCCAAAATTAAAAAAAAAGATAATAAACAAAAGCAAACCAAAAACTTCAAAAGAAAAGCTGGACAGTTATTTCTTTGGTTAAAAAAAATTATGCTGTTAGCTCCACTCCTCTATATTCAAATAGAAGGTTATTGAAAGGGATTCGAAAAAGGTCTGCTTACGTCATACAGAAATACTGAATAAATGGGCTCCAAATTTCCTCAAATTTAAGCGAAGGATCAACAGTACCACTCCTAATTTTTTCTAAGTTTAAACAGGTTATAGTTTGAGAAAACCATCAAGATGTGGTAGGAGGTAGAGGATCCTTCCATTTAAATAGAATGGATCTCTTGGCCATTAATGTAACAAATGCAATCATACAACAAACTGAAGTGGATAGATGGTCAGAATCCATCATTGGTAACCCAAAAATTGCAGTAATAGGATGAGGTTGTAAATCAATATTCAATACAATTGAGATAATATTAAAAATGTCTTTCCAATATTTTTGCAAAAGAGGGCAGGACCAAAACATACGTGTCAGGGAAGCCACCTCCAAATTACATCTATCATAGATAGGATTTATATGGTGATAAAAAAGGGCTAACTTATCCTTATACATATGGGTCCTGTGAACCACCTTAAACTGTAACCTTTGAAATTCTTAGCCATCAAATACATTTCTCTGCTGTTCATTGGAAAAAGAAAAGATTCAATAAAGCCATTTGAGGAGATGGGCTCAGCTTCCCAGAATGCCTCATCCTATTCTCTTTTAGCTTCCAATGGCAAAAAGGCCTTGCCTCTGGGCTTCTTCCTTTACTCCAGGCAATACCAGAGGCCCATTTTCAGATTAACATAGATCCCAAATCTAAGGAGAAAAAAGTCAACTTGCAATGCACCCTTCATTAGAATTCTGAATATAATATTACCACACAATTAAGATCAGAGGCAAGAAATTTAAAAGGGACATCAAGGGCAGTTCCTTCACGCAAAAAATGGTGAGTATTTGGAATAGCTGCCAGAAATAGTGGTTGAGTCAGATGCATTTAAAAGCCATCTAGGTAAGTACATGGATAGGAGACGTTTAGAGTGCTATGGGCCAAACATGGGCAGATAGGACTATCTCACTGGGCAACATAGTCAGCATGGACGAGTTGGGCCAAAATGATTAATTCTGTAGGCCTGTTTGAATGAGGAAAATCTCCAAGTCAGTGCCCAACAAATCTTGAAGTTCTTGGGGATCTTTTCAAATAGACTTGGATTCCAAATGCCATACAGTGATGGTTCTTATTTAAACTCAATGTATTTGGAACATTTGTGTGGACCAGTTTTGCAAAAAAGATATGGAAACAACAGAAAACAAAAAAAAAACAATGTCACCAGCTTTCAATTTTGTATACTTCTGGTAAGCAGTTTGAGTCTGGATAGCTGCAATATTGCAGTTGATAAGAAAGATCTAAATTCTAACTAATTTGAGACCCATAGCTGTGAAAAAAATCAGGGATGTTCAATTCAATTCCAGACCATCTCCTATTGTTAAATTTCATCCCTGGGATTAGTCCAGTTCAGAGTTAAATAGTCACACACCTCTAACATTGTTGTTAATCTAATTTTAAGGCATAAGATTAATTAATATTTGGGTGTTTTTTAATTAATTTTTTTTACAGCGTGGTTACAGGCCCTTCCGGCCCAACGAGTCTGCGCCGCCCATTTTAAACCCAAATTAACCTACTTGTACGTCTTTGGAATGTGGGAGGAAACCGTAGCACCCGGAGGAAACCCACGCAGGCACGGGAGAACGTACAAACTCCTTACAGACAGCGGCTGGAATTGAACCTCGAACACTGGCGCTGTTCTCCACTGTTAATAAACTTCACCAATTGACATTCTTTGTTAGTAGTTCCCACGTCTGGGATTTGTTCACCTTTATCAAACCAACTCCTGGGAATTTGGTCTCTATTCACAAGTGCAACCTCTGGGATTTGCCCATTGTTTATAAATCTCAGGGATTGTTTTCACTTATATAAATTACAAACCTGGATTTGTCCAGTTACTGAAGCCCTCATCGGTGTTTTGTAAAATTTTAATGAATCTCACACCCAGTATATGTCCATTGCCAATAAATTACACACCTGGTATTTGTTCATGTGAATAAAACTCACTCCTGGGATTTGTTAGCATCTGGGATTCACTAATTTATTGTTAATAAATGTCACATGGCCTTTGTTCATTTTTAATAAATTTCATTTTTAACATTTGCTCACACTTAATAAATCACACTCCTGGAATTTGTTCACTATCAATTAATCTCACACGTAAGGTTTGTTCACTGCTATTAAATCACAAACCTGTAATTTAACCAATGTTAATAATCATGGATCTGTTCACTGTTAGTAAATCATACACCTGTGATTTGTTTGCCTCTTTATAAGTCTGTCATCTGGGATATGTTAATAAATTTCACATCTGTGATTTATCCATGGTTAACAAGCTCCACATCTGTCATTATTCCATTGATAATAAACATTATATCCGTGATTTGTTCACTCTCAATAAGCCTCACATCTGGGATTTGTCCATTGCTAACACATCTGAAAACTAGGATTTGTCCACTGTTAATAAATCTTACACCTGGAATATGTCAGATAACTGACATGTGAGCACTTCTAATGAACCTCACCCCTATGATATGTCCTCCATTATTGCAATCTCATTCTTGGAATTTTGCATTTTTTTAATAAAACTCACATTCATGATTTCTTCATGGTTAATAAATCAAGTACTTAGGATTGGTTTGCAATCAGACAACTGTGATGCATTAACCCTTAATAACTGATACACTTAACAAATCTCCACTGTGAAACTACCTGACAACTGGCACTTGAACATTTTTGGTAAATGTTACAGCTAAGATTTATTCATTGTTAATAAAGCTCACACGTCGAATTTGTTCACCTTTATTACATGTCTGGGATTTGTCCACTCTTACTAATTCACACACTTAGGATTTGTTGGCATACCTGTTATTTGTCCACAAGGATTTGACAATTGTTAATAATTTACACACCTGGGAAATTAGTTTACAGCAGTGATTTAGAGGCATAGAGTTGTACAGCAGAGAACAAGGCCTTGGGCCCACTACATCCATGCTGACCTTTTTGCTGACCTGCACTAATCCCATTTGCCAATACTAGGACTATATTCTGTTATCCTTTGCCTATTTAACATAGTAATTGTATTTGATTCCACCACCTCCTCCTCCAGATAGCAACAGCTCTCTGTGTAAAAATAAACTTCCCCCTCAGATCCCCTTTAAAACTTACAGTCTCTTCCTACAACTAAAGTCCTCCAATCCAGACAATATCCTGATGAATCTTCTCTGCAACCACATCCTTCCCACTGTGTGACAAGCAGAACTGTGCACAATACTCCCGTGTGGCTGAACCAGTGTTTTGTAAAATTGCATTATAATGTCCTAACTGTTATATTCTATGCCTCTAGCTATAAAGCAAGCATGCCACATGGCTTCTTCACCACTCTATTTGCCTGTGTTGCCACTTTCAATGGACTATGGACTTGAACCCCTAGGTCTCTCTGTTCATCAATATTCCCTAATGCTCGACTATTTACTATATATGTCTTACCCCTATTTGCCTTATCAAAATGCATCACCTCACACTTGTTAGGAATAAATGCCACCTGCCAATGCTCTGTCCAGTTTTCCACTTGATGCTATAGCCTTAGACAACTTTCACAAGAACACCAGAAAACAGGAGCAGGAGAAGGCCATCAGGCCCCTCAAGCCAATGGGTCCACTATCTCTGCAGCCACTTCCTTTAAATCCCTTGGGTTCAAAGATTGGGTCCTGCCAATTAGTCTGTGAGTTTCTCGAATATTTTATCCTTTGTGATTGAGATTTTTTACAAGTTCCTCCCTGTTATTTGAAATTAGCTGAGCCTTGGGTATTTATCCATCCTTATGTGTTCCAAGACATCTAACACCTACATCTTCTTAATACTGACATGGTCCAGTCTATCAACATACTCCTCTCAGAACTCACTATCATCCATGTCCTTCTCCTTGGTGAATACAGAGGAAAAGTATTCATTTAGGACCTTGCCTACGTCCCCTGGCTCCACACATAGATTACACCTTTGGTTCCTAAGGAGATCTATTATTTCCTTGCACTTAATATAAGTAAAGAATGACTTGGGCTTCCTTTTAATCTCACCTCCAAGGATATTTCACGGCCCCTTTTTTACCCTCTGAATTCCTATCTTAAATAATCTTTCACGCCCTCAAGAGACTCGCTTGATTGTAGTTGCCTATACCGGTAATGTGCTTCATTTTTTTCCCTGATGTCGTCATCTTTGCTTGCACTCTTATCAAAACATGCTGGCCCTGAAGTCTTGCTAACTCTCTTTTGGAAGACTCCCACTTGTCAAATGTTGTTTTACCCACAAGCATCTGCTCCTAATTTACTTTCGCCAAGTTCTCTCTTACTCAATTGAAATCAAATTTTAGATCTTAACTTGAGAACCAATCTTATCTCTTTCCATAACTACATTGAAATTCAGATAATCATGGTCATTATTTCCATAGTGTTTCCCAAATGACATATCCACCAACTGTCTGGATTCATCTCCCAATATGAGGTCAAGTGCAGCCTCTTCTCTGGTAAGACCATCAACATACAGTCTCAAAAACTATCTTGGATGCAGTTAGCAACTTCCACCCCATCTAAGACCCTTGCACCAAGGCAATCCTAGTCAATACAGGTGACCCTGCATTACAGGAGGGTAGCATTCTTAGAAAATTGTCTATTTCATGATTTTCCATAATGTAAAGCCACATCATCTGTGCATGTGATCAGAAACACACATTGAAAAAAATGTTGTGATTATTAATTTACTTTTTTTCCACATAAGTTCTGTGGGAGGGAATTTTATTCCATATTTCAAATTTTTGGGTAGTGATTTATGAATTCTGTAAGGGAAAATTTCCATTACCCGATCGGCTGTAACACTGGAGTCACATGTATTGTGAAAGTTACTATCCCCACTGCTATAACCATATTGCTATAACTATAATCCACCTTTCTGGATTTGCTTACATATCTGTTCCTCTAATTCCTACCGATTATTGGGAGGCTGAGAGTATAACCCCAGCAAAATGATCGCCCCGCTCGTATTTCTAGGTCCTATCCTTATGGCCTTGTTGGACGTACTCTGCAAGATATTCTTTCTACACACTGCTGTGATGTTCTAACCAATTAGAAGCGTGACTTCCCCTCCTCTTTTTCATCAACCTCTTTCACACCTGAAACATTACGCTGCCAGTCCTGCCCATCACCCAACCATGTTTCTGTGATTGCAATAATGTTGTAATTCAATGTGCTGATCCATGCTATATGCTCATCTGATTTGCTTGTAAGGCTCCTTGCATTAAAGTAGATGCAGGTGAGCCTACCAGCTCCATCATGTTCCCTAACCCGCCTCTATCTGCTCTGCTCACTGAACTTGCTTGATTTATCCTTTACATTCAAGTCAATCTCTGCCACACTGTGATTGAGTTTCCCACCCCCTCTGCCAAATTAGTTTAAACCCTACAGAAGTAGCATTATTTCTGATGAGGACATTGGTCTCCTTCCGGTTTAGGTCTTCACTTGTTCATTATTAATCATTCTCAGAGCTATGATTTGTCTACCATTAATAAATCTCACATCTGTGACCTGCTCACTGTTATTAAGTCTGACACCTGTGATTTGTTCATTATTATTAAAGCTCACATTGTGATTCCTGCGCTCTTAATTAATTTCACACTCAGGATTTGTTCACTATTAACAAATCTGGGCTACTTGGTATTTGTTAACTGTCAATAAAACATCCACTAGGATTTGTTCAATATTAATAAATCATACATCTTTGATTTATTGTTTCCTAATAAATATGACATATAATACCTGTCCAGATACACTGAGAATCATAGAGGTTTGCAGCAGAGAAACAGGCCCTTTGGCCCATCGCATCTATGCCGACCCTTATGCCTATCTAGACTAATCCCACGTCTGTATTAACTTCATATCTCTCTATGCCTTGATCATTCAGGTGCCTATCTAGATGCCTCCAAAATGTTGTTACTGTTCCTGCCTCCACCACCTCCTCTGGCAGCTCATTCCAGGTATCAACTACCCTTTGTGTGAAAAATTTACCCCTCAGATTGCCTTTAAACCACCTCCCTCTCACAAACCTCTGCCCTCTAGTTTTAGACACCTCTACCATGGGAAACAGACTCTGGCTATCTACCCTGTGAATGCCTCTCATAGTTTTATTTACCTCGGCCATGACACCTCTCAGCCTCCCTTGCTCCAGGGAAAATAGACCCAGCTTATCCAATCTCTTCTTATAACTCAAGCACTCCAATCCAAGCAACATCCTTGTGAACCTTTTCTCTCCCCTTGATCACATCTTCTGTGTAGTGTGGCAACCAGTGTACACAATATTCCACATATGGCCTAACCAACATTTTGTACAACTGTAACATGATATCCTGTACTCCTCAGCCGATGAAGGCAAGCATGCCATATACTTTCTTCACCACCATGCCTACAAGTATTGCCACTTTCAGGGAACTATGTACTTGTACTCCAAGGTCTTTTTTTATCCAAAATAAACTTTATTCATAATAAAAGACAAACTATATACAATAATAGACCAACCACTGACCCTGGAGGAGCTGACTGGCTCCATCTGTTCCTTTGATTCGAATAAAACTCCCGGAAGTGATGGCTTACCGGTGGAGTTGTACTCGGTTCTGTGGGACTGGATGGGCCCAGACCTGCTGGAAGTGTACAATGCTATGCTTCTGTCTGGCGGCATGTCAGAATCCATGAGGAAGGGCATCATTATCCTCATCTACAAGCAGAAGGGGGAGAGGGCGGACAACAGAAATTGGAGACCCATCTCACTGTTGAATGTAGATTACAAGATCCTGTCCAAGGCCATCGCCAACAGGGTCAAGTCTGCTCTGGGACAGGTGATCCACCCGGACCAAACCTGTGCTGTACCTGGCAGGAAGATCTTTGACAGCCTCGTGCTGCTCAGGGATACCATCGCCTACGTGAAGGACAGAGGGGTGGACACCTGCCTGGTCAGCTTGGACCACGAGAAGGCCTTCGACAGGATATCACACACGTACATGTTGGACGTGCTCTCCAAAATGGGCTCTGGGGAGGGAATCAGGAATTGGATCCAACTGCTCTACACAGACATCTGTAGCGCAGTTCAAATCAATGGGTGGGAAACAGATAGCTTCCTCATCAAGTCTGGAGCCAGGCAGGGCTGCCCTCTCTCCCCTGTCTTGTTCGTGTGCTACATAGAACCCTTGCTGAATCCATCAGGAAGGACGAGAGCATCAGAGGGTTGACGTTGCCAGGCAGTGAGGTCACCCAGGTGAAAACCTCCCTGTACATGGACGATGTCGCCGTCTTCTGCTCAGACCCAAGTTCAGTTCGCAGATTGATCAGCATCTGCGACCAGTTTGAGTTGGCATCCAGGGCCAGAGTCAATCACACGAAGAATGAGGCTATGCTCTTCGGCAACTGGCCCGACAGATCCAACGTCCCCTTCACCGTCAGGCCTGACTATCTGAAGGTGCTGGGGATCTGGATCAGAGGAGCTGGGGCATGCAGCAAAAATTGGCGGGAGTGGATTGGGAAGGTGAAGCAGAAACTGGGACCGTGGGAACGGAACTCCCTATCTATAACTGGGAAGAACTTGGTCATCAGGTGTGAGATGCTCTCAGGGCTGCTCTACTTGGTGCAGGTGTGGCCTGTTCCTCACTCCTCCGGCTTGGAAATCACCTGTGCTGTCTTCCGGTTCATCTGGGGATCCAAGTTGGAGCGGGTTCGATGGGTCACCATGCACAAGTCCCTGGACAATGGGGGTAAAGGTATCCCCAATTTCACCCTCATCCTGATGACCACCTTCGTCTGTGGCTGCATCAGGCTGTGTGTGGAACCCAAGTACGTGGGCACCAAGTGTCACTACATATCGATGTTCTACCTGTCCCTGTTGTTGCGAAGGATGGGCCTGGCCCCGTGGCCACACGGCATCCCAGTCAGCTGGATGTTGCCACACTACCTGTCCTTCGTGGAAAAGTTCTTCCAGACCAACACCTTTGACCACAAGTCCATCAGGCAGTGGTCAGCACGGAACATCCTGCAGACACTGCAGGAGAAGGACTCGATGAATACTGTGGGGTGGTTCCCTGAGCAGTCTGTCCAGACCATCTGGCGGAATGCCTCATCACCAGAACTCACCAACAAGCACCAAGACCTCGCTTCGCTGGCGGTGAGAGGGGCCCTCCCGGTCAGATCCTTCCTGCATGGTCGGAACATCAATCCCAGCGCGCGCTGCCCCGTGAGGACTGCGCAGGGGATGAGACGGTCACCCACCTCTTTGCAGGCTGTGGGTTTGCGAGGATGGTGTGGCGAAAGATGCAAGGGTCCTTGTCACAGTTCATCCCCAGCAGCTGTGTAACGGAGGATTCTCTGATCTACAGGCTGTTCCTGGGGACATCGACTGCTGCTGGAAAGTCATCAACTTGGTGAAAGATGCCCTTTGGGCTGCCCATAACTTTTGTTGGTCTCCCAGCACTGTGAGATGTCCGTAGGGGAATGCTGCCAATTGGCACATTCCAGGCTGCAGGAGTACGTGCTGAAGGACGCACTGAAGCTGGGTGCAGCCAATGCAGGGGCTCGGTGGGGAAGGACGACAGTTTAGGGTTCTTCAGCCACAGGAGAGGGAGGGGCGGGGTCAGGCGAGGAAGCCCCTTAAAGATTGTAAATATGGGATTGGGGTATCACCCCAAGGAGCCACACGAGTGGCTTCGGTGCTGTGGTTTGTGTAAAAAGTAACACTAATAATTGATCTGTACATGAATGTAAAGGTTTGCACTGTTTTATTATT
Organism: Pristis pectinata; assembly: GCF_009764475.1. Lineage (NCBI taxonomy): Eukaryota > Metazoa > Chordata > Chondrichthyes > Rhinopristiformes > Pristidae > Pristis > Pristis pectinata. The sequence continues at coordinate 54,031,007 of NC_067413.1, forward strand.
GTTTTATTCTTGTACTCCAAGTCTATCTGTTCAGCGGCACTCCCCAGGGCCCTGCCGTTCACTGTGTATGTCTTGTTGGGTTTAACTTCCCCAATGCATCACTTCACACTTATCTGAGTTAAATTCGATCCTCTTGTAACCTCAGGCAACCTTCTTCACTGTCCACTATACCAACAACTTTGGTGTCATTCACAAACTTCCTATTCCTGCCACCCAAAATTTTCATCCAAATCATTAATAAATAAGACAAACAGTAGGGAATGCAGGCACATCGCTGGTCACAGCCCTCCTATCTGAAAACCAGCTCTCCATTACCACCCTCTAACTCCTTCTACCAACCTAATTTTTTATCCAATTGCCTAGCTCATCCTGAATTGCATGTGTTCTAGCCTGCTGGGCCAGCCTACCATGCAAGACCTTATCAAAGGCCTTGCCAAAGTGCATTCAGGCAATGTCACCTCTTCAAAAAACTCAATCAAATTTGTGAGACATGATTTCCCACGCACCAAGTCATGCTGACTGTCCCTCGTCAGTCCTTGCCTTCCCAAATGCAATTAAATCCTGCCTCTCAGAATCCCACTAGAGATGGAAGGCTCACTGGCTTGTAATTCCCAGGCTTATCCCTGTTGCGCGTAGTTAAAGGCACAACATCATTTATTCTCTAGTCTTCCATTACCTCACCTGTGGCTAAAGAAGATACAAAAATCTCTGCCAGGGCCCCAGGAATCTCCTCTCTTATTTCCCCTAACATCCTAGGATTCACCTAGTCAGGCCCTGGGGATTTATCCATCTTTATGCATTTCCAAACCTCCAGCATCTCCTCCTTCACTGTCAACGAATGTCATTGTCTTGCATTGGAATTCCTCAGTGTTAAACTCTCAGTTCTTTGATTTTATTGTTAGTAAATCTCACACTTAAAATACATTAACTGTTAATCTCACACCTTCAATTTATGCACTGCTAATATATATCAAATTTTCAGTTGGTTTTCTGTTACTTCATCTCACACACGATTTTGATAATAATTTTGACTATTATGATTTGTCCATTTTAAGAATTCTCATACCTGGGGTTTGTTACTGTTGATAAATCTCATACTTGAGGTTTATTTCACTGCTAATATATCTCAACTGTGTGATTTTTTTTCACTGTTAAATCTCGCTCCTGATATTTGTCCACTGTTAATAAGTCTTACACTTTGAACTTGTCCTCTCTTCTAAATGTCACACTTTGGTATTCATCAACTGTTTATTAATCACACCCCTGGAATTTATTCAACATTAATAAATCAAACACAACCGGGAGTTGCTTGATCTAATTAAATCAAATACCTGATATTGTTTGCTCTCATTAAATTTAACATTTGATATTATCTATTGTTAATAAATCCCAAAGTTTTCACCTGTAATTTGTCCAGTTACTAATTGTCATGCCAAGGATTTATTTGCTATTGATAAATCTCACTAATGGGCATTTCTGACTGTCAATAAATCTCATCTTTGGGATTTCTTCCCTACTAATAACCCTGATTGCTGGGATTTGTTCACTATCAATAGACCTTACACCTTCAATTTGTGCATTGTTGATAAATTTCAAGCTTTCAGTTGCTCTACTCTTTCTCATACTCACACCTCTGATTTTTCCTTTGCGAATAGTTTTGACACCTAATAATTCCTAAACCTAGGATTTGTTAACTGTTGATAAAATTTATATGTAAAAACAGAAAATGCTAGAAATATTCAACAAGTCAGATGACATCATTGGAAGGTAACAATTCAGATTGATGAACTTTCTGTCATCAGCCTGAAATATTAACATCGTTCCTTTCTCAGACACTCCCCGACCTGCCGTGTATCTGCGGCAATTTTGGTTTTACATAGAAACACACTCATTTTGAGCAGAAGTAGGCTATTCAGCCCCTCATGTCTGCTCGGCCATTTGGTATGATCATGACAAATCACCTGTTCTTGCTTTCTCCCTGTAGTTCTTGATCTTTTTGTCCATTAGTACTATACTTAGATGACCACTTTGGGAAGCACCTGCACTCTTCAATGGTCAGCTTGAGCATCCGGTTGCATGTCACTTCAACTCCCCTTCCTATTCCCACATGGACCTGTCTGTACTCGGCCTTCTCCACTGCCACAGTGAGACCAAACACAAACTGGAAGAACAGTACCTCATATTCCACCTGGGCAGCTGACAGCCCGATGGTATGAACACTGACTTTTCCAATTTTAGGTAATCCACTCCCTGTGTTCCTTTCCCACCCCCTTCCATTCCACCTGGGTTCTCTCTCCCTTTGTTCAACTTTCTGATTTCTATCTGCCCATCACCCACACACCTATCCACAGGGGTTCCTTCTCACCTGGTCTACCCTCCTTGTCTCCTCTCCCCTCTGGTTCCATGTGCCCATCATCCCTTATCTGATTCCACATCAACTACCAGTCTCTGTCTTTACTTTCCTCACTGACCTCCCCACCTGGTTGCATCTACCCTTTCTTCATTTTTTCCTTATCTATTTCCACCTATCACCCACCAGCCTCTGTCTCTAAAGTCCCCCCTCGCTGTCCTCACCTGCTTCCATCTGCCCATCATCTCCCACCTCACCTGGTTCCACCCATCACCTTCCAGACCTCCCCTTCATCCCTTTATATCGGCTTATTTCCCTCTCCACTCTCAGTCCTGATGTAGGGTCACAGCCCGAAATGTCGATCATCCCTTTGCCTCCACAGGTGATGTTTGACCCACTGAGTAACTCCAGCAGTTTTCTTTTGCTCCTGTATGATATTTAACTTCTTCTTGAATATATTTAATGATTTGGCCTCAACCGCCTTCCAGATGCCACTGTATTCTTTTTTTTGCTTATCAATAAATCTCACACCCAGGCTTGGCATCTGTTCATAACAGAAGTCACACTGGGCATTTGTTCACTTTTGACAAATCACACAGCTAGAATTTGTCTGATGTGAATGACTCTGGCACATCTGGAATTTACCTGATATAATTTAATCAGCTTCCTGGGGATCATTTTCTGTTATTAAGTGTGACAATTGATATTGTACATTATTAATAAACCTCACACCTGGGATTTGATCACTCTTAAAACACACATGGGAGATTTGTTCAATATTAATAAATCACACGTCTGGAATTTATCTTATCTTAATGAATATGACACATGGTACATGTCCAGATATAATTGTTCACCTGATAAACTTTGCATATTCAATTCTTTTCACTGCTAATAAATCTCATACATGGGATTTGCACGCTGTTAGAAAATCTCACACCTAGTATTTGTTTATTGATATTTAGACACACACCAGGGATTTGTTCACTGTTATTAAATTGCACATCTGAAAGTTATCCTTTCTTAATGAACATAACTCATGTCCAGATACAATTGCTCATTGTCAAGAAACCTCACAAATTCAAATATTCACTGTTAGTAAATCTCAAACCTGATATTTGTATGCTATTCATAAAACTCACATCTGTAATGTTTATTGTTAATAAATATCACAGCTTTGATTTGAATGGTAGTGAATTTCAAATCTTCAGTTGGTTCACTGTTACCTAATCTCACACTTTTGATTTGTTCTTTGTAAATAACTGACATGCATGATTTGTTGCAGATTAATAATTCTCATGCCTAGGATTTATTAACTATTGTCAAACCTTATCCTTGGACTTGTCAACTGTTAATAAATCTCATCTTTGACATTTGTTCACTCCTATTAAATCTCACACCTGGGATATTTTCATTGTGAAACAGACATGCACTGGGGATGTGTTCAATGTTAGTAAGTCACACATCTGGGATTTATTCTTTCTCAATGAATATGACACGTTATATACCCATATACATTTGTTCACTGTTAATAAACCCCACACATTCAATTTGTTCACTGTTGATAAATCTCAAAGATGGGATTTGTTCACTGTTAATAAATTTCTCATCTGAAGTTTGCACACTGTTAATAAATCTTACCCCTAGGAATTCTTCATCATTGATAAACCTCACACCTATGATTTGTTTCCTGCTAATATACCTCAAGCCATTAACTGGTTTGCTGTAAGCTCACGCATTTGATTTATTCTTTGTTAATAATTTAATCACCTGTGATTTGTCCACTGTTAATAATTCTCATCCCAAGGATAATTTGTTAATAAATTTTACAGTTATAGCAGCCCGGACCCGCAGGATTCGAACTGCCATTGGCGGCCGTGGGCGCATGCGTGGGGGCGTGACGCAGACTAACCGTGGGGAGGGCCTTCCGGCGGGGACCGCACCTCACGTCCGCCGGAGAGGCTCTTGGTTACTTTAGCAAGCGTGCGCACTTTGTTTGAGTCAGTAAAGTGTGTTCCAGTCCAGCATCCGTGCTTCTGCGTTTTCTTTTCTGCCACGCGTCGCGTACGGCTACACAGTGTTAATAAATCTCACACCAAGGTTTGTCCATTGTTAATAAATCATACATATGGCATTTGTCCACTGTCATTGAATCTCACATCTCACATTTTGTGCGTTTTTCATACCAGAGGTTTGCTCACTGTTTATAAAGATTATATTTGGGATTTGTTTACTGTTGACAAATATCAAGGCCGTGATATGTTCAATATTACTAATTCTCATAACCAGTTTTTTTTCACTATTACTAAATCTCACAGGAAGCATGTGTCCTCTGTTAATAACTCTCCCACTTGGTATTTATTCTCTGTTCATAAATCTCCCACCCCAGGTGTTCTACATGTAGCAGTACTGGTACAACTGGGTGACCATTTCAGAGTGCATTTCAGAATCAACCTTATGGGTAGGTCTGGATTCACATATAGGCTGGACTGAGTAATAATTGCACATTTCCTCCCTGAAGAACATGAGTGAACCAGAAGGATTATTTCTGACAATCCAATAGTTCTTTGTTGTTACCATTACTAAGATTAGCTCATGTTTGTTTTTGCCCTCACTAGATCACTAAATTCCACAGATGCATGGTGGGAATTGAGTCTGCTAACTTACCCTCTGTACCAGTAACATATCTAACAGTTTACTGGCGATACAAAATTTGGTAGGCATATGAGTTTGTGGAGGATGCAAGAAACTTCAAGGAGGTATTGACAGGCTAAGTGAATGGGTGAAGAATTGTTGGTGAATATAATGCTGCAATATATGAAGCCATACACTTTGGTCAAACAAATAGGAAAATAGAGTACTTTTTAATTGGTCAGTTAATTGGTGAGGTGTTGCTGAGGAGAATTTGAATGTCATTGTACATGAATCACTGAAACCAACATATAGCTACATCAAGCAATTGGGAAGGCAAATGATATGTTGACTTCTATTGTTAAAGTTTTGAATATAAGAGGAAAGACATTTTACTGAAATTATTTAGGGCTGGGAGGGCCCCATCTGGAATATTATATTCAGGCTTTATCTCCCAACCAAAGAAAGGTTCACCAAACCGATTCCTGAGATGGGGGTTTTTGTCATATGAGCAGGGGGATTGGGGGGTGGGAGTTGTTGCTGATAGGGTAGTTTCTCCCTTGACTGGAGATGTTTAAATTGTGGCCTTGTTATTAGCTGGGAATTATGGATTCCAGTCACAGGAGATTTCCAATAAGTGCAGCCTTTAGTGCATTGTAATAGTTTTAATACAAGTGGTTTGATTATAAAAATTGGATAAAAGTTATTAATACACCACTAATGCTGGGAGAAATTAAACTAGAAAATGTAAAGTTAATGATTTACCAAGTCTACAAATCAATGCTGATGACACTGTGCATATTCAATGGCACATTACCACCTATTACATTTCTAGAGAAACTACAGTACAGTGACCCTATTAATGCCAGGGTCAGATGTAGTTCTATATACGTACACTAAAGAATCTGAGGAAACTGATATATAATACAGCAAAAAAAGATGATAGTACATCTGTGCTCTGGACAATACAGTTTCATTTTGCAAGAAAGAACAGAATATTTTGAATAGAGCAGAATTTCCATACTCGCAAATTAACCTGATGTAACTGCATTAGACTCAAAGCACACTTCTGAAATCTCATTAGCATGAATAACAATTACTTAAAGACCATGGATATGGTCTTTAAAAGAATATTTTTTATATTCTTTAAAAGAATATTTTGAATAGAGCAGAATTTCCATACTCGCAAATTAACCTGATGTAACTGCATTAGACTCAAAGCACACTTCTGAAATCACATTAGCATGAATAACAATTACTTAAAGACCATGGTACCTGGGATGAGAGGAGGGACATATTGCACTGGGGTGTCCTTTCTCCTTGGCTTTTTCTGCTCAAGTTCAATATCCTTTGACTCATCTTCAGGTTTTTCTTTTTCAATTTCCTCATTTATTTCGCAGGTCTTTATTAGCTGCTCTGAAAGGTTTGAAAATTCATCTGTCAGGAAGAAATGTGAAGAGATATGTTTAAATAAACTGCTCAGGTCATAATCATCAAAAGCATAAACAAAAACAAGCCAGACAATAATAATCCTGTTCAAACAGGGAAATTCAAAAGAGAAATTACTTTTCCAGCAGCAAACAATTGATCAATATGCAATTCTGGTGTTTGAAAACCAATCCACTGAAAGAGTTAATTTGCAAGTTGTGGAAGGTACCGATGTTCTTATGAAACGTTCCAGCATAACTGGGGTTTGCATAACGATAATTTCTTCTGGTCCCTGATAACGTGTGGTTAACATGCAACTTCTAAAATCTCTGACCGTGCTGGAGTAAAATCTCCCATGCCCTAGTGTGGGGGCCTTATGTGTTCTTCATGTCACTGGTAGACTCACGGACATATCATATCTCCAACCCTAGCACCAGCAACAATCTCAAAGTCAAAGTCGAGTTTATTGTCATATGCATAAGTACACACATGCACAGCTGCAATGATAAACTTACTTGCAGCAGCATCACAGGCACATAACATCAGATAAGCAGCATTCAAAAGAAAAACATAAATTAAACATAAATACTACACAATTTTTACAAGAAAGAACACCATTAGAACAAAAAAAGAGTCAATTTTAGTGCAAAGTAGTCATAATGTTGCTATATTGAGGTAGTGATTAGGATTGTGTAGGCTGGTTCAAGAACCAAATGGTTGAAGGTTAATAGACATTCTTGAACCTGGTGATGTGGCTTTGGTACCTTCTGCCTGATGGTAGCTGCAAGAAAATGGCATGGCCTGGATGGTGGGGAGCTTTGATGTTGCTTTCTTGAGGCAGCCCCTCACGTAGATACTACTGGTGTGGTGGTGGGGTGGGGGGGGGGGTGTGCCTGTGATGCATTGAGCTGAGTTCATTACCCTCTGCAGCTTCTTATGTTGCTGTGCATTCAAATTGCTGTACCAGACCATGATGCAACCAGTCAGGATTCTTTCAACAGTAGATCTCTAGAGGTTTATTAGAGTATTCGGTGACATGCTGAAATGCTTTAACGTCCTAAGGAAGTTCACTTTCCTCTTCTTGCATAATACTGTGTCTCTCTGCTCTGCTTCATCCCCTAGACTTTAATGGTATTGTTCATTTTCTACTATTTCCAGTCATTCCAAATGCAGGACAAATGGTTGGGTCAACTTACTTATATTTCTCAAGCTCACCAACATTTCTGCCACTTGCCATCAATACAGCTCTGCTTTAATGACCCTATTCTCAATTTCCTTCACACATGATCACTACCCTGCTACTCCCCCAAGCAGCAACAGTCCAAACTCAACATATCTGCAGGTTCTTTTATTTTGCTTCTTGCAACAAAGGCATAGTTATCAGTGATGTATCGTAGTTATACCCCCTGCTTCACTCAGTTCTTAAAGGTACCCATATACTTACATACACTACAGAAACAAAGTGGTTTCCAAAAGACTCACCAATTTCTCATGTACAATTTGTAATAGTGAGATTTAAATGAAAAGAAAATGAGGCAATGATGATTTAAAACTTTCCAAATGCTTTTCATCAACATTGCCCAACAACACTCTTTACATGCCTGCTGTTCAAATAGTACAGATGATAAGTGAAGTGTGGCCTCTTGCAGCTGCCTGCTTCCTGCTAATACATGCCATCTTATCCTATAGAAAAATAAGATACATATCAAAGTGAGAACAATAAGTAATTTTGTAATTGTGCAAATCATTGCAGAATAGTGTTATTAATGTAAGAAAGGGGTGAGATCAGTTAAAGGAAGAAGAAGTAAGCACAGCAGGAGATAGGTAAATTATACTGCAATGATTCTGGGAGTGTGCTGGGCATTGGGGGAACGAATTGGAATCACAGAGTCACACAACACAGAAACAGGTCCTTCAGCCCGCCATGTCCATAGTCACCAATAAAGTGCCTATCTGTACAAATCCCATATACTAGCAATTGGTCTGTAACCTTCTATGCCTTGGCAATTCAAGTATTCACCTAAGTATCTTTTAAACCTCCACCACCCACTCAGGTGATGTGTTCCAGCTTCCAACATACCCTCTGAGTGAAAAAGTTCTTCCTAGATTCCCTCTAAACCTCTTATCCCTTACCCTAAACCTGCACCCTCTAGTTCTAGATATCACTGCTATGAGGTATACTTTCCTACTATCTACTCTATCTATGCTGCTCATAATTCTGGTTACCTCTATCAGGTCCCCCCTCAGCCTCGTCTGTAAAAACAAACCTGGCCTTTCCAGTCTCTCCTCATAACTGAAACCTTCCATCCCAGGCAACATCCTGGTGAATCTCCTCTGAACCCCATGCAGTGCATTCACATCATTTCTTTGGTGTAGTGGCCAGAACTGTACACAACTACACAACTGTAAGGCTAACCAAAGAGTTATAATAGATACAAATTATCCTCAATACAGTTCTTCTGAAGAGAATCCACAAATCTTCACTCATGCTGGGCTATCGGAACAAAATCTGCATGGCAGAAGAATATTGTGTTTGTGCTGCCTACTTTCCCTGACAAATTTTCCATTACAATATGGTGAAGAGTTGGGGTGGGCTGCATGGATCAGGCCTTGAATCTTCCACTAACCATCTCTGAAGTCAGAGTTCACCTTCCATTTCAAACTGAAACAAAGCTTAATGTGGAACAGGACCAGTAGCTTCACATTTCTGGTTACAGAGTTTTCAGACAAGAGAGGGGGATAAGAAAGTAGAGGCGTAGCTATCTTGGTTAAGTAAAAAAATCACAGGTTTGAGAAGGAATGATTTGTTAGAAAGATCAAATCACAGAAACCAGCCGCTCCTCCATGGACTCCTGTTTACACCTCTCGCTGCTTTGGTGAAGCAGCCAGTATAATCAAAGATCCCACCCACCCAAGACATTCTCTCTTCTCCCCTCTCCCATCAAGCAGAAGATATGGGAGCCTGAGGGCACATACCACCAGGCTCAAGGACAGCTTCTATCCCGCTGTTATGAGACTATTGAATGGTTTCCTTATATGATAAGGCTATTGAACGGTTTCCTTGACTCACAATCTACCTTGTTATGACCTTGCACCTTATTGTCTACCTGCACTGCACTTCCTCTGTAGCTGTGACACTTTACTCTGCATTCTGTTATTGTTTTACCCTGTACTACCTCAATGCACTGTGTAATGAATTAATCTGTACGAACGGTATGCAAGACAAGTTTTTCACTCTACCTCGGTACAAGTGACAATAATAAACTGATACCAATGCTATATGGATGAACATAATGAAATGAGCAATCACACTGATGGGACTGTACCTCCAAACAGTCAAAAGGAAATAAAAGAACAAGTTTCACATGGGCACTGAGAGTGGGAGATTTCAGTGACCCTGATGTTAACTGGGATATGATTACTATTAAAGGTATGGAGGGTACAGAATTCCTGAATTGTATTCAGGAAAATTTTCTTAGATTAACATCGGACATCAGAAAAATGTTAAAAACTATTATTAAAGAAGTGATAACAGGGCATTGAGAAAATTCAAGCAATTAGCATTTTTAGCAGGAAAGATGAAAAAGCATATTATCCAAATGGTGAAAGAATGTGGAGCTCTGAGATGCAGAGGGACCTGGGTGTCCTAGTTCATGAAATGCAAAAGGCTCATATGCAGGTAGTAATTAGGAAAGCCGATGGTATGTAATTCTTTATTGCTGGGGGAAATGAATCAAAAAGTACAGAGATTAAACTTCAGTTACATAGGGCATTAGTGAGACCACATCTGCAGGACTGTGTACTGTACTGGCCTTCTTATTTAAGGAACAACGTTAATGCACTGGAAGCAGTTCAGAGTAGGTTTATGAAACTGACATATGTAATAAGCAGGTTGTCTTGTGAGGAAAGGTTGGACATACTTAGCTTGTATCTGCTCAAGTTTACAAGAGTGGTGGTTAACTTGATTGAAATATGAAATATTTAAGACACATAAGGGTCATGACAGGGTGCATGTTGAGAGGGTGTTTCCCCTTGTTGAAGCATCTAAAGCAAAGGGGTCACTGTTTAAAAATAAGTGATCGCCCATTTAGGCCAGAGATGAGGAGAAATGTTTTCTCTCTGAGAGTTGTGAATCTTTAGAATTCCTTTCCACAAAAAAGCAATGAAAATAGAGTCTTTGAATATTTTTTAAGGCAGAGGTAGCCAGATATTTGATAGACAAAGGGGAAAAAAGGATACTGGAGTTAGGCAGGGAATTTGCAGTTGAGTTTACAGTCTAATCAGCCACGAACTTACTTGAAGGCTCAAGGAGCTGTTTCTAATTCATGTGTTTGTATGCTTTTAGCTAGCATTTGTGAGACCACACTTGAAGTATGGTGCACAGTTCTGGTTGCCCAGCTATAAGAAGGATGTCATTAAGCTCAAGAGCGTGCAAAAAAGATTCACAAGTATGTTACCAGGACTGGAGAGCTTGAGTTATAAAGAGAGATTGGGTAGGCTGGGGCTTTTTTCTCTGGAACATAGGAGGCTAAGGAGTGACCTTACAGAGATATAGGAATTCAAGACACTTGGACAACTACATGGATAGGAAAGGCTTAGAGGGATATGGGCCAAACGCGGACAAATAGGACTAGCTTAGATGGGCCCAAGGGCCTGTTTCCATGCTGCATGTGAGTCTATGACTCTATGTACAAAGTTAACAATAAGTGGGGCAATTGTAGGTTTAGCTTTAAGGAATAATGCTGGTAGATGGAAAGAGTTTCAGCAGAGATAATCTTTGTATTGTGATAATTCATAGATTTAAGTTGTGGGAAAGGACAAGAATACATTGTATTGGGTTAAGGCATTGTATTGGGGTATTGATCAAGAAGTAATGTCGCAAAATGGACTGAAAACAGCTGCTTAAAGATAAATCAGTGGGAGCTTTTTAAGGAAATTCAAAAAGGTTCCAGGTAAACCTTTCCACAAAAATAAAGGGTGAGCCACCAAGTTTACAAGATGCAAAGAACACATAATAGGTAGGATAAGGCAAAGAAAAGGAAACTTATGTGAGGCACCAAAACCTTAACATCACAGAAATCCTGGAAGAGTATTAAAAAATGCAGGAACGAAATTAAAAGGAAAATTAGGAAAGCAAGGAGAGAGTATGAAACAATACTGGGGAATAAAATCAAGGAAAATCTGAAGATGCATTATATACCTAAAAAGCAAAAGAATAACTAAGGAAAGAGCAGGAACCAAAAAAGTAGCCTGAGTGTGAAGACAGTGGATGTGGATAAGGTTGTTAATCAATATTTTGCAACTGTGTTCATAAAAGAGACCAAGAATACCAATGTTGTTGTTAAGGTGAACTGGTATGAATAATTAGATGGGATAAATAAAGTAAAAGAATCCATCTTTGGAAATGGATAAATTGCCATGCTTAGATGAAATATAGGCTAAAATCCAAAGGAGCGAGGAAGGAAATTGCCGGGGTTCTGGATACAAATTTTCAGTCCTCCCTAAGGACAGGAGTGGTACCAGAGGATTGGAGGACTGCTATAGTTATACTGTTTCTTTGAAAAATGGAGTAATGTGTAACTTAAGTAATTACAGGCCACATGGTGTAATTTTCGCAGTGGGAAAATTGTTGGAATTCATTCTAAGTCACATGCGAACTTTCATTGAGGAAGTTAGAGATTAATCAGGGATATTCAATGTGGATTTGTTAAGGGAAGATTGTGGCTGAGTAACTTGACTGAAGTTTTTGAGGAGCTGACAAACAGAGTTGATGAGGGCAACGTCCTTGTTGTAGTCTACATGGATTTTAGCAAGACTTCTGATGGAGTCCCACATGGCAAGCTGGTCAAAAAAGTTATAGCTCACGAGATTCAAAGATGAGTGGTAAATCGGATCTAATAATGGCTAATAGTGGAAAGGAAAAGGTAATGGTTGAAGGGCGCTTTTGTGACTGTTCCAAAGTATTGAGTACTCATTCAGTTGCTTTTTCTAATGTACATTATTGATTTAGACCAAAATGTAGGGGATATGATAAAGATTTTTGCCTAAAACTTGTCAATGCCTAAAGCTTTAGACTGCAGGAAGACAAAGTTGGTCCAGCCAGGTTGACAGAGAAATATCAAATGGAATTTAATCCACAGAAGTGCGAGATAACACATTTGGGAAGGTGCAACAAGACAACACAACACACAATAAATGGCATCATGTGTGGAGGAACAAAGGAACTTTGGAGTAAATGATCACAATTCCTCACAAAGGTTAATAAGTCATTACGGGATGCTATTCTTTATCAACAAGTAGATAAGACCAGGGAGCTTATGCTATCGCTAGTTGGGCCATAGCTGAGATACTGTGTACAGTTCTGGTCACCACATCACAGCAAATATGTGATTGTACTGGAGAGAGTGTCAAAGAGATTTACAGGGATCTTACCACACTTGGAAAATTGTACCTAATCAGGAAACCTTGAATTATTAGAGTTGTTTTCTTTGGAACAGAGGAGGTTGAGGGCAGACTTAATTGAGGTGTGTAAAATTATGAGGGCCAAGATAAGAGTAAATAGGAAGGATTTAATTCCTTAGCAGGACAGTTAGAAATCAGGAGGCATAGATTTAACGTAATTGATAGAAGGATGTGAGAAGAGATGATGAAAATTCATTTCACCCAGAGTGTGGGAAGGGTCTTTAACTCACTGCGTAAAAGTATGAAAGAGGCAGAACACACCATCACATTTAAACAATGCTTAAATGTGTACTTAGAAACATAGAAACTAGAAAAAACTACAGCACAATTCAGGATCTTCGGCCCACAAAGCTGTGCTGAACATGTCCCTACCCTAGAAATTACTAGGCTTACCCATAGCCCTCTCCATGTACCTATCCAACAGTCTCTTGAAAGACCCTATCGTATCCGCCTCCACCACAGTTTCCGGCAGCCCATTCTGCAGAGTCACCGCTCCCCGAGTAAAAAACTTACCCCTGACATCTCCTCTATACCTACTCCCCAGCACCTTAAACCTATGTCCTCTTGTGGCCACCATTTCAGCCCTGAGGAAAAGCCTCTGACTATCTACCCAATCAATACCTCTCATCATCTTATATATCTCTATCAGGTCCCCCCTCATCCTCCGTCTCTCCAAGGAGAAAAGGCCGAGTTCCCTCAACCTGCTTTCATAAGGCATGCTCCGCATTCCAGGCAGCATTCTTGTAAGTATCCTCTGTACCCTCTCTATGGCTACCACATCTTTCCTGTAGTAAGGTGACCAGAACTGAGCACAATACTCCAAGTGGGGTCTGACCAGGGACCTATATAGCTGCAACAATACCTCTCCGCTCCTAAATTCAATTCCCCAATTGATGAAGGACAATACACCATATGCCTTCTTAACCATAGAGTCAACCTGTGCAGCTGCTTTGAGTGTCCTATGGACTCGGACACCAAGATCCCTCTGATCCTCCACACTACCAAGAGTCCTACCATTAATACCATATTCCGCCAACATATTTGACCTACCAAAATGAACCACTTCACACTTATCTGAGTTGAACTGCATCTGCCACTTCTCAGTCCAACTTTGCATCCTATCTGTGTCCCTCTGTAACCTCTGACAGCCCTCCAAACTATCCACAGCACCCCCAACCTTCGTGTCATCCGCAAACTTACTAATCCACCCCTCCACTTCCTCATCCAGGTCGTTTATAAAAATCACAAAGAGTAAGGATCCCAGTACAGATCCCTGAGGTACACCACTGGTTACCAACCTCCACTCAGAATATGACCCTTCAGCAACCAATCTTTGCCTTCTGTGGCCAGCCAGTTCTGGATCCACACTGTAATGTCCCCTTGGATCCCATGTCTCCTCACCTTCTCCATAAGCCTCGCATGGGGTACCTTATCAAATGCCTTGCTGAAATCCATATACACTACATCTACTGCTCTCCCTTCATCAGTGTGTTTAGTCACATCCTCAAAAAATTCAATCAGGCTCGTAAGGCAGGACTGGCCCTTACCAAAGCCATGCTGTCTATTCCTAATCATATTATACCTCTCCAAATGTTCATAAATCCTGCCTCTCAGGATCTTCTCCATCAGCTTACCAACCACTGAGGTAAGACTCACCGGTCTATAATTCCCTGGGTTATCCCTACTCCCCTTCTTGAATAAGGGAACAACATCCGCAACCCTCCAATCTTCTGGAACCTCTCCCGTTTCCATCGATGAGGCAAAGGTCATCATCAGAGGCTCCACAATCTCCTCCCTCGCCTCCCACAGCAACCTGGGGTATATCTCATCCGGTCCCGGCGACTTATCTAACTTGATGCTTTCCAAAAGTTTCAGCAGCACCTCTTTTCTAACATCTACATGCTCAAGCTTTTCAGGCCGCTGCAAGTCCCCACTACAATCCCCTAGATCTTTTTCTGTAGTGAATACTGATGTAAAGTATTCATTAAGTACCTTCGCTATTTCTTCTGGATCCATACACACTTTCCCACTGCTGCACTTGATAGGCGCTATCCTTTCGCATCTCATCTTCTTACTCTTCACATACTTGTGGAACACCTTGGGGTTTTCCTTAATCCTGCTCGCCAAGGCCTTCTCATGTCCCCTTCTGGCTCTCCTAATCTTCTTCTTAAGTTCCTTCATTTCAGCCTTGTACTCTTCCAAATCTCTAACATTACCCAGCTCTTGGTACCTTTTGTATGCTTTTCTTTTCCTTTTGACTAGATTTATTATAGCCTTCGTACACCACGGTTCCTGTATCGTCTCGTGACTCCCCTGTCTCATTGGAGCATGTCTATGCAGAACTCCAATCAAATACCCCCTGAATATTTGCCACATATCTTCCGTACATTTCCCAGAGAACATCTGTTCCCAATGTAATCTTCCAATTTCCTGCATGAGAGCCTCATAATTCCCTTTACTCCAAGTAAACGCCTTTCTAGTCTGTCTGTTCCTATTTCTCTCCAGTGCTAACATAAAGGAGATAGAATTATGATCACTATCACCAAAATGTTCACTCAATATCAAATCAAGCACAGCCTCTCCTCTTGTAGGTCTATCTACATACTGTGTCAAGAACCCTTCCTGAACACACCTAACAAACTCCATCCCATCTAAACCCCTCACTGTCTGGAGATGCCAGTTGATATTTGGGAAATTAAAATCCCCCATCACAACAACTCTGTTATTCTCACACCTTTCTAGGATCTGTTTCCCTATCTGCTCCTCAATAATGCTGTCACTATTGGGCAGCTGAAAAAGAACACCCAGTAAAGTTATTGACCCCTTCGTGTTCCTAACCTTGACCCACAGAGACTCCATAGTCCACCTTTTCTGCAGCCGTGACACTATCTCTGATCAACAGTGCCACTCCCCCACCTCTTTTGCCTCCCTCCCTGTCTATCCTGAAATGTCTGAAACCCAGCACTTGAATCAACCATTCCAGCCCCAAAGCCATCCAAGTCTCTGTAATGGCCGCCACATCATAGCTCCAAGTATTGATCAAAGCTCTAAGCTCATCTGCCTTGTTCACAATACTCCTTGCGTTAAAATAGACACATCTCAAGCCTGTCTGAACACTTCCCTTCTCTATCACCTGCCTATGGTACTTACTCCCAGCTTCCTCTATTTGAGAGCCAAACTCCTCTTCCCCAGTCTCTCCAGTACGTATCCCACCCCACAACAATTCAAGTTTAAACTCTCCCCAGTAGGCTTAGAAAACAGTCCCGCCAGTATGTTGGTCCCCCTGGGATTCAAGTGCAACCAGTCCTCTTTGAACAGGTCATACCAGCCCCAAAAGAGGCCCCAATGATCCAGAAAACTGAATCCCTGCTCCTTACTCCAATCCCTCAACCACGCATTTAACCTCCTCCTCATTCTGTTCCTATACCCACTGTCGCTTAGCACAGGCAGTAATCTGGAAATTACTACCTTTGAGGTCCTGCTTCTCAACTTCCTTCTTAATTCTCTATAGTCTCTTTGCAGGACCTCATTCCTTTCCCTACCTACGTCGTTGGTACCAATATGTACCACAACCTCTGGCTGTTCTCCCTCCCCCTTCAGGATATCCTGGACGCGATCCAAAACATCCCGGACCCTGGCACCTGGGAGGCAAACTACCTTCCGAGCTTCTTTCCTGTGTCCACAGAATCGCTTGTCTTCCCACCTAACTATAGAGTCCCCTATCACTAGTGCCCTCCTCACTCCTTCCCACCCATCTGAGCCACAGGGCCGGGCTCTGTGCCAGAGACACTGCCACTGTTGCTTCCCCCAGGTAGGCTGTCTCCCCCAACAGCACTCAAACAGGAGTACTTATTGTCAAGGGGTACAGCCACAGGGGTACTCTCTAGTACCTGACGCTTCCCCTTCCCCTTCCCCCTCCTGACTGTGACCCAATTGCCTGATTCCAATGGTCCCGGTGTGACCACCTGCCTATAACTATTCTCTATCACCTCCTCACCTTCCCTGACCAGACGAAGGTCATCGAGCTGCATCTCCAGTTCCCTGACACGGTTCCTCAGGAGCTGCAGCTTGACACACCGGGCGCAGACATAGTCTTCCCGGAGGCAGGGAGACTCCAGGAATTCTCACATCTGAGTACAGGAAACCACACTCATACTCCTTCCTTAACTCAAGTCACCTACCTTTCCTCGCCCCATTACGCCAAAGCCCCTTGAGCCAAAGCCCAGAACACTCTGCTCCCTCTCACTCTGCTGCCCGCTTCGACGCTGCCCGCTGGATATGGCGGTTGGCCTTTTAAACTGCCCGCGCCGTGCCTGCTCAGTCCAGCCCCAACTCTATTGCTTAAAACTTTTAAAACACTTATAAAAGTACCTTATAAAGAATCTAACCCTAATAATTACAACCCTATTAAAAACTAACCCTTATAATTAAAACCCTAATAAAAATGATAAAAAAGAAAAACTTACCTGCTCCGAAGTCCTCCGAAGTGAAACCCATGAAGCTTCTGAAGTTTTATTTTCTGTCTCCGCTTTTTAAACTGCCTGCGCCGCGCTTGCACAGTCCAGCCCC
Source organism: Pristis pectinata (assembly GCF_009764475.1). Lineage (NCBI taxonomy): Eukaryota > Metazoa > Chordata > Chondrichthyes > Rhinopristiformes > Pristidae > Pristis > Pristis pectinata. The sequence continues at coordinate 54,048,447 of NC_067413.1, forward strand.
CACTCTACCGCTTAAAACTTTTAAAACACTTATAAAAGTACCTTATAAAAAATCTAACCCTAATAATTAATTGAAGTGTCAAGACCCACAGGGCTTCCAGATCTGGTGCTGGAAGGACTATCAGCTGGGTCACACATTCATGAAGTGCCAGATGACCTTCTTCTGTGTTATAAATTTTTCCATAATTCTAAGATTGTCCATCAGTTCAGATTTTCACACTTCAGTAGAAACAGTTGGCTTTTCACTTCATGACTCATGTGGTGACAGGTACAGCAATGGGAAGTGAGCATAATCAGGCACAGTCCTATGTTATGTCATATTGTGTTGCATTCCCCGCATTCAAAGTAAAGGGCAGTAACCATGAATAGGTTGTGGATGGGCCTAGCATGTGCACTCAACATGTTTGCGGAGATAATGGAGGAGCTCTCCATAAACTTTCAACAGTTATCTTTGCCTGGCATTGCACCAATAGGATGTCTAATTCTATGGAAGATCAAGTACAGTAATAAAGTAAATCCATGCATAAATTAACCATGGGTTGTACATTCTGGATGCTAGGTTTTATGGTATTTAAATAGGGATAGTTGCATCACAACAGATTACTGATCTGCACCGAAGGGTTTTCCACACACTGGTAGAACAGAAGTGCAATTAAGCCATGAGACTAAGCCATGGGTGGGGCAAAGGTGAATAGGATCTCAAACTGGGGACTCCACTCACTGCATTTCCAGTTCTGCCCATGCAGCTGAATCTGCCCTGAAAGAAAGACCCAATGTTTTATGGTATCTACACAAGCTCCAAAAACTAGATGTCAAATAGGAATGTAGCAGCAGTCAAAGCAAGGATCTGAGCAGCTTGGCTCTACATATTCCTAATAGTAGGAATAGAAAGACTGAAGCATTTAAATTGTAGAAACGTATGCAGATGCATGCATGTGAAAATATTATATTGTCGTTCCTTAGTAGAGTCATATAAATTTTATTAGTTTGCACTGTTTTAATGATTTGCCCATTCATGTATAAAAGGATAATAAGCCATCATTTAAGTGAACAGCCTGATAATGGTGTTCACTGTTCATGGCTTAGTGTACTGCGTTTGTGACACTGTGGTGTGTGGGGGTGTGTGGCTTGGAAAAGTTACTATTATCTGTGGTTTGGACATCAGTGGTACTGAAGTTAACCTTGAAACTCTCCCTGGTAACAATATGAGCAGGTCAACATTACCGTCAACATCTTCCTTCTCCTCACTTCTTCCTCCTTGGTATCTCTGCAGATATTTTGAGTTCCCCCCATTTCTCCTGCAGTTCTAAACCAAATTGGTGTGCAATGTTCTTTCAAAGTATGGCCATTCAGGAGGCTCTAGCTGGTGTGTATTGAAAGCACTTCCAGAACTGCTCAGGTGCCTGAGACACATCTTCAGCATCACCTGATGAATCATAAATATGTTGTTGATGTGGCATTCATCATAGTGCTGTAAGATTTTATTGATCAGGTACCAATAGGTGTCATCAGCCAAATTTGAACTGGATCCCAAGCAACCACCACTTACGTGCAGGTCGTGGGTTTTCTGCTGAACCTTTGTCTTCAGGTGCCTATAGAGCTGTTGCTTTTTCCTTGAATAAAGGTGGAGCTTCCAATCCAGGATTGCCTTACGCTTGTCGTTGATTAGTTCATCAATCTCCTTGTCATTCTCAGCAAACCAGTCCTGGTTCTTCTTGGAGTCAGGAGATTTTTCACAGAAACCAATTATAGTCAAGTCCAGATCAGCCCATAAGTCTTTGTGTGGCTCGTGTAGTCTGGGACTTGATATATTTGTCTGTGAGGCATGTTTGACAAGAGCTGCCTTTGTGCAGAGTGTATAAGGTGCTCAGCAACTTGCTAATAATCATGGTATATGTGGGTTTTTCAGTGTTGTAAAAACAGTCTGTGTTCCAAGCACCCAAGGCCCAACCATACTGAGAGCCAAGAATGGGGTGAACTTATCATGGAGAGAGAGGTACTCAATGCCTGTTGGAAGGAAGGCTTCAAAGACCTCCTCAACCACAACTCTCTCCTTGATGTGGGAATACTGGATTTCATCTCACAGCTGCCTATTTAGACCAGCCGTGCTGCCAATCTGATTGGCAAGAAGTTGAGAAGGCTATATCCCAACTGAAAAGTATCAAACCTTGGCAGCAGGCATCATCCCCAGTGAAATTCTAAAACTCAGTGGTGAGGAGCTTTAATTGCAGATTCATCATCCACATTTTGAAAGAGGGGAACATTGCAAGAGACCTCAGAGATGCCCTGTTCATGACCATCTTCAAGAAAAGAGACGAGTACAACCATGTAACTTTAGGGACGTCCCCCTGCTTTTTGCCAGAGGGAAAGTCATCACCAAGGTCCTCCTCAACTGCTTATTTCTGGTGGCTGAAAAGATGCTTCTTAAATCACAGTGTGGAATCTGTTCATCCAGGGGAACAAGGGAAATGATCTTAACCATGCAACAACTGCAAGAAAACTGCAGGAAGCAGCATCAGCCAAATATACGATGTTTTTTCACCTCAAGAAGTCTTTGATTCCATCAACGAGAAGAGCTGTGGAACACCATCCTCAAACTTGGCTGCCCACAGAAATTCATTTTCATCTAATGTTTCTCTGTGACATCATGCAAGCCATGACACTAACCAATGATCTACAACAGAACTAACCTCAGTGAAGATTGATGTCACACAAGGATGTATCAATGCCCAAACACCTTTCTCAATTTTTCTCACTGCAGTTTTTCACCTCACCTCCAGTGAGGTAATCTTCAGAACTAATGGAAAGCTCTTTACCCTACGCAACTGCACTCCAAAACCGGGTCACCAAAACCTCAGCAGATGAACTGCAGTATGCAGGCAATGCTTGCACTTGCATACACCTGGACAACAAATTCCAATACATTGGCAACTTGTTCATTGAAGGATGGGCCTCACAATCGACGTCCGCAAGGCCAAAAGATCCTCTGCCAAACTCCCTACTGGGACACACTCCCTTCCAAAAATTAAGATTCATGATGGTAAATATTGACCACATCATTTGTATTGGGAGCTATCTCTCAATGAAGGCAGTCATTAATGATTAAATTCACCACTGCCTTCAATGTACCTTTGGCAGATGAGGAAAACAGTTATTGAAGATCAACATCTCAGATTGGGCACAAGACTGATGGACTGCCAGGAAAATGTGATTCCTTCCCTTGTATATGCTTCTGAGACCTGGACTACCTGCATGCAGCAGGCATCCCAAGGCATTGGACAAATGCCACCAATCCTCCAATTCACTGGAAGGATGAGAAAACCAATGTGTCAGCGTTCTTTACCGGGCCAACCCCCAAAACCAGAGTGGAAGCAAAAGATCCTTGATCCAAAGGGACTGCTAAGATGTAAAAAGTTATGTATATAAATAGTCCCAAAGATATAGTCATAGAGTCTTACAGAACAGAAACAGGCCCTTCAGCTCAACTTATCCATGCTGACCAAGGTGCCTAACTAAGTTAGTCCCATTTGCCTGCATTTGGCCCATATCCCTCTAAAATTTTCCTATTGTAGTTATACCTGTCTCTAAAACTTCATCTGGCAACTCATTCCATACACCCACCACGCTCTGTGTGAAAATCCTGCCCCTCAGGTCCCCTTTAAATCTTTCCCCTCTCACCTCAAACCTATCCCCCCTAGTTTCAGACTCCGTACCCTCGGAAAAAGACTATGACTGTCCACCCTATCTATGGCCCTCATTATTTCATCCCTCAACCTCCTTCACTCCTTGGAAAACAGTCCCAACCTAACCTGTTGCAATCCTTATGCAGGGTTTTGACCTGAAACATGGACAATTCCTTTCCTCCCACAGATGCTGCTTGACCCGCTGAGTTCTTCCGGCAGCTTGTTTGTTGCTCCAATCTATTCAGTCTCTCCTTATAACTCAAGCCCTCCAGTCCTGGCAACATCCTTGTGATTTTTTTTCTGCAGCTTCTCTACCTTAATCACATCCTTCCAAGAGCCTGGCAAATGGAACAGCACATAATACTCCAAGTGCAGTCTCACCAATGTCTTGTCCAGTTATAATACGACATCCCAACTCCTCTTCTCAGTGCTCTGACTGATGAAGGCAACCTTCTTCACCACTCTGTCTACCTGTGTCACCACTTTCAAGGAACTATGTACTTGTAATCTTAGGTCCCTCTGTTCAACAACACTGGCCAGGTCCCTGCCATTCACTGTGTATGTCCTGCCCTGGCTTAACTTCCAAAAATGCATCACTTTGCACTTTTTCAAGTTAAAGTCCATCTGCCATTCCTTTTCGCACTCTCCCAATTGATCTACATCTTGTTGTAACCTTAAACAGCTTTCTTCAGGAAACTTAAACTGCTCCAGGACAGAAGCACAATGGATACTTCTAAGAAATGAAGTAAACTCCTACTTCAGTGGTTCTACACCAGCTGTAATACCATGTGCTGAGGTAGTTGATGTGTGATTTGGTCTGTGAAAACACTTAATGATACCATAAACTTAAAAAAAAGGTCAAACAGAAATGAAAATTCCAGTGGGTAATTGTTGCAAGCAAAGTTCATAAAATAGGCTTCAGCAAACTAGCCATTAATTGTATATTTTCATTGGGAGGCTGCAGACTGGGGGATCCTGGATATGATACTGGTATAGTCCTGGCACTATCTGGAGTGAAAATATTGAGGGCAGTGTTACTTAATTCATGTGACCATGAGGTAATGTTGCAGGTAGTACTTCCTGTGAGCTGTACCACTCGTGTTCCCCTCTCTGTATGGATCTGAATAATACATTTATGCTTATGTTCATCATTTTGGTCCTTCCCCACTTCCCCCCCTCCCCCATAGTCTGTAAGGCAGCCAAGAGGGTACTCAACTTGATGTGATTCAGAGCAGTTACAAAGTGTAGAAAGTAAATTCTCATCAGACGTGTGAGGAAAAATCATTCCCAATTACAGGTGAGTGAAAGCCAAGTATTTATTGCTGGTGAGTGGATACATAGATAGAAAAGGAAAAATAAACTGTGTGGAGTGAAGGAAAGATGGAAAGAAAGTATATATTCACAGTTTCTTCCCAGTAAATGGAGAGCAACGTCTGGATTCAGACAGCAGGGGGTGCATGGATCCTGTCAGGTAACATCAGGCTGCAAAATGAGGATAACACTGCAAAATATTCTTCGACTGAGAGATTCATTGGTATATCCTCATTTTCTGTGGTGTAAATCCTCAATTGTGCACAATTCTGATTGTGAATTGTACTCACAACATTCTTCTTCATTTTCGGCAGTCACTCAGCATCGAGGATGATTTGTTTCCACTCCAGCTCTGCGGGTTCAAAAGGTGTCTAATGAGACCAATGTGGTACTCAAAGATACTGCCAAAGGTGGGGCAGGAGATGCTTGGCGGGGTGAGCTGTGGTTGTGGTGATGGGTGGATGAGCTTTCTCCATTGCTTTTACTGGGCTTCTGTGCATCCAGCACAAAGTGCTATCCCTAAAGCACCTTCTACATTTTGAGTGGTCAAAAGATAGAGCTTCAATGCTGGAGAGGTTGGCCTTTAGAGTCACAGAGTGATAGAGTCTTACAGCAAGGAAACAGGCCATTCAGCTCAACTCATCCGTGCAGGCTGTGTGGCTCAGAGAGCTAGTCCCATCTGTCCACGTTTGGCCCATAACCTCTTCTAAACCTCTCCGATCCATGTACTTATCTAGATGGCTTTTAAATGTTGCTAATGTGCCTGCCTCAACCACTATTTCTGGCAACTCATTCCAAATAGGCACCACCCTTTGCAATGAAGAAGCTACCCCTGATGTCCTTTTTAAATCTCTCGCCTCTGATCTTAAACCTATGCCCTCTTGTTTTTAGCATGTCCTCCCTGGAAAAAAGACTATGTGCTTTCACCCTGTCTATGCCCCTCATGATTTTATATACCTCTATCTCCTACGTCCAGGGAAGAGAGCACTGTCATTAGCTCATTTATCCTGCTAAAGGATTTGGAGGATCTTGAGGAAGCATTGTCGGTGGTTTCTCCCTAGTGGTGATGAATAGACCATGAGGTTATGCTAGGTTTGAGGTCTTGATCTTTATTTTTTCCCTCAGATGACCAATGACGGTGCTGGTGCACCTTATGCAATGTGGAATTTCTTACCCTTGCTAAGAGTTAGCTCTCCACATTTGAAACATGGTCTACCTTTTTCAGCGTCTTGCTGTGGATTGTTATTGCCAAGAAATGGTGCTGTGCAGCAGAGGCAGGTTGGTGGAGGATCTTTGTCTTGGAGATGCTTAATATGAAACTCATTGTTCATGTATGCTTCACTGCATTAGTTGATGATAACTTGGAGCTCAGCTTCTAAATGTGCATATATGAAAGCATCGTCTGCACACTTGGTCAATCGGTGAAATTGGAGAGAGGTGGCTTTGGAGAGAAAGTAGGTTGAATAACTTCCCATATGTTCTGCAGATTAGCTTCATTCCACAGGAGGTTTGTTAGAGGTAAGATGCAGTTTTGAGTGATAAAGATTTGTCCAATGATGTAGCCTTATTTGACACCAATAAGATCACATTATAGCATGCCTGGCTCTAACCACTAAGTCAAATCTTATGCAGGTTAGGTATGCATGTTATAAGCATACACAATAATGATGTTAATTCTGATGCAATGCAGATGTGTCACTTCTGTTACCAATCTATGCAAATATGTGCTCTGTATATTAATGTCCAAGAAGCTAAGAAGGACTCTCACAGCCTCTGGAAATTTTCAGGTAAATATAGAAGTTAAGCTTGGCTTTTTTGGTTGTGAATATAGGAGGCTAAGTGGTGGGTCCCATTCACCTTCTAGTGAAATAGAAGCAAGAGGAAAGGTCCCCAAGCGAGTCTTCCTTACCAGACGGGGCAATGGAGAATGTCACTGGCCAATGAGCCCTAGTCCCTCCCCCTACTCCCACTCTCCCCCATCTCTCCACGCAACTTCCTTCAGGAAGGAATGCTCCAATTTTTACATGTCTAATGACCACAGTGCCATGCCTGAAATATTTGACTGTGAAGATCATTCCAGTCAGTGGCTAGTAAATGTCATAGGCTATGGCTAACAGTGCACCTCTACATTCATGACGTGACAGAGGCTCTTTATTCATGGTGAGAGAAATTATTTCCTCTTTAGCACATGGATTTGATCAGATTGTATTTTTACAGTTGATTCATAGACCTCGTACATGTGACATTGCAGGATTCACATGTGTACTCCAGCCTATTACAATACAGGAAAGACTATTACTCATTGAATGTACAAATAAAATGTGACCAAAGTCAAAAGATCATGATGCTGGATGTTACACTGCTAGGAAGCTCTTACTGAAAAACAAAAAAAATACCTGTAGATGTTATAACCTGAAATAAGTATAGAAAATGCTGAAAAAACTGAACAGGTAAGGCAGCATCTATGGAGAGAGAAACAGTATAAATGTTTTATTGGAACTGAAGTAGCTCATTTTCATTTGAAAATATTCACTACTGCCCACCAGTGGTCCAAATGGGTGCAGTGTCTGCAAAATTAATTGCAGAGGCTTATCTGTGCCTTCTCAAGCCCACAAGGAAAAACCTCAAGCTCTACCTTTCAGAAGGACAAAGGCAGCAGTTATTTGGGTATCCCACCGATTTTATGGCAATTGAATGAAAGACATTGGCACCTGGAATTCTATAATCACTAATCCTTTGCAGTTACTCATTCACAATTTTGGAGCCACAGAATCACATAAAGGTCACAGCATGGAAGGAGGCCACTTGGACTACTTAGTACATGCCAACATGATGTATGAGCTAGTTTACACCCCCAACTTCTTCTGGTAGCCCTTCAACTTTTTTACTCTGCAGTTCTCTCTCAGGCATCACAATTGAACCTGCTTCAAATATCCTACCTAGCAGTGCATTACAGATCCTAAATTGTTGCTGGATAAAAAAAGTTATTTCTTACATAATTTTTGGTTCTTTTGCCAATCATTTTTATTCCAAGCTCTCTCGTGCTTGTCTTTCCACTAGAGGAAGAGTTTACCTCTAGCTAGTCTGTCAAGATCATTCATAACTTTATATTCCTCTATCATGTATGTTCTCCACATTCTCTAATTTAAGATACAAAATTCTTTCGAGGCTTCACTGGAGAGGCAAGGTTGATACTTCCTGTGGCTGGGCCATCCAGAACCTGGGCTAAGTGCCTCAAAATAGAGATCAGTCATTCAAGAGAGAAATGAGAAGAAATTTCCTCAACAGGTTCATGGTGAGTATACTTAAGCTGTGGAAGTTCAGTCACTGAGTATTTCAAGACAGAGGTCAACAGACTATTAGATTTTAAGGGAAAAGAGATATGGGGATAGTTCAGGAAAGTGACACTAGGATGAAGGGTCAGCATGATCTTATTAAATGGCAGAGCAAGCCCCTTAAATGGGGTTGAATGGCCTACTCCCGCTCCTATTTCTTATGTTTATACTAACTTCAGCTTCCTTACTCTATTCATATACAATAGTTTCTCATCTGTAGAAACATTCCGGCAAACCTCTTCTGCACTCTCTTTAAGATCTTCCCATCCTTGTAGAGCGCTGTGCCCAGAACATGTCATAAAAGTCTAGTTGTTTTTGAAGTAATGTTATATCATGACTTCATCGTTACATCCCTGCTCTTGTATTCTTTGGTTCTATTCATAAACCCACCAAAACGGTATGCTTTTTAAAACTCTTTTTTCAACCTGCCCTGTTCCTTTCAATGATTCATGCACGTCTGCCACAGATCTTTATAGTCATGTATGCCTTTTAGAACAGTGACTCTCCTCATTCTTCCCACTGAAATGTAACTCTGTGTTTTCTGCATTAATTTTCATCTGCCTCCTGTCTGCCCTTTACACCTGCTTGCTTATGCTCATTTTGCTTTCAAGTTTGTGTCCTCCAAACTAAATTTGTCCGAATATATTTCAAAAATTCCTGCTATTTCTTGTATTCTTTCTATTTCAGTCTATATTAGCATCATTGAAGTCTCCCATTATCACCAGTCTTGGCTTTTGCGCAGATTTGCTCCTCTCTATCCGTCCCATCAGTTGGCAGCTTAGGGCTTTTGGGAGGCCTAACAAGGGTAAGACATGCACTATGAATAGTCGGGCCATAGAGAGTATTGAGGAACAGAGGATCCTTGGTGTACAAGTGTACCCTAACCTGTAGGTAAGGTGGCGAAGAAACCAAAAGGGACTGTGGATAGCACCAAGATTGCCTTGACCCTTGATATACCTATTCCTCCTACTCGATGACTCTGGTACCTTTGTCACTAGATTGTGGAGGACACAGCAAGTGATAACAACATTGGTTGGTCTACATAGCCAATGAAAAGGCAGGCATAGCTGGGGCCCATGCGAGTACCCATGACTACACCTTTTGATTTGGAGAAGGTGGGAGGTGGGATATCAGATGCTGCCTGACCCACTGAGTTCCTCCAGCATCTTGTTTTTTGCATTAGATTCCAGGATCTGCAGTCTCTTTTGTCCCCTGAACAACTTCTCTTTTGGCTCCTCCCATTTTCACTAAACCAAAGTTATAGCCATGGGCACTCACACGGGCCCCAGTTATGCCTGCCTTTTCATTGGCTACATGGAGCAATCCATGTTCCAAACCTACCTAGGCACCACTCCCAACTCTTTCTCTGCTACATGGATGACTGCATTGGTGCTGCTTTCTGCACTTGTCTTTCACTTGGTCCATTTCCACCACTTCTCTCCCTTTCTTGATCTTTCTATCTCCATTTCAGGAGACAGACTATCCACCAACATTTACTACAAAGCCACCAACTCCCACAGCAACCTAGACACACCTCCTCCCACCCTGTCACTTGTAAGGACCCTAACCCTTTTCTCAGTTCCTCTGTCTCTGTTCCATTTGTTCTTGAGATGAGGCCTTACACTCCAGAACATCCGAGATGTCCTCCTTTTTCATAAACGGGGCTTCCCCCCAACTTATTGATTTACTGATGGGAGTCCTCATACATATCTCCTCAATTTCCCAGACCATTCAACCTCCCCCCTCCCCCCCACAACACACAGACGAACAGGGATAGAGTTCCCTGGTCCTCACCTATCACCCCACCAGCCTTCACATCCAGCACATCATTCTGCACAACTTCTGCCAGCTACAACATGATCTCACCACCAGCCATATCTTCCCCTCCCTATACCTTTCTGCTTTCTGCAGGGACCACTCTTTCTGTGACTCCCTGGGCCATCATCCCTCCCCATCTATCCCTCCCCCACCTTTCCCTGTAACCATAGGAGATGTAACAGATGTCCCTACACCTCCTCTCTCACCACCAGCCAGGGCCCTAAATAGCCCTTCTAAGTGATGCAGACATTTACATGCCTTGCTTATTGTCTCTGGTGCTCCCAACGTGGCCTCCTCTACATCGATGAAACCAGGCGCAAACTGGTCAACTGCTTCACAAACACCTGTGCTCCATCTGCCATGGCCGTCTGGAGCTCCCGGTTGCTAGGTAGTTTAATTCAACCCCCCATCCCCACGCTGACACGTCTGTCCTTGGCCTCCTCCACTGCCGGGGTGAAGTGAAATGCAAACTAGAGAAACAGCATGTTATATTCTGCGTGGGGCAGTCTACAACCCAACAGCATGAACATTGAGTTCCCCAACTTCCAGTTAACTGCTCCCCCTCTTCCCCCTTTCTCTCTGTTCGTGATCTACCCAGCTCTTCTGACACTCACCTCAGTCCCCATCACCCTGTTTCTTTTCCCCTCATCCATCGACTCCATCTGCCCATCACCCACACACTCCTCCCACTGGTTGTCCTCCCCCACTGTACCCATCTGGCCTCCCCACCTCCCTTACTTGATTCCATGTTCCACCTTCCTCTCTTACCAGATTCCATCATCTTCAGCCCTCTGTTGCTTCCACGTATCACCTCCCACCTTCCATCCTCTCCCCTCCTCCATCTGCCTATCACACCTCCTCACCTGTATCTGCCTATCAAATGCTAGATCTAGCTCCACCCCTTCCCTTCACCTTTTTATACTGGCTTCCTCTCCTTTACCTTTCAGTTCAGATGAAGAGTCTTGACCCGAAATGTCGACTATCCATTTCCCTCCACAAATGTTGCCTGACCCGCTGAGTTCCTCCAGCATCTTGTTTCGTGCTCCAGATTCCAACATCTGCAGTCTCTTTTATGGGCACAATTATTAATGCTCCCTCAAATAACTGGAGCTTAGTTTAAGTGTATATGCACTGATAATTGCAGACAATTCTGATATTTAAATAGGAATTTAAAGCCTTATCATACTGCTCTTTTACTTCCTTTCCCTTTTTCCGTCCAAATATAAATGACTTTACTGTCAGAATACAAAGGTGTATTTCTAGATGTAGCAAATAACTGAGGATAATGTCAATCAACGGGAATGGGACATTGATAGACTAACAAAATGGGCTGTCAAATGGCAGACGAAATTTAGTACAGAGATGTGTAAAGTGATTTAAGACAAGGAGGGACAAAAAGACTTAGTGACACAGTCCTAAAGTGTGCAGAACAGAGGGACCTAGGGGTTCACGTGGATAGGTCTTTGAATATGGCAGGACAAATCTTGGGCTTCATGAACAGACATCAAATAGAAATGCAGGGAAGAAAAACACGATGATGCTGGAGGAACTCAGCAGGCCAGGCAGCATCCGTGGAGAAAAGCAGGAGGTCAATGTTTCAGGTCAGGGCCTTCCTTCAGGACTGAAGATAGGGAAAGGGGAAGCCCAGTCTATAGGAGGGAAAAGCAGTGCAGTGATAGGTGGACAAAAGAGGGCAGGCAGGGTGGGGATTACTTAAATTGGGAGAATTCAATATTCATGCCATTAGGCTGTAAGGTTCCAAGGTGTTGTTCCCCCAGCTTGTGCTTGGAATTCTCCTGGCAGTGGGGGAGACCGAGGACTATCATATCAGTGACAGTGTGGGGGGGGCGGGGGGGGTTTGAAGTGACACAACAGGAAGATGCAGGTCGCGGTTATGGATAGAGCGCAGGTGTTCTGCGAAACGGTCACCTAGTCTGCATTTGGTCTCACCAATGTGGAGGAGGCCACACTTGGAGCACCAAATGCAGTAGATGATATTAAGGGAGGTGCAGGTGAATCTCTGTCTCACCTGAAAGGGCTGTTTGGGTCCCTGGATGGAAGTGATGGAAGTGATGTAGGGGCAGGTGTTTCACCTATGGCGCGGGCAGTGGAAAGTTCCTGGGGTGGAAGTGGGGTCCTCCCCCAAAACGTTGACCGCCTGCTTTTCTCCATGGATGCTGCCTGGCCTGCTGAGTTCTTCCAGCATCATCGTGTTTTTCATCTAGATTCCAGTATCTGCAGCCCTCTCGAGAAAAGCAGAGAAGTTGCTTTGAACTTTTATTAATCTTTGATGAGACCACAACTAGAACACTACAGCAAGTTTTGACCACCATATTTTAGGAAGGATATGAAGTTACTTGAGAGGATGTGGGTGAGATTTACCAGAATGATTTCAGGAATTATGGATTTTAGCTACAAGTTGAGAAAATGTTATATTTTATATTGGACACAGCCATCAATGAGAACATTGTTCATCTGCCATCAGTCTTATTCCATTTATAGGAACTTGCTTATTGTATTAATTTGCAACTAATCCAAATACATTGGCAAATTGTGTATTGATTACTTAACAGAATATGTATTATCTATTGCAAACCAAATAATCTATATTTTTGTGCCAACCATATTGACAACTGTAGTACATGGACAGTGAATCCAATTTGTACTTTGAGCATTTGAAGAGATGCACCTTCCATCTGTGTCTCCATCTGGCTAGTTTGCCAATCTCATACCCTGAAGCAAACTCCACTCATATTTCAAAGGAGCATCTTGCACTCATTCAGCCTGAGTGATCAAATCTTTTTTCATTGGTGTAATGAACTGTCTTTGTGGACATCACACCAGATTAATTACCTAAGTGCTTGCATAGCTGATTGCTGCTGTCAGGCGTGTCATCTTGTGCTTCAGGTGACCACACGTACTCTGTTGTCATGGTGATCTAGATCCTTGTTTTAAACCTGCAATGGAACAGAGTAAGAAGCTGAAATTAAAATGTAAAATTCAACTTGGTTTTTAAAAGAGAATGAAAATGTATTTACTTATTAAAATAATTTTACTCTCCAAGAATTTTTAAATGTGAGAAGCAATCAGTAGTTTAATGAAAATACGTGTCACTGCCTGAAAGGGTGGTGGAGGCATTCTCACCACGTTTAAAAAGTACCTGGGAGAAAAGCCATGGATTAAGAGCAGGGCAGTAAAATTAACCTAATTGAAAAGCAAAAAACCCACAGATGCTGGAAATCTGAAATAAAAACTGAAACTGCTGGAAATACTCAGCATGTGAAGACAGAGACATGGCTAACATGTCAAATCAATGACCTTTCATCAGAACTAGGAAAAGTTAGATAACAGATATATTTTAAGTTGAAGAGAAGGGAGAGGAGTAGAGGAAGAAAGGGAATGTGTAATGGGGAGGAAATAAAGGGATGCTGTGATCGATTTGGTGGTGGTGCCAGCAGAGTGAGGGTGGTGAAGGCTTGTGAGTTGCAGGAGGAATGGAAACAGGAGATGAATGGGGACAGAGAAGAGGAGTAAGAACAGCGCTCGAACTGTGAGATGCAGTTCCCTGGAATTGCTGGAAATCTGAGATAAAAGAAAGCTGGAAATATCCAACCAGTATCTGTGGATCTGTGGGAAGAGAAGCAGAGTTAAATGATACAGGTTGGGGGGCTGGAAAGGCTGGTTATTCTTACGATGTTGAATTCAGTATTGAGTCCTGAAGGATTAACATTTTCGACAAAATGACCTTTTCCTGTGCTGTTGAAGCCCATGATTCTGTGATCTGTGCCTGTACTCTGATCATGATATTTAGATACCATGTGTCTGTTGTCAGCTACAAAAAACCACAACAACAACAAAAGCAACAGCTTGTATTCATAAGGATCTTTAATGTAACAAGATATTTCAAAGAACTTCACAGGTCTATTAGCAAATAATTTTTGACTGTGAGCCACTCATTAGGATTGATCATCAAAATTGGGCTAAAGTAGCAAGTTTTAGGAATGATCCTAAAAGGGAAAATAAAGAAAGGACAGGTGAAGAGATTTAAGTCGGAACTCATAGCTTGGGATCTTTGTAGCTGAAGGCATGGCTACCACTTGAGAAGAGGTCAAAATCCATGATGCTCTCAGGCCAGAATTATAAGAATGCAGACCTCTTGGATGTTTGTAGACCCAGAACAAATTACAAATTTAGAGAGAAGGCAATGCTAAGAAAGAACTAGCAAACAAAGATGTGAGTTTTAAAACTAAGGCATAAACATAGCAGAAATTTGGAGGATCTCAAGTTTACAGAGGGCAATAGGCAGACCAAATTGGACTGATTGATAATCAAATCTAAACAGCAAAGGCACAGATGATCTGAGATGGAAGCACTGGCGGGCAATGATATTGTGGAAAAAGACATCTTTCGTAGTATGATTGGAAGCTAATCTCAAGGTGAAAAATGAGACCAGGAATTTAAAGCCACTGATTCAAAAGCCTAACCCAAAACTAAGAAGACTGAGGTTTGTGAAACTTCAGGCTTCCCACATTTAGTAGAAACTATTCATTTCAATACCTGTCTTTACCATTTTTGGAAACAGACATGAACTTACAGACCAGTGAGCCTAACATCAGTGGTGGGAAAGTTAACGGAGGGGATTCTGTGATATAGAATTATCTGCATTTGGAAAGGCAAGGACTGATTAGGGATAGTCAGCATGATTGTGTGCATGGGAAATTGTGTCTCACGAATTTGACTGAGTTGTTTGAAGGGGTGACCAAAAGGATTGAGGGTAATGTGGTAGACCACATCTCCATTCTTGAGTGGGAGCGAACGCAGCCAGAAGTCGTGGTACATGTTGGTACCAACGACATAGGTAGGAAGGGGGATGAGGTCCTGAAAAGTGAGTTTAGGGAGCAAGGCAGAAGGCTGAAGAGCAGGACCTCAAGGGTAGCAATCTCAGGATTGCTGCCAGTGCCATGTGATAGTGAAGGTAAGAATAGGAGGAGATGGCAGTTGAATTCGTGGCTGAGGATTTGGTGCAGGGGGCAAAGATTTAGATTTTTGGATCATTGGAGATGAACTGAGAGCTTGGATAAGTACATGGGCATATGATATTATGACTCACAGAGACATGGCTGACATCAGGGCAGGAATAGATATTGAATATTCCTGGTTTTCAGTGTTTTAAAAGGGATGGGGGGGGAGAACAGGAGGAGGGATGGTGATACTGGTCAGGGACACTATTACAGCAGCAGAAAGCGTGGATAATGTAGAGGGATCCTCTCTAGAGTCAATACGGGTGGAAGTTAGGAACAAGAAAGGAGCAGTTACTCTACTGGGAGTATTCTATAGGCCCCTTGGTAGCAGTAGGGATACTGAGGAGCAGATTAGGAGGCAGATTTTGGAAAGATGCAAAAATAACAATGTTATTATAGTGGGAGACTTCAACCTCCCAAATATTGATTGGCACCTGCTTAGTGCCAAAGGTTTAGACGGGGCGGAGTTTGTTAAGTGTGTACAGGACAGGTTCCTGTCACAATATGTTGACAGGCCGACCAGAGGGAATGCCATATTAAATCTAAGTTTTTTAAAAATTTTATTTACAGCGTGGTAACAGGCCCTTCCCGCCCAATGAGTCCGTGCCGCCTATTTTAAACCCAAATTAACCTACCCGTACATCTTTGCAATGTGAGAGGAAACCCGAGCACCCAGAGGAAACCCATGCAGACAAGGGAGAACGTACAAACTCCTTACAGACAGCGACGGGAATCGAACCCCGATTGCTGGCACTGTAATAGCGTTACGCTAACTGCTATGCTACCGTGCCACCCAAGTTTTAGTTTTAGGTAGTGAACTGGGTATCGGTGGGTGAGCATTTGGAGGACAGCGACCACTGCTCCATAACCTTTAGAATTGTCATGGACACTGATAGGAGCAAAGAGGACAGGAAGATATTTAATTGGGGAAAGGTGAATTATGGGGCTATAAGGCGAGAACTTGAGAGTGTAAATTGGGGTGACATTTTTGAGGGGAAATGTAGTATAGAGATGTGGACGATGTTCAGGGATCTCTTGCAGGATGTTAGGGATAAATTTGTCCCGGTGACGCAGAGAAGGAATGGCAAGGTGAAGGAAACATGGGTGACAAGGGAGGTGGAACAACTAGTTAGGAAGAAGAAGGCAGCATACGTAAGGTGTAAGCAGCAAGGATCAGACAGGGCTCATGAGGAATATAGAGTAGCAAGGAAGGAACTTAAGAAGGGGCTGAAGAGACCGAGAAGGGGACATGAAAAGGCTTTGGTGAGTAGGGTTAAGGAGAATCCCAAGGCTTTTTTCATGTACGTGAAGAGCAGAAGGATGACGAGAATAAAGGTAGGACTGATTAGAGACAAAGGTGGGAAGATGTGCCTGGAAGCTGTGGAAGTGGGTGAGGTTCTCGATGAATACTTCTCTTCAGTATTCACCAAGGAGAGGCGTCTTGATGACGCTGAGGACAGTGTTGGTAAGGGTAATGTCCTAGAGTATGTAGATATCAAGAGGGAGGATGTGTTGGAGCTGTTAGAAAATATTAGGACAGATAAGTCCCCGGGGTCCGACGGAATATTCCACAGGCTGCTTTGTGAGGCAAGGGAGGAGATTGCTGAACCGTTGGCTAGGATCTTTGAGTCCTCGTTGTCAAAGGGGATGGTACCGGAGGATTGGAGGGTGGCGAATGTTGTTCCCTTGTTCATAAAAGGTATTAGGGTAAGTCCAGGGAATTACAGACCAGTGAGCCTTACATCTGTGGTGGGCAAGCTGTTGGAAAGGATTCTTAGAGATCGGATCTATGAGCATTTAGAGAATCATGGACTGATTAGGGACAGCCAGCATGGCTTTGTGAAGGGAAGATCTTGCCTCACTAGCCTGATAGGGTTCTTTGAGGAGGTGACCAGGAATATTGATGAGGGTAGTGCATTGGATGTGGTCTACATGGATGTTAGTAAGGTGTTTGACAAGGTTCTGCATGGTAGGCTTCTTCAGAAGGTCAGAGGCCAAGGGCTCCAGGGACGCCTGGCCGCGGGGATTCAAAATTGGCTTGTCTGTAGAAATCAGAGGTTTGTGGTGGAGGGAGTGCATTCGGATTGGAGGGCTGTGACTAGTGGTGTCCCACAGGGATGGGATCTGGGGCCTCAACTTTTTGTGATATTTATTAATGACTTAGATGAGGGTGTGGAAGGGTGGGTTAGCAAGTTTGCAGATGACACAAAGATCGGTGGTGCTGTGGATAGTGTGGAGGGCTGTCGAAGCTTACAGAGGGCTATTGATAGGATGCAGAGCTGGGCTGACAAGTGGCAGATGGAGTTCAATCCAGAGAAGTGTGAGGTAGTACACTTTAGAAGGACAAACTCCAAGGCAGAATGCAAGGTAAATGGCAGGATTCTGGGCAGTGTAGAGGAGCAGAGGGATCTGGGGGTTCATATCCACAGATCACTGAAAGTTGATTGACAGGTGGATAGGGTAGTTAAGAAAGCTTATGGGATGTTTGCTTTCATAAGTCGTGGGATCGAGTTTAAGAGCCACGAAGTAATGATGCAGCTTTACAAATCTCTGGTTAGACCACACTTAGAGTTCTGTGTCCACTTCTGGTTGCTTCATTATAGGAAGGATGTGGAGGCGTTGGAAAGGGTGCAGAGGAGATCTACCAGGATGCTGCCTGGATTAGAGAGTATGGATTATGAGGAGAGACTAAAGGAGCTAGGGCTTTACTCATTGGAGAGAAGGAGGATGAGGGGAAATATGATAGAGGTATACAAAATATTAAGAGGAATAGATAGAGTGGACAGACAGCACCTCTTTCTGAGGGCACCGATGCTCAATACAAGAGGGCATGGCTTTAAGGTAATGGGTGGGAAGTTCAAAGGAGACATCAGAGGGAGGTTTTTCACCCAGAGAGTGGTTGGTGCATGGAATGCGCTGCCGGGGGTGGTGGTGGAGGCTGATAAGTTGGGCAAGTTCAAGAGATTGTTAGTTAAGCATGTGGAGGCATTTAAGATAGAGGGATATATGGGAGGAAGGGGTTAGATAGTCTTAGGAGTGGTTAGAAGGTCGGCACAACTTGGTGGGCCAAAGGTCCTGTATTGTGCTGTATTGTTCTATGGTTCTATGGTTCTATCATTGAAATCTCTGCTGGGGAAGGTGCGACCTGTACAGATTGGATGGGTTACACCTGAACTCGAGGGGGACCAATATCCTTGCAGGCAGTTTTGCTAGTGTGGTTTAGGAGGGTTTAAACTTGTTTGTGAGGGGGATGGAACCAGAGGGATAGGTCAGTGGAAGAAGTGCATGGAGTAAAGTCAGATCTAACATATACAGAGTGTTTGAGGAAGGAGAAGCTGAGTGTTGGGTATAAAAGTAGAAAAGTGGATGGACTAAAGTGTATTTACTTAAATGCAAGAAGTATCAGGAATAAGGGTGATGAATTGAGAGCTTGGATAAGTACATGGAACTATGATATTGTGGCTCTTGCAGATACTTGGCTGTCACCAGGGCAGGAATGGATACTGAATATTCCTGGAATTCAGTGTTTTAAAAGGAATGAGGGGGGGTGTGGGGAGAAGAGGAGGAGAGGTGGTGTTACTGGTCAGGGACACTATTACAGCTGCAGAAAGGGTGGATAATGTAGAAGGATCCTCTCTAGAATCAGTATGGGTAGAAGTTAGAAACAAGAAAGGAGCAGTTACTCTACTGGGCCCCCTGTTAGCAGCAAGGATACTGAGGAGCAGATTGGGAGGCAGATTTTGGAAAGGTGCAAGAATAACAGTGTTGTTATCACGGAAGACTTCAACTTCCCAAATGTTGATTGGCACCTGCATAGTACCATAGGTTTAGATGGGACAGAGTTTGTTAAGTGTGTCCAGGACGGATTCCTGATGCAGTATGTTGACAGGCCGACTATAGGGAATGTCATATTAGATCTAGTTTTAGGTAATGAACCGGGTCAGGTGACAGATCTATCAGTGGGTGAGCATTTGGGGGACAGTGACCACTGCTCCATAACCTTTAGCATTGTCATGGACAAAGATAGGAGCATAGAGGACAGGAAGATATTTAATTGGGGAAGGACAAATTATGAGGTTATAAGGCTAGAACTTGGGAGTGTAAATTGGGGTGACATTTTTGAAGGGAAATATACTATGAAGATGTGGTCATTGTTCAGGGATCTCTTGCAGGATGATAGGGATAAATTTGTCCTGATGAGGCAGAGAAGGAATGGCAGGGTGAAGGAACAAGAGAGGTGGAACATCTAGTTAGGAGGAAGAAGGCAGCATACATAAAGTGTAGGCAGCAAGGATCAGATAGGGCTCATGAGGAATATAGGGTAGCAAGGAAGGAACTTAAGAAGGGGCTGAGGAGAGCAAGAAGGGGACATGAAAAGGCCTTGGCAAGTAGGGTTAAGGAAAATCCCAAGGCATTTTTCACTTATGTGAAGAGCAGAAGGATGACGAGAATAAAGGTAGGACCGATTAGAGACAAAGGTGGGAAGATGTGCCTGGAAGCTGTGGTAGTGGGTGAGGTCCTCAATGAATACTTCTCTTCAGTATTCACTAAGGAGAGGGGCCTTGATGACGCTGAGGGCAGTCTTGGTAAGGTTAATATTCTAGAGCATGTAGATATCAAGAGACAGGATGTGTTGGAGCTGTTAGAAAATCTTAGGACAGATAAATCCCCGAGGTCCGACGGAATATTCCCCAGGCTGGTCCGCGAGGTGAGGGAGGAGATTGCTGAACCATTGGCTAGGATCTTTGAGTCCTCGTTGTCAACAGGAAGGGTACCCGAGGATTGGATGGTGGCGAATGTTGTCCCTTTAGTTAAAAACAGATAGTAGGGATAGTCCAGGGAATTATAGATCAGTGAGCCTTACGTCTGTAGTGGGCATGCTGTTGGAAAGGATTCTTAGAGATTGGATCTATGGGCATTTAAAGAATCGTGGTCTGATCAGGGACAGCCAGCATGGCTTTATGAAGGGCAAATCATGTCTTACAAGCCTGATAAGGTTCTTTGAGGAGGTGACCAGGAAGATTGATGAGGGTAGAGCAGTAGATGTGGTCTACATGGATTTTAGTAAGGCATTTGGCAAGGTTCCACACAGTAGGCTTCTTCAGAAAGTCAGAGGGCATGGGATCCAGGGAAGCTTGGCCGTGTGGATTCAGAATTGGCTTGCCAGTAGAAAGCAGAGGGTTGTGGTGGAGGGGGTGCATTCAGATTGGAGGGCTGTGATGAACGGTGTCCCACAAGGATCGGTACTGGGACCTCTGCTTTTCGTGATTTTTATTAATGACTTGGATGAGGGGGTAGAAGGGTGGGTTGGCAAGTTTGCAGATGACACAAAGGTTGATGGTGTTGTGGATAGTGTGGAGGATTATCGAAGATTGCAGAGGGACATTGATAGAATGCAGAGCTGGGCTGAGACCTGGCAGATGGAGTTCAATCCGGAGAAGTGTGAGGTGGTACACTTTGGAAGGACAAACTCCAAGGCAGAGTAGAAAGTTAATGGCAGGATTGTGGGTAGTGTGGAGGAGCATAGGGATCTGGGGGTTCATATCCACAGATCCCTGAAAGTTGCCTCACAAGTAGATAGGGTAGTTAAGAAAGCTTATGGGATGTTAGCATTCATAAGTCGTGGGATCGAGTTTAGGAGCTGCGAGGTAATGATACAGCTCTACAAAACTCTGGTTAGACCACACTTAGAGTACTGTGTCCAATTCTGGTTGGCTCATTATAAGAAGGATATGGAAGCATTGGAAAGGGTGCAGAGGAGATCTACCAGGATGCTGCCTGGATTAGAGAGTATGGATTATGAGGAGAGACTAAGGGAGCTATGGCTTTACTCTTTGGAGAGAAGGAGGATGAGAGGAGACATGATAGAGGTGTACAAAATATTAAGAGGAATAGATAGAGTAGACAGCTAGCGCCTCTTTCCCAGGGCACCAACGCTCAATACAAGATGGCTTGAAGCTGGGATGCA
Organism: Pristis pectinata; assembly: GCF_009764475.1. Lineage (NCBI taxonomy): Eukaryota > Metazoa > Chordata > Chondrichthyes > Rhinopristiformes > Pristidae > Pristis > Pristis pectinata. Next base: position 54,069,582 of record NC_067413.1, read on the forward strand.
CTGCCTGAGTGAGTGGTGAGGCAGAGACTCTCACAACACTTAAGAAGTATCTAGATGAGCACTTGAATTGCCAAGGTATAGATGCCCATTAGATGGCTATTTGATGGCTGGCTTGCTCATGGTGAGCCGAAGAGCCTGTTTCTGCAATGTATGACTCTAATAGTCCAACTAAAATGCTTGACTGTTCATCTCTGCTTCCAGCACCCTCATAGGCAGCAGGTTCCTGGTATTATTACTTGCTGCTTAAAATCATTCTTCCTTATGTACTCCCTCAGCCTTTTGCCCAAAACTTTAATCCTGCCTCCTGGTCCTTGTACCATCAGGTAAGAACTTATCTTTGTCTAACTTGTTTAAACCTCTATACTCTCAGTTAAATCTCCCTATCATCTACCTTGCTCCAAGAAGAGCAACACCTGCTTCTCTGAAGTACCCTTGTAGCTGTAATTCCTCATCTTTGGAACCATTCTGGTAAATCTCCTCTGCACCCTTTCATCTTTCCTAAGTGTGGTGATCGGACCTGGAGACAATACCCCAGTTGTTCTTAACAAGAGCTTTAAAAGAGGTTCAGCAAAAATTCTCTGTCATGATACTTCATACTTTATGAAACCCATGATCCTAAATAAAACTACAAAATCATAGGAAGTTAATAACACAGAATAAGGCCATTCAGCCCAATGTGTCTGTGCCTGTTGAAAAAGCACTTATCAGCCCAATCCGACATTCCAGCAGTAGGTCTGTAGCCCTACACGTTCTACAAGTACATACCCAGGTATTGTTTAAATATGGTGAGGGTTTCTGATTTTCTTCATCCCCTCGAATCCTTTTACCGCTGACTTTAAACCTACGTCCCGTGGTTTTTGACAGCTTAGTTAAGGGAAATAGGTCCTTCCCATTTATTCTATCGAGGCCCCTCAATTTTATACTGTTCAATTAAGCCACTCCTTAGCCTAGTCTGTTTAAAAAAGAAACAACCCCAGCTTTTCCTCATAGCTAAAATTATAGATCAAAATTACATGGCTTTTCAACTTTGAGCTCTTCCATGAATCTCCAGGGAATAAAGAATTGGCCAACAAATTGTTTGACACCAGCATTATTCAATTTGTGACTTGCATTCATGGAAGATGTCGACATACTGTATTTAGACAGTGTCTTTGGAGTATTTGTAAACCATTAAATATATCCTTCAAATTGAGTTTCAAGCCAATCCTTGCCCAACAAGCCAATCCTTGCCAGAGTCAGATATTCAGTATAGTTCACTATAACTTGTGGTAACTCAAGTTTTTGTAGCATTCCATGCATTGCATTTGTCCCAAAATCCTTACACTTTGGCTGACTAAATCTGCACATCCATCCAAGGGTACTTGACTGAACTAAATATCCTTCCCAACAATGAAATTAGAAAATAGAACCATAGAACCATAGAACAATACGGCACAATACAGGCCCATCGGCCCACTATGTTGTGCCGCCCTTCAAACCACACCTAAGACTATCTAACCCCTTCCTCCCACATATCCTTCTAACTTAAATTCCTCCATATGTTTATCTAACAATCTCTTGAACTTGTCCAATGTATCAGCTTCCACCACCACCCCAGGCAGCACATTCCATGCACCAACCACCCTCTGGGTGAAAAACCTCCCTCTGACAGCACCCTTGAATTTCCCACCCTATACCCTAAAGCCATGTCCTCTTGTTTTGAGCATTGGCGCCCTGGGAAAGAGGCGCTGGCTGTCCACTCTATCTATTCCTCTCAATATCTTGTATACCTCTATCACGTCTCCCCTCATCTTCCTTCTCTCCAATGAGAACAGCCCTAGCTCCTTTAGTCTCTCCCCATAATCCATACTCTCTAATCCAGGCAGCATCCTGGTAAATCTCTTCTGCACCCTTTCCAACACCTCCACATCCTTCCTATAATGAGGCGACCAGAACTGGACACAGTACTCTAAGTGTGGCCTAACCAGAGTTTTGTAAATCTGCATCATCACTTCGTGGCTCTTAAACTCAAACCCCCAATTTATGAAATCTAACATTCCATAAGCTTTCTTAACTACCCTATCCACCTGCCAGGCAACTTTCAGCGATCTGTGGATATGAACCCCCAGATCCCTCTGCTCCTCTACACTGCCCAGAATTGTGCCATTTGCCTCGTACTCCGCCTTGGCGTTAGTCCTTTTAAAGTGTACCACCTCACACTTCTCTGGATTGAACTCCATCTGCCACTTGTAAGCCCAGCTCTGCATCCTATCAATATCCCTCTGCAAACTTCGACAGCCCTCCACACTATCCACAACACCACCGATCTTTGTGTCATCTGCAAACTTGCTAACCCAGCCTTCCACCCCCCTATCTAAGTCATTAATAAATATCACAAAAAGTAGAGGTCCCAGAATCGACCCCTGCGGGACACCACTAGTCACAGCCCTCCAATCTGAATGCACTCCCTCCACCACAACCCTCTGCTTTCTACAGGCAAGCCAATTTTGAATCCACATGGCAAGCTTCCCCGGATCCCTTGGCCTCTGACCTTCTGAAGAAGCCTACCATGCGGAACCTTGTCAAACACCTTACTAAAATCCATGTAGACCACATCCACTACACTACCCTCATCAATCTTCCTGGTCACCTCCTCAAAGAACCCTATCAGGCTAGTGAGGCAAGATCTTCCCTTCACAAAGCCATGCTGGCTGTCCCTAATCAGTCCATGTTTCTCTGGATGGTCATAGATTCTATCTCTTAGAATCCTTTCCAACAGCTTACCCACCACAGACGTAAGGTTCACTGGTCTGTAATTCTCAGGATTATCCCTACTACCTTTTTTGAAAAGGGGGACAACATTCGCCACCCTCCAATCCTCCGGTACCATCCCCGTTGACAACGAGGACTCAAAGATCCTAACCAACGGTTCAGCAATCTCCTCCCTCACCTTACGAAGCAACCTGGGGAATATTCCATCGGACCCCGGGGACTTATCTATCCTAATATTTTCTAACAACTCCAACATATCCTCTCTCTTAAAATCTACATACTCTAGAACAGTACTCTCACCTGCACTGTTCTCAGCATCATCAAGACCCCTCTCCTTGGTGAATACTGAAGAGAATTCACTGAGGACCTCACCCACTTCCACAGCTTCCAGGCACATCTTCCCACCTTTGTCTTTAATCGGACCCACCTTTACCCTAGCCATCCTTCTGCTCTTTACGTACGTGAAAAAAGCCTTGGGATTCTCCTTAACTCTACTCGCCAAAGCCTTTTCATGTCCCCTTTTTGGTCTCCTCAGTCCTTTCTTAAGTTCCTTCCTTGCTACTCTATATTCCTCACGAGCCCTGTCTGATCCTTGCTGCTTACACCTTCTGTATGCTGTCCTCTTCTTCCTAACTAGTTGTTCCACCTCTCTCATCACCCACGGTTCCTTCACCCTGCCATTCCTTCTCTGCCTCACCGGGACAAATTCATCCCTAACATCCTGCAAAAGATCCCTGAACATCGACCACATCTCCATACTACACTTCCCTTCAAAATGTCATCCCAATTTACACTCCCAAGTTCTTGCCTTATAGCCCTCATAATTTGCCTTTCCCAATTAAATATCTTCCTATCCTCTTTGCTCCTATATCTGTCCATGACAATTCTAAAGGTTATGGAGCAGTGGGTCGCTGTCCTCCAAATGCTCACCCGCTGATAGATCTGTCACCTGACCCAATTCATACCTAAAACTAGATCTAATATGGTAATTCCCTCTAGTCGGCCTGTCAACATACTGTGTCAGGAATCCATCCTGGACACACTTAACAAACTGCGCCCCGTCTAAACCTTTGGCACTAAGTAGGTGCCAATCAATATTTGGATAGTTGAAGTCTCCCATTATAACAACCCTGTTATTTTCGCATCTTTCCAAAAACTGTCTCCCAGTCTGCTCCTCAGTATCCCTACTGCTACTGGGGGGACTATAGAATACTTCCAGGAGGGTAACTGCCCCTTTCTTATTCTTAACTTCCACCCATATTGACTCTAGAGAGGATCCTTCTACATTATCTACCCTTTCTGCAGCTGTAACCATGTTCCTGACCAGTATTGCCACCCCTCCTCCTCTTCTCCCCCCTCATCCCTTTTAAAACACTGAAAACCAGGAATATTCAATATCCATTCCTGCCCCGATGTCAGCCATGTCTCTGTAATAGCCACAATGTCGTAGTCCCATGTACTTATCCAAGCTCTCTGTTCATCTCCCTTATTCCTGATGCTTCTCACATTTAAGTAAATGCACTTTAGCCCATCCACCTTAATGAAATGAAATAATCTACAGTTGTGTCACTGTGCATCACTCTAAATTTGCATCAATGAAGATTGTGACTTCAGGTTCTTTTTCCTCTATGGTTGTTGTTTAGATGGCAATAAAAAGTAAAACAGTGTGTCATCTCGTGATGGTGTGTGGAATTCCTCTGTAACTTCTTATGAGAGAATTGTCCTGTCTTCGCTGGTGCTAATTAGAAACTGTGCCATAATCTGTTGCCTTGTGTTTAGATTTGTAAGCTGCTTCTGGGTGTTTTTTCTTTGGGCATATGTAACATTTGTCCTCTTTAAAAGAACAATGTGTGTAAATGGCCTCCATTGCACTGAATCATGCTCCAGCAGAGCAGTTACCTTTTATGGTGGAATTTTCTGGAATTTTTGGCTTCCACCTCTGTGAAAGTCAAAATGCTATAAGCCAAAATGAGGCTTTGTGGTGCCTATCAGCTTAGATTGGATCCCTTTGCCCCTTAAATCACAAATGATCAAATCTCTTAGTGTATGACTTAAAAACTCTTCGAAGTTGCAAACACCATAATAGTTATTTCAGCACAATCACTCACTATTTCCATTTTCTGATTGCATGCCATGGATTCATAGTTATCTCAGATGGCTGTGAATTGAAGTTCTCTCATTCCTGCACTCTCTCTTCAACTGCAATCTTTAGGTTTCTGTGCGGCTACTAACAGTGTAGGTACGGTACTCTTCAGAGGCAATTTCTGTGAGTAAAAGCGTTTTCTTTCATTCCCTCACTGCAGCATTCTCAGCACTGTCTGGAACTCCAAGAATATTATTGACCATGTATAAAAAAAACTAGTCACCAAATGGGTGGTTGGTGGTGAGTGTCACTTGGTGGGCCGAAGGGCCTGTTTCCATTCTCCATTTCTCTATGACTCGATCTTTGTCCTCTTTGTGTAGGATGTAAGTAATTCACATGACGGTTTATACAGCCCTAAGCTTCCAGTGAAGTCTGTTTGTGCTCATGCTTGAGCTGCCCTTTCCTTTCTTTCCTGCCAGACTTGGGTATGAAGCATGTTTGCTCTTTCCATGCAGTGTGGCCCACTGCTTACAGACAAACACTGCCTTCCTTTAAATTTACATTTAAGAGTAGTTTGTGCACCATGAAGAGCAACTTCTGTTGTGTTCAGACCGATTGCTGCTGCCTGCAGTTCCGCCCCTCATTCCCTCATTCTGATAGGCAGATACACCTACTAATCCTGCCCTCAAGAACTTTGATGTACTGGGCCACTTTCTATCATCTCTGCTGCTTTAAATTTGCCACCTTTTCAGAGTTCCATGAGGTACAAGGCCCAACTGTGACAGCACTGGAAAGGCAACAACAATTTTTTTTCTCAATTACTTCTTCTGGTACTCACTTCATAACTGAAGACAATCCTTGGCACCAATTATGATGCATTTCGGGTTGGTCCTTTAATTATACTGGGTGCACTGGTAAGTTCTAACTACAATAATAAATTAATGATAAGAGCTTAGAACAAGAATATATGCTTTATGAAGGAATAATAGCAAGGAACCCTAATATTTGGATTTATTGCTGAATTAATATATATCTGCATGATGATGTCATTATGTCCTGAACCCACATGACTCATTTGCATAAATACATCACTAGACACCAAGCAACAAGAAGAAATATTATTGCAACTGGTCAAAGAATTAGGCAACATAGAGAACCCTAAAAAAAGAGGTAGGAGTGATGGAAGTTTTGAGAGGAACCTCCACAACTTAGATCCACGGCACATGACACAGGGTGCCAATGATGGAGCCTTAGTTTCTATAGATACTTTGAAAAGAAATTAACAAAGTGAACATTTGTCCTTTAGGGAGTGAATCGGGGGAATTAACAATGTAAATCAAGGAGATGGCAGATGAAGTAAACTGGTATATTGTATCATTCTTCGCTCTCAAGGGCACAACTCGCCAGAAATAGCTGTAAATCAGGAAATGGAATAGAAGGATCTACTCAGGAAAATGACAATCATTTGAGCAGTAGTATTGAGCAAATTGTTGGTGTTGTGGGTTGACAAAACTGTGGGTCTTGATTTCTTTAAGAAATCCTCGGATGAAGTTATGGCTAGTGAGATAGGTGATGTATTGGGGTTAATTCACCAAACTTTCATGGAAATCTGGACATTTTGCTTCACATATTGGAAAATAACAAAAGCAACCACTTTTATTCAAAAAAGGAGGGAGACAAAGCAGGAAACCACAGCCAATTAGTTTAATGTCTGTTATAAGTAAAATGTTAAAAGGTATTATTAAAGATGTTATTCTATATATATGGAAAAAAATCAAGTTAATGAGACAAAGCTAGCATGGTTTTGTGAAAGAGAAATAGTGTTCAACCACTTTATTGGAGGTCTTTGAGGAAATAACATGTACTGTAAAAAAGGAACTGAGATTTACAATACATAGATTTTCACAAGGCATTTGGCATAGTGCACATTAAGGGTTAAAATAAAAACTCATGGTATGGGATGTAACATATTGGAATGAATAGAATCTTGGACAGTGAACAGGAAACGGAAAGTAGACCTAAATGGTTCTTTTTCTGGTTGGCAAAACGTAACAAGTGGTGTGCCACAGGAATCTGTGCAGGGACCTCAACTTCTTAAAATTTAGATGACTGACTTTGATGAAGACATCAAAAGTAAAGTTGCTACAAGTCACAAAAGATAGTTTGGAAAGTAAGAGGACATATGGAATTTGCAGAGAGGTATATAGATAGCTTAACTGATTGTCCAAAGATCTGGCAAATGGAGGATAACGTGGAAAAATGTGAAAACGGCAAGGTGAGAGATCTTATAGCTCTGAGAGGTATCTGCGTGTCCAATGCATGATTGGAAAAAGGCTAGTATTCAGGTATGACAAATAATTAGGAAAGCAACAGAATGCTATTGTTTATTGTTAGTGGAATTGAATAAAAAAGTAGGGAAGTTATTGCTTCAGTTATAAAAGGCAACTGGTGTACTGTGTACATTTTTGGTAGCAATATTTAAGACAGAATATTAATGCACTGGAGGCTAGATCCATACCTAGAATGGGCAGGTTGTCTAATGAGGTAAGGTTGGATAGACTAAGTTTGTATCTGCTCAAGCTGAAAAGAATGAGTCGAGATTTGACTGAGACATACAATATCCTGGGAGGTCTTGACAGAGTGAATATGGAGAGGATGTTTCCTATTGTGAGAGAGCCTAGAACTAGGGATCATAGCTTAAAATAAGAGGTCAGCTATCTCAGACAAGCATGAAGCAAAATATTTTCTCTCAGTCATGAGTCTTTGGAACTCTCTTCATCAAAGAATAGGGGAAATACGTTTAAGGCAGATAGATTAAGTATTGATAAGTGACAGGTTACTATGGGCAGATTAACATGGAAATGCAGAGTTGAAGTTATGAACAGCTATGAACTAATGAAGTGGCAGAGCAGGCTCGAGAGGTCGAATGGTCTACCCTTACTCCTAATTCATATACAGTATGTTCATAAACAAAGCATTGTTTAACTTGGACTCAATTCAGTTCAGCAAGCACAGGAATAATGTGTGAACAAGCTCCCCTTGCCTTGTTCATCACAAGTAACTTTCCAACACTGCATTCCCCCTTCTAGAGCTCAGCACTGCTAATCAAGTTTTCCCCAAGAAGTGATAAACTTCAGTAACAGACTCTGATATTCACTAACTTTCTTTCAAAGGTGTTTCATCCATCTCCAGCCATACCCCACCATGACCAATCACCTATTCCCCCCCCCACCAGTACCAGAGCTCTGCAGATCATCAGCTACCCCCCCCCCCATGTCCTGCTGATCATGATTCCCCATAGCACTGTGAATTAGCAGCATCCCTCCCAGCTGTGCAGTCTTTGTAACAAAACTGCATGGCATTGTAAAAACAGCAAACACCAGAATACATATTTCATAAGTTTGCAAAACTAAATTAGTTTTAGCTCAGTCAAACCGTGGTACCTTATTACCCACGAGCTAGTTCCGTTCCCCTTCACAAACTTCTGGCAAGAGTAATCATTGAGCAACTTTTGCACAACCGTAATAGGTTTATCCAAAGTTGTAAAACATGCAATCTGGAATCTGCCGTACACATATAAACACTTGGAATAATATTTGAATATTAAATGTTGTGCTGGCACTTCTTTCTCTTTCCATTGTCCTCCAATATCATGGGTCAATTCATATATGCAGGAAAATATATTGTTGACCAGTAAAAGAAAAAACTGTAATAGGTCACAAACAGAAGCAATGTTTCTCATATGTAAAGTTTGCAGTTTCAAAAGAAACATTTGGTAGACAGACAAGTCAGTGTCAAACATAGCTTTTCATTACATATTGTACATAATATAGAACCATCAAAGCAAGTCTTCATGGCTCTTCACACAAGCCTTGCTTACAATTACTCCTCTTATCCTAAAATTTTGGATAAACAATGAATTTTGAATTCATAGCAAAGTATACATGGTATGCAAAATTGATTTTTTAAAAAAATAAGCCCATACTTCTGTATCCACACTTCCACTGAAAGCTTTATCATGAAGATAATATTTACCCCATCTTGTCAAATGCTTTAATAATAACTATGTTTCATTTTTTAGTACTAAAATATCAGTACCATAGTTTTCACATTTATCTGGAAAGTAAGTACAATGAAAAGCACACAGAGATTCAGCGATATAGAACTTCTCACCAACAGAAAGCTGACAGCTGTCTTCAGTGAAGGAGAATCTGGCTGCTCTACTGCTCTGAGCCTCACCTCAGGCTTATCTACCCCACATCAGTTGTTGTCATGGTAATACTGTGTTTCCATGGCTTTTCCTCACTTCCAATTAATCTCTTTCAAAACATTAATTATGGCCTGAAGACTTTTTTTAAGAGTCTGGAAACTATAGGACAGCATCTACCAGACGTTGTGGCAGAAGTAAATGTTAAGACAATTTGTAATATCTGGTAATTTCAAAGGTTTCTTTGGCAATCAATCGGTATTATATTTTAAAAGAACCCTGGAATAATGTAGTTAGTTATTAGCATCAAGTCCATCAATTTGAATTATTCCTTCATAGTAAGTTGTAATTATGGTCTATGTTTCTGAAAAATGTTCCAGAAATCTGAACAGATTTGCAAATAGTTGGTGTAATAAGTTGCTGTTGACCTGCAGGTTGTCCATTTGATCAAGAATGATGGACAAAAAATGTTTCAAAGGTTACCCAAACAAATAAAATCGATAGGAATCACAACCCTTGAATTAATAGACTTCTTTCTCATTTAGCTGTCTTTATTTGTTGCTCATTTGCAATGTGACAGCACATTTGTATAATACTTTGGATTAGAAATTCATTCACACAATCTCCCAAAAAGGTGACATGCTGTGGAAAATCAGCTTAACCCAGAGTAGAGCAATTATGCACATTTATCACTCATTGGCAAATTTGTCAGCCCGTTTTTCAATGGGATTTTTCTTCTTCCTACCATGATATAAATCTCCACCAAATGACATCAACTGTACTGAAGTGCAATGCAATGAAAATCTTTTTTTTAATTCACAGCGCAACCAGATTTTATCAACCACAAATACAAGCAGAAATTGCTAGAAAAAACAACATATGAATTAAGAGCAGGGATGGCCATTCAGGTCTTCAGACCTGCTCTGCCATTCAATAATTTTATGACTCATCTGACTGTAATCTCAACTGTACATTCCCACCTATCCCAGTAACCTTTCAACTGCTGCTAATCAAGTATCTCCCTCTCTTGTGCTTTATATCTTCAGCAGTTCACCTCAACCTTTACTATGATTTCCACCAGCAATTTGAAACAATATGTTCCGTTTAAGAGGACAATAAAACTAAAACTGATACTTTAATTCTAAAATAAAGCAGAAAATACTGAAAATACTGTGTTTTTGACATTATGATGATGTCAATGATCTAAAATGCTTTTTGCTCTCTTTGTAGGTACTCATTACAAACACAAATAATTGTAATATATCTGACTTACCCCTTCTTACTTTTCTTCCTTACAGCTATAATATCTCCATTGAAGTGTGTGAGCAGATCCAAACTGGTGCAGGATCCGTCAGCAAATACAAGCTTCCACCTCAGCACTGGACTCCATGCAGAGTCCAGCGGCTGGGGGTAGAGGTGGATTCACCAGCAGGAACCTGTCAACAATTTCAGCACTTCCATCATCAGATGTGCATGTGTCAAGTCCTGAACTTGCTGGTATTTATGCAAGTAAATGCCAGTGGCTCAGGATGAAATTGTTGTTCCCAAAACATGGCAGAATCTGTATCAATGTCATTTTCATGTATATAATTAATTTGGTATATAACTAATCAGGATGCAGGTTTGGTGCAGAGTGCTCTGACAGCACTTTTGCCCATGAGGGAAGGTCTGAACTTTACTGTAACATGATGACCTGTGCATGTCAGGGGGCACTCTCCACTGAGCATGTCGTCTCTTCTTTCATGGTTTGAGGTTTTATAGTCAGGACAACAGATGGTATATGGCAATAAGAATTCCCAAGGTTTCTATGTATAGTAAATGCTTCTCTGGAAATTAACTGTTCAACTTTTGTAGTAAAATGTCAGTCACATTCTAAGTAAAAATATTGCATCCAGCATGCTTCCCAGAATTTCTGCCCACAGTCCCTGCCTGCCCACACTTACCCGGTCCTGAAGCAAGGGCCCAATGCCACAGCCTGTCTATACCTAGGTTTTGAGGGGTGAGGCATAGCGAGGCCTATAGCATTGACTAAGCCTCAGGTGCTGGAGTGCCCTAACAGCCCACGGAACAAGGCAAAACTGGGGTGGAGCCTCGTCTCCTGTCAACATTGTAAGGCTTTTCTTTCAACCTTTAAATACCTCTGATATTCACTCACATTAATTATTCCATAAATACACATTTTAAAATAAGTTAATTAAAATATATTAAAAGGTTTACAAAATCAATAAAATCATTACAGTAAATGTTATTTTTCTTAAAACATTCACTGATCTTTCCCATTCTCTAGGCAGAGAATCTCCATTGAAATGAATGGAGTTTTGAGCCCATTCTCTGTCTGATGGGTGTAGGATTGGAGAGGTGGTGTCCCTAACAAAGTACACCCAAATCCCTGCAAGGGGCTGAGCTCTGCCATTGAACTCCAGGTGGTGGCATCTATCACTCAGTAAGTCCCTGACTCACAGTGGTTTCTGCATAAATGCTGGACTTATTTGTGTGGGAGCTATCGGCCACAATCATGATTTGGCTCTTTCATGGTAACATATTTGAGCATGGGTAGAAAAATAGCACTTGTGGATTGGCCACCACCTTACAACCCACTGAAGGAAGTTAAAAGTAATATTGGAAGAGGTGTTTAATGGATGCTGATCTAAGTTCACCAATTCCTCTCTCATCCCCAAAATGAAAATTACTGTATTCACTGGAAATATTGAGTCGATCAATCATTTCTTAAGGGATTTATGAGGGGGTTTTACTGATCTACTGTTGTAACAATGATGGAAAAATGTTATAAATGGTGTAAATGGTCAGGTCTCCACCGGATTTTCATTCAGAGATCAATAAATCTCTGACCAAACACTGCTCCAGTACCTTCAGAAGAATTTAAAAGTAGAAATATAGAAATCTGAAAAATGTTCAGCCTCTTATTAGTTTTGCCAAAATCAGGAGCAGTCTGCTAGCAGCATTTTCTCTGAGTATTCTCAAACCTAACAACCAGCAAGTTTGTTTCTCAAACTTAACAACCAGCAAGGCACATTTAAGAGACTCTTAGATAGACACATGAATGATGGAAAAATAGGGGGCTATGTGGGAGGGAAGGGTTAGATAGATCTTGGAGCAGGATAAAATGTCGGCACAACATTGTGGGCCGAAGGGCCTGTCCTGTGCTGTGGTGTTCTATGTTCTAAGTTAATACACTATCCTTTTCAACTTCCCACAATAACAGCAATCTCCAACATTGGTTTTTACTCTAATTTTAGCGTCTTTCATTTAGAGCAGTTACATAGGGGTGTCCAACTCCGAGTGAAAAAGATAATGTGACTTCCTGTTACTCACTCCACCCAGTATTCACCTGTATTCGTTTCACCAGTACTGAACATTTTAAAAACAATGAAGTGCTGCCCATTTTAAACTACCCCATGTGAACAATGAATATCTCTCCTATTGTCCCCAATACTTTCTTCATTAGGGAAAGCCAGGATAATAAACAGAATCACCTATTTTTTAATTTCTCTGAGTTACTACATTAGAGCCTTATAATGGCTCAGGAGGGTATCTATCAGCGTTAATCATATCTTGTCTAATTATTTAAGAACTTGATTTTATAAACACCATATATTGTAGAAGTCCTTCTAATTCCACTTCTAAATAATTTTAATGTAGAATGACTCCATAAATGCATCCTGTTCCATTTCTTACAAATGCAAAATCTGGTTCGGAGTGAAGCTATTTTCTTGAATGTTCCAAAATTAATGCAAGAATACAATAGCCAGAATTTGCAAGTCAAATATATTTTCTTTCTGTCTTCCAGTAATTCCTTTATCTTCTATTTATTTCTCTCTCAGAATTATTTGTTGTTCACTAGCCTTCATCAGCCTCTGTCTGCTGGCACGGCCATTACTTGCATCATTGTGTCTTTCCTGATTTCCATTCTATCACAGACCTTCCCTTTATTCTCTCTGCACCTCCCCCTTTCCCTGCAACCTAAAGCTTGTTTTATTTCTAACTTTTTCAAGATCTGATCTTGGGTCATTGACATGAAATATCAATTCTGTTTCTCTCTCTACAGGTGCTACCTGACCAGCATTTTCTATTTTTATTTTATTAAGATTTATTAAGACGTCCTTTTTCTTTATCCCTATGCTTCCACATACAAACCTCAACATCCCATACATTTTTTAACTGTATTTTCTAATTACTATGCCACTTTCAACAATTTATACATATATTCCAGATCTCTCTGTTCCTGCATTGCTTTTAGAATTGTGCCCTCTCGTTTGCATTGCTTCTTCTCGTTGTTCTTACCAAATTGAAACACCTCATTTCTTCATGTTAAGTATCATTTGCCTCATGTCCACCTATTTCACCAGCCTGCTATATCCTCTGCAAGTCTTTACTCCCCTCCTCATTTACCTATGCTTCAAATATTCCTCTTGTGTCTTAATCAATCTATGTATGATCTCCTTTTCCAATTAACAAAGTTTACCTTCTATATTTATCTGTTCCTCAACCACACACCCCTGTCAAATTAGGTTAAATCCTTCCCAACACCCTTATCTTAAAAATATTCAAAGACTCTGCTTCCATCACACTTTGAGGAAGAGATTTCCAAAGAATCATGACCCTCTGAGAGAAACAAAATACCTCACCTGTTTCAAATGGCTGATACCTTACTTTTAAAAAGTAAACAAGCACTATTCTATTTGCCAGACTACATTTTACGAAATAAGGTGTCAGGTTTCCTAGAACTGTTTCAGACCTCTTACTAGTCTTCATGGTATACTTGAGTCTGGATAAAGTCCAATCATTCACACATTTGAATCCTTAGGTATTAAAATCCCAGGATTCATTTAAGAGACAACTTAGTGCAACAATGCTTGAAATTTAAAATGATTGCAGATGAATGAACTAATAATAACCTAATGGCCTTCCTCATCAATTTTCGAGTATGTAAGTGTTTAAACCATGTATGGACTTGAGTTTATAAAAGATCAATCAATGAACAGAATCTGTGCAGGCACCTCACCTGGATCTGCCTTTTCCAGTTTCACACTGCACTCAGAAAACCAACCAAAGCCAGATCCGAAAATCACACTTCTGCTATTCAATATTCTTGCATTTGTTTTTTCCAAAACTACCAGAAGAGCCTTCATTATGCTTACGACTGTTGATTAGTCAGAGGATATGGTACAACCATTTCAGGGTTTATAGCTCTCCTCATAGTAGCGAGTTTGGGATTAATTGGTGTGGAAAATCAATTTGGATGCTTCATGCCCAGATGCTGATGTAAAATGATACCAGTGGAAACCTGAGACTTCAGATTTGTTCCAGCTGAACCACTGAACCCGGTATAACCAGCCTGAGCACTTTATTCTTTAGGCCGGTAGTAAGGTCAAACTCTTTGTCTCTCTATATTTCTTTTAAATCAAGGAAATGTATCAATTTACTAATTACAACATTTTCCCTTTGCTGCTGAGTAACCATGGGAACATTGTATATTCTCAAATAACCAACAATGCAAATGTTTTTCTTCACATATTATTGTTCTAATGCAAACATTTTTAGTAGGCTCCAAATAGTAATAACTGATGTACATTAGACCCCAGCAACCATTTGTACAAAAGCTCCTCTATGCTACAGTCATTCTTTAACTTCTAACTATTGAGATCATGTCAGTGAAAAATTGTTAAATTTATTACTTTGTATGCTTGAAGTCACTTTGTTCTTTCAATATCATTATCAAACACAATATTTTTCTTCATTTCAGGGTGACTAAGAGGCTTGGCATGCACTAATTTTGCAGGTTGTTTATCCTGGCATAGGTTTTAGATTTATATGCAGTAATTTTCCACCAATTTCTTTTAAAATTCAAGAAATAGAGAAGACTGCAAAATATAAGACCCCCACATCTGATGTCCATTCTACTCTCTCATCACTGAGAGAGAATCTGGTTTTGGAACTCTCTTGCCTAAATGGTAGTAGAAGCAGAGTCTTTGAATATTTTTAAAGCAGAAGTAGATAGTTAGTAGGCAAGGGAATGAAAGGGTACTATGGATAGACAGGAAAGTGCAGTTGAGATTACAAACAGATCAGTAATGATCTAATGAAATGTGGAGTAGGTTTGAGGAGCCGAATAGCCTACTGTTCATAATTCATATGTTCATAATTCATATGTTTGTACATTCAGAATATTTTACACAGGTGTGTGTGTCTGTTCTGCAAAAATTAAATGCATAAACAAAAGCTGAAAATTTTGCATGAACCACCACAATTGTGCTGTCCGTGAGTCTAATTGTATTTCTTTTTGTTAATAAAACATTCTTCAAGGAATATAAAAGGCATTCTAGGAATTTAAACATTTTAATAAGTCTTTTGTTTTATTAATTCAGCTGAAAATGGGCTTAACACAAAACAAAAGCTTTCTTAATAGGGATATCCAGTCCTTCAACTACACATAATCTGAACTTTGAAAATGACTTTTACTAAATTATGCTGAACCTTTTGCTAGTTAGAATCAGAATCAGAATTGGATTTATTATCACTGACTGTGGTTTTACAGCAAAGACATAAAATTACTATAAATCACATAAATAAATAAATAAATAAATAAATAAATAAATGAATAAATAAATGGTGCAAAAAAAAAGAAGGAATAATGGAGTAGTGTTCATGGGTTCATGCACCATACAGAAATCTGATGGTGAAGGGGAAGAAGCTATTTCTGAATCATTGAGTGTGCATCTTCATACTCCTGTACCTCCTCCCTGATGGTAGTAATGAGAAGAGGACATGTCTCAGATGGTGAGGGTCCTTAGTGATGGATGCCACCTTCTTGAGGCACAGACTCTTGAAGGTGTTCTCATTAGTGGGGAGGATTGTGCTCGTGATGGAACTGGCTGAGTCTACAACCCTCTGCAGCCTCTTGCGATCCTGTGCATTGGAGCCTCCATACCAGGCTATGATGCAAGCAGTCAGAATGCTCTCCATCGTACATTTAGAGAAATTTGTAAGAGTCTTTGGTGACATACTGAATCTCTTTGAACTCCTAACAATGTAAAGCCGCCAAGTGAAGTTATGGTAGTGTACAGGTTAGTTTCTTACTAAATGAATCATCATACATTCAAAAACTTTAAAAGCAGCAATAATGACATAGAAAGATAATTATACTTTAAAAGCTTCTTCAAATTCCCTTATCGTCACTGTAAAAGGAAGCTTACAGTGATGATAAGTTTTGAAGAGTGCCCAGTTTTGTGAAGTTACCTGGCTTCTGGTGCAATTTTAATAAACTGACACAAAATTAAGTTTACAGAAACAAATTGCAATGTGGAAGACTTCAACACCAAAAATAGCTTGGCAGTTCCACCACTGACCAAACTTGCCAAATCCTGAAGGGCACAGCTGCCAGAGGCAAAGGTGAGACAATCAGATTGAGAGATAAACCTATTTGAGGTTGTCCTTATTAATTTGAAAATCTAAAACAAAACTGCAGATGCTGAAAATCTTGAATAAAAACAGAGCATGTTGGAAAAACTCAGCAGGGCATGAAGCATCTGTGGAAAGAAAAACAGAGTAAACATTTCTGGTTAAGCACCTTTTGTCAGTTCTGATGAAATGTTAAGTCTGTTTCTCTTTCAACAGATACTGCACGACCCGATGAGTGTTTCCATTTTTTTTTCTGTTTTCATTAATTTATCTGTTGCAGGTCTATGACAGTATTGGTAGAATTGATTACTATGTATCCTGTATCTTCAGATGGAGGATACCATCCAGGTTGTGACGGCAATATCATTGTGCTAAATGTGGAAGACTAGAACAGAAGTGGCAATTCAAAACAGTGGAAATGTACCATCATTAGCTGTAAAATTGTATCTCACCAAAGTCTGAAACCTCATGTTCTGGCAAATCTCTCACTGAATTTCTATAATGCCATGGACCAATCTAGTTCAATGAAGAATGTATTAGTGCATGCCAGAAGCTACTGATGTACCTAAAAGTAAGGTGCCAACTTTCTGAAGCTGCAACAGCTACATCCATGCTAAACAGCGAAAGTCAAAATGAAAAATTTAATTAATGAAGTCGATGCAGTGATACAAATCAAATTGCTTTTTAAAGGTAAAAGATTAGACTATGTAATATATTTTCAACAATGTTGGTATTACTTTAAATATTGAAGATTCACACTTGGTGGATTACAGCATTGTTAAAGCAATGGTCCATTCTAATCAGGACCATTCCCTACACTTTACCTTTAAATATTTAACCACTTCCCTTTTGAAAGTCTTAATTAAATCTGCATCTGCTACACTTTCAGGGAATGCAATTAAGATCATAACTACTCACTGCTTAAATTTGTTTTGCATGTATCTCCCTAATCTTTTGTCAGTTATTTTATGTCTTTGTCCTAGTCCCTGTGCTAATGGGAAAAAAATCTCTTTATTGATTTTTTCTAAATCTATCAAGATTTTGTAGATATTTATCAAATCTTCTCTTAACTCCTCTGCTGCAAGAAAAATTCCAGGTTCTCTGGACTGATCCCTTAACTATAATTTCTCATCCCTGGAAGCATTCCAGCAATTTTTCTCTGCAGTGTCTAGGGCCTTTACATCCTTCCTAAAGTGCACTGACCAGAGTTAGAAGAAATAATATATTTGTGGCTTAACCAGTTTATTGCAAAGGTTAAAATTAATCTCTTTGCTTTTGCACTTCATACTTTCTCTGAAGCCCAGGATGCTACATGCTTTATTAATTGCTTGGTCATCCTTCCCTGGTACCTTCAAAGATGTGTGCATGGATACACACAAACCTCTCTGCTCTGCACTCCCTTAGAAAACTCTCTTTCCTCATTCTACTTGCATTTCTCTGTAATAACTTTCCTGCGCTATGCACCTGTCTACCCCACCAGTCATTTTATGTCCTTGTGTAACTCAACAGCTATCCTCCTTACACTTCTAAACTTTATGTCATCTTCATAGTTTGAAATTTTAATTCGCTACACTAGGGAAATAAACTTAATACTCCACAGTACAAATCAGTACCATGATTTCCTGTTATCTGTCCATAGGATAGTTTCTTATCCATCTCGCCATTGATTTTCATTTAATGGCCTTCAATTTTTCTAATTATCATCTTTTATAAGATAAACAATCATTTTTGGCAATAAACACAATCAGGTTGGTGAAACTAAACTGCCTAAAAGTTCTTGTGTACCCGGCCTGAGGCCTCATGTAATAACTTTCCAGGCTGTGGCTAGGAGTGAGTGTGCTGAGGATACTAGAACACTGGTGGATGGTGGGGTAGGGGGATAGAATTTAGGATATCAGCACACTGAGTGAGGGATATTGGCACTGATGGACATTCAGGGTTGGGGATATTGAACCATTTGGTGGTTAGGGCGTAGACCTAGGATGATTCCCGGAATGAAAGGGCTTACTTATGATAAGCGTTTGTCAGCTCTTGGACTGTATTCTCTGGAGTACAGAAGAATGAGGGGGACCTCATAGAAACATTTAGAATGTTGAAAGGACTGGACAGAGTAGATGTGGTTAAGCTGTTTCCCCTGGTCGGTGAGTCCAGGACTGGAGGGCACAATCTTAGAATTAGAGGGTACCGGTTTAAAAGAGAAATGAGGAGAAATTTCTTTAGCCAGAGGGTAGTGAAATTATGGAATTCTTTGCCACGTACAGCTGTGGAGGCCCAATCATTTGGGGCATTTAAGGAGGAGATTGATAGGTATCTAATTAGTCAAGGTATCAAGGGATATGGGGAGAAGGCTGGAATTTGGGGCTGGATAGGAATAGTTTTTAGTTTAGCTCATGGAGCAGACTCGATGGGCCGAATGGCCTACTTCTGCTCCTTTGTCTTGTGATCTTGTGACTTGGTGATCATAGGGTTGGGGGAGAAATTCATGGGCACAGAAGTGATAGGGTGGGGAGTGGGCTAGCACAATGCAGGGATGGGGCTGGAGTCTAAAGAATGAAAGTGTTGGTGTATTGATTTTGAACCTTCTTTCCCATATTTTAATCCCAGAATTTGACCTGAATCTTAACACTGAGTAAGAGAGCCAAGGCTGCAACTCAGTGTGTGGAAATGTCAACTCTATTCCCCTCTCTACTGGTGCTGCCTGGTCTGCTGGGTGCTCTCATCATTTTCTGTTTTTGTTTCTGTATTCCTTTGGCTGTTTATTGCACTACAGGTAACATGCAAACACTAATATTCTATTCATTTTAACTACAAACATATTCATTTCCCTTTAAATTCAAATACTAAACATTACTGACACATTGTTCTCTTTAACTTCAATTATTACTCATCCCGGTGATAGCTTGGAGGAATATGTCGACATCTGTACCTGAGACCAGCCATGTTCGTAGCTCCCTTGCAAGTTACTAAGCTTTGCAAGTAAATCTCTTTATAAAGCAAAAAATGGATTGAATGGATGTGACGAATTGATGCACTGATCCCACCCCTTTTTCTTGATTATACCCGTGTAACCTTATCTCTGTCTCATTGTTGATTTTCCTTCTGACATTAATGATGTCAGAAGGAAACTCGGTAGAGTGTAAAACTGCTCTCGATATATCCCTGGAAAAGCAAAACAAAACTTCACATTCTGGAAATCTGAAATCAGAACAGAAGAGTAAGAATAGACGACCGTCATTCTTCCATTTATGTTCCCTATCTTCCAAAACACTTGGTTATACCTCTTCTTGATGGAATCGAAGGTGAGGGTGGTGGTGGGGACTGGCCTCTGTGCACTACTGTCTCAAAGTGGAATTCTTTCAGCTGAATCCACAATCTTTGACGCCCATCACAGACTCAATTCCCCAGCCAAGAATCATATCTACCTTCCTGGAACAACCTGAAACCAGTCAGAGTATTTTCAACTTTGTTGTTGTATTTGACTGTGAGTTTCAGACCCAAGTCAACTCATTTCCACACTAAGAGTTCAGAGAGAGAAACAGTCCATTCCTGAATGCAGCATGACCTTGTCACCATTTGGACCTGGGATAATAAATAACAAGTGACCATCACACCACACTGGAAGCTGGCAATTGCCTAGACAGCTGGACATGATGACCCAAATAGTGCCAACTGTGACATAATTAAAGATAAAGAAAGGAAAAAAGTGAAATTAAGCAATGGAAGAGGGAAAACAATAAGTAGGAACAGGAATATGAACTGCAGAGATTATTTCCATATTTCTAGTGACATAGAAGGAGTCCATTCAGACCATCGAGTCTATGCCGGGCTCTCAGGGTAATCCCACCAATCCTATTTCCCCTCTTATTTCCCTGTACACATGTGATTAACACCCCCTGATCCCCCCACCCACCACCTTACACCAGGGGGGCATTTACAGTAGCCAATTAACCTAACCACCACCATGTCTTTGGAATATGTGAGGAAACCAGAACACTGAGGGGAAGCCCATGCAGTCACAGACAGCACCAGAGGTCAGAATGAAACCCAGGTTATTGCAGCTGTGAGACTTGTAGTACCACTCTGTTGCCATAGAGAGATACAGCAAGGAAACAGGCCCTTCAGCCTATCGAGTACACACAACCATCAACCATCCATTTTACACCAATGCTACAATAACCCCATTTTTCATTCTCCCCATATCCTCTTCACCTCCCCCCAGATTCTTCCACTCACCTCCACACTCAGGGCCATTTACATTGGACAATAATCTACCAACCTGCATGTCTTTGGTATGTGGGAGGAAACTGGTGCTGCTGGAGGAAACCTAGGCGGTCACAGGGAGAATATGCAAATTCCCCACAGACAGCACCTGAGGTCACGATTGAACTCTGATCTCAGGTGTTGTGAAGGAGCAGCTCTATTAGCTGCACTACTGTGTCACTAGTCCCGATACTTCTTTTTCCACAGTTGCTGCCTGACCTACTGAGTATTCCCAACATTTTCTGACTTTATGTTAGAAATTAGCAGACCTAGAGAAGGCCTTCCCCCATTGCACCTAGCCTATTATTTTGGGCAGGGCTGTTTGCAAGGTTTTGGAAGATAGAGCTGGCAATGATAAAACTGCACTTCAGGTGGATCCAGCCCACCAAAGCTTATTTTGAGGACCCTCATGACAGGATTTATGATGCTCCCAATGGCTGTTGTGAATTGCCATTTGTTTGAACATTTGCACAATTGGTTGAAATTGTGCTTTCCAGCACTTTCAAGAGCTTACACAATTGTTAAGAGCAATGAATAACCCATGAACACATGAACCATCTGTTGATTTAACAGTTGTAATATTGAGGATGCAGTAGATTACTTCAACATGAATGAATCATGGAGTCTTTCCAGGTGCAGAGTTTTGAATATAAAGTTTACGCTATTTGCAAGTTTAGGAACTGTCTGTCTGGCTTTTTGTCTTGATGCATTCATCAGGGGAGCCCATGTTACCTATTGAACCCTAAGGAAGACTGCTGTCTATGCAAATGTATGTACCCACTCTGCTGCCCTCTACCTAAGCAGGAAATGAATTTCCCCTTCTTTGAGTAGAGTGAAATTCAAAACCATACCAACTTTCACCACAGCAAGCAAAGGTTCATGGCAGGAGCTCTGACTGCAGAAGGTAGAAGGCTTCACTGACCACTTCCTTTGAAAAGCTTTAGCATTAGACTTTTAGAGATAGGACAATCTGTGTTCAGAAGAGTCCTGGAAATTAGACCCTCCTGGCTATAACCTTTTACCATCACCACCACCATCCCTCCCACCTCTAAAAGATCCCTTTCTCCCTTCAGACATCTGGCAAGGAGGCCTTGCCTTCTGATTCTGGTCTTCTGTCGAGCACGCCCTCCACTAACTTTTGTCACAGAATATGGTGGCCTTCACCTCTGTAATGGTTGTCAATTTAGTCATTCTGGTAATTCTAAATTTCAGCCTTGTTGTGTACAGTTCAATTGTGACCTCCTGAAAGTCAACCAACAATAAATCTGCAAGTAATTCTCTTTAAGTAGTGCAGCTGAAGAATTTCTTCCTGCTGATCAGACCTCGTTTCCAGGGCATGGCCAAGATTCTACATTAGGATTAATGTCCCCATTGCAAACTCTGTGCTCTTGGGGTGTGGTTGCTTAACATCCATGGAGCCATGTTCAATGTTATGAGAAATGCTGGGTGCTCTGTAAGTCGCATTGTGATCAAAGTTGTGCATAAATGGGGATGAATAGCGCATAAAAAATCCTGCTGCATGATTAAATTTCTACTGCTGTATGTTACTAATAAATTCAATAGGGCATTTAAGAGAAACCAAAACATGGCTGGAAGCTAGCTACTTCAAGGACAGTAGAGACAGAAATAATATCCAATTGAGGAAAATGTGGATAACGGAAAAGGAATGGAAGGTGAAACTGATGGGATTAGATGAAGGTTGATGGGGCAAGGCTCATGTGGAACATTATACTGACATGTGACAGCCAGTCAAATAGCCAGTTTCATTTAGTTCCATGTGGCAACATTACTTCTTGACCTAAAAGTGGAACACCACAGCTTAGTGGTCAGCTTCTTAAAGAATGCTTCTGGCACGATGCTGGTGTCTGTGTCATTTAATACCAGATTTTTCACTGACATTATTTTTCACTAATCTACAAAATAATCATCTGCATAGCAAATTAAATCTTAATGACAAGCTTAAGCATTTTCAGAAAAGCTTGCAAATTTATGAGTAAGGATAACTATTTATTAAGAAGTGGCAAAATGCAGAGTGTTACAGATATGACATTAAGGAAGTTAGGTTTCCATAGCAATATTTGTTCTTTCTCTTTAAGCTTCTCAGTTTTGTTCAGCTCAGACTTGAAAATACATATTGGTTTCTTTCTATTCAGTGATAATGAGCAGCTGAATGTTCATCCTACATGCTGCTGTGTGCAGGAGTGTGCATGAATTCATTAGAGCTGTGAATTAATTTTAGTGCTCCTGAATAAAGGAATAAATTAACACAAAAGGCGGCTGTCTCTATCTTAACACTTCCATCATAAAGTAGGTATTCAAATTGAAATGCAAATAAGATGCTGTTCACTCGTGAGAAGTATGTGCCAATGAATTGCACATGCAATTCATTTAGCAATTTTTAGCTATAGCATGCAACGTCCTAATTCAAAATGTGATCTGCACAATCAAAAGCTCTTCTTTGTATATGACATTGATGGCATTGTGTGTGGCACAATATGTTCCTATTGTACTCTCAGCACGATGAACAGAATGAAGACTTAGTCTGACATTTGAAAAGAATCAAAGTGAAATAGGTGTAGGCACCTTGAGTCTAACTGTTAATCAGTCTGGAGCTATAGCACCAATCTGCCAATTAACTCAGAAATTTTTGGCAGACCTTTTCTTGGCCCTTTTTATGCTGTAGCCACAGAGGGGGACTTAACAATTTACTTGGGTGGAATTGGCAGTGAGTGCACGACAACCTTTCACTTGTACTGACACCAAATGGGCAACTGCAATTTCAGGCCCCAGCTTCATTGGAATGGGCAATTCCATTCGCCTGCCAGTGACTGAGGCAGAGATCCAGGCAAGGAGGGATGAGGCTGACAGGGCCTTTTAGGGTGCAGAGCAATGCTAAGAGGGAAAAGGGCTGAGCCAGCAGGAACTATTGGTCCACAGTGGAGGAGAGTGAGCAGGGGTAAGTTTGGAGGGATTTGTGGGTGGGATGGTAGAAGGAAGCTAAAGAAGCAGATTTCTAGGGGCCAGAGTGGTGGTAGTGGGAGAGATGGGGTGTGTGAATGCGTGACATCAGGAAGTGGTGTGTTTATCTATCCAATATTTCAATCAATTTGCTTTAGTTACAACATTGGCAGTGACTTCCTATATTGCAAAGGTAGCTGCAAAATATTCATTTAACAAAACAGTAATGTTATTGATCTCATAATATGATTCTTTACCATGCTGTTAATGACAATTTTCTCAAACATCCTTTAAAGAATCACCAGCATCAATAATTGATATAAATGTTGGTCTTTGAATGTATCGCTGGATTATAGAATTGATCCCATTATGTAGATGAGAATTATATTAATCCTGGAATGAAGCATGATTCCAGAACCTTCTGACTTAATTGATGTGCACTTAAACAACCAAAGTAAAAAACAAAGATGAGGTGGGATTAAATTAGAGAATCAAGTGTAATTTTTCAACTCTCATATTGAACCTACAACATGACCTTTAGCTGATCCATTTATTTTCTTTTCAATACATAATTCAGATAATTTACCCCCAGAAGAAATGCAGTTTTCTGCTCACACTAGGTTGAGTTTTGATCCCTTGAAATTCAGCTACCTTAGAGAACCTAATCATTTCCATTGACTGAAAGAAGTGTTTTCCTGAATGTCCATTAATCTCAGCAGAAATTAAATGTTAAAGCAATTGTTGATTGAGGGAGTTGCTAATAAAGAGTTGTAAATGCAATGTCTTCGATTTCAGATTTCCTTGCAGCATAAAAGGAGATCATTAACCCACTGAGTCTATGGCAGCTCCCTTCCTCAATTTATTTCCTGTAATCAATTGTTTCTCACAATCCACCATAAACTCTGCCCTGATTCTCCTACCATGCACCTACAGTAGGGGTAATTTACAGTAGTCAATTAAGCCTGCCAAACAGTGAACCTTTGAGATGTGGCATGGAAAGCTAGGCCCCCCAGAGGAAACCCACCACATGGTCATTAGATTACAGTGTAAACTCTACACTGGCAGCAACAGAGGTCAGCATCAAGCCTGGGACAACAGAGCTGTGAGGCAGCAGCACGATCTGCTGCACCACCTTGCCAGCCTATTCCATGAGATAGTGCGACTGCTGGCAGCTGAGTGGGTGAGATAAGGACCATAGTATAAAGTTGCAGCATGATTGTATAAAACAGGTTTCGTGGACCATATCACTTTTACCTGTTCAACATCACTGTTTGTATTGTAGCCCAATCCAATAATTCATTCACCAGCTTCAGGGCCACAGGCATTGCAAGATATGTTATAGGGTCATAGGATTGTACAGCATGGAAAGACACTAGTCAGCCCACCATTTCCATGCTAGCCACTGGCCATCACCAAGCACTTGGTCTGTACCCCTACTTGCCCCAGCAATTCAAGTACTAATTTAGAGACTTCTTAAATGCTGTCAGTGACCCAGCTTCAACCACTCTCTCAGGGAGAATTTTCTAAGTACTCACCACTCTCAGGGTGAAAAAGATCCTACTCATTTCCCCACTGAATCTCTTCTCCCTTATCCTAAATCTATGCCCTCTACTTTTGAACATCTCTAATATGGGGAAAAGTTTCCTGTAGTCTACCCTATCTATAACCCTGACTATCTTAACCTCAATCATATCCCCTTTTAACCTCCTCCACGCCAGGAAGAACAGACTCAGCTTCTCCAATTTCCGTCATAACTGAAATGCTACATTCCAGGCAACACAATGGGGTCAATCTCCTTTGCACTTCTCCAGCGCTATCACATCCTTCCTATAGTGTGTGACCAGAACTACACTGCAGTACTCCAGCTGAGGCTGAACCAAGTTTTATAAATACATAACCTCCCTGCTTTTGTATTCAATACCCTGACTAATGTAGGCCAATATCTCATACGCCTTCTAACCATGTATTTACTTCAAGGATCTCCAGACTTGTGCTCAAAAGTCCCTTTGTTCAATTCTCCCAAGACTTTACCATCCATAGTATATGTCCGTGCCACATTAGTACTCCCAAAATGCTTCACCTCACATTGTTTGGATTGAACTCCATCTGTCATTTATCAGCCCATTTCACCAACACATTGATATCACTCTGTAGCCTAAGACTACCCTCCACACTATCCAATAGTCTGCCAATCTTCATGTGATCTGTGAACTTACATCCACATCCAAATCATTCACATATATTACAAACAGTAAAGGTCCCGCCACTGATCCCTGAGGAACACCACCAGTAACAGGAATCCAATCACTTAAACAACCCTCTACCATCACTTTTCTATCTCCTATTGCCAAGCCAAGTTTGGATCCAGTTTGCCAAATTGCAATGGATCCCCTTTGGATCAGTCTCCATGTGGGACCTTGTCAAAGGCCTTACTAAAGTACATATAAACCACATCAATTCATCTGCCGTCATTGATACACTTGGTTACCTCTTCAAAAACTTCAGTTGGATTAGTCAGACAGGATCTACCCTTGACAAAGCCATGTTGGCTTTCTCCAATCAGACCTTTTCATTCCAAGTGATCATTAATCCTATCCCTCAGCATCTTTTTTTTTAAATTTTATTTACAGTGTGGTAACAGGCCCTTCTGGCCCAACGAGTCCCGCGCCGCCCATTTTAAACCCAATTAACCTACCCGTACTTCTTTGCAATGTGAGAGGAAACCGGTGCACCTGAAGGAAACCCACGCAGACACGGGAGAATGTACAAACTCCCTACAGACATTTTATTAGACATTTTACAGACATATTAGAATTTTATCTTCTCTAATAACTTCCCTGCTACTGATGTTAGGCTCACAAGTGTATACTTACCAGGCTTTTTCCTGTATCCCTTCTTGAAAATGGGGACCATGTTTGCCGTCTTTCAGTCAACAGGAACTCACTTGTGGTCAGTGAGGATTCAAAAACTATCAGTTAAAGCCCCAGCCATCTCTTCCCTTGCCTTTCACCACGGCCTGGGATAAATCTCATCTAGCCCTGGGGATTTTATGCACTTTTAAGCCTGCTAAGGCATTGAGTACCTCCTCTAAAGACACTTGCATAAGACTTTATCTTCCCTTTGCCTAAATTCTTCAACTGCAAAATCTGTTTCCTTAGTCAATACTGAAGAAAAGGATTCATTTAGGATCATTGCTGTATCTTCTGGCTCCATGCACAGATTTTCCCTGTTGTCTGCAATGGGCCTTACTCTTTCCCTGATTATTCTTCTGCCCTAATATACTTATTGAATGTCTTCAGATTTAACTTAATCCTGTCTGCCATTGATATTTTGTGACCCTTTTGCCTTCCTAATTTTAAGTACCGCTATACAATTTTTGTACTCCTGACTGGTCTCACCCATCTTTAGTTCCCTATTTTTTTCTTTTTATCCAACCCTATATATGGAGTTATGGTTACTCTTCCCAGAATGCTTCCCCACTGATACTCCCTCCACTTGACCCAATTCATTCCCCTAGAAAAGTTCCAGTAGTGCTCCTTCCTTCATTGGTCTATCTATTGTGTCATAAGGCTCTCTTGACCACATCTCCAAAATCCCACCCCTTCTAAGCCTTATACAATAAGGCAATCCCAGTTAATATTTGGGAAATTAAAATCCTCCAATGCTATAACCCTATTTTTATTGCATCTATCTGCCTAGATATGTGTTCCTAGCATTTACTCCTCCACAGACACAAATCCAGTAACTGTAAGCAGATTTTGTTCTGTTTAACGGTATTGATGTTGTTCTGAAAGTTTCATTTAAGAAAATTCTAAAAATGAAAATTCTCAAATGATTGGATCAGTTTGGTTGATCTTCTCTGTTTTTCCATTCATTAGTAGCTGTCATAAATTTTGGTTTGGTTTAAAATTACTAAATTAGGCACTTCCAATTATCTACCTTAGCTTCCTGCTGGTCATAGTCCCGTATGGCATGGAAGCAGGCCCTTTGGCCCAACTGCTTCATGCTGACCAAGATGCACATCCAAGCTAGTCCCATTTACTTATGTTTGGCCCATAACCTTCTAAACCTTTCCTATCCATGTACATGTCCAACTGTCTTTTAAAAGTTGTTATTGTATCTGCCTCAACCACTTCCACTGATAGCTCATTCCAAATATGTGCCACCCATTGCATGAAAAAAGTTGTCCCTCAAATTCCTATTAAATCTTTCCCCTCTCACCTTAAACCTAAATTCTTGATTCTCCAACCATGGGAAAAAGACTATCTATGCCCATCATGATTTTATACACCTTTATAAGATCACCCCTCAGTCTTCTATGCTCCAAGGAATAAAGTCTTAGCCTGTCCAACCTCTCCCTATAAGTCAGTCCTTCGAGTCCTGGCAACATCCTTGTAAATCTTTTCTGTACTCTTTCCAGTGTATGTAACATCTTTCCTTATGCAGGGTGACCAAACTGAAACACAACAGTCAGAATCCTCTCCAGTAATTACCTACTGTTAGGCTTACTGTAATTCTGAAGTCCTTCATGAATTTCTTCACAGACAACCTTGCCATCTTCTGCGGTTCCACACATAGATGTCCACTTAATCTTTGAGGGTCTATTCTCTCTCTAGTTACTCCTTTCTCCTTAATATACATAAAATCTCTTTGAATTCTCTTTACGCTTTTCTGCTAAAGCTATCTCAAGCCCCTGATTTCCTTCTTGAGTATAACTCCAGCATCCCTTATACTCCTCCAGGGATTCACTTGTCCCCAGCTGCCTGTACCTGACCCATAACTCCTTCTTTTTCCTGGCGAGGACCTCAAAATCTCTTGTTATTCAGGGTTCCCTACTCCTGCCAGTCTTGCCCTTCACTCTAACAGGAACATGCAGGAACTTTTGCTGTCTCACTTTCAAAAGCCTCCCACTTGCCAGACCTCCCTTTGTCTGCAAACAACCTACTCCAATTAACCTTTGCAAGATCCTATCTTATACTGTCAAAATTCACCTTGCCCCATTTTAGAACTTGAACCTATGGACCAGTTCCCTTTCCATAACTATTTTAAAACTAGTACAACTATGGTCACTGTGCTCCCCCACTATCACCTCAGTCACTTGCCCTGCCTATTACCAAAGAGTAGATTGAGCTTTGCCCTCTCCCTGGAAGGGTCTTCTATATATTGCCTGAGGAAATTTTACTGAACACACTTAACAAATTCTACCCCATCTAAGCCCTCAACATTATGGCAGTCCCAATTTATGTTAGGAAAGGTAAAATCCCCTACCATGACAACCCTATTATTCCTGCAACTCTCCACAATCTCCCTGCAAATTTGTTCTTCTAGTAACTATTTGGGGGCCTATAATACAATCCCACAAAGGTGATCATCTCCCTTATTTCTCAGCTCCACCCATAAAGGATAGGGGAGGGGAGGAGAGGAGATGTCAGGTCATCAAGGCAGAAGAAGGGAGCCACAGGAAATAAGGGAAGACAAAGGAGTTGGGGGGGGGTAGAAAAAGAAGGGTAGGGTTACCGGAAGATAGAGAAATCGATGTTAAGGCCATCAGGTTGGAGGCTTACTGTAATTCTGAAGTCCTTCATGAATTTCTCCACAAACAACCTTGCCCATCTTCTGCGGTTCCACACATAGATGTCCACTTTAATCTTTGAGGGTCTATTCTCTCTCTAGTTACTCCTTTCTCCTTAATATACATAAAATCTCTTTGAATTCTCTTTACGCTTTTTCTGCTAAAGCTATCTCAAGACCCCTTTTTTGCCCCCCTGATTTCCTTGGACAGAGAGCATCAGGCAAAGTAATAAAACAAACTTCCCCACAGTGCAGATATTTTTCAATTACAACCTCAAAGCATTAAGGATCCAACAGAACAATGCCAGAACCTTAATATACCTTAATATCTATAATATACAAATATCATGTATCATTTATATAAATATTATGTGTCAGGTTTGCTAGGGTAGTTCGGGAGGGTTTCAGCTAGTTTACGAGGGGGATGGGAACCAGAGTGTTAGGTTAGAGGAAGAAGGGGATGGGGAAAAGTCAGATCTAACAGGTAGAGAGGTTTTGAGGAAGAAGAAGTAAGGTGGATGGGTTAAAGTGCGTTTACTTAAATGCAAGCAGCGTCAGGAATAAGGGAGAAGAACTGAGAGCTTGGAGAAGTACATGGGACTACGATATTGTGACTATCACAGAGACATGGCTGACACCAGGGCAGGAATGGATATTGAATATTCCTGGTTTTCAGTGTTTTAAAAGGGATAGGGAGGGGGGAGAAGAGGAGGAGGGGTGGCGATACTGGTCAGGGACACTATTACAGCTGCAGAAAAGGGTGGATAATGTAGAAGGATCCTCTCTAGAGTCAGTATGGGTGGAAGTTAGGGAAAAGAAAGGAGCAGTTACTCTACTGCGAGTATTCTATAGGCCCCCGGGTAGCAGCAGGGATACTGAGGTGCAGATTGGGAGGCAGAATTTGGAAAGATGCAAAAATAACAGGGTTATTATCGTGGAGACTTCAACTTCCCAAGTATTGATTGGCACCTGCTTAGTGCCAAAGGCTTAGACAGGGCGGAGATTGTTAAGTGTGTCCAGGACGGATTCCTGTCACAGTATGTTGACAGGCCGACTAGAGGGAATACCATATTAGATCTAGTTTTAGGTAACGAATGGGTCAGGTGACAGATCTATCAGCAGGTGAGCATTTGGAGGACAGTGACCACTGCTCCATAACCTTTAGATTGTCATGGACAGGGATAGGAGCAAAGAGGACAGGAAGATATTTAATTGGGGAAAGGAGAATTATGAGGCTGTAAGGCGAGAACTTGGGAGTGTAAATTGGGGTGACATTTTTGAAGGGAAATGTACTATGGAGATGTGGTCGATGTTCAGGGATCTCTTGCAGGATGTTAGGGATAGATTTGTCCCAGCGAGGCAGAGAGGAATGGCAGGATGAAGGAACCATGGGTGACAAGAGAGGTGGAACAACTAGTTAGGGAAGAAGAGGGCAGCATACATAAGTTTAAGCAGCAAGGATCAGATAGGGCTCGTGAGGAATATAGAGTAACAAGGAAGGACACTTAAGAATGGGCTGAGGAGAGCGAGAAGGGGACATGAAAAGGCTTTGGTGAGTAGGGTTAAGGAGAATCCTAAGGCTTTTTACTCGTACGTGAAGAGCAGAAGGATGGCTAGGGTAAAAGGTAAGTCCAATTAAAGACAAAGGTGGGAAGCTGTGCCTGGAAGCTGTGGAAGTGGGTGAGGTTCTCAATGAATACTTCTCTTCAGTATTCACCAAGGAGAGGGGTCTTGATCATGCTGAGGACAGCATTGGTAAGGGTGATGTTCTAGAGGAGATTGCTGAACCGTTGGTTAGGATCTTTGAGTCCTCGTGGTCCACGGGATGGTACCAGAGGATTGGAGGTGTGCGAATATTGTCCCCTTATTCAAAAAGGTAGTAGGATAGTCCAGGAATTACAGACCAGTGAGCCTTTTGTTTGTGGTGGGTAAGCTGCTAGAAAGGATTCTAAGAGGTAGGATCTACGATCACTTAGAGAATCATGGACTGATTAGGGACAGCCAGCATGGATTTGTGAAGGGAAGATCTTGCCTCACAAGCCTGATAGGGTTCTTTGAGGAGGTGACCAGGAAGATTGATGAGGGTAGTGCAGTAGATGTGGTCTACATGGATTTCAGTAAGGCGTTTGACAAGGTTCTGCATGGTAGGCTTCTTCAGAAGGTCAGAGGACAAGGGATCCAGGGAGGCCTGGCATGTGGATTAAGATTTGGCTTGCCTGTAGAAAGCAGAGGGTTATGGTGAAGGGAATGCATTCGGATTGGAGGGCTGTGACTAGTGGTGTCCCACAGGGATGGGTTCTGGGACCTCTACTTTTTGTGATATTTATTAATGACTTAGATGAGGGTGTGGAAGGGTGGGCTAGCAAGTTTGCAGATGACACAAAGATCGGTGGTGTTGTGGATAGTGTGGAGTGCTGTTGAAACTTACAGAGGGATATTGATAGGATGCAGATCTGGGCTGACAAGTGGCAGATGGAGTTCAATCCAGAGAAGTGTGCGGTGGTACACTTTGGAAGGTAAAACTCCAAGACAGAGTACAAGGTAAATGGCAGGATTCTGGGCAGTGTGGAGGAGCAGAGGGATCTGGGTGTTCATATCCACAGATCACTGAAAGTTGTCTCACAGGTGGATAGGGTAGTTAAGAAAGCTTATGAGATATTAGCTTTCATAAGTTGTGGGATAGAGTTTTAGAGCCTCAAAGTAATGATGCAGTTTTACGAAACTCTGGTTAGACCACTGTCCAGTTCTGGACGCCTCATTATAGGAAGGATGTTGAGGCGTTGGAAAGGGTGCAGAGGAGATTTACCAGGATGCTGCCTAGATTAGAGCGTATGGATTATGAGGAGTGACTAAAGGAGCTAAGGCTTTACTCATTGGAGAGAAGGAGGATGAGGGGAGATATGATAGAGGTATACAAAATATTAAGAGGAATAGATAGAGTGGACAGCCTGCGCTTCTTTCCCAGGGCACCAATGTTCAATACAAGAGGGCAGGCTTTAGGTAATGGGTGGGAAGTTCAAAGGAGACATCAGAGGGAGGTTTTTCACCCAGAGAGTGGTTGGTGCATGGAATGCGCTGCCTGGGGTGGTGGTGGAGGCTGATACGTTGGTCAAGTTCAAGAGATTGTTAGATAAGCATAAGAGGAATTTAAGTTAGAGGGATATGTGGGAGGAGTGGTTAGATAGTCTTAGGAGTGGTTTGAAGGTCGCACAACATGGTGGGCCGAAGGTCCTGTATTGTGCTGTATTGTTCTATGGTTCTATGGTTCTATGGATCACACATTGAAATTCTTCCTGTATAAGCTCCCAGGGTGTTTACACAGTTCTTTTTCAAAATGTCTGTTATATTCCTGCAGAACATCAGAAGATTGGATGTTTCTTGGGGACAATGACTGTCCCCTAATATGCCATTTTCCTGCATTAGTGAGTGTCCTGTGATTTGCCCAGGTAGGCTTGACAAGTGACAAGTTTATGACAACCACCTTCAGCTCATCCAACTGTGGAGTCAGCACATGACAGCCATCCGTGCATTCACCTTGCTCGTGAAAGCAATGTGTGGTGCCAAGAAGAAAATTTATTTCAACCTGGAGCGGTTCCAGACCTAGGTTCCAATGAGAAACAAGTTGATTCCTCTTGACAATATCAGATCCGGAGTTGGAAGGTACATTTGGCAGGGAAGGAGTACAAAAAGCTAACTCCAACAGAGTTGGTTGATAATGAAGATTACGAATAAATGTTTTTTCTGGTTAATAGGCAGTGACTAATGAGGTGCTGCAGGGATTAGAAACATAGAAACATAGAAAAACTACAGCACAATTCAGGCCCTTCAGCCCACAAAGCTGTGCCGGACATGGCCCTACCTTAGAAATTACTAGGCTTACCCATAGCCCTCTATTTTATTCAGCTCCATGTACCTATCTAACAGTCTCTTGAAAGACCCTATCATATCTGCCTCCACCACCGTTTCCGCAGCCCATTCCACGCACTCACCACTCTCTGAGTAAAAAACTTACCCCTGACATCTCCTCTATATCTACTCCCAGCACCTTAAACCTATGTTCTCTTGTGGCAACCATTTCAGCCCTGGGGAAAAGCCTCTGACTATCTACCCAATCAATACCTCTCATCATCTTATACACCTCTATCAGGCCCCCCCTCATCCTCCGTCTCTCTTAGGAGAAAAGGCTGAGTTCCCTCAACCTGCTTTCATAAGGTATGTTATGCATTCCAGACAGCATCCTTGTAAATCTCCTCTGTACCCTCTCTATGGCTTCCACATCTTTCCTGTAGTGAGACGACCAGAACTGAGCACAATACTCCAAGTGGTGTCTGACCAGGGATCTATATAGCTGCAACAATACCTCTCGACTCCTGAATTCAATTCCCTGATTGATGAAGGACAATACACCATATGCCTTCATAACCACAGAGTCAACCTGCGCAGCCACTTTGAGCGTCCTATGGAATCGGACCCCAAGATCCCTCTGATCCTCCACACTGCCAGGAGTCTTACCATTAATAATATATTCTGCCAACATATTTGACCTACCAAAATGAACAACTTCACACTTATCTGGGTTGAACTGCATCTGCCACTTCTCAGCCCAACTTTGCATCCTATCTATATCCCTCTGTATCCTCTGACAGCCCTCCAAACCATCCACAACACCCCCAACCTTCGTGTCATCCACAAACTTACTAACCCACCCCTCCACTTCCTCATCCAGGTCGTTTATAAAAATCACAAGAGTAAGGGTCCCAGTACAGACCCCTGAGGTACACTGCTGGTCACCGACCTCCACTCAGAATACAACCCTTCAACAACCACTCTTTGCCTTCTGTGGGCCAGCCAGTTCTGGATCCACACTGCAATGTCCCCTTGGATCCCATGTCTCCTCACTTTCTCCATAAGCCTTGCATGGGGTACTTTATCAAACTCCTTGCTGAAATCCACATACACTACATCTACTGCTTCATCGATGTGTTTAGTCACATCCTCAAAAAATTCGATCAGGCTCGTAAGACAGGACCTGCCCTTGACA
This sequence comes from Pristis pectinata, assembly GCF_009764475.1. Taxonomy (NCBI): domain Eukaryota; kingdom Metazoa; phylum Chordata; class Chondrichthyes; order Rhinopristiformes; family Pristidae; genus Pristis; species Pristis pectinata. Next base: position 54,103,872 of record NC_067413.1, read on the forward strand.
AAGCCATGTTGACTATTCCTAATCATATTATACCTCTCCAAATGCTCATAAATCCTGCCTCTCAGGATCTTCTCCATCAGCTTACCAACCACTGAGTTAAGACTCACCGGTTTATAATTCCCTGGGTTATCCCTACTCCCCTTCTTGAATAAGGGAACAACATCCGCAACCCTCCAATCTTCTGGAACCTCTCCCATCTCCATCGACGATGCAAAGATCATCGTCAGAGGCTCCGCAATCTCCTCCCTCGCCTCCCACAGCAACCTGGCGTACATCTCATCCGGTCCCGGCGACTTATCTAACTTGATGCTTTCCAAAAGTTTCAACACCACCTCTTTTCTAATATCTACATGCTCAAGCTTTTCAGGCCACTGCATGTCCCCACCACAATCCCCTGGATCCTTTTCCATAGTGAATACTGATGTAAAGTATTCATTAAGTACCTTCGCTATTTCTTCTGGATCCATACACACTTTCCCACTGCTGCACTTGATAGGCCCTATTCTTTCGCATTTCATCTTCTTACTCTTCACATACTTGTGGAACGCCTTGGGGTTTTCCTTAATCCTGCCTGCCAAGGTCTTCTCATGTCCCCTTCTGGCTCTCCTAATCTCCTTCTTAAATTCCTTCCTTTTAGCCGTATACTCTTCCAAATCTCTAACATTGCCTAGCTCTCTCTACCTTTTGTATGCTTTTCTTTTCCTTTTAACTAGATTTATTATAGCCTTTGTACACCACAATTCCTGTATCCTCTCGAGACTCGCCTTTCTCATCGGAATATGTCTATGCAGAACTCCACACAAATACCCCCTGAATATTTGTCACATATCTTCCGTACTTTTCCCAGAGAACATCTGTTCCTAATTTAATCTTCCAATTTCCCGCCTGAGAGCCTCACAATTCCTTTTACTCCAAGTAAACACCTTTCTAGTCTGTCTGTTCCTATCTCTCTCCAGTGCTAACATAAAGGAGATAGAATTATGATCACTATCACCAAAATGTTCACCCACTGAGAGATCTGACACCTGACCAGGTTCATTTCCCAATATCAAATCAAGCAAAGCCTCTCCTCTTGTAGGTCTATCTACATACTGTGTCAAGAACCCTTCCTGAACACACCTAACAAACTCCACCCCATCTAAACCCCTCACTGTCTGGAGATGCCAGTTGATATTTGGGAAATTAAAATCCCCCATCACAACAACTCTGTTATTCTCACACCTTTCTAGGATCTGCTTCCCTATCTGCTCCTCAATAACCCTGTCACTATTGGGGGACCAATAAAAAACACCCCGTAAAGTTATTGACCCCTTTCTGTTCCTAACCTTCACCCACAGAGACTCCGTAGACAATCCCCCCACAACGTCCACCTTTTCCGCAGCCGTGACACTATCTCTGATCAACAGTGCCACTCCCCCACCTCTTTTGCCTCCCTCCCTGTCCTTCCTGAAACATCTAAAACCCGGCACTTGAATCAACCATTCCAGCCCTGGAGCCATCAAAGTCTCCGTAATGGCGACCACATCATAGCTCCAAGTATTGATCCAAGCTCTAAGCTCATCTGCCTTGTTCACAATACTCCTTGCGTTAAAATAGACACATCTCAAGCCTGTCTGAACACGTCCCTTCTCTATCACCTGCCTATGGTACTTACTCCTAGTTTCCTCTATTTGAGAGCCAAACACCTCTTCCCCACTCTCTCCAGTACGGATCCCACCCCACAACAATTCTAGTTTAAACTCTCCCCAGTAGTCTTAACAAACCTCCCCGCCAGTATGTTGGTTCCCCTGGGATTCAAGTGCAACCCGTCCTCTTTGAACAGGTCATACCTGCCCCAAAAGAGGCCCCAATGATCCAGAAAACTGAATCCCTGCTCCTTACTCCAATCCCTCAACCACGCATTTAACCTCCTCCTCATTCTGTTCCTATACCCACTGTCGCTTAGCACAGGCAGTAATCTGGAAATTACTACCTTTGAGTCCTGCTTCTCAACTTCCTTCCTAATTCTCTATAGTCTCTTTTCAGGACCTCATTCCTTTCCCTACCTATGTCGATGATACCAATATGTACCACGACCTCTGGCTATTCTCCCTCCCCCTTCAGGATATCTTAGATGCGATCCGAAACATCCTGGACCCTGGCACCTGGGAGGCAAACTACCTTCCGAGCTTCTTTCCTGTGTCCACAGAATCGCTTGTCTGCCCACCTAACTATAGAGTCCCCTATCACTAGTGCCCTCCTCACTCCTTCCCCACCCATCTGAGCCACAGGGCCGGGCTCTGTGCCAGAGACACTGCCACTGTTGCTTCCCCCAGGTAGGCTGTCTCCCCCAGCAGTACTCAAGCAGGAGTACTTATTGTCAAGGGGTACAGCCACAGGGGTACTCTCTAGTACCTGTCTCTTCCCCTTCCCCTTCCCCTTCCCCTTCCTGACTGTGACCCAATTGCCTGATTCCGATGGTCCTGGTGTGACCACCTGCCTATAATTCCTCTCTATCACCTCCTCACTCTCCCTGACCAGGCGAAGGTCATCGAGCTGCATCTCCAGTTCCCTAACACGGTCCATCAGGAGTGCAGCTCAACACACTGGGCGCAGACGTAGCCTTCCCGGAGGCAGGGAGACTCTGGGAACTCCCACATCTGACACTGAGTACAGGAAACCGAACTCATACTCCTTCCTTAACTCAAGTCACCTACCTTTCCTTGTCCCCTTACGCCGAAGCCCTTTGAGCCAAAGCCCAAAACACTCTGCTCCCTCTCACTCCGCTGTCCGCTCCAACGCTGCCTGCTGTATAGTCTGTTTGCTTTCTAAACTGCCCACGCTGCGCCTGTGCAGTCCAGCCCCCACTCTACCACTTAAAACTCTTAAAACACTTATAAGAGTACCTTATAAAAAATCTAACCCAAGTAATTACAACCCTATTAAAAACTAACCCTTATAATTAATACCCTAATAAAAATGATAAAAAGGAAAAACTTATCTGCTCCGAAGTCCTCCGAAGCGAAACCCATGAAGCCTCCGAAGCTTCTTTCTTTTTTTTCTGTCCCTGCTTTTTAAACTGCCTGCGCCGCACCTGCACAGTCCAGCCCCCGCTCTACCGTTTAAAACTTTTAAAACACTTATAAAAGTACCTTATAAAAAAATCTAACCCTAGTAATTAGAACCCTATTAAAAACCAACTCTTATAATTAATACCCTATTGAAAATGATAAAAAAGAAAAACTTATCTGCTTAGATACTTAGATGCTTAGAACTTAGACCCCAGTCCATATCCACAGATCCCTGAAAGTTGCCTGACAGGTGGATAGGGTATTTAAGAAAGCTTATGGGATATTAGCTTTCATAAGTTGAAGGATCCAGTTTAGGAGCCGCGAGCTAATGATGCAGCTCTATAAAACTCTGGTTAGACCACACTTGGAGTACTGTGTCCAGTTCTGGTGACCTCATTATATGAAGGATGTGGAAGCGTTGGAAAGAGTGCAGAGGAGATTTACCAGGATGATGCCTGTTTTAGAGAGTATGGATTATGAGGAGAGACTAAGGGAGCTAGGGCTTTACTCTTTGGAGAGGAGGAGGATGAGGGGAGACATGATAGAGGTATACAAAATGTTAAGAGGAATAGATAGAGTGGACAGCCAGCGCCTCTTTCCCAGGGCACCAATGCTCAATACAAGAGGGCATGGCTTTAAAGTAATGGGTGGGAAGTTCAAGGGAGATATCAGAGGAAGTTTTTTTACCCAGAGAGTAGTTGGGGCATGGAATGTGCTTCCAGGGGCAGTGGTGGAAGCAGGTACATTGGTCAAATTCAAGAGATTACTAGATAGGCATATGGAGGAATTTAAAATAGAGGGATATGTGGGAGGAAGGGGTTAGATAGTCTTAGGCAAGGTTTAAAGGTCAGCACAACATGGTGGGCCGAAGACCCTGTATTGTGCTGTAATATTCAATATGTTCTATGTTCTATTCACAATATACTGTATGTCAATGATTTGAATGAGGAACCAAATATAGCATCTCTAAGTTTTCAGATGACACAAAGCTCTGGGTGGGATGTGAGCTGTTAGGTGGAGTTGATGGAAATGTGGGGAGAATAAAATGGGATTAGAGTCATAGAGTAATACAGCATGGAAACAGGCCCTTCAGCCCAACTTGTCCATGCCAATCAAGATGCCATTCTAAGCTAGTCCAATTTGCCCGTGTTTGACCCATATCCCTCTAAACCTTTCCGATCCATGTAGCTGTCCAAATGTCTTTTAAGTGTTGTTATTGTACCTGCCTCAACCACTTCCTCTGGCAGCTTGTTCCATATGCTCACCACACTCTGCATGAAGTTGCCCCTCACGTCCCTTTTAAATTTTTTCCCTCTCACCTTAAACCTAAGCCCTCTGGTTTTTTGATCCTCTTTCCCTGGGAAAAAGACTGTGTGCGTTCACCCCCTCTCTGCCCCTCATGATTTGATACACCTCTAAAAGGTTACCCTTCAGTCTCCTACGCTCCTAAAGTCCTAACCTGCCCAACCTCTCCCTCTAACTCAGGCACTCAAGTCTCGTAGATCTTCTTTGGATTCATAGAACATAGAACATAGAACAACTACAGCACAATTCAGGCCCTTCGGCCCACAAAGCTGTGCCGAACATGTCCCTACCCTAGAAATTACTTGGCTTACCCATAGCCCTCTATTTTACTCAGCTCCATATACCGATCTAACAGTCTCTTGAAAGACCCTAATGTATCAGCCTCCACCACAATTTCCGGCAGCCCATTCCATGCACTCACCACTCTCTGAGTAAAAAACTTACCCCTGACATCTCCTCTATATCTACTCCCCAGCACCTGAAACCTATGTCCTCTTGTGGCCATCAATTCAGCCCTGGGGAAAAGCCTCTGACTATCTACCCTATCAATACCTCTCATCATCTTATACACCTCTATCAGGTCCCCCTCATCCTCCGTCATGTTAATGGGTGTTTGATGGTCAGCAAGGACAATGGGCCAAAGGGTCTCTTTCTGTGTTGTATGACTGCATGTCTTTGTGACTATATGACCATAACAATCTTTAAGAAAGGAGATACTCAACTGCAGTAACTATAGTATTGTCTGCTCTAGGGAAAGTAATTGCAAGACTCCTCCTCAACTGTCTTCTCCCAATGGCCTAATAGCTCCTCCTGGAGTCACAGTGTGAATTCTGTCCATCAAGAGGAACAATGGACATGATCTTCACTATTTGACAGCTCCAAGAAAAAGAAGCATATCACCTGTTGTACATGGCCTGTTTTGACCTCACAACCTGCCCCTGTTGCAGAACACATCCCCACCCCAACTATCAAGGTTCATGATGAGACCCTGGTCAATGTGGATCACTCCCTATATCTCGAGGGCTACCTCTTAAGGAAGGCAAACATGGGTGATCAAATCCACCAGTGCCTCCAAACGATTGTTTGAAGAACAAGAGTTCAAACCCAGCTCCGGAATCAAGGTCTACCTAGAAAGTTGTCCAGCCCTTCTGTATGTGCCAGAAACCTGGACACCTCAAAACACTAGAGAGGTACCATCAATACTGCCTCTGTAAAATCCTCCAAATCCACTGGCAGGGAGGCAAACATCGTCAGTGTCCTCTCTCAGACCAATTGCCCTGGCATCAGGGCTCTGATCAGTTTCAGTCAGTTCCAGTGGGTGGATCCATATGCCTGTCACCCGACTCCTGAGGAGCCCCTCTACTCTGAGCTCTGTCATGGTGAGAGGGTTCGGGAAAACAGAGAAAATTCTTCAAGGATATCCTCAAAACTCCTTGAAAAAATAAATTTTCTCGTCAATTCATGGGAAATTCTTAACTGAAGACCATTCAAACTGGTGGAGAAACATTTGGAAAGGCACTGAGCACTTTGAGTTTCTCTACTTGGAGTGCATAGAGGCAAGGTGCAAATTGTAGAAGGAGCATGCACCCTTCCAAATCACCCATCCACCCATTCACAACATCAAGTTTCCCTGTCCCATTGTGGCAGAGTCAGTAGATGCCAAACAGGGCTCATCAGTCACCTCAGAACCTACAGAACAGTACTGAAAGCAAATCATCATTAACCCAAAGAGACTGCCTACGAAGTACAGAATATGACAATCAAATGAACTTCAAGTGGACCGTAAGAGACCATAAAGCAATAAGATATAGGAACAGAATTAGTCCATTCAGCCCATCGAGTCTGCTCTGCCATTCAATCATGGCTAATATTTTTTTAACTCCATTCTTCCACCTTCTCCCTGTAATCCTTAACCCTCTTACCAATCAAGAAGCCATCAATCTCTGCCTTAAATGTACCCAATGACTTGGCCTCAATGCCCTATGTGGCAATGAATTCCACAGATTCACCACCCTCTGGCTGAAGAAATTCTTCCTCATCTCAGTTTTAAAGGGATGTCCCTTTATTCTGAGGCTGTTCCCTCAGATCCTAGATTCTCCTACTCCTCTCCTTGTACCATCTATCCAGGCCTTTCAGTATCTGGTAGGTTTCAATGAGATCTCCCTTCATCCTTCTGAACTCCATCAAGTACAGACACAGAGACATCAAACGCTCTTCATATGTTAAGCTTTTCATTCCTGGGCTCATTCTTGTGAACCTCCTCTGGATCCTCTCCAGCACAAGCACATCTTTTCTAAGATAGTGGGGCCAAAACTGCTCACAATATTCCAAATTCAGTCTGACCAGTGCCTCATTAAGCCTCAGTAATACATCCTTGCTCTCATATTTTAGTTATCTTGACATGAATGCTAACATTACATTTGTCTTCTTTACCACCGACTCGACCTGCAAGTTAACCTAGAGGGAATCCTCAACTAGGACTCCCAAGTCCCTTTGCAGCTGGCTGGAGAATTTATAGACATATTCAACCTTTTGTTTCTGCAGTCTGAGGTTACCATCTGCTTCAAAAAGACATCAATTTTACCGGTGCCCAAGAAGACCTGCCTCAATGACACTGTCTGGTAGCGTTCTAGAGGTTGGTTATGGCGCAAATCAACTCCTGCCTCAGAGATGACCTGGATCCACTTCAATTTGCCAACCGCCACAACAGGTCAACAGCAGATGTGACTTCCCTGGCTCTTCATTCTGCTCCGGACCATCTGGACAACAGGAACTCATACGTCAGGCTGCTGTTCATCGACTACAGCTCGGTGTTCAGCACAATAATCCCATCCAAACTAATCATCAAGCTTCAAGACCTGGGCCTCTGTACCTCCCTCTGCAACTGGATACTCGACATCCTCATTGGCAGGCCTTAATCAGTGAGGATTGGTAACAACGTCATTGACCATCAACACAGATGCACCTCAAGGCTGCGTACTCAGCCCACTGTTCTACTCTGCGTACACACATGACTGTGTAGCTAAGCACAGCTCCAATGCCATATACAAATTCGCCGACGACACGACTGTTGTTGGATGAATCACAGGTGGTTATGAGTCTGCTTACCGGAGCAGGATAGGACACCTGGCTGAGTGGTGCTGCAACAACAGTAAAACTAAAGAGATGATTGTTGACTTAAGGAAAGGGAAGGAGGGCGAACATGCACCAGTCTACATTGGGGGATCAACAGTGGAGGGAGTCAGTGATTTTAAATTCCTGGGCATTAACATATTGGATGACCTGTCCTGGGCTCTGCATACAGATACAATCACAAGGAAAGCGTACCAGTAAAGCACTTATTTAGCTCCTCTGCCATTTCCCTGTTCCCCATTACTACTTCTCCAGCATCACTTTCAAGTGGTCTAATAGCTTTTGTTTTGAACCATGGAGCACAAAACAGGCCCTTCGGCCCACCATGTTGTGCCGTCCATCAAACCACCCTCACACTATCTAACCCTTTCCTCCCGCATATCTCTCTATCTCACATTCCCCCATATGCCTATCCAACAAACTCTTGAACCTGTCCAATGTATCTCCCTCCACCACCACCCCAGGCAGTGCATTCCATGCACCAACCACTCTCTGGGTGAAAAACCCCACCCTGACATCTCCCCTGAACCTCCTACCCATAACCTTAAAGCCATACCCTCTTGTCTTGAGCATTGGTGCCCTGGGAAGGAGGCGCTGACTGTCTACTCTATCTGTTCCTCTCAATATTTTATATATCTCTATCATGTCTCCTCTCATCCTCCTCCTTTCCAGTGAATAAAGCCCTAGCACTTTAAGCCTCTCCTCATATTCCATACACTTTAGTCCAGGCAGCATCCTGGTAAATCTCCTCTGCACCCTCTCCAACGCCTCCACATCCTTCCTATAATGCGGCGACCAGAACTGAACACAGTACTCTAAGTATGGTCTAACTAGAGTTTTGTAAAGCTGCATCATCAATTCGCGGCTCTTAAACTCAATCCCACGATTTATGAAAGCTAACATCCCATATGCCTTCTTAACTGCTCTATCCACCTGTGAGGCAACTTTCAGTGAACTGTCAATATGAACCCCCAGATCCCTCTGCTCCTCTACACTGCCAAGTACTTTGCCATTTACCTTGTACTCTACCCTGGCGTTTGTCCTTCCAATGTGTACCACCTCACACTTCTCCAGATTGAACTCCATCTGCCACTTGTCAGCCCAGCTCTGCATCCTATCAATATCCCTCTGTAAGCTTCGACAGCCCTCCACACTATCCACAACACCGCCGATCTTAGTGTCGTCCGCAAACTTCCACCCCCTCATCTATGTCATCTATAAATATCACAAAAAGTAGAGGTCCCAGAACCGATCCCTGCGGGACACCCCTAGTCACTGCCCTCCAATCTGAGGGCACTCCCTCCACCACAACCCTCTGCTTTCTACAGGCAAGCTAATTCCTAATCCACACAGCCAAGCTTTTCTCTATCCCCTGGCCTCTGACCTTCTGAAGAAGCCTACCATGAGGAACCTTATCAGACACCTTACTAAAATCCATATAGACCACATCCACCGCACTACCCTCATCAATCTTCCTCATCACCTCCTCAAAAAACCTATCAGGCTTGTGAGGCAAGATCTTTCCTTCACAAAGCCATGCTGGCTGTCCCTAATCAGTCCATGATTCTCTAGGTGTTCATAGATCCTATCCCTTAGAATCCTTTCTAACAGCTTACTCACCACAGACGTGAGACTCACTGGATGTAATTCCCTGGACTATCCCCTACTACCTTTTTTGAACAAGAGGACAACATTCGCCACCCTCCAATCCTCCGGCACCATCCCCATGGACAACGAGGACTCAAAGATCCTTACCAGCGGTTCAACAATCTCCTCCCTCGCCTCTCGAAGCAGCCTGGGGAATATCCCGTCAGGGCCAGGAGATTTATCTGTCTTGATATTATTTAACAACTTCAACACATCCTCTCTCTTGATATCTACAACCTCAAGAACATTACCCTTACCAGCACTCCCTTCTGCGTCATCAAGAACCCTGTCCTTGGTGAATACTGAAGAGAAGTATTCATTGAGAACTTCTCCCACTTCCGCCGCCTCCAGGCAAATTCTCCCACCTTTGTCCTTAATCGGACCTACCTTTACCCTAGCCATCCTCCTACCCTTCACGTACGTGAAAAAGGCCTTGGAATTTTCCTTAACCCTACTAGCCAACGCCTTTTCATGTCCCCTTCTTTCCAATCCTTCAGCTTCCCAGTAATCTTTGCCGTATTGTATGCCTTCTCTTTTGGTTTTATGCTATCCCTGACTTCCCTTCAGTCCTGGTGAAGGGTCTCGGCCCGAAACATCGACTGTTCATTTCCCTCCATAGATGTTGCCTGACCTGCTGAGTTCCTCCAGCATTTTGTGTGCATTGCTTCTGACTTCCCTTGCCAGCCATGATTGCCTCGTCCTCCCCTTAGTGTGCTTCTTCTTCCTTGGGATGAAATTCTGCTGTGTCTCCCAAATTATTCCCAGAAAGTCCTGCCTCAGAATAAAGGGACATACTTTTAAAACTGAGATGAGGAGGAATTTCTTCAGTCAGAGGGTGGTGAATCTGTGGAATTCACTGACACTGGGGTCTTCTTCCCTCACAGTTTCCATTGCCATTGCTTCTCCACCATCATCCCTGCTGGGGTCCCCTTCCAATCAACTCTGGCCAGCTGCTCTCTCATGCCTCTGTAGTTACCTTTACTCAACTCTAGTACTGTTACATTAGATTTCACCTTCTCTCTCTCAAACATCAGGATGAATTCTATCATATGATGGTCACCTCTTCCTTAGGGTTCCTTCACCTTAAGCTCCCTGATTAAGTCTGCCTCATCACACAACACCAAATCCAGAATTGCTTGTTCTCTAGTGGGCTCTACCACAAGCTGCTCAAAAAATCTGATTGACTGAGATTCTTGCTCTGTGGGTACTGCATGAAGGTTGTAGAAACATTGTTGAGAGATGGGATTTGATGACATCTTCAGAGATCTTAACTGCATATACAAAGTCATTAAATATTTTTTGCCACTGAATCTATATCCTTGGTGTTCATACATGGCACTGACCTCAAGTCTAACCACTGCTTTAAGCCTGGAAAATGGGTGCCTGATCTCATTTGAGCTGCATGATGGCTTCCAGCAAATTTCCCATGCATTTGGAAGGTCTTCCACCAATAGTTGGAGGCACATGATTTTAATTAGCACTGGCTAGCTTTGATTTATTCTGAGAGGTCAAGAAATTGCCTTTTGTGGATTTGTGGTAATGCAATTCACAGTGTTGTTGGTGCTGGCTGGAACCGACAGTCAGGATCATGAGGAAGGAGTTAGAATTACAATCTGTAACAGTCAAACAGTCAATTATTAACAAAGGATCACAATTTCAGTACCATTTTCCAGTACTACCCAAAGTTCTCTCCGCCTATATTTAGAATAATGCATTAAACTCACCTACTTCAGGGGATCTAAAGGAGCCCATGTGGGGGTAAAACTTTAAAAAAATGTTGTGATTATTTTCAATGTCAAAATGATGTGAGGGAGATAACACTGATAGTATGTTCAAGGCTGGAATATGCAGAGAAACCATAGAAAGCAGAGACACAAGAGACTGAAGATGCTGGAATCTGGAGTAAAAATGATATGCTGGAGAAACTTAGTGAGTCAGGCAGCATCTGTGAAGTGAAATAGACAGTCAACATTTCGGGTTGAGGCCCTTCATCTGGACTGAAAGAGTAGAGGGGAGATAGCCAGTTTAAAGAGGTATTGGTATTGGTTTATTATTGTCACTTGTACTGAGGTACAGTGAAAAACTTGTCTTGCATACCGATCATTCAGGTCAATTCATTACATATTTGGGGGGAGCGGTGGGGTAAGCTGGCAAGCAATAGGTGGATCCAGGTGAGGAGGAGTTGATTGTTAGATGGAGTCAGGTGAGGAAGTGAAGGTTGGAGACAGCGATAGAGGCTCGGAGGCGATAGGTGGAGGTAGCAAGGGCTTCGGATTATGGAATCTGATCAGAAAGAAAGATGAAGAGGAACCAGATAAGGGAGGTATGGACAGCAGATGGGAATGTAACCTAGTTGCAGGAGTGTGTGCGTGATGGGCAGAGAGTAGGTGGGATAGGGGAAAGAAACTGGGAGATGGAGGGGGCTGGGGATGAGGGTGGCTTGGAAAGAAGGGTGTGTGTGAGAGTGCCTGGTAGATCAGAATGAGAGAAAAGGGAACAGAAGAGAAACAGGTTACCTGAAATAGAAAAATTCAATGTTCATGCCATTGGGTTGTAGACAAACCAGGCAGAATATGAGGTGCCTTTCTTCTAGTTTGCGTTTGACCTCATGCTGTCAGTAGAGGAGGTCGAGGACAGACAGATCGGTGTGGGAATGGGGAGGGGAATTAAAATGGCTTGCAACAGGGAGCTGCAGGTGGCCATGCCGATGGAGTGCGGGTGCTTGGAAAAGCAGTTGCCTAATCTGTGCTTGGTCCGGATGCACCGAATGCAATAGACTAGGTTGGAGTGGTTTGGTCTCTTAGAACTGTCATCAGAGAACTGTCTGAATCTTACTGAAAAACAACCCCACATACTCTTTGCTTTTTTATTGGAAGTTGGAAGTGAGGATGGAGGAAACATGACTGAAGCATTTTCTAGCTTGCACTAGAGAAAAAGTTGTGACGAAACCAGCTAAAACCAAATTAAATATATAATGAAATATTGGGACATTTAGATTCAAAAGGAAAAGCTGATCAATGGAAGCGGGTTGGATGCAATAAGACTTCATTAATAGCTGCTTGAACATCCCTCGGTACTGAAATTACTTCTATTTCTTTTGAAGCACAACATTTTATCTGCAAATTTCTTATATTTTTCCTTCTGCTTGCAACTACAGTTACAGTTTATATTTCCATTAACATCCACACCGCCATGACTCAGTTGGATGTAAGGGAATAACTTGGGCAATAGAATAGTAAAATCAAGAAACCAAAAAGAGTTCCATATAGACCTACATTTGAACTCAAGATATTTACATAAACAGCACCTCATTAAAATAAATGAATGTACAAATTAGCATCTGACTACTTGTACTCTTCAGCACAGGTGGATGGTTGATTGATGTTTGCAACCAAGGTGCTGTCTCCTCTCATCTTTCCATTTGCAAATGCTCTCTGTCTTCCCATTGTTCCTTTTTTTTAGTACCTGTAACCATGTTTCAGGATGAATTTATGAAGACATCAAAGCTTTCTAGGTCCTAAAATTTCAGGGATATTTTTCAAACGATGTAAATTGTGCTCTGCTTCATTGTATGAATTAAATTCACTATCATTGTTTGAAATATTCAGAGCATAAGGAGGTAGAAAGAGATGGAGGTCTAATAATTCATCTGCATCACACAAGCATTGTTATGAGTGACTCAAGTGCATTTTGATATTTATATTCACGAATTGCAGAAATGTGGTCATTGTACACGACTTGCAATGTCTGCAAAATTCCATTTATATGCTTGATACACTTTGACCATGTACAATATTTGTTGCATAGGACACAATAAACTCTATCATTTGTCATGGGATACTCATTTGGATCATTAGCAGTTGAAATTTAGTCAAGTTTTTCTATGGAAATATTGTGATACGGTAAAGAGGAATCAGATTTTCATGGCACTCTATTCACTTCACTGTGGCTTTTAATGGACCACCCAGCCACTTTACACATCCCCTGCTGCACTGCACTTTGGAGATTGTCTGGGGAGTTGGAAGGTGATAACTAGCTGCTGCAAGCACATTGGGTGAGGTGCACTTCTCCGTGTATTAAGTGCTCAACATGAGTTCATCTTTGAGGTTCCTGCTGAGCTGGAGCTACAGATGACACATTGGAGGAAAGGCAGAGAAGTCTAAGAACCCTGTAGGAGGAGGGATCCCTGCTTCGACCTAAAGTTATGGAGGCTAAAGTCAGTGGTGACAGAGATTTGTGATGGCAATGGGTTTGGTAGAACAGATGAAGCTCTGGTCAGGCACCCAGGACTCACCACTCTGCCTAAAGAAATGAAAGTAACAGTGACCCTGAACTTGACAAGCTTCCAGATCATTTCAGTCTGCGGCAGATGTTCCATGCCATATATCTGAGCTTGCTGTTCACCACAACAGTAAGAAGCTGATCAATAAAATAAGACTTTCATGATCTCCATTTCCTTGTGCAGAGCAAGGAAATAGGCTTCCTGAAGGTTCTTGATTGTTGGGGTAGGGAAAGTTCAAGAAGTTATAGACAGCGCTCTTGATATCCTCCTACCTGTGTTACTAAGAGCTCTTCAATAACAACCAAGGATATCATTCTTCAAAAGTCCAGCTGCTCTTTGCCTTGAGACACAACGTTTCATAATGGTGAGAACACATGGCTCATTTACTCTCAGGCAGTCTAAGATGTGTGCCCTATTTTAGTCCCTGAACCACACAAATGGCTACACCCTGGTGAACAAAGGATGGTTCCTAATGCCTAAAGAGGCAGCAGACAGAATTAAGGAAGGCAGCAACAAAGAGAGGCCCTCCTTGGACATACTTTCAAGGTGCATATGTTTACCCAAGGATTCTCTTCAGGTCCCCTCCACCACTGACTCTAGGTCCAGGAAGGGACATAATAACAACAGCAATGACACTATCTGGCTTTCATGTTCGATGGACAAAGAGGCAACATGCTGTGTCACTTTAATTGGAATGGATATCACCAGGACAACCAAACATTTCACAAATAGTCACAGAACAGTGAAAATGCACAATTTTCAATCTTACCTTATTTAGGATTTTCTGCATTAAGTTGCCAAATACTTCTGGTAGATATTAATTGAAGAAAATCAATAAGGGTACAGATTTATCAGCAGTAACTAGCGTCATGACAATTTCTCCTTAAACCCAGCTACATCATTAAGGATCCTTGTACAAAAGAGTGATTATTAAAATCGCACCATCTGTGAATGGATTACCATTTCAATTCAATCCTGACAGTCCCAGCAACTATCAAGGCATACTATTTGCCCAGCTATTGGGATCCAGGATTGAGTTTAGAATGAAAGTGAAGTATGAGAATGTTTGGCAACCCAGTTCCTGTCAGATCAATCTGGTCACATTGGAACACTTGGTCAGTATTATCCAAAGCAGATGGTCAATGCAAAGTATTGAGAACAAGAGACAATCAACCACCCGACTCAAAATCACCGCTGATGATTCCTCAGCTTCCCATTTATGGAATATTCCTGGTGCCTCCCATCATATTACAGACTATTCACAGATGCTATCGGCTCAAGGAAATGGGGCTTTGATTTCCTCTATTTCTTTGCAAAGAAGTAATCAGAATAGGTATATATTTTTGGAAGTATTGTATGCTTCCTCAGGGTTCAAAGAGTGGGAGTAGTTGGATTATTGGATGTGGGTGCATTGATTTCAGTACCTGTCAAGAAACCTTCCCAATCATTGAAACGTGGTATAACATAATGATTTCACACTGATAACAATGGCTCCTTGGAACACTTACTGGGAAAACAGTTTAAAGGATGTATGCTCACTCCAATATGAAAAAGAATCCTCACTTTCTCATTAAACTGATCCAACAATCCCTCCTGTTGGGCATGGTCTGAAGAGTTTTTTTTTGCAGAGATTAGCTGGTTTCTAGCCAGGAGCTTGACCTTATATGACTCAGGAAATCCTTTGTTTGATACTGACACAATCCCGAGAGGGCACTGTCCACATGACAGCCGAGCAACACAAGAACATGACTTAATTGCAGAACCACGACAGAATATCTCACCCTTACCCAAGCTAAGGCTTTGAGCATTATAAATAAATGGAAGCAATGGTCACCATTTCAAAATTGAGCCTGTAATCATTCATACATAGTATTCCTGTGCACCTGGCTAAACTGAATTCCAGAGGCACACATTAAAAGTCATGTGCTACTTGGGAGTCCATTTACTGTGAGCCTTCACTTGGATATCAAATATCCTTCATCAAAAGCCACACACTTCTACATATTGTTTCCCTCTTGCTGGTGACTAATGGAACCTGATGTTCCTCAAAGTCTGAACATTGCTGATGACTTCATTTCTAGCTTTACGCATAAAACTATCTGCATGTCACTTTCCTGTCATGCTTCACTGATCAGACAGGTCCTATCAAAGTATTCTGCAGCGCAAACTTCGTCAAAAGGGGACAACAAAGCCACATGGGTAGAATTTAGGAAGAAGATAATGACAATCACTTTGTTGGGGTTATACTATACACCTCCCAATATTCAGCAGAAATTAGAGGAATAGATATGTAATCAAATTGCAGAAAGGTTTAAAAGCAGTAGAGTTATAATTGTGGGGGGTTCTAACTGGGATTGCCTTAATTCTGGAGGCTTAGATGGGGTGGAATTTAATAGGTGTGTTCAAGATAGTTTTTTGAGATAATATGTAGATAGTCCTTCCAGAGAAGGGGCTGTACCTGACTTTATCTTAGGAAATGAAACAGGGCAGGTAGTGGAGCTTTGGTTGGCGAACACTTTGGAAACAGTGAATATAATTCTGAAAGTCTCAACATCGTTATGGAAAGGGGTTAGGTTGGTCCTCAAAATTGGAGAAAGACTAATTACAATAACACAATAGATCCTGCACTTGGCAATAGTAGATTAGGAGCAGATGCTTGAGGGTAAAATGATATCTGACAAGTGGGAGTCTTTTAAAAGAGATCCAGCATCTGCAGTTCCTTTGATTTTCAGTGGTGGAAGGATGTTTTTCTGAGAGGAAGTTGGTGGTCAGTGGTGTCCTGCAGGGATCTCTGCTGTTTGTGAGACATGGCATTCAGCGGTGTTGTGGATAATGTGGAAGGTGTCTGAGGACACAGTAAGATATAGATCAGATGGAAAGTTGGGCAGAGCTTTAGCAGATGGAAAATAATTCCAACAAATGCGAGATTATGCATTTTGGGAAGTCAAATAGGTGTAGGACATATAAAGTAAACTGCAGACACTAATGTTAATGATCAGAGAGACCTTGGGGCCAAGACTACAATTTCCTGAAAGTTGCAACACAGGTCAACAGGGTGGTGAAGAACGCATATGGCATGCTTGCCTACATAGGTCAGGATATAGAATACAAGAGTTGGGATATGTTAGAAGTTCACAAAACACTGGTTAGGCTGCACTTGGAGTATTGTATGCAGTTCTGGTCTCCACATGAAAGGAAGGTTCTGATTGCTGGAGAGAGCGCAGAGAAGATTCATCAAGATATTACCTGGATTGGAGAACCTCAGTTACAGGGAAGGATTGTATAGGCTGGGCTTATTTTCCCTGGAGCAAAGGAGGCCAAGGGATGACTTGACAGAAGTATATAAAATTATGGGAGGCATAGAGATTGTAGATGGTCAAAATCTTTTTATCCCATGGTAGCAGTATCAAAAACAAGAGGCCATTGGTTTAAGGTGACAGAAAGAAATTTTAAAGGGGGTCTGAGGGATAAGTTTTTTACACAGAGAGTGGTTGATATCTGGAATGTGCTGCCAGAGAAGGTGGTGGAGTCAGATACTGTAACTACATTGAAAGGCACTTAGACAGAGCATAGAAGGATGTGGTCCTAATGCTGGCAAATGGGTTTGTGTAGATTGGCAAAAAAGGTTGGCATGGATGTGGTGGGCCAAAAGGACTGTTTCTGTGCCGTACGACTCCATGACTCTGTTAATGGAAATGCTGAGGAAGGATCTCCTCATAATTTCTCAGCTAATATGAGGAATTCCAAGGCTCTTTCTGAAATATACATTGTGCAACATGATCATCTCCACAGTGCAGCAGTCTTATACATTGTATTGTGTAAAGGATAAAGTGGTCCATGTCCATTTCTTCAAGAAATGTTCATTTCGTTAGTGTTCTTCCTTATCATCCTGTCTACACACTTTGTTAAAATAGATAGTCTTGAACTGATTTTAATGAACATTTAATGGGTTTAACTTTATAAACATACAAAGTACACATGCATGGTAAATGTTCATTCTTTTATTTACCCTTTGCAGCAATGTTTCATCTTGGATTTCTAGGTCTAATACCTCTACACAGTGCCCACACCCACCATGGTTGAAACCACACTGTTCCAAGCAATCTGCTGCAGTGATTGGAACTGTCAATGTGATGAATGGTCATGAGTTGCTGTGGTGACTGTATAATCTGAGGCTGAGCAGCAAGTGTCCGGATTACTTGGCTGTGGGATTTATGCAAGGGGAGTTCCGGACAACCAATGCTGAGAAAAAAAAACATGTAGACATCCCTGGCTGCACAATGGTGCAGCCAGAAAAGCTGCTGCCTTACAGTTCCAGTGACCCAGAATCAATTCTGCATGGTGTTTAAACATTCACCCTCCGACCATGTGAGTCCCCCCCATCCCCCATTGGTGGTCTGCTTCGTTCTCACATTCAAAGGTATGCAGGTTAGAGGCCATTGTAAATTGACCTGAGTGAGTGTAGGTGATAGAATTGATGGGATTGTGGGGAGAGTGGGTTATAGAGAAAATTAGTAGGAGAGTGGGATTGCTCTGTGAGTCAGCATGGACTTGATGGGCCAAATGTTGCAAGGAACTATGGAAATCCTGATCGAGAACTGCCCTTTCTAGATCCATGATGCTGCCAGCACTATATCAGGACTAGGTATACAACATACAAGCTAACTAGGGTAAGCCATATTGCCTCCAAACCCACTCCAACACACTTCCTGATATCAGCAGTCTATTCCCAGGTCGTATCTCTCTGCTTCTGCGGCACAGCCATACGTCCCCAGTTGTCAGCTTGGAAAGTCCAATGGGAGTGAACTAAAACTCCATTATGGCACATGAGGTTTAACGAGCCTCTAGCTGTGGCTTAACAGAGGCAGATGCTTACTCCATCACAGGCACTTCTTAACTGGAAAGCTATGTTCCTAACTCCGGAGGAATTCTGTGAGTGACAAGAAAAGGATTCCCCATTATCCCTGGCACCTCTTTCAGGCTGAAAGGCATGCCAGAAATACACCATGAACATCAAATTGCATTTCTACCAGTTTGCTCTCCTATTGTAGCCCTCATTCATATGCTGCAGAATAAAACCAGTCTATGACCTTTCCCTGGGAACTGCCACATCAGCTTCCCTCTCCTTCTACAACTACAACCTTAGATTGTAGGTGTTCTCCTCATGTGAAGCATCTGCCTTTAATTGCACCAATTCACTTCTCATGGTGTCTTATATCTAAGTTGTTGATTGGTGTTATCAGATTGGTAAATGTCCTCCACCACCTTGTAAAGATTCATTGGCAAGGGTTTGGGTCTGGCTCTGAGCAGGTCATATCACCTGTGATATGGATGAAAGAAAGAGCAATGGTGAGAGTGAGGACATGGCACTTAAACAGGCATTCCCACGTGTCTCACTGCTGAGGGGACAAGACTTCAGAAAGGGTTAGTTAAATCCATGATATTCTCAGATCCTGGAGAGATGATAGAAAGGAGAACCCAGTCCCCACAAGAAGGAGAAACTCCTCCTGCAGCATCTTAAGTCTTTGCAGCTGGATGCAAGACGTAGTGGTTCCTTGTGGCCTTATACTGCAAGAGAAAAAGCATTGTTCACGTCAAGGTAATGATGCATATTACATGACTGCCATAATTCAATTGCTCTGAGCTGTGTGAGTATGAGGTGTGAAGAAGTGATGTGAGGAATGTATTAGGGTTGATAGCTGTTGCAGCAAGATTGGTGTGTGTGTGTGTGTGTGTGTGTGTGTGTGTGTGTGTGTGTGTGTGTGTGTGTGTGTGTGTGTGTGTGTGGTGCATGTGTGTGTGCACGTGCGTGTGTGTGTGTGTGTGTGTGTGTGTTGGGAGCTATATGACTGTTGCTGCTGTGCAGGGTAGTATCAACAAAGCAGAGCACCAGCTCCCTCCCAGTTGATCATCCTGCACGGCCACTTGATAAAATCAGCAGAGTGGAGAGTTTGTTGTCATTTAGTAGTCTTTAAGGGTTAGAGTCTTAGTGCTAATTATCATTTTTTGAAACATATGATATCAGCATTGCTGGCAAGACCAGCATTTATTGCCATTCCTTTAGTGGCCTTGAGAAGGATGAGGTGAGCTCCCTTCATGTATGGCTGCAGTATTCCCTGTGAAGGTACTCCCCGAGTACTGATAGTTAGGGAAACAAAGGACTACATTTTTCTGAGATTTAGGCCCAGTAATGAAGAATGAGTGATAATAAATCTCCAAGTCAGCATGGTGTGCTGCTACACACACAAAATGCTGGAGAAACTCAGCAGGTCAGGCAGCACCTATGGGGGGAAATAAACAGTCGACGTTTTGAGACCTTTCATCTGGACTGGAAAGGAAGAGGGCAGAAGCCAGAATAATAAGATCAGGGGAGGGGGAGGAGTACAAGCTGGCAGGTGATAGGTGAGTCCAGGTTAGAGGGGGAACGTACGTTGGTGGGGGGGATGAAAGGGAGTGATGTAAGAAGCTGAGAGGTGATGGGTAGAAGAGACAAAGGGAATCTGGTAGGAAAAGGCAGTAGACCATGAAAAAAGGGAAGGAGGTGGGAAATAGATGGGCAGGTAATGAGGGCACAGGAGGGGAAAGAGAAGGGGTGGGGGGCCACAGGAATGAGGGAAAACAAAGGGGGGGGGATCTTGACCTTGACTATACCTCTTCCCATCCTATCACTTGCAAGGACGCCATCCCCTTCTCTCAGTTCCTCTGCCTCTGCTGCATCCAATTTCATGATGAGGCTTTCCAATCCAGGGCATCTGAGTTGTTCTCTTTTTTTCAGTACTGCGGTTTCCCTTCCACCAAAATCAATGCAGCCCTCACCCACGTCTCTTCTGTTTCCTGTATGTCTGCCCTCACCCCATGTCCTCCCCCCCGACATAACAGGGACAGGGTTCCCCTTGTCCCCACCTACAACCCCATGAGCCTCTGCATCCAACATATCACTCTCTGCAATTTCCACCACCTCCAACAGGATCCCACCACTAGGCACATCTTCCCCTCCCCTCCCCTCCTCCCTCCACTTTCCACAGGGATCGCTCTCGCCATGACTCCCTTGTCCACTCATGCCTCACCAATGATGACCCTCCCGGCACTTATCCCTGCAACCATGCAAAGTGCTACATCTGTCCCTACACCTCCTCCCTCACTGTTGTCCCGATTTTGAGTTCCCACTTCTGTCCACTCCAAAGTAACACAGTGCCACAAAGTTGATTCGATAAAGCGCGTTTATTAACAGTATACTGCGGAAGAATTCTCCTCAAACTCTCATGTAGAGTCTTTATCGGAGGTCTCCGCAGTCCAAAGCAGCAGACAGTAATTTATACAGATATTGTCACACGCACTTAATGAATTCAGCTCCATGAGTTTCGGTCAGGCCTCAGAGAACCAAAGACAGATATCGCACCTATTGTCCAACATAATTGAGTTATAGTCAAGAGATTCAAAGACAGGTCTCACCCTCATTGTTTAAAACAAGCCTCCTCCAGTCTGTTTATTACACCCACCACCTTTATCGTCTAGTATATTGACCTGCCACCAAGGTCCTCGACACAGAAATTATCACATAACTTGAGTCAGTAGCTTGCCTGCTCTTGCTTGCAAGTTATTTTTCCATCAGCACTATGTATTGATACAATCAGTCACAGTTTCTTAACCCTTTACTTCCTCATCACCACCATTCAAGGCCCTATACAGTCCTTCAAGGTGAGGCACCACTTCACCGAAGGTGTTATTTATTGCATCTGATGCTCCTGGTGCGGCCTCCTCTACATCGGTGAGACCCGATGCAGATTGGGTGATCGCTTTGTCGAGCACCTTCGTTCCATCTGCCACAAAAGCCAGGATCTTCCGGTGGCCACCCATTTCAATTCCACATCCCTTTCCCATACTGACATATCTATCCACAGCCTCCTCTACTGCCACATTGAGGCCAGATGCAGGTTGGAGGAACAACACCTCATATTCCGCCTTGGGAGTCTCCAACCTGACGGCCTTAACATCGATTTCTCTAACTTCCGGTAACCCCTCCCCTCTTCTCCCCCTTATTCTTTACCCCCATTTTTTCCCTCATTCCTATGGTCCCCTCACCCCTTCTCTTTCCCCTCCCCACACTCATGACCTGCCCATCTATTCCCCACCTCCTTCCCTTTATTCCCCGGTCTACTGTCCTCTCCTACTGGATTCCTTCTTCTTCAGCCCTTTGCCTCTACTACCATCACCTCCAAATTCTTACCTTTCCCTTTCACCCCCCTTCCCCCACCCACCTACCTTCCTCCTCCCACCTGGACTCACCTATCACCTGCCAGCTTGTGCTCCTCCCCCTCCCCCGACCTATTTATTCTGGCTTCTGCCCTCTTCCTTTCCAGTCCTGATAAAGGGTCTCGGCCTGAAACGTCGACTGTTTATTTCCCTCCATAGATCTGCCTGACCTGCTGAGTTCCTCCAGCATTTTGCGTGTGTTGATCCAGATTCCAGCATCTTGTGTCTCCATGTGCGTTGTTTGAAGGGTTGAAGCATTTCTGTGGACCTATGTCTTGTCCTTCCTGGTGGCAGAGTTTGCAGCTTTGCGAGGTACTGTCTGACTACCTTTGGCAAGTAACTGCAATATATTTTACACATGGTATTGGTTTATTATTGTCACTTGTACTGAGGTACAGTGAAACACTTGTCTTGCATACAGTTCGTACAGATCAATGCATTGAGGTAGTACAGGGTAAAAACAGTAACAGAATACAGAGTAAAATGTCACAGCTACAGGGAAGTGCATTGCAGGTAGACAATAAGGTGCAAGGTCATAACAAGGTAGATTGTGAGGTTAAGAGTCTACCTCATCGTATAAGGTCGATGCCATTCAATAGTCTTATCACAGTGGGATAGAAGCTGTCCTTGAGCCTGGTGGTATGTGCACTCAGGATCCGGTATCTTCTGCCTGATGGGAGAGGAGAGAAGAGAGAATGTCCCAGGTGGGTGGGGTCTTTGATTATGCTGGCTGCTTCACCAAGGCAGCAAGAGGTATAGACAGAGTTCATGGAGGGGAGGCTGGTTTCCATGATGCGCTGGGCTGTGTCCACAACTCTCTGCAGTTTCTTGCAGTCCCAAGAGGAGCAGTTGCATTACCACAATGCATTACCGAGGGAGGGAGCAAGTAGTGGGGGAATGAATATTTATTGTAGTGAGTGCCAATCAAGTGATCCTGTATGACATCCAGGCAAGTGAAGAGCATTCTATTACTCATTACTTGTGCTTAATGGATGGTGAAAAGGATTTGAGGTGTTTAAGATTTGAGTTAGAAGCTGCAAAGTACCCAACCTCTGAATATATTTATGTGGCTGGTAACCCCGGAATCTCATTTGGAGGAAGTTCACTAATGGTAATGCTGTTGATTGTCAAAGTTAGGTGATTACCATAGCTACCATAGAACCATACATAGAACCATACAGCACAAAACAGGCCCTTTGGCCCACCATGTTGTGCCGTCCATCAAACCACCCTCACACTATCTAACCCCTTCCTCCCGCATATCCCCCCATCCCACACTCCTCCATATGCCTATCCAACAAGCTCTTGAACCTGTCCAATGTATCTGCCTCCACCACCACCCCAGGCAGTGCATTCCATGCACCAACCACTCTCTGGGTGAAAAACCCCACCCTGACATCTCCCCTGAACCTCCCACCCGTAACCTTAAAGCTATGCCCTCTCGTCTTGAGCATTGGTGCCCTGGGAAGGAGGCGCTGATTGTCTACTCTATCTATTCCTCTCAATATTTTATATATCTCTATCATGTCTCCTCTCATCCTCCTCCTTTCCAGTGAATAAAGCCCTAGCACCTTAAGCCTCTCCTCATATTCAATACTCTCCAATCCAGGAAGCATCCTGGTAAATCTCCTCTGCACCCTCTCCAACGCCTCCACATCCTTCCTATAATGAGGCGACCAGAACTGAACACAGTACTCTAAGTATGGCCTAACTAGAGTTTTGTAAAGCTGCATCATAACCTCGCGGCTCTTAAACTCAATCCCGCGACTTATGAAAGCCAACATCCCATTGGCCTTCTTAACTGCTCTTTCCACCTGTGAGGCAACTTTCAATGAACTGTCAATATGAACCCCCAGATCCCTCTGCTCCTCCACACTGCCATGTACCTTGCCATTTACCCTGTACTCTGCCCTGGAGT
Source organism: Pristis pectinata (assembly GCF_009764475.1). Taxonomy (NCBI): domain Eukaryota; kingdom Metazoa; phylum Chordata; class Chondrichthyes; order Rhinopristiformes; family Pristidae; genus Pristis; species Pristis pectinata. The sequence goes on from NC_067413.1 coordinate 54,127,459, forward strand.
TTGTCCTTCCAAAGTGTACCACCTCACACTTCTCTGGATTGAACTCTATCTGCCACTTGTCAGCCCAGTTCTGCATCCTATCAATATCCCTCTGTAAGCTCTGACAGCCCTCCACACTATCCACAACACCGCCTATTTTAGTGTCGTCCGCAAACTTACTAACCCAGCCCTCCACCCCCTCATCTAAGTCATCTATAAATATCACAAAAGTAGAGGTCCCAGAACCGATCCCTGCAGGACACCACTAGTCACTGCCTTCCAATCCGAGGGCACAACTTCCACCACAACCCTCTGCTTTCTACATGCAAGCCAATTCCTAATCCACACAGCCAAGCTTCCTTGGATCCCTTGGCCTCTGACCTTCTGAAGAAGCCTACCATGAGGAACCTTATCAAACGCCTTACTAAAATCCACGTAAACCACATCCACCGCACTGCCCTCATCAATCTTCCTGGTCACTTCTTCAAAGAACTCTATCAGGCCTGTAAGGCAAGATCTTCCCTTCACAAAGCCGTGCTGGCTGTCCCTAATCAGTCCATGTCTGTTGGAGATGAATACTGTGGTATTAACAATCACTGCTAATACAAAGTTCAATCATGGTGTAATTTCATCTGAGGACAACTGAATACTGTATCCCAGCTACACTGGCAAGAAAAGGCACAAGCTCCTCTTGCAGCCCACTTTAGGACCTCTTATTGACACACAGAAGAAGTCCTAGCCCAAAGCAGACTTCTTAAAATCCTCAACCTTCTTATCTGTTTTCTCAGTTGTGTTACATTGACTGTGGACTGATTTGGCTTTTCATTAGTGCTGGCTTTCGATAGCATCAATAGCTGTCATTTTTATTCCCATTTGTAGCCTAGTATCTAATAGAGCCTTAATTGCATTGGTTTTCTTTATTCCAGTGCTGAACAATAATACCTATCTTAGTTAAAGGTATATGGTATGGAAAAATAGCAGCACCCATATAATCTAATCAGAGAAGGAGATGACCATATTAAATGTGGAAAGCAGCACTAAAGACATGTGCGAGTTAAACTCACATTCTTCACAGTTGCATGAAGACCTTTTCAACATTCTTCAATTTCTCTTTCCATGTACCAACATTTGAGTTGAAATTGAACTCATATGTAGTTTTCAATGTGTAAATCTTCACTCTAAATCCCCACTGGATTTCTTGGTGACTATTGATGGTCTCCAGTTATGCTCTTCCTCACAAGTAAAATGTTCTCTTTGTACCACTTTATCAAAACCTTTCATAAATTTAAGGACTTCTATTAGGTCATTGCACCCCCACCCCACCACCCCCCAACCCCTCAACTTCTTCTCAAGAGAAAAGAAACCCAGCCTGTTCATTGTTTCCAGAGGTACACATATTCACATTTATGGTCATCTTGTAAATATTCTCACTGCCTTTATATCCTTTTTATTATATGGCCACCAGAATGGTATACGGTCCACTAAATGTGAACTAACCAAGTTTAGTTAGTTGAATAAATAAATAACCAAGTTTATTATACCTTCCCTCCTTTTCTGTTCTATTCCTCCAGAAATAAACTCTAGGACTTAATCTCCCTTTTAATGGCCTTGCTAATCTATACACAAATGTAACCTTTGATATGTTTCAAGTCTGAGATCCCTCTGTTCCTCTACCCCACCTAGACTTGCATCCTCCAACTAATAAATGACGTCTCTTTTCTTCCTACCTAAAGATACTACCTCACATTTATTTGGACCTAAGATGAATAGCATTGCAAAAAAGCTAAACTTCTTCCTCTGTTTTACATATAAATCCTGTCAATGGTAACCTTTCACCTTGCTTGCCATTGATTTCAATTTTACTTGGGTTTCTTAATGGTCAAATACTGCCTTGATGTCAAGGATAGCCATATTCACCTCAGCTCTACAATTTTGCTCTTTTGTCCAAGGCTGTCGTGACGTCTGGGAGTTTAATGGGTGTGGCAGAGCCCAAACTGGGCAACTGTGAGCAGGTTATTGGTGAAAATGTCCTGCCTGATAGCAATGACACCTTCTTTCACTTTGCTAGTGATTGAGAGTACACCATTAGGACAATAATTTGTCCCTATTTTTCTGATCAGGTATTCTAACTCGATCAGTATCAGGAACCATCAGGAATATTGTATCCAAAGTGATCATTTTTTTTTGATATCATATGTCGTCAGTCAAACTAACTGAAGGGGATGGCAGATTGAGACTGAAACAGATCATTCACTTGGCATTTCTGGTTGGAGATGGATACAATCAATCAATCATATCTTTTGCTCTCATATGTTGGGTCCTGCCTTTATTGAGAATGAGAATGTCCTTGAAGAATATTCCCATCATTAGCTATTTTTCTACCATCACTGAGACAGGGAGCAGCAGGACTGCAGAGTTATGATTTGATCCACTAGTTAGAAGATTTCTTAGCTTTGACTAGTGCATATTGATCTGTTGTTGAGCACATATGTATTCCTGTTTTGTAGCATCATTAAGTTAGAATTTCAATTTTCGATGTACCTGGCCCTGGCTCCTACATGCCCTCAACCCTGTGGCAGATCCAGTTTGCAGCTGTGTCATTCAGGACTTGGACAGCTTGTTCAGTAGTGATGCTACTGATCCTCTCTTGGCAATAGATTTTGAAGTCTACCAACATTCTATACCTTTCCTATATTCGGTGCTCTAAGATTTGTTCAATATAGAGGAGTGCAAGTTTCATCAGCAGTGGGGGAATGGTAGGTAGTAATTAACACCTGCTTTCCTTATCCATGTTTGGCCCGATGCCATGAGAATTTAAAGGATCTGGAGGACACTATAATGATGAAGACCACTGCTAACAAAATACCCTTTGTCCAACCAGCAATCACCAGGAATCCAGGTATTTTGACATAAAAATATGCGATATTGACAAAAACATACAATTCTATGAATATGGTAATGGTATTGACAAAAAACTTAAACAATATGTTTCAGTCTGTACCATGAGGGATCATTTTTCTATTGAATTTTAATATTTAATGGATTTTGAAAAGATGTCCACTCTCAGACTTACTAAGCAAAAAGCCTTTTCACCATAGGCTCAAGTTCACTCCCTGAGGTCAGGATGTTCTTAAGTGCCTGTCATCTCAGATGGTAAGACATTAACCATCATGTGTAGTGCTATTGTTGAGCAGAGCACATTCATCAGAAGTAAACACAGTTCATTTTCTGTTGCTGTACCTGAAACAACTAGAGTCAGTTTTCCTTAATGAACTAATTTGACTGAAAAAGTGAGCTTTATTATTCAATAAATGTTAATTTAGTTTTGAAGCTGAGCCTTTGTCCAATGACAGATGATAGGAAATGAATAATAACCAATATTCCCAGTGACATCTTGAAATGCTGAGAGTGAAGCCATTGAAATGAAGACTAAATTACAATTTACAAATCCTTACTGACTACAGTAAAGTTTTGAAAATCTACTGTCCAACGATTGGAAATCCTGATGGTTCGGCAGGTAACACATGATCTATTTCAATTCACCAAGACTCTCGTTCTCGCGCTCCCCTTCAGCTTATTGGGGCCCCATTTCCTGCACTCTCTTTAAACTGTTCAGGACACCATTTGCCACATTCCTTTTAAATTTACCTGGTTCACTGGAAAATTCATTATAATACTAAATAAAGTGAATTAAAAGTGTGTTGGCATATTGATCTGAATAACATCCAATAGTCTGGGAATTTCCCTCGTTCAACACCATCAAAGTCCTATGCTTGCTGGATGATTGGAGTTTTATTGTATTGGCTTATGCTTGCAAAGTGTCAAATCTGTTAAAGTCAGATTCAATTTAGAGCTGGAATAGCACTGATTGATGTCTGTAACAAGGCACATAGCAAGAGCTTGATTGTCTTAATGTTTGGTTCGGTTTGGAGGTACTTTCTTGTTTTCTGTGCGTTCTGCAAAATAAGTTCATTTTGGTTATCCAGAAAACTTCAGATATTCAGGTGCAACAACTTTCAGCATCTTCCCGTCTGTACAAGCATAAAATAATGATAAAGTTGTGAGCTGATGTGATCTGCCTGTGCACTAATTCTGCAAGATAAATGACACAGCTGTTCCATGATTTGAAATCTACCTACACTGAATTTAGAGGCACACGTGGTGATCCCCTGGCATATTTTTACAACAGTGATAAAGAATGGCCTTAACACTGTTTCATTTTGAGAGTGCAGAGTTTGCATGTTCCTGCCAGGATTAAAGACAAAGTTAACAGGCAAAGGGAACCTTGGTTTTCAAGGGATATTGGTGATCTGGTTAAGAAAAAGAGAGAGGTGTATAGCAACTAAGAACAAATGAGGTACTTGAAGAATGTAGAAAATGTAAGAAAATACTAAAGAAGGAAATCGGGAAGGCAAAAAGAAGACATGAGGTTGATTTGGCAGATAATGTGAAGGTAAACCCAAAGGGTTTCTACAAGTATATTGAGAGTAAGAGGATAGTAAGGGACAAAATTGGTGCCCTAGTAGATCAGAGTGGTCGTCTATGTGTGGAGCCTCAGGAGATGGGGGAGATCCTAAACAGTTTTTTTGTGTCAGTATTTACTCAGGAAACTGGCATAGTGTACATGGAAGGAAAGGAAACAAGCAGTGATGTCATGGAACATATAAAGATTAAAGAAGAGGAGAAGGAGGAGGTGCTTGCTGCCTTACAGTGAATAAAGGTAGATAAATCCCCTGGGCCTAACAAGATATTTTCTCGGACCTTGCGAGAGACTAGTGTAGAAATTGCAGGGGCCCTGGCAGATATATTTAAAATGTCCTTAGCCACGGGTGCGGTGCCAGAGGACTGGAGGGTAGCTCATGTTGTTCTGTTGTTTAATACAGACTCTAAAAGTAAACCAGGTAATTACAGGCCGGTGAGCCTGACATCAGGAGTAGGTAAATTATTGAAAGGTGTTCTGAGAGATCGGATATACAAGTATTTGGACAACCAATGGCTGATTAAGGATAGTCAGCATGGCCTTGTGTGTGGTAAATCATGTTTAACAAATCTTGTAGAGTTTTTTGAGGAAGTTACCAAGAAAGTAGATGAAGGAAAGGCTGTGGATGTTGTCTACATGGACTTTAGTAAGGCCTTTGACAAGGCCCCACATGGGAGGTTAGTTCAGAAGGTTCAGACATTAGTTATCTATGGAGAGGTTGTAAACTGGATTCAAAATTGGCTGTGTGGGAGAAGACAGAGAGTGGTAGTGGATGATTGTTTCTCAGACTGGAGGCCTCAGGGATCTGTGCTGGAACCATTGTTGCTTGTTGTTTATATCAATGATCTAGATGATAATGTGGTAAATTGGATCAGCAAGTTTGCTGATGACACTAAGTTTGGAGGCGTTGTGGACAGCGAGGAAGGCCTTCAAAGCTTGCAGAGGGATCTGGACCAACTGGAAAAATGGGCCAGAAAATGGCAGATGGAATTTAATGCAGACAAGTGTGAGGTGTTGCATTTTGGAAGGACAAATCAAGGTAGGACATACACAGCAAACGGTAGGGCACTGACGAGTGCGGAGGAACAAAGGGATCTGGGAGTTCAGATACATAATTCCCTGAAAGTGGCATCTCAGGTAGACAGGGTTGTAAAGAAGGATTTTGGCATCCTGACATTCATAAATCAAAGTATTGAGTACAGGAGTTGGGATGTTATGGTGAGGTTGTATGAGACATTGGTGAGGCCAAATTTGGAGTACTGTGCGCAGTTCTGGTCACCTAACTATACGAAGGATATCAGTAAGATTGAAAGAGTGCAGAGGAGATTTACTAGAATGTTGCTGGGTCTTCAGGAGTTGAGTTACAGGGAAAGATTGAACAGGTTAGGACTTTATTCCTTGGAATGTGGAAGAATGAGGGGAGATTTGATAGAGGTTTACAAAATTATGAGGGGTATAGACAGAGTAAATGCGAGTAGGCTCTTTCCACCTAGATTAGGAGAGATAAGTACGAGAGTACATGGCTTTAGGGTGAAAGGGGAAAGGTTTAGGGGAATAATTAGGGGGAATTTCTTCGCTCAGAGAGTGATGGGAGTGTGGAACGAGCTGCCATCTGATGTGGTAAATGTGAACTCACTCTTAAATTTTAAGAATAAATTGGATAGATACATGGATGGGAGAGGTCTTGGAGGGTTATAGACTGGGTGCAGGTCAATGGGACTAGCGGAATAAAGTTTTGGCACAGACTAGAAGGGCCGAATGGCCTGTTTTCTGTGCTGTAGTGTTCTATGGTTCTATGGTTCTATTCAAAGAGCCAGTAGATTTTGTCATTCATTGTGGTGCTTTATTCAAACATTCATTGTCAGGCTACTTTGCAATCTGCTAAATTTCTGTTAGGTGATGAATTTCTGGGACAAAATTCCTCAGACTTTTAACTTTGGTAAAATCTTCATTTCCTCTCTACAAAACAGCCACAATTTTTTTTATTTTTCCACTACTTCTCTCTGAACTTTTACACATCCGTTGTTTTTTTCTTTAATGACCACCAATTTGTGTATCCCGCAGACAAATGGGATCAATCAATTAACTATATGTGCACTTCATCAGTAAAGTGTGTTGGAATTGGAATTGGTCTATTATTGTCACTTGTACCGAGGTGCAGTGAAAAATTTGTCTTGCGTACTGTTCATACAGATCAATTCATTACACAGTGCATTGAGGTAAGACAAGGTAAAACAATACAGAATGTAGAATAAAGTGTCACAGCTACAGAGAAAGTGCAGTGCAGGTAGACAATAAGACGCAAGGTCATAACGAGGTAAATTGTGAGGTCAAGAGTCCATCTTATTGTACCAGGGAACTGTTCAATATTCTTATAACAGCAGGATAGAAGAGTTCTACATTGACTGCTGCTTATTGTCATCATGGAATTTCACTCATGAAAAAAAAGTAAAAACACAACTTTTCCATGGAGTGTTTTTCAGAGAACTCAAAATCTATATGGATCATTATGTCGTTCTCCCCGTGTCTGTGTGGGTTTCCTCTGGGTGCTCCGGTTTCCTCCCACATTCCAAAGACATACAGGTTAGGTGTTGTGGGCATGCTATGTTGGCGCTGGCACTTGGAGGCTGCCCCCCAGCACATTCTCAGTAATGTAAAAAGATGCATTTCACTGTGTGTTTTGATGTACATGTGACTAATAAATAAATATCTTATCTTAGTATTTCCTGGTAATGGCACATTGTCCAACCTGTCACTGCCCTACCACCAATTATTGTGTGTAGACCTTTCAGTGACAATGCCACCCGACCAGGTCAATGACTCCTTGCATAGCAGAAGGTCCACTGATCACAATGATCACAATAGTATCACAAGACAAGGTCTAAACAGATTTTGACTATGGATATACTTTGACAGTTGACTCAGCTAAATTTGCCAAAGAATTAAAACGTATTCAAAACTTTAAAAATTAAAAATAATAGTGAAAACACTTAAAATGCTGGAAACTACTTAAATAAAAATATGTAAATAAACTCAGTTTTGATAAAACTCCAATAATCTACTACTCGATCATTCGAAAATCCTGACAGTTCGGAACTGGGCTCACCACTGCTGTTTCCTGCACTCCCCTTTGACTTGCCAGTTCTACTCCCATGCTCCTTTTAAACGCACTTGGGCACCTTTGCTGCACTCCCTTTAATCACACCAGGGCCCCGTGTCCTGCACTCCCTTTAAACTCACTGGGGCCCTGCTTCCCACATTCCCTTTAAATTGACTGGATTCTGTTTCCTGTGCTCCCTTTAAACTTATCAGGTTCATTGCACAACTTATTATGCTATTGTGTAACATCTAAAGAAAAATGAAAGAAATATTTGTTTGGGTAATAATCGGAGTAATAACCAATAGTCCAGAAAATCTGCCAGCCTGGAGCACCAATATCCTGAGCATGTCAGATTATCAGAGTCTTACTGTAATTCAGAAAAATATATCTGAAACCCATCTCTTTCCCTCACAATGGTTCCTTTCCATTGAAATAAATGTGGCTGCTGAAAGTACTCCATGATGAATCTGCCGCAAGTTCAGTGGCCAATGTCCCCAGCATAACTGCAGAATACAACTGAAAGTTGCTGCCTCACCATGAGAAGTCCATCTTTGGAGCACAGTTGTGAAGTCACCACTGATCAACTGTGAGGAAGTTTTGGACTCCCATGCTTGTACAGAGTTACAAGGGAATTTTGACGACTATGGAGTTAAATGTTAGCTGGTTGACATGGAACGGCCACCATTTCTCAGGCAGGTTCAGGCCTTCATAATAGTGTCACATCTCATAACATGAGAAGTACTTACAATTTTAAAGCTGAGCTTCAGAGAACTTCAGCAACTGTTCTGTGTGTTATCATTGTGCACAGCTGATGCACCAAGCAAACTCAATGGCTCCACCAAGTGGCAAATCTTCAACATTTAACAAGGGTAACTGAATAGTCCCTGAAAATGGGTGCCAGGATCTCAATGAACTCTCAACCCACACATATTGATTGCAACATGCAACTTACTAGCAACTCATGGGGGATCTGCTCATTATGATTTCTGGGTACAGATGAACACCTCTGCCTGCAGCAGCACAGGAACCAATTTCCTAACCTAACAGCATCAATTAAAACCAGGGGGAGGTGGCATTGTTGTGACTGAAGCACTTGCTGACAATTATGTAGTAGGTGAATTTGACCTGACACACAGAATTGGAAAGAGTGGTTCTAAGGGTTTTGGGTACTGCATATCAGGAAGTTGAAAATAGGAGAGATGCTTGGATTCACGGGGGGGGGGGGGGGGGGGGGCAGGAGGCCTTCCAGACATGTTCAAAATGCTGTGGGAGCTGACATCAGTGGAGGCAATGCCAAGTACCCAGCCTGAAGGACCTTGATACAGTGCTGCTCATTTCAGCACATTCCCATCATTCACCCACCAATACATTCCATAGAACATAGTTCATAGTACACTACAGCACAGGAACGGGCCCTTCAGCCCACGATGTTGTGCCAAACTAATTAAACTAATGGTATTGGTATTGGTTTATTATTGTCACTTGTACCAAGGTACAGTGAAAAACTTGTCTTGCATACTGTTCATTCAGATTAATTCATTACACAGTGCATTGAGGTAGTACAGGGTAAAAACAATAATAGAATACAGAGTAAAGTGTAACAGCTACAGGGAAGTGCATTGCAGGTAGACAATAAGGTGCAAGGTCATAACAAGGTAGATTGTGAGGTCAAGAGTCCATCTCATTGTACTAATTAAAAGCCTACTAAACTAGTCCCTTTTGCCTACACGTCCATATACCTCCATTCTCTGAATATTCATGTGCCCACCATATTTGCCTCCACCACCACTCCTGGTGGCGCATTCCAGGCACCCACTGCTCTCTGTGTAAAAGACATGCCCCACCCATCTCCTTTGAACACCCCCTCTCAGCTTAAATGCCAGCCCTCTAGTATTAGACATTATGATTCTGGGAAAAAGATACCAGCTGTCTATTTATGCCTCTCACAATCTTATAAACTTCTGTCAGGTCTCCCCTCAGTCTCTGCCACTCCAGAGAAAATAACCCTAGTTTGTCCAACCTCCCCTTATAGCACATGCCCTTTAATCCAGGCAGTATTCTGGTAAACCTCTTCTGCACCCTCTCCAAAGCCTCCACATCCTTCTTGTAATGGGCGACCAGAATAAAATGTAGTATTCCAGATGTGGCCTAACCAGAGTTTTATAAAGCTGCAACATAACTTCCTGACTCTTGAACTGAATGCCTCGACTAATAAAGGCAAGCGTACCATACCCCTTCTTTACTATCTTATCAACATGCAGACACTTTCAGGGAGCTATGGACTTGGACCCCAAGATCCTTCTGTACATCAGCAGTGTTAGGGGTCCTGCCATTAACTGTGTACTGTCCCTTTACATATGATCTCCCAAAGTGCAACACCTCACACTTGGCCAGATTAAATGCCATCTGCCATTCCTCCACCCATATCTGCAACTGATCTATATTTCGCTGTATCCTTTGGCAATCTTCTACACTACCCACAACACCATCAAACTTTGTATCATCCGTGAATTTACTAACCCACCCATTCACATTTTCATCCAAGTCATTTATATTTATCACAAACAGCAGAGGTCCCAGTACGTATCCCTGCGGAACACCATTGGTCACGAACCTCCAGCCACAATAAGCCCCATCAACCACTGCCCTCTGTCTTCTATGGGCAAGCCAATTCTGAATCCAAACGGCCAAGTCACTGTGGATCCCATGCATCTGAATCTTCTGGGTGAGCCTCCCATGAGGGACCTTGTCAAACATCTTACTAAAATCCATGTAGACATCATCCGCAGATCTACCCTCATCAGTCACCTTTGTCACCTTCACAAAAAAACTGAATCAAGTTAGTAAGACATGACTTGCCCCATACAAAGCCATGCTGACTGTTCCTAATTAAGCCATGCCTCTCCAAATGCTCATAAATCCTCTCCCTAAGAATCCTCTCCGATAGCTTTCTTACCACTGACCTGAGAGACACTCGTCTATAGTTACCAGGATTATCCCGATTTCCCTTTCTTAAACAACAGAACAACATTAACTACTTGCTAGTCCTCTGGGACCTTGCCTGTGGTTAGAAAGGACACAAAGATCTTGGTCAAGTCCCCAGCAATCTCATCTCTTACTCTCTCAATAACCTGGCATACATCCCATCAAGCCCTGCGGACTTATCCACCTTAATGTTCTTCAAGAGACCCAAAACTACCTGTTCCTTAATCTCAAAATATCCTGCACCTCTACCCACAGTCACCATTGCAGACATCAGATAAGTCTTCCGGAGAGTGAATCCAGGGAAAACACCTGGCTTGGATGCTGTCCCCAGCTGTGTCCTCAGATCTCCTGTGCAGATCAGCTAGTGGGGGTATTTGCAGACATCTTTAGTCTCTCCCTATTTCGATCTGTAGTTCCCACCTGCTTTAAGAGGACCACTATCATCCCATTACTTAGAAAAATATGGTAATGTGCCTTAATGACTACCACTCAGTGGCTCTGACATCCACCATCATGAAGTGCTTCGAGAGGCTGGTCATGGCACACATTAACTCCAGCCTCCCAGACAACCTCAACCCATTGCAATTCGCCTTCCACCAACACAGATAACAGTGGACGTCATCTCCATGGCCCTACATGCAGCTCTGGAGTATCTGGACAGTAAAGCTTACATTAGACTATTGTTTATTGACTACAGCTCCGCCTTCAATACAATAATTCCAAGCAACACCAAACTCCGAGACCTGGGATTCAACACCTCCCTTTGCAGCTGGATCCTTGACTTTCTTACTAACAGACCACAATCAGTGAGGATAGACAGCGACACCTCCACCATGATTATCCTCAACACTGGTGCCCCACAAGTCTGCATCCTCAGCCCCATACTTTACTCCTTATACATTCATAACTGCGTGGCCAGATTCTGCTCTAACTCCATCTACAAGTTTGCAGATGATACCACTGTAGTGTGCCGGATCTCAGATAACAAAGTCAGAGTACAGGAAGGAGATAGAAAGCTTCATGACATGGCGTCATGACAACAACCTTTCCCTCAATATCAGCAAAACAAAAGAGCTGATCATTGTCTTCAGGAAAGTTGGGGGAGGGGGGCGGTGCACGCAGTCCTGTTTACATCCACGGTGCTGAGGTTGAGAGGGTTGAGAGCTTCAAGTTCCTAGGAGTGAACATCAACAATGCCCTGTCCTGGTCCAACCACATAGACACCACGGCCAAGAAAGCTCACCAGCGCCTCTACTTCAAGATGCTAAAGAAATTTGACATGTCCCCTTTGACATTCACCAATTTTTATAGGTGCACCATAGAAAGCATCCTATCTGGCTGCATCATGGCTTGGTATGGCAACTGCTCTGCCCAGGACCACAAGAAACTGCAGAGAGTTGTGGACACAGCTCAGCACATCACGGAAACCAGCCTCCCTTCCATGGACTCTGTCTACACTTCTCACTGCCTCGGCAAAGCAGCCAGCATGATCAAAGACCCCACCCACCCCGGACATCCTCTCTTCTCCCCCTCCCATTAGGCAGATACAAAAGCTTGAAAGCACCTACCACCAGGCTCAAGGATAATTTCTATCCCAGTGTTATAAGACTGTTGTACAGTCCCCTAGTACAATAAGATGGATTCTTCACTCACAATCTACCTCATCATGTCCTTGCACCTTATTGTCTGCCTGCACTGCACTTTCTCTGTAACTGTTACACTTTAACCTGCATTCTGTTATTGTTTTCCCTTGTATTACCTGATGTGATAGAAATGATCTGTATGGATGGCATGCAAAACAAAGTTTTTCTAAGTACCTCAGTACATGTGACAATAATAAAGCAATTTACCAATTTATTTACCAAAGTAGCATGCTCCACACTGATCTCACTATCCTGCACATCCTTCTCCTTGGTAAATACCAACACGAGGTGCACACTTAGGACCTTGCCCACATCCTCTGCCCCCCAAGCACATGTTCACTCCTTTACCCTTGATCCTACCCTCTCCCTAGTTATCCTCTTAATGTAGGTGTAGAATATCTTGAGATTCTCTAATTCTACTTGCCAAAGACTTTTCATGCCCTCTCCTGGCTCTCATAATTCCCTTTATGAGTTCTTTTCCAGCTTCTTTAAAATCCTCAAGGGTCCTGTTTGATTTTAGCTTTTTAAGTCTTACATATGCTTCTATTTTCTTCTTGACTAAACTCACCACCTCTCTTGTAATCCAAGGTTCCCTTCCCTTGCTATCCTTGTCCTTCCTTCTTACTGGAACACACCTGTCCTGTAATCTCCATATAAAGCAGGATGAATATTCTTTTACTCTCATCCTCTCACACTTGGCACATTGTAAGCCTCAGACCCATTGCCCACAGGTTATACATACCAACCATGACAACCAGTTTGCTGGTTTACTGCACAACACATTTTGCATGACTGACCAGCAACAGGGGCTGCATATAGGACCAGTACATCTAAGTGTCCTTCCCTCACTGGAGAAGATGTGCTGGCCATCATTAGAAAGTCCTGGCTGAAGCTGTGACTACATAAGTATCTCCATCATCAATCCTTCCTATTAAAATCCGTGTCTGCTTTTTTTCCACAACCTCTGTTGCTTTGGTGTACATCTCATTCCTTTCACCACTTTTATTAGGGTTTTAAGTGTAAGGGTTAGATTTTTATAACTTGCTTTTGTAAGTGTTTTAAAAGTTTTTTCTAAGTAGTCGAGTGGGGGCTGGACTGCACAGGTGCAGCGCGGGCAGCTTAAAAAAGGAGAGAGGGAAAAAACTTCGGAGGACTCGAGGGCTTCGGCTCGGAGGACTTTGGAGCAGCTAAGTTTTTTCTGTTTATCACTTTTATTAGGGTTTTAAGTGTGAGGGTTAGTTTTTGTTAGGGTTTTAAGTGTAAGGTGTGGCGACTCACCGTCTAGTCGGGCGAACCGGCTCGGCAGTCGGGTCGCGCGGCGTCGGAGCGACGAGGCCCAAGATGGCGGCGGGCCTCGTCTTTCCGAGCGACGGGGAGAATCCGCGCGCGGGAAAGTCCTGATGATGTAGGACTTACGTCATTGCTGGTTGTTTTGGGCGGGAACATTCTCCCTTAAAGGGCCCGCGCAAGGCGGGAAAATAAACCAGTTCTGTTTGGCAATCCTCCGAGTAGAGTCTTGTTTTATTCCGCGGTAGCAACCGCTACATTGGTGACCCTGACGGTCCAAACAGCTTTTGGACCCGCGAAATGGATGACAGCGCAGCAGCCAACACAGTGGCCCTCAAGCTGCCCACCTTTTGGACACTTCGGCCCAGCGTCTGGTTTGACCAGGCCGAAGCGCAATTCCACCTTCGGCAGATCACCTCCAACTCCACGAAGTACTACCATGTGGTTAGCTCTCTGGACCAGGAGACAGCTGCCCAGGTTGGAGACTTCATCCAGTTGCCTCTGGAGGAAGATAAGTACCCGGCTTTCAAAGACCTTTTGATCCGGACCTTCGGCCTCTCCCGTCGTGAGCGCGCCGCCCGCCTGCTTCATCTGGATGGCCTGGGGGACAGATCCCCATCCGCCCTAATGAATGAGATGCTGGCATTGGCCGAGGGACACAAGCCATGCCTGATGTTCGAACAGGCCTTCCTCGAACAGCTCCCCGATGACATCCACTTGTTGTTAGCTGACGCCGACTTCAGCAACCCCCGTGAGGTGGCCGCCCGGGCAGATGTCCTGTGGAGGGCCAAGCGTGAGAGCGGTTCATCCGTCAGTCAAATCACCAGGCTGCGAGCCCAACGCCCGCCTCGCCCGGCCCCAGCAACCGAGCAGCCACGCCCCAGGAACGCAGACGACAACATGGGTGACCAGCTGTGCTTCTACCATCAGAGGTGGGGTGCGGAGGCCCGTCGATGCCGCCCACCCTGCAAGTTTCAGGGAAACGCCAGGGCCAGCCGCCGCTGATGGCTACGGTGGCTGGCCGCTGACAGAGCCTCCTCTTCGTTCAGGACAAGAAATCTGGACGGCGTTTCCTCGTTGATACTGGAGCGGAGGTCAGTATTTTGCCCCTGACAGGCCGCGACACTCGTGACAGGCCACCAGGTCCTCTACTCAATGCCGCCAACGGTATAACGATACGGTCTTTCGGCACCCGTACATTTCAATTACACTTTGGCGGCAGCCGTTTTACCTGGACCTTTACCCTTGCCACCGTCGCCCGACCACTCCTAGGAGCCGATTTCCTTCGGGCTCACAACCTGTTGGTCGACCTGCGAAGGAAGCGGTTAGTCCACTCTAGCACTCTCCGGACTTATCCCCTGGGAGAAATCAGCCCACCAGCCCCGCGCCTGGACTCCATTTTCCTTTCTGGCGACGATTTCGCCAAGCTCCTAGCCGAATTCCCATCGATTTTGGCACCTTCGTTTACAAATTCTAGGCCCACACATGGGGTACGACACCACATCATTACCACAGGGCCACCCCTTCATGCCCGAGCATGACGATTACCTCCAGACAAGCTCCGCCTGGCAAAGGAAGAGTTCCGTCACATGGAGGAGCTGCGGATTGTTCACAGGTCAGACAGCCTCTGGGCCTCCCCCCTGCACATGGTCCCCAAAGCCACCGGAGGGTGGAGGCCCTGCGGCGACTACCGCAGGCTGAATGACGCCACCACCCCGGACCGCTATCCCATCCCTCACATCCAGGACTTCGCAGCGAACTTACACGGGGCCCGCATCTTTTCCAAAGTGGACCTCGTTAGGGGATACCACCAAATCCCGGTCCATCCGGATGACGTCCCCAAAACTGCGATTATCACCCCATTTGGCCTGTTTGAATTCCTTCGGATGCCGTTCGGCCTTAAGAACGCCGCGCAGACCTTCCAGCGGCTGATGGACGCGGTAGGCCGAGACCTGGACTTCGTGTTCATTTACTTGGACGACATACTGATCGCCAGCCGTAACCGCCAGGAACACCTTTCCCACCTCCGCCAGCTGTATTCCCGCCTCCGCGATTTCGGCCTCACGATCAACCCGTCCAAGTGCCAATTCGGACTTGACTCTATCAATTTCCTCGGCCACAAAATCACCAGCGACGGGGCAACACCCCTACCCGCCAAGGTGGATGCTGTCCGCCATTTTGCCCGCCCCGACACAGTCAAAGGCCGACAGGAATTCCTTGGGATGGTCAACTTTTACCATCATTTCGTCCCTGCAGCAGCCCGTATCATGCGCCCTCTGTTCTCGCTGCTGGCTGATAAGGGCAAGGACATCACCTGGACTGACGAGGCTGCGGCTGCTTTCGTTAAGGCCAAAGATGCCCCGGCAGACGCCACGATGCTGGTACACCCCAGGACTGACATCCCGACTGCCCTCACGGTAGATGCGTCCAACACCGCAGTGGGTGGGGTACTGGAACAGCTACTCGAAGGCCTCTGGCAACCCTTGGCATTTTTCAGCAAGCACCTTAGACCGCCCGAACTGAAGTACAGCGCTTTTGATCGGGAACTTCTAGCGCTGTATCTGGCGGTCCGGCATTTCCGATACTTTCTAGAAGGCAGGCCTTTCATCACTTTCACCGAACATAAGCCTCTGTCCTTTGCCTTCTCCAGAGTCTCCGATCCCTGGTCAGCTCGTCAGCAGAGACATTTATCCTACATTTCCGAGTTCACAACTGACATCCAACATGTCTCCGGAAAGGATAATGTCGTTGCTGATGCACTTTCCAGACCAACCATCCACAACCTATCCTTGGGTGTCGACTACACGGCCCTAGCTGACGCACAGCAAGCCGACGACGAACTGCCCAGCTACAGAACCGCAGTCTCGGGTCTGCAACTCCGAGATTTCTTGGTTGGTCCAGGTCAGCGGACCCTACTTTGCGACGTTGCGACTGGTCAGCCCCGCCCTATAGTCCCTGCAGCCTGGCGGAGACGCGTTTTTGACTCGGTACATGGGTTGGCGCACCCGTCCATCAGATCTACTGTCCGACTGGTCGCCAGCAAGTTTGTCTGGCATGGCCTGCGCAAACAGGTCAGTGAGTGGGCCAGGACTTGTCCGCACTGCCAGAAGTCAAAAATCCAGCGACACACCAAGGTCCCACCACAGCAGTTCGAGCCTACCCGTAGGAGGTTCGATGACATACACGTCAACCTCGTGGGCCCTCTGCCGGTTTCAAGAGGAGCCCGGTACCTCCTTACCATTGTGGACCGGTTCACGAGGTGACCTGAGGCAACCCCCCTGGCTGACATCACAACTGATTCCTGCGCCCGGGCGCTGCTCACAACTTGGGTCTCACGTTTTGGCGTTCCGGCCCACATCACTTCAGACAGAGGCACCCAATTCACTTCCAGTCTCTGGGCTGCATTAGCGAACCTGCTAGGGACACAGCTGCACACCACCACGGCCTACCATCCTCAATCAAACGGGTTGGTGGAACGTTTTCACCGCCATCTGAAATCGGCCTTGATGGCCCGCCTGAAGGGTCCTAACTGGGTTGACGAGCTGCCTTGGGTCCTGCTCGGCATACGCACTGCCCCCAAAGAAGACCTCCGCACTTCGTCAGCTGAGCTTGTATACGGGGCGCCACTAGTTGTCCCCGGGGATTTCATACCTGCCCTTCAGGACCAAGGGGAACAACCCCCAGCAGTCCTACAAAGACTGCGCGAGAAGCTTGGTGCCTTGGCCCCGATTCCCACCTCACGGCACGGTCAAGCCCCATCCTGCCAGCCCAAGGAACTACGGGACTGTAAGTTTGTTTTCGTTCGCAGGGGCACACCTCGGGCGCCATTGCAACGACCATATGAGGGACCGTTCCGAGTCATACGGAATAACGGATCCACCTTTATTTTGGACATTGGAGGCAGGGAACAGGTTTTCACGGCGGACCGCCTCAAACCGGCCCATTTGGATCTGCAACAGCCTGTCGAGGTTGCCACGCCACGACGCAGAGGCCGCCCCCCTAAGCGGCAGCTGGCACAGCCCACGGACCTTGGGGACTGTCTCGCCAGTTCTGGGGGGGTTGTGTGGCGACTCACCGTCTAGTCGGGCGAACCGGCTCGGCAGTCGGGTCGCACGGCGTCGGAGTGATGAGGCCCAAGATGGCGGCGGGCCTCGTCTTTCCGAGCGATGGGGAGAACCCGCGTGCGGGAAAGTCCTGATGACGTAGAACTTACGTCATTGCCGGTTGTTTTGGGTGGGAACATTCTCCCTTAAAGGACCCGCACAAGGCGGGAAAATAAACCAGTTCTGTTTGGCAATCCTCCGAGTAGAGTCTTGTTTTATTCCGCGGTAGCAACCGCTACAAAGGGTTAGTTTTTGTTAGGGTTTTAAGTGTAAGGGTTAGATTTTTATAACTTGCTTTTGTAAGTGTTTTAAAAGTTTTTTCTAAGTAGTCGAGTGGGGGCTGAACTGAGCAGGTGTGGCACGGGCAGCTTAAAAAACCAAACAGCCTATGGAGCGGGCAGCGTCGGAGCGGGAGTAGAGTAAGAGGCAGCAGAGTGGTCGGGCTTTGGCTCAAGGGGCTTCGGTGTGAAGGGGCAAGGAGGGTAAGTAGCTGGTAAGTAGGTAAAGGTAAGGTTTACCTGTTGTCTATTATAGATTTGTAGGCGGGATTAACTAGGGGGGAAAGAAAGGTAGTCAGATGGAGAACATGGTCATATGCTGCTCCTCTATAAAAAAAATTACAGACTGGTGAGTCTCACGTCTGTGGTGGGTAAGCTGTTAGGAAGGATTCTAAGGGATAGGATCTATGAACACCTAGAGAATCATGGACTGATTAGGGACAGCCAGCATGGCTTTGTGAAGGGAAGATCTTGCCTCACAAGCCTGATAGAGTTCTTTGAGGAGGTGACGAGGAGGATTGATGAGGGTTGTGCGGTGGATGTGGTCTATATGGATTTTATTAAGGCGTTTGATAAGGTTCCTCATGGTAGGTTTCTTCAGAAGGTCAGAGGCCAAGGGATCCAGGGAAGCTTGGCTGTGTGGATTAGGAATTGGCTTTCCTGTAGAAAGCAGAGGGTTGTGGTGGAGGGAGTGCCCTCAGATTGGAGGGCAGTGACTAGTGGTGTCCCGCAGGGATCAGTTCTGGGACCTCTACTTTTTGTGATATTTATAGATGACTTAGATGAGGGGGTGGAAGGCTGGGTTAGTAAGTTTGCAGACAACACTAAGATCGGCGGTGTTGTGGATAGTGTGGAGGTATGTCGAAGCTTACAGAGGGATATTGATAGGATGCAGAGCTGGGCTGACATGTGGCAGATGGAGTTCAATCTGGAGAAGTGTGAGGTGGTACACTTTGGAAGGACAAACTCCAGGGCAGAGTACAGGGTAAATGGCAAGGTACTTGGCAGTGTAGAGGAGCAGAGGGATCTGGGGGTTCATATTGACAGTTCACTGAAAGTTGCTTCACAGGTGGATAGAGCAGTTAAGAAGGCCTATGGGATGTTAGCTTTCATAAATCGTGGGATTGAGTTTAAGAGCCGCAAAGTGATGATGCAGCTTTACAAAACTCTAGTTAGACCATACTTAGAGTACTGTGTTCAGTTCTGGTTGCCGCATTATAGGAAGGATGTGGAGGCATTGGAGAGGGTGCAGAGGAGATTTACCAGGATGCTGCCTGGATTAGAGTTTATGGAATATGAGGAGAGGCTTAAGGTGCTAGGGCTTTATTCACTGGAAAGGAGGAGAATGAGAGGAGACATGATAGAGGTATATAAAATATTGAGAGGAATAGATAGAGTAGACAGTCAGCGCCTCCTTCCCAGGGCACCAATGCTCAAGACAAGAGGGCATGGCTTTAAGGTTATGGGTGGGAGGTTCAGGGGAGAGGTCAGGGGGAGGTGTTTCACCCAGAGAGTGGTTGGTGCATGGAATGCACTGCCTAGGGTGGTGGTGGAGGCAGATACATTGGACAGGTTCAAGAGTTTGTTGGATAGGCATGTGGGGGAATGTGAAATAGAGGGATATGCAGGAGGAAAGGTTTAGATAGTGTGAGGGTGGTTTTATGGACGGCACAACATGGTGGGCCGAAGGGCCTGTTTTGTGCTATGTGGTTCTATGGTTCTATGGTTCAAACATGATAAATTTTTATTTGTGGCTTTTTTCTTTCAGATACCCAACTACTGCAGCCTGGACAGATGACGGAAGACTAACAATGAGGTAATAATTACAAAGCACCATCACTTGATTTCAAGCTTGCAGCTTCCTGCATAGGTATTGACACTGCACTTGTCTTAGCAGACAGCACAAGGGATTAGTATTTGACAAAACACCAATCACAGATACACTGTGGTCAATGCAAGGGCAAGGAAAGCACAGCTATCAGCTCACCAGATGACCTAGTCATATGAGGTATGCGAAGAAACGTAGTTAAAAATGTACAGAAGTTTCAAGAGGTAATGGGCACCTACAGAGGAAGAATGACACAAAAACAGAAAATACTGGAAATAATCAGCAAGTCAGACAGCATCCGAGGAGAAAGAGTCCAAGTCAGGTAGATGACTTTTTGTCAGAACTGGGACAATTTACAATCAATCACATTTTCAACGAGAGAGAAAGGAAATGGGTGGAGAGAAGAACGGGAATACCTTTGATCAGGTGGAGATAGAAGAGACTGACTGACACAGAGGATGGCGATGCAAGTTGAGCAAGGGTGGTGAAGGTTTGTTAATTGCAGATGACCTACCTGAAGAAGATGTAAGTAGAAGATGAAGTAAACAAAGAATAAAAAAGGGAAAAATAATGCTGGAACTGTAAGATACACAATGGAGAAGTCAAATATTGCAGATACTGGAAACCTGAACGAAAACCAGAAAATGCTGGAAATACTCGGCAGATGAGACAGCATCTATGGAGAGAGATAAATAGAGAGAGATACACAAAGTTAATGTTTCAAATTAATGACTTTTCATCAGTACTAGCCAAAACTAGAAAGGGTGTTTGTCTGAAATTGTTGAATTCAGAGGAAGACTAATGGATACACATTACAAAATGATACATTGAGCATAGTACATAGAACAGTACAGCACAGGACCAGACCCTTTAGACCGCTATGTCTGTGCAAAACTCAATGCCAAATAAAACTAAATCTCTTTTGCCTGAATATGATCCATATCCCTCCATTCCCTGCATATTCATGTGTCTACCTAAAAGCCTCTTAAACGTCACTCCCATGTCTGTTTCCCTGACAGCCAATTCCAGGCACCCACCACTCTCCATATAAAAAAAATGCCCTGTACATCTCCTTTAAACTTCCTCCTCTCACCTTAAGTGCATATCCTCTAGCATTTGACATTGGATAAACTAACAGAAAGCTTATGTTCAATATGTTAGAGCATGAGGGAGTTCAGTGGCAGCATAGCACAAGGCTTTGAACAGAGACTGGAGTACGTCCTTTCCAGTACTGGAAAGGTGGCTCTACCCCTTCAGCCACATGTAAGCACAACCATCATTCAGCATCTGAAGACTGATGCTGGAACTTCCAGCAATCTATCACCTGAATGGTGCACAGGAACTTCACACTGGTGATGCCAGAGGTTTACAGTGTGTCACAGCACTCCATTAATCTAATTGCCAACTCATTTCAAATAAGTGGACTGGAAACAGCTACTTAATGATAAATTACTCCCAAAACATTGGGAGTCTCTGGAGAAGAGGATTCAAAGGGTTCACAGTGTATATATCCTCACAAAGGAAAAGGGTAGGGCTGGCAAAGCTGAAGTATATACAGGATAGGATAAGTCAGAAAGGTGAAGACAATGTCAGACACCCAGGGTTCAACACAGCAGAAAGTCAAGAGGAACATAGAAAGTGGAGGAATGAAATTAAAGTGGAAATTAGGAAATCAATGGCAAGATATGAAAAAATACTGATAAGTAAAACTGAAGAAAATCTAAAGACTTTTCCTGAATACATGAAAGACAAGCATACAACTGATGTATTGGTATTGGTTTATTATTGGCACTTGTACCGAGGTACAGTGAAAAGCTTGTCTTACAAACCGATCGTACAGGTCAATTCATTACACAGTGCAGTTACATTGAGTTAGTACAGAGTGCATTGAAGTAGTACAGGTAAAAACAATAACAGTTCAGAGTAAAGTGTCACAGCTACAGAGAAAGTGCAGTGCAATAAAGTGCAAGGTCACAACAAGGTAGATCGTGAGGTCATAGTCCATCTCATTGTATAAGGGAATCGTTCAATAGTCTTGTCACAGTGGGGTAGAAGCTGTCCTTAAGTCTAATAAGTCTAATTAAGATGCAGCTGCTATTATGCACCAACATCAGGGCATGTGGATGGATAAGGCTATTGTTGTAGTTAAGTGTAAAATATTGAAGAGAATAAACATAGAAGAGGAAGCTTTAAGGGATTTTGCATCTTGGAAAATGGATAAATTACCAGGGCCACATGAAACATCTCCCAAATAAAAAAGGGAAAATGCTAAAAACACTCAGCAGGTCGTCTGTGGAAAGGAAAACAGAGCTAGTGTTTCAGTAGAAGACCCTTCAACAAAACTGGGAAAGAGGGAAATCAAATTGATTTTAAGTTGCAGAGTGAGTGGGGGACGGAAGGGTAAATCACAGGAAATATCACTTGCAAAGTGAGGCTAGGATTAGCATGGGAATAAGGATAAACAAGTCATCCATTTGATGCGTTAATGGGGTCAGTCAAAGAGAATCTAAACAAAGGAACATTAAAAATAAGAGGGCGTAGGCTTAAGGTGAGAGGAAGGAGTTTTAAAGGGGATCTGAGGGGTAAGTCTTTTACACAGAGAGAGGTTGATATATGGAATGCGCTGCCAGGGGAGGTGGTGGAATCATACAATTACTACAGTCAAGAGACATTTAAACAGGCATTTAAATAGGCAGGACATTGAAGGATCCTGTACTAATGTAAGTAATGTAAGTAAATGGATGGGCAAAAAGGTCGGCATGGACGTAGTGGGCCAAAGGGGCCTATTTCTGTGCTGTACTATGGGTCTAAATCTATGAAATGAGATCTTTTAGAGAGTAAGAACACAAAGAAAGGAATGTAAAAGTTGAAAAAATGCAGGACTTGAGGAAATACCTGGCAAATCAGACTAATGGAGGGAAACAAAAAGTGGGTCAATATGACAGCTGGATTGGTCAGTTTTGTTGCAGACAGAGAAAGCAAGTTACCTGAAGTTGTGGAGTTCAGTATTGAGTCCGAAGGCTGCAACGTGCCAGATAGAAAATACTCCTCAAGCTTATGTTGGGCCTTGTTGTAACAGTGCAGGAGGACACAGAAAGATAAATAAAGTGGGAGATGGATGGAGAATTAAGTGGCAGGCAGCAGGAAGCTCAAGGTCACCCCTTGGATTGCACACAGCAATCAACCAATCTGCATTTGATTTCTCCAATGCAGAATAACCACATTATGAACACTGCACTAGATCAGAAGCGCATGCGGATCACTGCTTCAACTGGAAAGACTACGAAGAAGGTTATCAAAAATTGCAGGGGGATTTTGAATAGCTGAGTAAGTGGGCCGAGGAATGGCAAATGGAGTTTAATTCGGATAAGTGCGAGGTGTTGCACTTTGGAAAGTCAATTTCAGGTAGGACTTTCACAGTGCATGCAGGGCCCTGGGGGGTGTTGTAGAACAGAGGGATCTTGAAGTACAAGTACATGGTACACTGAAAGTGGAGTCACAGGTAGACAGGGAGGTGAAGAAGTCTTTTGGAACTCTAACTTTCATAAGTCAGGGCACTGAGTATAAAAGTTGGGAGGTCATGGTGCAGTTGTACAGGAGGCTGATGAGGCCACGCTTGGAGTATTGTTTTCAGTTTTCGCCCTGCTTTAGGGAAGATGTTATTAAACTGGAAAGAGTGCAGAAAAGATTTACAAGGATGTTGCCAAGACTTGAGGGACTGAGTTATAGGGAGAGGTTAGACAGGCTAGGACTTTATTCCTTGACAAGTAGGAGACTGAGAGGTGATCTTATGAAGGTATATAAAATCATGAGGGGTATAGATAGGGTGAATGCACTCAGTCTTTTTCCCAGAGTTGGGGTATCAAGAACTAGAGGGCATAGGTTTAAGGTGAGAAGAGAAAAATTTAAGAGGAACTTGAGGGGCAACTTTTTTACACAAAGGGTGGTATCTATGTGGAATGAGCTGCCAGAGGAAGTGGTTGAGGCAGGTGCAATAACATCTTTTAAAAGACGATTGGGACAGGCACATGGATTGGAAGGTTTAGAAGGTTATGGGCCAAATGCTGGCAAATGGGATGGGCTTTGATGGGGCATCTTGGCCTGATGGACCAGTTGGATCAAAGAGCCTGTCTCAATGCTGTATGACTATTTGTGGCCCTAGATGGTGAGAAGTGAAAGGACAGGCTTGCATATCCTGCATTTGCATGTGAAAGTGCTGTACATACACATGAACACAAGAAGAACACAAGGAGAAAGGAGAAGGATTAGGCCACCTGGCCTCTAATGTCTGCCCTGTATTCAATAAGATCATGGCTCATCTGCCCCAGAACTACAAGAGGGGAGAGGTTGGTAAAGATAGAAGAGCAGATCACAGGATAGTGAAGAGAAAGATCCCTTCAAAATGCTGAAAGAGGAGGGGAGGTAAATCTGATGGGATTGAAGGTGGCAGAAATTGCAAAGGATAACCCATTGAATGAAAAGGCTGGTAGGGTAGAAGATGAGTACCGGGGAACTCTGTTCTTGCGCTGCTCAACCAGTGAGGGAATGAGAGCAAAGGTGAGTGAAATAGATGAGATGTGGTCAAGGGCTCTGTCCACTATAGCAGGGCGAAAGCCAACAGTGAGGAAAAAGAAAGATCTCTTAGAAGAACTTTGTGGAAAGTCTCATCGTTCAACCAAATATGACAGAGATGGAGGATCTGAAAGAGTGGAATGGAGACCCTGCAGCAGGCAGGGTGGGAGGAAGTATAAAATAAAAACAGAAAATGCTGAAAACACTCAGCAAGTCAGGTGCATCTGTGGGAAGAGAAACAGCTAACATTTCAGTTCTCATGAACAGTCTTTGACCTGAAATGCTAACTCTGTTTATCTTCCCACAGATGTGACCTGACCTGCTGAGTGTTTCTAGCATTTGCTGTTTTTATTTTTCATTTCCGGCATCTGCGGCTTTTTTGACTTTTACCTACTGGGAGGAAGTATAGCTGAGGTAGCTGTGTGTGTCTGTAAGTTTGTAATAGTTATTTGTTGCTGATATGTATCACAGACTGTTGAAAGAAGCAATGAAGAAAATTGCAGACACTCTGACTATAGATTTTCAATCTTCTCTAGTCATAGTAATGGTGCCAGAGGATAGTTTTTAAAAAGAAAGGAGAAACCTTTTAATAACTTCCTTACCATTCTAATTAAAGTAACCAAGGCAATTTGGTATGTCACCAAAGACTCTTGCAAATTTCTACTGATGTACGGTGGAGAGCATTCTGACTGGTTGTATCACTGCCTGGTATGGAGGCTCCAATGTGCAGGATCGAAAGAGGCTGCAGAGGGTTGTAGACTCAGCCAGCTCCATTACGGGCACAACCCTCCCAACCATCGAGGACATCCTCAAGAGAGACTCTCTTGGTGGCGCTAGATGGAATAGGTCATATCTTGGCTCTGCTCCACTCACCTTTTAATTTCTTGCACACCACCCCTTAATAAGACTTCTATAACAGTTTTACAAGACTGAATTTGATTTTTAATTGCCGGAAATGAACACCAGAGCTAAAGCTGCAGCTGATAGCAAGGGTAATGGAGACCCTCAACTTACTTTGGAAGCTATTCCTAAACTGGATAAAAAGCTTGACCAGAGATTTGCCACTTTGGAAACATTAAAGGAAATTGAAGACAAACTACACTCATACAGGAGAATGCTCAACAACAGGCAAAGAGAGAGATCGTAGACTGAGCTTACTGGAAAAAGATTTAATTGCGACCATCCAGAGACTGAAACAGCAAAGACGGAGGATTACTGATTTAGAAAGCTGCAGTCAGAGAAACAATTTGGGGATCATTGGCTTTCCCGAAGACGCTGAAGCTGATAATCCTATTGAATTCTTTTCTAAAATTCTGATGGATGTGTCTGGCTCTGAAGTTTTTTCTGAACATTCCATACTTGATCGTGCTCATCAAGTGATAAGACCAAAACCCCTGGCAGAGCAAAAACCATGGCAAGTAATACTGAGATTTCACTATGTGAGTACTAAAGAGCATTTGATTTGAATCGCTCATCGTCGAGGAATGATCAAATATAAAGATTGGAAGTTCCGTCTGGTTGAAGATTAGAGCCCAGAAGTTATGAAAGAGAGACTGCATTATAAACCGATTATGTTGCGACTTTATCAAGGGAACTATCAACCTGCATTATTGTTCCCAGCTCGCTTGAGGATTGTACTTCCCTACAACTCATGCTGATGGTTTAATTCCATCAAGGAAGCTGAAGAATTTCTCCAAGATTAACTTTTGACTTCAGATGGTTAAGAAACGTGCTGTTCTTTGACTTTTATATCTATTTGGTCTGCTAGGTAATAATTAACCAACAGACTTGAACACTTTTTAAGTTCAGAGATATTTTTCCTGCCTCTCTTAACACTTTTGTGCTTGGTTCTGGAACATGGATACTTACCATATTTCTACTTAACATTTCTTTTTTTTCTTTTATTATTTTACTTTAATATTTTAATGGTTTGTTTTGGTAATAATTAAGAATCTGACTGAGTGACTGATTGTTTTTTTTCCTTTTGAAATAATAGCAAGATTGTATTCTTTAAATGTCGACTGTCAGTATTCTTGATTGTGTAGAACTCTTTTAGCAGGTCTGTTTACATTTTCAAAATTCTTGTTTTGGGTACTTGTACTCTCATGTTTTGACTAACGTTGGTGTCTTGCATTCCTCTTAACTTGGAGATTTGCCACCAAAAAAGGTGGGGTTAAGTAACTTAGCGGGTAGCATTCTGGCTGTCTATTGGCCAGTTTTTGGGTTTTTGTGGGTGAAGGGTTGGGCTGTTTTTAGGTTAGTTGTTTTCTTCCTCTGGACTGATAAACTACAAATATGCCTGAATTGTCGTCATATCCAGCTCCTCTTTGAGCTCTTTTTCCTCTTCCTGTTTAAGAGTCTCCTGTGCAATAAGGTTAACCCTTTACATACCATATGTTTTTAGTCTGTTAAAATGGATAAGATGATTAATTTTGTTTCATGGAACACGAACGGTTTAAATAATCCAATTAAGTGCAAGAAGATCTTTAAAGTTTTTCATAGACTGAACGCTCAGATTATTTTTGCATAGGAGATTCATATTACGAGAGAGGATAATAAGCGCTTTTTTAGATTTTAGAGGGGTCAACAGTTTCATTCTAATTCACAAGCAAAGGTGAAAGAAGTCTCTATTTTTATAGACTCCTCAATTCCATTTGTTCATCATGAAACAAATTGAGACCCGAATGGTAGATTTTTATTAATTACTAGCTTACTTCATAAAAAAAAGTTGTTATGGTTAATGTTTATGCACCTAATGTTGATCATCCCGAGTTTTTTAAACACTTATTTGCATCTTTTCCTAATTTCAACGAATATACGTTGATTATGGGTGGAGATTTCAAATGCTGCTTAAACCCTTCGATGGATAGATTTGTGTCGAATCATGTACTTCCAAACAAATCCACTGTCTTTATTAATTCCTTCTTAGTTGATTCCGGAATTTTAGAAGTTTAGAGATTTCTACACCCATATGATAAAGAGTTTTCATTCTTTTCTTATGCCTATCACAACTACTCTAGAATTGATTACTTTTTTATTGACTCATGATTAGCTCTATTTGTTATTGACTGTAAGTATGATGCAATTGCCATTTCTGATCATGCACCATTGAAACTATCAATTAAATTAACGGACGTACCCTCTGGTGCTAGACAATGGCAACTCAATTCTTCTCTATTGCAGGATTTAGATTTTGAGCATTTTATTAAAGAACAGATTTCCTTTTTCTTCTCAACTAATTTTACGGAAGAAATTTCCAGTGGGATATTATGGGATACCTTTAAAGCTTATATCCATGGTCAAATTATTTCATACTCTGCTGGATTGAAAAAGCAAACTAATAATGAATTACGTATATTGGCTGATAAGATTAAAGAAATCGATAAAAAATACACTGATGCTCCTAATTTGGAGCCCTATGAAGAGAGAACTGAACTTCAATTACAACACAGTTTATTATCAACATCTCCAATTGAAAATCAGTTGCTCAAAACCAGGAGTCAGTTTTATATACATGGTGATAAATCTGGTAAATTGTTGGCCAACCAACTGAAAGCTGCTTCAACTAAACGTCAGATTATTAAAGTTCATAAACGAGATGGTAATTACACGGTGGACCATGATAAAATTAATAAATCTTTTCAAGAATTTTATACTTCTTTATATCAATCAGAATTTCCTGAGGATCCTACATCAATGCATGAATTTTTAAGGAATTTGAAGACTCCGAAATTCTCACTTAATGAACGTTCAATATTAGGTGCATCCATTTCAGAGGAGGAAATAAAGAAAGCAATTTCTTCAACGAATTTGGGCAAAACACCTGGTCCCGATGGGTATACAGTTGAATTTTTTTAATCCTTTTCTGATCTTCTGTCTCCCTGGTTAGGTAAAATTTTTAAGGATGCCTTATCAGTAGGTAAATTACCACAATCCTTTTATGAAGCAACTATCTCTTTAATTCTTAAAAAGGATAAAGATCCTACTGAATGTGCATCTTACAGACCTATTTCTTTATTGAATGTGGATTCCAAAATTTTTTCCAAAATATTGGCTTCTATACTGGAAAAGGTACTTACACAAATTATTTCTGATGACCAGACAGGATTTATTAAGAATCGTTATTTGTTTTTTAATATTAGGAGGTTAATGAATATTGCATATACCCCCTCATCTATAATTCCAGAATGTGTTATCTCACTAGATGCTGAGAAGGCATTTGATAGAGTTGAATGGGAATATTTATTCAACACGCTTGAGAAATTTAATTTTAGCCCAAATTTTATATCTGCAATTAAATTGATTTACCATACACCTATAGCTTCAATACTTACTAATAATCAGAGATCCCCTTTCTCAGCCTTTTTCGAGGCACTAGGCAGGGCTGCCCTTTAAGTCCTTTATTATTTGATATTGCCTTGGAACCCTTGGCAATTGCCTTTCAGGAATCTTCTAACATATTTGGTATTACTCATGGAAAGGGGATCCATAAGATATCACTGTATGCAGATGACCTGTTACTCTATATCTCTAACCCAGAGAAATCTATCCCTGCAGCATTATCACTGCTTGCTCAGTTTAGTATTTTCTCTGGTTATAGATTAAATCTAAATAAGAGTGAACTTTTCCCATTAAATATGCAAGTCCCAATTTATAGGCAATTACCATTTAGTTTAGTGACTGATTATTTTATGTATCTGGGTGTTAAAATTACCAAGAAGCACAAGGACTTATTCAAAGTTGACTTTTTACCTTTAATTGATCATGTTAAACAATTGTTTACTTAATGGTTCCCATTGTCTCTATCATTGATTGGCCGAATTAACGCGGTTAAGATGAATATTTTACCAAAATTTTTGTATTTATTTCAGGCAGTTCCAATTTTCATCTCAAAATCCTTCCTCGATACTATTGATTCTAAAATTCTTTCATATATATGCCAGAATAAAAACCCAAGGTTAAGTAAGAAATATTTACAAAAATTAAAAAAGGATGGTGGTATGGCTTTGTCAAACTTTAGATTTTGCTATTGGGCAACTAATATTAGATATTTAATTTTCTGGGCACAAGATTTAAATATAATTCAATATCCTCGATTGGTGTATCTTGAGTATGAATCAGTGCAAGGATTTTCATTAGCTTCTATTTGAGGAGCCTCATTCCCTTTTGCACTTACTAAATTGAGTAAACAAATAACTAATGACTTGAGTTAACATACTATACAAATATGGTTTTAATTTCATAAATTTTTTGGATTGAATAAATTCATTTTATCAAGTCCTATCCAATCTAATTTTTTCTTTCAACCATCCAGAATTGACTTAGCTTTTTCTTTATGGAAAATGAATCATGTGCTTTCGTGATTTATTCATTGATAACTGTTTTATGTCTTTTGAACAGTTGTCTAATAAATACAATTTGCCTAGATCACATTTTTTTTGATATTTACGGATTAGAAACTTTTCAGAAGTCACTTTATCTTCTTTTCCGATACTATATAAAACTGAAATACATCTTCAATGTGTGCTAGACACTCTTTGATACAGTTTAAGGTGGTTCACAGGATCCATATGTCGAAGGACAAGTTAGCCATGTGACAGATGTAATTCGGAGGTGGCTTCCCTGACACATATGTTTTGGTCCTGTCCACTTTAGGAAAAATATTGGGAAGATATTTCAATTTTAGAAAATTGAATATTTAATTATAATATATTACAATATTATATATTAAATTATTGTTAATTAGTTATATTATAATATTATAATTAGAATATTTCAAGTTAAAAAATATTTCAACTATATTGAATATTGATCTACAACCCCATCCTATTACTGCAATTTTTGGGTTACCAATGATGGATTCTGGCCATCTATCCACTTCTGCTTGTCATATGATTGCTTTTGTTACATTAATGGCCAAGAGATCCATTCTATTTAAATGGAAGGACTCTATACCCCCTACTACATTTCAATGATTTTCTCAAACTATAACATGTTTAAACTTAGAAAAAATTAGGAGTGGTACTGTTGATCCTTTGCTTAAATTTGAGGAAATTTGGAATCCGTTCATTCAATATTTCCATATGATGTAAGCAGACCTTTTTCAGATCTCTTTCAATAACCTTTGAATATAGAGGAGCGGAGCTGACAACATAATAATATTATTTTTAACCAAAGAAATATCAGTCCAGTTTCTTTTTAAGTTTTTGCTTTGCTTTTATTTATTATTATACCTTTATTTTGATTTGGGTGTTTTCTTTTCATATAATCAAATTTCTTTTCAGTCTCTTCCCCTCCACCATCAGATTTCTGAACAATCCATGAACCCATGAACCCTACCTCATTATTCCTCTTTTGCACTCTATTTATTTTTGTAACTTATGGTAATTTATTATGTCTTGAACAGTATGGCTGCTGCAAAACAACACTTACAACACATTTCATGACATATATCAGTGAAAATAAACCTGATACTGATTCTGATTCCAAACTGTAGGTCTGGTCATGGTCATATTGAACACAGGGTGGATGTGCGGGCTCAGCCGACCTATTCCTGCTCCTATTTACTTGTGATTTTCATATGTTCTTGAGTATGCACAACATTTTCACATGCAATTACGGGTCAGTTACTTTAAATATAGAGGTAGGAAAATTATTGTAATCCATTCCAGCAGAAAAAGCAGTTCTATGAGGGCAGTGCATTTAATGCAGTCTATTTCGATTTTACCAAAGCATTCAGCAAGATCCCACATGGCAGACTGATCAAAAAAGGAAAAGGAAAAACCTCATGGGATCCCAGGGAATGTAATATATAGGATCTAAAATTAGCTCAGTGGCCACATGCAAAGGTTGACAGGTGCCCTTGTGACTGGGGAGGCTGTTATCAGTGGTATGCTATTCACAAAATACATGAATCATTTAGAGGTTTGCATATGATACAAATGTTGTCTGTGTACTTGACAAGGAGGTGGAAAGATTTGGACCACAGAAAGTTGTAGGTAGTCTGGTGAGCTGGGCAGAAAAATCTGACAGAAGAAATTCAATCTAGTAAAGTAAAAGATAATGCATTTGGGAAATGCAAAAAGGCAAGAAAAAACAGAATAAATAGGAATATATTTACCCTTTTGCTCCAGGGACATACTAAGTGATGTGGAGGACATTTCAATAAGATGGTTAAAAAGGCTTGCTGGATGGTTTCCATTATTAGCTGAGGCACAGAGAACAAGTACAAGGAGGTTATGCTGGAACAGAATGTTACACTAGTTAGAAGAGAGCTTGAGTACAGTGTACAGTTCTAGTTACCACATTACAGGAAAGACTTACAAGGTTGTTACAAGGATTGGAAAATTTTAGCCAAGAGGAAAAATTCGATCAGCTAGCATTGTTTTGTTTGAAACCAAGGAGTCAGAGGTATATTATTGAGGCATTTAATATTATGACAAACAGGAAGGATCTATTTTCCCTTCCTGTGGAGTCAAAAACCAGAGGACATAAATTTAAAACAATTGGTGGCAAGATTAACAGGGAGATGAATCAAGATTATTTTCACCTGGATGGGAGCAGGGTACCAGAACTCACTGCCTAAAAAGGTGGTAGAGGCAGAAATCCATTTAGAGAGTACTTGAAAGTGCAGTTGAAGAGCTATGACTTGCAGGGCTACAGACCTAGTGCTAGAAGGTGAGATTGCTCTCTGCAGACTGACACAGGTAGAATGGGCTAAATGGTCTTCTGTGTTGTAAATTTTCCATATTTTGTAAATTTTGCACACTTCAGTGAGAATAGATGATAGACTATTTAAAAATCTAATAGAAGGGACAATGGTGACCAGGTATAGCAGTGGAGAGTTAGCATAAGGTGGCATAGCCTTGTGTTCTGTCAAGCTGTGTTGATGCGGTGATGCAGTTCCCTAGAGACCATAACAGGTTGGCACAACATCATGGGCTGAAAGGCCTGTTCCTGTGCTATAACAGGCAATAACTGTGAATGTGCTGATGGTTCTTCCTTATGCAAATATCATAATTGTGGAGAGATTGAAGGAGCTCTCCATAAACTTGTAAAGTTTGTCTTTGCTGGACATTGCAATGATATCTTCTAGCATTGATAGAATGCCTAATTCTTTGGAATATCAAATGTGGTAATTGAGTAAATCCATGCATAACTTAACAATGGCTGTGCACAATCTGGATGCCAACATGTTTGTCATCTTGAATAGGCAGCTGCCTTGGCCAAATATGCACCAAAGTGTTTACCATTCACTTTGGAGAACTCAAATGCAGCTATGCCATGAGACTGGGCAATGGGTGGTTCAACTGTGTAAAGCATCTTGAACTATTAGCTATGAGAAGAGGTTGGACAAACTTGGATAGCTTTCTCTGGAGTGTCGGAGGCTGAGGGGCGACCTGATTGAAGTATATGAAATGATGACAGGCAATAGATAGGGTACATAGTCAGAGTCTATTTCCAAGGGTAGAAATGACAAATACTAGAGGGCATAGCTTTAAGGTGAGAAGGGGAAAGTTTAATGGACATTTACCAGGCAAGTTTTTTCACACAGAGAGTGGTAGGTTCCTGGAACACACTGCCATAGAAAAGTGATGGAAGTAGATACAATAGCAAAGTTTAAGCTGCTTTTAGACAGACACATGAACAGGAAGGGAATGGAAGGACATAGGTCATGTGCAGGCAGATGTACAGTTTAAATTGTCATCATAGTCGGCACAGATATCATGGGCCGAAGGGCCTGTTCCTGTGCTGTCCTGTTCTATGTTCTATGTTCTAAATGGGAACTCAATGCACTACCAGTTCTCCCCTATTGTCCTACCTAGCATCTACCATGGGATGACTGAATTTACCTCTGCATAATGCCCCAGTTTTTCATTGGACCTTCACAAGCTCCAAAAAACTGGGAGCTGTAAACCAAGAACATATCAACAGTAAAAGCAAAAATCTAAGCAGCTCTCCTCTATATCTTCTGAAGCCACAGAAGTGATAGGAATAGAAATAGTGAAGTCTTTAAGTTGTACTAAGATAAATATATGCATGCATGTGAAAATATGTTTTCATTTGCTACTGAAATCATACACATTGTATTAGTGTGCACCACTTTCCTGACTTGTCTATTCATATATAAAGAGTATCATGCTGCCATTTGAGTGATGGTGCATTGCATGAGCTTATGGGGCTCAATGTGCATAGTTGAGTGCATTGCATTTGTGGTACTATGTGTATGGACATGCGGGGGGGGGGGGGGGCATGGAATGTGGCTTGGAAGAGCCACTGTTGTCTGTGGTTTGGACATCAGTCTGCAGCTGGTACTGAAGTTAACATTGCATTAATAAATGTATCCCTGGCAGAGATGTGAATAGCCCTACAACTTTTTCTCCTGCAGATCTAAACCTCACTGGTGTGCAATGTTTTCCAGAACATGACCATACTGGAAACCACATCCAGAGTATGTAGAAGGCACTTCTAGGTCTGCCCAGGCACCTGAAACACACCTTCAGCATTATCTAATGGATCATACAGATGGTATGGATAAAGCAGTCGCAGGAATGCTGTAAGACTTCATCCAACCAGAGTTGACTCAACTTTTTCCATATGGAAAAGGAAGGGAATAGTACGTTTTCGTGATCTATTCATTGATAACTATTTTTCATCTTTTGACAATTGTCTAACAAATACAATTTGCCTAGACCACACTTTTTTCGATATTTACAGATTAGAAATTTTTTTAAAGCTACTGTACCTTCTTTTCCGACACCTTACAAAACTGAAACTATGGAAAAAATTTTAGGTCTTAATCCTTATCAGAAGGGCTTGATAGCAATAATCTATGATTTAATTATGAAAATACGTCCAGAATCACTGGACAAAATTAAGAATGAATGGGAAAGTGAACTCCAGACATCTATACCTACAGAGACTTGGAAGAAAATTCTTCATTTAGTTAATACACCTTCAATGTGTGCCAGACACTCGTTGATACAGTTTAAGGTAGTTCACAGGACCCATACGTCCAAAGATAAGCTAGCTCGTTTTTATAACCATATAAATCCTATATATGATAGATGTAAATCGAATGTGGCTTTTTTGACACATATGTTTTGGTCCTGTCCTCTTTTGGAAAAATATTGGAAAGACATATTTAACATTATTTCAAATGTATTGAAGATTGATTTACAACCTCAACCTATCAATGCAATTTTTGGATTACCAAGGATAGAATCTGGCCATTTATCTGCTTCCGCTAACCGTATGATTGCTTTTGTTACATTAATGGCCAAACGATCCATTTTGCTTAAATGGAAGGATCCAATACCCCCTGCTACTTTTCAATGGTTCTCTCAAACTATATCATGTTTAAACCTGGAAAAAATTAGGAGTGGTACTGTTGATCCTTCGCTTAAATTTGAAGATATTTGGAGTCCATTTATTCAATATTTTCACATGATGTAGATCCCCTTTCAACAACTTTCCAACTTAGAAGAACGGAGTTGATGACATAATATTGCTCTGTTTCTACTGAGAAATTTTAGTCCAGTCTTTTTTTTCTTTTTTTTTGTTTGTTTTTTTTGAAACTTTTCTGTTTAGTTTAGTTTATATTGTTTCTAATTTTTCTTATTGATTTGGGTTTTTTTCTCTTTCTTTTTTTAAAATTTATATAATAAATTTTTCTTTCTTTTATATTATATTCATTTACGAAGAGATCGTTGGACCTACAGATTTTTTTATATCTTATTGTTCTTTATGATTATCTATGCCATGATTGTTATCCAGATCTCTTTGTATTACATGTACAAACATTGATGTTATATATTAATCTGTATTAATTTGAAAACTAATAAAAAGATTGAAAAAGAAAGAATGCTGTAAGACTTCATCAATCAGGTACCTGACATGAGTCATAAGCCAAATTTGAACTGGTCCCCCAAGCAGCTACCACTTGTGTGCATGTGTAGACCCAAACATATCAGGAAACTTGAAGAGATCAAAGCAGGATAAAAGCACCATAGATACCTCTGGGAATAATGCAGGCAAAATACTTCAGTGGTTGTACGTCATTTTCAAAACACTGAATTAGTTGATCTGCAAAGTGTGATTTGACATGTGAAAGCAATCAGTGACACCATAAACCTACAGAGACGCAAAGCCCAGTGCAGACTTATTCCATCTTGCTTTATGGCAAGCAAAGTTCACAAAATTGATGGTTCTGACAAACGAGCCATTAACCCATATTTTAATCATTTGTGAGCTGCAGACTGGGAGATCCTGGAAACATCTTGGTGCAGCCCTGGAAAGGTTCAAAGATAAAAATGTTGAGAAATATGATTACTGATTTCATGGACCACAAGGTCCAGCAGGTCACCTAAATGGAGGCTTCAGATGTCTGTTATCACCTGATATAATGCTTTGATTCTCCCTTAACATCACCACCCTGATATGTCAAGGAAATATCGATTCTGGTTGTACACCTTTGTTACACATAATACTTAGTGTGAGCTCTCCACAATGTTGTCCAACTGTATGACTCCCAACAATACTCTGGTACCAGTGTTCGTTTTGGCCCACCCCTGAGATTCACTGCTGAGGCTATTCAACCTGATGTATTTCACGGAAGTTCTAAAGTACGGGAAGTAAACTCTCAGTAGAAGTATTAGGAAAAATGAGTGAAAGGCAAGTTCTCATCAGTAATGAGTTGATAAACAGATTGAAAGAGAAGAAACTGTGTGGAGTGAAGGAAAGGCAGAAAGAAAAATATGTTCACAATTTCTTTCTGAGAGCAAAGTGTGGATTCAGACAGCAGGGGGTGCAAAGATCCTGTCAGGTAACTTCAGGCTGCAAAATGAGGATAACACCACAAAATATTCTTCAGCTCAGAGATTCATTGATATATCGTCATTTTCTGTGGTGTAAATCCTCAATGGTACACAATTCTGATTGTGAATTATAATCACAATAAAAGCCAAACAAAATGTGCAGAATCCAGTTTAGGGTTTGTGCACACAATTATTGGCTTTTATATCCAGGCCCACATGGTGTGTGTGTTTTTTTTAGTTTTTTTCCTAAAAATAACTTCATGTAGCTATTTACAACATTTGAATTAAAATGTGATGCTAAATGCACTCTAGCCTCTGAGGTGCCCACAAGTCCCAGAAGACCTCCAGTGAACCAGAGAACACCATGTGCTCCCTCTCCAAGGACACCTGGACATGGACCTATCTTCAGAAGAGGGGCAGGAAGTCATATTGTGATGGCCTGCTGCCTGGATTTGTGGATGGCCATCTTTGGTCAGGCAAATACTTGTCGGAATTCCTTCAACTCAAGTATTGCAATGAGTCAAGAAAGCGTTTCCTTGCCACTATTTTGGAGAAATTATTGCTTTTTGACTTCCCTGCAAAACTTGCATCCTCTGTGTAATTAAGAATCCCTGGTAATGCACTTTCCATGTTCTTATCCTTCTGATGCCAATTGCCTAAGTGTCCTGTGAGCACAGAACATTAAAGCAAATGCAAAAACATCAACATTGCAAACATTTTCATACACATAGCACTAGTGCAAACTAGTTCTTGTTTCCTGTATGCCTTTATTTGCCCTGACACTTACGTATATACAAAGTTCCCTCAGTGGCCGAAACAAGTTGATGGATGAGTGCTCCCATACAGTAGAAGAGCTTGCAGGTAGCCAGGGAGGGCAACTTCAAGCAGCACTTATTCACAGATTCACAGAAAGATTCCAAATGAGGGAGGACATTTGGCCCGTTAAGTCTATACCAGCTATATGCATGAGTTAGTCCAACTCCCCTACCTGTGTGCCTGGCAATATTTTTCCTTTGAATTACTCATCCATTTTCCTTTTGCCCCACAATTGAATCTGTCTCCAGTACACTCCATGGAGGCACATTCCAGTTCCTAAATACAGTGTAAAAACACAATGTAAAAAAGCTTCCCTTAATGGCACTCTTGGTTCAGTCATTCTCCTGGTGGGGAGATTTGTTAATGCTGCTCAGGGAGGGTTAGGCTGTTCTGGCAGGGAGGTGGGATCTGAAGTAGCAATGTGAAGGACATGAAATTTGAGACAAATATAGAAGTTAAATCAAACAAGTTCAGTAGGACAGGCAGGGGCAGGACAAAGAACGAGAAAAGGCTGATAGGCTAAACTGCATTTATTTTAATGTAAGAAGACTGAACTTGGGGCTTGGATGGTTACGTGGGACTGGGATATTACAGATAATGCAGAAACATGGTTGAGGGGTGGGCAGGGTTGGTAGCTCAATGTTCCAGGGTACAGATGCTAAAGGCATGATAGAGGTGGAGGTAAGTGAGGAGGTGGAGGTTGCAATTTTGATTAGGGAGGTTCTTTGAATTTGATCATGGCAATGAAGCTATGTGGGCAGAAATTAGAAACAAGAAGGGTCAATAGCCAATGGGAATTAGAGGAGCAAATATTAGTGAGACTGCAGATAGGGGCTATAATAGTAGGTGATTTTAACTTCCCTAATATTGACTGGGACTGCCATTGTGCTAAGGGATTAGATGGGGCAGAATTTGTTAAGTGTTTCCAGGAAAGTTTTCTCAAGCAACATGTAGATGACACAATTAGACAGGGCAATACTTGACCTCCTCTTGGGAAATGAGGCTGAGCAAGTGGCTGATGTGTCAGTGGGGGAGAACTTTTAAGATAGTTATGGAAAAAAAAGACTGGTCCTCAAGTTAAAGTCCTAAATTGGAGCAAGGCTTATTTCAATGGCATTAGACAGGAACTTGCAAAGGTTGATTGGAAGAAGCTGTTAGCGGAAAAGGGATGTCTGACAAGTGGGAGGCTTTTAAAAGTGAGATGGGAGAGATCAGGGCCAGAGTGTTCCCGTTAGAGTGAAGGGCAAGGTGAGGAGGATTAAGGAACCCTGATCAGAAAAAATGAGGCATATATCATTTATAGGCAACTGAGATCAAGCTGGTCCCTTGACGAGTATAAGGTATGTAGGAGTATAAGGTATGTAGGAGTATAAGGTATGTAGGAGTATAAGGTATGTAGGAGTACACTTTAGAAAGTTATCAGGAGGGCAAGAAAGAGACATGAGATATCCTAGGCAGATAAGGTAAAGGAGAATCCTAAAATATTCTATGGATATTCAGTGTAAAATGAGGGAGGGAAAGAATATATCCCTTTAAGGATCAGTGTGGTTGTCTATGCATGGAGTCACAGGAGATGGATAAGGTCTTAAATGAATATTTCTCATCTCTATTTACTGTGGAGAAGGTCATGGAAGATAGGGAGTTAAGTGAAGAGAACAGTGATGTCCTAAAACGTATTGGCATTACAAAAGAGGAGGTGCTGGTGGGCTTGAGGTGCATAAAGGTGGATGAATCCCCTAGGCCTAAACAAGAGTATCCTAGGACATTGTGGGAAGCCAGGGAGAAAATTGCTGGGGCTCTGGCCGAGGTTTTTGAATCTTCCATAGCCACAGGTGAGGCACTAGAAGACTGGAGGGTGGCTAATGTTGTGCTTTTATGATGGGATCTATCCCAGGTAATTGAGAGAGGCAAGAGAGGAGATTTCTGGGGCCTTGACAGAGATCTTTGTATCCTCTCTAGCCACAGGTGAGGTCCCAGAGGACTGAAAAGTAGCCAATGTTGTTCCTTTGGATTTACTCGCATTTGGAAAAGCATGCGCTTATTATTGATAGCATGATTTTGTGCAGGGGAGGTCATGTCTAACAAACATGACTGAGTTTTTTGAGATGATGAAGATGACTAATGAGGGTCAGAGAGTGGATGTTGTCTACGTGGACTTTGGTAAGGCATTTAAAAGTCCCTCATGATAAGCTGATCCCGAAGATTAAGACACATGACATCCGTGGTGACTTGATAAATTGGATTCAAAATTTTCTTGGCAATAGAAGGCAGAGGATAGGGTAGAGGGGTGTTTCACTGATGGAGGTCTATGATCAGTGGTGTTCTGCAGGGATAAGTGCTGGGACCTCTGTTGTTTCCGATATATGTTAACGATTTGGATGGAAGTGTAGGTGAGCTGATTAGTAAGTTTGCAGTTGGCACAAAAATAGATGGAATTGTGGACAAAAAGGAAGGTTGCCAAGGCTACAGCAGTATATAGATGAGTTAGAGACATGGGTGGAGAAATGGCAGATGGAGTTTCATCTTGATGTGTGAGGTGCTGTACTTTGGGAGGTCAAATGAAAGGGGTAACAGTATACAGTAAAGGGCAGGCCCCTTAGGAGCATGGAAACACAAGAGACTCCAGATGCTGGAATCTGGAGCAATGCACAAAAAGCTGCAGGAACTCGGCAGGTCAGGCAGCATCTTTGGAGGGAAATGGACGGACGACATTTTGGGTTGAAATCCTTCATCAGGACTGGAAAGAAAGAGGAGAGATGGCCAGTATAAAAAGGTGGGGGGGGGGAAGGGGGGGCAAGAGCTGGTGGGTGATGGGTGGATCCAAGTGAGGGGGATGATAGGCAGGTGAGGGGGGGGAGTGGGAATGATGTAAGAAGCTGGGAGGTGATAGGTGGAAGTGACAAAGGGCTGAAGAAGATGGAATCTGACAGAAGAGGACAGTGGACCATGGAATAAGGGGAAGGAGGCGGGGAGGGGAACCGATGGGAGGAATGTGTGGGTGATGAGCAGGTCGAGAAGGTGGGGTAGGGGAAAAAGATATGGTGATGGGGGCTGGTGGGATAAGAGGATAAACAAGGGAAGGGACAGAGGGGAGTGGTTACCGGAAGTTAGAGAAATCGATGTTCATGCCCTCATGTTGGAGACTACTGAGGTGGAATATGAGGTCCTGTTCCTCTAATCTGCATCTAGCCTCAACTTGGCAGTAGGGGAGGCCATGGACAGACATGTCAGTGTGGGAATGGGAAGTGGAATTAAAATGGCTGGCCACCGGGAGATCCCGGTTGGTATGACGGACGGAGCGAAGGTGCTCGACGAAGCAAAGATTGGGGAGTAACAGAGTAGGGGAGTCTAAAACTAGAGGGCATAGATTTAAGGTGAGAGGGAAAAAAGTTAAGGTGAGAGTGAACCATAGAACCATACAGAACCATAGAACCATACAGCACAAAACAGGCCCTTCGGCCCACCGTGTCGTGCCGTCCATCGGACCACCCTTACACTACCTAACCCCTTCCTCCCGCATATCCCTCTATCTCACGTTCCTCCATATGCCTATCCAACAAGCTCTTGAACCTGTTCAATGTATCTGCCTCCACCACCACCCCAGGCAGTGCATTCCATGCACCAACCACTCTTTGGGTGAAAAACCACCCTCTGACATCTCCCCTGAACCTCCCACCCATAACCTTAAAGCCATGACCTCTCGTCTTGAGCATTGGTGCCCTGGGAAGGAGGCGCTGACTGTCTACTCTATCTATTCCTCTCAATATTTTATATACCTCTATCATGTCTCCTCTCATCCTCCTCCTTTCCAGTGAATAAAGCCCTAGCACCTTAAGCCTCTCCTCATATTTAATACTCTCCAATCCAGGCAGCATCCTGGTAAATCTCCTCTGCACCCTCTCCAACGCCTCCACATCCTTCCTATAATGCGGCGACCAGAACTGAACACAGTACTCTAAGTATGGCCTAACTAGAGTTTTGTAAAGCTGCATCATAACCTTGCGGCTCTTAAACTCAATCCCGCGACTTATGAAAGCCAACATCCCATTGGCCTTCTTAACTGCTCTTTCCACCTGTGAGGCAACTTTCAATGAACTGTCAATATGAACCCCCAGATCCCTCTGCTCCTCCAACTGCCAAGTACCTTGCCGTTTACCCTGTACTCTGCCCTGGAGTTTGTCCTTCCAAAGTGTACCACCTCACACTTCTCTGGATTGAACTCCATCTGCCACTTGTCAGCCCAGTTCTGCATCCTATCAATATCCCTCTGTAAGCTCCGACAGCCCTCCACACTATCCACAACACCGCCGATCTTAGTGTCGTCCGCAAACTTACTAACCCAGCCCTCCACCCAATCATCTAAGTCATCTATAAATATCACAAAAAGTAGAGGTCCCAGAACCGATCCCTGCGGGACACCACTAGTCACTGCCTTCCAATCCGAGGGCACAACTTCCACTACAACCCTCTGCTTTCTACATGCAAGCCAATTCCTAATCCACACAGCCAAGCTTCCTTGGATCCCTTGGTCTCTGACCTTCTGAAGAAGCCTACCATGAGGAACCTTATCAAACGCCTTACTAAAATCCATGTAAACCACATCCACCACACTGCCCTCATCAATCTTCCTGGTCACCTCCTCAAAGAACTCTATCAGGCTTGTGAGGCAAGATCTTCCCTTCACAAAGCCATGCTGGCTGTCCCTAATCAGTCCATGATTCTCTAGGTGTTCATAAATCCTATCCCTTAGAATCCTTTCTAACAGCTTACCCACCACAGACGTGAGACTCACTGGTCTATAATTCCCTGGCCTATCCCTATTACCTTTTTTGAACAAGGGGACCACATTCGCAACCCTCCAATCCTCCGGCACCACCCCCGTAGACAACGAGGACTCAAAGATCCTTACCAGCGGTTCAGCAATCTCCTCCCTAGCCTCTCGAAGCAGCCTGGGGAAAATCCCGTCAGGCCCCGGAGATTTATCTGTCTTAATATTATTTAACAACTTCAACACATCCTCTCTCCTGATATCAACAACCTCGAGAACATTACCCCTACCAGCACTCCCTTCCGCATCATCAAGACCCCTCTCCCTGGTGAATACCGAAGAGAAGTACTCATTGAGAACTTCTCCCACTTCTGCCACCTCCAGGCAAATTCTCCCACCTTTGTCCTTAATCGGACCTACCTTCACCCTAGCCATCCTCCTACCCTTCACGTACTTGAAAAAGGCCTTGGGATTTTCCTTAACCCTACTAGCCAAAGCCTTTTCATGTCCCCTTCTAGCTCTCCTCAGCCCTTTCTTAAGTTCCTTCCTCGCTACCCTATATTCCTCACGGGCCCTGTCTGAACCTTGCTGCTTATACCTCACGTATGCTACCTTCTTCTCCCTAACAAGTCATTCCACCTCTCTCGTCACCCACGGTTCCTTCACCCTGCCATTCCTTCTCTGCCTCACCGGGACATATTTATCCCTAACATCCTGCATAAGATCCCTGAATATCGACCGCATCCCCATGGTACATTTTCCTTCAAAAAGGACATCCCAATTTACACTCCCAAGTTCTCTCCTTATAGCCTCGTAGTTAGCCCTTCCCCAATTGAAAAACCTCTTGTCCTCTCTGCACCTGTCCCTGTCCATGACAATTTTGAAGGTTATGGAGCAATGGTCACTGTCCCCCAAATGCTCACCCACCAATAGCTCCTTCACCTGTCCCGGTTCATTTCCTAAAACTAGATCTAACATGGCATTCCCTCTAGTCGGCCTGTCAACATACTGTGTCAGGAATCCCTCCTGGACACACTTAACAAATTCTGTCCCATCTAAACCTTTGGCACTAAGCAGGTTCCAGTCTATATTTGGGAAGTTGAAGTCTCCCATTATAATAACCCTGTTATTTCTGCTTCTCTCCAAACACTGCCTGCCAATCTGCTCCTCTATATCTCTACTGCTACCACAGAGTGGAAAGACTTAAGGCACCTGAGGCGAAACTATTTCACACAAAGGGCTATGGGTATATGGAACGAGCTGCCAGAGGAAGCTTTAGAGGCAGGTACAATTACAATGTTTAAAATACATTTAAAGAGGCATATGGATAGAAAAGCTTTAGAGGGATATGGGCCAAAAGCAGGCAAATGGGGACACAAGAGAGTCTAGATGCTGGAATCTGGAGCAATGCAGAAAAAGCAGCCTGACCCACTGAGCTCCTCCAGCTTTTTGTGTGTTGCAGACAAATAGGACTAGGTTGGGTATATATCTTGGTCACCATGGGTGAGTTGGGTCGAAGGTCCTGCTTCCATGCTGTATAACTCTAGGACTCTAAGAACAACATCCATGCATGTCAAGAAATATGAAAGAAAACTTAATCCACAATCATTGCTGCATGCCAACATACGTTGAATTCTCAAATTACTATTTGAAAAAGTTAGTAGCTTCTTCCAAAATATTCTTTTTATTTAAGTTCAACATCTTCCAGAGGTGACAATTTTCTATCATTACAACATTAAAATTTCAACTAAATGTTATGTAATAGCTTTCATTGACAATGGAATAATTATCAGACTCCATTGTCAATTACTTACGGATTTTTAAGTTTTGTTTGATTTATTAAACCATTTACCTACGATTTTATTCATGTACAAGATGAAGATACTCTGATATATTATCTGAGCCCATGATTTGTGCTCTCCACAATAACCCCTTGTACAAAAAATTTGAAAGATGCATTCATAAAATCAGCATTATTCTATAAAAAGCGAGAGGACAAAGGAGCTGGGATCCTTGACCGGAACCTCCTGGAATGGAATAGAGCGTATATGAAAATTAGCCAATCAGATCCCATGATTCCGAGCAATCTGGAACACATGATCAAGTCTTGTAACACCACCAGACAAAAATACATCAATGCCTACTTCTCCTTTCAGCTCTTGTTCTTCTCATTTACTTCAAGTACTTTTCCAAGGGCACCTTCTGGTACCTCCATTAAATATCTACTGTATATCTTGTGTGAGCAGCATGTATAGGTGGGCTGAGATTGTGAGCTGAGCAAGAATGTCACTTCAGTGTCCGGTCCTGTCCTCACCCAGCATGCTCAATGCAACAGGGTTTTTAGATAATATTGTACTCATTTCTCTGTTCATTAACTCAGGACCAATTATCATATCTCACCATAACTTGAGTGCAATCGGTTATTTCAATACAAACTCTATGGGATCGAACTAGGTATTCACTAAATCCCCATAACTCAGGCCCTTTTTGCTTTAATCAAATGACATCTCAAAACAATAATAAATATTTTGCTGTACAAAAGTAAACTTTTATCGATAGTTCCCACTTGTAACTAATTTTGCCAAACACATGATAAGCCCACATTGATACATTTAAACACAGGACAGTGACAATATTTTGGAGCCTTTGTGTATGTTTACATCTAAAGAAGACCAGTATAAAGATGCACTTCACTTTACAACTGAGTCCATTTTGCAGGGTTGCTACTGGGCCGCACTAATGAAGCAGGTCCTTAACCTACCATTCCTGAGTACATTGCAGTTCTAATGCTTGTTACTTGGCATTCTTTAACCAGCCTCCCAAACTTCTGAGTGTGAATTGCTGGTCCAGTGGCTGACTTTGTGCCACATGAGGTCCAAAAGTCTATTTATCAACTTA
This sequence comes from Pristis pectinata, assembly GCF_009764475.1. Lineage (NCBI taxonomy): Eukaryota > Metazoa > Chordata > Chondrichthyes > Rhinopristiformes > Pristidae > Pristis > Pristis pectinata. The sequence continues at coordinate 54,172,012 of NC_067413.1, forward strand.
CCCAATGCATGCTGGTAAAAGCTGTCATAAATCTGCCACAGCAACAAGCATGAATGGGATCAATCAGCATTATTAATTTCTTCAAAATATTGACCATAATTCCATTGCATACGATGACTACATCTGAACAAAATGTTAAATGATACCCTCCTATTTATTTTACTATTTACTAAAGTCATTACTTTTACAATAATTGACAACTTCACTCAATATATTACAGGGTCATTTTGCCATGAGAAGTGGAAATGTGCAATGAAAATATGAAGGCAGATCACATAGCCTTTATCTAACTTTATAGAAGAACTCAGTTCTCTTCAGAGAGTGAAACAATAATTTTGTTGGCTCATGAAGCTAAGATGAACTTTTATGCATGTGATATGAAATCCACAGCACTAAACTAAAATGACTAGGCCGCATGCAATGTATTGTAAATGCACTAAATAATCTGCAATACTCCTTTTCTCAAGTGGACTAAGACTACATCTATCCCACCATTCTCCCTCACATCCCCTATTACCAGCTCCTGAGCTTCCCCAGCACCACCATCAAACTGAGTCAGAGACATCAGAGATTCTACCCTTTCCCAGAGGCTCAATCAGACTGAAGCTTTCTATCACTCAGCAACACAGGTGTACTGAAAAGTTTTGGCAGAACCTGGAGGGCTGAAAGGGGAGGCCACCCACTGATGCAGAGGCTGGGAATTTAAACTCCCAAGCACCCAACTGGGTGACTTGGAATTCAGTTCATTGATGGGTGAGAGATCAGTGGTTTGAAAATCCCTACTGCTGATCCAACCACCTTGTGACCAGAAACAAAAGTAAGTATCAACAGTTACTCCAAAACTGCCGATCCGTGGATCAGAGGATTCAGCCCAATAACTCCTATGGAGAAAATGTAGGATTAATCACTGGGACTGATTTGAGTTCAGTGTACTCTTAGTGCAAGGAGTTGAGTAAGTGGGGAATATGTTTCTCAAAGTAAAGTAAATGTGAAGAAATATATTACATAGAATGACCAGCACAAGTTGCCCACTTGGCCCAATAGTGTTCACGTCCTGCACAAGCTGCAACCAATCCAACTTCATCTAACTCTATCACTTGTCCTATTTCTTCTCATTTGTGAAAAATCTAGCTCCACCTTAAACGTACACAACAGAATTAAAAAAAACTTATGCTCCTGTAATAGTTATTTTGACTAAGTACATATGTCCAATCAATCTAATCTGAGTCACAACAGATTAAGTGTACCACTGATGTGTGATATTTATGAAACATGGCTCAGAAATAACAGAATGGGGCACCAAATATTCCTGGTATTAGAAAAGGCAGATAAGGAAGAAAAAGAGCTTTGCCACCCATTGATTAGGAAAGACAAAACAGCACTGAAGAGAAATCATTCCCTTGAGGAAACATTGACAGATCCATTTGGTTAAAGAACCAAAGGTACTTTCACAGTGCTTGGGATATTCTGTTAGCTACAAAATAGCAAGAGGGAGATCGAGTAGCAAGTATCCAAGGGAAGGCAAATACAGGCTATTCTCATTGGTGGGAAGGCTTTTAAAAACAAATATCAGGAAAAAGAAATCAGTGTGAACTGGGAGAGGTTTGAGTTTAATAAAAGAGAACCAGCATGAATTGCTTAAATGTAAATGGTGTTTTACTGAGTTTTTTGATTGAGCAAATGAGAATATTGATGAAAGAAAAACAGCAGTTGTTACTTGCACTAATTCCCTGCCGACTTACTATCCATGGATCTACAGTATATATCCAACTAGAGGAACAGCACCTCATATTCTGCCTGGGCAGTCTACAAGCCAATGGCATGAACATTGAAATCTCCAATTTCAAGGTAACCCACATCCCCTCTGTTCCTTTCTCTGCCCTCCTGATCCACCCAGGTTCTCTCACACTCCCTTTTTTTGAAACCCCCCTCCCCCTCAGCTCCCATCAGCCCTCAGTTTCTCAGTTTCTTCCCTATCCCCCACCTGGACTGCCTATCATCCACACACTCCACTCACCTGGTCTCCCATCCTCTCCCCTCTCCTCCCCCAACTGTTCTCCTTTTGCCTAGCATCCCCTCCTTATCTGGTTCCACTCACCACCTTCCTTTCTCCAGCCCCTTGTTTTGAACCCGGGTCACTGGCGCAGTAATAGAGTTATTCTAACCATTACACTAGGTCAAGTTGGCAAAATGGATCCAAATATGCATGATAATAGGAGGCAGAGGGCAATAGTGGAAGGTTGTTTTTGTGATTGGAAGCCTGTGAACAGTGCTGTCCCACAAGTATTGGTGCTGAGTCCCTTGTTTGTTAAATACATTAACAATCTGGATAGAGATACGACAGTAATTTTGCAGGCAACACAAAAATAGGTTGTGCTGTTGATGATGAGGATAGTGTAGGCTACAGGATTATGTTAATCAGATACCAGGTGGAATTTAATCCTGATAAGAGTGAGATGAAACATTTTGGGAGGGCATTTTAGATTAGTGGCCTAAGGAGCTTGGGACCTTGATGCCCAACATTTAACTGACACTTGGACAGGTACATGGATAGGAAAGATTTAGAGGGACATTTGGCCAAACACGGGCAACTGGAACTAGCTTAGATGGGCATCTTGGATGGCATGGACAAGTTGGGCCGAAGGGCCTGTTTCCATGATGTATTGCTCTTTGACTATGTCTAAAAATCTTGATGGTGCAGCACAGTATATAAAGTGGTGAAGATGGCATTTGGGACATTTGCCTTCATTAGCCGGGGCACAGAATATAAGAGTTGGGAGGTAATGGTACACAGGAGATTCATCAGGACGTTGCCTGGAATGGAGCATTTCAGTTATGAGGAGAGGCTGGAAAGGTTGGGTTTGCTTTTCTTGGCTGATGGGGGTCCTGATAGAGGTGTACCAAATTATGAGGGGCATAGATAGGGCAGGTAAGTAGGAAAAATCTCCCTAGCAGACGTATCTAAAACTAGAGGACATAAGTTTAGGATAAGGGGGTAAGGGGCATAGAGGGGATCTGTGGAAGAATTTTTTTCCCTAAGGGAAGTCTGGAATGCACTACTTGAGTGGGTGATGGAAGCAGGTACTCTCACAGCATTTAAAAATATCTAGAAGTACACTCACGTCAGCAAGGCATTGAAGACCAAGGACCAAGTGCTAGTAAACGGCATTAATATTGATAGTATTTGACAGTCAGCATGGACATGGTCGGCTGAAGGGCCTGTTTTTGTGCTGTGTGATTCCATGACTCTCTATGTCTGAACAAAGGAGTTACTAAATGAAATTCTTTTAAAATAAAGACTGAATTACCTGGTGTCCCGAACTAAATTATCCTTGCTCTTTTAATTGTGCTTTATATGGTCTTACTCAAGATTTATATCCAAGTAAAGTATTACAGCGTTTAATTCTGTCTGAGTTAGAACCACATTAGCAGCAGAGTACAAAGCAAACAACTTGGAAGCAAACTGCGGCAAGTTCCATGTGAAGCTTGCCATAATAAATTATTAAAATTTACATCTTTTTTTTATTTTGTCAATTTACATGTTTTAACTAAGCAACGATGATTAGAAGAGCTTCATTCAGAAATTGGGATAACTAAAATGTGAGCTCACTGTAGTTCACAAACATGTAAGGAAATATGAGAGAAGTGCAGTCCCAGCAAAAAAGATATTTTGTCTTGCATGATGTCCCCTTCAGATTCCTTTTGTATTACTTTAATGACTTGCTTCATTTAACAGAAACTGTCAGGACTTTGTGCTTGAATCTGCAATGAAGGAAGATATTAATAATTTAGAATTATTTTATCATTAAGTAAAACATAATATGCATCCACAAATTCCCACTGCTGATGTAGAAAATAAATGATTATTTCTTATAATCATGGTAGCATGATCAGGGAAAACAAAGAAAATGGAGCAGTGAATAAAGAAAAAGATCTTCAATTTCTATTTAGAGGTACTGGAGGAAAGTGTAAGGTCCATTGTGTTCATCTAAACATCAGATCCCAGACTGAATTTAAACTGACCCAGTAAATCCAACTAGTTTCCATGTAAGTAAGTTTGTTTAACAAATACTTCTCTGACAGTAGCTGTGAAATTGGGCTTGTAACATTATACTTTTTGGCACTGTGTATTTGTTGAGTATCAGTTTGTTTCCAGTTTCAATTGTGAATGCAGCTGTACATTTTACTATTACATACTCCTAGGCAAATTAAATAATGTGTTGAGGCATGCTTTACCATGCCTGAGGTGAGGTTTTTCTTCCTCCATTACCATTTTGAACCCTGCCTTGTCACACTGGGCTCTAATGATCAAGCTAATGTCATCCATATATGGCACACTGGAAACCCGGGCCTAGAAATTTGTTTGTGCTGCTTTTCTGGTGTTAATATGATGTTAGCGATCTCTGTTCAAAAAGCTCCAAAAAATTGTGGAATTCATTTGCAGGAGTTCCAAAACAGCATTAATGGTTTTCATCATGTAAAGCTACATTGTTTCAGGAACAGCTTGGTTGAATTTCCCAAGTTAGTAGCACTTTTTCTCACAGCTCTTGGCTCAAGAAAAAGGTTCTCAAAGGATCACATGACAAGGATCACTCTTTCAGCTGTTGGGGAGTGTTAGCAACAATGGTTGGAGGGACAGGTGGCAGATTCCTCCTGGGAATTGGGGGCAGAGGAACTTGCACAGGCTTCTGAAGAACAGTTAGCAGGAAGCAGCCTCCATGTACAAAGAGCACTCATGAAAGGAAGTTGCCTGAGAACCAATAGAAGGTTATTAGTGCTCCCTATTAATGCTTGCACTTTTGAGGCTGGGCCCTGCATTAAGCTCAAATCCCTGTTCAGGCATAAAAGCAAAAGTTGCATTAACCAGAAAGTCAAAGGTTCCCCACTTTGCTGACTGATTTTTATTTTGACTTCTACGATGCCACAGTGAACAGTCAAGTGCCACATGTGACAGCCTGCGAGAATCCAGTGGCAACATTTCTGGGAGTGAGGGTGCCCTGACTTTGAAAGCAGTGTAAGATCTGCTTGACAAACTTAAAGAAACTAACAAACACCACCAATATTAAAAACAGAAAATGCTGGGAACACTCAGCAGGCCAGGCAGCAACTGTGGAGAGAGAAAGAGTTAACATTTCAAGTTGAAGATCAGCTACAAGTTTGCCCCCAACTCACACATCTCCCAAGCTTTGGAATACACTAGTGCATTTCTCTGGTGGCTTGGTCAGGTTCCTGCAACTCCCCACTTAACAGCACAATGGGAATACCTTAATCACAAGAACTGTCAGGGTCAAGAAAGTTGCTTCTTACCGCCTTCTGAAGACCATTAAGATTTGGGCTTTAAGTGTTGATCAATCTGCAACACCCACATCCTATGAGTGACTGAAAAAAATCTCAACCAACCCTATTATATTCCTTCTGTTTGATTATCAGAGCACAATGCCTCATCAAAATTCATGAATACAAGACCAAGCACATTATTATTCCAAGCTACATTCAAACAACCAATCAGCAACAACACGATACAATTGTGAACCAATTATATTTGTGCATACCGCTAGTGGTTGTGTGTGCATTCACTTACGTCACTGCTCCTACACAGCGTTCTCTCAGTGGCTGTGGTCAAATATGTGCATAAAGTCAGGTTCAGGCCTCTCTACACTGCCATCAGTCATGGATTCTATGGTGCCTATTCTAATAATTGCCAGCACCCTCTCTGCCAGGCTTTGTGCAAATTTGTCAACAGATTGCTACTGCTTGTGCCAATTATGTCCCATTTTCTCCTGTGAGAGGGAAATGTATGTTAATGACAGTGTTATAATGTGCCTGGATGATGTGCCTGCCATGACTGAACAACTGTGAATATGTGTAAGTTGTGAGATAGGGTGAGAAGTTTGGAGTAGTGTGTAATGCAATTTATGAATGTTAGCAGGCATCCTGCTTGTTAGATAATATTGTTAGATGGCTATTGTTGTATTCAAATGAGTGGCTTGTGAGGTCTTCTTTATACATTTTCTGGGATGAGAGCATTGTTGTTAAGGCCAACATTTATTGCCTAACTCTCATTGCTCTGAACATAGTGGCTTACTAGGGCATTTCCAAGAACATTTTAAGAACTAAACACATTGATGTGGGTCTAGACTCTCACATAGAGCCGGACCAGCAAGGATGACAGATTTCCTCGTTTTAAAGTCATCTGGCAATCTGATAGCTTTGTGATCATCAGCACTAAGATACTTATGATTGCAATCTGAATTTTAATTCCACAGCTGCAGAGTTGGGATTTGAATTCAGGTCTCTGGATTGTTAGTCCAAGGCCTTTGGGTTACTAGTCCAGTACTCACACTGTGGAATTTGATGATGGCTTTACTGACTTTGACCATGCATGTGTAGTCATTTTTATAGCACTCCATTTATGTCCTGAATATCTCACTACTGGCATTGATGTGGAGCAAGCTCCTCTTCCTAGCATTTCATTATTGACTTAAGTGGCATCCCAGAACCCTGTGAATAGAACACCTCTCTTTGCCTCCTCACCCTGTTTAGCAAGGTGTCCAGAGCCACCTCTAAGCTAAACTACCCAAGCTTCAAGAAGGTTTCCCACCTGTGGTTGGAAGCAATGAACACCTCCCCTTTAAGAGGTACAGCCATGACTTCAGTCAGTTACAGCTAGCTTTTTGTAATTGTAACCTGTGAAGAAAAGCTGTTCACCAAATTCCACAATCATGATAATGAGGTGGGAGTGTGAATTTTAGATGCATTATGGGTGCATGTTAATCGTGTTTTGTGAATCCAGTGCACATTTCCAGTGCTATTCAATTCCTTTCTAGCTTGTTTTAGGATATTAAATGAGAAAGTACTCTAAATGAAAAAGACCCTTCTTCTTGGATGTTCATTTCATTTACAACTTAAATTTTACGAGACAACAGGAATAAATTACAACTTACCATGTGAAGTTAGCATCCTCAGTCATCAGGACCTGCCAATCTCAATTGTTTAAATGATTGTTTAATCTGGAACAGACATTTTCCTATTATTAAACAGTTAGAAATATTTAAACATTCCCAAGGAAGTTTAAACAGAAAGTTAATGTTAGCATGTACATTTGTGAAACTGTTTTATGAACAGCATTGCTCATCTTGAACCTTGGATTTGCACTGCATTGCTGTTCATTGCATTTCTAATACACCAACTTTTCATTATATGGCTCTGCACTGTATCCATTGTATCATTTTGAATTGTTCCTGTGAATAGGGTCTAAGCATAACTTCCTCCCATTTGTATTCCAGGCTGAATATTGTTCTATCATTCCAATAGCTTTTCGATGTGTGAGAAGACTGCTTTTCAAGGAGATGCTGATGGAAAAAAGGGCACATGCTGCAGCCACTACTATTATGGCAGAGCAGATTTAGAACTGCATTACCTGTGGCACTGAAGGTGGCAGTGATCATCAATTTCTTTGCCTCCAATCTTTCCAGATGAAATCAACAATATTTAGCAATTTACAACAAACCACCATATCATGGAACTCAGAAGCTGCTCACTCGAGAAAGGCCAAACTCATTTCCCTTTCCCATGATATAGAGCATCATGGATTCAGAAAAATTCCAATGTTTCCTTAAAGTGTGGGGAGCTACAGAGTACATCCACATTGCCTTGAGAGCATAAATGGCACCCAGACAGACCTCATTTCCTGTCTATGTCACTTGGCTCAAATCTTCATTATGGCCTTGGTTCATGTTCAGCTCCAAATTCTAAATTTTTCTTTACAAAACAGAAAGTACCACCATCTGAACAAGTGGGTGTGAAAGTCATATCAAGTGATGATGTGCCATCTTCGTCACACTCTTGCTGCTCAGCTACTTTCACTCTGGGCTTGGGAGTTCTTTGTGGACAGGTAGTAGTTAGGGTTATGGTGAGGGGAGTGATTGCATGCTTTCACTAACTGCAGCTTGTGAATTACAAGATATTGTGGGATGAAGGGGAGGTGGATGTGAGAGAGTGGATTAAGCATGAGATCCCATCATCTTTGATCTTCAGTACAGTGCTGCTAATTACAGAGTCTGTGATGACTAGTCTCATGTGATCAGCACATCTTCAATTGGTGGAAGGTGGTAGCATGATGGGCAGTTGAGTTGTTGGAGCTGGGCTTATCTCCCATTGGTCTACTGCTACTGATACTACATTGTCCTGCAAGAGAAAGTGATGTGCATTACTGAGTGTTGTGCAATGTGTCTGTCATAGTTGAAAATTTGCCTGTGTGTGAAGGCTATGAACTGTATGTGTGACACTTGGAGTAGAGGTAAGTACATTGCTCTGGTAGAGCATTTGATTGCTGGGTTCCCAGCACCTCTTCATAGAGAATTTTGGTAGATGAGTGATAGTGGTGATTGTATTGAACAGTGCGCGAGGAACTAGTACAACTAGTGAGAGATGAGATTTGTCTATGTCTCCTCTAGCTTGGGTCACTAAACTGTCTGTGCATCCACATCTTTGGGACTTGACTCTTTGCATTCACCTTAATTGCTACCTTTCTGTGTATCTGGAGGGCTTTCTGGACCCCTCGGGCAGATGACTTCTCTCCTCTTCACTCTCCAAAGAGTGCAAAGAAGATTTACAATAGTGTTGCCTGCAGTCAAGGGCCTGAGTTATAGGGAGAGGTTGGGCAGGCTGGGACTTGGAGCATAGGAACCTGGGAGGATGGAGGTGTGTCCAGAACCATGTTAGAAATCAGAGAATCTCATCCAATTTGATTACGTCTTCCAGCAAGTTGTGAACACCTGTGGAATGTCTTCCACCACTAGTTTGAACCACAGAACACCTCCTCCATAAGAGATACTGATAGAACCTTTAAGCATTGCTTCTAGCTTGAGCCATTCCTAACCAACCACAAAATTGTCTATGTTTATATTTATGTTTTTTTATGCTAAAGCCAGGGACAACACATTTAGTGCTGTATGGTCAGAAATGCCATGGTAATGAATTTGAAGCATGAATTTTATGTTTGTTATGCACTGAATCAAATGGGCAGGTTTTGCATCTTGCATCACAATTCCAGCAGTCACTTTATTGCATGATCTATTTTACAGTGCTGTGGGATATATAAGGATGCACAACTTTTCAGAGGGTGTTAGAGTGCTTGCAAACAGTAGAAAAATATTAAGGTATTGAATACTTTTTGAGCCTTTACCAAGGACATATTGCACCCAAGTAAATTAAAGAAAGATTTTGAGATTTCTTACATGTTGTAGAATGGTTCTGAAATCCAGTGTTTGTGTTTCATGGTGTTTTTTTTCTGTTAATTTTGTATCTTTGACAGCTTCTGAACAGGCTTCACTATCGATTTTATTTGAGTCTGAAGTAGCTGGTGAATTGACTGGACCTTGTCCTAACATGGAACGCATTGACAGACTTGTTCCTGGATTTAATTCCAGCTCCTGTGAGTTGGTTACTGCTGCTGGCGTAGATGTCATATAGATGGATGAAGGACAAAGCTGGCCATCTGATATAGCATCTCCTGTTTGCTTCAGCACTTCCAGGTATAAGCGAACAGAAGACTGTTCATCCAGCAAACTCTGCAACTGCTGAAAGACAAACCAGGTTTAGTGCAATTCTAATACTCCAGCTCATAGGATCAATGCTTTCCTTAAATTATCATAGTCAGAAATAATTGCAAAGGAATTAAACACAGTTAAGGCTGTCTGGCATATTTACTAAAATTCACTAGGAATATGATAAAAACGATATCTTTCAAACACAGAATAGGTACAGATAATTGAATAATAATCAAGAATGAAAATTCAATTTCACCTATTCTTCACACTTATAAACTGCAAGTATTAAATATTAAAGCCTCATTCCAAGTTACAATTATTGCCTGATTCTTGAGAAGGTGTGGTGGCTGTACTCCTCTATCAATATTATCTGGGACAAATGCATCTGTAACAGTTAGAGTGGTAAAGTAAGGTCAGGTAAGTATTTCTTCTCTTGTGTTTTTCTTTCACTGCTGTTCTCCCAATATCCTTTACAATTCCACTAAATGTGGCACCACTGAGCCACACCCAATGCCATTGTACATTCTGCACACTTGTTATTCTCAGGGCTTTTTTAAAGCATTGCCCAACAAGGACAATTCACCAATTGAGAAGGGGGTGATAGATGGTAATAAGCAGGAGGTTTCATTACCAACATTTGACCTGACGCTGTGAGACTTCATGAAGTCCAAAGTCAATATTCTGAATAACACTGTGTCACTACTTTTAATGGGTCTGTCTTGCTGGTGGGATAGGGAAAATACTCTGTAATTGTGATGTACGAGTGTGATGAAGGATGAAACATATTAGCCTACAGAACTCATGTTTTGCATTACTTACTTCTGGGAATCTGGACTATTTGCAAAGCAAATTATTTTTAATAAAGTAGGCAGGTAACAGTTCAAAGATATGGCCCAAAGGAGATCAACAGAGCTGGTAAGTTCTGTTATTTAAACAAACATGGGACTAATGGTTTCACCTAACATTAAACTTACCACTTTCATTGCTTCTCCAACTTGTCGAGCCTGATCCTGAAGCTGAACCTCTATTTCTGTGACCTCTTGACGCACTGCTTGGCGTAATTTTTGCAGCCGTTTCACATCCTCTCTGTCAGAATACAGTTCCTAATTAACTAAACTCAACATAGCTTGGTTGATATATTAAAGTACAGCAGTTTGCTCAAAATTCATTAGAAAAGAATGTATCAAATGAACCATCAATATTCATCCTGACAACTAATAGATTTCTGGATCATCTCAGAGGGTAGGAGAACTTCAGACAGCTTTGGGCCAAACATACAATCAGGTCAGTCAAAGTGTGTAGGGATAACAAATTCACTTGAAAATCATGAGTGAATTAATTGGGTTTTTAACATACAAAGTGTGTGATGGAGGATGGTAGTTAACTGCAGATTATTGAATTTGGGTTTAGATTTGCTGTAATTGGATTTGGTTTTATCTCTGGACTGCTAACCCAGTAAAAAAAAACCTCACTAGTTAGAATGTCTATCTGGTAAATGCCTAAATATGTATACTTCTGATAATTATGAATTTAACAAAGTAGTTGTGAAGTGACGAACTCTAGAAATCTATCCATGTGCCAAGTGAGTGATGCAGGAGTTTATGCATGTTTTACTCCACTATTGAAATCTACTTCCATTGAAGGAATTAGTTCAGAAGAAGTAGTGTACAACATACAGACACTACTATATCTCATAAAAAGTACAAGCAACTGAGGTCAAAAGCAACTAAGAACAAGTTTCTGTCCCAATCTGAGCCAATATTTAAATCCATCTAAATTAATGAGCAGATTTATTTTTCCAGGAGACTAATTAAGTCAGTTGCATTAGAACATATATTGGGTATATTGGGACACTGGAGACGTTGACTGTGGGCCGAGTTGGCTCCAAGCTGTCATTATCTGGCCCATGAACAATTTGAGAGATGCCATGTGGCATGTGAAGAAATCGTTGGAGCAATACATAATTTTGGTCTGAAGCTTTCCATCACAGGGGGTTTCCTCACATCAGCTCCTGGTTTATTGATGGTTATGAAGACACTGTGATATTTCTATCACCACATAAATTTCATTGATTCAACAAAAACCCATCAATATTAGTTAAAGGTCTACAATTTCAGGTTTATTATAAGATTTAGATGGTTATTAAAATAATAATTGCCACTGAACCCTAATCCAATTCACTGACTCCCACAGGCCATCACTGAAGATGACTGAAGTTTTTCTTTGGGAAGTGGGGCTCAATTCTCAGAGAGAGACTGCTTGAAGGATGAAGTAAGACATTTTACAGCCATGCACACAGAAGTTGTAAGTATCAGCACATGATAATCGGTAACTAATTGTTGTTCTGATAAATTCCCATTAAAAGTGGATTGGAAATCTTACCACTGGCACTGAGTTAGAATCCAGGTTTCTACTTCACCCCAGCATTCAGAGAGTGGTGCAATATTTTAAGTGCCAACTTTGAAATGAGACATGAAATTGAGAGCTTTTCAGGTGAACATAAAATCCCACAGCACAACTTCAAACCTGAATCCTGCCTAGTGGTTATCCTCCGACTGATATTGCATAGATTGAGGCTATTAAGATCATCTACAATATTCACGTAATATAAAAACAGAGAATGCTGTAAATACTCAGCAGGCCTTGCCACGTCTGTGAGAAGAGAAACAGAGCTAACATTTCAGGTCAAAGACTGTTCTTCAGAATTGGGATGGAGAAAAAAGAAGCTTGTTAAGTTTATTCATGTGTTTATTCTTCATTACCAATTATCTCCCTAACATTTTTTCCTGTTCTCCTATTTCTAATATCTACTGCAAGGGACTCATGGCAACAGCAACTTGGCCTAGAAATCCTTTCATGAGTGTAGGTTACGTTAAATAGGCAATGAATGTAGGGAGAATACAAGTTTTGGACAAGGGACAGCTTTTTCAAAATTCTATTAAGCACAAGAGCCAAGGTGCTGTAAGCAAAAGGCTAATTCTTACATGTTTAATGGGCACAAAGGTCTTTGGTTCACACACTCTGCCACTGTAGCTTCAAAAGATGAGAGGATATCATGATTGGTAACTCTGAGTTGCGATCAGATGGTGGCAGTAGCTGGCATCGTAATCAGATTAAAGAATGGTGCCAGGTTGCCTGAGGTAGATTAATAGCAAGGAATAAGTTCTTAATTTAGGGAGCACTTACCTGAAGCCATTTCCAAGTGCCATACTTCATGGGTCAGGTCCTGTTCAGACAGACCACCTTTAAGCATTGTCAAAGCATGCCTCAAGTTCGCTGTATAGCATCCAAGGACCACACATGCATGTTTAATTTTCCCAAAATTAGCAATGAAATGTACATTGCATGCCACTGGATGACACTGCATGTATCCAATCAATGGATTCAGTTGTATTCCCTTCAAAACTTAATTTTTTGTAATGTTCTTGCAAGGAGAATTGTCCTTAAATGATGAAATTCTCATCAGTTCAATGATTTTGAAATTATTTCTGTGAAGGTTTCAATTATAGCTAAAAGCAACTTTTTGCATTTCTGCAATGAATTGCATTTGTGTAGACTTGAGCAGCCAGAAGAATCTTCTTAACCCAAACCTGTCCATAAATATGTGTGTGTCCACTTACTGACTGCTCAGTCAGTGCAGCAGAGCCTGGTCTCCAATCACCTTGTATCTTACTTTTCACTGGACCAAAACCACATTCTGCTAAATTCATGTGATGTGAGATTGCCAATCTACAACAGGGAATGCATGCACAAGCATCTCCCACTCTTCAGAAATGGAGTGGAAGGTCATCCTCAGTTGCAAGGGGCCACCTAAGAAAGATGAGTCCAAGGCGCTTCAGCGTCTTCACACGTCATAGAGTTATAGAGACAGAGTTTTACAGCAGGGAAACAGGCCCCTCAGCCGAACTTGTCCATGTTGACCAAGGTACCTCTCACCTTAAATCTGGACTCCCCTACCCTGGGAATAAAAACTGATCATTCACTTTATCTATGCCTCTCATGATTTTGTAAACCCCCATAAGGTCACCCTTCAGCCTCCTACGATCCAGGGAAAAAAAGTCACAGCCTATCCAGTCTTTCCTTATAACTCAAGCCCTCCAGTCCTGGTAACATCCTTGTTAATATTTGATGCACCCTTTCCAGCTTGATGACAACCTTTGTATGGCAAGGTGACCAGAAATGCACACAATCCTCCAAGTTCAGACTCACCAACATCCTGTACAGCTGCAACATGACATCCCAGCTCCTATATTCAATACCCCATCTGACGAAGGCAAGTGTGCCAAATGCCTGCTTCATCACACTGTGTACCTGTTATCACTTTCAGGGAACTATGTACTTGTACCCCTAGGTCTCTCTGTTCTACAACACACTGCAGGGCCCTGCTATTCACTGAGTAGGTCCTGCCCTGGTTTAATTTCCCAAAATGCATCATTTTGCACGTGCCAGAGTTAAATTCCATCTGCCATTCCTTGCCACAATTTCCCAGTTGATCTAGATCCTGTAGTAAATTTAGATAACATAGAACAGTACAACACAGGAACAGGCCCTTCACCCCTTGATGTTGTGCCAAACTAATTAAACACCTCACTAAACTAATCCCTTCTGCCTATACAATGTCCATATCCCTCCATTTTCTGCACATTCATATGCCTAAGAGCCTCTTAAATGCCTCTATCATATTTGCCTCCACTAACACCTCTGGCAGAGCATTCCAGGCACCCACCACTTGTAAAATAACTTGCCTCGCACATTTCCTTTGAACTTACATCCTTTCACCTTAAATGTGAACTTACCTCCTCTCACCTTAAATGCATGCCCTCTAGTATTAGACATTTCAACCCTGGGAAAAAGATACCGACTCTCTATCTCTGCCTCTCATAATCTTATGAAGTTCTATCAGGTCTCCCCTCAACCTCCACCACTCCAGAGGAAACAACCCAAGCACATGCCCCCTAATCCAGTCAGCACCTGGTAAACCTCTTCCGCACCCTCTCCAAAGCCTCCACATCCTTTCTATAATAGGGAGTCCAGAAATGAATGCAATACTCCAGATTTGGCCTCACCAGAGTTTTATAAAGCTGCAACATAACTTCCTGACTCTTGAAACCAATGCCTCGACTAATAAAGGCAAGCGTGCCTAGACCTTCTTTACCAACCTATTAACCTGTGCAGCCACTTTCAGGGAGCTATAGACTTGACTCCAAGATCCTCTGTACATCAACACTGCTATGGGTCCTCTCACTAGTCATATGCCTCCAGCCAGAATAAGTCCCATCGACCACTACTCTCTATCTTCTATAGGCAAACCAAACCTGAATCCAAATGGCCAAATCACTGAGGGTCCCACGTGCCTTATTAAAATCCATGTTGACAATATCAACAGCTCTACCTTCATCAATCACCTTTGTCACTTCTTCATCGATTGCCTTTGTCATTTCTTGAAAACACTCAATCAAGTTATTAAAACATGGGTTACCCCACACAAAGCCATGCTGACTGTCCCTAATTAGGCCATAATTTTCCAAATGCTCATAAATCCTGCCACTGACATGAGACTCACCAGTCTATAGTTTCCAGGAAAATCCCTATTTTCCTTCTTGAACAATGGAACAACATTAGCCACTTGCCAGTCCTCTGGGACCTCGACTATGGCTAGAGAGGACACAAAGATCTAGGTTAAGGCCCCTGCAATCTCATCCCTTGCCTCTCTCAATAAACTGGGATATATCCTATCAGGCCATGGGGACCTATCCACCTTAACACTCATCAAGAGACCCAACACTACCTCTTGCTTTATCTCAAAATACCCAGGCATATTAGCACACTCCACACTGATCTCATTATCATCCATGTCCTTCTCCTTGGTAAATACCGATACAAAGTACCCACTTAGGACCTCGCCCACATCCTCTGCCTTCAAGCACATGTTCCCTCCTGAGTGGTCCTACCCTCTCCCTGGTTATCCTCTTGCTCTTGATGAACGGTATATATAAACTGCCTCAAGATTCTCTTTAATCCTACTTGCCAAGAACTTATCATGGCCCCTTCTGGCTCTCCTAATTCCCTTCATGAGTTCCTTTCCAGCTTCTTTATAATCCTCAAGGGCTCTGTTTGATTTTAGCTTCCTAAACCTTAAGTACACTTCCTTTTTCTTCTTGATTAAATTCACCATCTTTCTCATAATCCAAGGTTCCCTTACCTTGCCATCCTTGTCCTTCCTTCTTACTGGAACATACTTGTCCTGTACTCTGTGCAGTTGGTCTTTAAACACCCTCTACATGTCAGATATGGACTTGTCCAAAAACATCAAGAGCAAGAGGATAACTCTCCCTAGTTTCTGCCTAATACTCTCATAATTTGCTCTGCCCCAATTTAATACTCTCCTGCAAGGTCCATACTGTTCCTTATTCATAGATATCTTAAAACTCAAGTTGTGATCCCCGTTTCCTAAGTGTTCTCCCACTGAAAGGTCAGTCACCTGGCCAGGCTCATTTCCCAACACCAATCCAGTACGGTCCTTCCTATAGTTGGACCATCTACAAATTGATTTAAGAAACCCTCCTGAATGCACCTAAGAAATTCTGCCCCCGTCTAAACCTCTTGCACTGAGGAGGTCCCAGTCTATGTTAGGGAAGTTAAAGTCACCCAAGAATAACCTCCTTTACTGTCCACTACACCACCATTTCTGGTGTCATCTGCAAACTTACGAACCATGCCACCTGCATTCTCAATCAAATTGTTAAAATAGATGGCAAACAAGAAGAGCTCCTACACAGATTCATATGTATTGTTCAGCAAACAGATTCTCAACAAAATTGATAGAATTTATAGGTTATTGTATTTAAAATGTTTCTTTAATGTAGAAAAATGAGTGCAGGCACTTCCTAGGTGCATTATCAAAAAATGTAACATCTTATAATAGAGGTGCAGATGACCAAATGTTTGGTCAGAAGTCAATTCTATGGAAGAAAATGAAACAGAGACCTTAAGAAAGGGAATTAGAAGGGGGATTTCAGGACCTAGTTGGTGCCATGGGCCACTGATGATAATGAGTATGGATGGTGGGCCAAATTGAGCAGTTCAAAGATTCAGATTAGAAGTCCAGAACTGGAAGAGTATGTGTACTTTGCAGCGTTATGGGGTTCAAGGAGATTACAAAGATAGGAAGGGATTGGGTCATTTGAAAACAAGGCTGAGAATTTTAAAACCAGAGTGTTCCTTCACTGATATTTGTCCTTTCCCTTTAACACTGCCACGCCCCTTTTCAAAACTCCTTAATGTTCCATCCATCCACAATTATCCATCTTCAACCTTTGCTTCCCCTCCAAAATCCTTCTATGGGTTGCTATCTCCTAGATATTTACTAATATCCCTACATCTGGATATAAGCAAGTAGAAACAGAGAAAATCACAACTTTTAAAGAGCCTGATAAAGCATAACTTGGCTATCTGGAGGTTATTTTGCAAATTGAAACATCCATGCTTTTAAAATGAGGGACTTTAAACACAAAGTTACCAACTGAGCATAAAAATCACAGGCACACCAGGTATCCACAAACTATGATGTTGGAACAAAAACAGAAATAGTGGAATTACTCAGCCAGCCAAGCAGCATCTGTGGAAAGAAAAACCACTTAGCATATGAGGTCAGGAGCCCTTCCTCAGAACTGGGGGAAGAGTAGGGGTGTGTCAGTATTCAAAGCAGAACAGGGGAGGGGGGAGGAATGACATGTAAGGCAAAAGACTGAATGGAGATTGGTTAAGGCAGATCAGGTGATGAGGATCTTGAATACTCACCATTAGCATGCCATTTTAAAGAAGTGGTCTCGTTTTCTTCATCCTCAACCCATTTTGTTGAAGGCCTTGCTAACAGTTAGTATTCAAGCTCCTAATCACCCGATGTCTTAACCAATCTCCATGTAGTTTTGTCCTACACTCTGTTTCTCTTCTGAGTTCTACTTTGAATATTGATATCCTTCCACACTTCCCTAGTTCTGATACTGGTTGGGTATCAAAAAAATTAGAAACCTCAGTTGGTTTCAATTTGGCTGTGGACAGGCAGCGTTTGGGTCAAGTTTTAATTTTATATCGAAGTAAATCTCAACAGAAGTAAATATTCTCAGTTTGTCTATTCTTTGCTTCCAGTAGCATTAGTGTAAAACTGGGGTCCCCAAGGCAGTTAGAAATCCCTTGAATATTTTTTCCCCAGAGCTAGGCAGAGTCACTAGCACTTCATATCAAAGCTCCGTTGCATTTGCTTATAAGAACATATGCAATGACATTACTAACATCAACATTTCTTTGTCAAATTTGTATGCAATACTACTGTTCTTACTCCACAATTGAATGGTTTGCCAAACAGTTAGTTATGATGCCCTTAATAATCCAATTCTTCATGTTGACTGTCTACATCAATGGTGCTGAAGTCGGGAGGGTTGAGAGCTTCAAGTTTCTGGGAGTGAACATCACCAGCAGCCTGTCCTGGTCAAATCACATAGATGCCATGGCCAAGAAAGCTCACCAGCACCTCTACTTCCTCAGGAGGCTAAAGAAATTTGGTTGGTCCCCTTTGACTCTCACCAACTTTTACCGATGCACCATAGAAAGCATCCTATCTGGATGTACCACGGCTTGGTACCGCAACTGCTCTGCCCAAAACCCCAAGAAGCTGCAGAGAGTTGTGGACACAGCCCAGTGCATCATGGACACCAGCTTCCCCTCCTTGGACTCTGTCTTTACCTCTCGTTGTCTTGGTGTAGCAGCCAGCATAACCAAAGACACCACCCACCCAGGACATTCTCTGTTCTCTCCTCTTCCATCGGGTAAAAGATACAGGAGCCTGAGGGCACGTACCACCACACTTAAGGACAGCTTCTATCCCACTGTGATAAGACTATTGAATGGTTCCCTTATACAATGAGATGGACTATGACCTCACGATCTACCTTGTTGTGACTTTGCACCTTATTGCACTGCACTTTCACTGTAGCTGTAACACTTTACTCTGTACTGTTATTGTTTTTACCTGTACTACATCAATGCACTCTGTACTAACTCAATGTAACTGCACTGTGTAATGAATTGACCTGTACGATTGGTTTGTAAGACAAGCTTTTCACTGTACCTCGGTACAAGTGACAATAATAAACCAATACCAATACCAACTTGTACGTACCTCTCATCTTCAGTTAAAACACTGTAGACTGAAGCCTGCTGTTCAATGATGTCCTGTTCAATGTCCACCAATCTATTCCGAAAACTCTGCAGACATTTCCTCATGGTCTCAATTTCTGGTATGGTCTGCTGGGAATTTAAAGGACATTTGATTAGTTTTATGAACCATGATTGAAAAGAAATAGAACTGCAGATGCTGGAAACTGAAATAAAAGCAGAAAGTGCTGGAAATACTTAGCAGGTCAGGCAGGATCTGTGCAGATAGAAATAGAGTTAACATTTCACGATAAACCACGCTGTTGTTCTAGCCATGCCTTATAATAATAGAATGGTGAATATCATACAGCACTACCTGGAACTAGAACAACCTGTAGAACAGTGAAGAAGGCCAAACCTTAGTGGCATCACACCTGCTCACTCTCACGGCACTCACTATTTTACTTGGTTATGTTTTCTTTTCTCCTATTAATCAAGATCCCACCAAACTTGAGAATCTGCGGCATCAGGTTCCAAATTTTAAAGGTCAATTGTATTTCAATTCAGTGCAAGGTTGCCTTTTTGGTGACATTTGGTGAGTTCAACATGTCAGCAATGCCAGACTGATCTTTATATGTCGAGAATCCAAATAAAAAATTATGTAGAAGAGGCGAGTTTACTTGATTTGGGATCAATATTATTTTATAATATTAGACAATTGCTATTATATTTATTCTTTTTTGTGACACAGTCATTGCTAACAAGGACACACATATTACCCATCCCTAATTGCCCTTCTTGAGCCTTCTTGAACCCCTGCCATTCTTCATGTGGGACATCCAACAGTTCACCATAGAATCATACAGCATGGAAACAGGCCTTATGACCCAACTTGTCCATGCCAACCAAGATGCCCATCTAAGCTACTCCCATTTCCCCGCATTTGGCTCATACCCCTCTAAACCTTTCCCATCCATGCACCTGTCCAAATGTCTTTTAAACATTTTTATTGTATCTGCCTCTGGCAGCTCGTTCCGTAGAAGAACCACCCTCTGTGTGAAGAAGTTGCCCCTCAGGTCCCTTTTAGACCTTTTTCCCTCTCATAAACCTATGCCTTCTAGTTTTTGACTCCCTTTCTCTGGGCAAAAGACTGTGTGCATTCATCCTATCTATACCCCTCATGATTTTATGCACCTTATTCTCTGCTGCTCCAAGGAATAAAGTCCTAGACTGCCCAACCTCTCCCTACAACCCAGTCTCTCTAGTCCTGGCAACAATTGTGTAAATCTTTGCTCTCTCTCCAGATGAATGATGTCTTTCCTATAAGTACAGCCTGACCTACTGGGCATGAACCACTGCCCTGACATAAGTAACAAATAAGACAGACAAAGAAGAATTATCAGCTTCTAAATGCCCCATTTTACTTGGTCTAACCCAATCATAGATATTTCCTTTATTCAATCCATTACTTCTGCTGGCCTCTCTGCAACTTAAAAATACCTTTTTGTTTCTCTTTCCTAGATCTGTAAAAGAGTCTTGGACCCAAGGTGTTAACTCTGATTCTCTACCTGACTTCTGTGTGATTCCAGCATTTTCTTTTTACACTTCATTCACATGTTCAACACAAGTATTATGTACAATTTTGGTTGCCCTGTTATAGGAACGATGTGGTTAAACTGGAAAGAGTGCAGATAAGATTTATGAGGACACTGCCAGGACTAAAGGGCCTGAGTTATCGGAGAGGTTGGACAGGCGAGAGCTTTACTTCTTGGAACATAGGACATTGAGTGGTGACCTTATAGAGTCATATAAACTCATGAGGGCATAGATAGGGTGAAAGAACATAGTCTTTTTCCCAGGGAAAGGGAACTAAAAACTGGAAGGCATAGGTTTAAGGTGAGAGGTGAAAGATTTAAAAGGGACCTGAGGGACAACTTCTTCATGCAGGGAATGGTGCGTATAAGAAATAAGTTACCAGAGGAAGTGGTTAAGGCAGGTACCATAACAATATTTAAAAGTCATTTGGATAAATACATGGATAGAAGGAGTTTAGAGGGATATGGGCTAAACGCAGGCAAATGGGACTAGCTTGGTGGGCACCATGATCGGCATGGACGAGTTGGGCTGAAGGGCCTGTTTCTGTGCTGTATTATTCTATGACTCTATCATGAACAGACTCCTAAAGCAAACTCTCCTAAAGCAAAATCTCTTTTCCTTTGTTGAATGGGTAATCACAGGAAGCGATTATCCATTCAACAAAGGAAAAGATTAAAGGACATTCTCAAGGTGTCCTAGAAAATGTGTAAAATTCCCATCAACTCATTGGAATTCCTGGCCCATACCACTTTAAATGGAAGAACATTCAGGATGGTATTGAGAACCTCAATCCCATTCATTCAAAGTCCAGAGGAAGCTTTAACCACCTCCCAAACTATCTATCCAATCAGTCAAGCACCACTTGTGGTCGAGACGAGGGTCTTACATTGGCTTCATCAGCCACCTTAACACACACAGATCTGGAGCAGAAGCATCCTTGATCCTAAGGGCCTGCCTAAGATGAGATGAAAGAGAAGGAGAATACTGGTGAATTCAGCTTCATATCACTATTAATGACACCTCCTGTTGTTTTTCTGATGATTGACAGTAGATTAATTGAGCCAATCAGTAGCTGGATTGGATTTGTTCAACTTTCGGTAAACAGGATATATCTGGTCAGTTTTCCACACTTCAACATTGAATCACATGGTAGTGGACATGTAGTGTCTGCATAGTGTGAGTATGCAGAGTATCTAGATGGTGATGTCATTCCTCAGTTGGGGTGAAGGGACCTTGCCAGGAAAAGTCTTCAATGAACAATTCTCCTATGACAGATATGGTCATTATCCCAATACCAAAGTTTCTAATGGCAGATAGAACATAGAACACTACAGCACTGTACAGGCCCTTCGGCCCACAATGTTGTGCCAACATTTTATCCCGCTCTGAGTTCTATCTAACCCGTCCCTTCCACATAGCCCCCCATTTCTCTATCATTCATGTGGCTATCTAAGAGTCTCTTAAATGTCCCTAATGTATCTGCCCTTACAACCTCACAACCTCTGCCAGCAGTGCATTCCATGCACCCACCACTCTCTGTGTAAAAAACTTACCCCTTATATCTTCCTCCAATCACCTTAAAATTATGCCCCCTCGCGTTCGCCATTGTCGACCTGAGAAAAAGTCTCTGACTGTCCGTTCGATCTATGCCTCTTATCATCTTGTACATCTCTATCAAGTCCCCTCTCATCCTCCTCCTCTCCAAAGAGAAAAACCCTAGCTCGCTCAACCTATCCTCATAAGACATGCTCCCAATCCAGGCAACATCCTGGTAAATCTCCTCTGCACCCTCTCTAAAGCTTCTACATCCTTTCTATAATGAGGCAACCAGAACTGAACACAATACTCCAAGTGTGGTCTGACCAGGGTTCTATAGAGCTGCAACATTACTCGCGGTTCTTGAACTCAATACCCGACTAATGAAGGCTAACATTCCATATGCCTTCTTAACAACCCTATTGACCTGTGTGGCAACCTTGAGGGATTTATGGACGTGGGCCGCAAGATCCCTCTGTTCCTCCACACTGCTAAGAGTCCTGCTATTAACCTTGCATTCTGCTTTCAAATACGATCTTCCGAAGATGTTGATGATTTCTACCACTTGTTGCAATGAGAGCACAAGCCACGGAACCATTCATGTAGTGTACTCCCCGTGGTGGTGAAAATTAGAAGCCCTAAAACTCTCAGCCTTCAAGTCACTCCAGGCCTTGAGTGTAGAGCTGCAGGCAATACAGTAACGCATTTGCCCAGATAGTATTTGACGTGTGGAAGCTCCAGTAGCTCATTGATGCAATCTATCACTCACTGAATCATTGTAAAGCCTGCTATCTGGACAAAATATGCATACGGTTTTGCCTGCTGGTGTGAAGAAAGATCTGGGACATTGACCTTCACCAGCATGGCCAAAGGAGGAAATGAATGGTTCCTCTTGCAACAGGTGGTCAAGTCCAGCAGGGTGACCCAACTAACATTAGACCTAAGAAAGCCAGCCTTAGCCTGTAGCATCTATGGGAGGCAACAACCTGAGGTGGTTGGCTGACAGACAACAGCAAACATAGTATCAAAGCAGCAATGATGTGATCATGAAATCATGCTGAGAGGGAACAGTTCTTTGATACCCCACAGAGTCAGTTTCACTTCCACAGGGTGGTGCCTCAGAAAATCAAAATATTTGTCACAGCACTAGAGTACAGTGTTGCCCACAAAACATTTGAATACTGGAATGCAAATCCATAATGGAGGAGTCGGCGTTTGCATTGCAGAAGACAGAGCATCCACTGAACTCTGATACTAAGTAGCTTCTTTCTTTGCTGTAAAGAAACCAGGGCATAAGACCCAGCACCATGTTCGAGCCCACTTGGTTGATATGGAGCTGAACATCATTCCATGCTGCAGTGCTCTGTGTGTGGATGACTGGAGTTGGATATGCTCCTTGATATTTCAAGATTTGAAATTTGCTTTTCAACGCCACAAGAATCTTTGCCTTGATGTCAAATTTCATCTTTTTGGTGTGCTGAAACATTGTTGCCTGTGGTGTGGGTGAAAAAGTCCCCCAAAATTGAAAATTGGCAACAAAGTGTGCAACAAAGTGTTACGTGTAGTTTCCACACAAAAAAAAGCATTTAATCATGAATTGTTCAAGATGAAACAGTCTCATTTTCAAGCAGCTGCTGCCATTTTGCTGTGTTGCAGTCAGAGCACAGCATCAGCCTTAAAGGCAGATTCTGTAAGGCAGCCAGACAATGATTGCCATGGAGGAACTCTGACAGGTTTGGAGATGTGTTGCATGCAAATTGAGGAAGAACTAGATATAGAACATAAAACATTACAGCATAGTACAGGCCCTTCGGCCCACGATGTTGTGCCGACATTTTATCCTGCTCTAAGATCTATCTACCCTTACCTCCCACACAGCCCTCCATTTTTCTATCATTCATGTGCCTAAGAGTCTCTTAAATATCCCAAATGTATTTGCCTCTACCACCTCTGCCAGCAGTGTGTTCCACGCATCCACCACTCTGTAGGTAAAAAACTTACACCTGGCATCCCCCCCTATACCCTCCTCCAATCACCTTAAAATTATGCCCCCCTCCGCCCTGTGTTAGCCATTTTCACCCTGGGAAAAAGTCTCTGACTGCCCACTCGATCTATGCCTCTTAGCATCTTGTACACCTCTATCAAGTCACCTCTCATCCTCCTTCTCTCCAAAGAGGAAAGCCCTAACTCACTCAACCTACCCTCATAAGACATGCTCTCCAATCCAGACAGCACCCTGGTAAATCTCCTCTGCACCCTCTCTAAAGATTCCACGTCCTTCCTATAATGAGGTGACCAGAACTGAACACAATACTCCAAATGTGGTCTAACCAGAAGTTTATAGAGTTGCAACATTTCCTGGCAGCTCTTGAACTCAATACCCTGACTAATGAAAACCAACACACCATACGCCTTCTTAACAACCCTATCAATAGCAACCTTGAGGGAACTATAGTCGTAGACCCCAAGATCCCTCTGTTCCTCCACACTGCTAAGAGTCCTGCCATTAACTTTGTATTCTGCCTTCATATTCAATCTTCCAAGGTGTATCACTTCACACTTTTCCAGTTGAACTCAGTCTGCCACTTCTCAGCCCAGCTCTGCATCCAATCAATTTCCTGTGGTAATCTACAGCAATTTTCTACACTATTCACAACACCACCAACCTTCGTGTCATCTGCAAACTTACTAACCCAACTTTTCACATACTCATCCAAGTCATTTATAAAAATCACAAAGAGCAGGGCTCCCAGAACAGATCCCTGCAGAATGGATCACCGACCTCCGGGAAGATTACGCTCCATCTACAATCACCCTCTGTCTTCTATGGGCCAGTCAATTCTGAATCCACACAGCCAAGTGTCCCTGGATCCCATACCTCCTGAATTTCTCAATGAGCCTTCCATGAGGAACCTTATCAAATGCCTTACTAAAATCCATGTACACCACATCCGCTGCTCTACTTCCATCAATGTGCTTTGTCACATGCTCAAAGAATTCAATCAGGCTCGTGAGGCACGACCTGCCCCTCACAAAGCCATGCTGACTGTACCTAATCAACCTATGCTTCTCCAAATGGCCAAAAATCCTGTCTCTAAGAATCTTCTCCAGTAATTTGCCCATCACTGAAGGAAGACTCACTGGCCTGTAATTCCCTACTTCCTTTCTTGAACAAAGGAACAACACTTGTCACCCTCCAATCATCTGGCACTATTTCTGTGGCCAGTGAGGACGCAAAATCATCGCCAAAGGCACAGCAATCTCTTCCTTTGCTTCCCATAATAACCTTAGATATATCTCATCCGGCCCCAGTTACTTATCAATCCAAATGTTTTTCAAAAGTTCCAGCACATTCTCTTTCCTCATATCGACATGCCCTAGCCTATCAGCCTGTTGTATGCCATCCTCACTAATGTCAAGGTCTCCCTCACTGGTGAATACTGAAGCAAAGAGTTCATTAAGGACCTCCCCTACCTCTTCTGACTCCAGGCACATGTTTCCTCTTTAATCCCTGATTGGTCCTACCCTCACACTAGTCATCCTCCTATTCTCCACATATGTGTAGAACATCTTCGGGTTTTCATTAATCCTACTCGCCAAGGCCTTCCCATGCCACCTCCTAGCTCTCTGAAGTCCATCCTTAAGCTCCCTCCTGCCAACCTTGTAACTCCCCAGAACCCTGTCTGATCTATCCTTTATAAACTTTAGGTAAGCTTCTTTCTTCCTCTTGACAAGATATTGTACATCTCTTGTCAACCATGGTTCCTTCACTGTACCATTCTTATCCTACCTCAACAGGACAAACCTATCCAGAACCCAATACAAGTACTCCCTAAACAACTTCCGCATTCCTGTTGTTCACTTCCCCAAGAACATCTGTTCCAAATTTATGCTCCCAAGTTCTTGCCTAATAGCATTATAATTCCCCCTCCCCCAACTAAATACTTTCCCATATCGTTTGCTCCTATCCCTCTCCAAGGCTATTGTAAAGGTCAGGAATTATGGTCACTGTCTCCAGAATGCTCTCCCACCAAGAGATCTGAAACCTGATCAGGGTCATTGCCTAGTACCAGGTCCG
The DNA here is from genome assembly GCF_009764475.1 of Pristis pectinata. NCBI lineage: Eukaryota > Metazoa > Chordata > Chondrichthyes > Rhinopristiformes > Pristidae > Pristis > Pristis pectinata. The sequence goes on from NC_067413.1 coordinate 54,197,926, forward strand.
GTGTGGCCTCTCCTCTAGTCGGCCTGTACACGTACTGTGTCAGGGATCCTTCCTGGACACTCCTAACAAACTCTGTCCCATCTATCCCTTTTTGCCAATCAATATTAGGGAAGTTGAAATCACGCATGACAACAACCCTGCTTTTTTTGCACCTTTCCAAAATCTGCCTCCCGATCTGCTCCTCAGTGTCTCTGCTGCTTTTGGGGGGACTGTAGAATACTCCCAAAAGAGTGATCGCTACCTTCCTGTTTCTGACTTCCACTCACACTGACTCAGTAGACGATCCCTCCAGGACGTCCTCCCTTTGTACAGCTGTGACACTGTCCCTGATCAGCAAAGCCACTCCCCCACCTCTTTTACCTCCGTCCCTGTCCCTTTTGAAACATCTAAACCCCAGAATATCCAGCAGCCATTCCTGTCCTTGTGACAGCCAAGTCTCTGTAATGGCCACAACATCGTAGTCCCATGTACTTACCCACGTTTTCAGTTCATCACCCTTCTTCCTGATACTTCTTACATTAAAATAAACACACTTCAGCCCATCCAACTGACTGCAATTTTGCCTTTTCAACTGCCTATCCTTCGTCACCGTCTTTCTATATGCTACATCTACTTGTACACTAAATGCACCAACCTCTGACCTGTTACTTGGGTTTCCATCCCCCTGCCAAACTCGTTTAAACCTTCTACATCAGCTCCAACAAACTTGCCCACAAGAATATTGGTCCCCCTCCAGTTCAGGTGTAACCCATGCCCTTTGTACAGGTCGTACCTTCCCCAGAAGAGATCCCAATGATCCACAAATCTGAAACCCTGCCCCTGCACCGACTCCTCAGCCACGCATTCGTCATCTACTTGTTGTTGGGCCAGAGAAGTTTCACCAGTCTACACAGAACATAGGAGATAGAACAATATCACAGGAACAGGCCCTTTGGCTCACGAGGACTGTGCCGCCCACGATGCCAATTTAAACTGCATGGCTGCCTGCACATAGTCTACATTGCTCAATTCCCTACCTGTTCATGTGTCTATTTAAATGTCTTTTAAACATAGGGCAGAACATCGGTGAGAACTGCATACATATGTGTAAAATGGTCACCACCGCTCAAGCTCAGTATTGTTAAGTCCTTCCACAGAGGACCAAAAAGGTTGCAGAGAAACTTACAAGGAGTAATTCTGTCCAGACAACCACATGCATGTAGCAGACCCACATCATCAAACCTACCTCAAGGATAAAAGGAACGTCAAGGATACTGAGCATGAGACAATCAATGGTGTGAGGCATTTTCCAATCTCTAAATCAATGATGCAGGATAGTGAGGAAACTACCTGACAAGATTGTACAACTCAGTGCATGAAGTGAGTGACTCAGAGAGAATGGAAAGGAACACAGCATGAGGTTGAACCTTGCCACAAGGCAGTCCTCCATCACACCTGAGATCTCTGAAAACCTCAAGTTCAAACTCACATAGTTGTTTACACTGCTCTCAAAGACAGAATTACCCCTACTCTCAAAAACCTTGTCTCAGGATTCTCACAGGCTGCTTCTGCTGACTTGTGCAACATATAAACAGTGGTGCTGGGTAGCATAATGCCACAGCTAGTGGAGCTGCCATTATGTAAAATGAGATTAGTATAGTTTCAGTATAAATGGGTGCTTAATTCCTGTCACAGATTCGATAGGTCAAAGGGCCTGATTCTGTGCTGTATGATTCTATGAGTCTAATAACAATGTGTGCATTGCAGAAGTCAAAAATATCTCAAACAGATGTTCATGGACACCACATTTGCCTTCATCATGCACACTCTCTCACAAAGCTTTCATTTTCTTGTATTTCCCTGGGAGGACTTTGTCACCTGCCTCCCATCATTGTAGCACACACTTATATCACGCAAACACTCCCTAGTTGTTTAAAAAGTGAGGAAGGAAATTCAACCCCTTATGCCCGATGTCCCTGAACCAGTGTGATGTTGCACAAGGGAGACTACTAGGTTTGTTTTGGAACTGGTGCTTATGAATTCTGCTTTTTTTAAAAAGAGGATTTTAAAGTAGCATCAGGAAGATAGCTATTTGTGCTTTAATGCTAGATGAGTACCTAGGACCATTTTGCTGACCATAAAGAGAATATAATATGTTAGTTTTAAATCTAGGAAATAATTGCCAAATCTTGTATGACTAACTCTGAATGGTTCAGTAGGTTAGGCCTACTCAGTCAATACAGTTTAATCTGAAATGCCTCACTACTGCAATTCCTACCTTGGAGTAGCTGTGATTAGGGAGTAAATATTCATCATGATGTTCTGATGTTCCCATTGGGAAAAACAGGACCTATAAATATGTCTGTGTAAATATAAGGCTGGTTAATACTGATCTGGAAAATTAAACATCAGCTGATATAATCTATATCATGTGATATACTTGGAAAAATCCTCCAAAATTGATGATACTTTTATAATTATCCTATTACATGAGGAACAATACGATGTCAAACAGTTACATTCTAAAGCTAAATGGTGAAGTAAACAATGATAGATGTAAAAATTGTGGCCAAGAATGTGTCATATGGATAATATGACATTTTCCACTTCAGTGGGAAAAATAGAGAAAAACAGGTTATAGTTAAACTCTGATAATATGCTATCCAACAATTGGGAAATCCCAATGGTTCAACATCTTGCTCACCTGGTAATGTTTACCACACTCCTCATCCACCTGCCAGGGCCTCAGTTCCCATGTTCCCCATTCACTCGCCAGGACCCAGGCTCCTGTGCTCCTGTCACAGTTCTCATTCTCCATGTCCACAGTTCTCGTTCTCCCTGTCCACCTGCTGGGGACCCAGTCCCCATGCTCCCTTTCACTCGCTTGGGCCCCAGTTCTCGCGATCCTTTCTAATTGCTGGGGCTCCAGTTCTCACACACCTCAAATTCACCAGGGTCCCCAGCTTCCACGCTCCCCCCACTGTCGGGGCCCCAGTCTCATACTCCCTTCCTTTTACTGGTGACCTGCTCCCTTTAAACTCAGTTGGTTCTGTTTCCCATGTTCCCTTTAAAATTATCAGCGTCACTGAAATGTCACTGTGTAACATATTTTCAAAAAAGTGAATTAAAAGTATATTGGAGAGTTAATAAAATTACATCCAGAAAATTTGCTGGTCTGGCACCAGCAAAGTTCAGAGTGTGCCGGACTAATGGAGTTTTACTGTATTTGTTCAGAGCTGCCTGAGTTGGAAATATTGTTTAGAGGCAAGGTGAAAAACACAATGATGCTGGAGGAACTCAGCAGGCCAGGCAGCATCCATGGAGAAAAGCAGGCGGTCAATGTTTCAGGTCAGGACCCTTCTTCAGGACTGAAGAAAGGGAAAGGGGAAGCCCAATATATAGGAAGGAAAAGCAGAGCAGTGATAGGTGGACAAAAGGGGGGAGGCAGGGTAGGCAAAAGGTGGTGATAGATAGCTGCAGGTAAGAGATAGTGATAGGCAGGTGCGGGGGAGGAGGGGAGTGCAGATCCACTGGGGGATGGGTCAAACGTAAGGAGAGAAAGGATAAAAAAGGTAGAAAATAGATAGGCTAGGAAAGGGAAAAAGAGAAGAAGAATGGTGGGGCGGAGTTTATGGGGAAGGGGGGGTGGGTATTTCTTAAAGTGGGAGAATTCAAGGTTTAGAGGCACCTGGATGAGTATCTTGCACACATAAATTACAGAAAATTAATATGCAAGTACAGCAGATAATTAGCTGAGAAAATGGTATATTGTCATTTATTATGAAAGGAATGGTGTATAAGAGCACCAAAGTCTTACTGCAACTACAAAGGGTTTTGGTGAGAGCACATGGCAGTTCCCTGCCAAAGAGGGATATATTAGGAGTGCAAGAGAGATTCACTAGAATTTTATGGAATAACGAGATTGCCCGATGGATGTAAAATAATAAACTCGCTCTGTATTCCAGCGAGCTTAGAAAAATGAGACATGATCTGAATCAAACATATAAAATCTTTGAGCAGCTTGATGAGATAGATATTAGAAGGATGTTTCCCTGACCTAGGTGTTGTGTGCCAAGCATTCTAGAATATGGAGTTAACCATCTATGACAAAAATGAGCAGCAATTTCTTCAGGAAAGGGTGCTAAATTTTTGGAATTCTCCACCACAGACGTCCAAGGATACTCAGTCATTGAACATATTCAATGAAGATCAACCAATTTTTGGGTACTTAAGGAATCAAGGACTCTGAGCTTAATGTGGGAAAGTCAGGCATTTAAATATTAAATATGGGAGAAGGCTCAAAATGCCTACTCTTATTCTATAAATTTCTATTGTTAAGATTGACAAAAAAAATCAAAATTATGAGAGTGAACATTACAATTTTGTATTTCACAAGGGGAATCAGGGCCAACACCACTCCTCCATCTTATAGATGGAACTCCAGATTCCCGTGACACTCTCAACCCACTTAAAATCAATATCTGCATATGCTTGAAATCTGAAATAGAAACAAAAAATGCTGAAGACATTCAACAGGTCAGGCAGTATCTGTGGAAAGATAAACGGAGTTAAAATTGCAGATCCAAGAGTGGGTTACTCTCAACTCACCCCTTTGATGGAATTTCCTGAGGGTCAACAAGCTGGGGCACAATGTTGATGTTAAGGGAAACATCAAGTACACTAACATGAAAATGTTGACTGTTTTTGCAAACTCCTATACTGTCCACAATGTCTACAGAAGATTCCATAACGTCTGCTGGGGAAAGGAGGCAGAATAACTATAGAAGGAATTTAAAATGACTGGAGACCCAAACTTAATTTCCTATTTCAATGAATGAATGAACAGATAACAAACAATGGAAGCTCTGGACAAAACAGCAGAAAGGCATGGAACTTCCCCTCTCATCTCATCAATGTGCTGTTCACGTATCTCCATCACCTTACCATCCCTCCCACACTGAGGACCAGCATGGTACCTGTTATCCATCAATAACTGCTATGTTGGTGTTGGCACTATGTTCAGAATAAGTTGTCAATGAGGCCCTCTGCACCATGAGATAAAGCAAAGGGGCAGATTGATGGCATCTTCCCAGGGCATATCAAAAGCCTGGGAAGAAATGGAAGATGATTCACTGATTTGTTTTTGTCAATATTCCTTTCATAATAACTGGAAGTGTATCTGCCAAAAATCTGACACCAGTAGGTGATCAACCTCCACAAGCCTAGAAAACCATCCAATCATGAAATAAGCTACCTATTTACCTTATAGCCAAATCAATGGAGCCGACATTCCTTGCATACCTTGGTCCCATCATTGAAGTCAGCCTGCCAAAGGAATAGGCCAACTTCAGGCCAAGGTGGAGCTCAGGTAAACAACTGCTGGTGGACCTGAACCATGGGTTCCAGCAAAGCTCCATGGCTACATGGCAAACTAAAGAAGTTCAGGATGGTATCAAATGTCATCTTGTGGAGGTTAGTGGTCCAGCAAAGGATGGCTAAAAAATGAATAAACAAGAAATATAAAAACATACTCTACAAGTTTCTTTTCAAAGGAAGATGAAAACTAAAGTAAATGTTGGTTGCTCAGAAGATTATACAGGGGAAATAATAAAGGAAAATAAGTGAGCAGCAGGGACTTTGAACAAATATTTTGTAATTATTTTCACAGTAGAAGGTACAAATTCATTTCAATAACGGTAGAAAATTGGGGGCAAAAGAAAAGTTGGAATTTCAAACAATCATTATATAGCATACCCTTTAAAAACCATATGGTAGAGTGTTTTGACAGATCCCCTCCAGACAAAAAGAAACCAATAAACTATCTCCTTCCATTTCGTCTCAGGTACATCTTGATCCATTACCCAACTTCTGCCCTTGACTTAATGTTGATTGCCTTTAATGAACAATGTTTGGTCAATAGCTCTCTCCTTGTTACTTGCCTTAATGAACGCAAACATGAAAGAGCCTATGGACACTACACAGGTGACAAGAATGGAATGTTGCTGCTTGAGGGAACAGCAGAGCAGTGTAGAGTGTGAATAGAGAATGGGGTCTCCAGGTAAAACATTAATAATGCAGCCAGGTAGTTATAGCTGTGAACTTGATAAACATGAGCAGCCTCAACCATTTGATATGTACGAGGTATGAAGAGAGAGGTTCCTGAGAGTTAACAATATTGTCAAAGCATTGGGAGAGGACAGAGAATAGAGAAAGAAGGCTTTATGCAGGAGAAGGAAGCTGCTATATCGTTTTCAATAGGGCCTGACGTATGAACATTGGTGGATTTATAAGTGCCATGAACAAGGACGTTGTAAAAGTCCTGTAGGACTACCTTAATTCAGTACTTTCAGAGGTTCTTGAGTGTTGTAAGCTTAGCCCATTCAGCCAAGGACCAAATAATATGGGTTAGCAACATCTACATTAGGCTAAAAATACTGGCTAAAAGATACAATTTCTGATATTGTTTTAGATTGAGGCTACAGATCCTTTACTTGCACAGGCTGGCAACTGAAAGAATTGAAGCAAAACTGTTTGACACAACGGGCCTACCATTTGAAGGAGTGTACAGAATATCCCAGTGGCAGAGAAAAATGTAAAACAATTTTGCTCTGAATTTGATTCTGTAGTACAAGCAGGAAACAAACCCACAGGAATGGTAATAGCAGCATGGTCTTCTTTGTAGTCAAGTCACATGGATGCTTCAAGTGGGTAACCCGATGGTTTTGTGAGTGCCAAAGGCCAGGAGGCTGCAGGTTATGTGGGCATAAAAGGCAGGGCTGTTATTCCTCAGAATGCCTATTTTAGATGGCATGATATTGTGTCACAAAATGGGGCACGTCACATAGGAGTGCAAGTCCTTCAAGAAATTAACTGTTTACAATGAGAGAAGTCCTCATTTACCTTGGACTCATGGGGTCAAAAGTTTGGAACAGTCCCAGTGTGTTAGCTTCCAGAACAGATGATGAAGGGGTGGAAATAAGTATACTGAATGGAGTTATTGCACACCTGAAGATGATAACAACAGTACATTCAAGAGATCAGTACTATTTGTTATATACATGAACAATTCAGGTGTGAACGCAGGAGGGAAGATTGGAAATGACACAAAAATTGGAGGCGTCATGGATTGTGAGGTGGATAAGCTCAGGCTATATTGCTTAGCTGATAAGCTGGGCAGAGCAATGTCGGCAATCCTGATGAATGCAAACTGAAGCATTTTGAGAGGTCAAATAAACGAAGGATGTATGCAATGAGTGGCAGGGCCCTGGGTAGTATTGAGGAACTGAGGGACATTAGTTTACAGATCCAAATCCTGAAGGTGGCAGCATGGGTAGATAAAAGGCACTTGGGATGTTAGCCTTCATCAGCCATGCCAGAGGATATAAGAGCAAGGAAATTATGGTACAGCTTTATAAAACGTTGGTGATGCTACATCTGGAATATTGTGTCACTTCAGCAGAGAAAGGATGTGATTCCTCTAGAGAGGATACAGATGAGATTCATGAGAATGTAGCCTGGAATGATCTCAGTGTTGAAGAGAGACTGGATAGGCAAGATTTGTTTTCCTGGCTGATGGCTGATAGAGGTGAACAAAGTTATAAAGGTCATAGATAGTAAACAGTAGGCAGTAGTAAACTCCTCCCCATGGCAGAGGGGTCTATAATCAGAGGACACAGGTTTAAGTTAAGGAGCAAGAGGTTTAAGGGGGATATTGGAATAACTCTTTCTCCTGGCTGGTGATTTGAGTTTGCAATGCACTGCCTAAAAAAGGTGGCGAAGGCAGAGACTCTCAAAACATTTAAGAAGTATCTAGCTTAGTGCTCAAATTACCAAGGCGTAGAAGGTTACAGACCAAGCATGGGTACATGGGATTAGTATAGATGGGTACTTGATGATCAGCCTAGACAGGGTGGAACAAAGGGCCTATTTCTGTGCTGTATGACTCTATGGCTTTAGCAGCCAGCATCTAAGAGAAGTTAAGATGGAAGACATAGCGAAAGCAGAAATATGAAGATGAAGAGTCTAAAGAAGCAATCAAAGTAAAAGCAATACAGTTAGTTTGTTATATTTAGAAATATACTGAAAACAATGTATAATTATGATTGCTGTCAAATATGTATGATTAGCTGGTGTTCAGTGTTTTAGTTGATGTTACCTTTTTAGAGATATTATGCAGTATATACAACTGTGAGTGCACCTTTCAGAAATGTGTACACAACTTGTACATTTGTACACACGGGTGTATGATTTTTGATACAATGTTATACAGCTGCTGATGTTTGTGTGATGTTTTGTTGGTACGCCTATTCTTACTTCCTGCTGCAGAAACACAAAACTGCCTTGGACTCTATAATCATCACAAGATAAAAAAAGATTATGTAGATGAATGGAAATAAAAGCACTCAAGCTCCCTGGATATGATGGGTTGGATTCTAAAAGAAGTGGCTGCAGGAATAGTGAATGCATTGGTTGTGATCTTCCTAAATTCCTTTATGTTCTGGAAAGGTCTAGGTGATGAGGAACTGCAAACATGATGCCTCTGTTCAAGAAAGGAAAGAGACAGAAGGCAGGAAATTATTGTCCAGTTAGCCAGATAGCAGAGACTTAAAACAACTGCAGACATTGGAAATTTAAAATAAGAACAGAAAATTCTGGAAAAACTCAGCAAGTGAAGCACCATCTGTGGAAAGAGAAACAGTTAATGTTTAAGGTTTGAGACACTATATTGGAAGGAAGAATAGGAAAGCAGCATATGTTTTTAAATGGAAAGCGGATGGAGAATGCAGAGGGATCTGGGTGTCCTTTCCATGAAAAGAAAGAAAAAGTTAGTGTGCAGTATAGAAAATAATTAGGAAGACAAATAGAGTTTTGGCTTTTGATACAAAGGTGATGAGGTTCAGAAGCAGAGGAATCTTACTGCAAATAGATGAGGTATTGATGAAACCGCACCTCAGGTACTGCATGCAGTTTTGATCTTATTTAAGGAAGAACCTGAACTGGGGACAGCTCTGAGCTTTAATTAAGGTTGATTCTTGGAATGAAGGGGTTGTCATATGAGCAATGATTCAGCAGGTTGGAAGTAGAAGAATGAAAGATAATCTTATTGAAACATAGATCCTGAAAGGGATTGGTGGTGTGATAAATTCAAAGAAGATGTCTTTCCTCAGTGGGAAATCTAGAATTTTGTGGCACAGATTCAGAACTTAAAAGAAGAGTAATTTAAAATGTTTTACTGTACACTGAACATCACTGGCAGTGTAGGAAAATTATTGTCCATCCCTAATTGCCACTGAACTAAGGAGGCAGTTAAGAGTTAATGATTTTGGTGGATTTCGAGGTCTGGAGTTGCAGACAGACCAGACCAGGTAAGGTTGACATAATAGTATGGTGTAGATTGCACTAACGAAGGTACTTAGCAGTACCGAGTATCTAGGAAGTGTATAGCATTACTTGCTGTGGAGAAGAGAAAGAATGGAAACTTTGGTAGTCACTGCAATAATCAAGTACACTAAAGTAATGTACTTCACCTGAAATGTGTAAAATTCTAAGCAAGCATCCTGCTACCAACAGGCAGTGCTTCTTTTTTTGAACAAGGGTGTAGTCTTCACAAACCTCCAGTCTTCTGACATACTGCCCTTTCCAACAAGGATTGAAATACTGTAGCAGGAGCCTTGCTTCCACCAACAGCTGGGATGTGCCCCTTGGAGACTGGTTTACATATTTTTGAACATTCATATTTTACATATTTTCACAGTCTCTGCCCTTTACCAAGACATTAGTAGAATCCTCCCCTTGAATGAAGAACATGCAAAGTATCCCTTCTGTACCTCAGCCACATCCTTTAGCTCCACAGAGAGTTTTTTTTTGCTGGCCCTTTAAAGGTTCTGCCCATCCATTGTTTCCCTTTTATTATTATTTTATTTATGATAAGAATTTTGTTGTTCCTTTCAAAATTCCTGCAAATCTTTTCTTTTATACTCCCTTTACTCCTCCTATTCTCTATTTCAGTACTCTTCTATATTTTCTCTTTGCTGCTTGATTTTTCACAAAACTAGATTTTACATGGAACATGAGACTAGCACTAAATCTGAAAAATTCTCAACGCTCCAAAAACTAAATAGAAACCTCAATGGAAACAGGACTGACATATATCTATTAAGGTGCAACCTTAAGCCTCAGATTAGGACCTGAACCAAGTTTAAATTGAACACCGCACACAATAATTTTGTGAAATTTGCTTCAGCTAGAAGCATCAGCGGATAAAAACAAAGGCTAGAAAACAAGCTAGCAAAATTATACCTACAATTATAGAAATTATTTCCATGCTAAACTTCATCTCAAGCAATCTCTCTACACTGAGTCATGGGGTGATTAGAGAGCACCAGCAGAGGGCAAGGATTTGAGCCAGGTTTCCAGCAGCACAGTGGACAGCAATGTAGAGGGAAGGGTTTCATGCCATCTACATCAAATCAATCAAAGCCCTCCACCCTAGACTGTCAAAGAGGTGAGGAAGAAGTTTAGTCACTGCAATGAAATTTAAGTTCATTTTCAACAACAAAATGAATATGCATTAAAACAGCATCACTAATGTAAAAAATCATCCTCTAGTAATTTACGGAAGTGTAACATAAACAAATTTGAAAGGATAGATAAGAGTTAGAGAACATCTGGCATCTGCTTGGAATGTAAGCATCTTGTCACCAAGCAACATCAGTTTAATATGAAATGACAATTAATTTGCAAATGATTGACAATAAAGGAGAGAAAATGCAACTTACAGTAAGAACAGGAAACTCATGGATATGGAGCAGGTGGTCTGAGAAAAATGCATTCATCTCCACTGCCATTTAATTTTAGCAGAGTTGAATGAATGAATCAGCACAGGAAGATGTGATTGGCACATACCTAAGATTAGCATCTCCAATAGAAAGGAGTAATCTCTGAATGCCTTTCTCTGTCATTATGGTTTGTTAGATTGAACAGGCTTTATACCTGAACACCAAGACACACGGGTAAATGTGTCCCTCCAGTGTTGGGATTACATATCTGACAGATCATGGGAACAGAGACATATGTGCACATAAAGTCTCCATTCCCAGGTTTGTGTCCTCACAGTAAAAGAGCCAACACATTTGTTACCATGTAAAGCCATATTCTGGAATTTAGAAGGCAGAAAATAAGTAATGCTAACTTCATGAATATCCATTTTACCTGATTTGCAGGATCAGGTCATTCAGCAGTGGTATACTTACTGAACAGCAAGACTTGGAAATATTCAAATTGCTTTGCCTTGGGAAGATGAGCTTAGAAATTCATTCATATAATTCTGCTTTTCTCAGTGGCATGCAATTAACAAGAAACATTTTTTTCCAGAGTACAGTGCCAATAATGACCATGTTCAGAGCACTGTGTGTAAGTTTAAGTACCAACAGGAGCTTTTGGGAATGAACCATACTTGCATCCAGATGCCATTTTCTGTTGAATCATTGTGGGGAAAGTTAGAAAATTATCTGGATTGCAACCATCATTGGTCATTCCCAGGACAATGAGGACCGAATACCATATAACCCTTTGATAGTCTTCTCACATGTTCCATATTTGAATTTTTTCCTTCGACCCACAATGCATTGCCTCTCTCCATCACAGATGTTGCACCCAACCGTACTCTCTCCTAACCCCTGATTTCTCCCAATCTCCTGATTTACAGAAACCAATTCTCTTGAATCAAGGCCACTCACAGGCATGGCAGACTACAGCTCCTGTGCTAGTAAATGGGATTAGTATAGGTGAGTGGCATAGACAGGATGGCCAAAGCCTGTTTCTGTAGTGTATATCTCTATGACTGCCAAACACAGCATATCTATGATACATTTCTCTCACTCCTATGTTCAGCACAAAGCTCTACTCCATCTCTTCCATACCAAAACTTTGTACACACTCTATAGCTTCTGTCCCATGCTGAAGCACAATATAAGACTCCAGTCCCTCTCTGTCAACCAGTCCATCTCTCTCAGATCTAACCCCATCACAAATCTAGCCTCCAGTTCCACTCTTTGACTACCAAACACAGTGGAAGGCTTCAACTACAATTGAAGGCTCTGAATTCACACTCCAAACCCCAAATGCAGCACAATACTTGTACAACCCAACCAAAACACAAGGCTTCAATCCATGTCTTTCACCAACAAAAAACCAGGACAAGTTTCTGTTCATTCATTCTCAAACACCAGCCACCTTACAACACTCTAGTCACGCTTCCTGGCTCTAACTGTAGTACAAGGCTCCATTCCCTCATATACCCAGCCCTTTACAAACCACAAAACTCCGAACTTTCTCCACCATCGCCAACCACAGCACATCTCTGATCCTGCTCTCTTACACCCCAACCTAGCACAAGGCTTCAATCCCACCCATAATCAGAGAGAAATTTACAATATTTCTCTCCCATCCACAAACATAATACAGTCCGTCTCTCCCACCCTAACCACAGAACAAGGATCCTCTACCTTCAACACAAATGAAGGAGGCTGAGGGGTGACCTTATAGAGGTTTACAAAATTATGAAGGGCATAGATAGGGTAGATGGTCACAGCATAGCAACAACTCAAAACAGCTGCTTTATTCCTGCTCCAGCAGATTGATGACCCACATGAATAGGAACCCTCCTGTCTTTTGGGGCAAGCAGAGCCATCTGTTGGTTTTCATGTTTCTAACTTTCTTGTCAGAAGAGGGCAAGAGCCAGCAACTTTCCAATGAAGGTGACGTGCATGGTTTCTTAGTCACAGAATCATATAGTACAGAAACAACTCCTTTGGCCCACGGTCCATACTGACTATTAACCACCAATTAACACTAATCTCATTTTAATCTGAGGTGGATAGAGTTAATCCCATTAATTCTCTTCACCTCAGATTCTACCACCAACCTATACAAGGGTCAATTTACAGTGACCAAGTAGCCTACCAACCAGCACGACTTGGGGATGTGAGAGGAAACAGCCCCCACAGTCACAGGGAGAACACACAAACTCCACACAGACAGCACTGGAGGTCAGAACTGAACCTGGGTCACTGGAACTGTGAGACAACAGTTCTACTAGCTGTGCCACTGTGTCTCCCATGCTATCAAGATCATTTATAGCCTCAAGGATCTACTTTCCAATCCAACCCTGCCCCCCCCCACAACCCCTAGAAGCCAAGAACAAGTTAAGAAACACTTCAAACATTTCTTTAACCAAGAGTCCACCTTTGATGTGACAGTCCATGACTCCACCCCACTGTGCATTACCTGCTACAATCTCAGCATTATCCTGCACCAACAATAGGTTGAAACAGTCATCTGACAGCTGGACAACAAGGTCACTGGAGCAGCTGAAGTGCCTCCTCAAGTACTAAAACATGACACTGAATTTACTTCTTTTGTGAACTTCTTTCATCTGGGATGAGGCGAGCATGCCAGGAGATCTCATAGGTGTCACAGTTGTGACTATGTTCAAGGAAAAAGATAAATCTGACTGCGCCAACTAAAATGGGGTCTGCTGCAAGGAAAATCATTGTAAGAATCCTACTTGAGTACTTCTTCCCAATGGTTGAATGGCTGCTGCTGGAGTTGCAGTGTGGATTCTTGTATTATAAGATACAACCCATGTAATCTTCACCACATGATAAATCCAAGAAAAAAAACAAGGAATTGCGGAAACAGTGCACTTAGACTTTTTCACTGTCACAAAAGCCTTTGAGTCCATCAACCAAGAGGGATTACGAAGGATCCTTCTCAAGTTTACATGTCCTGAGAAATCCATTACCATTCTACACTAATTACGTAATATCTTGCAAGCCACGATTCTAGCTAAGGGGTCCACCAAAGACCCAATGCCAGTGCAGACTGAGGTCAAGCAAGGCTGTATCATTGCTTTATTCCTCTTAATCATCTTTGTTAAAAGATTGCATCTCATCTCCAATAAACTTCCCGCTAAAGTAGAGGTGATCTCAAAAATGAATGGGGAACTATTCAGCCTTTGTAGGCTCCACTCCAGAACCAAAATCACCCCAACTTTACTCATCAATTTGCAGTTTCAAACTTAGCAGATGATTTTCAAGTTGTTGCTATCGCAGCCACAAAGAAGAGCAGAACTGACAACTTAATTAGAATCTTCAGGCATGACAGGGGGACAAAAGGTGGTATTGCAATTTTGATGAGGGAGTTCATTACTGCAGTAAGGAGGGAGGGTACCCTCAAAGGCTGCTCAAATGAGGCAAAATGGGTAGAGGAAAACAAGAAGGTGGTGATCACTTTACTGGGGGTATACTACAGGCCTCGTAATAGTCAATGGGAGAAAGAGGTGCAGATATGTAGGAAAATCACAGAGAGGTGTATCACAGAGAGGGTTATAGTAGTGGGGAATTCAACTTCTCCAATATTAACTGGTTTTGCCTCAGCGTGAAAGGCTTACAGGAGGTGGAACTTTTAAAGTGCATTCAGGAGAGCACATCGAGCCAGCACATAGATCTACCAGAGAAGAGGCAATACTGAAGCCAATCTTAGGAAAGTAGTTGGAGTGTCAGTAGGAGCACAATTTGGATATAGTGACTCTGTAAGTTTCAAGGTAGTCCTGGACTGGGATAGGGATGGCCAGGAAATTAAGGTCCTGAATTGAGAGAAGGTCAATTTCAATATCATAAGACAAGGTCTGGCAAAAGAATTTTGAATGTAGCTACTTACAGATAGGTCATTTAAAAGTTAAATGAGAGTTCAAGGCCGACATTCTCCTGTAGCAGTGAAAGTTAAGAAGGGGACTTTGGATATCAAGGGATATTGAGGCTTGGATAAAGAAAAAAGAAGCATATGACAGGTTGAGAGAACTGAAAGTGGGGGAGGCCTTTCAGGAATATAGGAAATGTAAAGGAAGAAGAAACTAGGAGGGCAAAGAGGAGGCAAGAAATACAACTGGTGGACACAATAAAGGAAAATCCCAAGGCATTATACAAGCATATTTAAGGGCACGAGGATAACCAGGAAAAGAATAGGGGTCATTTGGAACCAAATGGGCAATCTGTACATGGAATCAAAGCATGTAGGTGAGGTCTTAAATGAATACTTCTCATCTGTATTCACTAAGGAGATGCCTTAGTGGGCTTGAAGGTGGATAAACCCCAAGGCCCTGTTGAGATGTACTACAGGCTGCTGTGGGAGATAAGGGAATAGATTGCTGAGTCGCTGACAAAGATTTTTAAATCTTCACTGGCCACAGGTGAGGTGCCTGATAACTAGAGGACAACAAATGTGGTACCCTTATTCAAGAAGGGCAGCAAGGACAAGTCAAGTATTTATAGGCCAGCGAGTTTAATATCAGTAGTAGGGAAGTTATTGTAAAAAATTCCAAAGGACACAATAAGCTACACTTAGAAAGGCAGGGATTGATTAAAGAAAGTCAAAAAACAACAAGATGCTGCAGGAACTCAGCAGGTCAGGCAGCATCTATGGAAAAGAACAGACGGTCAACATTTCAGGTCTGGACCCCTCTTCAGGACTGAAGATAGAAAAAAGGGAGGCCGAGTATATAGGGGGGAGAAGCAGAGCAGTGATAGGTGGACAAAAGAGGGGAGGCAGGGTGGGCACAAGGTGGTAATAGGTAGATGCAGGTGAGATAGTGATAGGCAGGTGTAGGGGAGGAGGGGAGAGCAGATCCACCAGGGGATGGGTCAAAGGTGTGGAGGCACACAGCATGGAGGGAGGGGAGGAGAGGAAAAGGAGAGAAAAAAAAGCGAAGAGAAGAAAGAGAGGCTAGGAAAGGGAAGAAAAGAAGAGGCAAGGTGGGGGGGGGGGGGGGGGTTGTTGGTAATCTTAAAGTGGGAGAATTTGATTTTCATCCCATTAGGCTGTAAGGTCCCAAGACGGAAAATGAGGTGCTGTTCCTCCAGTTTGCATTTGGACTTCTCCCGGCAGTAGAGGAGGCCAAGGACTGACATATCTGTGATAGTGTGGGAGAGGGAGTTGATGTGACTGGCAATGGGGAGATTCAGATCATGGTTATGGATGGAGCACAGGTGTTCTGTGAAACAGTCACCTAATCTGTGTTTGGTCTCGCCAATGTAGAGGAGGCCACACTTGGAACACCGAATGCAGGAGATGATATTAGGGGAAGTGCAGTTAAATACCTGCCTCACCTGAAACCACCTTGTGCCCACCCTGCCTCCCCTCTTTTGTCCACCTACTACTGCTCTGCTTTTCCCCCCTATATATTGGGCTTCCCCTTTTCCTATCTTCAGTCCTGAGGAAGGGTCCTGTCCTGAAACATTGACTGTCTGCTCTTTTTCATGGATGGTGAGTTCCTCCAGCATCTTGTTTCTTCATCTAGATTCCAGCATCTGCAGTCCTTTGTTTCTCAAAGAAAGTCAACATGGCTTTGCCAGGGAAGATCCTGTCTGACCAATTTGAGGTAACAAAATGTATTGATGAGGGCAGTGTGGTTGATATAGCTTACATTGACTTCAGTAATGTCTTTGACAAGGTCCTAAATGGGAAACTGCTCCAAAAGGTTGGAGCCCATTGGATCCAAGTTGGCAAATTAGATTTGCCTTGGTAATAGACCCTCTGTCATGGGGAAAAATTTCTAAGGAAGAATTTTTTTACCCAGAGGGTAGTTGGAGTCTGGAATGCACTACATGAGGGTGAGGGGGGTGGGGAGGCAGGCACGCTGGCAACATTTAAAATGCATCTAGATGAACACTTGAATTGACAAGGCAGAGATAGCTATCGACAAAATACTGGTAAATACAATTAGTACAGATGAGTATTTGTTCGTTGACATCCACATTCTGGGCTGGAAGGCCTGTTTCTGTGCTGTATGACTCTGCTTCCTGAATCAAGAGAAAACACTGAGATATTTTCAAAGCTTCCTTCAAAAAATGCAACTTTCTTTCTAACTCAAGGGTATCTGTAGCGTCTGAGAGAACAAGATGGGAAAGGAGTTTCCAGGAAGGACTGAGCAGCTCATTTCTCTAGGTCAGGAACAAATGGAGGCCAAGCACAAACAGCAGAAGCACACAGCAACCCAAACATTCCACCCACCCATTTAAGCACACCTCACCCCCCCATGTCAGGAGATCCTACATTAGACTTGCCAACACATTCATAATCCAAAGAAATGGATTACAAAGAAGAATGTAACAGCAAAAGAAATACCAGAGGAAATCTAAAATACAGAGGACACAGCATCTCAGAAGGTTCTGGGATTGGTGCTGTTGTGTCATGGCTTCATTCTGAGGAGAGTTACAGGGAATTCCATCTCTCCTTCATTCCAAGGACATACTGTCAGGAAAGGGCATTTTATAAACACAATTGTAATACATCCTTTGGAATCACAATATGCAGATGGAAATGACTCAGTGACTCAAGGCACAAGTGTGTACAAACAAATTAAATTTATCTTTACTTTTTATTTGCCACCATCTACATTTATCTGTTGACTAAACTTTGCATGTAAATATATTTTTTCTATGCATCCAGTTCTATAAACCACATGACTTATGGCAAATGTGGATGTTTGCTTGTGTCACAAAATGACAAAATTGATTGCATCTTCAAGTTGATATTTTTCATAGCTAGGAAAGCTAAACTGGAAAGCCCAGTTCACTTAACAGATGCCACTTGAAGCACTGTAAGCAGCTTTTTTGTGTACATTTGCATTGTGCCTAATCTATATACACCAAATTACTTGAAATTGGAGGTGACAGCCAAGGAACAGTAAAGAGATTAAAAATAAAAAAAAACTGCAGGTACTGGAAATCTGAATAAAAAACAGAAAATACTAGAGACACTCAGCAGGTCAGGCAGCATCTGTCGAAAGAGAAACACAGCTAACATTTCAGGTTGAAGATTCTTCATCAGAAGTGGAAAAATGAGAGAACAAGTTTTGTGTTGCATAGAGGGTGGCGGGGCAATGGATGGATGGACAACAGGGGATATTCTGGTGAATAGATTAATGGAGGGTGGTTAAAGACAGGGAAAAGAAAGAAAGACACATGTAAAAACTGTCAAGTGAAGGTCAGAGCTGTTGCAATTTACTGAAACTATGGAAAGAATGTTGGAAATGGCCAGCACATTGGGAGCTAACATTAGTCCCAGAACTTCCTGAGATTTCATGTCCTCTATAGTAAACAGACTTTGAGTTGCCCAGCCTCTGTTACAATTAGGGGCTTTTTCAGTGATAGATGCACCTGTCATAGATGAAGAGAATATACATATTTGAAAACAAGCCTTTCCTGTTAGTATCATAAATGACCAGTTTTGATCGAAGGTCATTCACCTATAACATTAATTGAGTATTTCTCTCACAAATGCTGCCTGATCGGCTGAATATTTCCAGCATTCTCTGAGATATTGAGGTCTAGGTGAAACTGCCACAAGAGAGGAGCTGAAGGCTGGGCGCATTAGACATGAACGTATTAGCCTACTCTGCCCCTATTTTCTTGTGTTTTCTTGTGTTCTTCATTATTCAACAAGCTGAACAATGTGAAATTCACCGCTGGCAAAGTCATTTTGCAAATGTTAGGTAAGGTTCTTCCAACTTTCTTTCCCTGTAATTTCAAAAGGGGCATTAACAGGAGAGAGAGGAATTTGACATGTTCAGACTGGATAAAGCAGGAGTAATTTGTAGTCATTGAATTGTACAGGTTCACGTGTCAAAGCATCAGCACACAAAAGAGAAGCTCCCAGCAAAATTGAATCTTACATTTTGTTTGTTTTTTTCCAAATTTACTCATAATATCCGCTCAAATTATTGCATTCCTCAAAGATATTCTGTCTGGTATATTGAACTGTTTATGGAGGACAGCTATTTCACTCAATCAGCCATGATATACACTGTACACATGTTCCACTGCAGCAACTACCAAGCCAAGCTACATTCAAGTCAACAGGGACACTCAAACATACTACTTCTTTTGAAAGATTTTATTCAACATATTTAGGTGGATGAAGGAAATCAATCTCTACAGCACACGATTGTAGCCATGGATTAAAGTAATGCCACAATTTGTTGCCCAAAGGTTTTGCTGATTTCCATAAATCAGACTGCCTTTAAACACAATTGCTTAAAATTCAATAAGGGTGGGATGGAAAAGTAAAGTGACAAGCAACTGGAAGGCTAGGTCACCCTTGCTCACTGAATGGAGTGTTCTGCAAAACAGTCACCGAACCTGCATTTGATTTCTTCAGCATCACCCTGTAATTTCATTACTTCAGGATGTCCCCAAGCAAATCACTATCATTTTGGTACTTTAGAAGTGTACTCATAGTGGTTTCATCTTATACTTATAAGAACACTGTAATGTACAAAATGGAGCAAAAAAAAGCTGCTGGAGGAATCCAATGGGTCAGGCAGCATGCGTAGAGGGAAATGGATGGTCAACATTTCAGGTTGAGATCCTTCATCTGGACTGAAAAATTTGAAAGGAGACAGCTAGCTTCCTCTATTCTACTCTTTCAGTCCAGCTGAAGGTCAATGTAGAACACAGAACAGTATAGCACAGGAACAGGCCCTCCGGCCCACAATATTGTGCCGAATTGATTAAGCTAATGATGCCTAATTACATCTTGGTACAAAGGGCCTGTTTCCATGCTATACGACTCTACAACTCTGCAATAATCTTTTCTGCCTGCACATGGTCCTTATCCCTCAATTCTCTGTACATTCACATGCCTATCTAAGAGCCTCTTAAACACCTCTGTTATATTTGTCTCCACCACCACCCCTAGCAGTACATTCCAGGCTCCCACCACTCTCTGTGTAAAAAACTTGCCCTGCACATCTCCTTTGAACTTTACGTCTCACACCTTAAATGCATGTCCTCTAGTAATTAGACATTTCTTTTAAAAATTGACTTTCAATTGGATATGTTAAAAGAAGATCATATTTAGTTTTAATCTCAACTTGCCTTTTATATAAAGCCGGATCTGGATCCAAAGCGTATTTTTGATCTAATAGTTTCAACTGATTAACTAGATTGACTCTCTCTCTGTTAGCTTTTTTCCTCACGCTTACCATATCTTCTCTAAGATCTTATCTTTATTAGAAACGCACAGTGAAATGCATTTTTATGTGGATTTGTCCTCTAATAAAGGCTTTAAAAGCGTCCCATACAATAAGACCAGAAATCTCTTCTGACTTATTCTCTTTAAAGAAGAGTAATTTGTTTCTCAAAAAATTTTAAAATGTCTTTATCAGATAACAAAGTTAGGTTAAAACACCAAAATCTCTTTGTCTGAGGAAGTCCAGGGAGATTTAAAGATAGAAGCACAGGAACATGATCTGAAAGAGCAATCTCTTTCTACTCACAGGATCAGACTAATGGAATCATTTGGTTATCAATAAAAAAATAGTCTATCCTGGAATATGTATGGTGAACATGAGAAAAAAAAACAAATATTCCCTATCTTCTGGACGTAAAAAGCGCCAGGCATCAGTGACACCAGATTTCATTAAAAACGATTGAAGAAATGATTTATTAGGAGCAGCTGATTTAGTAGATGACCTATCTAGTTTTGAATCTAACCAGCAATTAAAGTCTCTTCCTAACACCAGAGTGTAAAGATTCAAATCTGGCAGAAGTGCAAAAAATCATTCAAAAAATCCTGGGTCATCCGTATTTGGAGCATAAATATTAGCTAGTACCATTGGTCTATTATCTATTTTCCATGTTACTATAACAAAATGACCATTAGTATCAGTTATGACCTTATGTTGATCAAATGAAACTGTCTTATCTATAAAAATTGAGACCCCCTAGATTTGCTTGAAAAGAGGAATGAAATTGGAACCCATTCCATTGATTAAAAAAACGTGAAATATCGCAGTTACGTACATGAGTTTCTTGTAAGAAGATAATAGAGGCTTTGAGTTTTTTAATATAGGCAAAAATTTTATTTTGCTTTACAGGGTGTTTTAACCCTTTCACGTTGAAACTAAGTAAATTAATAACTCGATCCATTATAATATTGTCTAAATGTAAGTGAAAACAGAATAATGAACAAACCATACTGGAATGTAAATTCAAAACAAACTGTGGAGTTCCGGATAAGGTAACTAAACAACAGCTTTGGCTGAAAGCCCAGAACAGCTTCCCAGGAAGAAACCCACCCCCCCTCCGGAGAAAGAGATATAACCTTGGAGGCTTCTGATCTACACATTCTGGCTTTTATTTCTCTTACAGCCAGGAGGGCTGTGTTGCTTAAATGGAAGCAAGTTACTCTGCCTACTCATGCTCAATGGTTACGGGATGTTATGTCATACCTGAATCTAGAGAAGATCCATTGTTCAATTCTTGAATCTGACTTAGACTTTCAAACCCTGTGGGGAACTTTTCTGAATTATTTTCAAAACCTTTGATTTGGTGACTAAAGTACAGGTATTGGCTGATATTGTTATGTCTCAAGGGTCTTTCCTTGTCTTTTTTTTACCAAACAGCTCCATTTTCTTGTAGAGGGTGTAGATTTTTTTATAATAAAATTATTCCAATTTCTTCTTCATTAACTAATTATCACGTGATTATTAATTTAGAGTATTGTGATCTCAAGTACGAGTTAACACAATGTATTCAGTAGTATTTTTATCCTCTCTTTGATGCATGTACTCTACTTTTTTTGTTGAATTAATAAAAATATTGTAAAAAGAAAGAAAGACATTTCAACCCTAGGAAAAAGATACTAATTTAATTTTTTTTTAAATGCAGAAGGATAAGGGTTACAAGTCTCTGCAAAATGACCAAACACAAACATTGATTTTCACAAAATCCAAGGTGTAATGGACAAGGTAATACCACTTGAGCCTGTTTCAATGACATTTCATCAGAGGATGCATGGTGGGATTGGTCCTCATCTCTTCTGAAACATCACTAATGCATAGCTGAGACATTCTTCCCACAAGGTAAATAGATAAAAGAAAAGGATAGATCCTTATGAAAATTATAGGTTAGTTTTCTTTTAATTGTTGCATTCATGACACTCACCGGAGACCCAGAGATAACTCTTGCGGTTTGTTGTAGTTGCTGCAAGGTCTTGATCAGCTGTGGCTCTGAGTGTGAGACAGCAGTCTTGGATGGACATTCCATATTGTTAGCTTTGAGCCATGTTGATGAACAATGATGTTGGAAACAATGACAGTGGTGGCAGCAAAGGCAGTGGGCTGGAGTGAAATCAGTTAGTTTCTGAGTATTCTGCTCAACAATATGTAGTCCAGTATCCACTGAAACTGATTTTGTAAATTGTCTGCCAGATTGAAATTCAGGTACAGGTAGAGGGAGGTTTCTATCTTGGTCACATTGACTTGTTTTAATGGTGAACTTCTCAGTGTTGTTTTCCGTCTGCACTGAAGCATCCCTCATCTTGCCACTTTCTTTAAATACAGAGTGTTTGGAAAGGTCTTCATTTGATTGAAATAAAAGTGGTGCTGGTTCTAAAGAATGAACCTCAGTGACATTTTTTTGTTGCAAGATTTCTTGAGGAATTTGGATGGTCACTAGTTTGCTTAAAGCAGTAGGGTGCTGTAGATGAAGGCTGGACTCCTGCTGGGTTGTAAGGACATGGTTCACATTTACTGCAATACTGTTTACAGTGTCATTATTTTGATTATCTACATCACCATTTTCCTTCTTGATCTGGTTATTCTCCCAGAAACTTTCATCAGCAACGGAATCATGCTGTGTGGCCTTTAAAGATGCTATGGGCAAATGTCTATTATTGTCACTTAATTCACTTTTCTCCCCTGTGACTTTATCAACACAGGGAACTGTTATCCTCTGCTGATCACCAAAGGCATGAAGGTGGTGGTCAAGATTTTCCACATTAATTTTTTTCTCTCCTTCTGAAACTTGCAGTTCTGTATATGCTTCTGAACACTTTGTTTGATCACTGTCAACAGACACAGGGGCCGAGGTTTGATCAGTAATGTTACGTGTTTCTTGTCCTGGATCCTTGATCTGGACAGGCCATTGCTTGCTTTCTTGTAAGGGGGCTTGGCTGTTAACGCTGTCACAACCAACAGTGTTGAATGCATGCAGAATCTGAAAATGTTCAAATGGACAGTTGAGGAACCATGTGTTTGTTTTTACTGCAACAGAAGTTGAAAAGTTTGCAACAGAAAACACTGGAAACCCTCAGCAGGTTGGGCAGTAACTGAGGTGAGTCCAGTGTTTTTTGTTTTGTTTCAGATTTCAAACACCTGTAGCTCTGTTATTTTCAAAAGTCTAAGTTGCCAGTATGATCATTTAATAAGCTCAGCTCAAAGGTTTCTCTGCATTTTTCTACCAGTTAAAAAGGAATGGTCTCTGTGGCAGGTTTCACTAGCTCAGGGTCTCCAATGGTGGGATATAAATGAGGAATTAATTTTGAATGTATCAGACTGTAGCAGACAATTTGCACAAAAGTCACATATGACTGAGGTCAAGATCAAGATCATCTACCTTAAATACCTTTCTTCTCCACAGATGCTGCCAGAGCTGCTGACTGTCTCCACTATTTTCTGTTTTTTTTTAAGTCAAGGCCAGGGTAGCCTTCACCTGAAGTGGGTAAGGTTATGCATTGTGAAGATATTTCTGGAGAATACTTTATGTTACACTATTTATCAACAAGTAAACAAAAATAGTCAGCAACTTGGGAGACGGGATTGGAGATGAAGAATTTTATTGCAATTGACTGTGAAGCTACATTGGCAGAATGAAGTGATTAACAGTGTGGTAAGCTTACACAGGGAATGACAATAGGGGTATAAAAAACAAGCTTTCTGTCTTTCACCTTAAGCTGTTTCTTTTAGTATATACTGTATACCCCTTAATGTTTTAAATAGCAATTCTAAAATTCCTGACATACTCTATACTTTTGTCTTATGAAACTTGGTTACATGCAAGGATAGATTTTGGTAAAGAAGTTCTATGGTGCTGGAAAAGACACATTTAACGTGCAGTATGTGATGGGCCCACACATTTTGTAAGAGTGTCTGCCACTGCAACTTTCTAATGTTTCCAGGATCTCCACCGTGCAAAAAGGCAGAACAAGTGGAGGAAATAGATCAGTTGTATGTTGGGTCACAAAACCTGGTGGGCAGGAACAAGGAGATGGAAGACAATGGGAGAGACAAGTCATTGCATCAGGTGAGGAATGGGTAGCTATCATCTGTCAAGGTTTGGTGGGTGGGCAACTTGGGACCCCAAAGAAGAGCCATGCCAAAAGTTTTAACTTAGGTCACCTACCTGCAGCTTATGCCCGATACTAAACTCCATATACTAACATCTACTTAGTTAGGTATCCTTTAAATAACAATGAAGAAGGAATTTCATATTCAATGCAAAGTCACACACTTGCATAAGTGGCCGTCCACTTTAATGGCCTTTCCTGTGCGAATGAGTTTTGTAGAAATGGGGTCCAGATGTGTCTTACAAACTTTTGTTTGCTTCTGGGTATGTCCTGCATCTCTGTGTAATGTTCTGCACCTCTGTACATGTTATAGGCACAAAGGACTTGGAAGCAAAGTCATGAAATTTTACGATCAATGAGGCTAGTCACAACCAGTGCAGATATTGCATTTACATAAATGGCGGATTTCAATAGTGTGAGACAAGACCCAGTGGAACTAGATTAGGAGCAGCTGCTGGAAGGGAAAACAACATCCAATAAGTGGGAAGTACCTGAAAAGTGAGATAGTAAGAGTTCAGAGTCAGCAGGTCCCTGCAAGGGTACAAAGCAAAGATGGTAAGACCTTTGGTTAACAAAGGATATTGAAGGTTTGATGAGGAAAAAGAAGCAAGTGTATGTCAGGTATAGGAAATTGGTATCAAATGAGTCCTTTGAAGTTTATTGGGGATGTAAGAAAGAAATTGGGAGGGAAATGACCTTGGCAAGTAGGATTAAGGAGAATCTTAAAAACTTTTAGAACATTTTAGAAGCAAGACTGTAGCTAAGAAAAAGCAGCTTTCCTCACAGACCAAAGGGGATAATCTACGTTTGGAGATAGGAGATATGTGTGAGATCCTAAATGTATACTTTCCATTGGTATTCACCAGGGAAAAGAATGTGAAGGCTGAAGAGTTAAGGGAGGGGTATGCTGATAGTCTGGAGCATTTCTGTATCAGGAAGGAAGAACCTTTAGAAATATTGGAGTACATAAGGATGAATAAATCCCCAAGGCCTGATGGGATCTATCTCAAGATACTAAAGGAAGCAAGGGAGGAGACTGCTGGGGCTCTGATGGAGACTTTGACATCTTTGTTAGCCATGGGGGAAGGACCAGAAGATTGGAGGATTGCTATTGCTGTCCTGTTATTCAAAGAGTGCAGTAGGGATAAGCCTGGAAATTACAGGCCAGTGGTAGGGAAGTCATTGAAGAAGCTTCAGAGGGACAGGATTTATGTTCACTTGAAAAGGCAGGAACTGATTGAGAGGAGTCAGTGTGATTCTACACAGGGGAGATCATGCCTCAAAAATCTGACTGATGTTTTTTTGAGGAGATAACTAAAAAAAAATGATGAAGGTAGTGCAGTAGATGTGGTTTACATGAACTTCAGTAATACTTTTGACAAGGTCCTGCATGGGAGGCTGGTCCAGATGGTTAAGACACAAGGGAGCCAAGGTATGTTGTTAAACTAGATCCAGGATTGTCTTGGTAATAAGAGGCAGAGGGTAGTGGTGAATGGATGTTTTTCTGACTGGAGGTCTGTAACAAGTGGTATACCACAGGGATCAGTGTTGTTGGTAATATATATAAATAACTTGGATGAGAATGTAGGTGGTATGATTAGTAAGTTTACAGATAACTTGATAATTGCTGGAATTGTAGATAGTAAGAAGGTTGATCACAGATCAGCCAGAAAGTTGGGCGGACTGGTGACAGATGGAATTTAATCCCAGCAAGTGCAAGGTAATGCCATTTGGGAAGTTAAATTTTGTTAGGATATATAGAGTAGATGGTAAGCACCTTAGGGGTACAGAGGGACCTTGGGGTCCAAGTCCATAGTTCCTCAAAAGTGGCTACATAGGTGGACAGGATGATAAAGAAGGCATCCGGTATGCTTGCCTTCATAGGCCGAGGCACTGAGCATAGGAGTTGAGACAGCATGTTGCAGCTGTACAAAACAATAGTTGGGCCATGTTTGGAGTATGAAGCATAGTTCTGTCATCATTCTACAGGAGGGATGTGGTAGCAATAGAGAAAGTGCAGAAGAGATTCACCAGGATGTTGCCTTGAATGGAGGACTGTAATTATAAAGAGAGATTGGTAGGCTGGGTTCATTCTCACTTGAACACATGAGGCTGAAGGATGGCCCACCAGAGGTTTATAAAATCATGAGGGGCATAGATAGGATAGATAGAGTATTTTTCTTTGGGAAGGAGAGTCTAGAACTAGAATGCACAGGTTTAAGGTGAGGGGGAGAAATTTAAAGGAGAACTGAGAGGCATGTTTTCCATACAGAGAGTGCTGGGAATATGGAACAAGCTGCTAGAGGAAGTAGAGAAGGCAGATACAGTTATAAAATTTAAAAGGCATTTGGACAGGTACTTAGATAGGGAATGCATAGAGGGATATGAGTCTAATACAGGCAAATGTGATTACTGTAGATAGGTATCATGGTTAGTATGAACAAAGTGGAATGAAAGGGCCCATTTCTGTGCCACACGATTCTATCATCCTATGATAAATGTTGCACTCAACAATTGAATTTTTAGGATTTAAACTATATGCAATAGAGTAGACTGGGATATCAGCAGATAAATTCTATAATCTGTCCCAATTCTGATTTTCACTGACTTCAGGATAAATTATTACTCATTTTGGGACTGATCAATGAACCAACAGCACTTTATAATAACCTATTTGGAATTTCTGTGGTTCTTGAGGCACTTAGCTTATATATCATTGGCATCATAATAAAGGACCCAGAAGTTAAATACAACATTTTCCAGCAAACATTGCACTTTATTATCATGGGAGAAAAATCACGCTTTCCTCTTGTTGTTCGGTAAGAATATTTAAAGTCAAAATCAGAGTCAAGTTTATTGTCATAATCATAAGTAATGTATGCACAGCTGCAATGAAAAACTTACTTGCAGCAAATTTCTTGTGATATCAAGTGAAGCAGCAGAACCAAGGTTACATAAAGATTCTAGTTTCCCTCTATATTAGAAATGGCTTATTGCTTATATAGTCTAAAATTTAGTTATCTAAAATGGATTTATCTACCTGTGATGGAATGACTGGCTCCTCCAGAAATCCACTGCTATCCGACTGATAACTATTTTCTCTTTTCACATCTGTGAGGAAGAGATACATGTTCAGCATAGCATGATACTCATCCAACAATACTATAACAATAAAAATGACTATTCATATAGCACCATTCATTTCCTTCAGATGCTGACAACAATGCACCTTGAAACACTGTTTTTTCATGTGCAACCACTGTTGTCAACTTGAAAAACACAGAGGTCAGTTTTCACCCAAAATTGTGTATCATGCAGTCTTGTAATGATAATGGGAATTGTGAGCTAAATGGTGGCCAGCGCACTAGGAAAACTCTACTGATATTCAGATCACCTGGCATCTTTAACAAAAAAGGTAAGAATGTAAGTTGTGAAAAGAACTTTAAGGAGGCTCTACCGAATCATGCAGTCATAGAGAGATACAGCAAGAAAACAGGCCCTTCAGACAACTGGAGTCCACACCAACCATCAACCACCCATTAAGGAAATAGATAGTTTTGTGAGTGGGCAAAAATCTGGCAAAGGAAGTATATTGTAGGAAAACATAAAATTGTCCACTTTGGCAGGAAAAAATAACAAAGCATATTATCTGAATGGTGAAAGATTGCATGGCTCTGAGAGACAAAGAGTTATGGGTGTCCTACTGCATGATTCATTAAATAGCATGCAGGGAAGTGAGTAATTAGGAAACCCATTCATACTCTTCAGTTGCAGCTACTGAGAGCAGGTCTCTTCAATGTCTGAATATCTGCTGAATCATGCATGGAAAAAATCAAATACAATTTCTAAATGTCAGACATAATTATGGAATGAAATTTTAATTTTACTCACAGATTGCAAGCATTAGTCTCACATATGCTGAAATTACCTTTGTTTTAGATATCACATTATGAATCTAAGTACAAATAACTTACTTCCTTAAATGTCAGTCTTAAATCGTCTTGTGATATTTCTCCATAGTTGCATTTATTAAAATATTGGCCTTTGCAGTAAAAACCTATTGGATGGGTCAGAGGTGGAGAGAGTAAGCACCTTCAAATTCCTGGGTGTTAACATCTCGGATGACCCATCCTGGGCCCAGCACATGGATGCAATCACAAAGAAGGCACGTCAGCACCTCTACTTTCTTCAGAGCTTAAGGATATTTGGCATGTCACCAAATATTCAAACTAATTTCTACCAGTGCACTGTTGAAAGCATCCTGACTGATTACATCACAGCAGTTCCAACACATATGCAAGAAACAAGAAGCTGCAGAGAGTAGTGGACACAGCCCGGTCCAACACAGGCACAGCCCCCTTCACCACTGACAGCATCTACAGGAGGTGTTACCTCAAGAAGGCAGCATCTATCATCAAGGATCCCCACCATCCAGGTCATGCCCTCTCCTCGCTGCTACTGTCAGGCTGGAGGTACAGAAGCCTGAAGTCCCACACCACCAGGTTCAGGAACTTTCCGACAACCATCAGATCCTTGAACCTACCTGCACAACCCTAACCCTACCTCAGCAATGGAACACCACGGATCACCTCTTGCACTACCTTGGACTTGTCTTCAGTTCTGTCTTTTGGCACACTGTATGTTATAACTTAATGCATAATTTATGTATATTTTATATTCTGTGTGTCATTTGTATCTATGTGCCTGTGATGTTGCTGCAAGCAAAAATTTTATTGTACCTGTTCCTCACCATACTTGTGCACATGACAATAAACTCGATTTGACTTAAATTTGACTATTTATACCCCTCCAATAAGTCAGGCCCAGTTTATGCAAAGAGCACAAGACAAGAGATACCAGAAAGCCTCCATAGTTATTGGATATAATGGTCCGGTCTCCCAGTATCATCCCCGTGTTAACCAACGCTTTAAGAAATACTTCATGCACAAGACCACTAGGTGGAAGAGTGATGGAATAAATATGTTCCTCTTTGATCTGAGAACAGATTGTGTGTGATTCTCTCCACTACAACAGTCAGTATAAACAAAATTTAGTCCCTCCACGGTTTTGACTTCAATAAAATTTCCCATTCATGTTTCATTTTGTAGAGACATTTTTAAGCCTCAATGGATAGCAGATTGATTCCCTGTGTGAAAAAAATCAATAAACTTGCAGATAAGTTTCAAGCTTTAACGCTCAAATTTCACGGTACCCTACATTTCATCCGGGTTTACTGTATTGTCTCACACAAGCCAAGCATTCAAATTATCTCATGACTTTTCAGTAATACGTCACCTATTAACTTTGCAATGCAAATGAGTTACTGAGCAATGAGATAAACATGAAGGTGTACAAGGAGGTGTCAGAGACTAGAATAGAAACATATTACTGCATGGCAAGATAGTCAAATTTTCCTCATAAGCAATAATGAATAGTATAATCAATGCAGTGATGACATTGAGTTTCATGGACATCATCTGCAGACAGGGCTGAGTCAGTTCACCAGATTGGATTAATAATCTTATTACTGTTTTTTGCTTGACACTATGCTCATTATTAGCCCAAAAAGCAGAATGCTGGAAGAATTCAGTCGGTCATGCAGCATCTGTGCAGGCAAAAGATTCAAGTCAACATTTCAGGTTGAGACCCTGCATTAGCTCCAAGGTGGATTCTCAACCTGAAACATCAGCTTACACCTTTTGCCTCCATGTATGTTCTTCCAGCATTCTGCATGTTGTCCAGGATTCCAGCCCCAACAGTTTCTTTTGCCTTCATTATTAGCCCACTTTCCTTATATCAAATTACTTCTATCATTATCCCTGTTACAGATTTTTCCTTTTCTGCTTCCCCTCCTTCATTTACCTGGCTGACTAATTTGATGAACTTAGATCTCTTACATCATCTAGTTTTGATTGCTGAATGATTGGAAATTAAATTGGATCTACTCTTCAAGGATGCAGCCTGATCTGTGGAGACTTTGCAGCAGTGAAGAGAAAATTAGACCAAGTTCTCCCAAGAACAACGTTGTTGGGTACTACCTCAGGCAATCAATGAAATGCTGGATTGCAACCCCAAGAAGGTTTCTGTTTTTACCATTGATCATTTGTACCCCTGTTCAGCCTCCCTGAAGGGAAGGCACTAAAATAATCAGTGCCCTAATGGTGGACAGTGTTGGACCAAATATGATGCTTGAGACTAGAAAATGTGATAATGCTCAGAAGGAGTAGACAGCAGTTGGGTAGTTTAATGGACATCAGGAAAGCCCGCTGGTTCTCAGAGTGTCTATAATGGGGAGAAGGAAACAGGTCACTAGACTTGTTAGTTTGTTGTGGCTGGAGGACATGTCTGCTCTCCTCACAGAATTAGCCTTTTTGAACTACCTAGTTCCTAGAGCCCTGAGAAAACTGGTTACCTGGAATTAAAACTAGAAAACTAGAGTGATCGTTGAAATGCAGAGAGCTTTGTTGTAGCCTTCAAATAAACAACCGATCCCTGCAAGCAAATTAGTTAGCCAAATCTGATTCCACTTCAATTAAAATCCCATGCAGACAAGATCAAAATATTTCTCTTCTAGATTTTTGCATTAAACTTCTGATGCATTTCTTTCTTTTCATTTTTGAAAGTCAAATTTCAGTCGAATTCTGTATTCATTCGATTCAACATCTCATCTATCTTTGTAACAGCCATATTAATTTATCAAGTTATATTCTTTCTTCTAAAATGCATCGCTTCTTATTTTTCTGAATTTCATCTGCTATGTGGTTGCCCATTTCACCGGTTCCATTTCATTGAGTCAGTTACTATAATTCTCATTGTTAATCTGTTGGTTGAGAATGTGGATATGTCTCTGTAAGAGGTGGGCAAGATTTGTCAACAAAGGCTCATAAAATTTCCAGGCATTTTTACCACTACTCATAATAGAATCATGAGGATGTATCCTTAGTTTTTCAATAAATTATTTACTTTCCTGATGATACTAATGATGCCCAGAAAGCTCAATGCCCTACCCCACCCTCAATTCATAACTAATCAGGTGTAAACAGCACTGATATCAGGTAATTAAGGCTACTTTCTCAATGGTTATTGTGCATACCACAGCATTTGTAAATGTGCATGATTCACTTGATCACGTGTATGTTATCACGCTTATGTGCATGACCTGAGAAGAACCTCAAATAAACCAGCTACACCTACTGCTCTCTGCATTTTCAGTGCTTCACAGGGATTCATACATTGCACGCATCAGCTAAAACTGCCTTAGGCAATAGTTTTTCTTATTTTAAAAAGTAATTCTCACTAGTAGGTTAATTTAGGTTAATATTGTATCCTTATATTGCAACTTTTCCTCACTTCCCTTTCCTGTTGTTTCCTGAATTTTTTTTTGTATAGTTATCAAGCCTAAAAGGCTAATTCACCTTTTTCTTTTAAAATGAAGGCAACAGATACATTTTAGAAAAAGCCAAAGGAATAGCAATGCATAGCATCTGTCCTGGATAGCCGTAAGAATTATTTAGATAGAGGGCCTGATTCTTTCTCACATTCTTGCCCTTCTTGAGGTTGGTGAATTAGGAAGTCCGTGGGCAAGAAGCCTGACAGCAAGGGATAAATAGAAAACAGATATGCACATCATTTATCATAGCTTCAAAAGAATAACTGTAGGGTTCAAGAGGGAAGGCAACTGTAATAAGTACTGACAGCTTCATACTGAAAATGCTATGTAAGGAATCATAAAATTGAAATGTATTAAAAGTCTGTAATTAAATGATATGTAAATGCATTGTTAAGAAAACTAACAATAATTTCATTCTCCATTGTGCCTATGAGACTTTTTCCTCCTGTGTTCAATGTTGTGTGATTAAGACATACATTTACCTGAACAGTTTTTGTTGGCAGTCATTCTTGGAGAACAATCCTCATCAAAACTCTGCATCTAAGACACAAAACAAATTACTTCATTTAGTTTGCTTTTTTCCCCTCAAATTTTCAATAGTTATATTGTCAGTTTACACAGTTGACAAAACAATTGATAAATGATCGAACAGAGTAAGAAATGGCATTACAATCACACAGAATGTTTCTCCAAATACTGTACTGAGGAACTGTCCTAGCAGTGATGCATCTTTCAGGTGAAATATTAAACTGACATAAAAACAGAAAATACTAGAAATATTCAGCATGTATGGCAGCATCTGTGGAGAGAGAAAAAGAATTGATGTTTCATAATATCATAACTTAGAACATTAACTCTGCTTCTCTCTCCAGAGATGCTGTAACACCCGTTGAGTACTTTGAGCATTTTCTGTTTTTATCCTGCATGGGATGCTGCTCCAGAAAGTTAAGACACTTGGCATTCAGGATGAAGTAACCAATTGGATTCAACATTGGCTTAGTGGGAGAAGCCAGAGAGTGGGAGTAAATGGTTGTCCCTCTGTCTCGAGGCCTGTAACTAGTGTGTGCTGCAGGGATTGGTGCTAAGTCCATTGTTGTTTATCATCTATAGTAATAACTTAGATGATAATGTGGTATATTGGATCAGCAAATTTGCAGATGACACAAAGATTGGGGGTGTAATGGACAGCAAGGAAGGCTATCAAAGCTTGCAGTGTGAACTTGACTAGCTAGGAAAATGAGCTGAAAAATAGCAGATGGAATTTAATGCAGACAAATGTGAGGTGATGCACTTTGGGAGATCAAACCAGGGTAAGACTTACACAGTGAATGGTAGGGCTCTGAGATGTGTGATAGAACCTGGGAATACAGATCCATAGTTCCTTGAAAGTGGCATCACAGGTAGACAGGGCCGTAAAGAGAGGTTTTGGCACTTTGGCCTTCATAAACCAGGGCACTGAGTACAGAAGCTGCGATGTTATGTTGAAGTTGTACAAGATGTTGGTGAGGCCAAATTTAGAGTATTGTGTGCAGTTCTGGTCACCTACCTGCAGGAAAGATGTCAATAAGCTTGAAAGAGTGCAGAGAAAATTTACAAGGATGTTGCTGGAACTTGAGGACCTGAGTTATAGGGAAAGGTTGAATAGGTTAGGACTTTACTCTCTGGAGCACAGGAAAATGAGGGGAGATCTTAGTGAGGTATACAAAATTATGCAGGGTAATGATAGGGTGAGTGCATGCAGACTTTTTCCCCTCAGGTTGGGTGAGACTAGAACTAGAGGACATAGGCTTAGGGTGAAAGGTGAAATATTTAAGGGGAATTTGAGGACAAACTTCTTTACTCAGAGGGTGGTGCAAGTGTGGAATGAGCTGCCAGCGGAAGTGGTAGATGCGGGTTCAATTGTAACATTCAAGAGAAGTTTGGACAGGTGCATGGTTGCGAGGGCTATGGAGGGATATGGTCTGGGTGCAGCTAGATGGGACTAGGCAGAAGATCAGGTTGGAATGGACTAGGTGGGCCGAAGGCCCTGTTTCTGTGTTGTAGTGCTCTGTGACTCTATTTCAGATTTCCACCATCTGCAATATTTTGCTTTTCTGTTCAGGAGGACATGAAATATGTGGCAACATTTAAAAATTAGGAAGCATCCTGTATTAAACAATTTCATCCTTCAAGCAACGTATGATAAAATTTTGAATGTAGTTCCAGAGAAACTAATTATTTGGAAATGAGAGTGATGAACTTAAATAAAGCTATTTGTAGAAGTTTAATGAGTGCATCAGTTAAAGTAGAAAGAGAAATTAAATTACAATATGCTCCAATAGTTCAGAATTCTCAATGAATATACATTCTATTGAGAAATTCAATATTCCATGAGAAAAATGATCCATCTGTGGCTAACTGGGAGGATAAAGATAGACTTTGATTAAAAGAAGAGGCCTATAATGTTGTCAAGAAAATTAGACAGCCTGCAGTTTGGGGAAGTTTTAGAAGCAGCAGAGAATGACGAATGAATTGTCAAAGAAAGAGGAAGATATACAAGAGCGGTTTGACAAATATGAAAGAAATTGTTAATGCTTCCAGAACCGTGAAGCAGCACAGTGATGCAGCAGTTAGTGTCACAGCCTCATAGCTTCAAAAAGCTTGGGATCTTCTTGACCTTGGGAGCTGTCTGTGTCATGTTTCCATGTTTGTAATCTTTTACATCTCTTTGTAATCATGTGTATTTCCTTTTGGGCTCTGGTTTCTTCCCAAGTGCCAAAATTATTCTGGTGGGTAAGATAATTGGTTACTGCAAACTGTCCCGAAAATATGTGGGTGTTAGAAGATTGGTGCTTGGTGGTGAGCAGAAGGGAACATTTCCATGCCGTACAACTCAATGACTCAATGAAAAAAAGGGCAGAAAAACTAAATGTACATTTAGACAAAGCCAGAAGAAATTGTGGTGGGCAACAAAGAAATGGCTGTGGCACTATTCTGTTTCTGATTTTGTTTTCTCTACAGTAGGTAAACTAAATGGAGCAGAAATGGAAGAATCCAATGATCCATGGTACCTGAAGCAATGGACATCGCTAAAACGTAAGAGATGTTAAGGGAATTCACAGTGGAAAAATCCCTGGAGCTGAATGCCTGGAGGGATCTAAAGAAGGTGGAAACACAAGTCATGGCTTTTCAAAGTTCACTACAGAATAAGCAAAAAAACAAACCAAACCAAGGAGCCCACCGTGCCTGTGCCAGTCGATAAAGAGCTACACAGCCTAATCCCACCTCCCTACAGGCCTCCCTTCCTCAAGTACACATCCAAATATTTTTTTAAATGTTATGAAGGTTCTGGCTTGACTAACCTTTCAGGCAGTGATCTCCAGATTCCTATCAATTCCTTTTTAAGGGCCGGGATGGCATATCTGCATGGATGGAGTCTTGTTCAATGGGCAGAAATCAGAGAGTGAGAATCAACTGGGCTTTTCAGGTTGACAGACAGTTTCTAATGGGTTGTCAAAGACATTTGTCCTGGTCCTCAGCTAGTTTCTGTTTATTTCAATGATTTGGATGTACAGGGAAAATTAAATCCAAATTAACTAAGGACAAAGGTAGATGGAAAGTGAATTATGGAGAGACACAAAGATTCTGGAAAAGAAGACAGCTGATGAAGGATAATGTTCAAATATTATTCACTTCACTAGAAAGAATAGACAAAATGAATTGATACAGAAAATGCTGGAAACAATTGGTCACAGACCATCTATGGATAAGGAAACATTTCAGAGTAGGCAAAACATTGACTTTCTCTTTCCACAAATGCTGCCTGACCTGCTGAATGTTTACACCATTTTCTGCTTTTTTTTTCAGATTTCCAACATTTCTAATTTTTTTTTTGATTTTCAGAAAAAAAATTGCCTAGTAATTCAATCACTTTACCACCATTTACTTCGATTGTTATGCAATTTAACATTGGTTCTTTCTGGAGTGAAATATGATAATAATTATTTCCAGGTCAATAAACATCAGTCCAGAAATTTGACTTGGTACTTCAGGGCACAAGTCTTTGCGCCCTTGCAAGACATCTGCATCAGAGACCCACAGAATGTTGTTGATCCACGTGTAATGTTTTTTTGTGGAGCACTAAGGGAAACTTGGACCCCATTGTGCTGGAAGCAACCATTGATGGGCACAACCTTAATAACTAGATCTTCCCAGCACAATACTGGATTGGGACCACCATCAGGTTAAGGCCCGTAGTTACCGTTAATCATTCTCATACTCCCTCAACTTTACAGAAAGCACCAGCACCACCCCCATCCATCCAAGGTTCCATACTTTCATCATCCAATCTCCCAGCTGCTCAACCCTGACAGCCATCCACATGTATGCCACAGTGAAGTGTATCCTTTTCCTGACTTTGTTTACCTCTTCCATTTCAAAGGATTCTGGTAACTGATCACACATGCTGCGCTTCAGCCTCTTTGCTTGGGGCATTAGAAATTGCGCGTCCCTGTCTTTGGCAGATGTTTCTAACAGGGGATAATCTTGGCCCATCTTCAAATCAAGAGGCAAATGAGGTGCCTTTTTCTGATCTCCATTCTGTCCTACTTCCAATGGTGATAAAATGCTGTCATCTTCAGGAATAAATGGGTGAGCATGGAGGAAAGCATATTTTCTGTCCTTTCCCAAAGAGCTCAAAGTATTCTCTTCATTTTCCCAGCTTTCTTCAAGTTTTTGGGAATCCTTAATGCTTTTATGAGGGCTATTTTGTGAAATCCTTCTCAGCAATGTTCCACATTCCTTTTTGGTGTCCAGGGTCTGCACCTGCACAACGTTGAGCTCAGGTGATAGATTCTGGGTGGTTATTTCTGTGAACAAGGAGAAAAACACATCAGTCACTTCTATGACTTCAAGTTAGTGGAAATGATCTAAATTAGAAAAATAAAACAGACCCTGAATTTAATTTGAGATCATCTATAATAATGTGCTACTTTGGAAAAGAAATTCTCATGATCAAATGCAATTTCCTTTTCAACTATCAGTTGAAGGCTTACGCATATTTCCAGGGATATTTTACTAAGCCTGTGTATGTGGAGCTTTCCTTACTGCATATATCAAGGTTTTCCATCTCCATTCGTAGCTTCTGAGCATCCAGAAAGACTCTTATATTTATTCCAGTTGCAACAGAGGAACTATTGATGAAACGAGCTGGTATTTTGGTTGAGATGTCAGGTTCCTCTTTGCCAAAACCAAGGTCAAGTAGAAGTTCCTCAGGGTCACTGTGCCAGCGATCCAGAAATCCAAAAACACTGCAAATTAGGCAAATTAGGATGTTACAAGCGTTTTTTCCAATGTTAGAAATCAAAAAAATGTTAATTTGGTTATTTTAAGCTGTAATCGTTATACTACTGAATTAATAATTAAGAGGTCTAATTATCTAGGAGACACAAGTTTATATCTTAGCTTGGTAGTTGAGAAACGTAAATTCCCTTTCAAAACATATCAATAAAAGTTGTTGGATGATTTTAAAAGACCCCAGAATATAGGCTGGGATGTGAAAATGGCATTATGTCAAGGAATCTCCTTTGTGATCCTGTACCAGTTAAACCTGGAAAAGGAGTGGCATTCATTGAATAGAGTTTCATAACCTGGGGATTAAGGGAGGTTATTTTCTTTCTACTTGTTTTAATTTATTATGTTTTGTTATTTCTTTGTGTTACGATATGTTTTCTCAAAATAATAATTTTAATTATTTGCTGTAATCAGTATTTAAATATCTCTGAAGAATCAGGACATACAAAACTATTAAAACGTTTCAACAGAAGGACAGGCTCTGCATCCCACTTTGTCCTCTGCACAAGGCTGTTGGGATGTTTGAGGATCATGGATTATGTTGCCTGAAAGTCAGTCACTGCTGAGGATTCGCTAAGGTTCACTGGATGCCTTCTGGGTGCCAGGATGCAGCTCACTGACCACTCCTTAGCCTCTCTGTTATGTCCATCAGCCTGGCCCCAAATGATAGGGGTAATTGTAACTGCCCCAATAAAATCCATGTCAAACGTCTCAAGACCCCCCCAAAGTTCCTCTCCCAAGTGCCTCACAGGCAACCTGATGAAAACTCAATTGGATCTGCACTGCAATCACGTCTAGACTGGTCTGACATCTACTATAATTTGCACCTGTGAAGAGATTCTTGATGAGGATGACCAAGAGATGCAGCAACTAATCAATCAAAAATGCAAGTGGTTTTGGATTAATAACTTCATCATTCCTCAAGGTTAAAAAGAAACACACACCCACGGGCATATGAAGGCAAGGGCCAACGAAAAGCACAGAAGGGCCAGCAATGGAAGGTCCTTCCTTCGGAGAAACAAAGGGATCTGGGATCTGGGAGTTCAGATATATAATTCCCTGAAAGTAGAGTCACAGGTAGACAGGGTTGTAAAAAAGGCTTTTGGCATCCTGGCATTTACAAATCAAAGTATTGAGTATAGGAGTTGGAATGTTTTGGTGAGGTTGTATAAGTCATTGGTGAGACCAAATTTAGAATATTGTGTGCAGTTGTGGTTGCCGAACTACAGGAAGGATGTCAGTAAGATTGAAAGAGTGCAGAGGAGATTTACAAGAATGTTGCCTGGTCTTCAGGAGTTGAGTTACAGGGAAAGACTGAGCATGTTAGGACTTTATTCCTTGGAGCGGAGAAGAATGAGGGGAGATATGATAGAGGTTTACAAAATGATGAGGGGCATAGACAGAGTTAATGCAAGTAGGCTCTTTCCACCTAGATTAGGAGAGATAAGTACAAGAGGACATGGCTTTAGGGTGAAAGGGGAAAGGTTTAGGGGGAACATTAGAGGGAACTTCTTCACTCAGAGAGTGGTGGGAGTGTGCAATGGGCTGCCATCTGATGTGGTAAATGTGGCCTCACTCTTAACTTTTAAGAATAAATTGGATAGATACACGGACGAGAGTGGTCTGGAGGGTTATGGGCTGGGGACAGGTAAATGGGACTAGCAGAATAATGTTTCAGCACAGACTAGAAGGACCGAATGGCCTGTTTTCTGTGCTGTAGTTTTCTATAGTTCTATGGTTCTAACTAGCTTATAACTAAGGCATGCATGGATTCTTCAGTACTGTTAAGATCACCTACAACCCAAACTGGTTGAGAGCTTATCAAGGACAGCACCCATGGATAAAACACTTTGAAGATGTCCTCAACTTAGACTCAAGTATCCTTGACGGTTTCCTAATGCACTATGCTGTGCAGTCTTGCTGCTAAACTAGACTGACAGAAGGCTGAAAGACCATATGTCAACTGAAAAAATATATAGGGTCTCAGTTAAAAATAGTTTGGAATGATAAGACAACTATTCTTAGTATTGGTGACCAAAAACTATCAGATGATTTTGATAAAAATTTTGCACTTCAGAAGGGGAGTGCTACTATCCTTACCCACACTGGTTGTTACATGATTTCTGACCCATAGCATTGCACAGTTGTTTCATAACCATTAGATTAAAACAGAAAAAGGATAAAACTAGGCTGATCACCCGGCACCAACCTAAGTATTGCAAAGTCACTCCCAGTCCCATTGATCTTGCAAAGTCCTTTTCACAAACATTTGGTGTCTAAATTGGGAAAGCTGTCTCACTGATAAATCAAGTAACTGTTTGTCATATTCACACTCATTGAATCAAACCTCCCAGACCATGTATCAGACTTCTCCTTCACAATTCCTGGGGACATCCTGTTCTACTGGTAAGATAGACTCACTAAGGATGGTGGCGATACAGCGCTATACACATGCAAGGGAGTAGCTCTGGATTTGTCAATGGTGAGTCCAGATCTCGTGAACCATAGAACCATAGAATACAGCACAATACAGGCCCTTCAGACCACCATGCTGTGCTGACATTTAAACCACACCTAAGACTATCTAACCCCTTCCTCCCACATATCCCTCTATTTTAAATTCCTCCATATGCTTATCTAACAATCTCTTGAACTTGACCAACTTATCAGCCTCCACCACCACCCCTGGCAGTGCATTCCATGCCCCAACCACTCTCTGGGTGAAAAGCCTCCCTCTGACGTCTCCCTTGAACTTCCCACCCATTACTTCCATCTTGTATTGAGCATTGGTGCCCTGGGAAAGAAGCACTGGCTGTCCACTCTATCTATTCCTCTTAATATTTTGTATACCTCTATCATATCTCCCCTCATCCTCCTTCTCTCCAATGAGTAAAGCCCTAGCTCCTTTAGTCTCTCCTCATAATCCATACCCCCTAATCCAGGCAGCATCCTGGTAAATTTCCTCTGCACCTATTCCAATGCCTCCACATCCTTCCCATAATGAGGTGACCAGAACTGGACAGAGTACAGTGGCCTGGTTAAGCGTGGCCTAACCAGAGTTTTGTAAAG
This sequence comes from Pristis pectinata, assembly GCF_009764475.1. NCBI lineage: Eukaryota > Metazoa > Chordata > Chondrichthyes > Rhinopristiformes > Pristidae > Pristis > Pristis pectinata. The sequence continues at coordinate 54,237,884 of NC_067413.1, forward strand.
ATGCATCATCACTTTGCGGCTCTAAAACTCGATCCCACAACTAATGAAAGCTAACATCCCATAAGCTTTCTTAACTACCCTATCTACCCGTGAGGCGACTTTCCATGATCTGTGGACATGAACCCCCAGATCCCTCTGCTCCTCCACACTGCCCAGAATCCTACCATTTACCTTGTATTCAGCCTTGGAGTTTGTCCTTTCAAAGTGCACCACCTCACACTTCTCTGGATTGAACTCCATCTGCCACTTGTCAGCCCAGCTCTGCATCCTATCAATATCCCTTTGAAAGCTTCGACAGCCCTCCACACTATCCACAACACCACAAATTTTTGTGTCATCTGCAAAGTTGCTAACCCAGCCTTCCACTCCCTCATCTAAGTTGTTAATAAATATCACAAAAAGTTGAGGTCCCAGAACCAATCCCTGTGGGACACCACTAGTCACAGCCCTCCAATCCCAATGCACTCCCTCCACCACAACCCTCTGCTTTCTACAGGCAAGCCAATTCTGAATCCACACTGCCAAGCCTCCCTGGATCCCTTGTCCTCTGACCTTCTTCAGTACCATGCGGAACCTTGTCAAGCGCCTTACTAAAATCCATGTAGACCACATCCACTGCACTACCCTCATCAATCTTCTTGGTCACCTCCTCAAATAACCCTATCAGGCTAGTGAGGCAAGATCTTCCCTTCACAAACCCATGCTGGCTGTCCCTAATCAGTCCGTGATTCTCTAAATGATCGTAGATCCCATCGCTTAGAATCCTTTCTAACAGCTTACCCACCACAGACGTAAGGCTCACCGGCCTGTAGTTCCCTGGACTATCCCTACTACCTTTTTTGAATAAGGGGACAACATCTGCCACCCTCCAATCCTCCAGTACCATCCCCGTTGACAACGAGGACTCAAAGATCCTAACCAACAGTTCAGCAATCTCATCCCTCACCTCACGAAGCAGCCTGGGGAATATTCCGTCAAGCCCCGGGGACTTATCTGTCCTAATATTTTCTAACAACTCCAACACATCCTCTCTCTTAATATCTACATACTCTGGAATATTCTACATACTCTACGAAAACTGTCCTCAGCATCATCAAGACCCCTCTCCTTGGTGAATACTGAAGAGAAGTATTCATTGAGAACCTCACCCACTTCCACAGCTTCCAGGCACATCTTCCCACCTTTGTTTCTAATCAGACCTACCTTTACTCTCGTCATCCTTCAGCTCTTCACGCATGAGAAAAAAGCCTTGTGATTCTCCTTAACCCTACTCGCCAAAGCCTTTTCATGCCCCTTTCTTGCTCTTCTCAGCCCCTTCTTAAGTTCCTTCCTTGCTACTCTATATTCCTCATGAGCCCTATCTGATCCTTGCTGCTTACATGTTATGTATGCTGCCTTCTTCCTCCTAACTACTTGTTCCACCTCTCTTGTCACCCATGGTTCCTGCACCCTGCCATTCTTTCCCTGCCTCACCGGGACAAATTTATCCCTAACTTCCTGCAAGAGATCCCTGAACATCGACTACATCTCCATAGTACATTTCCCTTCAAAAATTTCATCCTAGTTTACACTCTCTAGCCTTATAGCCTCATAATTTGCCTTTCCCCAATTAAATATCTTCCCGTCCTCTTTGCTCCTATCCTTGTCCATGACAATTCTAAAGGTTAGGGAGTGGTGGTCACTGTCCCCCAAATGCTCAGCCACTGAGAGATCTGTCACCTGACCTAGTTCGTTACCTAATACTAAATCTAGTATGGCATTCCCTCTAGTTGGTAGGGTAGATGAAACATGAGCAAGAAAACCTCCTCATCCTCCCTCAGCTGATGAACTAGTCCTCCTCCAAGTTGAACAACACTCTGTATGGGCACAGAATTTATTCTGGGTGGGGACTTCAAATGTCCATCACCAAGAGTGACTTGGTAGCACCTGTAGTGATTGAACTGGACAAACCCTGAAGAACATGACTACCAAAGCAGAAACTATTGCAGGTACTGAGTGAACCAATATAAACAATGAACTTATGTGAACTCATCTTCACAAATTGCAGATACCTCCGTGCATGATTGCATTGGTTGGACTGACCTCTGCACAGTCCTTGAAGAGACCAAGTCTCATTTTCACACTAAGAATGACCCCCATCATGTTGTGTGGCATTACAATCACACTGAATGATTTTGACCCAGAACAGAACTGAGATTTCAAATCTGGACATTCATGAAGCACTGCCAACCATCAGCAGAAGCAGCAATGTGTAAATTCATGGTCTGATGTATTCTCCCACTCTACCATTACAATCAAGCCAACCGTTTGAATTGAATCATCCTGGTTCAATGATGAAAGCAGAAAGGCATGCTGGGAGTAGTAGCAGGTACACTAAAAATGAGGTACCAACTTGGTGAAGTTGCAATGTGGAACTACATACATGCTAAACTGTACAAGCAGCCAACATATCAGGTCAAAGGTCTATAGTTGAGCCACACCTGGGGGGTAATTAAACAGCTAATGGGAGGAGAGGCTATAAATACATCTCCATCCTCAATGGTGGTCTTGCCCCACATTTGAATGCAAAAGACATGGCAGAATCACTTGCAACTATACACAGCCTGATGGGGTCCTAGTACAGGGGATCCAAAACCTCAGTCAAGAAATGGGCCCCTTTGGAAAGCTGTGGGTTAGACCCTAAAAAAGGATCACAATTGCTATTTTAGGTCAGAACCAATGAACTGCTCCATGGCTCTCTTCAGAGGACTGGTACTAATCTACAGCAGCTCAGTGCACAATAAATCAGCTCATTATCAGACCTGAAAGCACACCCTTCACCACCCATCTGTAAACCCACCTTCACCACTAAAACCAACAATCAGTTATCAGCCCCCATCAGTTATGTTAAAGTGAACCAGTACATTTCCAGATTAGGATCAGTCCCCCTGCTATTTAAAGTACCCACATGCTGATCTTTATGACTGGTGACACTCACCAAATTCGTCTTATATAAGCACTGTGCTGCTTCGGAATAACTCACCTCCTGGGCTCAATGTTCAAGGAAGTTGTTGAAGCTGCGCTATCCAGTCTTGTCAGTGGAGGGTTTTCAGAGTGGAAGGCTCTACTGGTTAACACAAACTAGTTACTTTTTAAAGGATTACAGAATCAAAAACAGGACATTCGGTCCATCATGCCTGTGTTCCTTTGGAAGAGCAGAACAACTGGTCCACAACCTTGCAATTTTTTTTTCTTTTTAAGGATATATCCAATTCCATTTTAAAATGCATTATTTGATTTCATTACCCTTTCAACGCAATGAATTCTGACCAAGAACCTACTGAATTAACTCTTCATCTCTTCTCTGGCTTTTGCGCCAATTTTCAATCTGTGTCCTCTAGTTAAGGACCTCCTGCCAGCGGAAACTATTTCTCCCCACCTATTATATCAAAATTTTCCACTCCTTTAAGGAGCATTAGTTTGACCCCTTGAACCCGTTCTGCTATTTCGTAAGAGGGTGAGTGATCTGATGTTCAGCTTCACTTTTCTGCACAGTTCCCATTGCCCTCAATCCTCCCATAGCCCATAAATCTACCTCACACTTGAATGCACTTAATTGTGTAGCAACCACAGCTCTCTGGGGTAGAGAATTCCAAACATTCATCACATTCAGAGAACTAATGTCTCCTCATTTCAAACCCTTATTCTGAAACTATTCCCCTTCAGTTCTGGATTCCCCAGAAGGGGTAATATTGTCTCTACGTCTACTCAGTCATGATCTCTCAAGATCTTGACTGTTTCAATGAGAATGCCTTTTACTTTTCTGAATTCCAATGAATAGGTCAAATTCATCAATCTTTCCTCAGAACAAAACCTCGTTTGCTGCATCATCTCCAAGGCAAGTATAACAATCAACAAACTGGATTACATACTACCCAGTTTGTTTTAGGCAGTAATCATGCTAAATTTAAATGTAGCCATGGTGTCGAACATTTCTGAGTGAAATCATGCCAGTTGTGTCATGGATTGGGTATTTTCATGCATGATTCACAATAGCGAGTGTAAGCAGCAAACAATCTGCTGGAGGAACTCAGAGAGTCATGCAGCATCTGTGGGAGGAAAGGAATTGTCGATGTTTTGGGTCAAAACCCTGCATCAGGACTGAGAGTGGAGAGACAGGGTGGCCAGTATAAAGAGCAGAAGGAGAGTGGTGAGACAGGGGTCTGAGGTGATTGGTGGACTGAGGAGGGGTGAAAGATTATGGGCAGGTGGTGGCAGGTGGTGGAGGGGAGGGAGGTGGAGTTGGGATGAAGTGGTAGGTGAATGATAGATAGAGGCAGACAAAAAGAGAGAGAAAAAATATATGGAGAGGCAGATGGAGAAAGGTGGGGGAAGGGGAGTTTGAAGATTGGAGACAGCTGCTGGAGGAAGATAAGCAGGAACACAAAAGACTGCCAGTGTTGGACTCTGATAAGTAAAGGAGCTGAGAATGGGAGCCACTGGGGGAGATGTGAATGGGAGTTGGAACCAGAACCAGATGAGGGGTGGGGGTGGGGGGGGGTGGGTGGTTGGCAGAACCTGCGGGTGAACTGTGTGTGGAGTGGGTGGATGGGAAGGGGAGGGGGATGAAGATGGGCGACGGAAGGTCTGCGGGGTGGGGTTGAGGGAAAGGGGACAAAAATGGGAGACTGGAAGGGGGGTGGGGAAAGGAGGGAACAACCTACAGGAGGGGAGGGTTACCTACAATTGGAAAACTCAATGTCCATGCAATAGGGTTGTCGACTACCCAGACGGAATATGAGGTGTTGTTCCTCCTGTTTGCGTTGGGCCTCACCCTGGCAGTAGAGAAGGCCGAGGATGGACAGGTCAGTGTGGGAATGGGAAGGGGAATTGAAATGACATGCAACTGGGAACTCAGGATGGCCATCGCGGACCGAGCGTAGGAGCTCTGCGAAACGGTCGTCCAGTCTGTGCTTGGTCTTGCCAATGTAGGGGAGGCCACATTGGGAGCACCTAATGCAGTAGACAAGGGTGGAGGAGGTGGACGTGAACCTTTGTCTCACCTGGAAAGGCTGTTTAGGACCCTGGATAGCGGTGGTGAGGGAGGAGGTGTTCAGGACATGTGTTACACCTGCTGCTACTCAGGGGTCAGTGGGGAGGGACGAGCGGACCAGGAAGTCACATTAGGATGTGGAAGGCAGAAAGGGGTACAGAGAAGATGATGTGGCTGGTGGTGGGATCTCATTGCAGCTGGCAGAAATGACGAATGATGAGATACTGGATACAGGGACTCATAGGGTGAAAGGTGAGGATTAGGGGAACTCTGTCTCAGTCCACCAATCACCTCATGCTCCTGTCTCACCACTCCCCTTCTCCTCTTTATACTGGCCATCTCCCCTCTCCACTCTCAGTCCCGATACAGGGCTTTGACCCAAAACATGAACAATTTCTTTCCACCTGCAGATGCTGCTCGACCCACTGAGTTCCTCTAGCAGATTGTTTGTTGCTCCAGATTCCAGCATTTGTAGTTTCTTGTGTCTTCATATGAATGCTGCCCCAGTTCAAGAGTAGGGACATAATAGCCATTTGATGCAAAGTTGTGGAAAAGTTTTGCAGGCTTTTGAACTATCTTCCCTTCTTCCTATGTTATTGAATTGTTGAGAAATTGGAACACTAGTGATGATTTTTTGACACTACATGATCCAGTTTCAATTTTACCCACAGTGAATTTTAAGAGTGAGTGTCTCTGATTGAAACCACACACTCTAAACATTGAACCAGCCACTTCCAGTTTGACCAAATGGCCTCTATTCGTGTAACAACAATTTCAGCCAGAACAATGTAACTTGGAGCTCAAAATTCCAAATTAAGACTATTGTGGAATAGTCTTACTGGAAAAAGATGTTTGTTGCTTTTCTTGAGAAATAAAGTACTGCAGATGCTGGAATCCAGATCAAAAACACAATGATGCTGGAGGAACTCAGCAGGCCAGGCAGCATCTATGGACAAAAGCAGGCGGTCAACATTTCAGATCAGGACCTTTTTCAGGACTGAAGATAAGAAAAGGGGAAGCCCAATATATAAGATGGAAAAGCAGAACAGTGATAGGTGGACAAAAGAGGGGAGGCAGGGTGGGCACAAGGTGGTGATAGGTAGATGCAGGTAAGAGATAGTGATAGGCAGGTGCGAGGGAGGAAGGGAGAGCAGAACCACCGAGGGATGGGTCAAAGGTAAGGAGAGAGAAACAACAAGGGGGGGGGGTAGAAAAAAGAGAGATAGGCTAGGAAAGGGAAGAAGAGAAGCATGTTTGGGGGTGGGGTGGGGATTACTTAAATTGGGAGTTGATTTTCTTGCTCTTTAAGGGAGCACTCTGCTGCCATTGAGTGACTTGTCTGGACAGCTTTAAAACTGACTACAGTCTGGTGAGAGACTTGCCAAGGAACAAACTGTGCTTAAACTTACAGCAAATATTTTCCTCAAAACTTAGCTGCTGAGATACCCATTCAGTGAGTGCCTCAGCGACACCACTACCCACAGCACTCTATTAGTGGAGTGATCATTATGTGCAATATGATCACTCAAAGTGATCAAAGTGGGTAAAGAACTTCAGGGTAAGAAGGTAATGACATGCTCATCTCTGGAGCCAATTCCCACAGATTCTTAAGAAACATCAAGTTTGTTGCAGATCACAAGAAAAAAAAATTCTGCTTGTGAAAGCCATGATTCGCAGAAATGTATAAATCCTGAAGGAGTCAGCATTGCTGGAAGTTTACAGCAGTTGACACTGCCAGACGGATAGACCCTAGGGAACAAAGGCTACACTCAACTTCCATGACTGCTCACATCAGTATGCTCTCCAACTAAAGCAGCTGAATTCAGATGTTACAGGAGCCCCCAAAATATGAGGATCACAGTACAAATCACAGTAGGTCTCCAGTAGAATTTGTTACATACATCTGTCCACGGGCATCTTGCAGTGCTTGCAGTTGTGGAGACTTTGTCATTATCTGCTGCACATGCTGCAGAACTTTGCCAATCAAAGAGAGCAGCCAATGCTGGAGGAAGAAGTGCAAGGAGTCCTAGAGGCTGAGGGCCATGAGGTTTTGTCCAGAGACCAGCAGCATGGAGAAGGGTTGGTGGAAGGTGATACCCCTACTCAGCAACTACAGCCTCTTCTTCCAGCTGAGTGGAAGACGTATGTATTGGTTATGAGGGATTCCCAACTAAGAAGTGATTTTCATAAGCAAACTGCAAAAGCACAGTCCCCTATGCAAACCGTGACCACATCAATATGGTCCACCAATAACCAGCTGTGACAATTCAAACAATGCATACATTTCCCTCACATTCTTTTTTGTAGGATTATCTGCACTGAATCATCAATGAATGATTTTCCTATTCTGCAACTTAAGCAGTTCACTGAACAAAATCTCTATTTCTTCATGAATGGCATCTTCCTTTGCCTACAATGACCTCTGCAAAAATTACATTTTCCTCTGAATTGTGTGACCACTTTACACAACTCCTCTGACCAGTTCCACTCTTCAGGTCTAAAAACGGATTGAGATCTTGAACCCTTCCGACATCGATGCTGGCTGATAAGCATTTCAGCCACATCATCTGCAAACAATGCACAAATCAAATTGGCATTTAATGAGTAGGGAGGTGTATTTCAAGCCAATGAAGCTGACAATTATTCAGCATTGAAAAACGCCTCATGGAACTTCAACTGAGGTTCACTTTAAGCCACTGCACCAATTAATCATTTCAAGGTACACAAGAGAACAGGACTGATGAAGTATCAGTATAGAAGAACAAAGTTTCCATCAGCTAGCAATAGCTAGATCTGATCAATGTAGTGTCATGTTTTCCTACACAAACCATCAATTCTTAATAACATTCTCTCATCTAATTTGGTTTCCAAGCCCCACCCACCCTAGAGCAAATCTTTCATATCATCTCATATTCCTCTGCCTCTCACTTGACTTCCTCCAGAAGCATTGTTAGAGCAGAACACGCAGAAGAATTGCTAGGTAGTAATCAACATCCCAGTCTGAGGGATATGCAATTTTTGTCTGAATAACAAGGCAGCCACGGCATGAATTTCAATCTGTGGAATTATTGTAACAGGCACTTGGAAGATTGTGTCTCCATTGCGGACCAAAGCAGTCTACAAGGGTGATCCTGAGCTTACAGTTAGTTGTCACTTTAATTCTCCATCCTACTCCCACTCTGAGCACTCTACCTTTGGTTTCCCACACAACAAACTTCACCATCAACTCAAGGAACAAATCACAACCTTCAGGACTCAGTACAGGTTAAACAATTTCAGATGATCAGTAATTTCAGCCTTTGTACCTCACATTTCCAGCATTCAGAGTAATTTCCCGCCTCCCACTACCACCACCAACCCATTTTTACTAATCTATTCCCTATTTTTCTGATAATTTCATAGAGCCATCTAAAGTCATCATCATACAGCACAGAAACAGGCACAGCATGGCTACACAGACCATTGTTCCTATCTGTACTAGTCCCATTTATCCACAGTTGGTCCGTAGCCTTCTCTGCCTTGGTGATTCAAGTGCTTGTCTAGATGCTTCTTAAATGTTGTGAAAGTATCTGCCTTCACCACCTCCTCAGGCAACTTGTTCCAGATTGCAACCACTCTCTGTGGTGAAAAAAATCCCCTTCAGATCCTCTCTAAACCTCCTACGTCCCACCTTATGCCCTCTTGTTTTAGACACCCCCCATGAGGAAAGAAGATTCTTACTATTTACCCTATCCAACCCCCTTATAATTTTGCATGCATATATGGAATTAGGCAAATGCAGTCCTACCCAAAGAGAAGGCAAGTCAATGGTGATTTTGTTATAAGCAAAACATTATCCAAAATAGCTAAAAACTTGGCTTTAAATAAAGTTGAAACCACATTGGCAGCCTAAAATTTATCTTTATGAAGGGGAGGTTTCCTTTAAATACTGTTTGCAAAAGCTACATGCCAAATAATATTCTGAACGGTTGTAGGAAGTGATGTTTCATGCACACACCATCCAACTTATCCAAGAGTCCTGATGGAGGCACAGGCACAGAACTCACTTAAGTGATGCCTGCATTTGTTGTTGGCAGCCGCACCCTGCCAGCTCAGTGTTTGAACCATTATTGTGCAGTGCACATTCCAGCACACCATCACATTTTATCCTGGAGCAATATATTGTATCAATATTGATTTTGGACCTAGTAAATATAGAAAATGTATCTCATTTTTGTCCCCAGCATGTTTGTCTAAACTTGTGATACTCAGTACACAGCACTTTCCTCTGATTGCAAGCCTACATTGTCAATATTGTTTTCCATTTTGCCTCTGTTACTCTCAACTACTTCTTAGCCTCTGCCAAAGGGGCTGTACGCATGGGTAACAGAGGAATACAAAGTAACTCTTTCTGCAAGTGCCTCTGCTGTCCTTTAGAAACTGGCTTTCAAAACCATCGTCTAAAAGCAGACTTGAGATCAAGAAATTATTGGGATCAAATTGTAATTAACTGCTCCATAAGCATGAACCCACATTGAATCTCCAAGATAAAATAAGATATCTTTATTAGTCAAATGTATATCAAAACACACAGTGAAATGCATCTTTTTGCCACCTTCAACATTTTGCTTTAACCTTAAATTCAGCCACAAAAATGAACTAACCTCACATATTCTTTGATGGACATGTGTTGTATTGCACTTGGATATGTCATAGCTGAAAGGTTAGAAAGAAACATATGTCAACATATTAAACTGAGAAATAGATCTCGCCAAATTGTCTGACATAATTGTATTTAAATACATTGCAAGTACCGTGCAACATTTCTTCCTCTGCATGAGGAAACTTGTGCAACTTTGCATGGGTGGCCATGGCTTCCCCATTTGTAAACTATATTTGCAATTTTGATTTCAGCCAGGCCATAGGGAATCAACTTTTAAAAGCTAATCTGCACACCGCTATTCCAGCTGATGAATCTAGGTTGTAGTTTGAGTCCAGGAGAGCCCACACTTCTTCTGTGCTTTGCCAGAAGTAAGGTTTGGCAATTTCATGGTTTAAATAACCATAGAACCATAGAACAATACAGCACAATACAGGCCCTTCGGCCCACCATGTTGTGCCGAACTACACTACCCAGAATCCTGCCATTAACCTTGTACTCCGCCTCGGAGTTTGCCCTTCCAAAGTGTACCACCTCGCACTTCTCCGGATTGAACTCCATCTGCCACTTCTCAGCCCAGTTCTGCATCCTATCAATACCCCTCTGCAATCTCCTACAGTCCTCCACACTATCCACAACACCTCTGACCTTTGTGTCATCTGCAAACTTGCTAACACACCCTTCTATCCCCTCGTCCAAGTCATTAATAAATATCACAAAAGGTAGAGGTCCCAGAACCGATCCCTGTGGGACACCACTAGTCACAGCCCTCCAATCTGAATGCACCCCCCCCCACGACAACCCTCTGCTTTCTACAGGCAAGCCAATTCTGAATCCACACTGCCAAGCCTCCCCGGATCCCTTGTCCTCTGACCTTCTGAAGAAGCCTACCATGTGGAACCTTATCAAACACCTTACTAAAATCCATGTAGACCACATCTACTGCACTACCCTCATCAATCTTCCTGGTCACCTCCTCAAAGAATCCTATCAGGCTTGTGAGACATGATCTTCCCTTCACAAATCCATGCTGACTGTCCATAATCAGTCCATGAATCTCTAAATGCTCATAGATCCTATCTCTAAGAATCCTTTCCAACAGCTTACCCACCACAGATGTAAGGCTCACTGGTCTGTAGTTCCCTGGACTATCCCTACTAACTTTTTTGAATAAGGGGGCAACAGGCAACATTTGCCACCCTCCAATCCTCAGGTACCATTCCCATGGACAACGAGGACTCAAAGATCCTTGCCAATGGTTCAGCAATCTCCTTCCTCACCTCCCAGAGCAGCATGGGGAATATCCTGTCAGGCCCCACGGACTTCTGTCCTAATATTTTCTAACAACTCCAACACATCGTCTTTCTTGATATCTACATGCTCTAGAACATTCACCTTACCAACACTGTCCTCTGCATCATCAAGGCCCCTCTCCTTGGTGAATACTGAAGAGAAGTAGTCATTGAGAACCTCACCCACTTCCATAGCTTCCAGGCACATCCTCCCACCTTTGTCTCTAATCGGTCCTACCTTTACTCTCATCATCCTTCTGCTCTTCACGTACGTGAAAAAGGCCTTGAGATTTTCCTTAACCCTACTCGCCAAGGCCTTTTCATGTCCTCTTCTTGCTCTCCTCAGCCCCTTCTTAAGTTCCTTCCTTGCTACCCTATATTCCTCCTGAGCCCTTTCTGATCCTTGCTGCCTACACCTTATGTATGCTGCCTTCTTCCTCCTAACTAGTTGTTCCACCTCACTCGTCACCCATGGTTCCTTCACCCTGCCATTCTTTCTCTGCCTCACCGGGACAAATTTATCCCTAACATCCTGCAAGAGATCCCTGAACAACAACCACATCTCCATAGTACATTTCCTTCCGAAAGTGTCATCCCAATTTATACTCTCAAGTTCTCACCTTATAGCCTCATAATTTGCCTTCCCCAATTAAATATCTTCCTGTCCTCTTTGCTCCTATCCTTGTCCATGACGATGCTAAAGGTTGGGTCACTATCCCCCAAATACTCACCCACAGAGAGATCTGTCACCTGACCCGGTTCATTACCTAATACTAGATCTAATATGGCATTCCCTCTAGTCGGCCTGTCAACATACTGTGACAGGAATCCGTCCTGGACACACTTAACAAACTCTGCCCCATCTACACCTTTGGCACTAAGCAGGTGCCAGTCAATATTTGGGAAGTTGAGGTCTCCCATGATAATAACCCTGTTATTCTTGCACCTTTCCAAAATCTGCCTCCCAATCTGCACCTCAGTATCCCTGCTGCTACTGGGGGGCCTATAGAATACTCCCAGTAGAGTAACTGCTCCTTTCTCTTTCCTAACTTCCACCCATACTGACTCTAGAGAGGATCCTTCTACATTATCCACCCTTTTTGCAGCTGTAATAGTGTCCCTGACCAGTATCACCACCCCTCCTCTTCTGCCCCCCTTCCCTATCCCTTTTAAAACACTAAAATCCAGGAATATTCAATATCCATTCCTGCCCTGGTGACAGACAAGTCTCTGCAAGAGCCACAATATCATTGTGCCATGTGCTTATCCAAGCTCTCAGTTCATCACTCTTATTCCTGATACTTCTTGCATTTAAGTAAATGCACTTTAGCCCATCCACCTTTCTACTTTTATACCCTGTACTCTGCTTCTCCTTCCTCAAAGCCTCTCTACATATTAGATCTGACTTTTCCACATCTACTTCTTCCTCTGACCTACCTCTTTGATTCCCATCCCCCTCGCAAACTAGTTTAAATCTTCTCGAACCACCCTAGCAAACCTGCAAAATAAGCAAGTAACTTCTGCTGATAATGTAGAAGTTTATCACAACCAAGTAGTTTTAGAACATTTTTTTTGTTTGAAATTGCAGAGAGTCATTTCCTGTAGGAGGAATCCTTCATCACACATGTAAGTATCTTTTACTATGGTGAGTACACATTAGTTTGAGGCCCTATAAATGCATGCCCATTAATATCCTCTGGACACACTACTTCAAATTAGCCATAAAACTGAACCCCAAGAGGCTTCACATTGTGGTATCTACGTGTCACAGAAAACCAAGAACTTCAAACTGCGTAGTTTATTTGGCCTTACTGTTTTGAACCAATTCAAGCTCCTGCTTATTTTGTTCTCTGCTAATATGTTGGGCTACAAAGAACAGGATCAACAGGACCCTTTCTATGACCATCAAAATCTATTGCCTGGGGTAAACTTCCAAAGGGCTCCTGATTCTTGTTGAATCATATCCCAACTTGAGCGGCTGGCCTTTCCAATCAAGATCCATAAACAGGATTTGGCACAGATCAACCCCTCAAAATGTCTCAACTTTCCCAGGTGTATCTGTTTTCTTAGAAATTATAGATTGGAAGTGGCTCTGCTAGGAAACTTTGCTTGAATGTGCAAAGAGAGTTGATGCATTTGGAATTGGGGCTGGTGCACCAGTCAAACAGATTTGAAACACCTTGTACAAAAATGTTTAATTAATTTCTAATGAAATTAAAGTGATATATGCATGGTAACTCTAAGAAGTTCAGAAACCTCCTTTGATTCTTGTCTTGGGAGTCCTTTGTCCAATCTTTACTATGATCCCCCCCTAATTCTCCAATAGGACCAGCCAGCAAAAAATAGTGGGGAAATAAAACTATAGCAAATCAATTGAAGTTATTTCACACAGTTACTATCCCTGAATCACTGAAAAGGTGTACAAAGTAGAGGTGGGATGGAGGCGGTAGGGAAAGTAAAGGGGAGGGGAAGATCAACATGCAACACTTACCTTCTATGCCCAGCATCAAGTCATCTTCTGTGCTGCTCATCCTCCGCCTGATGCCTGATGGGCCAGAAATGAGAGTTTATCATTCCCTACCAATTTTATTCTCGGATGCAACAGTTGTTTAAATTAAGTAATGCAAACAGAGAATATTACATGCTCTTGTGATCACCTCAGGGTAAGGGAAGCATGTACAGAGTAATTTCATGCTTCTGTCTGCTGTACTTCTAATAGCCAAGTCCTCCTGTGCAAGCTTGAAATATTACTTTCCAGTTAAAAAAATATTCCTGGGACTCAGAACACTCCAAGTTAAATGAATTATTCAACAATAATTTCTTCAGGGAGGGATGGGGAATGAAAACACAGGCTAAAGATTGCTTTTAATCTTTAGCTTACATTTAAATTTTGTCCTTCTGCTTCCAGATTACCATAACTGCCTCTCTGAACTGAACTTGGGAGATTGACAAAGCTGATCCAGAATGACTGCCCGCTGGAACTTTCCCATTCCCCTTACCCGGGCAACTGTTCTTCAGAATGCAACTCTGTCATCTGAAGCAAAACAGAACATAAAATAAAGAAAGTCACTTTGAAACATAGGTTGTTAGGACAATTCATTTAATTGGGAACAGTTATTGAAATTAAAAATTAAAAATGATGGTTAAGATGTGTAAAATTGAATATATACGTGGCTAAAAATTTCATCCCAAGTGCTATTTGAATCAAATATGGCACGCGTGCATTAAAGACTAATGACATTGCTGGAATTACCATCCATCCAGTTTTGAACTTCAAGTTGAGTTGTTAAACAGAATGTGTGGAAATTCCAAAATGCACAATAAATCTCTGTTCTACACTCTAGCCTTACTTCACTGAATCCTCCAGAGGTTCTTCTGAGCCATTTATTGCTTCCTTGTGATGAGCAGTTCCTTTTCCAGTCTGGTGAGTGTATTTAAAAAGCTTAATAAGTGGAGGGCAACTGAAGGGTTAAACAGAGTGTTGAGTGGTTGATTAGAGGGAGTGAGTACTTGAGATAATTGGCAGGGACAAATATAAGGAGGAGTAAACTGATGAGTGACTAGTGAATGTGTGGCTCAGGGTAGGAGTGGAGATTTGAGGCTTTGGTGAGCTTGCTCACAGAGTGGTAAGTTTGTTTAATTTAATTCACATAGGAGTAGGTAATGAAGACAGCAGCAGTTAGGGCAGTTGAGTGCTCTGTATGTGGGAAGTCAGGGATGGCACACTTGTCCCTGATGACTACACATGTAAAAGGTACATCCAGCTGCAGCTACTGACAAACTGAGTTAGGGAACTGGAGCTGGATGAAATTTGGAGCATTTGTGAGGCAGAAATCGAAAGGAGCTTCAGGGAGATAGTCACCCCTAAAAGTCATGAGGCAAATAGCTGGGTGAATGTCAAGAGAGGGAAGGGGTATAGACAGAAAGAGCAGACCACCCCTGTGGCTTTCCCCACCAAGTATATTGTTTTGGATACTGCTGGTGGGGATGACCTACTGGGGACAAGTTGTAGTGGTTGTCTCTGGCACTGAGACTGACTCTCCAGCTCAGGAAAGATGGAAAAGAGAAGAGCAGTAGTGATAAGGGGTTTGATAGTTAAGGAGACAGATAGGAGGTTCTGTGGGATAGATTGAGAATCCTGGATGGCCTGGTGCCAGGGTCTGTGATATCTTGGATTGAGTTATTGATATTCTGAGGGAGGGTGTGCAGCCAGATGATGTGGTTCATGTAGGGACCAATGATGTGGATAAGGAAGAGGAGGTCCTGTAAAGAGTATAGTTAAGTGCAAAGTTGAAGGACAGGACCTCCAAGGTTGCAATCTCAGGATTGCTACCTGTGCCATGTGCTACTGAGGCTAGAAATAGGAAGATAATGCAGCTAAATACATGGTGCAGGAGGGAGGGCTTCATGTTTCTAGACAATTGTGCTTCCTTCAAGGGAAGGTGGGACCTGTTCTGATGGGATGGTTTGCCCCTGAACTGGAGGGGGACTAACCTACTTGTAGGTAGACTTACTAGTGCTGCTCTGGGGGTTTAAACTAGATTTGCAGGGGGAGGGGAACCAAAGTGTTAGAACAGATAGTGGAGGAGGTTAAAGGTCATGTGAGGACAGCATGTTCTGATGGAAATCAAAGGTTTGTATGTGATAGAAATGTTTTCAGGTGCATCTATTACAATGCAAGGAGTATTGTCAGTAAGGTAATTGAGCTTAGGGTGTGGATTGGCACATGGGATTATGACATTACTATTAGTGAGACTTGGTTGCAGGGGGGGCAGGACTGGCAGCTTAATGTTCTGGGGTTCTGTTTCAGATGTGATAGAGGAGGAGGAGGAATGAAAAGGGGAGGCGTAGTGTTACTAGTCAGGGAAAATATCACAGCTGTGTAGACAAGCCCTCTGGGCTGTCTCGTCTACAGACTCTGTATGGGTGGAGCTGAGGAACAGGAAAGGTGTGGCCACACTAATAGGGATGTATTATAGACTGCCCAATAGAGAACTGGAGGAACAAACCTGTAGATAGGAGACAGATGTAAGAAACAAAGTTGTAATAGTAGGGGATTTTAACATTCCATATACTGACTGGGACTCTCACACTGTGAAAGGGCTGGATGGCTTGGGGTTTGTCAAATGTGTTCAGGAAAGTTTCCTAAATCAATATATAGAGGTACCAATGAGACAATGCAATACTTGATCTCCTATTAGGGAACCAGACAGGTCAGGTGAACAAAGTATGTGTAGGATAACATTTTGGGTCCAGTGACCATAATGTCATTAGTTTCAAGTTAATTATGGATAAGGACAGATCTAGTCCCTGAGTTGGGGTTCTAAACTGGAGAAAGGCTAATTTTGTGGCAATGAGAAAGGATCTAGGAAGAGTGGATTGGGATGAGTTGTTTTCTGGCAAGGATGTGTTTAGTAAGTGAAAGGTCTTCAAAGGTGAAATTTTGGGAGTGCAGAGTTTGCATGTTCCTGCCAGGATTAAAGGCAAAGTTAACAAGCATAGGGAACCTTGGTTTTCAAGGGATATTGGTGATCTGGTTAAGAAAGGCCTATAGCAGGTATAGGCAACTAGGAACAAACAAGGTACTTGAAGAGTATAGAAAATGTAAGAAAATACTAAAGGAAATCAGGAAAGCAAAAAGACCTGAGGTTGCTTTGGCAGATAATGTGAAGGTAAACCTGAAGGGTTTCTACAAGTGTATTAAGAATAAAAGGATAAAGGGACAAAATTGGTCCCCTAGAAGATCAGTGGTCATCTATGTGGAGCCTCAGGAGATGGGGGAGATCTTAAACAGTTTTTTGCATCAGTATTTACTCAGGAAACTGGTATAGAGGATATGAAAGGATGGGTAACAAGCAGTAGTATCATGGAACATGTAGAGATTAAAGAGGAGGTGCTTGTTACCTGACAGCAAATAAAGGTAGATAAATCCCATGGGCCTGACATATTTCCTTGGACCTTGAGAGAGACTAGTGTAGAAATTGCAGAGGCCCTGGCAGATATATTTAAAATGTCCTTAGCCACAGGTGTGGTGTCAGAGGACTGGAGGGTAGCTCATGTTATCTATTTAAAGGCTCTAAAAGTAAACCAGCAAAGAGCCTGACATCAGTAGATAAATTATTGGAAGGTGTTCTGAGATCGGGTATACAGGTATTTGGACAACCAAGGGCTGATTAAGGATAGTCAGCATAGCTTTGTGTGTGGTAGATCATGTTTAACAAATCTCGTAGAGTTTTTCAAGGAGGTTACCAAGAAAGTAGATGAAGGAAAGGCTGTGGATGTTGTCTACATGGACTTTAGTAAGGCCTTTGACAAGGTCCCACATGGGAGATTAGTTCAGAAGGTTCAGTCAATGGGTATCCATAGAAAGGTTGTAAACTGGACTTTAAATTGGCTGGGTGGGGGAAGACAGTGGTGGTGGATGATTGTTTCCTCAGACTGGAGGCCTGTGACTAGTGGTGTGCCTCAGATCTGTGTTGGGTCCATTGTTTGTCTATATCAATGATCTAGATGTGGTAAATTGGATCAGCAAGTTTGCTGATGACACTAATAGATTGAAGGTGTTGTGGAGAGCGAGGAAGGCTTTCAAAGCTTGCCGAGGTATCTGGACCAAATGGAAAAATGGTCCAGAAATGGCAGATGGAATTTAATGCAGACAAGCATGAGGTGTTGCATTTTGGAAGGACAAATCAAGGGAGGACATACACAGTAAATGGTAGGGCACTGAGGAGTGCAGAGGAACAAAGGGATTTGGGAGTTCAGATACATAATTCCCTGAAAGTGGCGTCACAGGTAGACAGGGTTGTAAGGAAGGCTTTTGGCATCCTGGCATTCATAAATAAAGTATTGAGTATAGGAGTTGGGATGTTATGGTGAGGTTGTATGAGACATTGGTGAGGCCAAATTTGGAGTATTGTGTGCAGTTCTGGTCACCTAACTAGGAAGGATATCAGTAAGATTGAAAGAGTGCAGAGAAGATTTACTAGAATGTTGTCAGGTCTTCAGGAGTTGAGTTACAGGGGAAAAATTGAACAGGTTAGGACTTTATTCCTTGGACTATAGAAGAAAGAGGGGAGATTTGAGATGTTTACAAAATTGAGGGGTATAGACAGTAAATGTGAGTAGGCTCTTTCCACCTAGATTAGGAGAAGTAAGTACAAGAGGACATGGCTTTCGGGGAAAGGTTTATGGGGATAATTAGGGGGAATTTCTTCACTGGTCAGTGTGGAACAAGCTACCATCTGTGGTAAATGTGGGCTCACTCTTAATTTTTAAGAATAAATTGGATAGATACATGGATGGGAGAGGTCTGGAGGGTTACAGACTGGGTGCAGGTCAATAGGACTAGCGGAATAAAGTTTTGGGACAGACTAGATGGGCCGAATGGCCTGTTTTCTGGTTCTATAATCCCCAAATGCTCCATCTACTCTTTTGCCAACTTTGTCTCCAGCCATCCAGCTGAGTCTCCTTCCTGACCAACAATTCTAATGATACATCAAGTATCATTTCCCTCTGTCTCATTCTACAAAGGTGCACCTGTTTAAGACATGTTAGGACCCTTCTCTAACTACTTTTAAATAACTATTTAATGTATTGAGGTAGACCTTGGATATTGCTGTAGTTTTGGTAATGTTTACTTACAATGGCTATAACAAGACTTAGGAGCTCTAAACCAAGGTGTTCTAACTCACAGCAAGGACCTCCCTGTATCTAGAGCTTGCATCATGACATCACTCTTATATATTTGTAGTTCTGAGAATGAAATAATAATACTCCCATGTCCCCTGGGCTCATCTTGTTCATTTGAACCATGTCTTGCTCCTTCAAACCTCTCTTCTTGGCTATGGTGTTCTTTGACCAATTTCTGGCAAGGGTGACAGACCTCACCAGAGTTACAAACAGAAGAGTTGCCCCAGCTTTAATTATATTCAGGCCCCTACCCTTGTGACTTTTCATTCCATTTATGACTATACTGTTGTTGCTTCCCACTTTTGTAGAGAATGTGTAAGTTTCATTGCTTGAGTGTCTCTTATCCTGCTGGCATTTTTAAATGGCTCATTTCTGATTCTTCTCTTTCCATCTTCATCTCAGAGGATATGTTTGTGATAGACATTTATTACAAGCCTACAGACTCCCAGAGCTATCTTGACTACTTCTGTAACTGCTTCCTGTGGAACAGTCATTATTCTCTCAATTTCTTTGCTTCATATCTGTTGAGAAAGAGCACTTCTCCCCAAAGCTTCCAAGAGTCTTCACTTTTCCTCAAATGTGGTTTTCTCTCCTATTAATTGTCAGAGCTCAAATGTCTATTCTATTCCTTGCACTTCCACTCTCTCCTTCTGTTCTTCCATCCAGACTAAGGATAGGGTTCCCATTATCCTCGCTTCCTACTCCATCAGTCTCCACATTTGACTCTGATTTTTCACTGCCTTCAACATGATACCACCAGCAGACACATCTCCTTCTCCCCTCTTTCTCATGTTTGCAACATAGCTAAATCAACAAAGCTAAACCACAGGAATGTAGTTTCTGTGGGGTGGGGGGGGGACTTAATGTAGGTTGAACAACCATTCCTCAGAACACCTCTAGTTCAGCATCCTGCTCTCACTCTGATCTTTGTCTTTGGGCTCTTACATTGTTCCAACAAAACCTAATGTAACCTTGAGGAACAACATCTCAGCTCCTGACTTGGCATGTTGCAGCCTTCCAGACTGAATATTGAACATAATAGATAACAAGCCTTTCCAGTTTCTATCAGAACTGGCAAATTCTCATGAGAGGTCACAAACCTGAAACTTCCTTTCCATTACAGACTTGTTTTTATTTCAGATTCCCAGCACATGCAGTTTTTGTTTGCTTTTAGATTACTGTTATATTTTTAAACAGTTCCCACTCAACATCTCCAATTTGCCACAATGATCCTTCACCTTAAAAAAAAATCAACCACTGATCCTTCTGCCATTGCAAACAGCTCCAGTTGCCCCTTCCACTTCCTCTCCAAAGCTTTTGAACATACTGCAGCCTCTTAATTCTGTGTCCTAGTTTTCTGAAAAACCATCTGAATTTCTCAAGGTTTTATTCCATTCAAAAACAACTCATCAAAGGCATAACTGAAATCCATTGTAACCATTGCACATGTTTGACAACACCATCCTCCTACAATGCCTCACCACTGACTGCAGGCTGTATGGGACTGCACACACTTGATTCCATTCCAATCAAGCAGCTAGAGAATTACCTGTGGTAGTTCTCAAGAGCTCAATCCCTGCCCCATGATTCCTCATCTACAGACCAGTTCTTGTTGACAGTCAAAAGGTGCAGGTTGTTTCCTTATATGTAAACAACACACAGTAGCAATTTCACCCACACCCCTCTTCCCCCTTTTGACTCCCTGACAGTTTCTATGTCTGTTTGTCTGATATCCAGTACTCAATGAGCAGAAATTTCCTCCAAGTATTAGCAACATTGAAGTCGTCATTATGTTGTACTGATCTAAAATTCTGTTCTGCAACTACTGACTACATCCATTTTCCAGGCAATTATCTGCAAAAGACATCTATTTGCAATCTTTAACTTTGAAAGGAGTTCAGAACAACATATCAGTGCCATCACTGGACTGCCCCTTTCTTCCATAATACCAGCAGCCTCAACCTGCAGAAGTTCACCTACTGATTTAACTTTCATCCACTCTTCTGCTACCTCTAGACTTGACCATTCCAATATGCTCCTGGACAGCCTCCCTTGTTCTATTGTTTGTCAGCTTGAGGTCATCAAAGACATGCTGGCCACCTCTTACACTTGTTCACTTCACCCATTGCTCCTCCTTTTGTTGAGTAATACTGGCTCCTGATTAAGCTATATGTCTCTCAATTAGAGGGAATTAAAGGGATCAAGCAATAGAAAAGGAAATGTTTTCACTCTGTACCAGAGAACACTGCACTATTGTGCAGGAAACAAATAATCATACAAATACAATTAATACAAATGCACATAGCAGCACAGATTGTAAAGAAATCATAATGATTAAGATGCTGGACAAAGTCAGTTCTGAACCAATCCTCCAGAAACATGAATTTGAATCTCCTGATGACAGCTGGGGAAGCTGAGATCAAGTAAGTAAATAAAGTACTCAAATAACCACAACATGACTGGATTTTTATTTAAAAACAATTGGGAAAGGAAATTTGTCATCCTTACCCTGTCTAGCTCCAGATCTACCAGTGTGGTTGACCTTTAATTACCTTGTGAATAAATGGGCATTTTTACGACAACTTTCACTGTGAGGCCATGGTTCACAAGTATAGGTGTCAGGATATTACTGCTCAAATCTCCATCTACAATTTGAGTATCTTTCTGAGATTGGCTCTAGATCTGTTAACTTAAACAGTACTTTCTTTAGTGGCTTTTCTAAAAAAAAATTCATGACTTCTTTGAGTGAGCAGTGGATGTGCTGCTTTCAGATTTTGCATAGGATGGCTCTATTAAAGAAATGGAACAAACTGAGGAAGTGACTCTGCATGTACATGCTGGGTACGTCTCAGATGGAAAGTGGGAACGTTTACTAAAGTGTTTCAGAGGAACATTTCCAGATCCTTCCATAGTCTTCCCATACCCTACCTTTAGAATTTCTTACAGCTCTTCAACATGCAAAAACCCTTTATTCCAATTCTGGCTGACTGCACAACCTTGATTTTAATTGTTTCATCTGATACTCCTGAGGCCTTGCTCTTTGGAATTCCCTCTCTAGGCTCTTCCTCTCTCATCCTTTTGGATACTTCTTGCAGCTTATCCTTTTGACTGAACTTTCACTTACCAGACTCAATATCTTTCTATGAAACTTGCTGTCAAAATTTTTTTGCCCTATGAGCAACTTAAAATGTTCAACTATGGGCAAGGTAGTATATAAATGTCACTGCACCAACCATATCACAAGTTTTGCTCAGCAGAGATGCTAGGGGTTGAAATTGGTGGGGGGGGAAGGCACCTTGTTTCTAGTAGTGCCATGGTGACCAGTTGAACTTCTGCAATAAGGCATTGTGATATTGGGAACAATAGGACATAATGCACATGCAGATGGCCCTTCTGTCAACTCCAAGTTCATGACATATTTTTAAAAGGCTTTTTAGGCAATGCATGAAGTAACAGTACATTTCATTACAAATCAGCAGTCCTTCATAAATGAAGCATTGCTATATAAATACATTCAAAAAGATTTTTTTTCTATTGATAATGAAAGTTTTTGACTGTTTTTGTGGTGTCGTTATATGAACACTGTTGCTTGTGTTTATCTTGCAGTGAATGTGCTGCATTTCCATCAATTGCTTTTATTGGTTCCAACTCCAGTAGAAAATAAAATAACTCCATGATCATTGCTCCTGCTTGTTACACAATGTGGATTGTGGAAGAGGACCACACTGGATTTGGTCTTTCGAGGATCAAATAGTTTATCAAATAGTTTACCAATACACTATCTGAACTTGGGAAAAGATCACTTTAGCAATACATAAATATAATAATTTCCTTGCTTTCTGGTTTTCTACATTCCTGATATTGGAAATACAATACAATGGGAAACTTACATTTTATTTGGAGAGAATATCTGGTTTATGTTAGTCTTGGCATGAAAAACAAATTTGACTTGCAATAAAGTAGGCTGGCATTAACAATTGTGCTTCACAGGTGTTCTTAAAATTAAATAACAAAACACTAACAATCGGTCAAACAGTGAAGCTCCCACAATGGTAATTCCAAGTGTACTGTCATTACCTGCTTTCTGTGGGCTCATAGGCCTGTCTTCACTTGCAGGTGATCTGTGAAAAAGCAGAAGCACATTTGATCTTCATAAAATATTCCCTCACTGAGCCAGAAAACTTGAAACCACAACTACACACACTACAGTTTACAGGCAACCTCTGTGTTATGGCTGTTCGTGTTACGGAAATCACTATCCAAAAATTTGAGATAAGGAATAAAATTCACTCTCATGGGGTTTATGTGAGAAAAGGTAAATAAATCTACACAGATTTTATTTTCAACTCATGTTTCTTGCCATGTGCACAATTGACATGGTTTCACATTACAGAAAGTCATGATACAGGCCATTTGCTAGGAACACAACATCTCACGTAAAACTGGGATAATAACTGGGATAACCTGAATAAGAGAATGAAGCTCTCAAAAATGAAGTAATCAAATCATAAGATTAATCCTCACAACCCCAGAATACTCTGAAGGCTAAAGTTGATTGCCCCAGAAAATGGATGTAGAAAACTTTGCTCATTTCAATGACTTCAACCTTCAGACAGTAATAACCAGTGTACAAGACCAATGTCATGAATGACTGGTTCCAGTGGAGGAGGACATTGTGATTGGAGTAAGTGCTGCTTGTCATGGTTAAGACTGAAGGGAGATCTCAAATGTAAAATCGACAGAACATGTACACGGCTAAAAATTTCATCCCAAGTGCTACTTGAATCAAATATGGTGCACGCGCATTACAGATTAATGACATTGTTGGAATTCCCATCCATGACATTATTTGTATTGGGCAATGAAAAAGAGTTCAAATATTAGTCAATCAAACTAATCAATATTAATCAATTGGATGATTGATATGGGTAATGGATAAATATTTCATGGGTGTATTGCCTTACTGTGGAAAGAATACAATGGAAGTGAAGTGAAGGGTACAAAATAGCAATTTACATGCTCAATTCTGTAACCCTGTATTATACAGGTTGAAAACAACATGGAGCAGATTATGCCCAACCCTACCCTTCCATTGTTTTTGCCCCCTTGCCAAGCCTACCAATCTCGAGGGCTTGCAGTTAAGGCCACCTCACAAAGTAGAGTAGTCTGTGAGTGGTGATGGCCTCAGTTACTGGAGTCTGAGACCATGCCCTGGACCACCTGATGGTCTTTTGGTAAATCATACGGCCAGAGGCCTTTCCTATCAAAGACCGTTTAACCACTTCTGAATGTTTCTGATAATTAGAGTAATTGAAAAAGAGTTGAAGCACATTCAGAAAGAAAAACTGTGAACAAAATGCATTTATTGAATAGCGTATGTAACTGATGTAAATTAATTAAAATAAAGAGAAAACAATCCACTTATCTCTAAACTAATCTAATCCCAGTGGCCCAGCAAGTATGAGATAGACCAGAACCTGATCTTCAGCATTTTCCATACTTCCATGCTACACAGGAAGCCAAAACCACATTAAACAGCAGACGACAGTGGGTCCATTTGGAACTGCCACCCATCATGAAGTGTGATCCATCTCAATGATTACACACACTGAGGACTCTAACTTGCCCATTGTCACCAGGACAAAGTTTGGAAAGAACAAGCAGAAGATGGTTCTCACTGGGTATTCTTGCATAAAGTCTCATAGGTTTAAGAGGCAGGAAATAATCACTCACGTGCAGTTAGTGTTGAGCCAATGTTGAATACTCTGTTGCTTGTAGTCTCCTTTGGGAGCACAGGATAGGGACAGATTAAGAATACCATTCAATGCTCCTTACCTCATCCAGTCTTCGATAACAACACTCCACTACATCTAAAATAATCTGAGAGTTTTCTCCAGCATCACCCCACCCCAATTTATTTGCAAAGGAGGACAAGGAGAACTCCAGCCAACTGTATTTGACTGTGAGGTAACAGCAGCCATTCTTAAAAATACAACAACCAAGTTTTAAAATAAAAGATTGTCCAAGTGGAAGAGAATAAAGCTTGTGAAATAATGACATCTTACCTGGAGTCACAGAATCATACAGCAGGGAAACAGGCTTTTTGGCTCACTAAGTCTATGCTGATCATCGAGCACCCGTTTACACCAATACCATTTTATTCTCCTCAAGTTCCCATCAACTATCCCACATACTGGGAGCAACTTACAGTGACTAATTACCCTGCATATCTTTAGGATGTGTGAAGGAAATGGAGCACCCAGAGGAAACCCACACAACTATAGGGAGAACATGCAAGCTTCACACATTCAGCATCGGAGGTCAGCACTGAAGCCCACTTAATGGGGCTACGAGGCAGCAGGTCTAATTGTTTCACCACTGTGCCACCCTAGAGAGAATGGAATGCTATCGAGATCAATTGTATTCTTGAGCTAGGAGATGGCATTGAAAACACATAGAAGGTTGTGGACGCACACTAAAAGTAGACTAAGATCAGACATGTAGGTACTGTACAGTCAGAGTCATACAGGTATGCAGCATGGAAACAGGCCTTTCCGCCTAACTCATCCTCGCCGACCAGGGTACCCATCTGAGCTAGTCCCATTGGTCTGTGTATGACCCACATCTCTCTAAACCTTTCGTATCTATCTACCTGTTTAAACATTGTAATTTGTACCCACCTCTATCACTTCCTCTGGCAGCTCGTTCCATATACCCACCACCCTCTGTGAGAAGGTTGCTCCTCAGGACCCCTTTAAATCTTTCCACTTTCACCTTAAATCTATGCCCTCTAGCGTTAGACTCCCCTACTCTAGAAAAAGACTGTCTACCCTTTCTATGCCCGTCATGATGTAATAATCCTCTATAAGATCAGCCCTCAGCCTCCTTCATTCCAGGGACAACAGACTCAGCCTATCTAGTGTCACCTTATAACTCAAACCTTCCAATTGCAGCAACAACCTTGTGAATCTTTTCTGCACCCTCTCTAGCTTAATCACCGCCTTTCTCTGGCATGGGAACCAGAACAACACACAACACACCAAGTGTGGGCTCACCAACATGCTGTACAACTGTAACATGATGTCCCAACTCTTGTACTCAATGCCCCGACTGATGAAGGAAAGCATGCCATATTGCCTTCACCACCCAGTCTAACTGTGTTGCTGCTTTCAATGAACTATGTACTTGTACTCTTTGGTCTTTCTGTTGTGCAACCCTCCCAGAACCCCGTTATTCACTGTGCATGTCCTGCCCTGGTTTAACTTCCCAAAATGCATCACTTTGCACTTGTCCAAGTTAAATTCCATCTGCCATTCCTTTGCCCACCTTCCCAGTTGATCTAGATCCTGTTGTAGTGTTGGACAACCTTCATCACAGTCCACTATACAGCCAATTTTGGTGTCATCTGCAAATTTACTAACCATGCCAACTATATTCTCATCCAAATCATTAATACACATGACGAACAACAGTAGACCCAACACAGATCCCTGCAGCACACCATAGGTCACTGGACTCCAATCTGAAAAACAACCCTCCATTACCACCCTCTGATTCCTACCACCAAGCCAATTTTGTATCCAATTGGCTGGCTCACCCTGGATCCCATGTGATCTAACCTTCTGGACCAGCCTACTCTGCGGGACCTTGTCAAAGGCCTTGCTCAAGTTCATGTAGACAAATTATACCACCCTGACTTCACTAACCTTCTGTCAACTCTTCAAAAAAACTCAATCAAATTTAGTGCCATAGAGTAATATAGTACAGAAACAGGCCCTTTGGCCCAACTAATCCATGCCGACCAAGGTGCCCACCAAGCTAGTCTCATTTGCCCCCATATCCCTCTAAATTGTTCCTATCCATGTACCTTTCAAGTTTCATGTAAATATTGTTATTGTACCTGCCTCAACTACTTTCTCTGGCAGCTCATTCCATATACGCACCATCCTCTGTGCGAAGTAATTGCCTGTTAGGCCCCTCTCACCTTAAGTGTATGCCCTCTAGTTTTTAATTCTCTTTCCCTCCAAAAAAGGGTGTGTGCGTTCATCCTATCTATATCCCTTGTGATTTTATACACCTCTGTAAGGTCACCCTTCAGTCTCCTACATTCCAAGGAATAAAGTCTTTGCCTGCTCAACCTCTGCCTCTAAATCAATCCCTTGAATCCTGGCAACATTCTTGTAAATCGTCTTTGTTCTCTTTCCATCTTAATGAGATCTTCTTTATAACAGGATGACCAAAACTATACACAATGTACCAAATGCGGCCTCCAGGTGCACTCCAAGTGTCCTTAACAATGAAGGCCAGTGTGCCAAATGCCTTCTTCACCACCCTGTCTACCTGTGACATCATTTTCGGGGAACTATGTACCTGTACTCTTCGTTCCCTCTGTTCTACAACACTACCACTCACTGTACAAGTCCTACACTGGTTTGACTTCCCAAAATGCAACATCTTGCACTTACCTGAATTTAAATCCATTTGCCAATCCTTGGCCCCCTTACCCAGCTGATCAGGGTCCTCCCGTAATTTTTGATAACTTTCTTCACTATCTACAATACCATCTATTTTGGTTTCATCCACGCAATTACTAACCACCCTTGTACATTCTCAAATTTGTGAGACATGATTTCCCATGCTGATTATCCCTAATCAGTCCTTGCCTTTGTAAATGCAGATAGATCCTGTCTCTCATTTCCACCATTGATGTTAGGCTCACTGGCCTGTAATTCACTGTCTTGTCCTTGCAGCCCTTCTTAAATTAAGGTACAATGTTAATCACCCTCCATCTTCTGGTATATCACACATGGCTAACAAGAATTTGCCAGGGTCCTGCAATTCCTTCCCTTGCTTCCCACAGCACACTTGGTAAGACCTCAGCAACTTATCCACTTCTCTGAGCTTCAAAATCATAAAAGCTTCCTCTTTAGTAATGTCAATATGTTTCAGGATCTGACCATTCTCTTTCCTGAATTTAACTTTATTTAGTTTAATTTGGCATCATAGGTGCAGACATCATGGACCGAAGGGCCTGTTCGTGTGTTATGCTGCTCTATGTTCTCTGTTCTGTGATGTCTATGCTGACCATGCCAACCTAACTAATCCCATCTGCCTGCACAAGGTCCATATCCCTCCATTCCCTGCCTTTTCATGTCCCACCTAAATGCCTCAAACATTACATCATATCTGCCTCCACTACCTCCTCTGGCAGCGCATTTCAGGCACCGACCACTCTCTGCATAAAAAAACTTGCCTCATGAGTCTCCTTTAAATTTTCCCTCTCTCACCTTAAAGCTATTCCCTCAAACATTTGACATTTCCACCCTGGGAAAAAGATTCTGACTACCCTATCTATGCCTCTCATAATTTTATATACTTCTATCAGGTTGCCCCTCAGTCTCCAATGCTCCAGAGAAAAAATCCATGTTTGTTCAACCTCTCCTTACTACTAATCCAGGCAACATACTGGTGAACCTGTTCTGCACTCTCTCCAAAGCCTTCATTCCTTCCTGTAATGCAGTGACCAGAACTGCGCACAATACCAAATGTGGCTGCCTAACTAAATTGCAACATGACTTCCCAACTTTTATACTTAACACTCCGATCAATGAAGGCAAGCATGCCAGATGCTTTCTTTACCACCCTAACTAGTTGTGTTGCCACTTTCAGGGAATTATGGACCTGCACCTCAAGATCCACCTGGACATCAGCGCTGTTCAGGGTCCTGCTATTTACTGCATACTTTCCTCTTACATGTGGCCTCCCAAACTTCAACACTTCACACTTAAACATAGAACACAGAACATGACAGCACAGTACAGGCCCTTCGACCCACGATGTTGTGCCGACATTTTATCCTGCTCTAAGATCTATCTAACCCTTCCCCCCCCCCCCACATAGTCCTACATTTTTCTATTATTTATGTGGCTATCTAAGAGTCTCTAAAACATCCCTAATGTATCTGCCTCCACAACCTTTCCTGGTAGTGCGTTCCACACACCCACCACTCTATTTAAAAAACTTACCTCTGACATTCCCCTTATACCTTCCTCCAATCACCTTAAAATTATGGCCCCTTGTGTTAGCCATTTTCACCCTGGGAAAAAGTCTCTGACTGTCCACTCGATCTATGTCTCTTATCATCTTATGCACCTCTAATCAAGTCACTTCTCATCCTCCTTCGCTCCAAAAAGAAAAGCCCTAGCTCGCTCAGCCTATCCTCATAAGACATGTTCTCCAATCCAGACAGCATCCTGGTAAATCTCCTCTACACCCTCTCTCAAGCTTCCACATCCTTCCTATAACGAGGTGACCAGAACTGAACACAGTACTCCAAGTGTGGTCCAACCAGAGTTTTATAGAGCTGCAACATTACCTCATGGTTCTTGAACTCAATACTCCGACTAATGAAGGCCAACACATCATGCGCCTTCTTAATAACCCTATCAACATGCGCAACAACCTTGAGGGATCTATGGGTATTCCCCAAGATCCCTCTGTTCTTCCACACTGCTAATAATCCTGCCATTAAACTCGTATTCTGCCTTCAAATTCAATCTTCCAATGTGTATCACTTCACACTTTTCTGGGTGGAAATCCATCTGCCACTTCTCAGCCCAGCTTTGCATCCTATCAATGTCCTGATGTAACCTACAGCAACCTTCTACATTATCCACAACAACACCAACCTTCATGTCATCCACAAACTTACTAACCCACCCTTCCACATCCTCATCCAAGTTGTTTATAAATGATCACAAAGAGTAGGAGTCCCAACACAGATCCCTGAGGAACACCACTGGTCACCAACCTCCAGGCAGAATACACTCTGTCTAAAACCACCCTCTGTCTTCTATGGGCGAGCCAGTTCTGAATCCATACAGCCAAGTTCTCTGGATCCCATGGCTCCTGACTTTCTGAATGAACCTTCCATGAGGAACCTTATCAAATGCCTTACTAAAATCCATGTACATCACATCCACTGCTCCACCTTCAACAATGTGCTTTGTCACATCCTCAAAGAAATTAATCAGGCTCGTGAGGCATGACCTGCCCCTCATAAAGCCATGCTGATTGTCCCTAATCAGCCTATGCATCTACAAATGCCCATAAATCCTCTCTATAAGAATCTTCTCCAGTAATTTGCCCACCACTGAAGTAAGACTCACTGGTCTGTAATTCCCAGGGTTATCCCTACTCCCTTTCTTGAACAAACAAACAACATTTGCCACACTCCAAACATCTGGCACTGCTCACGTGGCCAGTGAGGACGCAAAGATCATCACCAAAGGTGCAGCAATCTCTTCCATCGCTTCCCAAAGTAACCTTGGATATATCCCGTCCAGCCCCAGTGACTTATCTATCCTAATGTTTTTCAAAAGTTCCACCACATCCTCTTTCCTCAGGTCGACATGCCCTGGCGTATCAGCCATTGTACACCATCCTCACAAACGTTAAGGTCTCTCTCTCTGGTGAATACTGAAGCAGAGTATTCATTAAGGACCTCCCCTACCTCTTCCAACTCCAGGCCCATGTTTCCTCTTTTGCCCCTGATTGGTCCTACACTCACTCTTGTCATCCTCCTGTTCTTCATATACGTGTAGAACGCCTTGGGGTTTTCCTTGATCCTACTCGCCAAGGTCTTCTCATGCCTCCTTCTAGGTCTCCTAAGTCCATTTTTAAGCTCCCTCCCAGTTACCTTGTAACTCTCCAGACCCTGTCTGACCCTTGCTTTCTAAACCTTAGGTAAGCTTCTTTCTTCCTCTTGACAAGATGTTCTATGTCTCTTGTCAACCACAGTTCCTTCACTCTACCATCCTTATCCTGCCTCAATGGAACAAACATGTTCAGGACCCCATGCAAGTACTCCTGACACAGCCTCCACATTTCCTTTGTGCACTTCCCCAAAAACATCTGGTCTGAATTTACACTCCCAAGTTCCTGCCTAATAGCATTATAATCCCCCCTCCCCCAATTAAATACTTTCCCATATCATCTATCCCTCTCCAAGGCTGTGGTAAAGGTCAAGGAGTTACAGTCACCGTCTCCAAAATGCTCTCCCACTGAGAGTTCTGAAACTTGATCAGGCTCATTGCCTAGTACCAGGTCCAGTATGGCCTCTCCCCTAGTAGGCCTGTCCACATACTGTGTCAGGAATCCTTCCTCCACACTCCAAACAAACTCTGCCCCATCTATCCCCTTTACAATAAGGAGGTGCTAATCAATATTAGGAAAGTTGAAATCACCCATGACAACAACCTTGTTGTTTTTACACCTTTCCAAAATTTTCCTCCTGATCTGCTCCTCAGTTCTGCAGCTATTGAGGGGTCTATAGAATTACTCCCAATAGAGTGATCACTTCCTTCTTGTTTCTGGCTTCCACCCACCTGGACTCAGTAGACGATCCCTCCAGGGTGCCCTCCCTTTCTTACAGCTGTGGCACTGTCATAGAAACATAGAAAACCTATAGCAAAATTCAGGCCCTTCGGCCCACAAAGCTGTGCCGAACATGTCCCTACCTTAGAAATTACTAGGCTTACCCATAACCCTCTATTTTTCTCAGCTCCATGTACCTATCCAAAAGTTTCTTAAAAGACCCTATCATATCCGCCTCCACCACCGTTGCCGGCAGCCCATTCCACGCACTCACCACTCTCTGAGTAAAAAAATTACCCCTGACATCTCCTCTACACCTACTCCCAAGCACCTTAAACCTATGTCCTCTTGTGGCAACTATTTCGGCCCTGGGGAAAAGCCTCTGACTATCTACCCGATCAATGCCTCTCATCATCTTATATACCTCTATCAGGTCCCCTCATCCTCCGTCGCTCCAAGGAAAAAAGGCCGAGTTCCCTCAACCTGCTTTCATAAGGCATGCTCCACAATCCAGGCAGCATCCTTGTAAATCTCCTCTGCACCCTTGATCAGAAAAGCCACTCTCCCACCTCTTTTCCCTCTGTCCCTTTCCCTTTGAAACATCTAAACCCCGGAATATCCAGCAGCCATTCCTGCCCTTGCGATAGCCAAGTCTCTGCAATGGCCACCACGTCATAGTTCCATGTACTTACCCATGCTCTAAGTTCATCACCCTTGTTCCCTAGACTTCTCACATTAGACACACTTCAGCCCATCCAACCGACTGCAATTTTGCCCTTTCAACTGCCTATCCTTCGTCACAGTCTCTCTACACTCTACTTGTACACTGAATGCACCAACCACTGACCTATCACTTTGCTTCCCATCCTCATGGCAAACTAGTTTAAACCCTCCCCAACAGTTCTAGCAAACCTGTCCGCAAGAATATTGGTCCCCCTCCAGTTCAGATGTAACCCATCCCTTTTGTACAGATCATACCTTCCCCAGAAGAGTTCTCAATGATCCACAAATCTGAAACACTGCCCCCTGCATCAACTCCTCAGTCATGCATTCATCTGCCAAATCAACCTGTTCTTATCCTCACTGGCACATGGCACAGGCAGCAATCCAGAGATTACTACCCTTGAGTCCTGCTTTTCAGTTTCCTACCTAGCTCCCTAAATTCCCTCTTCAGGACCTCATCTCCTTTCCTACCTATATCATTGGTACCAATACATACCACGACTCCTGGCTGTTCACCCTACCCCTTCGGAATGCTGTGGACCCGATCTGAGACATCCCTGACCCTGGCACCTGGGAGGCAACATACCATCCGGAAGGCTCTTTCACACCCACGGAATCTCCTGTCTGCCTGCCTTACTATTGAATCCCCCATCACTATCACTCTCCTCTTCTCTCCCCTGCCCTTCTGCGCCAGTGCCAGAGACCTGGTCACTGTGGCTTTCCCCTGGTAGCTCGTCCCCCCCAATAGTATCCAAAGCAGTATACCTGTTATTCAGGGGAATGGCCACAGGAGTACTCTGCACTACCTGCCTATTCCCCTTCCTTCTCTTGACAGTCACCCATCTACCTGCCTCCTGCAGCTTAGGAGTGACTGCCTCCCTGTGGCTCTTATCTACGAACTCCCTGTTTCCTGTAGGAGCCAAAGGTCATTCAGCTGCAGCTCCACTTCCCTAACACGGTCTGTAAGGAGCTGCAGCTGGATGCACCTCATGCAGATGCAGTTATCAGGGAGACTGGATGTCTCCCAGAACTCCCACAAGATGAACACACCACTGGCCCTGGAGCCATTCTAATTACTCCAGCCTGGGACTAAAGGAAAACTGAAAGACAGAAAGGAAGAAAGAAACTTATCAAAGACTTACCTTAGCCTCCGCCTCCTCTCGCCAAAGCCTCTCAAGCCAAAGCTTCAGGTGCTCCACTGTAACTCTCGTCCAGATTAAACTCCATCTCCCATTTCTCTGTCCACTTTTCCAACAGGTCTATATCCCGCTAAATCCTTTGACAACTTTCTTCACAAGTCCAATAATTTTTGTGTCAACTGCAACCTTACTAACCAGCCCGCTTACATTTTTATCCAAATCATATACATTACAAAGCACAGAGGTCCCAGCACTGATCTTTGCAGAACACCACTGGTCACAGATCTCCAGTCAGAATAACAACTCTCCACCATTACCGTCTGTTTTCTATGGCCAAACCAATTTTGAATTCATTCATCTCCATGGATCCCATATGCCTTAATCTTCTGGATCAGCTTACTATGAAGGACCTTGTCAAAATCTTCACTAAAGTCCATGCAGACAACTTCCACTGCCCTACCCTCATTGATAATTTTCATCACCTCCTCAAAAAACCCAGTCAGGTTTGTAAGACATGACCTCCCGCGTTCATAGCCATGCTGACTATCCCAAATAAGTCTATGCTTTTCCAGATGCAAGAAGGCTCTTTCACTCAGAATCTTCACCGGTTCTGGTTTGTCTCTATTGCCCTTCTTAAATAGAGGAACAACATTGGCCATTCTCCAATCCTCTGGGACCTCGCTTGTGGCTAAAAAGGAAACAAAGATCTCTGTCAAGGCCCCAGCAATGTCCGCTCTTGCCTCTCTCAATAAATTGGGATAGATCCCATCAGGCCCTGGGGACTTATCTACCATAATATTTTTAAAGAGCCCCAACACCTTCTCCTCTTTGATATCAACATGCCCTGGAATATTGACATACCGTTCCCTGATTTCGCTGTCCTCCACGCCCTTCTCCTTGGTGAATACCGACACGAAGTATTCATTTAGTACCTCGCACACTTCCTCTGCTTCCAGGCATAAATTCCTTCCTTTGTCCTTGAGTGGTCCTACCCTCTCCCTAGTTACCTAGATCTTGTGCTGATCAGCTGGCAGAAGTATTTGCGGACATATTCAACCTCTCTGTGTCTCAATCTCAGGTTCCCTCCTGTTTTAAGAAGACCACTATCATCCCGGTACCAAAGAAAAGCAAGGTAATATGCTTCAATGACTACTGACCAGTGGCTCTGACATCCATCATCATGAAGTGCTTTGAGTCATGGCATGCATCAACTCCAGCCTACCAGACAACCTGGACCCATTGTAATTCACCTATCGGCGAAACAGGTCTATAGCGGATGCCATCTCCCTAGCCCTACACTCAGCTTTGGAGCATCTGGACAGTAAAGACTCCTATGTTAGACTATTGTTTATTGACTACAGCTCCGCCTTCAATACAATAATTCCAAGCAAGCTTGTCGCCAAACTCCGAGACCTAGGACTCAACACCTCCCTCTGTAACTGGATCCTTGACTTTCTAACAAACAGACCACAATCAGTGAGGATAGGCAGCAATACCTCCAACACGATTATTCTCAACACTGGTGCCCCACAAGGCTGCGTCCTCAGCCCTCTACTCTACTCCCTATACACTCATGACTGTGTGGCTAGATTCTGCTCTAACTCCATCTACAAGTTCGCAGATGATACCTCCATTGTAGGCCGTATCTCAAACAGCGATGAGTCGGAGTACAGGAAGGAGATAGAGACCTTAGTGGAATGGTCTCATGACAACAACCTTTCCCTCGATGTCAACAAAAGAGCTGGTCATTGACTTCAGGAAAGGGGGCGGTGTACATGCACCTGTCTACATCAATGGTGCTGAGGTTGAGAGGGTTGAGAGCTTCAAGTTCCTGGGAGTGAACCTCACCAACAGCCTGTCCTGGTCAAGTCAGGTAGATGCCACAGCCAAGAAAGCTCACCAGCACCTCTACTTCCTCAGGAGGCTAAAGAAATTTGGTTTGTCCCCTTTGACTCTCACCAACTTTTACCAGTGCACCATGGAAGGCATCCTATCTGGATGTATCACGGCTTGGTATGGCAACTGCTCTGCCCAAGACCACAAGAAGCTGCAGAGAGTTTTGAACACAGCCCAGCGCATTACGGACACCGGTCTCCCCTCCTTGGACTCTGTCTTTACCTCTCGTTGTCTTGGTGTAGCAGCCAGCATAATCAAAGACCCCACCCACCCGGGACATTCTCTCTTTTCTCCTCTTCCATCGGGTAGAAGATACAGGAGCCTGAGGGCACGTACCACCAGACTTAAGGACAGCTTCTACCCCACTGTGATAAGACTATTGAATGGTTCCCTTATACAATGAGATGGACTATGACCTCACGATCTACCTTGTTGTGACTTTGCACCTTATTGCACTGCACTTTCTCTGTAGCTGTGACACTTTACTCTGTACTGTTATTGTTTTTACCTGTACTACTTCAATGCACTCTGTACCAACTCAATGTAACTGCACTGTGTAATGAATTGACCTGTACGATCGGTTTGTAAGACAAGCTTTTCACTGTACCTCGGTACAAGTAACAATAATAAACCAATACCAATACCCTCTTCTTTTAAGTGTATAAAATGCCTCAGGATTCTCTTCAATTTTACTCACCAAGTACATTTCAGGGCCACTTTTAACCCTCCTGATTCCCTATTTGTTCTCTCCTATTTTGCATAAGGCCCTGTCCTATTTCTTCTTCCTAAACCTTACATATGCTTCCTTTTTTTGACTAAATTTGTGACATCTCTCATCATCCAAGGTTCCTGAACCTTGCCATCCCTGACTTTCTTCCTCACAATTTTATGTTGAATTCTGAATTCTGACCAGCTGGCCTTTAACCAACTCCCACATGTTGGATCTGGACTTACCTCATAACAGCTGCTCCCAATCCACACTCCCCAGCTACTGCCTAATGACATTGCACTTAGCCTTTTCCCAATTTAGCACTTTTCTCTAAGGTCTTATCTTTATCCATCACTATCTGAAAACCCATGGAGCTGTAATCACTGTTCCCAAAATGCTCTCCCACTGAAAATCCAATTACCTGGCCAGACTCATTTCCCAATTTAAGGTCTAGTAAGGCCCCTTCTTCCTGGATGGACTATCTGCATACGGTGTCAAAAATCCTCCTGGATGCAATAAATTCTGCCCTTATCTAAGCCTCTGGTACTATTGGAATCCCGGTCAATATTGGGGAAACTAAAGTCACCCAGTACAACTACCCTGTGCTTTTATATCTATCCCTATCCGCTGACACATCTGTCCTCTTTCTCCCACTGGCTATTGAGAGGCTTAAGGTATAACACAATCATAGTGATTGCACCTTCTGTATCATTCTATTTTCAACAGGAAACAGAAATCTGTGCATATGTTAAAAGAGCTTTGAGGAAGCAAATATTCCAAGTTTACTTTAGCTCCATAATGAATCACTGATTAGCTAACCTCTTGTTTACATTCTACGTTGCATACTGTTCTATTATGGGTAAGGACATATATGATGAGGAATTCAGTCATCTATATTTTATAAGGAACAAAGTTAATCTTACACTGTTATTCGAGACAGGTTATTCAGGACAAGGACTGTACAAAACAAATTATCCATGAAAACTGATGGCAAGGACTAATTACATCAAGCAATTCATATACATGCATGTTTATTTGGACACAAGTGGTGTTACTGAGAAGGAGGCAGTTGCATCAATCAGTTTTCACCGGTGTGATTTTGAAACAATATATTTCTATATGTTTGGGAGCAATTTACAAGAGACTACAGTTAGCTTTGATTATCTGGATAGATTAGCACAAATTCCCTTTAGTGATTGCCAGGATGAATTGTGTTTAGAATCAGAGATTAAAGAAAAATATTGTGAGATGAGGTTGCAAATACAGTTGAGAGTTAAAGCTGAGGCTATGTCAGCCCATGGTTTCTTGCAGCATTTAATATTGTTTAATTTTTTTTGTAGTTCCTTCTGATATATTGTACGTTGTGTGTAGTGCTTTGTGTTATAGTGGCAGTGTTTACTTAGTTTTAATGAATTTTAAAAGGAGTCCTGGTTTGTTTTGCTGTGTGAGTCATGTCTAGGTTTACTCCACCCAGACAGGTTTAGGCAGAACTCAAAAAACAGGTTTAAAGGAGAACTACCTACAGACTAGAAATAAACAAGGCAATCATGGCTGACAAGGGAAGTCAGGGACTTCACAAAGCAAAAGAGAAGGCATAAAAAATGGCAAAGATTAGTGGGAAGCCAGAGGATCGAGAAGCCTTTAAAAGCCAACAGAGAACAACTGAAAAAGCTATAAGGGAGGAGGAGATGGAATACAAGGGTAAACTAGCCATTAACATAAAAGAAGACTGCAAATTTTTTTTCAGATACATAAAGGGTGAGAGAGAGGCAAGAGTGTACATTGGACCACTTGAAAATGATGCTGGAGAAGTAGTAATGGGGAACAGGAAAATGGTGGAGGAGATAAATAAGTACTTTGCGTCAGTCTTCGAAGTGGAAGACACCAGCAACATGCCAGAAATTCAAGACAGTCAGGGGGCAAAGGTGACTGTAATGGCCATTACGGATGAGAAGGTGCTGGGGAAGCTGAAATTTCAGAGTACTGAAAGTGGATAAATCACCTGGACCAGATGGACTACACCCCAGAGTTCTGAAAGAGGTAGCTGAAGAGATTGTGGAGACATTAGCAGTGATCTTTCAAGAATCACTGGAGTCAAGGAGGGTCCTAGAAGACTGGAAAATTGCAAATGTGACACCACTGTTTCAAAAGGGGGGAGGCAAAAGACAGGAAATTATAGGCCAGTTAACCTGACCTCAGTGGTTGGAAGATTTTAAAGTCCATTATTAAGGATGAAATTTCAGAGTCCTTGAAAGTATATGATAAAATAGCACTGTCAGCATGGTGCCTGACTTCGTCAGGGGAGACCTTGCATGACAAATCTGTTAGAATTCTTTGAGGAGGTAAGAAGCATGTTAGACAAAGGAGAGTTAGTAGATGTTATTTACTTAAATTTTCAGAAAGCCTTTGACAAGGTGCACACACAAGGCTGCTGAACAAAATAAGAGCCAGTGATGTTAGAGGCAAGGTACTAGTATGGAGAGAAGATTGGCTGACTGGCAGAAGTCGGAGAGTGGGGACAATGGGGTCCTTTTCAGGATGGCTGCCGGTGACTAGTGGAGTTCCACAAGGGTCAGTGGAACTGCAACTTTTCACTTTATGCATTAATGATCTGGATGAAGGAACTGATGGCGGTGTGGCCAAGCTTGCAGACGATACCAAGATAGGTGGAGGGGCAGGTAGTGTTGTGGGGGCAAGGAGTCTGCAGAAGGACATGGACAGGTTGGGAGAGTGGGCAAAGAAGTAGCAGATGGAATAGTGTAGGGAAGTGTGGGGTTATGCACCTTGGTAGGAAGAATAAAGGTGTAGACTATTTTTTAAATGGGGAGAAAATTCAGAAGTCAGGGGTGCAAAGGGACTTGGGAGTCCTAGTTCAGGATTCCCTCAAGGTTAACTTGCAAGTTGAGTCAGTAGTAAAGAAGGCAAATGCAATGTTAGCATTCATTTCGAGAGGACTGGAGTATAAAAGCAAGAATACATTGCTAAGGCTTTATAAGTTGTTGGTCAGACTGCATTTGGAATATTGTGTTAGTTTTACTCACCCTGCTATAAGAAAGATGCCATTAAGCTACAAAGAGTGCAGAGGAGATTTACGAGGATGTTGCCGGGACTCGAGGGACTGAGTTATAAAGAGAGGTTGAGAGGGTTGGGACTTCTTTCATTGGAGCATAGGTGACTGAGAAGTGATCTTATGGAGGTGTATAAAATCATGAGGGGCATAGATAGGGTGAAACAGGGAATTGAGAACTAGAGGACATAGGTTTAAGGTGAGGGGACAGATTTAATAGGAACCCGAGGGGCACATTTTTCGCCCAGAGGGTGATCAGTATATGGAAGATTTAAAGGGATTTGGGCCAAATGCTGGCAAATGGAACTAACTTAAATGGGAACCTTGGTCAGTATGTACGAGTTGGGCCGAAGGTCCTGTTTCCGTGCTGTATGACTCTATGACTAATAGACCATTGAGGAGGCAAACCAACCAAGGAAGCCAGCCAATAGACCAAATCTGTACTGGCGCAAAAAAACAAACTGCTAGAGGAACTTATCAGGTCAAGCAGCCTCTGTGGTGGTAAAGGGGATGGTCGACATTTCGGGTTGAGACCCTGCATCAGGACTGAGAGTGTAGAGGGCAGCTACCCAGTACAAAGAGGTGAGAGAAGGGTAGGTGATTGATAGAATCAGAAGAAGTTGGTGATGATAAGCAGAACATTGAATTTGACTATTTCAGGTAGCCCACCCATTATACATCGCCAGTACAGATTCCAGTATCTTCAGCCCCTTGTGTCTTGAATCTGTATTGGCTATTTATAACTGTGAAAGTGTTTATACATTTTCCCAAAAGAGGGAAAGCAGTATGGTGTATTTGTATATTTACAAATTTAAATAAGCCATAGAAATAAGTCATAGAAGTCATAAGCACAAATGTTCAGCACAGAATGTATCTTAAGGCCCACCTCATCCATGCCAATTGTGATGCCTATTTATACAAATCTCATTTGTCCACATTAGACCCGTATCTCTCCACTCCTTTCCTATCCAATACTTGCCCAAATGTGTTTTAAATGTTGTAATAGTATTTGCCTCCGCCACCTCCTCTGGCAGCTCATTCCAAAGATTCACCACCCTCTGGGTGAAGAACTTAGCCCTCAGATCTCCTTTAAATTTCTCCCCTCTCGCCTTAAACCTGTGGTCTTTAGTTCTAGTCTCCCCTGTCCTGTGGAAAATATTGTGACTATCTATTTTGTAATTTTGTAAACCTCTATAAAGGTCACCATCAGCTTCCTACATTCCTGTGAGAACAAACCCAGCTTATCCAATCTTCCTTTATAAATGCAGCCCTCCATTCCTGTCAACATCCCAGTGAATCTCTTTGGCACTTTCTCTATTGCGACCATATCTTTCCTATTGTGTGGGGACCAGAACTGTACACAATATTCTAAGTGCGGTCTAACCAATGAGTTAGAATAAACACCTTCTTCAAAGCTGTTCTGTCCGTCAACAGATTTTGTAAGTAGAATTTATCAAGACTTCAGGAATATCATTAATACATCATATTCATCATCCTTTGTATAATGAACTTCACCATAACAGCTCTAATATTGTTTTTCATTAAATTTCATACAGTAATTTTGCCTTTGAATGATAATGCAAAATTAGCAAATAAATGAGCTGCCCAAAATACATACTTTTTCCCGATTTTCATATATTGCATTATTACTTTGCTATCGCTTTGACTGTAACCATGATATATTACTTTTCATCCTATAAACACATGTTAATTTAGTTCCATAATATTTCATTATATAATTCTAATATGTTCTTAACATTTTTCTGGGAACATTTGGAATAGAAACTGTGTAGGAACAAGTTAATTAGGTGAAAAGGTCTAAAAAGACGAATCAGAAGCTGGATCCATGAAGTGGTTTGTACACAAGGCTAAAGCCAAAAGGCAAAAAGCCTTCAGAAAAAAATATATTGTATCAAATGTGACTGACGTTCACCACTGCTAGCTAACAGAACAAAGGGGCATCATTTGTTCCATCTTCTACACATCCAAAATAGCAGAAAGAATGTGCATAACTGGAAAAATTCCATCCATTATAATAAGTAGAGAAAAACAACAATGTCCTTTACACAGGTTTGAAATAGTCTTTAGAATATTTGCTTATGCAAATGAGGCCTATCTCCAGTTTCTAATCCTCACTCTGCACCAAGGCACCCTAGACTAGAACTGACTGTGGACTGTGCATCCAAGTTGAAGATGAACTAGTTAGGATCAAGGAATTGGAAACTGTCAAAATGGCAGAGGACACAAACGTCACAGCTACAAGCATTTTTGACTGCTTTTGGGCACACAACACTGTGCACTTACAATTAATTCTGATTATTTCATATTAACCCCATTTTTAAAAATTATTTATCTCTGTTTTGCATTTGTTGGCTGTTTGGTATCAACAAAGGCCTAACCAGTTCTTCACTACCAACAGCCATTTGCCTGGCTGAACTTGTCCTACATTAAACAAGTTCCCCTTCAATGCTGATCATTCATTTTCTCTAGTTCAAAGGTGTGGCTATTGGCACTTGCATGGGCCCCAATCTACACTTATCTTTCAGTGGGATACATGGAACAGTCTTTGTCCCACTCCTCCAATTCTTTTTCTGAGGATTGCATTGGTACTGTGAGAAAGACGTGCTTAAGTTAGAGAAGGTGCAAAAAAGATTCACAAGAATCTTTCAAGAGTCATGAAATTATGTTGCAGCTTTATAAATCTCTAAGTAGGCTGCAACTGGAGTATTGCATTCATTTCTGGTCACCCCGTTATAGGACGGATGTGGAGGCTTTGGAGAGGGTGCAGAAGAGGTTTACCAGGATGCTGCCTGGATTAGAGGGCATGTGCTACAAGGATAGGCTGGACAAACTTGTGTTGTTTTCTTTAGACCAGCAGAGGGGAGATCTGATAGAAGTTTATAAGATTATGAGAAACATAGATAGAATAGACAGCCGGTATCTTTTTCCCAATTCAAAGGAGATGTGCGAGGCAAGCTTTTTATTAAACACAGCACTGCCAGGGGTGATTATGGAGGCAAAGACAATGGAGATGTTTAAGAAGCTCTTAGATAGACACATGAATGTGCAAAGAATGGAGGGATGTGGACATTGTGTAGACAGAAGGGATTAGTTTAGTTAGGTATTTAATTATTAGTTTAATTAGTTCGGCACAACATCATGGGTTAAAGGGCCTGTTCCTGTGCTGTACTGTTCTATGTTCTAAGAATGCTGCCTGGATTATAGGGCTCAAGTTATAAGGAGGTATTGGATAAATTGGGTTTGCTTTCCCCAGATCAAAGGAGGCTGAAAGGTGTCTGGCTAGAGGTATACAAATTTATGAGATAGACTAGGTAGCTAGTGTCTGTTTCCCATGGTAGGGGTGTCTAAAACTAGAGGGCAAATGTTTAAGGCAAGAGGGAGGAGGTTTCCAGGGGATCTGAAGGATAAATTTTTCACATAAGGTGTAGTTGCTATCTGGAATGAGCTGCCAGAGGAAGTGATAGAGGCAGGAATGGTTACAATATCTAAAAAGGCATCTGGACAGATACTTGAATGAGCAAGGCAAAGAGGGATATGGAATTCATGTACACATGGGATTAGTATAGACAGGCATGATTGTCAGCATTCACGTGGTGGTCTGAAAGGCCTATTTCTATACCATACAACACTATGACTCTCAGTTCCTCTGTCTCTGTCACATTTGCTCCAATGATGTGACATTCCACGTCGGTTCCCCTGAAATGTTTTCCTTCTTCCTTATCTTGGCTTCCTCTCTACTATAGCAGACAGAGCACTTGACCACATCTAATGTAATGGTATGGAAGGAGCAACCATTCAACTCTGCTAACCATTATGTACCCACTTCCCATTTCAACCTCAGCAGTACAAAGTCTTGGTTCTAGGCAAGAATCCTTTTTAATAAAAGTCATGCACATCAGACTTGGGGATTCCAGCCAGAAGTCTATCCTTCTGCTTGGAAATCTTATATTGGTAAACATCAAGGTGTTTGTGATTCAAGATAGGATTAAAACTCAAACTGCTCCAACTGCCATTGGAACAAGTTGAGTAATGCCCATTTATCCTGAAATGTACCAGTTCCTTTGAGAGTGGTGAAAATTATTTGGAAGCAAAGGAAAAAAGAAAGAATATGTTTGTGATCTGTTAAATGTCCCTGTATTTATTTAAACTTGCTTTTGGAAGATTGGTGAGTGGAAAAGAGACCATGAAATATCTTTAACTTGATACTTTGAACATTTTTAGGACTGAACAAATGAATTGCAAACTCATGGAAAATTGGTGAAATGACAGTTCTTTTCTACAGTTACACAAATCCTCATCTAAACACTACACTCTTTTGATAATTCATTTTGCATGAGTAAGCTTGCAATTCTACATTAATTCCAGAACAATGTACCAAATCTTGCAGGAGTGACACTTCC
This sequence comes from Pristis pectinata, assembly GCF_009764475.1. NCBI lineage: Eukaryota > Metazoa > Chordata > Chondrichthyes > Rhinopristiformes > Pristidae > Pristis > Pristis pectinata. The sequence continues at coordinate 54,280,866 of NC_067413.1, forward strand.
TCATAGCTGTAGCTTAGCTGATTTCCAAATTATTAGTGGTGTAGGTCATTAATATGCTCTTATTGGTGTCTTGTTAGCAATATGTATTCATTTCTTCATTATTTGCCTTCATTGTTACTCCATAATACAACTCTTACCATCTTTTGGATGATGAGTGAGAAGGAGATGTTTCTCTGCTTCTCCTGATGCATTTCTATCCATTACCATCTTTCACTTTCTCATCAGTTTTCAATTTGCTGCTTTAGGGTTGTCTAGGTTGGTGATAGCTTGCAATCTTCCAGTAATATGAAGATCTTTGATTACACCAGCTGCAAAGCATAATATAAATGATGTATTTTCTTTTGAGCTATTCCTATCAAAAAAGGATCAAATCTAGTTTCAGAGCAACTTTCTGATCACATCAACCATGTCAATGATGTTTACCCATATTTGTATTTTATGGAAGGAGCAATATCTCCATAGAATCAGTTAACAATAACCCACTCTGCAAGTTTTTCCCATCAGTTGCAAAACATAGGTCTAGTACAATTGCTATATTCAAGAAAATTGTTTCATTACATCATTACACAAGAACAAACAGTTTACCCTATTCAAGTAAACCTAGTTCTCATATTCCCTTCTGCTGTTTGCAACAGCAAATGCAAGAGTCTTCAACAGCCTTTCTTACAACTCTGCCATGACTACAGCTTGAAAGCAAGGTATGCTCGATCAATCCAGGAAACAAACAACTCTCAAGAGAAAACAAAACAATACTCTATGCTGTTGTGAAGCCATGACTACATCAAATGTACATCAAGTTTATGATCCTTGGCACCACACACAACTCCAGTCCAAAGAAGATCTCTCCATCAATGGAAAAATCTACCTTTATACACATGATCAGGCAACTTCTTGTTGCATGACAAGTACATCCTGTCACATGACATATTATTGCAATCAGCTTTAATCAAGCTATTTATTGCATTCTGGATACTTTAAAACAGACACTGGTGTGATAATGATTAACAATGTAAGTTGCACATGTCACAAAATTTTGATAAAATATCTTGAATGTACAATATTACTATTCTAAACCAATTAGAAAGTTCTCACTGCCTTCACATCATACTATATTCCACCACTTGATACTTAATGAGTAGCCCCTATTCTAGAGCATGCAACTTACAATAAAAATGTTCTCATTCTACAGAAGAAATACAAATACTTAGTACGATTAAACCTAATACTGGATAGGTAAACAAATTGAACAACAATTTTGGCTTAGATCTTGCTAACATCATTGATGATTTGTCTCTTCAGTCTTGTTTCTTCAAGGTTTCACTCTGAATACATAGAAGTTTAACCCTGTAACACCCAACATGTATTCCCTTTTCCTTCGGCAATGATTTACCCCATTTTTCTTTCCTGGGTAATATGTCCACACCTTTGCCCCTTTACAAAATATCTGTTTTTTGGTTGTCACTACTTTGCACTCTTCTAGTGATTCAGAGATTCTATGTGTATTCATTAGTCTTTGAAAGGGTGACCCTTTTGGTAGTGGTCTGTTGTTGAGATTAAACTCAGTCTGATTTTAAACTGCTAACTACCCCTTCAGAGTATGTCATGATATCAACATTTTTATGTGTTGTTTCATTAACCTATTTAGCTGTTCAATCAATCCACAGCCTTGAGGGTAATGTGAAACATGGAAGGTCAACTGAACACCATTGTCCATAGTCAAATGTTGTACTATTTGCCCTGTGAAATCTGATCCATTATCAGATTGTATTTCAATAGGTAGATTGAAATACCTACCTACCTATCATTGCACCAAAAGGTCTAAACTTTTGACAGTTCTTTGTCAATTTGCTTTCACAGTGGGATATGTCATTAAAATTCTCAGAGTGTCAGCCATTGTCAACACAGGCAGTCCCCAGGTTACAACATGGTTGCATTCCCAAGAATTGATCATAGCCCAAATAGTCTGTAAGTGAAGGATGAGCAGAAATGAACAAAAATAGTGTGTGGGAGAGAATCGCAGAAGCAGCTGTGATGGGATAGTGAGTAGGCACGGGAAGATCAGCCACCAGCTGGCCTCACTGACTCAGTGAGTGAGCAATTGTGTCTGCTCAGCACTCCCAGCTCTGCTCGATTTGACCCAGCCCCCAAATTGTGTGGCTCGATTGTGTCTGGGGGTGGGGAGAGAAGGCTCACGGAAATGCCCCATTCCCACCCGGTAATAGATGCCTGCAGCCCCACAGCAGCTGATAAATCCAACCCATCGGTCTCCTAAATACTTGTTCATATGTATGGGGTGTCCATAAGTCGGGAGTTTGTAACCTGGAGAGGACTTTTATTAATTATTTTATTTTATTATGTATTAATACCTCCTTTGTAAAAGTAAGGGTTGTACATAATCCACTTGCCATATCTGAGCAGGACCAAACCTCTTTTTATCTGGAATAGTGGTCTTCTCTGGAGAGGAAGTTGCTTAATCTTCTGATTTCTGCACAATTTCCCTGACACCTGAACGCCCAGATTTTTCATGAGCCCACAAACCTAAAAGATTTATGTTCTGCTTCCTCCATTATTTCTCAGATTTGCACAATTTGATCCACACATTGGTTCTACTGATGAGTTAAATCATCTTTCCTTGTGTGAGCATCAACATGATATACTACAATTTGCAAAATTTTTTAGCAGTTTATCTATCTCTTCCCCAAGATTCTGTCACCATAATGGCTTTCCATGCATCTCCCAGTTACTGTTCCTCCATTTGATCATCCATATTCCTTGTCCATTTGCCACAGCCCAGGAACCCATGTATATTCTAGCCACGATATTGTTCTGCTTCAGAGCTTGGCGTAGTGCCAACACCACAGTAATCAATTCAGCATGGAGTGATCATTTCTAATATCAGTTAGAATAGTCTGTGACAAGGAATTAAAAGCTGCAGCTTTCCAAACATGTTTCTTCCCAACATATTTGGCAGATCCCTCCATAAAACAAACATGTTTCTGCACTGCCATACTTACTTGTCTATATGGCAGTCCCCAGTAGACTGGAGATTGGGGTAATTCTTCTGGCACCCCTTTCACTGTGCCTCCACATGGCAAACGTGTCAAACCTTCATGTAGTCTGTTCACTCTGCCTCCATCTTTCACCACTCTAACAGCAATGTACCATTTCCATTTCACTGTAGAACCTTGCTGAGAATGACAAATCTTATTACTGGTACTATCACATTGTATCCAATTTATAATTGGAATAGCTGCCAAAGTATTAATCGCTCCTCTTCCACCATAGCTTCTGTCTCCACCAGTGCCCAAAAGCAAGCTAGTAACTCTTTTCCAAAAGAGGAATAGCTAGTTGCCAGCTCTGACAATGTACAAAAGCCCAAAGTCACCCATTTCCCAGGTTCATTTTACCATGGACTCCATGTTCTGTTCTACTCTACATTCCATGATCTACATTCCACTGATACCCGAGGATCCAGTGGGTGACTAGGCATCTTTGATGCTAAAGGTAAAGCAGTCAGAATTACTCCTTTAGCATCTTCAAAGGCCTGTTGCGCAGGTCTCCATTCAAAAGACATTTTCTTCCTTGTCACTTTATATATCAGCGGTAGCATTAAGTGGGAAGCGTGTCACTTCTAGTAATCTCGCAATCCTACAAATTTCTGTGCCTCTTCCTTGGATGTTGGCTGTGCCATATTCTGAACGTTATTTGTCACCTTCTCTGGTATTACTCTATTTCCTCCTTGAATATCCAAAAATACTACATTACTGCTTGGTCCTTGTATTTTACATGATGTAAAACTTAACTTACTATATCTCACTATGTCTCTGCAACAACAGAATGCACGACTAAGATAATAGGTGTAAAGTTGCACTCTGCTTAATTATGACACAGAGTTGGATGATGTAACTTCCCTTGAGGTAACCTCTGAAGCCTATACTGACATCCTTCCAACATGAAAGCAAATTGATCTTTTGAAGCTTGATCTAGTAAGATTGAGAAAAATGCATTTGCCAAGTCCAAAACTGCATAGTATCATTTATCTCCTTGTGAAATTCTGTCAATCAAAGTCACAATATCTGACATGGCAGCAGTTAGCAGAGGGACATATTTATTCAACTGACAATAATCTACCATCATTCTTCTGCTTCCATTCAGTTTCTTTAAAGGCCAAACTGAACTATTATAGGGAGGAACAGGTGGCCTTATTACATGCACATTTATAAATACCTCTATAGTATCAGACCCCCAGACAACTGATATTGTTTTACATTAATTACTTGAGATGGGCCTGGGACATGCAATGGTTAGACTGCACATGAATATCCCCTTCTCCATAAAAATGGATGCAGCATGCAAAAGGTGAGACTGAAATGTTAACCACTTCATCAGCCAGAATCCTGAGTATAGACATGCAGCATGGAAACACACTCTTCTGCACTGACCATCAATCACCCATTTTACACAAATCCTACGTTAATCCTTTTTTTTCTCCTCAAATTCCCATCAACTTCCCCAGATTCTACATTCACCTACAGGGGCAATTTACAGTGGCCAATTAACCTATTAGCCCCCACGTCTTTGTGATGTGGGAGGAAGCCGGAGCACCTGGAGAAAACCCACGCAGTCACACAGGAGACGCAAGAGACTGCGGATGCTGGAATCTGGAGCAACACAAAAACGCTGGAGGAACTCAGCAGGTTAAGCAGAATCTGTGGAATGTCGACTTTTCAGGTCGAGACCCTTCATCTCGACTGGGATAGGGGACAACATGCAAACTCCACACAGACAGCACCCAAAGTCAGGAATGAAACTGGGTGTCAGGTGCTGTGAAGCAGCAGCTGTACTCGGTACACCACTGTGCCTCACGTGGATGATCAGTGGCTTATTCTCTAACAAGGTACATTATAATATACAGACCCGTGCGGATGAGATCCAAGGAACTCAAAGTTTGTGTAGTTTATTCAAGGACTCTTCACAGACTGTCACAGGAATTTCCTATAAACATTGCTGCAGCCCAGGCGAACAGCGATGTTGATAGAAAGTTCCAATAAGGAGTGACAGCCTGAACTTAACAATTAATATTACATACATGTCACAATGATTAATATAAAAAACACAGACTTGTATTTATATAGCACTTTTAAAAGCTGGCAAAACATAACAAGGATTGTCACAGAAATGTTATAAAACAAAATTTGAGAACCCCTTCAGGAGAGTAGTGCAGATGACCAAAAGCTTGGTCTAAATGATACGTATTAAATACCATCTTAATGGAGTAGAGGGACTGCCTAAGAAGTCAGATCTAAGAGGCAAATATAACTAAGACTGACAAAATGCTTTCAACCATTTTAAAAAGGTTAATGGACACTGTAATCTTCAATAGTTTTCTGGTAGTGTCACCTTATCTTTCATTACCACATTTGTGGGGAAATGTGATACCAAGCTGTATTATTTAAATATTTACATATGCTAGAGGAAGATGGGTTTGTTTCAGCTTGTGAGATTCGAGTACATATTACTTGTTTCATACTTTCGCCAAACAAAAGCCCAGTCCAAGTTATGGTTTTGGACATAAATGAGCCAAGATTAGGATCACTTATACTACAAATAAATAACTCAATGGCAGGTACTGGATGCTCTACTGCATGTCTGTCACATCTCTGCCCCTGAGCACTTCCTGCTCAGTGTTTTTCTTTGTGGTTTACATTCAGGAACGCCTATTTTCACCTGGCCCTGCACTGAACTATTTTTAGTGTCTCTGAATACACAATGAATAATAAAGTATGAAAAAGCTTTTAAAAACAGAAGAACATTATTCTTTCAAATGCAAGTATATGCGACACTATGTAATAAATTCACTTTTTAATAATGCTTCCTACTTGGATAGCAATATTAAAGTTCCTCAGATGCTGCACATATGCTTCCAGCTAATACATTCCAGATTAAAACAAACCTTGCCCTATCAAACACCTTAATTCCAAACACTTCCTATCAGTTTTTCTAGTGTAACACATAATCAAATCCCCTATTACTCATGTTTTAAATCTTTTCTGAGGCTTGTTTTCCAAGTATTGACTTGCTTTCTAGTAAGACCAGAAAGAAACACAATTCTTGGTTGAGATCTACTTACTTATAATGGTTTCCCAAAACTACTTTTCAACCCTTTATTATGAAATCCAAGGAACCCTTACAGTTTCAAATCAACTTCTTGTGCCACCTTCAAAAATTTTTTGTAAATGAATTTTCACGTCATCCTGCTCCACTTAAAAGTTAGCACTAAGTTCATGCTGCCATTCATTTTTCCTTCCAAAATCTATCGCTTTGTACCTCCAGGGATGTTAATGGCTAAAGGGGCCTGCAGGAGGGAGATAAGCAGGAAAACAAAGTGCTACCATTGCTGACATTTATAGGAAAAGTTACTGGGTACAAAAATTAATAACTCTCCACACTGCATAATGGTTAATTAAGTCCAGTTAACTTCAAGTTTGCTGTCATGGGCATGCATACCCAGGGTATAGATGCCATGAAATTTGGCCTTTTGCAGCAATAGCACAGCACATTACATAAAGTTAAATTAATATATATTATACATAACTTACACAAACAAAAATAACATAGCAACATTAGTGCAAGTTGAGGGAAATACAGTCTGAGGTAAAATTAGGGCTTTTCAGGTTGGTTCAAGAACCTGGTGGCAGTGAAGAAGCTGTTGCTGCACCTTGAGGTGTGGGTCTTCATGCCCCTGTACTTCCTGCTTGTTGGCAGCAATGAGAAGAGGGCATGGATGGTGGGGGTCCTTAATGATGGATATTGCCTTCCTGAGACATCGACTTTTGTAGATGTCCATGATGGTGGGGAGACCTGTACCCATGATGGAACTGGCTGAATCCACCACCTTCTGTAGCTTCTTACATTCTTGTGCGTTGGAGTTCCCATACCAGGCCGTGATGCAACCAATCAGAATGCTTTCCACTGTGCATCTGTCGAACTTTGTCAGAGCCTTCGATGATATAGTGAATCTCCTTAAACTTTTAAGAAAGTAGAGATGCTGGCGTATCTTCTTCATGGTTGTACCTATGTGCCGGGCCAGGATAGATCCTCCGAGATGTTGTCACCCAGGAACTTGAAGCTGCTCACTCTTTCTACCACAGACCCTACAATGTGGACCTATGCGTGTTTGCCTGACTTCCATAGATGCTGCCCGACCTGCTGAGTTTCTCCAGCATTACATGTGTATTGCTCCAGATTCCAGCATCTGCAGAATCTTGTGCTCCCCTTCCTGAAGTCCACCATCAGTTCTTTGGTTTTGCTGATGTTGAGTGCAAGGTTGTTATTATGATACCACTCAACCAGTTGACCTATCTCACTCCTATACGCCTCCTCCTCACCATCCGTGATTCTGCAAATAACAGTGGTGTCATCGACGAGTTTGTAGATGGTATTGGAGCTATGCATAGCCACATAGTCGTGGGTATTAAGAGAGAAGAGCAGGGTGCTAAGCCTGCAGCCCTGAGGTGCACCTGTGTTGATGTCAGTGAGGAGGAGATGAGGTTCCTGATCCATACTGACTGTGGTCTCCCAGTTAGGAAGGCAAGGATCAAATTGCATAGGGAGGTACAGAGACCCGGGTCTTGGAGCTTGAGGATACTTTTTTAGGATACCATAGAAGCATAGAACAATACAGCACAATACAGGACCTTCGGCCCACCATGTTGTGCCGACCTTCAAACCACTCCTAAGACTATCTAACCCCTTCCTCCCACATACCCCTCTATCTTAAATTCCTCCATATGCTTATCTAACAATCTCTTGAACTTGACCAACATACCAGCCTCCACCACCATCCCAGGCAGCGCATTCCATGCACCAACCACTCTCTGGGTGAAAAACCTCACTCTGACATCTCCCTTGAACTTCCAGCCCATTACTTTAAAGCCATGCCCTCTTGTATTGAGCATTGGTGCCCTGGGAAAGAGGTGCTGGTTGTCCACTCTATCTTTTCCTCTTAATATTTTGTATACCTCTATCATGTCTCCCCTCATCCTCCTTCTCTCCAATGAGTAAAGCCCTAGCTCCCTTAGTCTCTACTCATAATCCATACTCTCTAATCCAGGCAGCATCCTGGTAAATCTCCACTGCACCCTTTCCAACGTCTCCACATCCTTCCTATAATGAGACGACTAGAACTGGACACAGTACTCTAAGTGTGGTCTAACCAGAGTTTTGTAAAGCTGCATCATTACTTCATGGCTGTTAAACTCGATCCCACGACTTATGAAAGCTAACATCCCATAAGCTTTCTTAACTACCCTATCCACCTGTGTGGCAACTTTCAGTGATCTGTGGATATGAACCTCCAGATCCCTCTGCTCCTCTACACTGCCATTTACCTTGTATTCCGCCTTGGAGTTTGTCCTTCCAAAGTGTACCACCTCACACTTCTCCAGATTGAACTCCATCTGCCACTTGTCAGCCCAGCTCTGCATCCTGTCAATATCCCTCTGTAAGCTTTGACAGCCCTCCACACTATCCACAACACCACCGATCTTTGTATCATCTGCAAACTTGCTAACCCACCTTTCCACCCCCTCATCTAAGTCATTAATAAATATCACAAAAAGTTGAGGTCCCAGAACCAATCCCTGTGGGACACCACTAGTCACAGCCTTCCAATCTGATTGCACTCCCTCCACCACAACCCTCTGCTTTCTACAGGCAAGCCAATACTGAATCCACACTGCCAAGCCTCCCCGGATCCCTTGTCCTCTGACCTTCTGAAGGAGCCTACCACGTGGAACCTTGTCAAACGCCTTACTAAAATCCATGTAGACCACATCTACTACACTACCCTCATCAATCTTTCTGGTCACCTCCTCAAAGAACCATATCAGGCTAGTGAAGCAAAATCTTCCCTTCACAAATCCATGCTGGCTTTCCCTAATCAGTCCATGATTCTCAAAATGATCGTAGATCCTATCTCTTAGAATCCTTTCTAGCAGCTTACCCACCACAGATGTAAGGCTCACTGGTCTGTAATTCCCTGGACTATCCCTACTACCTTTTTTGAATAAGGGGACAACATTCGCCACTCTCCAATCCTCTGGTACCATCCCCATGGATAATGAGGACTCAAAGATCCTAGCCAACGGTTCAGCAGTCTCCTCCCTCACCTCACGAAGCAACCTGGGGAATATTCTGTCAGGCCCCGGGGACTTATCTTGTCCTAATATTTTCTAACAACTCCAACACATCCTCTCTCTTGATATCTACATACTCTCGAACATTACCCTTACCAACACTGTCCTCAGCGTCATCAAGACCCCTCTCCTTGGTGAATACTGAAGAGAAGTATTCATTGAGAACCTCACCCACTTCCACAGCTTCCAGGCACACCTTTCCACCTTTGTCTTTAATCGGACCTACCTTTACTCTAGCCATTCTTCTGCTCTTCACGTACGAGTAAAAAGCCTTGGGATTCTCCTTAACCCTACTTGCCAAAGCCTTTTCATGTCCCCTTCTTGCTCTCCTCAGCCCCTTCCTAAGTTCCTTCCTTGCTACTCTATATTCCTCATGAGCCCTATCTGATCATTGCTGCTTACACCTTATGTATGCTGCCTTCTTCTTCCTAACTAGTTTTTCCACCTCTCTTCACCCTGCCATTCCTTCTCTGCCTCACCGGGACAAATTTATCCCTAACATCCTGCAAGAGATCCCAGAACAACAACCACATCTCCACAGTACATTTCCCTTCAAAAATGACATCCCAATTTATACTCTCAAGTTCTCACCTTATAGCCTCTTAGTTTGCCTTTCCCCAATTAAATATCCTCCCGCCCTCTTTGCTCCTATCCCTGTCCATGACAATTCTAAAGGTTATGGAGCAGTGGTCGCTGTCCCCCAGATGCTCACCCACCGATAGATCTGTCACCTGACCCGGTTCATTACCTATAACTAGATCTAATATGGCATCCCCTATAGTCGGCCTGTCAACTTACTGTGACAGGAATCCATCCTGGACACATTTAACAAACTCCGTCCCATCTAAACCTTTGGCACTAAGCAGGTGCCAATCAATATTTGGGAAGTTGAAGTCTCCCATGATAATAACCCTGTTACTTCTGCACCTTTCCAAAATCTGCCTCCCAATCCGCTCCTCAGTATCCCTACTGCTACCAGGGGCCTATAGAATACTCCCAGTAGAGTATCTGCCCTTTTCTTGTTCCTAACTTCCACCCATATTGACTCTAGAGAGTATCCTTCTACATTATCCACCCTTTCTGCAGCTGTAATAGTGTCCCTGACCAGTATCGCCACCCCTCCTCCTCTTCTGCTCCCCCCCCCATCCCTTTTAAAACACTGAAGTCCAGGAATATTCAATATCCATTTCTGCCCTGGTGTCAGCCATGTCTCTGTAATAGCCACAATATCGTAGTCCCATGTACTTATCCAAGCTCTTAGTTTATCTCCCTTATTCCTGATGCTTCTTGCATTTAAATAAATACATTTTAGCCCATCCACTTTACTACTTTTACAGCCTGTGTTCTGTTTCTCCTTCCTCAAAGCCTCTCTACCTGTTAGATCTGACTTTTCCCCATCCACTTCTTCCTCTGACCTACTCCTCCGGTTCCCATCCCCCTCGCAAACTTGTTTAAACCCTCCCAAACCACCCTAGCATACCTGGCTGCGAGGATATTGGCCCCCCTCAGGTTCAGGTGTAACTCGTCCTCTCTGTACAGGTCCCACCTTCCCCAGAAGCAATCCCAATGATCCAAAAATCTAAAACCTTCCCTCCTGCACCAACTTCTCAGCCACACATTTATCTGCCATCTCCTCCTATTCCTACCTTCACTATCGCGTGGCACCGTCAGCAATCCTGAGATTGCTACCCTTGAGGTCCTGTTCTTCAGCCTTCTGCCTAGCTCACTAAACTCACTTTTCAGGACCTCATCCCTCTTCCTACCTATGTTGTTGGTACCAACATGAACCACGACTTCTGGCTGTTCTCCCTCCGGCTCAAGAATCCTGTGGACCCGATCAGTGACATCCCAGACGCTGGAACCTGGGAGGCAACATACCATCTGGGATTCATGCTCACTGCCACAGAACCTCCTATCTGTTTCCCTGACTATCGAGTCCCCTATCACTACTGCCTTCCTCTTCTCTTCCCTTCCCTCCTGAGTAGCAGGACTGGTCCCAGTGCCAGAGACCTGGCTACTTCTGCTTGATCCCTGCAAGTCATCCCCCTCAACAGCCTCCAAAGCGGAAAACCTTTGCGAAACAAAGCGGATAAAGCGGATACCAATGCAGCCATTTTCAAGACCTACCTCCACTTACACAGGGTAATTCTACTAAATCGGAACTGTTTTCTCAATTCTGAATGATTTGTTACTGGCCATACATACATCTCATACATTTTATTCTAATGCACCTTTGGCACCCTGTAAATGTAACTTTTGGGATTTAATCAGGACAATGTAACTGGTCTGAATTAAGACTTTCCCAATAAATAGTTACAAAGTGTAACATCCTTTGTGCCAGCTCCTTGGTAATATTCTCTGATCAGTACTGCAACTTGGCTGAAGATATGCAGCCAAATTTCAAGCCACAGACAAGCAATATTCCATGAATGTATGTCAACCGTATCCTGCATGGTTGATGAAGGTGTCCTTGCTACTGAAGACATTGCATTGCTTCTGTCACTTGCTGACCCAGACATTGAGCAGACGTGCACCATTTTCATCTGGTAGATTGATGTGCAGTCCAACATGGTTGATGGAATCTAGGCAGATAGAGTTATACAGCACGGAAGTGGACCCTTCGGCCCAACTGGTCCATACTGACCAAGATGCTCATTCAAGCTCATCTCATTTGTCCATAACATTTGAAACCTTTCCTATCCATGTACGTGTCCAACTATCTTTTAAAAGTTGTTATTGTACCTGTCTCAACCACTTCCTCTGGCAGCTCATTCCACATATACAGTGGCATGCAAAAGTTTGGGCACCCATGGTCTAAATTTCTGTTACTGTGAATAGTTAAGTGAGTAAAAGATGACCTGATTTCCAAAAGGCATAAAGTTAAAGATGACACATTTCTTTAATACTTTAAGCAAGATTACTTTTTTATTTCCATCTTTTACAGTTTCAAAATAACAAAAAAACGGATAAGGGCCCGAAGCAAAAGTTTGGGCACACTGCATGGTCAGTACTTAGTAACACCCCCTTTGGCAAGTATCACAGCTTGTAAATGCTTTCTGCAGCCAGCTAAGAGTCTTTCATTTCTTGTTTGGAGGATTTTTGCCCATTCTTCCTTGCAAAAGGCTTCTAGCTCTGTGAGATTCTTGGGCCGTCTTGCATGCACTGCTCTTTTGAGGTCTATCCACAGATTTTCGATGATGTTTAGGTCGGGGGTCCGTGAGGGCCATGGCAAAACCTTCAGCTTGTGCCTCTTGAGGTAGTCCATTGTGGATTTTGAGGTGTGTTTAGGATAGTTATCCTGTTGTAGAAGCCATCCTCTTTTCATATTCAGCGTTTTTACAGATGGTGTGATGTTTGCTTCCAGAATTTGCTGGTATTTAATTGAATTCATTCTTCCCTTTACCAGTGAAATATTCCCCGTGCCACTGGCTACAACACAAGCCCAAAGCATGATCGATCCACCCCAGTGCTCAACAGTTGGAGAGGTGTTCTTTTCAGAAAATTCTGCACCCTTTTTTCTCCAAACATACCTTTGCTCATTGCGGCCAAAAAGTTCTATTTCAACTTCATCAGTCCACAGGACTTGTTTCCAAAATGCATCAGGCTTGTTTAGATGTTCCTTTGCAAACTTCTGATGCTGAATTTTGTGGTGAGGATGCAGGAAAGTTTAGAGAACTTTTGAACAGAAATTTTGACCAGGGGTGCCCAAGCCTTTGCATGCCACTGTATGTGACCCTCTGTGTAAAAATGTTGCCACTCAATTTCCAATTAAATCTCTCCCTCTCACCCTAAACCTATGTCCTCTAGTTCTTGATCCCCCAACCCTGGGAAAAAACTGTCCCCATTCACCCTATCTATGCCCCTTATGATTTCATACACATTCCTCATGATTTTATAAATGCCCCTCGTGATTTAATACATCATCACATATATATGGTGTAACAAGTTAGACGACAATGACATGTTGGATTTTGGTCCTAAAGGACTATCTGCCACCATGATTAGTAAGGAATTCATAGTGATTTCATTGGGCAGCTACTGGAAGGTAGACTGTCTTGTTCAATAAAGTGAAACACTCTAAAAATGGAGAATACTAAAGATTTATTAATCAGAAACAGAAGTATTGTTGTATTTCATCGGAAAGGTAATAAAAAATACTTGAAGACAAAAGCAGAAAAACTAATGGATGCTTAAGTTTCCAATTCATTTCCGCACCCCTCTGAAAACTGCTCGAAGTGTCTGATTCCGGAAAGAGCAACCATTCTTTCTCTCACAGTCTTGCCAAGTTCCAAAGCAGCACCTTAGGGCTTATCAAGAAGCCTTTATTATTGTTGTCCTCAGGAACATGAAAACATGAGAAAGGAGAGGAGAAATAGAAGATGACTGTTCTATGTTCTTATGATCAGGAGGTTGGAAGTCAGATGGGCAGTGGATTCCCAGAACAATGGCTCATTTTAATTAAGAGGAGTGTCATAGACATAGAGTCATACGGCACAGAAAAGGACACTTTGGCCCAACTGGTCCATGCCATCCAAGCTAGTGCCATTTGCCCCCGTTTGGCCAATAACCTTCTAAACTCTTCCTATTAATGTACCTGTCCAACTGTCTTTTAAAAGTTCTTATTGTACCTGCTTCAACCACTTCCTCTGGCAGCTCATTCCATATACATAGCACTCCCTGTGTAAAAAAGTTGCCACTCAAGTTCCAATTAAATCTTTCTCCTCTCATCTTAAACCTATGTTCTCCAGTTCTTGATTCCCCAACTCTGGGAAAAAGCCGGAGTGCCTTCACATTTTCTGTGCCCCCGATGATTTTATACACCTCTCTAAAATTCCCCTCAGTCTCCTACGCTCCAAGGAAAAAAAGTCTAGCCTGTCCAACCTCTCCCTATAACTCAGTCCCTCAAGTCCTGGCAACATCCTTGTAAATCTTTTCTGCACCCTTTTCAGTTTAATCATATCTTTCCTAAAGCAGGGTGACCAAAACTGAACACAAATGTACAGCTGGATCTTGGGGTCCAAGTCCATAGCTCCCTGAAATTGGCCACACAAGTCGATAGGGAGGTAAAGAAGGTGTATGGCATGCTTGCCTTTATTAGTTGAGGCACTGAGTTCAAGAGTCAGGAGGTTATGTTGTAGCTTTATAAAACTCTGGTTAGGCTGCATCTGGAGTATTGCATTAAATTCTGGTCATCCCATTATAAGGAAACATACTGAGGCTATGGAGAGGATGCAGAAGAAGTTTACCAGGATGCTGCCTGGATTAGAGGGCATGGGCTATAAGGGGAGGTTGGACAAACCAGGATTGTTTTTGTCTGGAGCAGTGGAGGCTGTGAGGAGACCTGATAAAAGTTTATAAAACTGTTAGAGGCATAGATCGGGTAGACAGCGTGTATCTTTTTACCAAGGTCGAAATGTCTCACACTAGAGGGCGTGCATTTAAGGTGAGGGGGGAAGTTCAAAGGACATGTGCAGAGCAAGGTCTTTTTATATATACGCAGAGAGTGGTGGGTGCCTGGATTGGGCTGCCAGGGGGGTGGTGGTGACAGAGACAATAGAGGAATTTAAGAGGCTCTTAGATTGGCACATGGAACCATAGAAAAATAGAAAAACTACAGCACAGAAAATAGGCCATTCGTCCCTTCTAGTCTGTGCTGAAACATTATTCAGCTAGTCCCATTTACCTGCCCCCAGCCCATACCCCTCCAGACTTCTCTCGTCCATGTATCTATCCAATTTACTCTTAAAAGTTAAGAGCGAGCCCGCATTTACCACATCAGACGGCAGCCCATTCCACACTCCCACCACTCTTTGAGTGAAGAAGTTCCCTCTAATATTCCACCTAAACCTTTCCCCTTTCACCCTAAAGCCATGTCTTCTCCTACTTATCTCTCCTAATCTAGGTGGAAAGAGCCTACTTGCATTAACCCTGTCTATGCCCCTCATCATTTTATAAACCTCTATCATATCTCCCCTCATTCTTCTCCGCTCCAAGGAATAAAGTCCTAACATTTTTTTTAAATTTTTTGTTTTAAATTTTATTTACAGCATGGTAACAGGCCCTTCCAGCCCAACGAGTCTGCGCCGCCAATTTTAAACCCCAAGTTAACCTACCCATACGTCTTTAGCATGTGGGAGGAAACTGGAGCACCCGGCGAAAACCCAGGCAGACAAGGGAGAACATACAAACTCCTTACAGACAGCGTCGGGAATCGAACCCCGATCGCTGGCTCTTTAATAGTGTCACGCTAACCGCTATGCTACCGTGCCGCCTCATGCTCAATCTTTCCTTATAATTCAAATCCTGAAGACCCGGCAACATTCTTGTAAATCTCCTCTGCACTCTTTCAATCTTACTGACATCCTTCCTGTAGTTCGTTGACCAGAACTGCACACAATATTCTAAATTTGGTCTCACCAATGACTTATACAACCTCACCAAAACATTCCAACTCCTATGCTCAATACCTTGATTTATAAATGCCAGGATTCCAAAAGCCTTTTTTACAACCCTGTCTACCTATGACTCTACTTTCAAGGAATTATGTATCTGAACTCCCAGATCCCTTTGTTCCTCCGCACTCCTCAGTGCCCTACCATTTACTGTGTATGTCCTCCCTTGATTTGTCCTTCCAAAATGCAACACCTCACACTTGTCTGCATTAAATTCCATCTGCCATTTTCTGGACCATTTTTCCATTTGGTCCAGATCCCTCTGCAAGCTTTGAAAGCCTTCCTCACTGTCCACTACACCTCTAATCTTAGTGTCATCCGCAAATTTACTAATCCAATTTACCACGCTATCTTCTAGATCATTGATATATACAACAAACAACAATGGCCCCAACACAGATCCCTGAGGCACACCACTAGTCACAGGCCTCCAATCTGAGAAACAACCATCCACAACCACTCTCTGTCTTCTCCCACTCAGCCAATTTCGAATCCAGTTTACAACCTTTCTATGGATACCCATTGACTGAACCTTCTGAACTCATCTCCCATGTGGGACCTTGTCAAAGGCCTTACTAAAGTCCATGTAGACAACATCCACAGCCTTATCTTCATCTACTTTCTTAGTGACCTCCTCAAAAAACTCCACAAGATTCGTTAAACACTATCTACCACGCACGAAGCCATGCTGAGTATCCTTAATCAACCCTTGGCTGTCTAAATACTTATATGTCCTATCTCTCACAACACCTTCCAATAATTTACCCACTACTGATGTCAGGCTCACTGGCCTGTAATTACCCGGTTTACTCTTCGAGCCTTTCTTAAACAATGGAACAACATGAGCTATCCTCCAGTCTTCTGGCACCGCACCCGTGGCTAAGGACATTTTAAATATATCTGCCAGGGCCCCTGCAATTTCTACACCAGTCTCTCTCAAGGTCCGAGGAAATATCTTGTCAGGCCCAGGGGACTTATCTACCTTTATTCGCTGTAAAGCATCAAGTACCTCCTCCTTTTTAATCTCTATATGTTCCATGACACTAGTGCTTGTTTCCCTTCCTTCCATATCCACGATGCCAGTTTCCTGAGCAAATACTGATGCAAAAAAACTGTTTAAGACCTCCTCCATCTCCTGAGGCTCCACGCATATACGACCACTCTGATCTTCTAGGGGACCAATTCTGTCAATTCTGGATGTGCAAAAAATGGAGAGATATGGACCATGTGCAGATAGAATGGATTAAGTGGCATAAGCTTAATTATTTTGGCAAAACATCGGAGGCCAAAAGGCCTGTTTCTGTGCTGTACTGTTCTAAGACTCCAAGTACAGCCTCACCAGCATCTTGTACAACTGCAACATAACCTCCCAACGTCTATACTCAATGCCCTGACTGATGAAGACCAGCATGCCAAAAGCCCTCTTCACCACCCTGTGACTCCACTTTCAAGGAACCATGTACCTGAACTCCAAGGTCCCTCTGTTCTCCAACACACCGAAGGGCCCTACAAGTGTTAGTAACAAAATTAAACTAAGGGGGATAGTACTTTAGGAGGGGGGCAGGAAATTAGATGACCTGCAATTTGATGGGAATAGGTTCAGCGGAGCAGAACACCAGTCTCATAGATGCAAAAAGCTCCCAGCAGATGCAGGGAGCACAGGTGATAAACAAGAGGCAAAATTCAGGACCAAGCCACGGAAACCTTTGAGGAAGTTTGAACAGTTGGCCCAACTGAGGGACGAAGCAGAAATGAGAAGTGAGAAACCAACGAGGAACATTTGAACATTTAAATAAAAAGTTCAAATTTTCAATCAAAAGTGTAGTTAAAGAGAAAATTTGACCAATTTCAAAATAAGTGTTCAGCCACCCCAAAAAAAGCAAAGTACGCAACATCCTTGCCAACCAACAAAGCAAAAAAAACCCATCAGATTATCTGATCCTCATTCATTGACATTTGTTGGAGCTTGATGCTTGTAAACTGCGGGTATTTTTTACATTGTTACAGTTATTCGGGTGAAGCACAGAAATTTACTTACAATACGATAAAATAGGAAAGTAATCTATGAAGAAGATATAGAACACACAGCACAAGAAAATAGGAGCATAAGTAGGCTATCAGGCTCCTCAAGCTTGCCTCACCATTCAACATGATCATGGCCAATCTAAGCTGGCCTCAACTCCTTTTCTGTGCCAATTCCCCCTAACATTCAATATTACTTGATTTTTCAAGAGGTTATCTATCTCCAGCTTACATATATTTATTAATCTGGCCTCCACCAGCCTCAGAGGCAGAGAATTCCAGGGATTCACTACCCTCTGAGATAAGAAATTTCTCTATATATCAGTTTTAAATTATGGTCCTCTTACCATGCACAATATCCCCTTGCTTATGACTCTCCCCTTGGATAAAACATCTCAACATCTTCCCTGTCAAGGGCCCTTAGGATCTTATATGTTTGAATAAGGTCACCTTCATTCTTCTCACCCTCACTCCAAGGAATATAGATCCAAATTGTTTATTTCTCTTGATTGGATCCCCTCATCCCAAGAACTAGCCTGGTGAATCGCCTTTGGACTGCCTCCAATACTACTACATCCTCTTTAGGTAACAGGACCAAAACTGTGCACAGCATTCCAGATTTGGCCTCACTGACACCCTGTACAACCGTAACAAAACCTCCCTATTTTTAAACTCCAACTCCTTCATAATAAAGGCCAGAATGCTGTTCACCTTCTTGTTGGCTAACTTTTTATGATACATGCACAAGAAATCTCGACGCCTTGGAACTTCACTCATTTGCAGTCTCTCTCCATTTAGATAATAAACCACCTTTTGATTCCTCTTACTAAGTGCATGACCTCACACTTCCCCACATTAAATTCCATTTGCCAGGTTTTTGCCCAATCTCTCAATCTATCTATATCCCATTGCATAATCACAATGTCGTCATCGCAACATGCCTTTCCATCAGGGAATCCATCTGGAGGAATCTCTGAATCAGTGGATGTGTGAAAGAGAGGCAGAATGCTGGTGGATGGCAGAGTTGTTACAAGAGAGGTCTTAACACAAGAAACCTAACTAAAAGCCTGATTCTGGTTTGTCCACTTCTGGTTTCATTAAGTTGAGAGACAGACTTGAGAGAAGGATCAGTTAATTAAGTTAGCTAATGAAATTATGCACCACAAGTTCTACCAGAACGTTACATTTAGTAACTGCTTGCTCACTTTTCTAGGGTTTGGTAAACTCTGCAGCTGAAGGAAAGCCAATACATTAAGGATCCTGCAAGTAAACATACATCACTGTTTGTAGCTTAGGAGCAACAGACATGTTGGAAGTTTTTTTTTAAGATCGCTTTTGACATTTTACAGAACTTTCCTTTCTGGTGTTGCACTCGTTCCCTTGGTTTTCCTATCCCTTTCAATTTGACAACTATAATCATTTCCTTCTCATGGTCACAGGTGAACTCATTTGGCAGAATGCCCAATGCTAGGAGTTATGCAAATTAAAATTTATGAAAAAATGAGTGTACAGAATTCCTGCTGCTATGAGTTTTGAACATTAAATTGCACCAAAAAATGGGAGTGTTTGACCTTTGAGGCAGAACTTGCATCAGTTGACTGATAAGTTGACTTGTATCAATGACTGTGAACTCTTGGATGATAACTACATCAAAGAATCCAAACCAGCCAGTTAGCTCCTATATTTTTGTGATGGATCAATGTTATAAGTTAATTATGAAATTCTACTTTAGGATAGAATTTGTGAACTGTTATAACATTCCTTATTTCAAGAGACTGTACTTGGTTACAGGATTAATAGAATTATTGCATCACTGATATTTGTTTGTTTAACCCAAAATGAGATTTGATATTATGATATTCTATCACTTTGAAGACCTGGGGACAATTTTGTGGAAATATGGGACAGATTTGAAAATGAGAGAAGTCTGAGATGTTTCCTATTTATGTTATCAGTGTTTTGCAAGTAGTCAGAACCAGTGAAAAAACTCTTGAAATTTTATCTCATCAAGTCCCAAACATGTAAATATTCCAAAACAAGGAAGCAAAATTAAATGGAGGAAGAGGAATGGAAATCATGGCTAAACACAACACAGTGCTTATAGTGAATCATTTTGCATCACTAACTTCCGCATGAGACCTCTGATTCTTTGTTATTTCTTCTTGAAAAGCAAAAAAAAACTGCAGATACTAGAAATCTGAAGGGTGCAGAAAATACTCGCAGGTAGGCGGCACGGTAGCATAGCGGTTAGCGCAACGCTATTACAGCGCCAGTGATCGGGGTTCGATTCCCATCGCTGTCTGTAAGGAGTTTGTACATTCTCCCATGTCTGCGTGGGTTTCCTCCGGGTGCTCCGGTTTCCTCCCACATTGCAAAGACATACGGGTAGGTTAATTTGGGTTTAAAATGGGCGGCGCGGACTCGTTGGGCCGGAAGGGCCTGTTACCACGCTGTAAATAAAGTTTTAAAAATTTAAATTTAAAGGTGAGGCAGCCTCTGTGGAAAGAGAAACTGAGCTAATCCCTTCGGTCAATGACCTTTCATCAGTATTGGGAAAAGTTAAGAATCAAACATGTTTTAAGTTACATCTCCTCCAGATATGATTAACAACCTTTCAACTTCAGTAAGCACCAAGTTGCAATGAAAAATCTACTTGAAACGTTAACTCTTTTTCCCTCTCTACAGATGCCCCTTGATCTGCTAAGTATTTACAGCATTTTATCTTTTTATTTCCTCTTGAGTTGCCGTCCTTGAACTCAAAAACTACCTTTTAAACTCATCAAAAAAATTCGTTAGTAGTTTATGAAGAAACAAACATCAGTTTTAAATTTGCTTACCGTTTTCAGCTATTTTTGCAAGCAAACAACTGCATCTCTGATTATACCATTTATTTGATAAACTGGCATAAGTTACACACTCCAACAAAATGAAAATATTGTATTCTTTGAAGTAATCAACTAATATTTTAAAGATAGCACAGGTAAAAGTGAAGTTTCAAAATTAAATGAATTTCCTATTCCGTAGTCTAAAAGCCATTACTCAGCTGCACCCAAAAGTGTTTTCTTGAAAACAATGTAGTAATATTAAGCTTACCTGGTCCAGTAAAATGGGTTTTACTGAGAAGTAAGGCAGCTACAATTTCAAAAGTGTCTGCTACTCTGCACAGCTGGTTTAGGAGCTCAGAAGGAATTAACAGAGCTTCTTCCTGCTTTTACTGAGCTTGAGTGGGTTCACAAATTCTATTGGATATTACCAGCAGCCCTGCCTACTATTCGAGATAAATTCAGGGAACTCATTTTTTTTAAAGGTGCATAACCGAGAAGTGTTTGACAACCTTTAAATTACTGTGTTCTGCACTTCATGGGCTTTCATTCAGAGATTGATAGTTAAAGAAACGAGCCCTTTGGCCCAACTTGACCGTGCTGACCGAGATACCTATCTATGCTAATCCCATTTGCCTGCATTGGACTGTATCCCTCTAAACTTTTACTATCCATGCACCTGTTCAAATGCCTTTTAAATGTACCTGCATCCACCACTTCCTCTGGCAGCTCATTCCATACACCCACCAACTTCTATGTGGATGCTCTTTAAGTCTTTCCCGCTCAACTTAAACCCAAGCCCTCTAGTTTTAGACTCCCCTGCCCTGGGAAAAAGACTGTGAATATCTACCTGACCTATAATTTTATAAAGCTTGATAAGGTCGCCCCTCAGCCTCCTTCATTCCAGGGAATACAGTCCCAGACTTTCCAATCTCTCCTTATAACTCAGGCTCTCCAGTCCAGGCAACATTCCTGTGCATCTTTTCTGCAAGGTCTCGAGCTTAATCTCATCCTTCCTATAGCGTAGCCGACAGAACTACACACAAAACTCCAAGTGCAGTCTAAGCAATGATTTGTACAACTGTAACATGATGTCCCAACTCCTGGACTCAACGCCTCAGCTGATGAAGGCAAGCATACCATACACTTTACCACTCTGAATACCTGTGTCAGCACTTTCAGTACACTTTATGTACTTGTACTCCAAGGTCTGGCTGTATAATAACAGTCCCCTGGGCTCTGCCATTCATTGTGTATGTCCTGGCCTGGTTTGCTTCTGAAAATGCATCTCTTCTCACTTGTCTGAATTAAAGTCCTTCAGCCCTTGCCCAATTTTCCAGTTGATCTAGATACTGTGGTAATCTTAGACAACCTTCTTCACTGTTCACTATTTGCAGATGACAGCACCAATTTTGGTGGCATCTTCAAACTTGTTGATGATACCACCTACATAATTTTCTAAACCATTAATATATATGAGAAAAACTAAAGGACCCAGCATTGATCCCTGTGGCATACCACTGTTACAGGTGTCCAATCTGAGAAACAGCTCTCCACTACCATCCTCTGCATCCTACCACCGTGCGGGACCTTGTTCAAGGCTTTGCTAGAGTCCATGTAGACAATGTCCACTGCCCTGCCCATCCTTTCTACTCCTATCTTTCATCCTTCCTGCTTCCCCCTCCTGGTTCATTCCTGTTTTCCTCAGTGCTGTTTTGTTCTCTTGTCTTACCCATCTCAATTTCCTCTCCTTGAACACCTCCTCCTGTTTCCCCCAATTCTCTCCACTCCCAATTTGCCAGTTTGTTTTCCTACTTAGTGTGTTCTTCCCTCCCCCTTCCTTCCCTCTGATTTTTACTATCCTATCCCTCTCTCCTGCTTTCTTCCATTCTATTTCCTTGTTTCCTACTGTCCCCGTCCTGCTTTACCCTTTCCCTCCATCCCTTCCCCACTCTTTTTCTTGCCCTCGTGCTCTACTCTTTGATTTGCTTCTTGTGTTTTCCTCTGTCCTCATCCTGTTTCCTCTCTCCTATTCTCCCCTTGTTCTTTCTTCTCTCCTGTTCACCCGCCTCCAGCCCGCCATTACTGCTCCGTCGCCTCTCCTGTTCTCCACCTTCCTCATTCCCGCCCCTGCCACACTCTCAACTTTCACTGCTGCTGTTTTCGTTCCTCCCTATCTTCCTCCTGCACCCTTTCCCCTCCTGCATTTGGTCTATTGTTCTCGCTCCTGTTTTCTGCTTTTGTTTCTCCCTCCTGTTTCCCCTCTTTGCTTTTCACTCTCCCGCATTTCATTTTCAATCCTGCTGCTCCACCCCTCCTTTATACCTCAGGCTTGTTTTCTTTCCTCTTTTTGTCCTCCGCTCTTTCCGTCCCTCTTATTTGTATTGCCCTTTCCAATCCTTCCTATTTTCTTCCTCACCTACTCACCCTTTCTCTTCTTATCCTCACTCCAGTTTTCTTCCTCCTTTACTTCCCCCTCATTAATTCATCACTCATCTTTTAACGTTTCCATTTTTCTCGCTCCTCTTTACCCCCCTCCTCCCATCCAGTCCTGTTCTCATTGTTCCTCTCTGCCTTCCCGCTCCTGTCCTCTTTTCCAGTTCCTGTGTGCCTGTTCCCTGCATTCCTCTCTCCTGCTTACCCGGTCTCCATCTCTCTCTCTCCTGCTTACCCGGTCTCCATCTCCCTCTCTCCTGCTTACCCGGTCTCCATCTCCCTCTCTCCTGCTTACCCGGTCTCCATCTCCCTCTCTCCTGCTTACCCGGTCTCCATCTCCCTCTCTCCTGCTTACCCGGTCTCCATTTCCCTCTCTCCTGCTTTTCCCTTTCTGTTTCCCTCCATCTCCTCTCCCTTACGTATGCTTGCTCCTGATTTTCTGCTCCCGATTTTCACCTTTCCCGTTTTCGAGCCCCCTCTTTCCCTCTCTCCTGCTTTGTTGCTCCCTCCTGATTTAAGAAACTCTTAGATAGGCACATGGATGAAAGAAAAGTAGTGAAGTAGAGAGGAGGATAGATAGAATATGAATAAGGTTCATGTAGGTCAGCACAACATCGTGGGCTGAAGGGCCCGCACTGTCCTGTACTGCCATCTTCCTCCTTTCTGATTTTCTGCCCCCTAGTCTCACCTGTTTTCTCCTTCCTATTTTCTTTCTGACCTACTCACCCTTTCTCTCCCCATTTTGCTTTCCTCCTTTGCTCTTTATATTCCACTCTCCTACTTTCCTCATTCCTATCCTTCCTATCATCTTTTCTTCCTTTTCTCATCAGTTCATTTTTCACTTCTCCTGTATTCCTCCTCCTATTTTGTCTCATCCTCTCCCCTCTTTTCATCCCTCCCATTTTCATCCCTCTTGTTTTGTACCCTCCATATTCCTTTGTGGAGGGTTATTAGTTGAGTTCATTCCAGACAGAGATCAATAGATTTGTGGATATTAAGGGGATCAAGAGGAATTAGGAGAATGCTGGAAAATGGTTTTGAGGTAGAAGATCAGCAATGATCCTGTTGAATGGCAGGGCAGACTCAAGAGGCTGAATGACTACTGCTATTTATACTTTTCATGTTCCCCTTTGCGCTTGTGTTCAGATAGAAGCCACCCTGAGTGCTGCAGTGGAAGTTCAAACACCAGTCATCCAAGTTTGGATGCCTCTCCTGCATGATCAATATGCAACCCAGCATATTGCAGTTTGCAGCCAACTATTGGTATTGATATCGGATTATTATTGTCACTTATACCAAGTTACAGTGAAAAACTTGTCTTGCATACCATTCGTACAGATTAATTCATTACTCAGTGCTCTGAGGTAGTACAGGGTAAAAACAATAACATAATACAGAGCAAAGTGTCACAGCTACAGGGAAGTGCATTGCAGGTAGACAATAAGGTGCAAGGTCAAACAAGGTAGTTATGAGGTCAAGAGGCCATCTCATCATATAAGGGAACCATTCAATAGTCTTATCACAGTGGGATAGAAGCTGTCCTTGAGCCTGGTGGTATGTGCCCTCAGGCTCCTGCCTGATGGGAGAGGAGAGATGAGACAATGACCCAGGTGGGTGGGTTCTTTGATTATGCTGGCTGCTTCACCAAGGCAGCGAGAGGTATAGACAGAGTCTATGGAGGCTGGTTTCCGTGATGTGCTGGGTTGTGTCCACAACTCCCCGTAGTTTTTTTGCAGTCCTGGGCAGAGCAGTTGCCATACCAAGCCGTGATGCATCCCGATAGGATGGGGTATTGATAAAAGTTGGTGAGTGTCAAAAGGGACATGCCAAATTTCTTTACCCTCCTGAGGAAGTAGAGGCTCTGGTGAGCTTTCTCGGCCTTGGTGTCTACGTGGTTGGACCAGGATGTCTCCCAGCCTCCAGGACGGCTACACCTGCACCAGGTGTGTCGAGCTGCAGCTCCGAAGGGACCGTGTTAGGGAACTGGAGATGCAGCTCAATGAACTTCGTATGGTCAGAGAGAACGAGGTGATAGAAAGGAATTATAGGCAGGTGGTCACACCGGGGTGATGGGAGTCAGGCAAGTGGGTCACAGTCAGGAGGGGGAAGGGGAAGGGGAAGAGTCAGGTGTTAAAGAATACCCCTGTGGCTGTACCCCTTGACAATAAGTACTCCTGCTTGAGTACTGTTGGGGGAGACAGCCTACTTGGGGCAAACAACAGTGGCAGTACCTCTGGCACAGAATCTGGCCCTGTGGCTCAGAAGGGTGGGGAAGGAGAGAGGAGGGCAGTAGTGATAGGGGACTCTATAGCTAGGGGGTCAGACAGGCGATTCTGTGGACGCAGGAAGGAAACTCGGATGGTAGTTTGCCTCCCAGGTGCCAGGGTCCGGGATGTTTCAGATCGCGTCCAAGATATCCTGCAGAGGGAGGGAGAACAGCCAGAGGTCGTGGTACATATTGGTACCAACGACATAGGTAGGAAAAGGGATGAGGTCCTGAAAAAAGACTATAGGGAGTTAGGAAGGAAGTTGAGAAGCAGGACCACAAAGGTAGTAATTTCAGGATTACTGCCTGTGCCACACGACAGTGAGTATAGGAATAGAATGAGGTGGAGGTTAAATGCGTGACTAAAGGATTGGAGTGAGGGGCAGGGATTCAGATTTCTGGATCATTGGGGCCTCTTTTGGGGCAGGTATGACCTGTACAAAAAGGACGGGGTGCACTTGAATCCCAGGGGGACCAATATCCTGGCGGGGAGGTTTGCTAAGGTTACTGGGGAGAGTTTAAACTAGAATTGTTGGGGGTGGGATCCAAACTGGAGAGACTGGGGAAGAGGTGTTTGGCTCTCAAATAGAGAAAGCTTGTAGTAGGTACGAGAGGGAGGATAGGCAGGTGATGGAGAAGAGACGTGCTCAGACCGATGGTTTGAGATGTGTCTATTTTAACACAAGGAGTATTGTGAACAAGGCAAATGAGCTTAGAGCTGGGATAAATACTTGGAACTGCAATGTGGTGGCCATTACAGAGACTTGGATGGCTCAGGGACAGGAATGGTTACCTCAAGTGCTGGGTTTTAGATGTTTCAGAAAGGACAGGGAGGGAGGCAAAACAGGTAGGGGAGCGGCACTGTTGATCAGAAATAGTGTCACAGCTGCAGAAAAGGTGGACGTCATGGAGGGACTGTCTATGGAGTCTCTGTGGGTGGAGGTTAGGAACAGGAAGGGGTCAATAACTTTACTGGGTGTTTTTTAATAGGCTGCCCAATAGTAACAAGGATACCGAGGAGCAGATAGGGAAGCAGATCCTAGAAAGGTGTGGTAATAACAGAGTTGTTGTGATGGGAGATTTTAATTTCCCAAATATCGATTGGCATCTCCATACAGTGAGGGATTTAGATGGGGAGGAGTTTGTTAAGTGTGTTCAGGAAGGATTCTTGACGCAATATGTAGATAAGCCTACAAGAGGAGAGGCTGTGCTTTATTTGGTATTGGGAAATGAACCTGGTCAGGCGTCAGATCTCTCAGTGGGTGAGCATTTTGGAGATAGTGATCACAATTCTATCTCCTTTACGATAGCATTGGAGAGAGATAGGAACAGACAGACTAGAAAGGTGTTTAATTGGAGTAAAGGGAATTATGATGCTCTCAGGCAGGAAATTAGAAGCTTAAATTGGGAACAAATGTTCTCAGGGAAAAGTACAGAAGAAATGTGACAAATGTTCAGGGGATATTTGGAGTTCTGCATAGGCATGTTCCAATGAGACAGGAAAGTTACGATAGGATATAGGAACCGTGGTGTACAAAGGCTATAATAAATCTCGTCAAAAGGAAAAGAAAAGCTTACAAAAGGTTCAGAGAGCTAGGTAATGTTAGAGATCTGGAAGCATATAAGGCTAAACATGAAGGAGCTTAAGAAGGAAATTAGGGGAGCCAGAAGGGGGCATGAGAAGGCCTTGGCGGACAGGATTAAGGAAAACCCCAAGGCATTCTACAAGTATCTGAAGAGCAAGAGGATAAGATGCGAAAGAATAGGACCTATCAAGTGCATCAGTGGGAAAGTGTGTATGGATCTGGAAGAAATAGCGGAGGTACTTAATGAATACTTTACGTCAGTGTTCACTATGGAAAAAGATCTGGGTGATGGTAGTGAGGACTTGCAGCAGGCTGAAAAGCTTGAGCATGTAGTTATTAAGAAAGAGGAGGTGCTGGAACTTTTGGAAAGCATCAAGTTGGATAAGTCGCAGGGACCGGATGAGATGTACGCCAAGCTACTGTGGGAGGTGAGGGAGGAGATTGCAGACCCTCTGACAATGACCTTTGCATCATCAATGGAGACGGGAGAGGTTCCAGAGGATTGGAGGGTTGCGGATGTTTTTTCCTTGTTCAAGAAAGGGAGTAGAGATAGCCCAGGAAATTATAGACCAGTGAGTCTTACTTCAGTGGTTGGTAAAGTGATGGAGAAGATACTGAGAGGTAGGATTTATGAACATTTGGAGAAGTATAATATGATTAGGAATAGTCAGCATGGCTCTGTCAAGGGCAGGTCCTGCCTTACGAGCCTGACTGAATTTTTTTAGGATGTGACTAAACACATCGATGAAGAGAGAGCAGTAGATGTTGTGTATATGGATTTCAGCAAGGCATTTGATAAAGTACCCCATACAAGGTTTATTGAGAAAGTAAGGAGGCATGGGATCCAAGGGGACATTGCATTGTGGATCCAAAACTGGCTGGCCCACAGAAGGCAAAGTGTGTTTGTTGAAAGGTCATATTCTGCATGGAGGTTGATGACCAGTGGTGTACCTCAGGGATCTGTTCTGGGACCCTTACTCTTTGTGATTTTTATAAACGACCTGGATGAGGGAGTGGAGGGATGGGTTAGTAAGATTGAGGATGACACAAAAGTTGGAGGTGTTGTGGATAGTATGGAGGGCTGTCAGAGGTTACAGCGGGACATAGATAGGATGCAAAACTGGGCTGAGAAGTGGCAGATGGAGTTCAACCCAGATAAGTGTGAAGTGGTTCATTTTGGTAGGTCAAATACGATGGCAGAGTATAGTATTAATGGTAAGGCTCTTGAAAGTGTGGAGGAACAGAGAGATCTTGGGGTCCGAGTCCATAGGACGCTCAAAGCAGCTGTACGGGTTGACTCTGTGATTAAGAAGGCATATGGTGTATTGTCCTTCATCAATCGTGGAATAGAATTTAGGAGTCGGGCAGTATTGATGCAGCTATATAGGACCCTGGTCAGACCCCACTTGTAGTACTGTGCTCAGTTCTGGTCACCTCACTACAGGAAGGATGTGGAAGCCATAGAAAGGGTGCAGAGGAAATTTACGAGGATGCTGCCTGGATTGCAGAGAATGTCTTATGAAAGCAGGTTGAGGGAACTCAGCCTTTTCTCCTTGGAGCGACGGAGGATGAGGGGGGACCTGATAGAGGTATATAAGATGCTGAGAGGCACTGATCGGGTAGATAGTCAGAGGTTTTTTCCCAGGGCTGAAATGGTGGCCACAAGAGGACATAGGTTTAAGGTGCTGGGGAGTAGATATAGAGGAGATGTCAGGGGTAAATTTTTCACTCGGAGAGTGGTGAGTGTGTGGAATGAGCTGCCGGCAACAGTAGTGGAGGAGGATACGATAGGGTCTTTTAAGAGACTGTTAGATAGGTACATGGAGCTGAGTAAAATAGAGGGCTATGGGTAAGCCTAGTAATTTCTAAGGTAGGGACATGTTCGGCACAGCTTTGTGGGCCGAAGGGCCTGAGTTGTGCTGTAGGTTTTCTATGTTCTATGTTCTAGGACAGGCTATTGGTGATCTTCACTCCTAGGAGCTTGAAGATCTCAACCTTCTCAACCTCAGCACCATTGATGTGTATGTACACTACCCCCTTTCCTGAAGTCAACGACGAGCTTTTTTGCTTTGCTGACATTGAGGGAAAGGTTGTTGTCATGACACCATGTCACTATGTCACTAAGCTCTCTCTCTCCTTCCTGTAGTCCAGCTCATCATTATTTGAGATATGGCCTACTACGGTGTTATTATCTGCAAACTTGTAGATGAAGTTAGAGCAGAATCTGGCCATGGAGTCATGAGTATATAGGGAGTAGAATAGAGGGCTGAGGATGCAGCCTTGTAGGGCATCAGTGTTGAGAATAATTGTGCTGGAGGTGTTGCTGCCTATCCTCACTGATTACGTACGGTCTGTTGGTTAGAAAGTCAAGGATCCAGTTGCAGAGGGAGGAGTTGAGCCCCAGGAATCGGAGTTTGGTGATGAGTTTGCTTGGAATTATAGTATTGAAGGCAGAGCTGTAGTCAATAAACAATAGTCTAATGTAGGTGTCTTTACTGTCCAGATGCTCCAGAGATGAGTGTTGGGCCAGGGAGATGGTGTCCACTGTAGACCTGTTTCGGCGGTAGGCAAATTGCAGTGGGTCGAGATTGTCTGGGAGGCTGGAGTTGATGCGTGCCATGACCAACGTCTCAAAGCACTTCATGATGGTGGATGTCAGAGCCATTGGTCGGTAGTCATTAAGGCACGTTATCTTGTTTTTCTTAGGTACCAGGATGATAGTGGTCTTCTTAAAACAGGTGGGAACCTCAGATTGAAGCAGGGAGAGGTTAAATATGTCTGCAAGTACCCCGCCAGCTGATCAGCACAAGATCTGAGCACTCGGCCAGGGACACCATCCAGGCCAGATGCTTTCCTCGGGGTTCACTGTCTGGAAGACTGATCTTTCGTCCTTGACGGTGACCACTAAACTCAGACTATTGTTGACAGGGTAAAAAGTTACTGCACTCTGGTAAGCTGTCTTTCAACATATTTACAGAATATCTTAAATTATGCTTGTAGAAATTAATTTGTCTCTGTGGGCTATCATTTGCCTGTCCTCTCAAAGGATGGCAGCATTAATGATCCTCACAGTCACTCTGCTGTATGCTTGCTGTTATCTGTCAGCCCATTCTGCTGCTGTGTGAGATGGTTTAGTCCCAGGCCTGCCTTCTCAGCCTACAGCTTACTGAGATCCTGTTCCAATGCCACCTGCAGCTGACACAACCATGTTAGCTGACCTACCAACAGCCAAGCTGCAACCACAGACACACAGTAAAATAGACAAGGTGGCAGGTGGAAGACTAAGATGAAGGTTATTCATAAAGGTAATTGATTGACATCATGGGCTGAAAATTGTGTCATTTTTTGGTCACCTTAATAGCATATGTGAAAGTCATATAAAGAGGGAAAACTTCAGTTGCAAGGTTCACAAAACAGTATTGCCAGGTTTCCCTGTGTAATATTATGTTGAAATTGTCTATTAGCGTGTGTGAATTGTCACAGTTGTTAGTATCTAGCTCAGCAGATGAGATCTTTGCCCTTAAAGGGACATTCACAATACAAGCCACACTCTTTCAGCTGAAGGTTGTTACTTACTGAATGGATGCTGCACTGATGGGATGAAGTGACTGAAAGAATATTTTCAGTGATCTGAGCAGGTTGGGGAAGAACAATGCCCACAGGAGGCTTGTCGTTTGCGCATGGGAGCCACAGAAACCCTTCAGGCACTCCTGGCAGATGGTTGTAATGACGTGACGCAGTCTTTGAATGCATGCATTTTAAGGAAGATTGCAACGCAGGCAAGTGCCTGTCCCTGCTCTATCTGCGCCTTTGGGCTGAAGGAAGAGTAAATAGAGTCTCCTCTCCTTCATAATGGAGTTTGGGTGGCCTCCATAATGCATCAGTAATCAGCAAATTCTGAGAACATAGAACATGGAAAAGTACAACACAGTGCGGGCCCTTCATCCCACGATGTTGTGCTGACCTACATAAACCTTATCCACATTCAATCTATCCCCCTCTACCTCACCTCCCATAATCCTCTATTTTTCATTCATCCATGTGCCTATCGAATTGTTTCAGCCCTTACTACACCCGCCCCCCACCACCTGGCAGTGCATTCCAGGCAACCACGACTCTGTGTTAAAAAACTTACCTCTGACATCCTCCCTGAACTTTCCTCCATGCACGTTAAATGGGTGACTTCTAGTATTGGCCGTTACCACCCTGGTGAAAAGATGCTGGCTGTCCACTCTGATTATGCCTCTCATAATCAAGTCCCCTCTCACCCTCCTTCGCTCCAAAGAGAAAAGCCCTAGCTCACTCAACCTTTCCTCATAAAACATGTTCTCCAATCCAGGCCGCATTCTTGCACCCTCTCTAAAGCTTCCACATCCTTCCTATAGTGTGGCAACCAGACCTGAACACAATATTCCACATATGGTCTAACCAAGGTCTTATAGAGCTGCAACATTATCTCTCTGCTCTTGAACTCAATCCCCCGTCCAATGAAGGCCAACACACCATATGCCTTTTTAACCGGCCTATCAACTTGCGCGGCAGCTTTGAGGGATCTATGTACTGAAACCCCAAGATATCTCTGTTCCTTCACACTGCTAAAAATCCTGCCGTTAACCATGTACTCTGCCTTCAAGTTAGAACTTCTGAAGTGTATCACTTCGCACTTCTCCGGATTGAAATCCATCTGCCACTTTTCTGCCCAGCTCTACATCCTGTCAATATCCCATTGTAACCTGTGACAACCTTCTGCACTATCCACCACACCACCAACCTTCATGTCATCTGCAGACTTACAAACCCACCCTTCCACTTCTTCATCCAAGTCATTATAAAAATCACAAAGAGCAGGAGTCCCAGAACAGATCCCTGCAGAACACCACTAATCACTGACCTCCAGGTAAAATACTCCCCTTCAACAACCACCCTCTGCCTTCTGTGGCCAAGCTAATTCCAAATGCACTCAACCAATTTTCCATGAATCCCATACCTCATGGCGTTCTGGATGAGACTACCATGGGGAACCTTGTCAAATGTCTTGCTAAAATCCATATATACCACATCCATAGAACCATAGAACCATAGAACGATACAGCACAATACAGGCCCTTCGGCCCACCATGTTGTGCCGACCTCCACCACTCTACCTTTAACAATCTTTCTTGTCACTTCCTCAAAAAACTCCATTAGGCTTGTGAGGCACGACCTGCTCTTCACAAAGCCATGTTTACTATCCCTTATAAGACTATGCATCTCCAAGTGCTCATAAATCGTGTCTCTAAGTATCCTCTCCAATAGCTTTCCCACCACTGACGTCAGACTAAATGGTCTATAATTCCCAGGATTATCCCTTTTACCTTCCCTGAACAATGGGAACAATGTTTGCCATCCTCCAATCCTCTGGTACCATTCCTGTGGACAGGGAGAACTCAAAGATCATTGTTAATGCTCCAGCAATCTTTTCTCTCACTTCCCATACTACCCTGGGGTATATCCTCTACGACCCCGGGGACTTATCTACCCTAATGCTTTTTAGTAGCTCCGACACTGCTTCTTTCTTAACCTCAACATGCTCTAACACATTTGCCAGTTCTACACTAACCTCCCCTTCATCTAAGTCCCTCTCCTTGGTGAGCACTGAAGCAAAATATTCATTTAGAACCTCTCCTACCTCCTTCGTCTCCAGACACATTTTGCCCCCCTTATCCCTGAGTGGTCCTACCCTCACCCTAGTCATGCCCCCTTCTAGCTCTCCTAAGTCCCTTCTTAAGCTCCTTCCTGGCTCCCTTATAGCTCTCAAAAGCCCTGACTGATTTTTGCTTCCTAAACCTTAAATAAGCTTCCTTCTTCCTCTTGACTGAACCTTCCACCTCTCTTGTTAACCATGATTCCTTCACCCTACCATCCTTTCCTTGCCTCAGTGGGACAAACCTATCTAGAACCCCATGCAAGTGGTCCCTAAACAATCTCTACATTTCTGCAGTGCATTTACCAGAGAACATCTGTACCCAATTTACATTCCCAACTTCCTGCCTAATACCATTGTAATTTGTTCTCCCCCAATTAAATACTTACCCATAATGCTTGCTCCTATCCTTGTCCATAGCTATGCTGAAGGTCAGGAAGTTGTGGTCACTATCCCCGAAATGCTCACCCACCGAGAGGTCTGTCACCTGACCAGGTTCATTGCCCAGTACCAGATCCAGGATAGCCTCTCCTCCAGTCAGCCTGTCTACATACTGTGTCAGGAATCCTTCCTGGACACACCTAACAAATTCTGCCCCATCAAAACCTTTTGCACTAAGGAGGTGCCAATCAATATTAGGGCAGTTGAAGTCACCCATGACAACGACACTGTTATTCCTGCACCTTTTCAAAATCTGCCTCCTGATCTGTTCCTCAGTGTCCCGGTGGCTATTTGGGGCTTATAGAATACTCCCAATAGAGTGATCGCTCCCTTCCTGTCTTCCACCCACACTCACTCAATAAACAATCTCTCTATGATGTCCTCCATTCCTACAGCTGTGATACTATCCCTGAATAGCAATGCCACCCCCTCACACCCCTTCTACCTCCCTCCCTATCTCTTTTGAAACATTTAAACCCCAGAACCTCAAGCAGCCACTCATGCCCTTGAGACAGCTGAGTCTCTGTAATGGCCACAACATCGTAATTTCATGCACTGATCCATGCTCTGAGTTCATCACCCTTATTCTTAACACTTCTCGCATTAAAGCAAACACATTTCAACCCATCTAACTGACTGCATTTATGCCCTATCCCCTGCCTATCCTTCCTCACATTCTCTGTACACATCACATCTACTGCTACACCAACTGATCTAACTCTAATCTGTCATTCCAGTTCCCATCCCACTGCCAACCTAGCTTAAACCCTCCCCAACAGCTCCAACAAACCTGCCCACAAGGACATTGGTCCCTCTCCAGTTCAGGTGTAACACGTCCCTTTAGTACAGGTCATACCTACCCCAGAGGACATCCCAATGGTCCACGAATCTGAACCCCTGCTCCCTGCACCAACTCTTCAGCCACTCATTAGTCTGCCATATCTTCCTATTCTTTCCCTCCCTGGCGTGTGGCACAGGCAGCAATCCAAAGATTACCACACTTGAGGTCCTGCTTTTTAGCTTCCTTTCTAACTCCCAATACTTGCTCTTCAGGACCTTATCCCTTACCTTACTTAAGTCGTTGGTGCCAATGTGCACCACAACTTCTGGCTCCTCCCCCTCTCCCTTTAGAATGCTGTGCACTTGATCTGAGACGTCCCTGACCCTGGCCCTGGAAGGCAACATACCATCCGGGAGACTCGTTCTTGTCCACAGAATCTCCTGTTTGTCCCCCTAACCAATGAATCCCCTGTCATTATCTCACTCCTCTTCTCCCCCCACCCCCCTTCCAATCTTAGTCACAGAGCCAGACTCCACACCAGGGACCCAGCTCAGAGACCCGGCTGCTGTGCCTCTCCACCAGTGATTCATCCACCCCAACAGTATCCAAAACAATATACCTGTCATCAAGGGAAACATTCACCGGGGTATCCTGTACCGACTGCTTATTCCTTTTCCCCCTCCTAACGGTCACCCAACTACCTACATCCTGCACCTTAGATGTAACTGCCTCCTGGTAACTCCCATCTATCATCTCTTCAGCTTTCCAAATGATCTGGAGTTCATCCAGCTTCAGCTCTAGCTCCCTAAAGCGGTCTGTAAGGAGCTGTAGCTGTATGCACCTTACCTTAAGTGCAGGATGGGTCTCCCTGACTTCCCACATCCTACAGGAGGAGCATATTTCTGCCCTGACTGCCATTCCCACTGTTCTATACAAAGAAAATATCAAATAACAAAGAAGGAAAGAGAACCTACCAGAAGAAGCCTCTGCTCACCTACTCTGCCTCTTTACGCAGAAGCCTCTTTAACCAAAGCCTCAATTCCCCACTCTAACACTGTCCACTCACAAAATGGCCGCTCCGCTTTTATTGGCAGCTGCTGCCTAATTATCCAATTAGCTAATCAACAGACCTATCAACTCACCACAGCAAAAAGAACTATAAAAACAGGCCTCCCTTTTTTAAACTGCTCCACGTTCCCACTCTCACTCTAGTTCTTGCGATACTTACCATGGCAAACGAGACTTCCTGCTCCCATGCTCATATTACTCACCACAGTAATGGCAGGTTTGGCAAAGATCAGCAACAGTGATTTCTAATGATCTTAAGACTAAGGGAATGAGATTGATTGAAACTCAAAGGGAATGCAGTCAAAGCGCACACGTAAGTCTGTATTTGAGGTCACAAATCTCAGTCAGGGCAAAGAATGTTGTTTGAACCACAGCACCAGGTCAGAAGGTGGAGGGATTGAGAGGAAGACAGATTGAGAGGAAGGAATAACAGGCAGGGAAAAGGTAATAAACACAATGGGACGGACGGATTGAAGTGCGTTTATTTTAATGTTAGGAGTATGAAGGGTAAGGGTGATGAACTTCGAGCATGAATCAGTACATGGAACTATGATGTTGTGGCCATCACAGAAACTTGGTTGAGAGAGGGACAGGACTGGATGCTTAATGTTCCAGTGTTTCGATGTTTTGGAAAAGATAGAGAGGGCGGTAAAAGGAGAACGGGGTGAGTTGCGCTATTAATCAGGGACAATATCACAGCTGCACTAAGAGGGGAAATAATGGAAGGCTCATCCACTGAATCTATATGGGTAGAACTCAAAAATAAGAAAGGTGTGATCACTCTGATGGGATTATACTACAGACTCCATAATAGCCACCAGGACATTGAGGAGCAGATGTGCAGGCAGATTAGGGAAAGGTGTAAAAACAACAGGGCTGTTTTCATGAGTGACTTCAGCATCCCCAGTATAGACTGGGACCTCCTTAGTGCAAGAGGTTTAGATGGGGCAGAATTTCTTAGATGCATCCAGGATGGTTTCTTAAATCAATATGTAGATGGTACATCAAGAGGATGGGCTGTACTGGACCTGGTGTTGGGTAATGAGCCTGGCCAGGTGACCGACCTTTCAGTGGGAGAACATTTAGGGAACAGTGACCACAACTCCTTAAGTTTCAAGATAGCTATGAATAAGGATAAGTATGGACCTTGTGGGACAGTATTAAGTTAGAGCAGAGCAAATTATGAGAGTTTTTGGCAGGAACTAGGGAGAGTTAATTGGGAACAGCTGTTTTTGGGCAAGTCCACATCTGACATGTGGAGGATGTTTAAAGACCAAATGCACAGAGTACAGGTGTGTTCCAGTAAGAAGGAAGGACAAGGATGGCAAGGGAAGGGAACCTTGGATGTCGAGAGAGGTGGTGAATTTAGTCAAGAAGAAAAAGGAAACAGATGTAATGTTTGGGAAGCTAAAATCAAACAAAGCCCTTGAGGATTATAAAGAATCTGGAAAAGAACTCAAAAAGGGAATTTTAGGAGAGCCAGCAGGGGCCATGAAAAGTCCTTGGCAAGTAGGATTTAAGAGAATCCTAATGCATTCTATACATACATCAAGAGCAAGAGGATAACTAGGGAGAGGGTAGGACCACTCAAGGATAAAGGAGGGAACACGCTAGGAGGTGGCAGATGTGGGAGAGGTCCTAAATAAGTACTTTGCGTCAATATTTACCAAGGAGAAGGACGTGGAGGATAGGGAAATCCATGTGGAATGTGCTAATGTGCTAGGACATTTTGAGATAAAGGAGGAGGTAGTGCTGGGATCTGTACTGGGATCTCTGCTGTTTGTGATATATATATCTAAATGACCTGGGTGAAAATGTGGATGGGTGGGTTAGTAAGTTTGGAGATGATACAAAGATTGGTGGTGTTTTTAATAGTGTAGAAGATTGCCAAAGGATACAGCGTGATATAGATCTATTGCAGATATGGGCGGAGAAATGGCAGATGGAGGGTAATCCAGCCAAACGTGAGGTGTTGCACTTCGGGAGATCAAATCTAAAGGGACAGTACACTGATAATGGCAAGACCCTTAACAGTGTTGATGTACAGAGAGATCTTGGAGTCCAAGTCCATAGCTCCCTCAAGGTGACTGCACAGGTTGATAGGGCATATGGCATGCTTGCCTTTATTAGTCGAGGCATTGAGTTCAAGAGTCGGGAAGTTATGTTGCAGCTTTATAAAACTCTAGTTGGGCTGCATCTGGAGTATTACATTCAATTCTAGTCACCCCTTTATAGGAAGGATGTGGAGGTTTTGGAGAAGG
The DNA here is from genome assembly GCF_009764475.1 of Pristis pectinata. Classification (NCBI taxonomy): domain Eukaryota; kingdom Metazoa; phylum Chordata; class Chondrichthyes; order Rhinopristiformes; family Pristidae; genus Pristis; species Pristis pectinata. Next base: position 54,317,881 of record NC_067413.1, read on the forward strand.
TGCAGAATAGGTTTACCAGGATGCTGCCTGGATTAGAGGGCATATGCTATGAGGAGAGTTTAGACAAACTTGGGTTGTCTTCTCTGTAGTCGCAGAAGCTAAGGGGAGATGTGATAGAAGTTTACAAGACTATGAGAGGCATAGATAAAGTAGACAGCTGGTATCTTTTTCCCAGAGTCAAAGTATTTAATACTAGAGGGCACGCATTTAAGGTGAGAGGGGGAAAATCAAAGGAGAGGTGCAGGGCAAGTTTGTTTACACTGAGAGTGGTGTGTGCCTGGAATGCCCTGCCAGAGGCGGTAATGGAGGTAAATACAATAGATCTTTCAAGAGGCTCTTAGATAGGCACATGAATATGCAGAGAATGGAGGGATATGGACATTGTGTAGGCAGAAGGGATTAGTTTAGTTAGGCATTTCATTACTAGTTCAATTAGGTTGGCACAATATCATGGGCCGAAGGGCCTGTTCCTGTGCTGTACTGTTCTATGTTCTATGAATATTGTTTCTAAAATGGGCCGATTTCTAGGGGAACCATGTCTGTAAAAGTGGTTGTTCTGTGAAATTGCTGTTTTTCAGATCATGGGGTTAAATATCTCACTGCAGGAAGATCTTTGGATGTTGCGCCATTGTTGACACCATCTGGGGAGACTTACACTGTAAAAAGGTGCTAGAGCAAAGGAAAATGCCACAGAAAGCACAGCTTCAGCCAGAAACGTATGGAAAATCGCTTTTCTTCAGGTCACACCAATTTTCAAATACACAGCCACCATTTATTTTTAGAGTTGTACAAATGACTTTCTAGGCCTGGATGTTTTTTTTTACCTTTTTTTGAATATTTTATCTTATAACTGCACAGAAGGAGGCCATTCAGATCATTGGCCCCAAGCTGGTTCCCAGGGGAACAATACCATTCATCTCATTCCCCTTATTTCCCAGTATCACTGCAACGTATTCTCACGCACAATTGCTCATTAATTCCCCTTCAATTTTATTTTTTGCCAATATCTACACGAAGTGGTAATTTAGAGTAGCCAATTAACCTACTAGAGCATCTTCAGGATGTGGGAGGAATCCAGAGCAACTAGTGGAAACACACACAGTTATGAAGAGAATGTGCAAACCATGCACAGACGACACTCAAGTCCCTAGAGCTGCTCACATATGAACTTAACTCATCTTGATCTTTTATTCATCAGTCCAATACAATTCCAAGTTGGGATGTTGTTTGACTTGCAGAGCAACTTTCACCTGATGATGTCCCAATGCATTCACTGGTCTGATCCCATTAGGAAGGAAAGGTTGGAAGTTTGGGGATTGTTGTTAAAGACCCCTTCAAGAGTGCAGCTGTATAGTTTAGAAATGATGCACATGTAGCCACAGTTTGCTGATCATGAAGGGAGTGAATATTTGTTGTGGTGGATAGAGAGTCAATTAACTGACTGCTTTCTCCTGGATGTTGGCAAGATTTTTGAGCATCCTTAGAACTACACATATTTCAGCAAGAAGTGAAAACTCTAACACACTCCTGACATGCACTTTGTAAATGTTGGAAAACCTTTGAGGAGTCAGTAGTCTAGTCTCTGACCTGCACTGTTCAACTTATTGCTTGGGTCAATAGTGATCTCCAGGATTTAAAACTGGAGGAGCTGATGTGAATAATACTACTGAATATTTACCATTGAAAATGGTTACTTTTTTATGTAAAAGTCATTCCCTTGCAATTTCTGTCTTGAATATTACTTGCGTCTTATCAACTAGAGTCTGAACTTTGTTATGTGAGCATTGACTGCTTCAATTCCATAGGCAGAGTAATTCCATTCCACTTTCTCTTTGTTGAAACCTCGACTCTGCCAGTTTGTCCCTGAACACCTGGTCAGAACAACATACCCTATGTTCCCTTCATCCTTACTTCTTTCCCCTTACTCCTTAACCCTAATAGTTTCCTCTTCCTCCTCCATCTACTCTTCCTTTATCATTTACAGTATTCCTACTCAGGCCTTACTCAGTATTGGCCTTTGACTACCATTATCTCCCGGCCACACTACAGACAAGCTGCACTGAAGGAGTACCATCCCTTTCAGTTCCAAGATATCTCAGTATTCTGGTGTGGAGCCTTCAGTGTGGGGTGCATGAAGTCAACACCTCCTTGAGTCATTGAGAAGGCTGCTATCCTAAAAATCCCCTTACTCATTCTGCCTGCTGGTTTCTACTCATGGATAATAAAATGAATTCAACTTTCTTTGAGTAGGAGCATCCTTAATCTCTCTAATGCAGTGGTGCAGCGCACATTTCAATATGTACATGTCTCTGGTACCAGAAAGGAAAAAGATGGAGCCAGAGAAATTCAATGCAACTCTTACTTTGACTGCCAGTGCCAATTTGTTGGGGCCTTACTCTGGCTTCACTGCAGCTGATTTGTGCAGCAGTCTCTGTGTAGATTTCCTTTGTGAAGGAAATTCAAGCATTACTCCAGAATCAAGTATATGGAAATAAACTTTCTTCCTCAGGGGAAGCTGAAGAAAGTCTTAATTCTGACATGTTGGCACAAATGTATACCAGAAACCTACTTAAGTAACATTATTTATATTCCTTTACCAGTTTAGTTTAAGTTACTGTGTATGGAGCTGTATAAGGCCAATAATAAGAAGAAAATGACAGTTAAAATCTCCTATTATTCCAGAATGTCACAACAGTCCATGCTCTTCCCAGCTGATTTCCCTTACTGATTTTACCAGCAGATGTCAGTATGATACAGGATAAAGCTCCAATGTGTATAATTCAGATTTCTTACTTATTGAGATACTTCCAGCTCTCTGCTTTTAAATGTGGTAGGGTCCATAGTCATGATGAGCCTATTCACCTTTTCCTTTCTAAAATAGACTGCTTTCTCTAAAGAAATTGACAGGAGTTGACGAGAGATATTGAGGATCTCGTTAAGAGAAAAAGGGAGGCATACACTGCGCATAAGCAATTGGGAACTAGTGAATCTCTTGATGACAAGAATTGTAGGAGTGCGCAAGAGAGAAGTTAGGAGGGAAAAAAAAAGAGGATAAGAGAATGATCTGGCAGACAAGGGTGGCTAAAGAGAGAATAGGTCCCCTTAAGGATCAGCATGGCCGTCTGTATGTGGAACCAAAGGAGATGGGTGAGATTTTTAATGAATATTTCTCTTCCATTTTTACTGTGGAGAAAACAATGGAAGCTAAGGAAATGGGGAAAATGAGTGGTGTTGTCTTAGACCACATACGAATTAGCAGGGAGGAGGTATTAGAGACCTTAAGGAGCATTAAGGCGGATAAATCCCCAGGGCCTGACATGGTGGATTCTCAGACCTTATGGGAAGCTGGAGGAGAAATTGCAGAAGCATTTGTTGAAAGCTGGAGGGGATTCTGAGGGACAGGATCCACCAACACTTGGAGAGGCAGGGTCTGATTTGGGACAGTCAGCATGGCTTTGTGTGTGGGAAGTCGTGTCTGACAATTCTCTTGGAGTTCTTCGAGGAGGTAACCAAGAGGGTAGGTGAGGGTAGGGCAGTGGATGTTGTCTTTATGGACTTTGACAAGGTCCCTCATGATAGGCCTGTCTGGAAGGTTTGATCATATGGGATCTGGGGGAGAGAGCAGATTGGATTCATAATTGGCTCAGTGGTAGGAAACAGAGACTGATAGTTGAAGGTTGTTTCTTGGACTGGAGGACTGTGTCCAGTGGTGTCGGTGCTGGGACCTTTGTTGTTTGTGATTATATAAATGATTTGGATGTAAATGTACAAGGCATGGTTGGTAAATTTGCGAATGATACTAAAATAGGAGGTATTGTGGATAGTGTAAAAGGTTATGAAAAATTACAGGGGGATCTTGATCAGCGAGGTATGTGGGCTGAAGATTGGCAAATGGTTTTCAATCCTGATGAACATGAGGTATTGCATTTTGGGAGATCAAACCAGGGTTGGACTTGTACAGTGAATGGTAGGGCCTTGCAGAGTGTTATGGAACAGAAGGACCTAGGTGTGCAAGTGCATTTTTCACTGAAAGCAGCATCACAGGTAGATAAGGTGATGAAGAAGGCATTTGACATGCTGACTTCATCAATCAGGGCACTGAGTATAGGAGTTGGGAAGTCATGTTGCAGTTATATAAGATGTTGGTGAGGTCGCACTTGGAGTATTGTGTACAGTTTTGGTTGTCCTGTTATAGGAAAGATGTTATTAAACTAGAACGAATGCAGAAAAGATTTACCAGGACATTGCCTGGACTTGGGGACCTGAGTTACAAGGAGAGATTGCATAGACTATCACTTTATTCCCTGAAATGTAGGAGATTGAGGGGTGACCTGACAGAGGTATATAAGATCATGAGGGGCATAGACAGGGTAAAAGCACACAGTCATTTTCCCAGGGAGGAGGTGCCAAAAACAAGAGGGCATAGGTTTAAGATCAGAGGCAGGAGATATAAAAGGGACATCAGGGGCAGATTCTTCACACAAATGGTGGTGTGTATTTGGAATGAGATGTTAGAAATGGTGGTTGAGGTGGGCACATTAGCAACATTTAAAAGCTATCTAGATAAGTACATGGATAGGAGAGGTTTACAGGGCTATGGGCCAAACGCGGACAGATGGGACTAGCTCACTGGGCAACACAGTTGACATGGATGAGTTGAGCCAAAGGGTCTGTTTCCATGCTGTGTGACTCTGAAATACTATCATTCTTCACAGTTGATTTTCATCTTTTCCCAGCACAATCTAATTGCCAAAGGATAATCCAGAGCAGCTTGTTGTTTCTTTTTTATCATTCTCCCAGTAGATCTTTTCCCACCTCAGAAGAAGATGTATATCTCCATTACTATTCTCACTGTTCTGTCCTATGGCTTTCACCAAACAAAAAGGGTATTCTTTACTTGAGCAGTCTTGAGGAAAGTTTGTAAGTTTTTTTGCAATATTTTTAGAAATGAGGTCAGTGAAGTAATGGTATATCCTTGAGAATTTATCTTTGCTGGACTGTGTTCAGCTGGATTGTTTGGCATTTGATTAAGCTTGGAGAAGTGCAAGGTGTTGCACTTTGATAAGTTAACCCAGGGCAGGACTTACGCAGTAAATGATAGGGACCTGAAGAGTGCTGTAGAACAAAGAGACCTAGGGGTACAGGTATATAGTTCCCCGAAAGTGGAGACACAGGTAGACAGGATGCCTTAACCACTCTTCTAGCAGCTTGCTCCATGTACGCACCACCCTCTGTGTGAAAAAGTTGTCCCTTGGGTTCCTATTAAATCTTTCCCCTCTCACCTTAAACCTACGCCCTTTAGTTTTTGATTCCCCAACCTTGGGAAAAAGACTGTGTGCATTCACCTTATCTATGCCCCTCATGATATTTTACACCCCTATAAGATCACTCGTCAGTCTCCTATGCTCCAAGGAATTAGGTCCTAGCCTGCCCTATAACCCAGTCCCTCGAATTCTGGCAACATCCTTGTAAATCTTTATGCACTCTTTCCAGCTTAATGGAATCTTTCCTATAGCAGGGTGACCAAAATTGAACACAATACTCCAAGTGCGGCCTCACCAATGCCTTGTTCAAGTGCAACGTAGTATCCCAACTTCTATACTCAATGCCCTGACTGATGAAGGCCAGCATGCCAAAAGCTTTCTTCACCACCCTGTCTACCTGTGATGCCACTGTCTGATTACTATGTACTTATACTTATAGATCCCTCTGTTCTACAACACGTGCCAGGGCCCTACCATTCACTACCCTGGTTTGACTTCCTAAAATGCAACATCTCATATTTATCTGAATTAAACTCCATTTGCATTTCCTCAGCCCACTTTCCAAGACCCTGCTGTAATTCCTGATAACCATCTTCACTGTCAATGACGCCATATATTTTAGTGTCCTCTGTGAACTTACTAACCCTGTACATTCTCATCCAAATTATCGATATAGTTGACAAACAACAATGGGTCTGGCACCGAACCCTGAGGCACACCACTAGTCACGGACTTCCTGTCCAAGAAACAACCTTCCACTATCACCCTTTGTTTCCTACTGTCAAGTCACTTGTGTATCCAATTAGCGAGCTCTCCCTGGACCCCATGCTATCTAACCTTCCAGAGTAGCCTACAATACAGAACTTTATCAAAGACCTTACTGTAGTCCATATAGACCATCTCTTCTGCCCTGCCTTCATCGACCTTTTTGGTTACTTCTTCAAAAAGCTCAATCAAATTCATGAGACATGATTTCCCGTGCTTACTACCCATAATCAACCCGTCTTTCCAAATGCATATATATCTTATCCTTCAGAAACCAGAAATAACTTACCTACCACAGATGTTAGGTTTACTGGTCTATAGTTCCCAGGTTTTTCTTTGGAATCCTTCTTAAATAAAGGCACAACATTAGCCACTTCCAGCACTTCCATTTCTAACGATGATGTATATATTTCAGCCAGGACTTCCACAATTTCTCCTCTAGATTCCCAAAGTGTTCTTGGATAAACTTGATCAGGCCCTGGAGATTTAACTACCTTCATATGTTTTAAGACATCCAGCACCCTCTCTACTGTCATGTGGGACCAAAAAAGGTAACCTATGTGTGGAAACAAAGGAGATGAGTAAATGTGAATAATTTGCCTCAATTCAGAGAGTGCAAAATATTGAATAAAATAAACAAAATAAAGGAGGAAATGTTAAAGAGTTTAGAGTCTTTGAAAGTGAAGGAAATTGTTCAATTATCCCTACCTATAACAGAGGACCGGCAAATTGTTAACTATTGTTTTAAAAGTGAAAAAAGGATGCTAGAGTTGTATACAATGCTAGTTAAACAACAGCCAGCCACCACATAAAGAGGAAAAATATGATTCCATTGGAGAGAAGATTTATCAGGGTATTGCCATTAATGGAAGATTGTAGCTATGAGGAAAGATTTGAACCATAGAACCATAGAAGAATACAGCATAATACAGGCCCTTCTGCCCACCATGTTGTGCCAACCTTCAAACCACTCCATAAACTCATAAACCATGTTTATTTTCTCTGGAACAAAAAAGCTTCAGGGAAGACATAATTGAGGTGCATAAAATAATGAGGTGCTTAGATAAAATAGAAAAGTGCTATTTTCCCTATGAGAGGAGTCAAAATCCAGGCAACATGGATCTAAAGTAATTGGTAGAAGAAGTAAAGAAAAGATGAGGAAAATGTACTCACTCAGAGAGTGGAAAGGGTCTGAAACTCATTACCTGAAAGGGTGTTAGAAGCAGAAATCCTCAGCTCACTTAAAAAAAATCTGGATGTGTACTTTTCTGGTCGCCTCATTATAGGAAGGATGTGGAGGCATTGGAGAGGGTGCAGAGGAGATTTACCAGGATGCTGCCTGGATTGGAGGGTATTGAATATGAAGAGAGGCTTAAGGTGCTAGGGCTATATTCACTGGAAAGGAGGAGGATGAGAGGAGACATGATAGAGGTATATAAAATATTGAGAGGAATAGATAGAGTAGACAGTCAGCGCCTCCTTCCCAGGGCACCAATGCTCAGGACGAGAGGTCATGGCTTTAAGGTTATGGGTGGGAGGATCGGGGAGATGTCAGAGGGAGGTTTTTCACCCAAAGAGTGGTTGGTGCATGGAATGCACTGCCTGGGTTGGTGGTGGAGGCAGATACATTGAACAGGTTCAAGAGCTTGTTGGATAGCCATATGGAGGAACGTGAGATAGAGGGATATGCAGGAGGAAGGGGTTAGGTAGTGTGAGGGTGGTCTGATGGACGGCACAACACGGTGGGCCGAAGGGCCTGTTTTGTGCTGTATGGTTCTATGGTTCTATGGTACTTGAGAAGTCATAACCTATAATGGCACCTCAAGTGTTGCAAGGTTGGATCAGATTGGGTACATGTTTTTTTTGACCAGAACAGACAGAATGAGCCCAATGGCTCCATCTTAGTCATACATTTACTATGATGTTATGTATTCTGAGCATGGGGAACCACAGAGATCCTCCAGGGTTGCAGCAAGAAGTTGATGAGTGCAGTCTTGGAATATTTGCTCATTGGGGGAGGCCACACCATGTGTTCCTGTGGGCTGAATGAAAAGTATGGTCTGCTTAGGGACAGTCAGCATGGCTTTGTGCAGGCCAGGTCATGTCTTACAAACTTGATTGAGTTTTTTCAGGTGGTGACAAAGGTGCTTAATGAACGTGAAGCAGTGGACATTATCTATATGGACTTCAGTAAAGTATTTGATAAGGTTCCCTCATGGTGGGTTGATTCAGAAGATAAAGATGTATAGGATCCAGGGTGAATTGCAGGTTTTGATCCGGAACTGGCTTGCCATAAAAGACGGAGGGTAGAGGTGGAAAGTTGTTATTCTGGCTGGAGGTCGGTGACCAGTGATGTTCTGCAAGGATCGGCGCTGGGACCTCTGTTGTTTGTGATATATATATGTCAATGATTTGGATGAAAATGTAGATGAGTAGATTAGCAAGTTTGTGGATGACACCAAGATTGGTGGAGTTGTGGACAGTGTAAAGGACTATCAAAGAATACAGCGGGATATAGATCAGTTACAGATATGGGCAGAGAAGTGGCAGATGGAGTTTAATCTGGGCAAGTGAGAGGTGTTACACTTTGGGAGGTCAAATGAAAGGGAAAATATATAGCTAATGGTAGTCCCCTTAATAGCATTGAGATAGAGGGATCTTGGGGTCCAGGTCCTTAGTTCACTGAAAGTGGCTACACAAGTGGATAAGATGGTAAAGAAGGCATATGGAATGCTTGTCTTCATTGGTAGGGGTGTTGAGTATAAGAGTAAGGAAGTCATGCCGCAGCTACATAAATTTTTAGTCAGACCACATCTGGAGTATTGCGTGCAGTTCTGGTCGCCCCATTATAGGAAGGATGCGGAGCCTGTGGAGAGGGTGCAAAGGAGGTTTAACAAGATGCTGCCTGGATGAGAGGGTATGAGCTACAAGGAAAGGTTGGAAAAACTTGGGTTGTTCTCCCTAGAGAGTTGGAGGCTGAGGTTCTTAAAATTATGAGAGGCATAGATAGGGTAGACAGTCAGAATCTTTTCCCCAGAGTAGAAATGTCAAAGACAAGAGGACATGCTTTTAAGGTTGAGAGGGGAAATTTAAAGACAACATGAGGGGCAAGTTTTTTTATGCCGAGAGTGTTAGGTGCCTGGAATGGGTTAATGGGGTAGTAGTGGAAGTAAGCAGTTTGGTTGAGTTTAAGAGGCTTTTAGATAGACACATGAATATGAAGGGAATGGAGGGATATGGATGATACACAGGAGGAGGACATTTGGTATAAATTGGCATCAAGATCGGCACAACATCGTGGGATGAATGGCCTGTCCAGTGCTGTACTGCTCTATGTTCTATGTTCTTAGTGAGGATGAAGAATGAAATTTGAATGATATTTCTTTAGTAGCATAGTTTCATGGGAAACAAAGTTAGTAAAAACTGGTCTGAAAATAAATAGGAATTTCAGCCCAGTAAGGTTGAAGATCTCACCAGAGATGCTTTTTTTTATATGCTGCAGTATTCTTAAATGCCACTAGAGATAATTTAGCACCAGGGGAAAGGGGCTTAGAAGAACAAAATTCCTGCTGAGAAATGAAGAGATAAATTTCTCTATGATGCTTGGGTACCCAGAAATATGCCAAAAATCACTTTCAAACATACCACTGAATTACACCATGAACCACAAACACTGGATGCTGAACACTTAAAGAATGGCACTCAAAAAATTAAGACTCATAAATTGATGGTCAAACAAATGCAAACACATGGCATTACAGCACATGGTACTCAAACACTGCATTTTTTTGTAATGAGGAAGGAATTAGTTATGCCTGGAAAGACATGCGAGAGTTATGACGTGCAATTAACCTCTACCTCGTTGAGTCTATGCAGTTAAAATTTGAGCTCCTCCAGCATTATAATAATTGCAGTGTCCAGCTGGTGCCAACGATGCTTCTTATTGCATCAGCACAGTCCCACATGGTGCAATTTCATGTATGTCTGGCACCAGCTGAAGCTAGCTGTGCTGGCTGATACATGCCTGCACCTCTTAAAGGGAGGATTGCATTGTCTCTGGTCTCAGGACCTTAATGGAAGCCAAAATGGAAAATGGCAGAGTGGGCCCCTGCATTACTCCAATGCTCTGCATTCCCACCACTCACCAAACAACATCAATCACCCAGAAATCCCACCTTCTATTCATATTAAGCATCACACTATCACGCATTTACCACCCCTCTAAACCTCAACATGCAAATCTCATAGCCTACTTACTATTCTGGCTATTCAACTATGACAGACGTATCACCTGGACAGGTTAAAAGTGTTACAAATGCACTTCCCTCTCTCATGCAGAAGGCGGCACAGAATTGGTACAATGGCGACACGGTGATTAAGTTACCACACTAGTAATTCAGAGGTTGTGACTAACGGTATAGAGACCTAGGTTCAAATCCCACCATGGCAACTGTGGAATTTAAATTCTGTCAATAGTCTGAAATTTGGAAAAACAACACAAAATCTTATTAATGATGACTACAAAAGCTACCAAATTGTTGTAAGAGCCCATCTGGTTCACTAATCCCATCTGGAGATGGATCTGCCATCCTTACATGGCAGCTCTGACCTCTGACACGTCAGCTCAATTTGTTCGCATGCAAGCAAAGATACTGCACTGGATATTATTGTTCAAGGAGACCATTAGGATGTCACCATACTTCGGCAATCTTTCTTCTAAAAAACTCATTAGCATTACTAAGGTCTAGAGAGAACATGCTGCAGTTGCACCATGGAGGACCAATTAGTTTTCCTCCCTCCGAATTAAAGCATACATTGTACCGTTAATGACTCCTATCAATGACCTTGACATTGACTGTTTGCCAAGCAGTACAGAATACTGCTGCTTACGGTGAAACACTGCAGTCCAAAGCCAAGCTATCTAGGGCTAGAACTGCTCTGGGTTGTCCATCTGATTGAGTTGCACCCTCCTCTGCTGCAGCGGTTGTAAACACTGGGGGAGGTCTGTATAGGACAAGTGGACCAGGCAACAGTTAGAATGTGCATAACAGTGACTGGTCAACAATTGAACTTTTTTTCTCATTGGACATATAAATATTGTTTGAATGATAATTTACTTGAATCATGAATTGTATACCTGGACTTTTGAGATGACAGCTACAGAAAGATGCAGTGGATGGGTCATCTCACTGGAGTCCAATAGGTTCCACCGTGCTCTCTGCCAGATCACTCACACATCCTTCTCTTTCCTGCAACTTGTTAATTATTTTTAAAGGACAGTTCTCATGCTTCCTATTTTCACCTGCACTACTTATCAATTAAAATTATAATTCCTGACATTTTAGCTAATGGTAGGCCCCCATAAAGACACTGAGTTAGTTTTAATTGAAAACTGATCGTCTCTCATGCCCATTCCACACCACCTCAGACCACCCACTCTGGTTTCAGCTGAGGATGGAGAGGGAACCAGGATGTTCACCCACTCAAGCTGCAACCACTCCACCCCATTCCCCAAGCTTAACTGCTCCATCTCCGGGGTCATCAGCATCCACAATCCCTCTCACAGTCACTGAGCCATGTGTCAACCTTACCTCTCCTCACAACATCTTTCCACCCTATCCCACCCCAAAGCTGCGACCTGTCTGCTCCCAGGCACAGACGCCCTCTGGAGCGTTCCCTGCTTGACAGGAAACCAAGTCTGTCTGCTAGGTCATGCTTCTGGACGGAGAATTGGGTTGGAAATAAAAGATGTATTCTTGGAGTTCAACATGAACTCCATAGAATCACAGAATTGCCAAGGTGCAGAAGGAGCCATTCAATCGATGCAAGTCTCTGCCAGCTCCCAATACAACAATCCTGACAGTCCCATTTCCTCAACTTGCAGGCTTCCAACCACAACCCAACACCTTGCAAACAAACTGCAACTTGAAATACCTGGTCCAGGAAAAACCAAGGCCTCTATTTCGTGCTAAGAAAGTTACTAATGCAGCCCTCCCTTTATGTTGTTAGGTGGGTCTATTGTGAACCCAGCCCTCAATGCAGTTAGTTGCCTGGCCTTAGTGAATCCACTGTGATCCTCACACAAGTATTCAAAACTCCTGTTCGCTGAAGGACAATGCACTTTTGGAGGTTGCAAGGCAAGTGAATTATTTCTAGATGAGAGAGTTTTCCATTTGTATTCTTGTAGGTTAAATTTCATTAGATAATTTAACATCACCAGATGTACATCACCAAATGACAAAGGGCAAAATGGTATTTTAATGATTATCAGTAACTAAAAGCAACAACCATATAGTTGCCATGAAAATAGCTTTCATGCTAATGGGCATATGAAATCTGAGCTACTGTTAAAGGGCAATTAAGATACTGACCTTCAGCTACAGTACAACGGTCTAATGTTTGTGAAACATTAAACACTTCATATCCCCTAAATATAAACTTACCTGAGAGACAGTCAACTAATAACAAGGACGGCTGCAAGACTTAACCCAGATTATATATTGTGAAAGAACATTGTGCAGAGGAGGGCGCTCTCAGCTTTTCAATGAAGCTTGCAAAGTAGCCATAATGGGGGCAAAATTGGACTATGCCGAGATCGCGAGTTGTGATGCATTGGTTGTCTGCAGCAGTTTGATCCTGTAGAGGTTACACAAGAAATTTCTCTATACAGATGAAAATAAAAAATCTATTCAGGTCAGTAACACCGTGGCTCAGCAGGGAAGGGTAAAGTCAGGCAGAGCAATAGTGATAGGAGAATCGATAGGGGGACAGACAGGAGATTTTGTGGCTGTAAAAGAAATGCCAGGATGGTCTTCTGCCTCCTGGGTGCCAGGGTTGGGGATGTCTCAGAGTGGCTGCAGAACATTCTCAAGGGGGAGGGTGAACAGTCAGAGGTCATGGTGCACATTGGCACCAACGACATAGGGAGAAAGGCGGAAGAGTTCCTGCACAGTGAGCATAGGGAATTAGGAAAGAGGCTGAAAAGCAGGACTTCAAAGGTAGAAATGTATGGATTACTCCCAGTGCCACCTGCTAATCAGGGTAGGAATAGAAAGATAGAACAGAAGAATGTGTGGTGGAGGAACTGGTGCAGGGGGCAGGGTTTCAGGTTCTTGGGTCATTGAAACCTCTTCTGGGGCAGGGGCGACTTGTACAAGAGGGACAGGTTGCACTTTAACTTTATTGGAGGGGAACCAATATCCTGGCTGGGAGGTTCGTCAGTCTTACTTAGGAGGGTTTAAACTAGTTTGCTGGGGGATGGGAACCAGAGCACCAGGTCAGAAAGTGGCGGGATTGAGAGGAATGTAGATGTCATGACCAACAGGTCTGAAAGAAGAACAGGCAGGAGCAAAGTAATAGACACTATGGGACAGATGGGTTAAAATGTGTTTATTTTAATGCTAAGAGTATTTAGGGTAAAGGTGATGAACTTAGAACATGGATCACTACATGGAACTATGATGTTGTGGCCATTACAGAGACTTGGTTGAGAGAGAGACAGAAATGGGTGCTTCATACAAAAAGTGCTGGAGGAACTCAGCAGGTCAGGCAGCATCTATGGAGGGAAATGAACAGTCAATGTTTCAGGTCGAGACCATCAGGACTGGAAAAGAAGAGGGCAGAAGTCAGAATAAGAAGGTGGGGGGAGGGGGAGGAGCACACACAGGTAGGGGATAGGTGAGTTCAGGTGATAGGCGAGTCCAGGTGAGAGGGGAAACGTAGTGGGTGGGGGATGGTGGGGGAGGGGAAGAGGCAGAAGGCTGAAAAAGAAGGAATCCTGTAGGAGAGGGCAGTGGACCATGGAATAAAGGACTTCAATTCAATTCCATATCTCATTCCCATACTGACATGTCTATCCATGGCCTCCTCTACTGCCACATTGAGGCCAGATGCAGATTGGAGGAACAGCACCTCATATTCCGCCTTGGGCGTCTCCAACCTGATGGCCTCTACGTCGACTTCTCTAACTTCCAATAACCCCACCCCTTCTTTTTGTTCCCCTCCCCCCCACTCCTTTGTCTTCCCTTATTCCTGTGGCTCCCTTCCCCCCCTTGATGACCCGTCCATCTCTTCTCCTCCCCTCCCCCATCCTTTATTCCATGGTCCACTGCCCTCTCCTACCGGATTCCTTCTTCTTCAGCCCTTTGCCTCTTCTACCCATCACCTCTCAGCTTATTATATCTTCCCCCCCTCCTCCATCCACCCACATTCCCCCTTTCACCTGGACTCACCTATCACTTGCCTTCGTGTGCTCCTCCCCCCTCCCCCCCACCTTTTTCTGACTTCTGCCCTCTTCCTTTCCAGTCCTGATGAAGGGTCTCGGCCCAAAATGTCGACTGTTTATTTCTCTCCATAGATGCTGCCTAATCTGCTGAGTTCCTCCAGCATATTTTTGTATATTGCTCCAGATTCCAGCATCTGCAGAATTTCTTGTGTCTCTAGGAATAGGTGCTTAATATTCTAGGCTTTAGATATTTTAAAAAAAGATAGAGAGGGAGTTAAAAGAGAGGGGGGAGTTTCACCATTAATCAGGGACAATATCACAGCTGCACTCAGAGGGGACATAATGGAGGGCTCATCCACTGAGTCTATTTGGGTAGAACTCAAAAATAAGAAAGGTGCAATCACTCTGATGGGATTATACTAGAATGAGTTTTTCGAGGAGGTGACGAAGGTGATTGATGAAGGTAGAGCTGTGGATGTTGTCTACATGGATTTTAGTAAGGTGTTTGATAAGATTCCTCATATTAGGCTCATCCAGAAGATTAAGATGCATGGGATCCACATCTAGATCCAGAATTGGCTTATTCATAGAAGGCAGAGGGTAGTGGTCAATGCAGCTTATTCTGGCTGGAGGTGACTAGTGGTGTTCCACAGGGCCTCTGGACCTGGACCTCTGCTGTTTGTGATATATATAAATGATCTGGATGAAAATGTGGATGCGTGGGTTCGTAAGTTCACAGACGATACAAAGATTGATGGTGTTGTGAATAGCATAGAAGATTGCCAGAGGATACAGTAGGATATAGATCAGTTGCCGATATGGACGCAGAAATGGCAGATGGAGTTTAAACCAGCCAAATGTGAGGTGTTGCACTTTGGGAGATCAAATGTAAAGGGACAGTACACTGATAATGGCAAGACCCTTAATGGTGTTGATCAACAGAGGGATCTTGGGGTCCAAATCCATAGCTCCCTGAAAGTGGCTGCACAGGTTGATGAGGTGGTAAAGAAGGCGTACAGCTTCATTAGTCCAGATACTGAGTTCAAGAGTTGGGAAGTTATGTTGCAGCTTTGTAAAATTCTGGTTAGGCCGCATCTGGAATATTGCATCCATTATAGGAAGGATGTGGAGGCTTTGGAGAGGGTACAGAAGAGGTTTACCAGGATGTTGCCTGGAGGGTTGGACTAACTTGGGTTGTCTTCTCTGGAGCAGTGGAGGCTGAGGGGAGGTCTGATGAAAGTTTATAAGATTATGAGAGGCGTAGATAGAATAGACAGCTAATATCTTTTTCCCAGGGTTGAAATGTCTAATACTGGAGGGCATGCATTTAAGGTGAGAGGGGGGAAGTTCAAAGGAGATGTGTGGGGCAGGTTTTTTACACAGCAAGTGGTGGCTGCCTGGAATGTCCTGCCAGTGGTGGTGGTGGAGGCAAATACAAAAGAGACATTTAAGAAGCTCTTAGATAGTCACATGAATGTGAAAGGATTGGAGAGATATGGACATTGTGTAGGCAGATGGGATTAGTTTAGTTGGGCATTTGATTACTAATGTAATTGGTTCGGCACAACATTGTGGGCTGAAGGGCCTGTTCGTCTGTTGTACTGTTCTACATCCTACTGTCCTACAAGAGAGACTAGTGTAGAAATTGCAGGGGCCCTGGCAGATATATTCAAAATGTCCTTAGCCACGGGTGCAGTGCTGGAGGACTGGAGGGTAGCTCATGTTCGTTGTTTAAAAAAGGCTCTAAAAGTAAACCAGGTAATTACAGGCCAGTGAGCCTGACATCAGTAGTAGGTAAATTATTGGAAGGTGTTCTGAGAGATCGGATATACAAGTATTTGGACAGCCAAGGACTGATTTCGGATAGTCAGCATGGCTTTGTGCATGGTAGATCATGTTTAACGAATCTTGTAGAGTTTTTCGAGGAGGTTACCAAGAAAGTAGATGAAGGAAAGGCTGTGGATGTTGTCTACATGGCTTTTGACAAGGTCCCACATGGGAGGTTAGTTCAGAAGGTTCAGACACTAGTTATCCATGGAGAGGTTGTAAACTGGATTCAAAATTGGCTGTGTGGGAGAAGACAGAGAGTGGTAGTGGATGATTGCTTCTCAGACTGGAGGCCTGTGACTAGTGGTGTGCCTCAGGGATCTGTGCTGGGAGCATTGTTGTTTGTTGTCTATATCAATGATCTAGATGATAATGTGGGAAATTGGATCAGCAAGTTTGCTGATGACACTAAGATTGGAGGTATTGTGGACAGCGAGGAAGGCTTTCAAAGCTTGCAGAGGGATCTGGACCAACTGGAAAAATGGTCCAGAAAATGGCAGATGGAATTTAATGCAGACAAGCGTAAGGTGTTGCATTTTGGAAGGACAAATCAAGGTAGGACATACACAATAAATGGTAGGGCACTGAGGGGTGCGGAGGAACAAAGGGATCTGGAAGTTCAGATACATAATTCCCTAAAAGTGACGTCACAGGTAGACAGGGTTGTAAAGAAGGCTTTTGGCATCCTGGCATTCATAAATCAAAGTATTGAGTATAGGAGTTGGGATGTTATGGTGAGGTTGTATGAGACATTAGTGAGGCCAAATTTGGAGTATTGTGCGCAGTTCTGGTCACCTAACTATAGGAAGGATATCAGTAAGATTGAAAGAGTGTAGAGAAGATTTACTGGAATGTTGCCGGGTCTTTGAGAGTTGAGTTACAGGGAAAGATTGAACAGGTTAGGACTTTATTCCTTGGAATGTAGAAGAATGAGGGGAGATTTGATAGAGGTTTACAAAATTATGTGGGGTATAGACAGAGTTAATGTGAGTAGGCTCTTTCCACCTAAGTTAGGAGAGATAAGTACGAGAGGACATGGCTTTAGGGTGAAAGCGGAAAGGTTTAGGGGGAACAATAGGGGAACTTCTTCACTCAGGGAGTGGTGGGAGTGTGGAACGGGCTGCCATCTGATGTGGTAAATGCAGGCACTCTTAAGTTTTAAAAATAAATTGGATAGATATATGGAGGGGAGATGTCTGGAGGGTTATGGACCGAGTGCAGGTAAATGGGACTAACGGAATAAAGTTTTGGCACAGACTAGAAGGGCTGAATGGCCTGTTTTCTGTGCTGTAGTGTTCAATGGTTCTATGTTCTATTGCAACGAGGATCAATGCAATACCTTACGTTGACCGCCTGTTTTTCTCCACGGATGCTGCCTGGCCTGCTGAGTTCCTCCAGCATCATCGCGTTTCTCACCTAGATTCCAGCATCTGCAGTCCTTTGTTTCTCCACACCTTGTCTTTTCTCTGGGCACGTTGCAGCCTACAGGACACAATATCAAATTCTCTAGCTTTAGATATCTCTTTCTTTCTGTTTGTATCAGGACGAGCCAATTTTGTCTGCCATCCCATTTTTCCTTTCCCTTTTTTTATAGTCAGACTGTACAGCATGCACAGACTAGACAACATTAGCGGCACATTACACAAACAAGGAAGCTTAATCTGATCTTAACTGCCATATTATTTCATCCTGTCAGAGAAATTCCCTTTGTTCCACATGTCACTCTCGCCTGCCTTCTCTGCAACCCAGACTAAATTGTTTCTCTTTTTCTCAGTTCTGATGAAGATCTGAAACTTTAACTGTTTCTCGTTCCACTGCTGCTGCCTGACCTGTTGGGTTTTTCCAGGATTTTCCATTTTTATATCACATTCTTGCACACACCTTGTTATCATGATGGTAACGTCCATCCAATGATACCCACACTGTTTATTGCATTAATGCACATCAGTAGGGTGCAATTTTGTAGTTGATAGCAGGAACTGAATTTCACTGGCACTAATTGGGATCCACATCTAGACCACTTAGAGAACCACAGAAGGTCAGTCCAAAGGGTTTGGAAGGCTGTTGCAAATCATAGGGAGAGCAGAGTCTTGGGTACTTGCTTTAGAGACCTGTTTCCAGATGCCTTGGTCAATTTGATGGAAGGGAGGGAAGGATCCTCCATGTCCAGGCACATAATGGGTCAGAGGGAGGATGTGACCAACAAAACCAATGGCTGGAGAGAAGCACCCATAATATGAATGTGGTGCTTAACAACCTCATATGAGGTCAAGCTCAGTAAGGGCTCAGCAAAGGAGAAACAAGGGATTAATAAAGAGGCAGAAAATAAAGTGGGAGGGAACATAAAAACTGACTGCAAAAGTTTTTACAGATCTGTGAAGAAAATAAGATTAACAAAGATAAATCTAGACCCCTTACATTCAGAAACAGGGAAATTTACATTGGGGAACAAAGAAGTGGCAGATTGATTAACAGATAATGTCTTCACAAAAGAGGACACAAGTACCCTCCCAGAAACATTAGGAACATAAGGTCTGGAGGAACTGAAGGGAAAATCAGTATTAGTGGGAAAATTGATAGGATTGAAGGCCAATATATCCTCAGGCCTGATAGTCTGATCCCAGAGTACTTAAGGAAGTTGTCCAAGCAATAGTGGATGCCTTTGTGGTCATTTTCCAACATTCTTTGAATTCTGGATCAGCTTCTTGGATTGGAAGGTAGATAATGTAACCCCATTATTTAAAAAAAGGAAGGAAAGGAAAAAACAGGGAATTATAGACCTGTTAGTCTGACATTGATTGTAGAGCAAATGCTATGGCCCATGATTACTTATCACAGCATTTCGAAAAAAGTAACAGGATTAGCAAAGATTTATGCTAAGTAAACATGCTTTGACGGTGTAACTAGTGGAGTGGATTGGGGAGAACCAATGAATGTGATGTATTTGGACATTCAGAAGGATTTTGATAAGGAGTCCATAACTCCCAGAAAGTTAACAAACAAGGAGATAGGGAGGTAAAAGAAGGCATATGGCATGCTTGCCTTCAGTGGTTAAGGCGCTGAGTATAAGAGTAAGGAAATCATGTTTCAGCTACAGTAAAACTTTGGTTAGTATTGTTAGTCTGGTTGCCCCATTACAGGAAGGATGTGGAGGCTTTGGAAATGGAGCAGAAGAGGTTTACCAGGATGGTGCCTGGATTAGAGGGTATGAGCTATAAGGAGAGGTTGGACAAACTTGTGTTTTCTCTGGAGCTGTGGAGGCTGAGGGGAGACCTGATAGAAGACCTGACAGAATCTTGTAAAACAATGAGAGGAATAGATAGGTTAGAATCTTTTTCCCAGGGTAGAAACGTCAAATACTTCAGGACATACATTTAAGGTGGGAGGGAGAAAGTTTAAAGGAGATGCGCGGGCCAATTTTTCAACACAGAGAGTGGTGGCTGTCTGGAATATGCTGCCAGGGTTATGCTGCAGATGAGATAGTGACGTTTAAGAGGCTGTTAGATAGGCACATGAATATGCAGGGAATGGAGGGGTATGGATCCTGCAAAGGCAGAAGAGATTTAGTTTAATTTGGTATCATATTCAGCACGGGCCTCATGGGCAGAAAGGTTGTTCCTGTGCTGTACTGTTCTATGTTCTATGTCCCACATGAGAGATTAGGGTACACATGAGATTGGAGGTAAATTACTGACTTGAATAGAGAACTTTTTGACTGACAAGAAGCAAAATGTTGGAGAAAACAGGTTCTTCCACAGGGTAGGCAGTACCAGAGGGGTATCATAGGGTTCAGTGCTTGGACAGAAAATGCATCCCATCCGGACCAGGTGATTCATCCACTTTAAATGTAGCCAACATTTCTAGCTTCCCTACTGTTAATTTTTTAGCCTACTTAGAATCTCAAATGACATCTTCCTTTGTTCAGATATTAGTAGAATCTTGTTCTTTGATAAATACTGATATAAAGTATTCATTAGTACCTCAGTCGTGTTCTCTGCCTCCATGTTATTGGAAGGGATTCTGAGGGACAGGATTTATTTTCATTTGGAAAGGCAAAGACTGCTGAGTGATCAACAGTGTGGCTTTGAGCATGGAAAATCATGTCTCACCAACTTGAACTTTTCACAGGGACTTTAGCAAGGTCTTTGACAAGGTCCTGCATGGTAGGCTGTTCCAGAAGGTTAGATCACAAGCGATCCAGGGTGAGCTAGCCAAAAGGGTTCAAAATTGGCTTGGTGGTAGGAGGCAGAGGGTGGTAGTGGAGGGTTGTTTTTCAGATTGGGTGCCTGTAACCAATGGTGTACCACAGGGGTCAGTGCTGGGCCTTCTGTTGTTTATTATATATATTATTGATTTGGATGAGAATGTAGGTGGCATGATTAGTAAGTTCGCAGATACCAAAATTGATAGTTTGGTGGACGTGAAGAAGTTTGTCTACGGCTCCATCAGGATCTAGATCAACTGGGAAAGTGGGCAACCGAATGGCAAATGGAATTTAATTTGGACATGACATGCTTGCCTTTGCTGGCCAAGGCATCAGGTATATCAGTTGGGATATCATGTTACAGTTGTAGGAATCATTGGTTCGGCCACACTCGGAATACTGTATGCAGCTCTGGTCACCATACTACAGGGAGGATGTGATTAAGCTGGAGAGGGTGCAGAAAAGATTCACAAGGATGTTGCTGGGACTGAAGGGCTTGAGCTATAAGGAGAGACTGGATAAGTTGGGACTGTTTTCTCTGGAGCTAAGGGGGTTGAGGGGTGAAGTTCATAAGATCATTAGAGGCATAGATAAGTCTTTTTCTCAGGATAAGGGAGTCTAAAACTAGAGGGAATAGGTTTAAGGTGAGAGGGGAAAGAGTTAAAGGGGACCTGAGAGGCATGTTTTTCTCACAGAGTGTGGTGGGTATCTAGAATTTACAACTACAAAGTTAAAAATACATTTGGACAGGTGCATGGACAGGAAAGGTTTAGAGGGATGTGAGCCAAATGCAAGGCAAATAGTACAAGATCAGGATGATATCTTGGTCAGCATGGACGAGTTAGGCCATAGGGCCTGTTTTCATGCTGTATAACTCTATGACTTTATTGCTCTATCTCTCTGCACATGTATGACAACAATATGGAGGCCCTGTGTGACCAGATTGTTGCTGATCCCCAGCAAAGTTCATGACAGCCCTGGCGGAGGTCATTGTCTCCTGGTTAAACACAAGCTCCTTAGAGATCTTGGAAGTGGACTCCAAGCTCTTTATCATCTTCTGTATTTGGCAAGGCTGGCCTGACTGCTCACTGATCATCTTACTGTGTACCTGCATCAGCCTTGTTATGAAAGCATCCCCATCACAGTACTCATCCAAGTCTCTGAACACAATATGGATGCACAGGTCTCCCCTGGGACAAGCCCTGATCATTATTCCCTTTTCCTTAGGACAAACTGCAGCATTTGGTGGAGCTTCTTGTTACACAATGACGCACCTTGGTCATCATCATCATCCTTTTCCTCCTCTCCCTCTAACGACACCTCTTGGTCCTCCTGCTCCATGTCCTCCCATTCTGAGGAGATGGAAGCAGGGTAACTTATCCCAATACCTCGCAAAGACAAAGCAAAAGGTACTTGTGAGCAGCTGTGAAAATACTTCTACGGTGATGTTCTAGCCTAAACAATAATGAGAGTGTCTATTGTTGATCAAATCACAGGAGAGGTAGCAATCACACTAAAATATTGTCAGTGAGCTTACCTGGCAGAATACAAATCACAGTTACTCTTGAGGTGATTTTGGTCTCAGTGGACCCTCTACCCATTAAGTGCAGGATGATCTCCTCTATCCAGGGCAGGCACCGTGCTCAAGAGGTTCGCCCTCCCTTGCGGGTACTTTCTCCTATTCTCCGCTATTCTTGCCTATATTGTAATCTTTTCACTTTCATCTTTTTGGAAGCTTGACCTTTGCAGGGTGTGGAATGACAATGGCAAGGTGAGGGTTTGGGGTGGTGTTGGAGAGGGTGGCTGTGGATGGAGTAAGTGTGCATTAATGTGTGTGCTTGTCTGAGGAACTGTTAGCATGAAAAATGAGCATTCTGTTGGTCCAGAACTCAGCTTGATATAACTATTGAAATCATGAAATTTCCTGCATACAAAATGGACATTAGCGCTGAACACAATAATAGTTTAGCATACCAAGAAAAGGGTGAAATCCAATTTTTAGGCCTAGATGTACAGAACATGCTGCCTAGCATTAAATCATTTCAATATTGAGATATCTATTAAACAAAGGGATCATCTGGTCAGTTGTAACAACGGAGAATGAAATTATCAGGAGTCATAAAAACTGCATGCTTACTGAAAGCTTTCATTCTTTTTACTCCCATAGGTTCGTTGAGCATCTTTATGATTAGTAGCATACATTAGAGCATTGTGGAGAGTCAGTGCCTTTATGCTTCCTTTTATTTAAAATTTCTGTGCAAACATCGGTAACACAGGTGGCAGATTTTGCTGAGTGCCTCCTGTGAAACTCCCTTATCAATAAGTTTACCCAAAAAAATCACGTTGACAGCTGTTTTCATTAAGCAATTTATTAGTGACATATAAAATTGCTGCTATTAGTATTCATTTCAGCAACCAAGTGCTCAGAGCACTTAGGAATTCTTGCAGGATATGGTCAATATATCATCTCTAAATCAATCATAGTTTCATGTACCAGGCAATATCGTTAATTTCTTCTTGCTCATTTTGCACTAGGATTTGGTAATGGAATGTTTTTTGAAAATATTCAGCAAAGGCAAAATACATAATCCTGCATGCTGATTATTGCTATTTTTTAATATTCAGTCACATAATATTGACATCACTGGCAATGCTGGCATTTATCAACTAGCCCTCATTGGTAATAAATTGAGCAGGCAGTTAAGAGTCAACTACATAGGTGGGTTTGGTGAGGACAGACAAGAAAGCAAATTCCTTTCCTCTAAGGATTCTGGTAAACCAAGTGGGATTTTATGACAATCCAGTGGTTTGATGGTCACTATTCTTGATAGTCAATTTTTAGTTTTAAATTAATGAGAGGAATTTAAATATTCCTGTTGCTGTGACAGAATTCAACTCTATGCTTACTACTTTATAATACGAACTGTTTTGTGCTAGATTCAAAGCACTGCCCGGTGCCACCTGCCCATACTGACCTAGTTACCTGCCAATTGCACTTATCACCTGCACCCTGCAGTCAGTTGGTGAAATTTCAGCAGTGACTTGCCCTCATGCAGAATGGTGTCAAGAGCCTATGGCTGGAATACCCTGATGGCCTTTCACTGAATGCAAAGCCACAGTGGAGCTTGATTCATTTAAAACAATGAAAAGATTTTGAAAAGGATTTGGAACATCTAGAAATAATTTAAAACATTAATGTCGAGTGAAAGCATTTTTAAGAAAGTTATCATGTCGTTGGCAAAAAGGTCTTCAACCTGAAATTGTTAACTCTGCTTCTCTATCCATTAATGCTGAATGTTTCCAGCATTTTCTGCACTCATTGCTGTTACTATTCTTTCGTTAAACAGACAAAAGCCGCATGACAAGGTTTATGGAGGCAACTACAGCATAAATAGTACTGCTGGATACGTATCTGACACATTAAGTCTCATGATCCATTTGGTTCTGTCACCAAAATATCCTCATGGTGTTAAAAAAATAAATAGGTTGATGGACCACTTCACTGTGAAATTCTCCTGTGATAACAAGATACTTCTATCTCAGCAGCTTCAGGCAGAGAGGATGAGAAGAACCTGGCAAAACACTCAGTGCAAGTGGTACAGTGATGTGGACTAGAATATCTGAACCTGGCCCAAGCCCGTGTCCTCCTACAAACTGAAGTGCTCATCATTTAGCACAGGCACTTTATGTAAACCAACAATATTCAGGTTATGCCAGAGATTCCTTCAGAAGTGGAGAATATAGAACGTAGAACAGTACAGCACAGGAACAGGCCCTTCAGCCCACAATGTCTGTGTCGACCATAATGCCAATTTAAACTAATCCCATCTGCCTGCACATGGTCTACATCCCTCCGTCCCTGCCTGCCTGCCAGTTCACGTGTCTGTCTAAATGCCACTAAATTTTGCTATCGTATTTGCTTCCACCTTGGCAGCGCATTCAAGGTACCTACCATTCTTTGTGCAAAAAAACTTGCCTCACAAATCTCCTTTAAACTTTCTCCCTCTCACCTTAAACCTACGCCCTCTAGTATTTGATATTTCCACTCTGGGAAAGCATTCTGACTATCTACCCTAACTAAGCCTCTCATACTTTTATATACATCTATCAAGTCACCCCTAGCCTCTGTTGCTCCAGAGAAAATAATACAAGCTTGTCCAACCTCTCCTTGCAACTAATACTCTCTAAGTTAGCAAATTGGTTTATTATTGTCACGTATACCAAGATACGGCGAAAGACTTTGTTTTGCATCCATGCAAATCATTTCATCACATCAGTGCATCAAGTTAGTAAAAGGGAGAAGCAATAACAGAAAGCAGAACAAAGTGTTACTGTTACAGAGAAAGTGCAGTGAAGGTAGACAATAAGGTGCAAGGCTCTTATGAGGTAGATTGTGAGGTCAAGAGTCCACCTTATTGTACAAGAGGTCCGTTCAATAGTCTTAGAACAGGAAAGAAGCTGTCCTTGAGTCAGGTACGTGCTTTCAAGTTTTTGTATCTTCTGCCTAATGGTAGGGGAGAGAAAAGAGAATGTCCAGGGTGGGTGGGATCTTTGATTACGCTGGCTGCTTTACAAAGAGAGTGAGAAGTGTAGACAGAGTCCATGGAGGGGAGGCTGGTGTCCCTCATGTGCTGAGCTGTGTCTAGAACTCTCTGCAGTTTCTTGCAGTCTCGAACAGAGCAGTTGCCATACCAAGCTGTGATGCATCTGGATAGGATGCTTTCTATATGCATCGATAAAAATGGGTGAGGGTCGACAGGAACATGCCAAATTTCTTTCACCTTCTGAAGAAGTAGAAGTGCTAGTGCAATTTCTTGGCCATGGCACCTACGTGGTTGGAACAGGACAGGCTATTGGTGATGTTTACTCCTAGGAACTTCAAGCTCTCAACCCTCCCGACCTCAGTGCCATTGAAGTTAATAGGAGCATGTTCAATGCCCCCCTTCCTGAAGTCAATGACCAGCTCTTTTGTTTTGTTGACATTAAAGGAAACGTTGTTGTCATAACACCATGTCACTTGGCTCTCTCTCTCCTTCCTGTACTCTGATCCATCGTTATTGGAGATAATACCCACTACGGCGGTGTCATCTGCAGACTTGTAGATGGAGTTAGAGCAGAATCTGGCCATGCAGTCATGAGTATGTAAGGAGTAAAGTACGGGCCTGAGGACGCAGCCTTGTGAGGCACCAGTGTTGAGGATAAGCATGACAGAGATGTTGCTGCCTATCCTTACTGATTGCAGTCTGTTGGTCAGAAAGTTAAGGATCCAGCTGCAAAGGGAGGTGTTGAATTCCAGGTCTAGGAGTTTGGAGATGAGTTTGCTTGGAATTATGGTAATGAATGCAGAGCTGTAGTTAATAAGTAGCAGTCTGACGTAGGTGTCTTTATTACCCAAATGCTCCAGAGATGAGTGTAGCGCCAGGGAGATGGCATCTGCTGTGGACCCTGTTTCAACGGTAGGCAAATTACAGTGGGTCAAGGTTGCAAGCCTCGAGTTGATGTGTGCCACAACCAGCCTCTCAAAGCACTTCATGATGATGGATGTCAGAGCCACTAGGTGGTAGTCATTAAGGCATGTTACCTAATCTTTCTTTGGTACCGGGATGATAGTGGTCTTCTTAAGACAGATGGGAACCTCAGATCGAAGTAGGGAGAGTTAAAAATGTCTGAAAGTACCCCCGCTGCTGATCTGCACAGGATCTGAGGACACAGCCAGGGACACCATCCAAGCCAGATGCTTTCCACGGGTACACTCTCCGGAAGACTGATCTGACATCTGCAACAGTGACTGTGGGTACAGGTGCACTGGAGGCTGTTGGATGGGTGGTGACATTCCATTCCCCTTCTGTTCAAAGCATGCACAGAACACTTTAAGCTCATTGGAAAGGGATGTGCTGTTGTCAGAGATGTTTCCCAACTTCGTGTTGTAGCCCGTTATAGCATGTAAGCCCTGCCACAATTGAGGGCTGATCTGGGTCTTGATTTTGGACTGGCATGGCCTCTTGGTATCCCTGATAGTTTTATGAAGGTTGTAATTCGCTTTCATGTATAGATCAGGTTCACCCAATTTGAACGCCACAGTCCTGGACATAATTAGGGAGTGGATCTCCCAGTTCATCCATGGTTTCCAGTTTGGGAACACCTGGATTGACCTCTTTGGTACACAGTCCTCTGCAGACTTGCTGATAAAGTCTTTGATGGTGGTGACATACTCATCTAGGCTGGCAGCTGAGTCTTTGAATATGGACCAGTCCACCAACTCAAAGCAGTTGCATAAAATCTCCTCTATTTCCTCAGACCAGCACTGTATGACTTTCTGTACTGGATCATCACATTTCAGTTTCTATTTGCACATAGGGAGAAGGAACACAGCCTGGTGGTCTGATTTACCGAAGTGTGGGTGGAGAGTGGATCAGTAGGCATGTTTGATGGTTGAGTAGCAATGGTCAAGGGTGTTTGGGCCCCTGGTGGAGCAGGAGACATGCTGGTAGTATTTTGGTAACACATTCTTGAAGTTGACCCAGTTGAAGTCACTGGCTCAGGGTATCCCATTTCAAGATTGTTGATCATGGAGTATAGTTCATTGAGTGCAGGCTTCACATCTGTTTGGGGTGGGATGTGGACTGCTATTAGCATACTCTCATGGCAGGTAGTATGAGTGGCACTTCACTGTTAGATATTCTGAGTCTGGTGAGCAAGAGCTCACCAGGACTGTCACATCTGAAGATGATGAGAAGTAAGCAGACCCCTCCACCTCTTACTTTGCCCGAGGACACCATACAGTCCATCCAGTGAATTGAGAAGCCCTCGGGTTGTATGGCGCAGTCAGGTGAAGCAAGTGCAATCAACATTTCAGTGAGGCAGAGCACACAACAGTCCCTCATTTCCCTTTGATTGGTAAGTCATGCGTTTAGTTCATCAACTTTGTTTTCGATGGCCTGAACATGAGCTAGTTGTATGTTGGGAGGGAGGACTTGAATCCATGCTGTTTCAATCTCACCTGCAGCCAGGTAAGATCCCGATGAATCTCATCTGCACTCTCTCCAAAGCCTCCTTATCTTCCCTGTAATGCGGCAACCAGAATGTCATATAGTACTCCAAATATGGCCTAACCGAAGTTTTATACAGATGCAACATGATTTACCAAGTTTTATTCCCAGTGTTCCAACTGATAAAGGCAAATATGACATATGCCTTCTTTACCACCCTATCTACTTGTGTTGCCACTTTCAGGGAGCTATGAACTAGCACCCCAAGATCATAGAATATGAAATTTGTGGTGTTATGCTACAACCTTACAAAACACTGGGTAGGCTGCACTTGGAATATTTTCTGCCATTCTAGTCACCACACTATAGAAAGGATGTGGTTGCACTGGAGAGAATGTAGAGAAGGTTGACCAGGATGTTGCCTGGATTGGAGGACTTTAGTTATGGGAAGAGATTAGATAGGTTGGGCTTATTTCCTCTGGAATGAAGGAGGTATAGGGGTGACCTGATTGAAGTAACTAAGATTATGAAAGGCACAGATGAGATAGATAGTTAAAATCTTCTTCCCATGGTTGGGGTATAAAAAACAAAGGGGTATAGGTTTAAGGTGAGAGGAAGGAGTTTTAGAGGGGATCTGAGGGGTAAGTTTTTTTGTTAACACAGAGTGGTTGATGTCTGGAATTCGCTGCCACAAGAGGTGGTGGAATTAGATACAATTACTACATTTAACAGGCACATACAGACACTTAAATATGCAAGTCACAGTGTTGTCTCGAAATTAAGTTCTCACTTCTGTCCAGTGTAAAATAAAAGTGCCACGAGGTCGATTTGATAAAATGCGTTTATTAGCAGTGCACCGCTAAGGAGAGGTCTCTTCAACAATCGGTAAGAGTAGCTTCCCGAGGTCTCCCTGTCCAAAGGAGCAGACAGAAATTTATACAGATATTGTCACGCACACTTAATGAATGCGACACCGCGAGTTTCGGTCAAGCCACAGAGATCCCGAGACAGATATCGCACCTATTGTCCAGCATAATTGAGTTATAATCAAGAAATTCAAAGACAGGTATCACCCCTCATTGTTTAGGACAAGCTTCCCACTCGTTGTTTATTGCACCCAGTACTCCTATTGTCTCGCATAATGAGACCGAAACCAAGGTTCTGGACAAAGTAATTAACTCCTTATCCATTGAGTCAGCAACTTGCGTGCTCTTGCTTCCGAAGTATTTTTTCTATCAGCAATAGGTATGGTGACAGTTTTTAACCCTTTACTTCCTCAACAGAAGGATACGGTCCTAATGTGGGCAAATGGAATCGCTGCAGATGGGCAAAAAAGCCGGCATGGATAGTGGGCCAAAGGGTCCATTTTTATGCTGTACAACTCCATGATTCTAAGTGCAGTTGAGACATCCGTAAGAGAATTTCATTTTTTACAATGATTCCAATTGGTGTTTTACAGCATCTGCAATGGAGCCCTGGAGGATGGAGGTCCAAAGATCAGATGCAGTATTACATTAACTGTTAAGATTTGGGCAACAATTAAGATCTAATTTACAGGAAGCTCTCACCTTCTGGTTCAGATTCTCATCACCTATTGATGCACCTGAATCACCAAAGTTCTGTCTGACCTGTCCTGCAAGGGCAGGCAGACAGTGGGGGACCATGATACTGGCAGTTGTCCCAGGGCTCTTTTGACTGTGGGAAGCTACCAAAACCCCCCACCAAAATTCAACAGCTTGTCATCAGGCTTTCTCCTCCCATTGAGGTTGCAGTAGGAAGAAACACAAGTTTAAGAAATCACAAGCACTATAAAAATATTAAGGCAAACAAAAAATAGATATTGGAGTATGTCATACTCCTGAGCCTGTTTCACTAGTCAATGTGATCATTGGTACCTGATCTCTACCTCCTCTGATTTTTTTTAGTGCCCAAATATCTGCAATGTCAGCCTTGAATAAAATTTCTAATTAAACACCCACAGCTCCTTGGCCTGGAGAATTCCAGATTAGCACCCCCTATACAGAGACATTTCTTCTGTTCAACAACTTAACCTGTGACCATATGCTCCAGCATGACACAGAGGAAATGGCATTTTGATATCAACTTTATGGAGTCCCTCAGAACCTCTTATGTCCCAATGTCATTCCTCTAAACTCCAGTGAGTATAGGCTAATTTCATTCAACCTCTCTTGCAATTCCTTTGCTGCATGAATCCATGCTTTGTCTCCCAGTCAGCTATATTTTTCATTATGTACTAAGACCAAAACTGCATGCAACACTCCAAAAGGAATGAGCAAAACCATTTACAATCTCTGCAATCTTTACTTACTTTTGTACTCTAATCCCCCTGCAATCATCAAGATCAAGAGATGTGAAGTGCAAAAGCTCCTGAAGAGAATAGAGTAAAATGGTTGCAGCCTTTTGATTCAGCTTTATTCACCTTCTCCTTGCTCCTGTCCCCCCACCACACTCACTCATATACACTTCCTCATTGCCCATGCCTCTGCACTCTCTCCCCCCACCAGAAACACGAGCAGTTTTGTTCCTATGCCCAGTCCCCATGTACATCACCATCTGTGTCAAACACACTTTGACAAACACTCCATTACTTCTCCTTGCCCAGAGTCAGCTGCTGACTCAGTAGCACACCATATCCCTCGTTCCTTCACTCCCTTTGCAACTACACTCACCCGAAGATTATGCCACATTTCTCAAGAAACATACCATAGGTAATCATCAAGGAAGATGAAGTCTCGATGTGTGTGCAGAGAACCATGCCACCGAGCTTAATTTCATTACATGTAAGTCGGAGGTTTCATGGGTTTCACTTCGGCAGACGTCGGAACTTCGGAGCAGATAAGTTTTTTTTAAGTAGGTTTTTTATTATAAGGTTTAGTTTTTATAATGTTCTTTTTTATAAGTTGTTATATAATTTTAATCGGGAATAGTGGGGGCTGGACTGCGCAGGTGAGTGAGGGAGTGAGGTCAGCCGGTAAGGTGCGGGCAGTTTGAAAAGCGAACAGCCATATCCAGCGGGCAGCATTGGAGCGGGCAGCTGAGTGAGAGGGAGCTGAGTGGTTGGGCTTTGGCTCAAGGGGCTTAGGCGTGAAGGGACAAGGCGGGTGAGTAGCTGGTAACTAGGTAAAGGTAAGGTTTTACCTGTTATCTGTTATAAATTTTTAAGTAGGAAAAACTAGGGGGAAAAAAAAGAAATAGTTCAGATGCAGGACATAATGGTATGCTGCAGCTGCTCGATGTGGGAGCCCTCGGACTTTACTGTGGTCCACGATGGCCACATCTGCAGTAAGTGCTTGGGGCTGGAGGAACTTGGGCTCAAACTTGATGAGCCGGAGTTGCAGTTTCAAACACTGCGCAGCATCAGAGAGGGGGAGAGTTATGTAGATACTGTACATCAGGAGACGGTCACCCCAATTAGAGCAGGTACTTTTGGAGTCCAGGAAGTAGATATAAGGGTGACTGTCAGGGGAGGGAAAAGGAAAAAGGAAAAAGGAAAAAGAAAACAAACAGGCAGATAGAGCAGAGGACCCCAGAGGCTGTTCCCCTCAATAACAGGTTTTCCACTTTGGAAGCTGTTGAGGGAGATGACCTGACCGGTCCTGCTGCTCAGAAGGGAAGGGAGGAGAAGAGGAAGGCAGTAGTGATAGGGGACTCGATAGTCAGGGAAACAGATAGGACATTCTGTGGCAGTGAGCATGAATCCCAGATGGTATGTTGCCTCCCAGGTGCCAGGGTCCAGGATGTCACTGATCGGGTCCACAGGATTCTAGAGCGGGAGGGAGAACAGCCAGAAGTCGTGGTTCATGTTGGTACCAATGACATAGGTAGGAAGAGGGATGAGGTCCTGAAAAGTGAGTTTAGCGAGCTAGGCAGAAGGCTGAAGAACAGGACCTCAAGGGTAGCAATCTCAGGATTGCTGCCAGTGCCACGCTATAGTGAAGGTAGGGAATGGAGGAGATGGCAAATAAATGCGTGGCTGAGAAGTTGGTGCAGGAGGGAGGGTTTTAGATTTTTGGATCATTGGGATCTCTTCTGGGGAAGGTGGGACCTGTACAGAGAGGACGGGTTACACCTGAACCTGAGGGGGGCCAATATCCTTGCAGCCAGGTTTGCTAGGGTGGTTCAGGAGGGCTTAAACTAGATTGTGAGGGGGAAGGGAACTGGAGGTGTAGGTCAGAGGAAGAAGGGGATGGGGAAAAGTCAGATCTGACAGGTAGAGAGGCTTTGAGGAAGGAGAAGCAGAGCACAGGCTATAAAAGCAGTAAGGTGGTTGGGCTAAAGTACATTTACTTAAATGCTAGAAGCATCAGGAATAAGGGAGATGAACTGAGAGTTTGGATAAATACATGGGACTACGATATTGTGGCTATTACAGAGACATGGCTGACACCAGGGCAGGAATGGATATTGAATATTCCTGGTTTTCAGTGTTTTAAAAGGGATAAGGAGGGGGGGAGAAGAGGAGGAGGGGTGGCGATACTGGTCAGGGACACAGTTACAGCTGCAGAAAGGGTAGATAATGTAGAAAGATCCTCTCTACAGTCAATATGGGTGGAAGTTAGGAACAAGAAAGGGGCAGTTACCCTCCTGGGAGTATTCTATAGGCCCCCTGGTGGCAGTAGGGATACTGAGGAGCAGATTGGGAGGCAGTTTTTGGAAAGATGCAAAAATAAGAGGATTATTATAATGGGAGACTTCAACTTTCCAAATATTAATTAGCACCTACTTCGTGCCAAAGGTTTAGATGGGGCGGAGTTTGTTAAGTGTGTCCAGGACGGATTCCTGACACAGTATGTTGACAGGCCGACTAGAGGGAATGCCATATTAGATCTAGTTTTAGGTAATGAACCAGGACAGGTTCAGATCTATCGGTGGGTGAGCATTTGGGGGACAGTGACCATTGCTCCATAACCTTTAAAATTGTCATGGACAGGGATAGGAGCAAAGAGGACAGGAAGATATTTAATTGGGGAAAGGAGAATTATGAGGCTATAAGGCAAGAACTTGGGGGTGTAAATTAAGATGACATTTTTGAAGGGAAATGTAGTATGGAGATGTGGTCGATGTTCAGGGATCTTTTGCAGGATGTTAGGGATAAATTTGTCCCGGTGAGGCAGAGAAGGAATGGCAAGGTGAAGGAACCGTGGGTGACGAGAGAGGTGGAACAACTAGTTAGGAAGAAGGCGGCAGCATACATAAGGTGTAAGCAGCAAGGATCAGACAGGGCTCATGAGGAATATAGAGTAGCAAGGAAGGAACTTAAGAAGGGGCTGAGGAGAGTAAGAAGAGGACATGAAAAGACTTTGGCAAGTAGGGTTAAGGAGAATCCCAAGGCTTCTTACTCATACATGAAGAGCAGAAGAATGACTAGAGTCAAGGTAGGTCCGATTGAAGACAAAGGTGGGAAGATGTGCCTGGAAGCTGTGGAAGTGAGTGAGGTTCTCAATGAATACTTCTCTTCAGTATTCACCAAGGAGAAGGGTCTTGATGATGCTGAGGGCAGTGTTGGTATGGGTAATGTTCTAGAGTATGTAGATATCGAGAGAGAGGATGTGTTGGAGCTGTTAGAAAATATTAGGACAGATAAGTCCCCGGGGCCTGACGGAATATTCCCCAGGCTGCTTTGTGAGGCAAGGGAGGAGATTGTTGAACTGTTGGTTGGGATCTTTGAGTCCTTGTTGTCAACGGGGATGGTACTGGAGGATTGGAGAGCGGCGAATGTTGTCCCCTTATTTAAAAAAGGTAGTAGGGATAGTCCAGGGAATTACAGACCAGTGAGCCTTACATCTGTGGTGGGTAAGCTGTTAGAAAGGATTCTAAGAGATAGGATCTATGAGCACTTAGAGAATCATGGACTGATTAGGGACAGCCAGCATGGATTTGTGAAGGGAAGATCTTGCCTCACTAGCCTGATAGGGTTCTTTGAGGAGGTAACCAGGAAGATTGATGAGAGTAGTGCAGTGGATGTGGTCTACATGGATTTTAGTAAGGCATTTGATAAGGTTCCGCATCGTAGGCTTCTTCAGAAGGTCAGAGGCAAAGGGATCCAGGGAAGCTTGGCAGTGTGGATTCAGAATTGGCTTGCCTGTAGAAAGCAGAAGGTTGTGGTGGAGGGAGTGCATTCAGATTGGAGGGCTGCGACTAGTGGCATCCCACAGGGATCAGTTCTGGGACCTCTACTTCTTGTGATATTTATTAATGACTTAGATGAGGGTGTGGAAGGGTAGGTTAGCAAGTTTGCAGATGATACAAAGATCGGTGGTGTTGTGGATAGTATGGAGGGCTGTCGAAGCTTACAGAGGGATATTGATAGGATGCAGAGCTGGGCTGACAAGTGGCAGATGGAGTTGAATCTGGAGAAGTGTGAGGTGGTACAGTTTGGAACAACAAACTCCAAGGCGGAGTACAAGATAAATGGCAGGATTCTGGGCAGTGTAGAGGAGCAGAGGGATCTGTGGATTCATATCCACAGATCACTGAAAGTCGCCTCACAGGTAGATCGGGTAGTTAAGAAAGCTTATGGGATGTTAGCTTTCATAAGTCATGGGATCGAATTTAAGAGCCGCGAAGTAATAATGCAGCTTTACAAAACTCTGGTTAGACCACTCTTAGAGTACTGTGTCCAGTTCTGGTCACCTCATTATAGGAAGGATATGGAGGCGTTGGAAAGGGTGCAGAGGAGATTTACCATGATGTTGCCTGGATTAGAGAGTATGGATTATGAGGGGAGACTAAAGGAGGTAGGGCTTTACTCATTGGTGAGAAGGAGGATGAGGGGAGACATGATAGAGGTATACAAGATATTAAGAGGAATAGATAGAGTGGACAGCCAGTGCCTATTTTCCAGGGCACCAATGCTCAAAACAAGAGGACATGGCTTTAAAGTAATGGGTGGGAAGTTCAAGGGAGATGTCAGAGGGAGGTTTTTCACCCAGAGTGGTTGGTGCATGGAATGCGCTGCCTGGGGTGGTGGTGGAGGCTAATACGTTGGTCAAGTTCAAGAGATTATTAGATACGCATATGGAGGAATTTAAGATGGAGGGATATGTGGGAGGAAGGGGTTAGATAGTCTTAGGTGTGGTTTGAAAGGCGGCACAACATGGTGGGCCGAAGGTCCTGTATTGTGCTGTATTGTTCTATGGTTCTAAGCCTTCAGATCATTTCCAGTGACTCAAGCATATGGCTCTGTTGTCCATTGCATAGGGGAATTAATTAGCAAACCCTCAGCAACATGACCATGAATAAATGTAAGTTACCCACATCTAGTCATAGTATTCATCCTCTCAGAATTAAGCTGCATGTAAAAGCCATTGGTTAAGAGAGATTAAGAGACCTTTCAGTAAATGCTATTGTTAACATGGGTGATATGCAGTGGCCATTACCTGAAGCCCACTCTAAGGCTTCCCCATGAATGCTCTAAAGATAATTGTAGGCAAGGTTTCTATGGGTCATACAATCCAATAGTACTAGAAATTGTAGCTGCTGTTTAAAGGTCCTCAAAGTGGGCAAGGCTTAAAGCACTTTGATTGCTCATGATGCTGAATGAATCACTATCACTCTTCATGTAGAATTTTAAAGCCATAGAACCATACAACACAGAAACAAGCCCTTTGCCCATTGTGTCCATACCAACCATCAGGTACCTACTATATATACACCAACCTCATTTTTCAGCACTCGGTACATAACTTTCTTCAACAAGGTGTCCCAAATGCCCATCCAAATACAGCAAAACTCCAATAATCTGCATTCCAACTATCTAAATTCCCAGTGGTTTGGCACTTAGCTCAGAAGGAATGTTTCCTGTGCTCCCCAAAACTCACCAGGTCCCTGATTCCCACGCTCCCCTGAAACTCATAGGCTACAGTGGAAAACATAATACTTTGTAACATTCAATTCAAAGTGTGTTGGGGTATTAATAGTCCAATTAATATCTAATTGTCTGGAAAATCTGCCATACCAGCATCACCAAAGTCCCAAGCATGCTGAAAAATCAGGGTTTTACTGTACTTCTTAATGTTGTGGGAGTACCTGTCTCCATCACCTCCTTAGGAAGAGTGTTTCAGGTTTCAACAAGCTTCTGGGTGAAAAAAATTCTTCCTCAAGTCCACTCTAATGTTTCTCTCTACCTTCCCTATCTATGGCTGTTATGAAACAAGTTCGAGGTCTCGAAGGACAAGGACTCTGAACACAGCCTTCGAGTTAAATGATTTATTTCCAAAGACAAACGTGGGGAAAAGGTAACGGAGGCCACACACACACACACGTGCACCAGTGATAGCGAGTGTGGGAAAATCGCAACAAGGGTAAAATACACACATGCACACACAACGAACTGGGTACAAACAAACAAGGAAAAGCAATACGCTACCCGCCACCCCTTGACTCAGTGCAGGCACGGCTCTATGCTACCAGGAATACTAACTAATTTCTCTTAAACAGTGCACAGCTTACCAACAAGGCATCCCTCAGAGACAAAAAGAGAGAGAACCAAGCACATGTGGCACTCTTTATAGTACTGGAGGACTGGGGGTCCAGCCCAGGTAGTTCAAACAGGCCAATGGCCTGAAGCCAAGTACAAAGGTGCTTAAAGGGACCAATGGTCAGGAGTGCACTGATGGGTGGGGTGGAGCCAAACATTGATTGACAGTGGTGTGTCTTTCGACCAGGTAATGGGCAGTGTTGTCATGTGACAGCCACTACCCTCCACAATACAATGGCCCTCATAATTTTGTATACTTCAATCAGGTCACCTTTCAGTCTTCTCCATTGCATAAATATTCTTCATACAGGTGCTGATTCCAAGAGTTTTCAATCACATTGACTTTGTAGTGGAACCATGTCACAACTAACAGCAATTCATATTTGGAGTCCATGTAAAAGGGCATGAGATAAATTGCATCTCTACACCAACATCAAGCGTCCTTAAAAGTTATTGAGAAACTGGATAAAGTCACTGATGTGCAAAATTATCTCAGTGCAAACCTATTTCTATTTCCATTAAAGGAATCCAAGACAGGGAGATTAGATCAGAGTTATATTTTATGGAAGACTGGAACATTCTGTTGTAATTTATTAAAGGCCATCCTTACATTTTGCCCTTTACAAGGTTAGCACGGAGAGGGAGGTGTGGACTCGGAAGAGCAGAGGGAGATTGCTCTCTGAGAATCTGTGGAGGAGGTCATCACACAGTGCACTGGAAGGGAAAAAGTTAGATTAAAGGGGCAGATTTCATGAGTGGAAACACTTGACATTGGTGGAGGGAAAGGAGAGTCATTGTATCAGCTGGGCAGAGGTTAAGGCCAGTAAGTAGCACCAACTCAGAGGAATTGAATGAGCTCTGTGATAGGGAGCATTCAGAAGGCTTGGTGCAGTGCCAGCCCTCTCAGACTGATGCATAAGATGAGTAGGACAATAGAGAAATCTTTGTTTAATTTCTCTCATGTGGTTGTGTGGAGCCAAGACAACATCAGTCCTGTCTCAGGCAATGGTGATGTCCAGAGTATATGTCAGCTGATGGAATCTACCAAATTTCCTATAAACATTCCTTGTCTCACCTTAAACCTATGCCTCAAGTATTGACATTTCCACCCTGGTAAAAAAAGGCTCTATCTATCACATCTAGGACTCTCATAATTTTATAAATTTCTATCAGGTCATTCCTCAGCCTCTGATGCTCCAGAGAGAACGATCCAAGTTTATCCAACCTCTCCATTCATCTAAGACTCTCCAATTCAGATAACATTCTGATGCACTCCCTCCAAAGCCTCCACATCCTCCCTGCAGCGTGGTAACCAGAACTGCACACAATACTCAAAATGTGGCCTAACTGAAGTTTTATACAGCTGCAACATGACTTCCCAACTTTTATCTGAATGTCCTGACTGATGAAGGCAAGCATGATCAACACCTACTTTACCACCTTATCCACTTATGTTGCCACTTATTTTGACAATAGTGCTTGATTTGTTTTAGCCAAGGGAGATGTCGTCCCTGCATCTACCCTGTCAAGCCCTATTAGAATTTCAAACATTTCAATGAGATTGCCTCTCGCTCTTCCAAACTCAAGAGTTTGGCCCCATCCTATTCTCATACAACAAACCCATCATCCCTGGAATCAATCTGATGAACTTTGATAGCGAGTACATGCTTAGTTAGGTAGGGAGACCAAACTTCTGCACAAAGTCCAGATATGATTTCATTAGGGCTCCATACTACTGAAGCAAGGGTTTCTACTCATGTACCCTTACAGTAAAGCCCAGAATACTATTAGCCTTTTTAATTGCTTGCAGAATTTTTCAGTGATTTGTGAATACCAGGATCCTTCAAAACATCAACACCTTTCAAATTCTCACCATTTAGAATACCCTGTATTTCCAATTTTTCTAACCAAAATAGATGATGTCATTTTTTTCCACATTATATTCCATTTGCCATGTCTTTGCCTGGTCGCATAGTCTGTCTCAATCTCCTAAAACATCTTTTTTGAGTCATTTTGTTGTATCATGCAGAAAGAAACCCTTTGGTCCACCACAATTCATCCATCTATACCAATCCCATTTACCCACATTGGGTCTATAGCCTCCTCTGCATTGGCAATTCCGGTGTTTGTCCAGCTAATTCTTGTTGTGAGAGTATCCGTCATTGTGGGCCGATGGGCCTGTTCCTGTGCTGTACTGTTCTATGTCTCCACCACCTCCTTGGGCAGAACATTCCAGATTCCAACACTGTGTGAAAAAAGTCCCCTTCAAATCTCCTCCTACCTCTTATCCTAAACCTATGCCCTCATGTCTTAAATACCCCCACCATGGACAAAAGATTCTTAATATCTAGCCTATCTATCCCCTTCATAATTTGTATACCTCTATCAGGTAACCCATCAGCCCTCTGGTCCAAGGTAAACAAAGTAGTCTACCCCATCCGTCCTTATAACTGAAATGCTCCAATGCAGGCATCATCCCAGTGAATCTCGTTTGCACACCCTCCAGTGCACTCATATTTTCCTGTAGGGTGGCTACCAGAACTGAAGACAATACTTCAAGTTTGGCATAACCAATGTTTTTTGAAGTTGTAACTTGACTTCTCAGCTCATATTCTATGGCACAGATGATGAAGGCAAGCATCCCACATACCTTCTTCACCACCCTCTCTGCCACTGACACAGATTTATGGGCTTGTACCCCCAAGGTCCTTCTGTTCATCAACATTCCCCAAGGCCCTACTGTTTACTATGTATATGCTACTCTTGTTTGCTGTCTCAAAATTCCATCCGCCATAGGTCCAGCAACTTTCCAGCTGATCTACATCATGCCATAGCCTTAAACAACTGTTGTAAGACAAGTTCATAAGGTCTCAAAGGGCAAGGACTCTGGACACAGTCTTTGGAGTTAAAATGATTTATTCACAAAGACAAACGCAGGACAGGATCAACAGGAACAAACGCACTCATACGCACACACGGGTGATCATGATCGTGGGGGAAATCGCAATGAGGGTGAGATGCGCACACACACACATATACAACAAACTGGGTACAAACAAATCAAGGAAGAAATAATACGGTGCCTACCACCCCTCAACTCAGTGCAAGTATCAGATCTACGCTACCTGGAATCCACTTAGGACGCTCCTAACCCTTGTGGAAGTGCACACTCTTACCAATGGTCTCTTCAGCATTGTTTCACGATTCCTAGAGCAATCAAAAGAAAGCAAACCACTCACATGTGGCATTCTTTATAGTGCTGGAGGGCTGGGTGGTCCAGCCCGGGTAATTCAAACAAGCCAATGGCTCAAGGCCAGGTACAAAGATGTTTACAGAGGCCAATTGTCAAGTGTGTGCACTAATGGGTGGGTGGAGCCAGACCTTGATTGACAGTGATGTGACTTTTGACCAGGTAGTGAAGGGTCAATGGTGTCACGTGACAGCCATGACCCTTCACAATACAATCCACCCCTCAAAAGTCACACCACTTGCCAATCATGGGAATAACTATCACTAAGCTTAGAAATATGCATCAGTGTGCAGTACTAATGAAAGGCAGAAGTGGTCCTAATAATCTGACAAGCACCCCACAAGATGCAGATAGCTACGACAATTAGAATGAGGGCGGTGGCCCAGTGGATGACAGTTGCCCACCATCCCCCCAGATGTTGAGGAACAGACTCATTCTCGGTGGGTCAAGTGTCAGGTATGAAGACAGGATAGGTTAGTGTGACCTGGAATCGCGACCCAATGGGTGTCCCCGAAACCACGTGCAACGACTTCTCCCTACTGAGGGGGGCACTGCGGCTGTCAGACCCACACTCTCCCTGAGTCTTTGGTCTCAGGGGATCCGGGGTCTTGCAAGTTGGGAGGCGGGGAGTGTGCCAGATGGCAGGATAGTGGGGACCCCACTTGGCCAGTGGGCCGTGTATTCAGCTGGTTGACGGCCTGCTGTAGCATGCTCGACCACCCCTGCAGTGTGCGAGAAGGCGTTAGTGTGCATAGTTTTTCTTTCAGCAGGCCGTTCATTCTTTCGATCAGGCCTAATGCCTGTGGGTAGTAGGGTATATGGAACAGCCACAAGATCCCCACCTCAGCCGCCCATTTCTGGACTTTAGCCCCAGAAAAGTGTGAGCCCTGATCAGATTGTACCTCCCATGGGACTCCATAGATGGAGGAGAGGTACTGCAATCCTTTGATGGTGTTGTTCTGGTCGGCCCTCTCACAGGGCACCGCCACCAGGACACCGGAGTATGTGTCCACCTTCGTCAGGGCATACTGCTTTTTATTGTGGTGTGGGAGCGGTTCAATATAGTCTATCTGCCACACGCGTCCCACTCCCGTGCCGCGGCGAATGTGACCCGGTGGCCC
This sequence comes from Pristis pectinata, assembly GCF_009764475.1. Lineage (NCBI taxonomy): Eukaryota > Metazoa > Chordata > Chondrichthyes > Rhinopristiformes > Pristidae > Pristis > Pristis pectinata. The sequence continues at coordinate 54,358,025 of NC_067413.1, forward strand.
TCTGGTCAGCCTCGTGGCTTCACTTGTTGGCAGATGGGACAGTTAGCGACAGTGGTCTTGATTGATTCACTGTGAGGGCAACCCTGAACTGCTCTGCCCAACGCCATGTACCGTCAGCCCCTAGGTGACCGCTCTTGCGGTGTACCTATGCAGCTAACGCGCTGAGGTCAGGTTCCTCCCGGGAGGCGGTAGCACAGCATATCTGGGCAGCCTGGTCCACAGCGGCGTTATAAATTTAAATTTTTTTTTAAATTTTATTTACAGCGTGATAACAGGCCCTTCTGGCCCAATGAGTCCGCGCTGCCCATTTTAAACCCAAATTGACCTACCTGTACGTCTTTTAGAATGTGGGAGGAAACTGGAGCACCCGGAGGAAACCCACACAGACAGGGGAGAATGTATAAACTCCTTACAGACAGCGACGGGAATCAAACCCTGATTGCTGGCGCTGTAATAGCGTTGTGCTAACCACTACGCTACCGTGCCGCCTCTTATGTATGGCCTCTTGTGTATTTTTGTGGGTATGAGTGTCCATGTGATGGTCTGTGGGCGGCCTGATCCCAGATAAGATACCAGTGTCCCTGTCCCCAGAGGGGGCGTCCATGAATTTCCCACCCCATTTCATGCCACTATGCCATCCACACCGCCATACCGTTAACCACTGCCCAAGAGTCAGTATAAATGCGGACTGGCCCGGTGGTGCTAAGGTGAGTGCTACTGCCGCCAGTTCGGCCAGTTAGCTAGATCCACCCGCTCTCTCTTTGGTCAAGGTTTTCCCTGTGGCGGGATGAAGTGCCACCACTTTCCAATATTGTTTCCCCCCTTTCCAGCAGCTGGAGCCATCTGTGAACCAGACATGCAGTTTTTGTTCAGGGTCGGGGGAGTCAAAGGATTGGCCCCAGGACACAGGGGAGGGCTGGATCTCAGGCGTGACTGAGGGTGGGTCCTGGGACTGGAGGAAGGACATGACCTGTTCGTGGAGGCAGCTGACCTCTTCCGGACCGAGTTTGGCCCGGTCCGCGATGTACCACTTCCACTTCACTATCGAGGACCTTTGGGCTCGGCCCTCTTTGTGTGGAGTCAAGGGACTTGACCCAAGGGCAGGTGGGGGGGGGGGTGCGAAGGACCACAGGGTCGGTGTCGGTTTGGTGCTCGGTGGCGAGGAGCACCAGATAGCAGGCAAGCAGCTGACGCTCGGAAGGGCTGTAGCGAGTGGCGACCTCAGGCATTGACCTGGTCCAGAAGCCGAGCGGGACTCTGCGCCCCTGGACCTTCTGCCAGAGGCTCTATTCAGCAACCAACTCGCCAGCGGAGACCTGTAGCTTGAAGGGGACCCCATCCTGGCAGGGGGCAAGTGGCAGGGCTTGCTCCACAGCTTGCTTCGCTGTTTCAAAGGCAGCCTGCTGTTCGGGTCCCCAGGTAAAGGTGGCCTTCTTTCGAGAGACCCTATAGAGGGGTCACAGGAGCATGGTGGGGTGGGGTATATGCTGCCGTCAATAGCCGTGGAGACCTATGAAGCTCTGGGTGTCAGTTTTGTTGGAGTGGATGGTAAAATTAATATCTTGTTTTGGACAGTTTCAGGAATGTGTTGTTGGCCTGTGTCCCACTGAATCCCGAGAAACAATACATTCTGGGCTGGGCCTTGCACCTTTTCCATATTAATGACCCAGCCCCGTTCTCTAAGGGAGGAAATTAGCATATCAAGAGCCTCTGAGACAATGGCTTCAAACGGCCCTTGAATGGTTTGCAAATCTCGGGAGATTAACCCATGGCATATTGTCGGACTATGGATGTACCCATGTGGTAGACATTGGAAGGTGTATTGTCTCCCCTCCCAGGTGAATGCAAATTGGTCCTGGGAGGTGTGGTGGAGGGGGATGGAAAAGAATGCATTGGCCAAATCCACAAATGCATACCACGGTTTGTCCGGGCGCCCTGAAATATCCTCAACCAGAGTGACTATTTCAGGTACGGCGGCAGCGGGGGGGAGGGGTGGGGTGGAGGGGGGTGGTGGTGGTGCGCAGCCTTGTTAAGGTGTCTGTAGTCCACCGTCATGCACCACGTCTCATTCTTTTTGCAGACGGGGCTTTTGAAGGGGGAGTCTGTGGGTCGGATGACTCCCTCCACAGCAGGGCTTGGATGGCCTCAGTGATGTCTTGGTGTCCCCCTGGCACCCTATACTGTCGACTGAAGATGACTTTTGGGGGGGGGGGGGACAACAACTGGTTCCCACTTGGCTGCCCCAATTACCACATTAGCCTGGGCAACTCCAAAAGTGAACTTGTCCCGGTTAGTGTGTAGGGACTGTCCATTTAAGACATTGATCCCCAGTCTACACTCAGGCGAGGCTGCTATTAAAACAGTTACATTTCAAGGAGGTTGGTTCCCAATGGCCATGCAAACCTTGACTTCCCTCGCAGTCAAAAGGGAACCCCCCCCAACCCCTCTATCTGTTTCTGTGCCCCCCTACACACAGCAGGGTTCCCCGGGACGATGGTGTGTTGGGCACCCATGTCGACGAGTGCAATCCACCTCTGCATGTTCCCCTTTCCCCAGTGTACCGCTACAGGTATATGTGGCCTCAGGTCCCCCGGGCGGGGGAGGGTGATGGAGCAAATGCGCTGGGGACCCTGGCCTTCATCCTATGGGAGGGGAGTGGAGGTCTGCCACCCCATGGGTGACGGTTCCTGCTGGCGGAAGTGGGACATTTCCTGTCGCAGCAGGTCCCGGAGCTGAGCCCTGAGGACAGGGGAGACTGTTTCAAGTTGGGGAGGGGCAGAGGCAGTATCAGTGTCAGCGGGAGCAGCCCACGTGGTCCGGCGGTTGGGGGCGCCTCCTGTGTCGGGCTTTGTCCCGGGGTGACTGTGGATCTTCCCCCAGCCGGACTTCCCCCCGCAGAGCTCTTTCCACCGTGCGTGGAGAGCGGAGGTCGGGACCCCATCTATGCTGGCGTGGTCCACCCCTGTGCGCAACAGGTCTAGGTATAACTGTTTGCGCGTGAGACGAGGGGTCATGTCTCCAGCCCTTGTCTCCACTCTACGGACCTGGGTGGGCACCTCCCGCTGCATGTACTCCAGCCCTTCCAGGAGAGTGATGGCGTCCCGTACAGTCTTCCCACTAGCCGGTCCCATGAGGGGCAGGACAACTAGCCTCAGGTCGGGGCGCGCGGTGGCGACCAGATATCCCGCTAGCGCGTTGGTCACTCTGGTGTTCTCTAAAAGCTCAAGAGAACATAAATGCCAGTTACCAGCGCCCATTCCCTGATGACCCTGGTGCCCTCACTGACGGTGCTCCACTGTGGTCGCCCATATAAATCGACCACAGTGGAGCACAGTTGATTTATACGGGCAAGGGTATAAATCTCCCTCGAGGAGGGTAGGGTACCAGACCCTGATGGCAGTCACTACCCAATCCCACAGGGTAGCGGTGTCCCTGATTCCTCTTGGTGGTGCCCGCAGGGCGTTATAAATGCTCTGTTGATCAAACAAGCTGCCTAGGGCACTCGCTTCCTGGTGAGAGAGGCTCACGTTGGGAGCCCCCTCATCCCACAGTCGGAGCAGCCATGTGGCCAGCTGTTCGCCCAACTGCTATCAGTACTGATCCGCCAGCTGGGTAAGCTCCTTGACGGAGAAATCCCGGGTCTCCGTGGTCTCGGAGGGACTGCAGGCACATTCCCCTGTGGAGGCCCCATCCTGACTCCCCTCCCTTCTGTGGCGGACCTGGGACCGCATAGTGACAGGCTGAGCATGCAGGGATTTGGGTGTGTAGGGGGGAGGGCAGGTGTGATGAGACTCAGGCTCTTCATGTACCCCCTCCTCATTGGTATCCATCCATATGTCCCCATCCCCCAGACATGTGTCCAGCTTGTCGCCGTGCCGGACCAAGGCTTATATTTTGAATGGGTCTGGCTGCCAGCCAGACCAGTGGGCTGCCTGCGCCTGCTGTAGCTGAATCAGCCTGTAGGCGACCTCAGTACCCCTGGCCTCGAGGTCGTTGTCTTGGGTCTGGGCAGTCTGAACTGCCTCCTGCAGCATACAGCACTGCTGCTGGAGCATCTCTATCTCCCTTTCCTTCTGGAGACATGTATTCTGCAACTGGCTAGTAACCCCAACCTGGCGTCTCAGGAGGGACGCAAGTAGCCAGAAGGCACCCCTTTGACTCCCTTTGGCCCTGGGAAATCCCGACTTCTGGAGGAGGGTGACCACATTGTGCCCCAGTTTCTCACCACAGGGATCTAACTGCTCAGCCCAGTCCACTGGCTTACCGTGGTCTGCCAGCATGCTCATCGGTCCACCCAGGAATCCTATCTTCAGTGCCTGCACTGGCCTTCTTCCCCCTGTTCCAAAACATCCTTTACTGCGTCTGTGTCCAGCCAAGACCTTCATGATCCTGCTCGCAGCACCAAATGTTGTAAGACAAGTTTGTAAGGTCTCAAAGGGCAAGGACTCTGGACACAGTCTTTGGAGTTAAAATGATTTATTTGCAAAGACAAACACGGGACAGGATGAATGCAAACGAACGCACTCATACACACACCGACACGGGTGATCGCAAACGTGGGGAAAATCGCAACAAGGGTGAGGTGCGCGCGCGCGCACACACACACACACACACACACACACACACACACACACACACACACACACAACAAACTGGGTACAAACAAATCAAGGAAGAAACAATACGGTGCCTACCACCTCTCGACTCAGTGCAAGCATTGGCTCTACGCTACCGGGAATCTACTTAGGATGCTCCTAACCCTTGTGGAAGTGCACAGTCTTACCAATGGTCTCTTCAGCATTGTTTCACCATTTCTAGAGCAATCAAAAGAAAGCAAACCACGCACGTGTGGCATTCTTTATAGTGCTGGAGGGCTGGGTGGTCCAACCCAGGTAATTCAAACAAGCTAATGGCTCGAGGCCAGGTATAAAAGTGTTTACAGAGGCCAATGGTCAAGTGTGTGCACTAATGGGTGGGTGGAGCCAGACCTTGATTGACAGTGATGTGACTTTCGATCAGGTGGTCAATGGTGTCACGTGACAGCCATGATCCTTCACAATACAACAACCCTCCTCACTATCCATAAAACCACCAATTTTTGTATCACCTGCAAAAATTACCAACAAGGCTTTCAAAATTTACATCCATGTCGTTAATGTATATCGCAGACGTCAAAGGTCCCAGTACCAACCTTTGTGGGACATCGCTGGGACAGACTTCCAATTAGAAAAACAATCCTCCACCACTACCCACTGCCTCCTATTACGAAGACAATTTTTGATCCATTTTGCCAACTTGTAATGGATCGAAGGGCTATAACTTTTTGCACAAGCTTATCATGTGGGACCTTGTCAAAACCTCAGGAACCCCACTTCACAATCTGAAAATGAACTGTTTATTTCTACTCTGTTTTCTATCTGTTAACCAATCCTCAGTCCATGGCAGGATATTTCCCCAGTACCATTAAGTGTAAAATAGTTTAGTTCTATCATTTCAACATTTCATATTGGGTATCACTTCACTTCTGGAGGTGAAAGGTCTTCTTGTGCCAACCTCAGTCAATGCTCTGGCATCACAGCAGCTGATGGAGTAGATTTCAGCTTCCATAAGGCTATCCAAACTCTTCCTGCCACCATAGAGTCTGAGGCTGTGAGCCAGCAGTAGGTCAACCTCCAGTGTGAGCAGGCTGCAATTCTGTGGGAATAGATGATTCTTCACTGCAGCACTCAGGGAGCAGACAACTGTGTCCTGCGACTTGATGGCAAGGGTCTGGAGGCTACTGCAACATTAGCGCAATTTGGATCTCAGCAGATGCACACTTTGTCTGCTTGGTCCTGTGAGTCCGAGTGGCACTGAGGGAATAAAAGTCCTATCCTCCCTTAGGATGTTGGAATTTCTCCTGCCACTAGGGGATACCTTCACTAACTCCTCGCAACCTGCCTTCCCAGCCTGCTGGCACTCCTGTGGCAGCATTCAGAGGTTGGTCCTTCAGGTGCTGTTGTTGGTCATAAGCATCTGCCATGAATATGTCCTTTCCCCCCTACAGAAAGCATACAACCTTTCAGAAGCTGGCCAGGAGCTATAGGGACAGCATTGCACCAGAGTACTAGAACTTCAAACCTGCATGGAAGGCTAGCACAATAAGGAAGTCATTTCTCTCTCCACAGATGCTGTCAGACCTGCTGAGATTTTCCGTCATTCTCTGTTTTTGTTTCACAATGAGGAAGATGTAGGGTTCAAATGTAAGTTGGAAATTGCTCATTAAGTTACATTTATATTATTTTTTCATTTACTATGTCCTAAATTAAAGGCCTCATTATATTCAGATTAATACTTTTAATTTAGTTTTATGTTGAGTATGTCACTTTTCGTTAAACATTACATTCAATGTGAGATGCAATATTTGACAAAGGATTTTGTGGAGATATTCAGGAGGGATGGAATAAGGTACTGTGCAGCTTCATTTTGATCTAACACATTAGAATAAACCCTCCTAACATGGAGCAAGGTGACAAATCATTGAAACAAGGTGCTGAGTCATTTGCTTTGACAATGACTCTATGTCAAGGGTTACACTATGCACTGTGACTGTTGATATGGACAGTGACTGTTGATTTGGAAGGGCAAGGAGGAACAATACTCTGGAGTGTGGTTATGGTTGGAGACAGGTACCGTTGCCTATGACCTGAGGATGCAGAAGGTAAACCTCCCTCTGAAGAAATGCAAGCATTATACAACGGTATCTTGCTTAGCACTCAGGAAGCAACAACAGAAATGAGAAACCATAAGACATAGGAGCAGAATTAGGCCATTCGGCCCATTGAGTCTGCTCCAGCATTCCATAATGGCTGATCTATTTTTCCCTCTCAACACTGTTCTCCTGCCTTCTCCCCGTAACTTCTGACACCTCTACTAATCAAGAACCTATCAACCTCCACTTTAAATATGCCCAATGACTTGGCTCCCACAACAAGCGAGTACAGGCACAGAGCCATCAAACACTCCTCTTACATTAACCCTTTCATTCCTGGGATCATTCTTGTAAACCTCCTCTAGACCCTCTCCATTACCAGAACACCCTTCCTTAGATATGGGGCCCAAACTGCTCACAATACTCCAAACGTGGTCTGACCAACACTTTCTAAAGCCTCAGCATTACATCCTTGTTTTTACATTCTAGTCCTCACAAAATGAATGCTAACGTTGCATTTGCCTTCCTTACTACCAACTCAACCTCCAAGTTAACCTTTAGGGAATCCTGCATTAGGACTCCCAAGTCCCTTTGCACCTCCGATTTCTGAATTCGCTCCCTATTTAGAAAATACACCTTTATTCCTTTGACAAAAGTGCATAACCATAACTTCCCTACGCTATCTGCCACCTTCCATCTGCCACTTCTTTGCCCATTCTCTCAACCTGTCCAAGTCCTTCTGCAGACTCCTTGCTTCCTCAAACTACCTACCCCTCCACCTATCTTTGTATCATCCGCAAACTAGACCACAAAGCCATCAATTCTGTCATCCAGGTTATTAACATATAACGTGAAAAGTAGTAGACCCATCACTGACCCCTGTGGAACACCACTAGTCACCGGCAGCCAATGAGAAAAGGCTCCCTTTATTTCCACTCTTTGCCTTCTGCCAGTCAGCCAATCTTCCACCCATGCTAGTACCTTTCCTGTAATACCACAGGCTCCTATCTTGTTTAGCAGCCTCATATGTTGCACCTTGTCAAAGGCTTTCTGAAAATCCACATAAACAACATCCACTGACTCTCCTTTGTCTATCCTGCCTGTTACTTCCTCAAAGAATTCCAAAAGATTTGTTAGGCAAGATCTCCCCTGAAGGAAACCATGCTGACTTCAGCCTATTTTATCATGTGTTTCCAAGTACCCCGAAACCTCATCCTTAATAATGGACTCTAAAATCTTACCAACCACTGAAGTCAGGCTAACCGGCCTATAATTTCCTGTCTTTTGCCTCCCTCTCTTCCTAAAGAATGGAGTGACATTTGTGATTTTCCAGTCCTCTGGAACCAATTCAGAATCTCGTGATTCTTGAAAGATCACTGCTAATGCCTCCACAATCTCTTCAGCTACCTCTTTCAGAACCCTGGTGCATAGTCCATCTGACTTATCTACCTTCAGACCTTTCAGCTTCCCAAGCACCTTCTCCTCAGTAATAGCGATTACACTCACTTCTGCCCCCTGACTCTCTCGAATTTCTGGCATGTTGCTGGTGACTTCCACAGTGAAGACTGATGCAAAATACTTATTCAGTTCATCAACCATGTCTTTGTTCCTCATTACTACCTCTCCAGTGTTATTTTCCAGCAGTCCAATATCTACTCATGCCTCTATTTTACTCTTCATATATCTGGAAAAACTTCTGGTATCCTCTTTTATATTATTGGCTATCTTACCTTCATTGCATAACACCAAATCCAGAATTGTCTTTTCCCCAGTGGGCTCGACTACAAGCTGCTCTAAAAAGCCATCTCGTAGGCATTCTCCAAATTCCTTCTCTTGGGATCCAGTGCCAACCTGATTTTCCCAATCTACCTGAATATTGAAATTCCCCATGACCACTGTAACATTTCCTTTTTTACATGCCTTTTCTATCTCCTGTTGCAATTTGTACCCCACATCCTAGCTACTATTCGGAGGCCTGTATATAACTCCCAACAGGGCCTTTTTACCCTTGCAGTTTCTTAACTCTATCCACAAGGATTCTACATCTTCTGATCCTATGTCATTTCTTTCTAAGGATTTGATTTCATTTTCTACCAACAGAGCTACCCCACCCCCTCTTCCCACCTGCCTATCTTTTCGATAGGACGTGTATCCTTGGATGTTTAGCTCTCAGCTGTGATCTTTCAACCATGACAGTGTAATGCCCCCAATGTCATACTTACCAATTTCTAACTGCACTAAAAGCTCATCTACATTATTTCGTATACTGCATGCATTCAAATATATCACCTTCAGTCCTATATTCACCACCCTTTTCTCAAATTTGTCTCCATATTGCCTGAAGTTAAATTCTTATCCCCTTCTAAACTTTCTGTCTTATTCTTTATTCTGGAGACTTCAGTAACCTCTCCTGCATTCTCCTTCCCCTTTACATTATCCATACTTTTCCAATCTGTTCAACCCACCCCCCTACTATTTAGTTTAAAGCCCTATCCACAGTCCTAGTTATGCAATTTGCCAGGATCCTGGTCCCAGCATGGTTCAGGTGGAGCCCATCCCATCAGAACAGCTCCCAGCTTCCCCAATACTGGTGCCAATGTCCTACAAATTCAGACCCACTTCTCCGACACCGATCTTTGAGCCGCTCATTTAACTCTCTGATCTTATTGACCCTGTGCCAATTTGCACGAGAGTACTAATAGAATCGGGCTAAAAGGGTCCATTATATATGGAGAGATACATTGAAGGGACCAATGCTGTGCTGGGAATCTGGTGCGATCCACTGCTCTCCCTGCTATTGCTTTCTGCTGTGCCAGGAGCCTGGCTGCTGGGAACCTAGCACGAGTTCCCACCTGCATGATACTCTTGGATCCATGATTCCCCACTTGATGTGAAGAGGATGCCTGCAAGGGCTGATGCTTGGAGGGTGGGTGGCACCATGAGTGCAGCCATTGCTGGGGTCTATTTGTTGACAGACTGCCTGGATACTATGGTCTCCTTTATCACCCCCCAAATGAAAATGATGGAAACTTCTAACCCCTCGTCTCTTTGTTTGGTTGCCCAGTTCTCCCTAGCGCAGAGGTTTTTTTCCCTTTGATAATAAACTCAATCTTTAGCACCATCAATGTGCTTATTACTGTGGATAAGTCACTGGGCTGAAGAGACCTGTGCAGCTAGACAAAGGAAGGAGGAAACAACAACTTTCATCACATCTCAGTGCAGAGCATCCCGACACCAGCCCTCACGGACGCCTCTTCACGCCAAGCCGTGGAGCCTTAGTTTCTGCAAGAGCACCAGCAGAGGATGGGGGTGTATACCAGGTTCCCAGCAGAGCAATGGACACCACCAACAGAGCTCAAGGGTTCATGCAAGGTTCCCAGCATTGCAACATATAGTAATGTGGAGGGCAGGGGTTTGTGCCAGGCTCCTCACATGGCAGCTTGCAGCACAAGCAGATGTCATTTTTAAAGCACAAAATTATGCACCTGTGAGTGCCACTGATTGCATAGCCAATCAGTGCTCTACAAGATGGTACAGTGGGGTTTCAGTTCATGGTAGCCAGGACCCTTTGGTTTCTGTCTCTGATGGTTAACAAGGCTTTCTTCAGGCAATGTCTCATGGCTAGAACGATTATGACTTCATGCACAGAGGTAAAAACAGAGTTCTGCATTATTTCTAAAGAAGCAAGAGTAGTCTAAAGTTAGAATATGGCATATAATTCAGACAGAATCTATGCCAATGCTGTATCTTCTCACTTGCATTATTTCACAAGCAGTTCAAAGGTTCAAGGACTGCTCTTTTCCAGTTCAGATGAAGAGTCACTGACCTGAAACAGAAACTCTGTTTTTTCTCTCCCTAGGTGCTGCCTGACCTGCTGAGTACCCACTACATTCTCTGTTTTAATTCCTTTGTTTCAAAATAGTTACAAGCATCAGCATCAGTGGTTCATGAGTTACTGCAGAGACTTCTCTCCTGAAGAGAAGGTTAGATACTCAGATGTCAGTGTCAGCAGGCTTTCACTGCCATTGAGAGTTAAACAAGACCTGCAGGATGACAAAGATTGTCTCACTCTTTTCACTTGGCTGTCTTAAAGCATAATTACCTTCTGTAGCTGCTTCTTGATGCAAGCATTCAAATTGAATTCTGAAGGAACAGCACATGGGCATATGTGTACATAAATCCTTCAAAAAGCGGTCCTGGGGTTCATAAATAGAGGCAAGGAATGTAAAAGCGGGGCAGTTGTGTTGACTGTATAAGGTATTGGTTCAGTCACATTTGGAGTTTTGCATCCAATTCTTGTCACTAGACTTTAGTAAGGATAGAAAAATCTAGAGAGGAGATGGAAACAATTTACTTGAATGGTTATGGGGACGAGAGATTTTTCTATAAGGTTAGACAGAAGAAGCTGGGATTGTTCCCCTCAGAACAAAGACTGACAGGGCATTTGACCCTCAAAACCTATCGTCAAGCTCCAAGACCTGGTCCTCTATACCTCCCTCTGCAATTGGATCCTCAATTTGCTCACTGAGAGACCACAATCAGTCCTGATTGGAAATATCATCTCCTCACTGACCATTAACACAGACACACCTCAGGGCTACGTGCTTAGAGCCCTTCTCTATTCTTACTATATCTACGGCTATGTGACGAAGTTTAGCTCCAATGCCATCTATAAATTTGGCAATGACACCACTATTTTTGGCAAAATCATGGATGGTGACAAGGCGGTGTACAGGAATAAGTGGTGTTGTAACAACAACCTTGTGCTCAACGTCAGCAAGACCAAGGAACTGATTGTGGACTTTAGGAACACTCACCAGTCTGCATTGAAGTGTTTGCAGTGGAAAGGGTGAGCAGCTTCAAGTTCCTGGGTGCCAACATCTCAGAGGATCTATCCTGGACCCAGCACATAGATGCAACCATTAAGAAGATGCACCAGTGTCTCTACTTTCTTAGAAGTTTAAACTTTTTTAGAAGATTCAGAATGTCATCGAAGACTCTGACAAAGCTCTAAAGATGTACAGTGGAAAACATTCCGACTGGTTGCCTCATGGAGTGGTAAGTAAACTTCAATGCACAGGAACGCAAGCGGCTACAGAGAGTGGTGGACTCAGCCAGTTCCATCACAGGTATGGTTCTCCCCACCATCGAGGACATCTACAAGAGGTGATGTCTCAGGAAGGTGACATTCATCATCAGGGACCCCCCCACCATCCAGACCATGCCCTCTTCTCATTGCTGCCATCAGGCAGGAGGTACAGAAGCCTGAACACCCACACCTCGAGGTTCAACAACAGCTTCTTCCCCACTGCCATTAGGTTCTTTAACCAACTTGAAGAACCCTAACACTACCTGAGACCGTATTTCTTTTTCTCTCTCTCAAGCTTGCATTAGTGTCATTATGTTTATTTTGTTGTTTATTTTTGCGCACATGTGAGTTATGTATAATTTATGTTAATTTAAGTTTATGTTCACTTATGTTTGTCATGTTTGTAATGTACTGTGCTGCTGCTGCAAAAAGCTAATTTTCATGGTATTTATACCCTGTGTGTGCATACCTATGACAACAATAAACTTGAACTTGAAGATCATGGCTGTGGGTTGGTTAGAAAGAGGGAACCATTGGTAAAAACACAATGATGCTGGAGGAACTCAGCAGGCCAGGCAGCATCCATGGAGAAAAGCAGGTGGTCAACGCTTTAGGTCAGGACCCTTCCTCACCTGAGCCGAATGTTGACCGCCTGCTTTTCTCCACAGATGCTGCCTGGGCTGCTGAGTTCTTCCAGCATCATCGTGTTTTTCATCCAGATTCCAGCATCTGCAGTTCTTTGTTTCTCTCGGGAACCATTAGCAAATGGCTCAAGACATAGATTTTTAATTTTGGCCCGATGATACAAAAAGGAAAAATCCTTAAGGATGTGAAAATAGAAAGAGAATTGAATAAGCCTTGGGGAGAGAATAATTTAAAGAATTATAAGAAAAGATGGGGGAATGGGACAAAGAGGATTGCTCTAGTAGAAGCCGGCAGACCAAACAGTGCAACACCCATCCACTGTGGTGTAACAATGTTTTGATTCGATGAAAAAGCTTAATTTTCATTGTCATAGTACAAGTTGAAGTGATTCTGTGTAATCACTGGGGTTTAGTGTTGCACAAAACAATGGATTAGCATTTTCCCATCATGCCTCAGCATGATTTTTAATCTAACAGAATTAAGAATACTGTTACACCAAATCTTAATTTTCTGTTAAATAACACTTGGAATTGACCCTGGCACATATCAATGGAACCAGGCAGCTGCAATTCTCTTTATTAGCCCAAGTGATTGACATTTGACCACCAGATAGAAAGAGCTGATTGCCAAAAGGCAAACATATCCCCATGTGCTGCCCAGCAATAGTTACATTAGGGAACCAATCCTGTAGCTCAAACTCAGACTCTCCCTGCCTGGAAAGTAATTATGTAAGCAGCAGGCACCATGTGACCAGGCTGATGTGAATACAGTCTAACATTCTTAACACTGAGGGGCTGTGGCATCTGTGGATTTTCTTTCATTACTGTTTATTAAGGCAAGTAACAAGGACAGTGTTTGCGCAAGAACAACACTCAGCTAACTGCAGTTGCAATATTGTATCAAGAGTCAAAACACATATAATTCCTAAAGATAATGTATGCACTGAAAGTAAACTGCAATGCTTTTGCCTAACACCCGTTCTACCAATCATCTACATGGAGTACAGTATAATCATCATAAACTTATAGCAGTTAACTGAGTATTTTTAAACAATCTAAAGTTTTTCTTGAACTTTACAACACAGCTGAAAGATATTTTTGTGACTCCTGGTGTCCACAGTGGACATCTTAGATTCTGATGAATTACCTCCCCCAATGTGCTGTGTGCCATCTATTCATCTTCAGGTCTCCATGAACTGCCCAGGAGAACCAATCCTATAATTTGATCTCAGAACCATTCTGGGGATCATGTTCTCAATCTTCTAATGCTCAGTTGGATAGTGATTAACATAGCCTTTGGCATATTTTCACCATATAGCTCCCTGTGGGCAGGCACGGTAGTGTAGCGGTTAGCATAACACTACTACAGCGCCAGCGACCCGGGTTCAATTCCGGCCACTGTCTGTAAGGAGTTTGTACGTTCTCCCCATGGGTTTCCTCTGGGTGTTCCAGTTTCCTCCCACATTCCAAGAGACGTACGGGTTAGGAAGTTGTGGGCGTGCTATGTTGGCGCCAGAAGCGTGGTGACACTTGTGGCTGCCCCAGAACATTCTACGCAAAAGATGCACTTCACTGTGTGTTTCGATGTACATGTGACTAATAAAGATATCTTATATCTTATCTTTCTGGAATCCTGCTACAGAGTCCCACATGCTTTGGTGACAGTACTCTCATGCATTCCCCCACTTAAAACTAATTCTCCCAACTTTCTACTACCTCTTCTGGTTCTTCTTTTCCTCCATCTGTTGTTACAAATTCAAGTGCTGTAAACTTGGCCAAATCTATAACCAATGAGGCATCAGCTTCTTGGCTGAGGAATGGGGTGGTCCTATACATGATCAGTCAGAAACAACGTTAGCTGAGGACTCATCGATCACTTGGACCCTTTGTTCAATAACTTTACTGGGCAAACAATTCATTCCACCACCCAGTCATATATGAATGATTAGGATACTTTAAAATATATTCAATTCCATTACAATGGAGGAATGTGACAAACTGCTGATCTAACCTGTGGACTGTTATCAGAATGCAATCCCCCCCCCCCCCCCCCAAGGACCTGGTGGGATCTATTGTCGGATGCTAAGGGAAGCGAGTGAGATGATTGCTGGGGTTCTGATGAGATTTTTGCATCTTTGATAGCCACAGGTGAGGTACCAGAATACTGGAGGATAGCTAATGTTATTTCCTTGTTAAAAACAGACCATAGGGATAAGCCTGGAAACTACAGGCCGGTGAGCCTTACATCAGTGGTAGGGAAGTTGTTGGATAGATTCTGTGGGACAGGACTTACAGTGGCATGCAAAGGTTTGGACACCGCCGGTCAAAATTTCTGTTACTGTGAATAGATAAGCGAGCAAAAGATGACCTGATTTCCAAAAGGCATAAAGTTAAAGATGACACATAGCTTTAATATTTTAAGCAAGATTTTTTATTTCCATCTTTTACAGTTTCAAAATAACAAGAAAGGAAAAGGGCTTGAAGCAAAAGTTTGGGCACCCTGCATGGTCAGTACTAACACCCCCTTTAGCAAGTATCACAGCTTGTAAACGCTTTCTGCAGCCAGCTAAGAGTCTTTCAATTCTTGTTTGAGGGATTTTCGCCCATTCTTCCTTGCAAAAGGCTTCTAGTTCTGTGAGATTCTTGGGCCGTCTTGCATGCACTGCTCTTTTGAGGTCTATCCACAGATTTTTGATGATGTTTAGGTTGGGAGACTGTGAGGGCCAGGGCAAAAACTTCAGCTTGTGCCTCCTGAGGTAGTCCATTGTGGATTTTGAGGTGTGTTTAGGTATCCAAACTTTCCTGTGTCCTCACCACAAAATTTAGCATCAGAGGTTTGCAAAGGAACATCTAAACAAGCCTGATGCATTTTGGAAACAAGTTCTGTGAACTGATGAAGTTAAAATAGAACTTTTTGGCTGCAAAGAGCAAAGGTATGTTTGGAACAAAAAGGGTGCAGAATTTCATGAAAAGAACACCTCTCCAACTGTTAAGCACGGGGGTGGATCGATCATACTTTGGGCTTGTGTTGCAGCCAGTGGCAGGGGGAACATTTCACTGGTAGAGGGAAGAATGAATTCAATTAAATACCAGCAAATTCTGGAAGCAAACATCACACATGATGGCCAAATCTGGTAATAAAATATGTAATCCTAAACCATCCCTAGAAAAGAGTGAAGTTTGGTAATGTTAGTTAGTTGTCTAGCATCCTGTACCCCAGCCACCTTCTCCCAGATTGCCCATATGAACAACTTAAGACTGTGTAAATGCAGATTTGTTCTATTTAAAAATCACATTGTTGATCTATAATAAAAACAGAAAATGTTGTAAATATTCAGCAGGTCAAGCAGTATCTGTGGGGATAAAAACAGGGTTAACATTTCAGGTCAATATCATCTGATCTTTTCAGAGCTGCTAGGTATTTCTAGCATTTTCTGCTTTTCTTCTATATTTCTAGCTTTTTTTTATCTTTAAATAGGTCCAGCAACCTGCTAAGGACCTTCTCCATAACTTTCAAGTGTTGCTATTGAGTCTCTGTGGCAATAAGGATGTCACCTTGTAAAAATAACTGGAAACGTAAGGATTAATAATGTACAACTGTTATTGCTTCAACTATGGCGTGACTATAGTTATGACTGCAAGATGTGCAGGTGCTTGGGAGTGCTTAAGGCATATCTTGTTTTGCTAAAAGTTTGCTGTAAGCAACTGCCCAAGTTTGTGCAACTCCGCACGTAGGCATCTTTAGATTAAGTATAAAAGAAGGGACACAAACATGTAAATCTTTGAGTGGGGATCAGTACAGAGCTCGGGTTACACTGTTTACTCTTTCTCTGTATCCCTCATTCCCGCTACATCTCCTGCTAGCATTAAATAATAAAGCAATTATTGTACGCTCCTTGGTTCTGTGTTGTCTACTTTATTACAGCATGGACTGACTTCCACAATCTTTGTTACACAGACATCTTGGGATGCCCTGCATCATTTAGTCCATTGAGATCTTTGTGGCTGACTTAAACTTATGTGGCAACTTGGAATGAATATACAACTCCTAGTGCAGGTTGTTCTGACTATAGCTGCACATTGGCATGACGCAGGTCCAGTTTACTCTGTTAATAAATCTTGTAAAGTGGGCAACAGATACTGTTCATTATCAGCAGTTCAGTGATTTTGTCCTCTCCAACATCATATCACAGCGCCTACTTTGAGAACCAATAGTAATCGGGTTGCCCAATCACAATGTTTTCCTTCACCCACACTCCTTTCATTTTTAACTTGCACACCTCCTCTTCAGCTTGTGACTCAAAGGCATAGGGAACTTTTCTTGCCTAACCATAAGTGGGCTTGGCCTCCAGACTTGTTCAAAGTTAGGCTTTATTGTATGAATCAGTAAAAAGTTACTTGTTCTACACTGAAAGCTTCTGCAGAACCAGTGCTATCATACAAATACAATGGATCTCAGAATATAAAAAAATAATTAAATGATTAATAAGGAAATAAAAATTGGACTACAATATAAAGATCACCAGAAATATAAAAATAGACAGCAGGAGTTTCCATGGAAATCTAAAAAAGAAAATTAATAAAGTGAGCATTGGTCTGACAGAAAATTAATCTAGTAAATTAAAGATGGAAAATAAGGGGATGGTAAATGAATTAACCATCATTACTTTGCATCAGTCTTCACTATGGAGGATAAAGTAATATCTGAGAATAGCTGTGAAATTGGGAATTAGAAAAGGATGGTGATACTACTGAGGAAACTGTTGGAGCTATGGCTTACAAGTCTCTGGCTCCAGAAGGACTTAGAGTCAGAAGGTCATAGAGTCACATAGCACGGAAACAGGCTCTTCAGCCCAAGTGGTCCATGACAACAAGATGCCCATCCAAGCTAATCCCTTTGCCCGCATTTGGCCCATATCTTTCTAAGCTTTTCTTATCCACGTACCTGTCCAACCATCTTTTAAAAGTTGCTATTGTACCTGATCCTAGGATATGAAAAGAGGTCAATATCTCTCATTGAAAAATTATTAGAAAATATTAATAATTATATGCAACAGGCTTATTCACTATACACAAATCTTGGGCCTCATGCTGTTAAATATACTCAGTTATTGTCACATAAAAGATGGATTATTGAAACTGATGCCTTGAATTTCAAAGGTTTCAAAGTACCTATGAAAGGGTATTATTCACCTCGAGGTCTTTATGTTAGTCGTGCTATAATTTCACAACTTGAGCCACAGTCAGGAGCTGGTACAAAGGAAAAGTGGGTGGATAGAGAGTATTCAAGTGAGGAGGAAAATGGCCAAGCATGGCAACTCTTACCTTCCTCAAATTGCAGTGTTCCTCCCACATACTAGCTATAGCTATCATTTGCTACCATTTGGAACAGTAAGGGAGGGTAGCCAGGAATCCTCCTTACCCAGGAGAGTGAACAAGTAGCAGCCTCAGCCCCATTCTCAGCATGAAAATACTTGTTGTCTTCTCTCAAAGGCAACCCTACACTTAACCGATTCGTGCTCAGAACTGTAGCCTGTGGAATTGCTGGGCATGCAGACACCTCCTTGTTACACTACACTACAAACCATACACTAATTTTCAGCATACTCTGCTGACTTCAAAGAGAGTGTGAAAAAATTCTTATTGTTATTGGAACAATATCCATATTATCAGGATGTCTGGGCACCCTAAATGTTTCTTTGTGTGTGGGTGACTCAGGCTTTATACACAGATTAGAAAACAAACAGACTACATTGCATCTTTTATGAAACACTGAATCAGCTGCAACTGGGGTATTGTATTCAACTCTGGGTCCTAAACTGGGGAAAAGGTCTTAGAGTTGGTGCCAAAGAGATTTACTAGAACGGTAACAGTAATGGGGAAGCTCAATTACATGGAAAGACTGAAAATTTTGGGTTGTTCTACTTAGAGCAAAGAAGGTTGAGATGTGATTCGATGGAAGTATTCAAAATCATGAAGGATCTAGACAAGGTGCATTTTAAATAGACTGGTTCTATTGGTTGTGATGTTGAGAACCAATGATGCAAGGTGATTGGCCATTAATATAGGTGACATGATGAAGTAATTAGGATCTGAAATTCATTGCATGAAAGGGTGAACATAGAACATAGAACGGTACAGCACAGGAACAGGCCCTTCGGCCCACAATGTCTGTGCTGACCATGATGCCAATTTAAACTGCACATCTGCCTGCAAGTGGTCTATATCCCTCAATTCGCTGTCTGCTCATGGGTC
This sequence comes from Pristis pectinata, assembly GCF_009764475.1. NCBI lineage: Eukaryota > Metazoa > Chordata > Chondrichthyes > Rhinopristiformes > Pristidae > Pristis > Pristis pectinata. Next base: position 54,376,704 of record NC_067413.1, read on the forward strand.
TATCTGAATGCCTCTGAAATATTGCCATTATGTCTGCTTCCACCATTTGCAAGGTGGTGAAAGCAGATTCCATTGTGGATTTCAGAAGGGATCTCATTAAGTATTTGAAGGAAAGTAAAAATGCAGAGCTACAGAGCATGAACTGGAGAACAGGACAAACGGGATCATTCTCACAAGAAGCTAGCATACCTCAATGGAGTGAATGGCCTCCATCTGTGTTGTAATGATTCTTTGGAAAGATGCATCCAAGTTGCATGAAATTTACAGAATCATCAAAGGAACATAAAATGATGTAGATTGGGTTTTGAAGACATTTCATCTCAGATACCAGCTGTACAATATGCCAGGAAAGCTTAGAAGTATGTTAGCACATCGGATTTTTTTCTTCTCCCTCTGTGAATTGCCTTCCATGTTAAAGCTGCTAAATAACGTAAGGTGTTGTTTACTAAAGTTATGCGAGTCACCACTGCATTTCCAAGTAGCCACCAGCTATAAATCTGCTCAATACATTTTTAAATTAGTGGAGGTAATTTTTAACTTTGGCTCAAAATAGAGCACAGACTTGACAATGCAACCAGGGCACCCAAAGCCATTATCAGAGGCACAGCAGCAAGTGCTGCTGCTCAGCTCCAGCGACCAGGATTCAATCTGACCTCAGGTGCTGTCTGTGTGGAGTTTGCACATTCGCTCCATGGCCACATGAGTTTTCGGTTTCCTCCTGCATCCCAAAGACTTGGAAGGTTAATCAAATACTATAGTTTAGGACAGGAAAATGGGGGATAGTTGATGAATATGTGAGAGAGACTGAGAAACTATTAAAGGGAGATAAGTGGAGGAATGGAATACCCCGAGCACATTCAGAAATTGTAGGGGATGAATGGCCTTCCTGTCTCACATTAGGAAATAAATATGAGAAACACTGTTCAGGCAAGTGTCTATACAAAGGTTACCAGCTGATTTGGCCTGTTGAGAAGGACCCAGCCAAATAGGAGGAACAAAAATAGGTTGTACTTTTGAGACAATAAGTATTTCCCTCCAAAAATCTGAAAGCCCACGGTTGGTACAAGCACCAGCCACACCACAAGTGCATTTATATGCTCTACCCATATGTACATGATCATGGTGATCTGGGTGCTACAATCCGTGTAGACACAAATTAGCTTTTTGCTTATCCTGGGCATGAATCATACAAAGGCCCGCCTGAGACTTGAAACTATTCATCTGATTTCCCTCTGTGGATCAGAGGTTTATAGGTGAGCACAAGTGAGCAGTATTTGAAGCAAAAAAAACAGTATTTAGCAATTGCTCCTAACTGCAGCCTGATCTCTACCTACTCTTCTGTTACTGTCAATGCACACCAGGTCACATATCATGTCTGGACATTAAATCAACAGTTAACATGGACAGGTTTCCACACTCACTTCACATACACAGATGCATAAATTTACACATAAGCAAATGTATAGACACAGAAATGACATGGAGTTTACAAAATTAAAGCAAGGTGTACAACCCAACTGCTCTACGCCAGCTTCACACTAGTCTCCCACCTTATTATATGCAGCATATCAGAATAACCTTCATTTACTTTCTCCTAATGTACATATTTAGCTTCCCCTTAAATGTATCTGTTTTATCTTCCATATTATTTCCTGATGATATAAGAGGCCATTTGACCCATCAAGTTAATGACAGACCTCAGAGCAATACAATCAATCCCATTTCCCCACTTTTATTATCTGTTCATCTAAAATATTCCTTATTCTGCAAAACTCCAGAGTATAGTCATTCTCTGGTTCAAGAAAAATCTTGATACTTTTGTACTGGATTCTTTACTGACCATCACCTTAATCCAAGAGAGAAACATCACAGAAACAGGCCTTACGGCCCACCAAGTCCACACCGATGGAAAAAGAGTTGGGGGGCATTGCCGGTGAAGCCTTGGAACGTGGACTGCTCCATGTAGCCGACAAAAAGGCAGGCAGAGCTGGGGCCCATGCGAGTGCCCATGGCTACACCTTTAGTTTGGAGAAAGTGGGAGGAGCTGAAAGAAACGTTGTTAAGGGTGAGTACCAGTTCTGCCAGACGGAGGAGGGTGGTAGTGGACGGGAACTGGTTGTGTCTGTTATCGAGAAAGAAACAGAGAGCCTTAAGGCCTTCCTGATGGGGGGATGGAAGTGTACAGAGACTCGATGTCCATTGTGAAAATCCAAGATAAAAATAGAATACTGTAAGTGCGGTCTAACCAGAGTTTTGTAGAGCTGCAACATTACCTCGCAGCTCTTGAACTTAATCCCCCATCTAATGAAGGCCAACACACCATATGTCTTCTTAACCACCCTATCAACTTGCATGGCAACTTTGAGGGATCTATGGATTTGGATCCCAAGATCCCTCTGTTCCTCCACACTCCTATGAATCCTGCCATTAACCTTTTACTCCTCCTCCAAGTTCAATCTTCCAAAGTGTATCACTTCACAATTTTACAGATTGAACTCCATCTGCCACTTCCTCACCCAGCTCTGCATCTTTCCATATCCCACTGTAACCTATGACAACCTTCTACACTATCCACAACACCACCAACCTTCGTGTCATCTGCAAACTTACTAACCCACCCTTCCACTTCCTCATCCAAGTCATTCATAAAAATCACAAGAGCAGGAGTCCCAGAATAGACCCCTGCAGAACACCACTAGTCACCAACCTCCAGGCAGAATACGCTCCATCTACTAACACCTTCTACCTTCTGTGGGCAAACCAATTCTGAACCCACACAGCCAGTTTTCCATGTCTCATGAATTTCTGGATGAGTTGACCATGGGGAACCTTGTCAAATGCCTTACTAAAATCTATGTACACCACATCCACCCCTCTACCTTCATCAATTTGTTTAGTCACTTCCTCAAAAAACTTACTTAGGCTTGTGAGTCATAACCTGCCCCTCACCAAGCCATGCTGACTATCCCTAATAAGACTATGCTTTTCTAAATGCTCATAAATCCTGTCCTGAAGAATCGTCTCCAATAGTTTGCCTACCACTGAAGTAAAACTCACGGGTTTATAATTCCCAGGATTATCCCTATTACCTTTCTTGAACAATGGGTAAAACATTTGCCATCCTCCAATCCTCTGCTACTACTCCTGTGGCCAGGGAGGACACAAAGAACATCATCAATGCCCCAGCAATCTCTTCCCTCAATTCCCATAGTAACCTGGGAGATATCCTGTCTGGCCCTGGGGACTAACCTATCCTAATGTTTTTCAGAAGCTCCAACACTACTTCTTTCTTAATCTCAATATGCATCAGCACATTAGCCTGTTCTACGCTGACCTCACATTCATCAAAGTCCCTCTCCTCAGTGAACATTGAAGCAAAGTATTCATTTAGGACCTCCTCCACCTCCTCCACTTCCAGGCACATGTTTCCCCCTTTATCCCTGAGCCATCCTACCCTCACCCTAGTCATTGAACACCTTGGGCTTTCCCTTATCCCTACTCGCCAAGGCCTTCTCATGTCCCCTCTAGCTCTCTTAAGTCCTTTCTGAAGCTCCTTCCTGCTGTTTTATCTCTCTCAAGAGCCCTATCTGATTTTTGCTCCCTAAACCTTAAATATGCTTCCTCTTTCTTTTAACTAAAAATTCCACCTCTCTCTCGTTCCTTCACCCTACCATTCTTTTGCTATCTCAGTGGGACAAACCTATCCAGAACCCCATGCAAGTCGTCCCTAAACAACCTCCACATTTCTGCTGTGCATTTCCCTGAGAACATCTGTTCCCAATTTACGTTCCCAATTTCCTGCCTAATACCATCATAATTAGCCCTACCCCAGTTAAATACTTTCCCTTATCATCTACTCCTATCCTTGTCCATGGCTATTCTAAAGGTCTCCAAAATGCTTGCCCACCGAGAGGCCTGTCACCTGACCAGGTTCATTGCCTAGTACTAAATCCAGTATGGCCTCCTCGTTAGTCGGCCTGTCCACATACTGTGTCAGGAATCCTTCCTGGACACACCTAACAAATTCTGTCCCATCTAAACCCTATGCACTAAGGAGGTACTGATCAATATTAGGGAAGTTGAAGTCGCCTATGACAACAACCCCGTTATTTTTGCACCTTTCTAAAATCTGCCTACTTATCTGCTCCTGGTTGCTTCTGGGGGGCCTATAGAATACTCCCAATAGAGTGATTGCTCCTTTCCTGTTTTCAGACTTCCACCCACACTGACTCAGTAGACGATCCCTCCCTGATAGCTTCCCTTTCTGCAGCTGTGATACTATCCTTGAATAGCAATGCCACTCCCCCCTTCCTTTCACCTCCCTCCCTATCCCTTTTGAAACATCTAAACCCTGGAACATCAGGTAGCCACTCCTGCCCTTGCGACAGCCAAGTCCCTGTAATGACGACAACATTGAATTCCACGTACTGATCTATACTCTAAGTTCATCACCCTTATTCTTAATACTTCTGGCATTAAAATAAACATATTTCACCCATCTAACTGACTATGTTTATGCCCCAGCCACTGCCTATCCTTCCTCACAGTCTCTCTGCACATTGCATCTACCTTTACACCAACTGCTCCATCATTTGACCTGACACTCTGGTTCCCATCCCACTGCCAACCTAGTTTAAACCTTCCCCAACAGCCCAAGAAAACCTGCCGCGAGGACATTGGTCCCTCTCGAGTTCAGGTGTAACCGTCCCTTTTGTACAGATCGTACCTTCTCCAGAAGAGATCCCAATGATCCACAAATCTGAAAACCTGCCCCCGCATCAACTCTTAAGCCACGCATTAGTCTGCCATATCTTCCCATTCTTACCCTCAGTGGTGTGTAGTAATTCAGAGGTTATTACCCTTGCGGTCCTGCTTTTTAGCTTCCCTCCTAACTCCCTATATTCACTCTTCAGGACTTCATCCCTAATTCTAGCTATGTCATTGATACAAATATGTACCACGACTTCTGGCTTCTCCCCCTGCCCGTAAAGAATGCTGTGAGTTTGAATGCCGAGACCTTGTTAAAGACCTTGCTAAAATAGACAACATCCATTGCCCTGCCTTCATCAATCCTCTCGGTTACCTCTTCAAGAAGCTCTAAATGTTTTGTGAAACAGGACTTCCCACGCACAAAGCAGTGCTGACTATCCCTAATCAGTCCTTCTCTATCCAAATTCTGATAAATCCTGTCCCTCAGAATCCCCTCCAGTAACTTACCCTCCACTGATATTAGACTCATCGGCCTATAGTTCTCTGGTTTGTCTTTGCAGCCCTTCTTAAATAACAGTAAGACATGAGCACCCTCCAGTCTTCTGCAACTTCACCCTTGGTTAAAGATGATGCAAATATCTCCGCAAGGACCTCAATAATTTCCTCCCTAGCTTCCCACACCCTCCAAGGATGCACTTGATTCAGGCCCTGGGGATTTATCCATCTTAATGTGCTTTAGGATCGCCAATACCTCACCTTTGGTAATACATATATGGTCTAAATCATCATAACTCATTTGCTTTAATTTCTTAGCTTCCATGATCTTCACCACAGGAAAAGCTGATGAGAAATACTCGTTAAAAATCTCACCCATCTCATAGAGAACATAGAAACATAGAAAAACTACAGCACAATTCAGGCCCTTCGGCCCACAAAGCTGTGCCAAACATGTCCCTACCCTAGAAATTACTAGGCTTACCCAAATGCCCTCTATTTTTCTCAGCTCCATGTACCTATCCAAAAGTCTCTTAGAAGACCCTATCGTATCCGCCTCCACCACCATTGCCGGCAGCCCATTCCACACACTCACCACTTTCTGAGTAAAAAACTTACCCCTGACATCTCCTCTATACCTACTCCCCAGCACCTTAAAACTTGTGGCCGCCATTTCAGCTCTGGGGAAAAGCCTCTGACTATCTACCCGATCAATACCTCTCATCATCTTATATACCTCTATCAGGTCCCCCATCATCCTTCATCGCTCCAAGGAGAAAAGGCCGAGTTCCCTCAACCTACTTTCATAAGGCATGCTCCACATTCCAGGCAGCATCCTTGTAAATCTCCTCTGCACCCTTTCTATGGTTTCCATATCCTTCCTGTAGTGAGGCGACCAGAACTGAGCACAGTACTCCAAGTGGGGTCTGACCAGGGACCTATATAACTGCAACAATCCCTCTCGGCTCCTAAATTCAATTCCCCGATTGATGAAGGACAATACACCATATGCCTTCTTAACCATAGAGTCAACCTGCACAGCCGCTTTGAGCGTCCTATGGACTTGGACCCCAAGATCTCTCTGATCCTCCACACTGCCAAGAGTCCTACCATTAAGACTATATTCTGTCATCATATTTGATCTACCAAAATGAACCATTTCACACTTATCTGGGTTGAACTGCATCTGCCACTTCTCAGCCCAACTTTGCATCCTATCTATGTCCCTCTGTAACCTCTGACAGCCCTCCAAACTATCCACAACACCCCCAACCTTTGTGTCATCCGCAAACTTACTAACCCATCCCTCCACTTCCTCATCCAGGTCGTTTATAAAAATCACAAAGAGCAAGGGTCCCACTACAGATCCCTGAGGTACACCACTGGTCACCAACCTCCACGCAGAATACTACCCTTCAACAACCACTCTTTGCCTTCTGTGGGCCAGCCAGTTCTGAATCCACACTGCAATGCCCCTTTGGATCCCATGCCTCCTTACTTTCTCAATAAGCCTTGCATGGGGTACCTTATCAAACACTTTGCTGAAATCCATATACACTACATCTACTGCTCTCCCTTGATTGATGTGTTCAGTCACATCCTCAAAATGTTCAATCAGGCTCGTAAGGCAGGACCTGCCCTTGACAAAGCCATGCTGACTGTTCCTAATCAAATTATACCTCTCCGAATGTTCATAAATCCTGCCTCTCAGGATCTTCTCCATCAGATTACCAACCACTGAAGTAAGACTCACTGGTCTATAATTCCCTGGGCTATCCCTACTCCCCTTCTTGAATAAGGGAACAACATCTGCAACCCTCCAATCTTCTGGAACCTCTCTCGTCTCCATCGACAATGCAAAGATCATCGTCAGAGGCTCCGCAATCTCTTCCCTCACCTCCCACAGCAGCCTGGGGTACATCTCATCCGGTTCCCGGCAACTTACCCAACTTGATGCTTTCCAAAAGTTTCAGCACCTCTTCTTTCCTAATATCTACATGCTCAAGCTTTTCAGCCCACTGTAAGTCCCCACTACAATCCCCCAGATTTTTTTCCATAGTGAATACTGACGTAAAGTATTCATTAAGTACCTCCGCCATTTCTTCCGGATCCATACACACTTTCCCACTACTGCATTTGATAGGCCCTATTCTTTCGCATCTTATCCTCTTGCTCTTCACATACCTGTAGAATTCCTTGGGGTTTTCCTTAATCCTGCCTGCTAAGGCATTCTCATGCCCCCTTCTGGCTTTCCTAATCTCCTTCTTAAACTCCTACCTATTAGCCTTATACTCGTCCATATCTCTAACATTACCTAGCTCTCTGTGCCTCCTGTAAGCTTTTCTTTTCCTTTTAACTAGATTTATTATAACCTTTGTACACCACGGTTCCTGTATCCGATCTTGACTCCCCTGTCTCATTGGAACATGTCTATGCAGAACTCCACACAAATATCCCCTGAATATTTGCCACATTTCTTCCATACTTTTCCCTGAGAACATCTGTTCCCAATCTAATCTTCCAATTTCCTGCCTGAGAGCCTCATAATTCCCCTTACTCCAAGTAAACGCCTTTCTAGTCTGTTCCTATCTCTCTCCAGTGCTAACGCAAAGGAGGTAGAATTATGATCACTATCACCAAAATGCTCACCCACTGAGAGATCTGATACCTGACCAGGTTCATTTCCCAAAACCAAATCAAGCACAGCCTCTCCTCTTGTAGGCTTATCTACATATTGTGTCAAGAATCCTTCCTGAACACACTTAACAAACTCCTCCCCATCTAAACCCCTCACTGTCGGGAGATGCCAATCTATGTTTGGGAAATTAAAATCCCCCATCACAACAATTCTGTTATTATCCACACTTTCTAGGATCTGCTTCCCTATCCGCTTCTTGATATCCCTGTTACTATTGGGCGGCCTATAAAAAACACCCAGTAAAGTTATTGACCCCTTCCTGTTCCTAACCTCCACCCACAGAGACTCCGTAGACAGTCCATCCACGATGTCCACCTTTTCCACAGCTGTGACACTGTCTCTGATCAACAGTGCCACTCCCCCACCTCTTTTGCCTCCCTCCCTGTTTTTTCTGAAACATCTAAAACCCGGCACTCGTGGCAAACATTCCAGTCCCTGAGCCATCCAAGTCTCTGTAATGGCCACCACATCATAGCTCCAAGTATTGATCCAAGCTCTAAGCTCATCTGCCTTGTTCACAATATTCCTTGTGTTAAAATAGAGACATCTCAAACCTGTCTGAACATGTCCCTTCTCTATCACCTGCCTACCATACTTACTCTTAGCTTTCTCCATTTGGGAGCCAGACACCTCTTCCCCAGTCTCTCCAGTTCGGATCCCACCCCCCAACGATTCTAGTTTATATACCCTCCCTAGTAGCCTTAGCAAACCTCCCCGCCAAGATATTGGTCCCCCTGGGAGTCAAGTGCAACCCGACCTCTTTGAGCAGGTCATCCCTGCCCCAAAAGAGGCCCCAATGATCCAGAAATCTGAATCCCTGCTCCTTACTCCAATCCCTCAGCCACACATTTAACCTCCTTCTCATTCTGTTCCTATACCCACTGTCACTTAGCACAGGCAGTAACCCGGAAATTACTACCTTTGAGGTCCTGCTTCTCAACTTCCTTCCTAATTCTCTGTAGTCTTTTTTCAGGACCTCATTCCTTTTCCTATCTATGTTGTTGGTACCAATATGTACCACAACCTCTGGCCCCCTTCAGGATATCTTGGATGCGATCTGAAACATCCCGGACCCTGGCACCTGGGAGGCAAACTACCTTCCGAGTTTCTTTCCTGCGTCCACAGAATCGCTGGTCTGCCCACCTAACTATAGAGCCCCCTATCACTAGTGCCCTCCTCTCACCTTCCCTACCCATCTGAGCCACAGGGCCAGGCTCTGTGCCAGAAGCACTGCCACTGTTGTTTCCCCCAGGTAGGCTGTCTCCCCCAACTGCACTCAAGCAGGAGTACTTATTGTCAAGGGGTACAGCCACAGGGGTACTCTCTAATACCTGACTCTTCCCCTTCCCCTTCCCCCTCCTGACTATGACCCAGTCGCCTGACTCCCGTGGCCCCAGTGTGACCACCTGCCTATAACTCCTTTCTATCACCTCCTCATTCTCCCTGAACAGACGAAGGTCATTGAGCTGCATCTCCAGCTCCCTAACATGGTCCCTCAGGAGCTGCAGCTCGACACACCTGGTGCAGATGTTGCCTTCCTGGAGGCAGGGACACTCTGGGAACTCCCACATCTGACACTGAGTACAGGAAACTGCACTCATACCCCTTCCTTAACTCAAGTCACCTACCTTTCCTCGCCCCTTTATGTTGAAGCCCCTTGAGCCAAAGCCCAGAACACTCTGCTCCCTCTCACTCAGCTGCCCGCTCCGACGCTGCCCGCTGGATATGGCGGTTGGCTTTCTAAACTGCCCGCGCTGCGCCTGCACAGTCCAGCCCCTACTCCTCCCAATTAAAACTTATAAAACACTTAAAACAGAACCTTATAAAAATCTAACCCGAATAATAACATCCCTATTAAAAACTAACCCTTATAATTAAAATCCTATTAAAAAAAGATAAAAAAGAAAACTTAGCTGCTCCGAAGTCCTCCGAAACAAAACCCAAGAAGCCTCCGAAGTTTTTTTCCCTCCCCACTTTCTCTCCTGTGGCTCCATACATGGACGGCTATGCTGACCTTTAAGGGGACCTATTGTCTCCCACGTTATCCTTTCACTCTTGATACACCTGTAGAATCTCTTGGGATTTTCCTTAACATCCATCCCCTACCCCTGTTTTGCCCTCCTTATTTCCCTCTTCTAAATTCTAAACTCCTGCATTCTAATACTCATTGACAAGATTAGCTTAATCCCAGCTCCCTATGCTTCCTTTTTCCTGACCAGACCTTCAATATCTCTCGTCAACCAAGGTTCCCTAAATTTATCAACCCTGCTCTTCACCCTAGAAAGGAACATGCTGTCTCTGGACCTCTTGATATCACACTTTTAAAAGCCTCCCATTTGTCAGATGTCCCTTTACCTGCAAGCAGTCTCACCCAATCTACAAGTTCTAACTTAATGCCTCCAAAAGTGGCCCTGTCCCAAGTTAAGACCTTAACTTGTGGACCAGTCCTAGCTTTGTCCATAACTATTTTAAAACTAATAGAATTATGGTCACTGGTCACAAAGTGCACCCCCCTGACACTTCAATCACTTGCCCTACCTCATTCCCTAAGAGGAGGTCCAGTGTTGTGCCCTCTTTAGTACTTCCCTCCATATACTGATTAAGGAAGCTTTCTTGGAGACATTTAATAAATTCCACCGTCTCCATGCCCTTTGCTCTGTGGGTGATCCAGTCAATACTATGGAAGTTAGGATAGATGTCAAAACATTTGGGCAAGAAGGTATATGAAGGGGGAAATTTACCAAGGGAATTCCACAGTTTAGGGCATTGGCAACTGAAGGCACAGCTGCTAATGGTGAAGTAATTAAATTTAGCAATGACCAGAAAGATAGCAAAGATACCTCTTGAGGTTTGGGGGCAGAAGTGATTACAGAATGGAAGGGAAAAACCCATGGAGACATTTGAAAGCAAGGGTCAGAATTTTAAAGTCGAGCTGTGCTTCATCAGGATCCAGTGTTTATTAGCAAATATAAAGATAATAGACAAGCAGGGCTTAGTAAGAGTTAGAACATGGGTAGCAAAGTTCTGCAGGACCTCAAGTTTACAGAGATTGGAACAAGTGGGGTCAGCCAAGCAGTCATGTAAGATTTCAATGCACACATGGACCACACACCTTAGATGCACATTCAACCTCATGCATGTTCCCACACATAGTCCATGCACATATAACAAAACCATTGCAAGGAATGGAACACAACTGTTCTGCTGACCCACTGTCCAACAAAATCACAAAAATAACTATGAAATTAAAATCAAATGGCTCTTAAACCACTGAAATGTGTAACACAATGTTTTGGGACAACACTCATGACCCTTGGTGAAGTGTTAGATTCACTGACATTGAAATGTCATCACAATTGTGACTGTACTAGTGTGGTTAAGGAATTACATTGTTCAAATTGAAATGAATATTAGTAGATGGTTGTCAGGTTTTAAAAGAGTTTTACTGTTTGTTAGATAATAGAATGTTGAGAAGCTATCTAGAGTGTGGCCTTCATGAAATCCTTTAATCTCAGCAGGGAAATATCATGTGTAATCCAGGCTGGAAATAAGGGATAAAAATGTATAACAAAGAAGCAACCTAGAATCGGGTCTAAGCAAGTGTAACATTAACACTCTGTGTGTTGCTATAACAACATTGAATGATTACATGCATATTTTAGTCCATGTGCTGAAGTTCTAAAGTCAGGCTGTTAGCGAGGGGTCTGGAGCACAAACACTATTTCTCTACAGGGGAGGAAGGTGGGAGGGTAAACAAGGATAAGTCAATCCCCACTGCACGTCTCCCAGCAAATGGTCACAGAATGGTATTGGCACAGGCCCAGAAACAGGTCACCTGGTTGCATTTCCTTTGGGAAATGGTGTACAACATTAAGAGGAACGAAAGCAGCACAAAATAACAGGCTCTGGATGTGGTTAGTGAGTTACATTGAAGACTGCAGAGGAAATCTAAAATAGAGATGGGGGAGGGAGGGTGGGATGCAGAAAGAGAATCTCTCTATGACACACATGGTGTCTCCAGAAGCTGTGCCAGGCAGTTTACAACTTAGAGCTTGTCATTGCACAGCTCTGGCCTCAAACGGTGCAATTTAGATGCTATTCCCTTCCACTATTAAAACCTGCTTCATTTTCATATGGATCATTAGTACTTGCTATTAGAACACACTGCTTCTATTAACAGACTGGTTTTAATTTATAAATTTATTTAAGCAATGCAGATGCCACTAACATTAGATTGCCAGACAGGGGGAGGAGAAAAAAACAATGGTTTTCCAAAGTGATTCCATTATTTTACTACTCTGCAAATTCAGGTCCTTTTAATCTAGTTATAAACATTAAGGGCTTTGAATGCAATTTCGCCTTGCTGCAGCACTAGACTACTGGGTGCAATTTAATTCCAATAACACCAGATGAAGTTCTTCACTAAATTTTGGAGCAGAGTTCAATGATCATTTCATTAACAAAACAAAAACAATTTTTGAAGGATATCTCGAAAGCTATTACACAGTACGTTCCTCTCTGATTCAGTGTAACATCTGAGATTATAACCCGTCCGATGAGTAGTACATGACTCTAATCATGACTTCTTTCATTCTAGCGATTGTTGGCCATTGTTTTTCGTTTTTGTCTTTACCCAAAACACATTCAGTTTCAGAGACAGCAAAACAAACTATTATATTTTCAACAAATAAATTAAATTCTGACTGTAGCTGTGGGATTAATGTGCCCGGATACACATAAAGAATAAAAATTACTGATAGCCAAGGGATTATAGAACCTAGGAAAATTCATGAGGTTGGGCAATGATTGTAAGCACATCCATGTTGCCCCAAAGATGTGGAAATAATGATCACAGGTGGTTTGTCAGGGGTTGGATCTCAGATTTCCTTGCTGATAAAGTTGAGCAGCATTCTTATGAAGAAGCTGACTTCAACCCTGCCTTCAAAAGGTGTCCCATTTCCTTTTCAAATATTGTCCTAATTCTGACTAAGCAACTTCATGAACATTCAGCTTGAGAAATGAGTTTGTTGTGCTAATTGATTGTTCACTCATCCCTGGATCTAGAAAATCTGAGGGCAATTTAATGCCATCACCATGGCATTGGTTTGAAATATTTTTGTTTCATAAACAATGCTACTGTTGTGATGGTAAATTATTACCTTTAACATCTATGGGTCAGATTTTTTATCGCAGTGTATCGGGGTGATCCTGTGCTCTTCAGCTGCCAGCTGGTCTGGGATGTTTTGGAATTGTATGGTAGGATTTTGGGACTATCAGTGATATCCTGCTATGGTCCTAACTGGAAATATAAAGGGAGGAACCTGCACCAACAGCAAATAGGTGAACATCTTGGAAAGCTCTCCACAAGAGGTATAAATGAATAACTGCAGTATGAATGTGGCCTTAATCCGAATCAGAGATCAATAAAACAAAGAAAACTGAGTAATGCTTCTTGCACAATGAAATCCCATACCACTTCACTCTAAAGTCAGATCAAAACTTTGGATTAGCAGCAGCACCAGTAAAAAAATCATACTGAGACTGAACTGGCTGTGTAAACATATACTATAAGACTTATGTCTTTTATTTAATGTGTCTTTGCAAAAATAATTCACTTGCTCCAGAAATCCAGCCTGGGTTATTTTAATCTGGTTTTATTTAAATCTTACAGGAAGTCATCAAGAAACAGCAGAATATGAATGGAATTAACTTCAAGATACATCTTGGTCGGCATGGACACTTATGGGCCAAAGGGCCTTTTTCCGTGCTTTACGACTGTGTGACTCAAATATTATGTTCAGGTGATCAGCTGTCAAAAGTACCTGGTGGAGATCTTATGATCAAGAAACTGGCTGAGTTGTAGATCTACAGCAGAGACAGCTTAAACTTTCCATTTGGTGCAAAGAGCTCACAAAGAAAGTACTAAAAAAGTGTCACTTTACAATTTTTCCTGAGCTCTTGTTACTTGGGATCCAGGGAAGGCTGGCTAATTGGATGCAGAATTGGCTTGATGGTAGGAAGCAGAGGGTGGTGGTGGAAAGTTGTTTCTTAGACTGGAGGCCCATGGCCAGTGGTGTTCCCCAGGGTCGTGCTGGGCCCATTGCTACTTGTCATCTATATCAATGATTTGGATGACAATTTACAAGGCATAGTTAGTAAGTCTGCAGACGCTGAAGGGACTTTGTCTGTGCTCTACAACTCTATGATTTGACAACACTAAAATAGGTGGTGTCATTGACAGTGAGCACGGTTATCAGGATCTACAGAGGGATCTTGATAAGCTGGGTAAGTGGGCTGAGGAATGGCAATTGGAGTTTAATTCGGATAAGTGCAAGGTGTTGCATTTTGGGAAGACAAATGAACGTAGGACTTTCACAGTGAACAGTAGGGTCCTGGGGAATGTTATAGAACAGAGAGACCTAGGAGTACAGGTACATGGTTCCCTGAAAGTGGTATAGACAGGACGGTGTAGAAGGCTTTTGGCACGCTGGCCTTCATCAGTCAGGGCATTGAGTATAGAAGCTGGCATGTTATATTGCAGTTGTACAAGACGTTGGTGAGGCCACATTTGGAATATTTTGTTCAGTTTTGGTCACTCTGATATAAGAAAGATGCCATTATGCTGGAAAGAGTGCAGAGGAGATTTACGAGGATGTTGCTGGGACTCAAGGGACTGAGTTACGGAGAGAGGTTGAGCAGGTTGGAACTTTCATCATTGGAGCGTAGGAGAATGAAGGGTGATCTTATAGAGGTGTATAAAATTATGAGGGCCATAGATAGGGTGAATGCGCATAGACTTTTTCCCAGGTTTGGGGAGTCAGGAACTAGGGAGCATAGGGTTAAGGTGAGATGGGAGAGATTTAATAGGAACCCGAGGAACAACTTTTTCACCCAGAGAGTGGTCAGTACATGGAAGGAGCTGCCAGAGGAAGTGGTTGAAATAAGTACACTAACAACATTTAAAATGTACTTGGACTGGTACATGGATAGGAAAGGTTTGGAAGGACATGGGCCAACATGGGCAAATGGGACTAGCTTAGAGGGAAATCATGGTCAGCATGGACCAATTGGGCCGAAGGGCTGTTTCCGTGCTCCATGACTCTATAACTTCCCACCTGCAAAAGGCTGAGCAGCTAATGCACTGTGACTGCCCATTCAGTGTGCCAAATTAAAATTACAATGGGATCTTCTCATGGAAAAAAGATCATGCCACATTTTTTTTAATTTGCTGGAAACATTCAGCAATCCAGACAACACTTGGAGAAGGAAAACAGAGATAATGTTTCAGTTCAAAGATCTTTAGTTAATGACATGTATAGAAGGACACCTAGGTCCCTATGAACATCAGCACTATGCACTACACACTGCGTTTCTGTGACATGCATCAAAGGAAATGATCTCACATTTTTCCATATTATGTTCCACTGCCATGTCCTTGTATTCTTGCCCACCCACCCAACTTGTGCAGATCTCCCTGAACCTCTTTAATCCTCCTCTATGTTCACAATCCCACCTAATTTACGCAAAAATGGCATTGTGTATCTTCATGCAAATCATTGATACGTATCAGGAATAGCTGGTGTCCAGGCACTGATCCTTGCCAATCCCCACCAGTCACCAGCTGCCAACCTGAAAAGAATCCGTTAGTCACATTTTAACCTGCTTTTCTCCAAGGAGAACAACCTCAACTCCTCCAATCTAATCTTCTAGCTAAAACCCTCAAACCTGGAACCACTCTGATAAATCTCTGATGAATGCAATACTCTGCCCATGCTGGACTCATTATTTCCATCCCTTCAGTTTCTCCTTTGTACCTTTCCAAATTTTTATCACCATATATTTCTCCAATACTGTCTTGAAGGCCACAGTGGATCCTGTCTCCACCATATCTGCAGGCAGTGGATACCAGATTCCAACCACACACTGTGTAAGAAAGAATCTCCTTGTGTTCCTATCAATTCTCTTCCCTCTTAATTTATATTTGTGATCTCAAGTCCTCAATCCCTCCACCAACAGGATCAGCGTCCCACTATCCACTCTGTCCAGACCTCATAATTTACTGTATATACTTCGATCACAGCTTTCCTCACTCTTCTAGAGAAACAAAGGACTGCAGATGCTGGAATCTGGATGAAAAACACTATGATGCTGGAGGAACACAGCAGGCCAGGCAGCATCTATGGAGAAAAGGAGACAGTCAACATTTTGGGTCAGGACCCAAATGTTGACCGCCTGCTGCTCTCCACGAAGGCTGCCTGGCCTGCTGTGTTCCTCCAGCATCATAGTGTTTTTCATCTTTCCTCAGTATTCTCTTTCCCAAAGAATACAGTCTCAGTGTCTCCAATCTATCCTTATAACTGTATCACCTCATCCCAGAAACCATGCTTGTAAACCTTTTCTGGACCCTCTCCAATATTTCCACATCTTATTTTAAAACGAGGCGACTAGAATTGAACACAATACTTCAGCTGAGGCCTTCTGCAATTTATTACAATCTTCTTCACAGTTCACAATGCAGGTTCTCCCCAGCTTACAAACACCTGACTTATGTACAGCCTGTATATACAAATAAGCATTTGGGAGACTGACAGCATCGATTTGCCAGCTGCTGTGGGGCTACAGGCATGTGTTGCCATGTGGGAACTCGGTTCACAGCTCCATTTCTGACCTGCAAACTGTTCAGGTTATGAACCATTCACAGGAACAGAACCCTGTCGTCCTCTGGGGACTATCTATATTGCTATGTTTTGTGTCATTTGCAAATGTAAAAAGTTAGAAAATTTAGAAATAATATATCAGCATTTCTGTTGGAATGTTTAACATAAGCCATTTTGAAGAAATTCATGACTGGCATTAATGTACAAAGTGTGATGAAAGATGAATAAGGTTGGTCAACTAGTATGTAGAAATGGCTATGTAGGAACATGTCACAATGGCAATAATACAAATAGGGTTTAAAAATAACAAAGATATGGGTGCTTGATATTCACAGAATATTATGTCTGTCTCTAAGTAGAGAGAGGAAGCTAGAGGAGCAAATCTTCAGGGAAACTACAGAGGTGTATGAGACCCATGATTATAAAAGACTTTAACTTAGAGCTATAGAGTCATACAGCATGGAAACAGGCCCTTCGGCCTAAGCCTTCCATGCCAACTGTGTTGCCACGCAAGCTAGTCCCATTTGCCCACATTTGGTCCTCAGCCCTCTAAACCCCTCCTATCCATGTCTAGATGGCTTTTAGATGTTGCTAATGTGCTGGTCTCAACCACTATTTCTGGCAGCTCATTCCAAATATGTACCACCGATTGCGTGGAGAGGCTGCCCCTGATGTCCCTTTTAAATCCCTCGCCTCTGATCTTAAACCTATGCCCTCTTGTTTTTAGCACCCCATTCCTGGGAAAAAGACTATGTGCTTATACCCTGTCTATGCCCCTCATGATCTTATAAACCTCTATCAGGTCACCCCTCAAACTCCTATGTTCCAAGGAATAAAGTGCTAGTCTACACAACCTCTCCTTGTAACCCATGCCCCCGAGTCAAGGCAACATCCTGGTAAATCTTTTCTGCATTCTTTCTTGTTTAATAACATCTTTCCTACAACAGGTTTCCAAAACTGTACGCAATACTCTAAGTGAGGCCTCACCAACATCTTATATAACTGCAGCATAACTTCCCAATTCCTATTCTCAGTGCCCTGACTGATGAAGGCCAACATGGCAAACGCCTTCTTCACCACCCTATCTACCTGTGATGCAGTTTTCAGTGAATTATGCACTTGTACTCCTAGGTCACTCTGTTCCATAACACTTCCCTTCAGGGTACTCCTAGGTCGCTCTGTTCCATAACACTTCCATAACACTTTTGGTAAAATGGAACCAAAGGTTCAAGGAAAAACTGAAACAATAAGAGCAAGAGACATGTTTCAGGTATGGTATAGGTACCTTCCCACATAAGGGAGAGGCAAGGAAATCAAAGCCTGGGCATTTTGGATGATGATGGAGATAGATAACACCTTTCACTGTAGAAGTCCTACCCTGGTTTGATCTCCTAATACCTTATATTTATCTGGGTTGAAAGCCATTTGCCAATCCTCAGCCCACATACCTAGCTGACGAAGATCCCCCTGTAATTTTTCATAAACTTCTACACCATCTACAACACCTGTTATTTTAGTATCATTCGCAAGCTTACTAACCACTCACATCCAAATTTCCTGAATATTGTTTGGGATAATGTTATAGTAAAGGGAAAGGAGGCAGAGGAATTTCTGGAATGTGTTCAGGAGATCTTCTTTGACAGTATGTTCTCAGCTCTAGGAAGGAGGCATAACTGTGTCTGTTGCTTGGGAATGAGGTGGGCCAAGTGGACCAGCTGTCTATGGGAGAACACCTGAGTAAAAGTGAAAGTGGTAAGGTTAAGATTAGTAATAGAAAAGGGAAAGGAGTCATCAAAAAGACCACTTCTAAACTGGAAGAGGGCAATGTCCAAAGGAGATCTCACCAGGGTAAAATGGGACCAAAGATTCAGGGAAAAGCTGAAACAATAAGAGCAAGAGACATGTTTCATGTATGGTATAGGTATCTTCCCACACAAGGGAGAGGCAAGGAAATCAAAGCCTGGGCATTTTGGATGATGATGGAGATAGATAATATGATGAAACAAATAAAAACCATGGTCCACATCAGATGAATTCTTTAAACTAGAACCAGGCTAAATACAACAAATTGAGAGGGAAAATGTAGAGAAAGATAAGACTGGCAAAGAGATAAAATAAGAGCAGCAGTTAACAATCAAGGGAACTCAAAATTCTTCACTAGAATTTAAAGAGAAAGTGGGCACGATGAAGCGGCATGGGATCTATGAGGGAAAAAGAAGGTGAAGAATAGTTAGAGGCTCAGGGCAGAACTAAAGTTGTTAATGAGTACCTTACTAAGAAGTTGATAGTAAAATATTGATAGAAATGGAGATGGTCGAGGTTACAGATGAGGTGAATATTGATAAGCAAGTAGTTCTGGTGCCGCCAGCTATGCTTAGTGTCATCTGCTCTAGATGCCTAGCATCCCAGGTTGTAAGGAAAGTGGGAATGGAGAAAGTGAGAAGACTTGTAATAATTTTCTAATATAGGGGAGGTGCTAATGGATTTTTACCATGTCACTATGATACCCTTGTTCAGGAAAGATCATTCCTAGTAACAATAGGATAGTTTAATTTTGGTGGTGGAAACAACAACTGGGGAAAAAAGTTAAGCAGAAATTGGAGAAGTTTGAGTTAATTAAGCGGAGCCGGCATAGATTTATAAAGGACAGGGTCAACTAACCTGAATTATTTTTTTGACAAAGCAACTGAGAAAGTTGGTGAAGGGAATGCAGTGGATGCTATCCATGTAGAAAGACAGAGTAAAGTGTCACAGCTACAGAGAAAGTGCAGTGCAATAATATGCAAGGACACAACAAGGTAGATCGTGAGGTCATAGTCCATCTCATCGTATAAGGGAACTGTTCAATAGTCTTATCACAGTGGGGTAGAAGCTGTCCTTAAGTCTGGTGGTACGTGCCCTCAGGCTCCTGTATCTTCTACCTGATGGAAGAGGAGAGAAGAGAGAATATCCATGTTGTATTCCCTTAGGGTTAATGCAGAGTATTGCATTCAATTTTGGTTACCCCATTACAGGAAGGATATGGAGGCTTTGGAGAGGGTGCAAAAGAGGTTTACCAGGATGCTGCCTGGATTAGAGGGTATGTTGGAGAGGTTAGACAAACTAGAGTTGTTTTCTCTGCAGCGGCGGAGACTGAGGGGAGACTTGATAGAAGTTTATAAAATTATTAGTTGGAGTAGACAGCTGGTATATTTCGGTATTTTTGAAATGTCTAAAACTAGAGGTCATGCATTTAAGGTGAGAAGAGGAAAGTTCAAAGGAGATGTGCAGGGCAGATTTTTTACACAGAGAGTGATGGGTGCCTGGAATGTACTACCAGGACAGGTGGTGGAGGCAACTACAGCATTTAAGGGGCTCTTATATACGCACATGAATATGCAGAGAATGGAGGGATAGGCAGAAGGGATTAGGCGTCATTAGCTTAATTAGTTCAACTCAACATTGTGGGCCGAAGGGCCTGTTCCTGTGCTGTACTGCTCAATGTTCTATGGAATCCCCAGCCACTCTGTGAAAGAGCAATGCAGCTTGACTATAATATATATTATATTCTATATACTATAAATATAATAAAAATAAAAAATAGTAAAAAATAATCTCCCATCCTTTACAAATAGCCCTACAATTCTGCTTCTATTCAAATGCTTATCCAGTTCTCTTTTGAACTTGCTTACAGTCAACGCAAAGGTTCTGTGGGAAATGACCAGTCTAGTCACTGAGGAGCTGGCCTCTGTGTGACAGCCTCTCAAACTGATGCAATGTGTGAGGATGAAACATTAGTGATGTTTACTCATTGTAAGAGAATAGAATCATAGAGTAATAGAGCATGGAAACAGCCCCTTTGGCCCAACAGGTCCATGCTGACCAAGATTCCCATCTAAGCTAGCCTCATTTGCCAGCATTTGGCCCATACCCCTTTAAACCTTTCCCATCCACGTACCTGTCCATGTGCCTCTTAAATGTTCTTAATGTACCGGCCTCAACCACTTCCTCTAGCAACTCATTCCATATGAATGAATTGAACACATTGTACAATGAATGTAGATAATGACATGTCCAGTTGTATTCACTGTATATAATATGAATAAAGTATATTTTTGGACAAGAAAATTTCCTGTTGAACTGCACAACTGAATCTGCTCAAATACTCAGCAACCCTTCACCACCCTCCCAATGCCACCATCATTGCCCTCACTATTAACGTACTCACCCCTTCCCCCCTCCTCCCCACTCCCCGGCCCTGGCTCCCAAATCTGTCAATGTATTTCACGTCCAAACACTCACTGCATTAAAGCAAGGCTTTCCTGATGTCACTTCTGGATCTGGTGCCAACTATTTTTATTGTCTCTGATTCATGACCAACAGGAAAAGATGCATTTTTTTGTATGCAGAGATGATTTTAATCAGGAACATAATATTTCAAAAATCAGATTCAGGCCCTCTGGCCTCAAAGTTCGATTGCCCTGGATTTGTGCACTGGAACCTGTGGCTGTTTGACCTGGCACTGCTCACACCTGAAATCTGTGCATGCACCTCATTAAAATGAATGCAGCGACCATATCACACCGACTCTGCTGCTTTATGTATCAAGGCGCATTCATGGGGGTGGAGTTTCAAGTTATAGCATTGGAACATGATCGTCACAGCCACAGTAACTTTTTCGTGGCTCCATTTAAACTCAAGGCCGCGCTGCTGCAGCCATCCTGTGAGGTGGAGCAGTCAGCAAGCACAACTAGGCTTCAAGGAGCAGAAACTGCCTAAGTTCTGTTCAACTGTTTCTGAAACACCTTCAATAATCAGTTGAAATAGTTTAAGTAATTAAGCATTATTGAAACTTAAAATTAAAAAATAAATTTGCTTAAAACACATTTAATTGACATGAGTTAATTAAAAGTATTAACATTAATGAAAGATTATTCAACTATTTACTTTTCTATCTAGGTTGGTGGTCGATTCGAATTGTATGAGACATACAAGGTATGTAACGTATCCAGTCTCGCAGCCCAGCACAATTGAAATGCATCCCTCAGCTCAATACTGAGAACAGCAGGTCAGATGCACCAGCGCCTGACATGCATCACATTCTGTGCTCTTGCTCCATTGTGCGCAGAAGCAGAAGTAAAAGGTGCACTGAACATCAGACAAAAGATGCAAATTGGAACTGCTGGAAGTCATTGTGTAGCTTTGCAAATCTTTGGAAAGCCTGAAGCAAGTATGGCGGGCCAGACACAAAAAACAGCAATTGAAAAGTTAAAAACTGCAGATGCTGGAACTCTGAAATAAAAACAGAACTGATAAAAGGACATCCACCTGAAACATCTACTTAGTTTCTCTCTCTATGGACAGTGCCTGATCTGCTGAGTATATCCAGCATTTTTGGTTTGTATTTTGGAAGAGTGCACCAAGAATTTTTGGTTTCACTCTTGAGTTGTTAGTTGGAAAGGTGGAGAGTAGCAGTGAAGTTCTCTGCACGTGGTCATATCTAATCATAGAGTCATATGGTCATTTAGTCAGACAGTATGGAAACAGGCCCTTCAACCCAACTCACCCATGCCAACCAAGGTGCTCACCTAAGCTAGTTCCATTTGCCCGTGTTTGACCTGTATCCCTCTAAACCCTTCCTATCCATGTACATATCTAAATGTTGTTATGGTACCTGATTCAACTACTTCTTCTGGGAGCTCATTCCAGATATGCACCACCTCTCTGCATGAAGAATTTGCCCCTCAGATCCCTTTTAAATCTTCCCCTTTCACCTAAAACCTATGTCCTCTGGTTTTTGGTTACCTTTCCCTGGGAAAAAGACTGCGTGCATTTTTATACTCCTCTATAAAGTCACCCATCAGTTTTCTATGCTCCAAGGAATAAAGTCCTAATCTGCCCAACCTCCCTATAACTCAGGCCCTTGAAACCTGACAACATTCTTATAAATCTTCTTTACACTCTTTCCAACTTAATGAGGCCTTTCCTATAATAGGGTGACCAAAACTCTACACAATACTCTAAGAGCAGCCTCACCAATGCCTTGTACAACTGCAACATAACATCCCAACTCCTATGTTCAATACCCTGCCATTCCTTCACCGTCGCTGGGTCAAGGTATTAGAACTCTCTCCCTAACAGCATTGTGGGTATACCCTCACCTCAAGGACTGCAGCAATTCAAGAAGGTATCTCACCACCACAATTATGGATGGACAATTAAATATTGGCTCAGCCAATGAAGCCCATGCCCCTTGAATGAGTAATAAAAAAGATCCACCTCCTAATAATGAACCTCCGATGTGTCTTTCTCCTTTCAAGCACTCAAGCTCTCTCTAGTCCAGACCCCAGTTGTTGGGCAGGTGATCTGGAAATGAAACACACCCACCACTTGATCTGACATTCTTAGTCACCAGCTCAAATACTTAAGATGTTGGATCTACATATGGTGAGTCTCTGGAATCGTTATCATCCAGGCCAAGAAGTAATGTCAACTTATGGTCCAGATCCTGTATAGTTAATTTGCACACAAGCTTTGTTCTAGAGAACGCTGATGAAAACTTTGGGCCACCCAATAAAACTAAGATTGTGATGCTTGGGGTATTTTCAGGCTTGCCTGAAATGTTGAGAAGCATGTGGAAATCCTGCCCAGCTCCAACCTTGCACACGGGTGTGTGCAGAACCTGGAGTCCATCCTTTCCAGCATGGAAGTGAGTAATTGAACATGATGTCTAACGGTCAGCATCTCTGCTTCCATTACAACCCAGCAGAAACTACTTTGCTTAGGTTTCTGGGGTGAATAAATTCATGGTGTTCTTCCTGCCCTTCACACCATGTTTCCTGTGCATAGTTCACAGAGTACTTTAGATGCATTTACATGAAATAATTTGGCAGGTCAGTCATCAGATTAGTATTGCTCAAGAATAAGGTCACCAGCTGCCTACACAGTCTATACCTGTGTGTAAATATGGATGGAAATGTGCATTTCAGTTTGATGAGGAATATGAGTTACACCACAACATTGCAATTATGAATCACAAATGACATTCCAACCAAATCAAGATCCATAGCACTGAAAGACATTCCCATTTCTTTACAATCCCATTTCTAAGCCTTTGTATTGCTAATACTGAATTTCCTATTATTTGCATTAGTTTGACTCAATCTTTGAGATAGAAAATTGATTTTCATGTTCTAGTACAGACTTGGGCCCAGGCTGATTCTCCAGTTTAGTGTCAAGGGAGTGTCCCACTGTCAAAATTGTTGCCCTTTGCATGAGATATAAAACCTACCTTTCAAATACCTTCTACATTTGAAGAAGAACAGGCACAGTTCTGGCCAACATTCCTTCATCAATCAACACCAAACAAAATAGATCAACCGTCACATTCCATTTTCTGGGGTCTTGTGGTGCAGCTTGTTTTTCCACATAACTTTGAGGGCACAACAAATTAATTAATTGTCTAAGACACCAATTGTATTATACAGAGGATCTGTACAGTAATATGTAAATACTACTTTCCTTAACTTCTTGGATTCCACCCAAAGTCACCTCTGGAGGTTTGGTTTATTTTCTCATTTTTCATTCTTACAGCTTCCAATAAGCACAAATACTAATTTAAATTTTAAATGAGTTTATAATCCTCTGGAGGAGATACTGGACAGGCTGGATTTGTCTGCAGTGAAGCGGAGAAGGCCAAGATACAAAATTAGGAGGAGCATAGATAGATAGGTAGAAGTAAACCTTTCACCATAGCAGTGGTATCTAGAACAAGATGCCAATGGTTCCGAGTAACGGGTAAAAGGTTGAGAAGGGATCTGAGAAAGAATTTTTTCACGCAGAAAGTTGTTGCAATCTGGAATGCATTGCCTGAGGAGATGGTGAAATCAGGTGCGCTCACAAAATTTAAGAAGTATCTTGATGAGCACTTGGATCACCAAGGTATGGAAGGCTACTCAACAAGTATAGAACAAACAATGGGTGGATAAATCCCCAGGGCCAGATGAGATGGAAAATACTCTAGGAAACAAGAGAGGAGGTTGCTGGAGCCCTGATGGAGACTTTAGCATTTTCGTTAACCACAGAAGAGGTACCAGAAGACTGGAGAATGGCTAATGTTGCTCCTTTATTTGAAAAGGGCAGTGGGGATAAGCAAGGTAACTACAGGCTGGTAAGCCTCATGTCAGTGACAGGGAAATTACTAGAGAAAATTTTAAAGGACAGGATTGATATACATTTGGAAGGGCATGGACTGATTAGGATTAGGATGGACTTGTGCAAGGGAAATACTGTCTCCTTAATTGGCTTGAGTTTTTACAAAGGAGATTGATGTAGGCAAGGCAGTAGATGTTGTCTATATGGACTTTAGGGAGTCCCACATAGTTAGTCAGTCCAGAAGGTTGAGACTTCCAATTGGCTTGGTGATAGGAAGCAGAGCATAGTTGCAGAGGGATGTTTTTCTGATTGGAAGTCTGTGACTAGTAGTGTACAGGGATGGGTGCTGGGACCTTTGCTGCTTGCGATATAAATGACTTGGATATGTAGAAGGAACGATTAATAAGTCTGCTGATGATGGATTGAGTTTTTCCAGGAGGGGATGAAGGTGATCAATGAAGGTGGAGCATTGGATGTTGTCTTCATGGATTTTAGTAAGGCATTCAACAAGGTCCCTCATGGTAGGTTCATACAGAAGATTAAGATGCATGGAATCCATGGTGTATTGGCCATTTGCATTCAGAATTGGCCTGCCTATAGAAGACAAAGGGTATGGTGGATGGGTCTTATTCTGGCTGGAGGTCCCTGACTAGTGGTGTTCCGCAGGGATCTGTACTGGGACCTCTGCTGTTTGTGGTATACATGAATGACTTGGATGAACACATGAATGTGGGGTTAGTAGGTTTGCAGATAACACAAAGATTGGTGGCATTGTGGATGGTGTAGAGGATTGCCAAAGGATATTGTGGGAAATAGATCAGTTGCAGATATGGACGGAGAAATGGCAGGTGGAGTTTAATCTGGCTAAGTGTGAGGTGTTGCACTTTGGAAGATAAAATGTAAAGGAAAAGTACACATTTAATGGCTGGACCCTTAACAGCATTGATGTACGGAGGGATCTTGGGGTCCAAGTCCATAGCTCCCTGAAAGTGGCTGCACAAGTTGATAGGGTGGTAAAGAAGGCTTGCCTTTATTAGTTGAGGCATTAAGTTCAAGAGTCAGGAAGGTATGTAGCTCCTTTATAAAACTCTAGTTAGGCTGCATCTGGAGTATTGCATTCAATTCTGGTCGCCCCATTACAAGGAAGGATGTGGAGGCTTTGGAGAGGGTGGAGAAGAGGTTTACCAGGATGCTGCTGGATTAGACGACATGTGCTATAAGGAAAGGTTTGTTTTCTCTGGAGCAGTGGAGGCTGAGCGGAGACCTAATAGAAGTTTAAAAAATTATGAGAGGCATAGATAGTGTAGCGATGGGCTACGCACTGAGCTAGAAATAATGACACGCAGTCAGTAGGTTGCATTCGAGACTGGTTTATTGCGAACCTCGTCGTGCTGGCTTTTAAACAGTTAAGTTCCCGCCCTCTCCGGGTGGCGATGACGTCCGAGGTGCGCCACCAGAAACTCTTCCCACGTGCGGGCTTTCTCCCCTCACTGGTGGAGAAGAAGGCCCAGCGCCATTCTGTGGCTGGCCTCTCTGCCGACGCACGCACTGTTTTCGGAGCCGGTTTGCCTGCGTGGAAGGTGGGTTGCCACATAACCCCCCCCCGCCCCCCCCAGAACCAGCGACACACCCCCCCAAAGTCCACAGACTGGATCAGTCGCTGTTTGGGCGGTCTGCCTCTAGCCGCGGGGCCTGAACCTCAACCGGCTGCGCCAAGTCCACATGGACCGGTTTGAGCCGGTCCACCGTGAAAACCTCCTCTTCCCCCCCAATGTCTAGAACGAACGTGGACCCGTTGTTCCTGAGCACCTTGAACGGCCCCTTGTACGGCTGCTGTAGCAGTGTCCGGTGTGTGCCCCTCTGTACAAATACAAACTTACAGTTCTGCAGGTCTTTGGGTATGCAGGTTGGGATCTGTCTGTGCCGTGAAGTCAGTACGGGGGCCAGGTTGCCGAGCCTCTCGCGTAGTCTGTCCAGGACTGCCGCAGCTTCTTCCTCTTGCCCCCTTGGGGCTGGTATGAACTCCCCTGGGACGACCAGGGGTGCGCCATACACCAGCCTGGCTGACGAGGTGTGCAGATCCTCTTTGGGTGCTCGTCCACCCAGTCAGGCCCTTTCAGAGCCGACTTCAAGTGATGGTGGAAACATTCCACTAGTCCATTCGACTGTGGGTGGTAGGCAGTTGTGTGATGTAACCTTGCTCCCAACAGGCTGGCCACAGCCGACCACAGGCTGGAGGTGGACTGGGCGCCTCTGTCAGTAATGTGGGCCGGTACCCCAAAGCGTGCTACCCAGGTTGCAATCAATGCTTGGGCGCAGGAATTGGCGGTGGTGTCAGTGAGCAGGTCCGCCTCCGGCCATCTCGTGAACCAGTCTACCATAGTTAGGAGGTACCATGCTCCCCTCGACACTGGCAGGGGCCCCACGACAGCCACATGAATGTGGTCGAACCTCCGGCAGGTGGGTTCGAACTGCTGCGGCGGGACTTTGGTGTGCCGCTGCACCTTGGCTGCTTGACACCGCGTGCACATTTTGGCCCATTCACTGACCTGCTGCAAAGGCCGTGCCACACGAACCTGCTGGAGACCATCCGGATGGTTGTCCTGATAGATAGGTGCACCAAGCCGTGTATGGAGTTGAAAACTCACTGCTGCCAGGCTGCCGGGACGATGGGGCGAGGTTGGCTGGTAGCCACGTCACACACGAGGGTCCTCCCACCTGGGCCTAGCAGGAAGTCTTGCAGCTGCAAACCCGAGACTGCTGTCCTGTAGCTGGGCAACTCCTCATCTGCCCGTTGCGTCTCCGCCAGTGCTACATTGTCCACCCCCGGGACAGGGCCTGGATAGCTGGCCTGGAGAGTGCGTCTGCCACGACGTTGTCCTTTCCTGAGACATGCTGGATGTCCATCATGTACTCGGAGATGTAGGACAGATGTTGCTGCTGGCAGGCCGACCAGGGATCGGACACCTTCGTGAATGCGAAGGTCAATGGTTTGCGGTCCATGAACGAGGTGAAAGGCCTGCCCTCTAAGAAGTACCTGAAATGTCAGATTGCCAGATACAGCGCCAACAGCTCCTGGTCGAAGACGCTGTACTTGAGTTCGGGTTGCCACAGGTGCCAGCTGAAGAACGCCAGGGGTTGCCAGCGCCCCTCGATGGGTTGCTCCAGCACCCCACCGACTGCCGCGTTTGATGCATCCACTGTGAGGGCGGTTGGAACGTCCATTCTGGGGTGCAGCAGCATCGCAGCATCTGCCAAGGCTTCCTTGGCTTGAACAAAAGTGGCCACGGCCTCTTCGTCCCAGGTAATGTCCTTGCCTTTACCAGACATCAGGGTGAACAAAGGGCACATGACACGGGCTGCTGAGGGGAGGAAACGGTGGTAGAAGTTGACCATACCCATGAACTCCTGCAAACCTTTGACTGTGTTGGGTTGGGTGAAGTGGCAGATCGCGTCTACCTTGGCGGGCAGGGGTGTTGCCCGTCTTTGGTAATCCTGCGGCCCAGGAAGTCGATGTTGTTGAGTCCAAACTGACATTTGGCCGGGTTGATTGTGAGGCCAAAATCACTCAAGCAGGAGCAGAGCTGGCAGAGATGGGACAAATGCTCCTGATGATTTCTGCTGGCTATGAGGATGTCGTCCAAATAGATGAACGCAAAGTCCAGGTCGCATCCCACTGCATCCATTAGCCGCTGGAACATCTGTGCGGCATTCTTCATGCCAAGTGGCATTCGGAGGAACTCGAACAGGCCGAACGGGTAATGAGTGCTGTCTTGGGGATGTCTTCAGGTGGAACCGAGATTTGATGGTATCCCCGGACAAGGTCCACTTTGGAAAAGACACTTGCCCCATGCAGGTTTGTTGCAAAGTCATGTATGTGTGACACAGGGTAGCGGTCTGGGGTTGTAGCTTCGTTCAGTCGACAGTAGTTGCCGCATGGTCTCCAGCCCCCAGCTGCTTTGGGCATCATGTGCAGGGGGGAGGCCCATGGGCTGTCTGACCTCCGTACGACACCCAATTCCTCCATCCTCTTGAACTCCTCCTTCGCCAGGCAGAGCTTGTCCGGGGGAAGCCGTCGTGTGTGGGCGTGGAGTGGTGGTCCCTTGGTCGGAATGTGGCGCTGTATTCCGTGTCTGGGGATGGCTGCCGTGAACTGTGGTGCCAGAACCAGTGGGAAGTTCGCCACGATTCTGGTGAATTCGTTGTCTGACAGCATGATGGAGTCCAGGTGTGGGGCCAGCAACTTGGCTTCGCTCAAGGAGAACGTCTGGAAAGTCTTGGCATGGACCAGCCTTTTCCCATGCAAGTCTACCAGTAGGCTGTGAGCTCACAAGCAGTCTGCCCCCAGGAGTGGTTGGGCCACCGCGGCCAGTGTAAAGTCCCACGTGAACAGGCTGACGCCGAACAGCAACTGCACTGTGCGGATGCCGTAGGTTCGTATCGTGCTACCGTTTGCAGCCTTCAGGGTGAGTCCCAGCTTCCTGTTGTGAGTGTTGTACCCCATGGGGGGTAAGATGCTGACTTCTGCTCTGATGTTGACCAAGAAGCGGCGTTCCGACTGTTTGTCCCAGACGTACAAGAGGCTGTCCTGGTGGCCAGCCACTGTAGCCATTAGCGGCAGCTGGCCTTGGCGTTTCCCGGAAACTCGCAGGGCGGGCAACACCGGTGGGCTTCTCTGCCCCACCGCTAGTGGTAGAAACACCATTGTGCATTGGCCTCCTCACTCCTGCCTCTGGGTTGTGTGCGCTCCGTTGCCAGGCCTGGTCTGTCCTGCCATTGGGCACGTGGCTTGGTAATCTGTCCTACGGACGCCCCACTTTCCTTCTTGGCTTTCCACAGCACGTCTGCCCGGGCCGCCACCTTCCGGGGGTCACTGAAATCGGCATTGGCCAGTAGCAGATATATGTCCTCGGGCAGTTGCTCTAGGAGTGACTGCTCGAACATGAGGCAGGGCTTGTGTCCATCAGCCAGGGCCAGAATGTCGTTCATTAATGCTGACAGCGGCCTGTCTCCCAAGCCATCGAGGTGCAGCAAGCGGGCACCTCGCTCCCGCCATGAGAGGCCGAAGGTCCTTATGAGCAGCGCTTTGAATGCTGCATATTTGCCTTCCTCCGGGGGCGACTGTATGAAATCCTCAACCTGGGCGGCTGTCTCCTGGTCAAGGGAGCTCACCACGTAATAGTAACGCATGGAATCAGAAGATATCTGCCGAATCTGGAACTGGGCCTCTGCTTGGTCAAACCACAAGCGTGGTCGCAGCGTCCAGAAGGGTGGCAGCTTTAGCGAAACTGCGTGAATGGATGAAGAGTCGATCATCTTCTGTCCAAATCCCATTTGCACTGTCGGGGTCACCAATGTAGCAATGTAGTACTGAGCTAGAAATAACGACACGCAGTCGGTAGGTTGTACTCGAGACTGGTTTATTGCGAACCTCGCCGCACTAGCTTTTAAACAGTTAAGTTCCCGCCCTCTCTAGGCGGCGATGACGTCAGGGGTGCGCCACCAGAACCTCTTCCCGCGCGCCGGCTTTCTCCCCTCGCTGGTGGAGAAGAAGGCCCAGCGCCATTTTGTGGCTGGCCTCTCTGCCAATACACGCGCCATTTTCGGAGCCAGTTCGCCTGTGTAGAAGGTGGGTTGCCACAGTAGATATCTTTTTACTCTCACTGGTATCTTTTTCACAGGGTCAAAATGTATAATACAAATGGGCATTCATTTAAGGTTACAGATTTCCAATCAGAACAAACATCCCTTGACTACAACCCTCTGCCTCCTATTGCCAAGTGCAGAAGAGATTTACCAGGATGCTGCCTGGTTTAGAGGGTATAAGCTATGAACAGGTTGGCTGGATTAGAGGACTTTAGTTATGGAAAGAGGTTGGATGGGTTGGATTTGTTTTCCCTGGAGTGAAGGAGGCCGATGAAGTATACTTGATTGAAGTATTGAAGGTTTTGAGAAGGTAGGGTAGATAGCCAAAATCTTTTTCCCATGGTAGGGCTGTCAAAAACAAGAGTGCATAGGTTTAAGGTGAGAGGTAGAGGGTAAAGGGGATATGAGGGATAAGAAATTTACACAGAGAATGCTTGATATCTGGAACACACTGCCAGAGGAGGTGCTGAAATCAGATACAAGGACTACATTTAAGAGGCATTAAGACAGACACTTAAATAGACAAGCAATAAAAGGACATGGTCCTGCGAGTAAGCACTGGTTGTATAGAGCAGTACCTGACAGTTGGCATGGACATGGTGGGCCAAAGGCCTGCTTGTGTGCTGTACAGATAAGCTCTGGTCTGGGTACTTGCTTGTTGACATGGACATGATAGGCCAAAGTGCTTGGTTCTGTGTTGTATGATTCTATGACTCCATGAGTCTGGCTCAAGTGTGATGCCAGACAATTGGACATTGCTACTGTGCTTTTTGTTTCAGGAAGAAAGGGATGGACTAGGTGATTACAGATCAATTCACCTTACATCTCTGTAGGAGGAAGGGAGGTTCAGATTATTGGAGAAAATTCTGAGGGATGGTATATTTCGCTTACAAAGCTGTAAATTAGTTAAGGACCATCAGCACGGAATGATCATGCCTAATAAATTACAACATTTTTTGATGTGTTGACAATGAGTTTAGCACATTTAATGTAGTCTACATGAATTTTAGGAAGGCTTTTGCCAAGAATGCTGTCTGCAAAGGTATACTACAGGTTCTAGTGGGGATTTTGTTGCTTTGCCTGGCATTCATCAGTTACTTAGTATTAAATATAGTGAGCATGATTATAAGTTGTAGATGAGACTAGTTGATAAACAGCCCTAGATTATGGAAAGATATCTTTGAACAGGAACAGTGGCAATGGAATTCACCGTGGAATAGGATGAACAAATGCAATTGAGGAGAAGGTAAAAAATGGTTAAAAGGCAAATGGAATGCATGCATTTATAGGCTGAGATAAAATAGAAGAAAAGGAGCATCATGGTATAAAACAATTAGTTAGAGTAACATATATTTTTCTGGTCACCACATTACAGGAAAGATGGTTTAAAGAAGACGTAAGAGGACATTGCCATGGATGGAGGTTAGTTATAAAGTCATAGAGTTTGGGCAGCACAGTGCACAGCTTAGTAGACCTGCTGCCTCACAGTAGCAGAGACCAGGGTTCAATCCAGGGCTCAGGTGTTGTCTGTATGAAGTTTACATGTTCTCTCTGTGACCTCTGGGTGTTCCGGTTTGCTCTCACCTCCGAAAATCATACTGGCTGGTAGGTTAATTTCCTGCTGTAAGTTGCCCCTGAGTGGTAGAATCTGAGGGGAGTTGTTGAGAATGTAAGGAGAATTTTAAAAAGGCATTAATGGGAGTAATGTAAATGGGTGGTTGATGGTCAGTGCAGACTCAATCAGTCAAAAGTCTTGTTTAATGAGTCATATAGTGCAGAAACAGGCTCTTCAACCTACCTTGTCCACACCAACCATCAAGCGCTCATCTGCACTAACTTTTCCTTTCCCATCCCCACAACTCCAAACCACCTCCCCCCCCCCCCCCTTTGACAGCACCTGCATGGGGGGAAATTTAATGTCAATTAACCTGTCAACTAGCACATCTTTGGTATCTGAAAGGACATAAAAACTCCATACACACAGCATCCAAGGTCAGGATCAAACTCGGGTCTCTGGACCAGTGAGGCAGCAGAACAAATTGCTGTGCCAGTGCTCTGCACCTATGTGGAGTTCAGTGCCAGAACTTAGTAAGTCCCAGATCCACAGCTTGTGCACACAGGTCTGGGATCAGGTTCCATTTGAATGGACAAATACTGACAGCTCCCTTTGGTACCACTGGCAACAGCCAGCTAGGTTTCACTCACTTTTTTTATTGCCTGGCACGGTCAGATAACCATTGAAGGATGCATAGTTCACTACATACATTAAAGAATTTCCTCACTAGCAAGTGTTAGAAAATAAAAGATACAGATGATTTTAGAAGTAGTGCTGACAAATTATGTCTTCACTGATGATTAGGAGTGATTTACAAAGAAACACTGCTGAATGCTTCTGTAATGCTTCGTTGGGGATACAACTTTTGTCCGATATAAAAGAGAGCAATAAAAGATAAATGACAATCAAAGAAACAACAGATGCTGGAAATCTGAAATAAAAACAGAAAATGCTGGAAAAACTCAGCAGGTCAGGCAGCATCCGTGGAAAGAGAAACAGTTAATGTTTCAGGTTGAAGTCCCTTCATCAGAACTGACCTTCAAGACCCTCCAGCTGTTAACAGTTTCTCTTTTCACAGGCGTTGCCTGACCTGCTAAGATTTTCCAGCATTTCTTGTTTTTATTTAATAAAAGGTAAATCTACGGGTAGCAATGTAGCTCCTAGGCTCAGAGATTTTATTTTGTCATTGTCCTGGCAGAAGGCCAGTGATCCCATGCCCTGATTATGTGACATTCTGTAATGCTGAACACATGGGAGTCCATGCCTGGATCATAGTAGACATTCCTGTCGATATCAAATATTTTGGATGCATCTTTCTGGCCACACATGGGATTCATCCCTCAGTAACAGGCACTTGACCAAATCAAAGCAGAGTGGGCTTTAATTTGGAGTCAATGCAGATCATTGTTGTGCAAATTCAGACATTTAGGGGTTTATGCCAAAATCAGTTTAGTGTTTGTTTGATTTAACAACTTTTTTCTCTACAGTGTTGCATTAATTTACTTAAAGGAAGGAATATAAGGAACATTGAAAAAGGCCAATCAGCCATTCAAACCTGTTTCATCTCTCAGTGACAGCTTTGCAGATCTGCATCCTGGATTGATCCAAGTATCTTGTTCTACATTTCTTAAGATCACTGGATTGCAAAAAATATTCATACCAGATTCAAAGTTATAATGAACTGCTGATTTTTGTGTGGGAATTCTGCGTTTCTAACACCCTTTGCACAAAGAAATGCTTCTAACTTCTCTAATGAATGACCCGGACCTGAACCTGCAACATCTCATTATCCTAGCTGCCCCTATCCAAATATTTATCCATGAAGAATTATGTATGACATTAAATGCAACAAGATCTTCAAATATTGACTTCAGCAGAAAGAGACCAAACGCAGCAGTGATCTTTGACTCTCCGCAATGTAATGGATTGCTATTTCCCAGCATAACACAATATTCTTCCTTAATTATAAATTGTATAGTACACATTAATAAATATATATACATGGCTCCCAAGTTTCTTTCCAGTCTCATGTAGTTCTCCAACTTCTAGGTCATATTTTACAGGTTTTTTGTAAAATTGTCATAACTTTGTGTAAAAATGATGAGTGCAATCTCATTATAGCATTAAATGTGAGGATGTGCTGCTGCCTCATATTTCAGCACCTCAGATCAGATTTAGCACCAGACTTCATTAGGTGTCAAACTGAATCCTGATATGTTAGAATTTTTTATAATGACACACTGTCTCATTTCATTTTTGTTAACAAAGAAGCTATCTTTCCACAAATTTAGAAGTAACAAAATAATGTTCCCTCGCAAATAAGCACCTTCCAATTCACATAGATTTGATGCTCACTGTTGATAGCATTAAGCTTGAATGCTTCAGAAATGCTTTTGGTTGACATGTGTCGGGTGCGCAGTTTCAGCTCACCGTTTGAATGTATGTCATTCTGCAATGATCTTGCCAGTACCTGTTTCCATGCCTCCACTTATTCACTTAACTTTAACAAGACCTGCTGCTGAAACAGGTAACCTGGTGAGTATTAATGCACTTGCATTAGATATTTGAAACTCAGGATGTCCATTCAACATCCTAAATGTGTTCATTTGCTTCTTCTGCACGATGAGTAAAGATTTTGCTATTTGGTTAAATGTGCGAACGTACAAGCATTCAGCATCAGCCTCGAGCACAGCAAATTTGCTTTTTTGGAAGCTGATAATGTGATAATTAAATTGCTCACAGACACCTTGTTGATGGCATTTGCTGAAGATTTGAAAACCCTTTTACAATTATACCTTCCTGCAGGGGAATCATCACTGGAAGCGCAATGATCAGATTGGAGTTATTTTTGAAGGCATGTATTAAAATTTTATGTGGAGTGAAATGGGACAAGACCCGTTTCCTTTCTACTGCACAATGATTTATTACTCCAAAAGACCACAGAACTAATTAGCAGAGTAATTAATTAATATAAATTTGCATATTTGCATTCGCAATTAGTGCAGTCAACTGATTAGTCTGAAATGGGAAGTTTGACTCATCAGATGTTAGTGTCTGCTGGACCGGAAAAATGCTGCCAGATGAGGCAGATAAATAAACAGGGCGCATGTGCAAAAGTCGTCTTTGTTGTAAAAATGAACTCACTCAAGTAATGAGGTCCTTATACCAAAGCAGATGAGAAAATTCCATGTGATTATTATAAAGACTACAAAATTATTGAACTTCACTGAGCTATGCCTGTGAAGGTAGTGTCACAACCTTCATAATTTTACAATAAAGGAATTATCAGCATCTTATCTACAGAAAATCAAAGATTAAAAGGCTACACCTTTTCTGTAAAAATCAACATTTTAAAACATGTATGTGGTTGTGTTTCAGATGCATCCATAAAAGACATTGTACATTTCCTGTTCCGTATTGTTAAACTTAGACCCTCCTTAATTCACTTACTAGTCCACAGTTTACCCTCCAGCAGCGTCTTAATCCTTACCCAGAGCCTGTCCATCCCCATTTTTGTTGTACATTCATCCAGAGCTGTTTTTTTTCCCTATCTCACGTAAAGCCAAAAAATTATACAGCACTGGGGGAGGTCATTCAATCCATTATGTCTGGGCTGGTTCACTGAAAGAATTACTAAATCAGTCCACTACCTACCCATTTCCTGGAAATAATGTATCCACTTCCTTTCTGAATGCTGCAATTGAAGCTGCTTTCACCACCCTTCAAGCCATATCAATGCACACCTTTCACTCTTCTTTCCCACTGTTTTATTGTCCGATAGCCTGAGTCTCTGTCCTTTAAGCACTGATCTTCCTGCCGATGGAAACAATTTCTCCCTGTCTACACTTTCACATTTCCTCAAAGATCTTCCCCTGTCTCTGCTCAGAGAACAATAATACTGGATTCAATATTTTCCTCATTACATCCCTGCTACCAATCTGACTAACA
This sequence comes from Pristis pectinata, assembly GCF_009764475.1. Taxonomy (NCBI): domain Eukaryota; kingdom Metazoa; phylum Chordata; class Chondrichthyes; order Rhinopristiformes; family Pristidae; genus Pristis; species Pristis pectinata. Next base: position 54,412,546 of record NC_067413.1, read on the forward strand.
AAATATAAACCAAGTGCTAAATTAATTGTTTTTATCTGCCAAACTATTCCCCAACTACCTATTAACATTGTATTACAATATTGATCATGCAGCAGCTCTATAGCTATTATGTTTGTGTGGAGTCTTCTTTGGGACTCTTCCTACAAAGAGCAATCATAATTGAATGAATTGTCCATCCTCTCATCATTTGCTCATTGATTTCCAACTACCCTCATGTTTAACATTTCACTTAATCCTAAGCAATATCGTTCTATGTCTTCAATCATATTTTTCTTCTTTTCCATCCACAACTTGGATGTCGAGCAGGCAAAATCTGACTCTGTAGCACCTGTCTGTAAGACATCGCAGTGGTCCCCTATCACTGAAATTTGGAGCGGAGATGCAGGTGCACACTTCCAGCTGCAAATGTGCAGGATGGTAACTTGATGCAGGTATTTGAGCTCATGCATTGAACAAATGCAAAAGATAAAGATCAGGTAGATTATGATATCAGTCAGCCCTTATTTGATGTGAATAGGGCCATTTTAAAATGGAATTGGATCTGGAATTGGAATTGGTTTAATAGTGTACCGAGATACAGTGAAAAACTTGTCTTGCATACCATTCATACAGATCAATTCATTACACAGTGCATTGAGGTGGTACAGGGTAAAATAATAATAGAATTCGATGCACGTTTTGAAAAGAAGGGTATTGTCTCTTAGCTTTACAGAGGTCATATCTCGATTTCTTGTAAATGTCAGAGTCACCTGATTGAAATGCTGCAGTCCTCGACTTCAGTAGAGAGTGGATCTCTAGTAGAGAGTGGTTCATCCATGGTTTCCGGTTTGGGAACACCCGTATTGTCCTCTTTGGTATACAGTCCTCAACACACTTGCTGATACTGTAAATTCTGTGATGGTGGTGACATACTCATCAAGGCTGGCAGCTGAGTCTTTGAACATGGACCAGTCCACTGTCTCAAAGCAGTCATGTAGAATCTCATCTGTTTCCTCAAACCAGTACTGTATGACTCTCTGTACTGGATCCTCCCATTTCAGCTTCCGTTTGTATGCTGGGAGGAGGAACACAGCCTGGTAGTCTGACTTACCAAAGTGAGGGTGGGGGTAGCTGGGTAGGCATCTTTGATGGTTGGATAGCAATGGTCAAGGGTGTTTGGGCCCCTGGTGGGGCAGGAGAGTGTTGGTAGTATTTTGGTAACACACTCTTGAAGCTGGCCTGCTTGAAGTCACCTGCAATGATGAACAGGGCCTCAGGGTATCCATTTCAAGGCTGTCGACCACGGAGTATCATTCATTGAGTGCAGGCTTCATGTCCATCTGGGGTGGGATGTAGACTGCCGTCAGGATAGCTGAAATGAACTCCCATGGCAGGTAGTATGGTCGACACTTCACCATTAGATATTCCAGGCTGGATGAGCGGGAACTCGCCAGGACCGTTATATCCGAGCACCACGAGTTATTGATTCAGAAGCAGACCTCTCCACCTCTAACTTTGCCCGATGTCTCTGTGTGGACCACTTGGTGGATTGAGAAGCCTTCAGGTTGTATGGCACAGTTAGGTGAAGCAGGGGAGGCTGGTTTCCATGATGTGCTGGGCTGTGTCCACAACGCTCTGCAGCTTCTTGCAGTCCTGGGCAGAACAGTTGCCATACCAAGCCATGATGCATCCAGATAGGATGCTTTCTTTGGTGTATCAATAAAAATTGATGAGTGTCAAAGGGGACATGCCAAATTTCTCTAGCTTCCTGAGGAAGAAGAGGCGCTGGTGAGATTTTTTGGCCATGACATCTACGTGGTTGGATCAGGACAGGCTATTGGTGATGTTCACTCCTAGCAACTTAAAGCTCTCAACCATCTTGACCTCAGCACCATTGATGTAGACAGGAGCATGTGCACCGCCCCCCTTCCTGAAGTCAATGACCAGCTCATTTGTTTTGCTAACATTGAGGGAAAGGTTATTGTTATGATGCCATGTTACTAAGCTCTCTATCTCCTTCGTATACTCTGACTCATCATAATTTGAGATACGGCCCACTATGGCGGTATCACCCGTAAACTTGTAGATGGAGTTAGAGCAGAATCTGGCCACACAGTCATGAATGTATAGGGAGTAGATTAGGGGCTGAGGACACAGCCTTGTGGGGCACCAGTGTTGAGAATAATCGTGCTGGAAGTATTGCTGCCTATCCTTATTGATTGTGTTCTGTTTGTCAGGAAATCAAGGATCCATTTGCAAAGGGAGGTGTTGAATCCCAGGTCTCAGAGTTTGGCGTTGAGTTTCCCTGGAGTTATAGTAGCGCAGGTGGAGCTGTAGTTAATAAACAATAGTCTAGCATAGGTGTCTTTACTGCCCAGATGCTCCAGAGCTGAGTGTAGGGCCAGGGAGATGGTGTTCACCGTAGACCTGTTTCAGCGGTAGGCAAATTGCAGTGGGTTGACATTTTCTGGGAGGCTGGAGTTGATGCGTGCCATGACCAGCCTCTCAAGGGAATTCATGATGTTGGATGTTATAGACACTGGGCGGTAGTCATTAAGACATGTTACCTTGTTTTTCTTAGGTACCAGGATAATAGTGGTCTTCTTAAAGCAGGTGGAAACCTCAGATTGAAGCAGGGAGAGTTTAAAAATGTCTACAAATATCCCCACCAGTTGGTCTGCGCAGGATCTGAGGGCACGGCCACGGACACCATCCAGGGCAAATGCTTTCCGTGGGTTCATTCTCGGGAAGACTGATCTGACGTCAACAGTGACTGTGTGTTCAGGTGCATTGGTAGCTGTCAGGATGGGTGGCACAATACTAATCCCCTTCTGTTCAACATGTGCACAGAATGCATTAAGCTCATCAGGAAGGGATGTGCTGTTATCAGCAATGCTGCCCAACTTCATTTTGTCTCCCTGACACAAATGAGGGCTGGTTTGGGACTCGATTTTGGACTGGTATTATCTCTTGGCATCTCTGATAGCTTTACAGAGGTCGTATCTTGATTCCTTGTAAATGTCAGAGTCACCTAATTGGAATGCAGCAGTCCTAGACTTCAGTAGAGAGTGAATCTGCAAGTTCATCCATGGTTTCCTGTTTGGGAACACCCGTATTGACCTCTTTGGTACACAGTCCTCAACACACTTGCTGATAAAGTCTGTGATGATGGTAACATACTCATCTAGGCTGGCAGCTGAGTCTTTGAACATGGACCAGTCCACTGACTCAAAGTAGTCACACAGAAGCTCATCTATTTCCTCAAACTGCACTGTACAACTTTCTGTACTGGATCCTCCTGTTTCAGCTTCTGTTTGTATGCAGGGAGACAGAGCACAGCCTGGTGGTCTGACTTACCAAAGTGAGGGTGGGGGTTGGCTTGGTAGGCACCTTTGATGGTTGTATAGCAATTGTCAAAGGTGTTTGGGCCCCTGGAAGGACAGGAGACGTACTGGTAGTATTTTGGTAATACACTCTTGAAGTTGGCCTGCTTGAAGTCACCTGCAATAATGAACAGGATCTCGGGGTATCCTGTCTCAAGGTTGTTGACCACAGAGTATAGTTCACTGAGTGCAGGCTTCATGTCCATCTTGGGGTGGGACATAGACTGCCGTCAAGGATAACTGAAGTGAACTCCCATGGACAGGTAGTATGGGTGACACTTCAGTGTTAGATATTCCAGGCTGGGTGAGCAGGAAGTTGCCAGGACTGTCATGTCCAAGCATCATGAGTTATCGATTCAGAAGCAGACCCCTCTACTTCTGACTTTGCCCAAGGACTCTGTACGGTCCATTCAATGGATTGAGAAGCCCTCAGGTTGTATGGTACAGTCAGGTGAAGCAGGTGTAAGCCACGTTTCAGTGAGACATAGCACACAGCAGTCCTCAGTTCTCTTTGGTAGGTCAGTCTTGCCCTTAGTTCATCAGCTTTGCTCTTAATGGCCTGGATGTTAGCTTGTAGTATGCTGGGGAGGGATGTCTTGAACCCATGCTGTTTCAGTCTCTCCTGCAGCCCAGCCCTCTTACCTCATTTCCAAGATAAGTGGCTGCATCTGGTCAGTCCTGGAAGTCCTGGAGTGGAGCCAACTGGACTGGAAAGTAAGTGACTGCTTAAGGACAGTGGATCATCTGGAGTGGAAGGTAAGTGATTTCTTCCAGGCAGACCTGGAAGACCTGGAGTGGAGTTACCTGGACAGGAAGGTAAGCGAATGCTAGGCTTCACTGTATGCCATATAATAATTTCACCCCACTGAAAATAACTTAAATGAAGGATCCCCTCCCCAAACTCCACCAATACTATTTTAGAAGATCATGAACTACTTACAGGTTAGTTGCTGGATTATTTCTATTGGCTGCTTGGTTAGAGTTTGAATAATACATGGGAGTGTTTTTATGTTCACTTGAAGCAAATTCATTCCCAGACATGGATGGCCTGGTAGGGATCACTCTTGGAATTGTGTGTGATTGGGAGAATGAAAAGAGTTCATGTGAAGCAGAAGAAGCTGCCTGAAGAGAAGGGAAAGGTTTCTCCACAGAGGATCTTCAGGAGGCAATCCTCTTATCTCAAATTCAGCAGTAACTGTTTTTTGAGATTTCTCTGAAATTCTTTGGAGAGGCTATGACTGAAATATATCACCCGCAGCAGCCCAAACTACAAATTTAAAACAGAGTAGGACCACATTGATCAAGCCAATGATACTAAAATAGGTGGTAGCATAGACAGTGAATAAGGTGATCGAAAATTACAGGGGAATCTGGATCAGCTGGGTAAGTGGGCCAAGGACTGGCAAATGGTGTTCAATCCAGATAAGTGTAAAGTGATGCCAGGGCAGGACATACACAGTGAATGATAGGGCCCTGGGGAGTGTTGTGGTATAGAGGGACCTGTATTGTGTACAGTTTTGGTTACCCTGTTATAGGAAAGACATCATTAAGCTAAAAGGAGTGCAAAGAAGATTTATGAGAATGTTGCCAGGACTTGAGGTCCTGTGTTACAGGCAAAGGTTAGGCAGGCTAGGACTTTATTCTTTGGAGCATAGGAGACTGAGGAGTGACCTTATAGAGGTGTATAAAATCATGAGGGGCATAAATGAGGTGACTGCACACATTATTTTTCCCAGAGAAAAGAAATCAAGAATTAGAGGGCATAGGTATAAGGTGAGAGGGGAAAGATTTAAAAGGGACCTGAGGGGCAACTTCTTCATGCAGAGGGTAGTGCGTATATGGAACAAGCTGCCAGAGGAAGTGGTTGAGGCAGTTTCAATAACAACATTTAAAAGACACTTGAAAAGTACATGGATAGGAAAGGTTTAAATTGATATGGTCCAAACACAGGTAAATGGGCCTAGCTTGGAAGGGCATCTTGGATAGTATGGACAATTTGGACCGAAGGGCCTGTTTCTGTGCTGTATTTCTCTATAACTCCATATTGCTTCAGTTTGTGATCACAGAGAATTCATCATGTTGATAAATGGCTGATATTGTGGAAGTTGTTACAATTCCATCATTCTGAAACATTCTGCAGTTTACTATCATGCCAAGCCAAGACTGGCCACTGGATGACAGGAGTTTTCCACTCAGTACATGGCCAAGACTGGAAGCTACATGCGGGTAATATCAGGCCACCAGTGAGAAATTTTAGAAAATAATTTTAGTACCTCCAGCAATACTACCAATAACTGAACTGCCCTAGGGGAGCACTGCAGCACTCAGCTGACCAGGTAACAAGATTTGTGACACTATGCTGCATGCATTGGAATCTGGTAACCTCCTATACAAGTGATCAGGTAAGAAACTATGGACCAGGAGCACAAGCAGAAGAAAGTGAAATTGTTAGTAGAGGAACATGTATGGGAAGAAAGACGACATCACAACCTCTTTACGTCCATTCTCTATGTGATGTAATAATTCACCTGCAATCCAAATAAACTCAGCCTCTCTTCCCATTCCTCAGGTCTCATGCTCCTTTCCTCTATCACTGGCCTTCTTATTTTCCTTCTCAATAACATTGAAAAAAAAACCCTATCAGCAAATGCATACTCCAATCAACTTCTATAAATTTAGTTATGACAGACTAAGCATCAAGGGACAGCATATAAAAGGGAGACAAGCTCTAGTGTGAGTGGCCATTTTGAGAAGGGCTGCTTTGAGCTCAAAGTGTTGAGCTTGAGGTCTGAGTGCAGAGGCTTTAACAAGGGAGGCTTCGGCGAGGAGGCTAAGTGGTGACAAGTCAAGGTAAGGTCTTTCCTTTTCTTCTAAGCCCAGTAGTAACTTAAAGGGTAGCAATAGCAGTCAGTGGTATGGTCCTCCTGTGAATTGTGGGAGATTAGGGAGAAATTAAGTGTCCTTGACGACTATGTCTGCAGGAAGCTGCAGTCCTTCTCAGACTGCATGGATCGGTTGGAGTGGCCAAGCCAACCAATCCATGCAGTCTAAGAGGAACTCACTGAGAACCATTCAGGAGGAAGAAAGTGTTATAGACAGAAGCTTCAGGAAGGTGGCCACACCTAAGGTTCAGCCAGATAGTAAGTGGGTGACCACCAGGAGTGGTTGGCAGGCAGTGCAGGAGTCCCCAGTGTCTATGCCCCTCCCTAACAGATAAACCACTTTGGCTATGGTTGGGGAGATAGCCTCTCAGGAGACAGCACCAGCAGCTAAATCAGTGGCACCACAACTGATTGTGTTGGACAGCAGGAAAGGACAAAGTCTAGACAAGTAGTAGCGATAGGGGACTCGGTGGTGAGGGGGACAGATGGACATTTCTGTGGCCATGAATGAGAATCCAGGATGCTGTGTGCCTCCCTGGTGTCAAGAGTTAAGGATGTCACTGAGTGGTTGCAGATCATTCTGAAAAGTGAGGGTGACCAGCCAGCAGGTATAGTCCATGTTGGTGCCCAGAATGATAAGTGCACTGGGGGCAGAGGTGGCGGGGGTTGGGTGGGGGGGGGGAGGGGGCAGAAGCAGAAGTCCAGTGAGCAGAGCAGGCAGAGAGAGGCAGGGAAGCCTGAAAGAGCTGATAGGCTCAACTGCATTTACTTTAATGTAAAGAGCCTCACAGCTAAGACGGATGACCTGAGAGCCTGGATCAGCACATGGGATTATTATATTGTTGTAATCACGGAAATATGGATGAAGGAAGGGCAGGATTGGCAGCTGAATGCCCTGGGGCATAGAAGTTTCAGGTGCGACATGAATAGAACTTGGAAATAAGAGATGGACGATCACTTTGATGTGGTTATACAGTAGGCTTCCCAATATCAACGGGAATTAGAAGAGCAGGTATGTTGGCAAATTGCAGTAGGCTGTAAAAAAATGGGTTTGTAGTAGCAGGGGATTTTAACTTTTCTAAGATTGACTGGGATTGCCTTGGTATAAGGGGTTCAGGTTGGGTGGAATTCATAAAATGCATTCAAGGTGGGTTTTTAAAGCATTATGTGGAGAGCCTTACAAGGGAAAGGGGCTAATCTCAACCTTATCTTATGGAATGAAGATGGGCAAGTCTTGGAAATGTCTCTGGAGTAACTTGCGTCTTGGAAGTGTCTCTGGAGACACTAGAGAGACTGCAGATGCTGGAAATCTGGAGAAACACACAGCATGCTGGAGGAACTCAGCAGATCAGGCAGCATCTATGGAGAGAAATGGCCAACGACGTCTCGACCCGAAATGTCGACTGTCCTTTTCCCTCCATAGATGCTGCCTGACCCATTGAGTTCCTCCAGCATTTTGTGTGTTTCTCTGGAGTAACTCTTTGGAAACAGCAACCAAAGTTCAGTAAGTTTCAAGGTAGTCGTGGAAAAAAATAAGACCAGTCCTAGAGTAAAGGTCTTAAATTGGGAGACAGCTGACTTCAACAGTTTTAGGCAGGACCTGGTGATTGGGAGAAACTGGGAGAGGGAAAAGCACCATCCAATAAATGGAAGGCAGTTAAAGTTTAAGATAGGAATAGCCCAGAATCAGCAAGTCCCTGTAAGAGAAGAAGCAAAGATGGTAAGATCAGGGAATCTTGGTTTACAAAGGAAATTGAAGGTTTGATCAAAAATAACAAGGAAGCATATTGAGTGAGTCCTTTGAGGTTTATAAGGAATATAGGAGAGAAATCAGGAGGGCAAAAAGAGCCATGAAATGACCGTGGCAAGGAGGATTAAGAAGAATCCTAAATCTTTTATAAGTATATCGAAAGAAAAACCATAGTTAGGGAAAGAGTAGGTCCCCTCAGGACCAATAGGACCATACCAACCACAATGTGTGGAGCCAGGGGATAGAAACAGGATCTTAAATGAATACTTCTCATTGGTATTCATAGAAACATAGAAAAACTACAGCACAATTCAGGTCCTTCAGCCCACAAAGCTGTGCCGAACATGTCCCTATCGTAGAAATTACTAGGCTTACCCATAGTCCTCTACTTTTCTCAGCTCCATGTACCTATCCAAAAGTCTCTTAAAAGACCCTATCGTATCTGACTCCACCACCGTTGCCAGCAGCCCATTCCACGCACTCACCACTCTCTGAGTAAAAAACTTACCCCTGACATCTCCTCTATATCTACTCCCCAGCACCTTAAACCTATGTCCTCTTGTGGCCACCATTTCAGCCCTGGGGAAAAGCCTCTGACTATCTACCCAATCAATGCCTCTCATCATCATATATATACCTCTATCAGGTCCCCCCTCATCCTCTGTCACTCCAAGGAGAAAAAGCTGAGTTCCCTTGACCTGCTTTCATAAGGCATGCTCCGCATTCCAGGCAGCATCCTTGTAAATCTCCTCTGCACCCTTTCTATGGCTTCCACATCCTTCTTGTAGTGAGGCAACAAGAACTGAGCGCAGTACTCCAAGTGGGGTCTGACCAGGGACCTATATAGCTGCAACAATTCCTCTCGGCTCCTAAATTCAAATCCCCGATTGATGACGGACAATACACCATATGCCTTCTTAACCACAGAGTCAACCTGCAGAGCCACTTTGAGCGTCCTATGGACTCGGACCCCAAGATCCCTTTGATCCTCCACACTGCCAAGAGTCCTACCATTAATACTAAATCCTGTCATCATATTTGACCTACCAAAATGAACCACTTCACACTTATCTGGGTTGAACTTCATCTGCCGCTTCTCAGCCCAAATTTGCATCCTATCTGTGTCCCTCTGTAACCTCTGACAGCGCTCCAAACTATCCACAACACCCCCAACCTTTGTGTCATCCGCAAACTTCCTCATCGAGGTCATTTATAAAATTCACAATGAGTACGGGTCCCAGTACAGATCCCTGAGGTACACCACTGGACACTGACCTCCACGCAGAATACGACCCTTCAACAACCACTCTTTGCCTTCTGTGGGCCAGCCAGTTCTGGATCCACACTGCAATGTCCCCTTGGATCCCATGCCTCCTTAATTTCTCAATAAGCCTTGCATGGGGTACCTTATCAAACGCCTTGCTGAAATCCATACACTCTACATCTACTGCTCTCCCTTCATCGATGTGTTTAGTCACATCCTCAAAACGTTCAATCAGGCTCGTAAGGCAGGACCTGCCCTTAACAAAGCCATGCTGACTATTCCTAATCATATTATACCTCTCCGAATGTTCATAAATCCTGCCTCTCAGGATCTTCTCCATCAGCTTACCAACCACTGAGGTAAGACTCACCGGTCTATAATTCCCTGGGCTATCCCTACTCCCCTTCTTGAATAAGGGAACAACATCTGCAACCCCCCAATCCTCTGGAACCTGTCCCATCTCCATTGATGATGCAAAGATCATCGTCAGAGGCTCCACAATCTCTTCCCTCACCTCCCACAGCAGCCTAGGGTACATCACATCTGGTCCCGGCGACTTATCCAACTGGATGCTTTCCAAAAGTTTCAGCACCTCCTCTTTCCTAATATCTACATGCTCAAGCTTTTCAGCCCGCTGCAAGTCCCCACCACAATCCCCCAGATCTTTTTCCATAGTGAATACTGACGTAAAGTATTCATTAAGTACCTCTGCTATTTCTTCCGGATCCATACACACTTTCCCACTGTTGCACTTGATAGGCCCTATTCTTTCGCATCTTGTCCTCTTGCTCTTCACATACTTGTAGAATGCCTTGGGGTTTTCCTTAATCCTGCCTGCCAAGGCCTTCTCATGCCCCCTTCTGGCTCTCCTAATCTCCTTCTTAAGCTCCTTCCTATTAGCCTTATACTCTTCCAGATCTCTAACATTACCTAGCTCTCTGTACCTTTTGTAAGCTTTTCCCTTCCTTTTGACTAGATTTATTATAGCCTTTGTACGCCATGGTTCCTGTATCCTCTCGTGACTCCCCTGTCTCATTGGAACATGCCTATGCAGAGCTCTGCACAGATATCTCCTGAATATTTGCCGCATTTCTTCCGTACTTTTCCCTGAGAACATCTGTTCCCAATTTAATCTTCCAATTTCCTGCCTGAGAGCCTCATAATTCCCTTTACTCCAAGTAAACACCTTTCTTGTCTATCTGTCCTATCTCTCTCCAGTGCTAACGTAAAGGAGGTAGAATTATGATCACTATCACCAAAATGTTCACCCACTGAGAGATCTGACACCTGACCAGGTTCATTTCCCAATACCAAATCAAGCACAGCCTCTCCTCTTGTAGGCCCATCTATATATTGTGTCAAGAATCCTTCCTGAACACACTTAACAAACTCCTCCCCATCTAAACCCCTCACTGTCTGGAGAAGCCAATTGATGTTTGGGAAATTAATATCCCCCATCACAACAACTTTGTTATTCTCACACCTTTCTAGGACCTGCTTCCCTATCTGCACCTCGATATCCCTGTTACTATTGGACGGCCTATAAAAAACACCCAGTAAAGTTATTGACCCCTTCCTGTTCCTAACCTCCACCCACCCACAGAGACTCCGTAGACAGTCCCTCCACAACGTCCACCTTTTCCGCAGCCGTGACACTATCTCTGATCAACAATGCCACTTCCCCACCTCTTTTGCCTCCCTCCCTGTCCTTTCTGAATCATCTAAAACCTGGCACTTGAAGCATCCATTCTAGTCCCTGAGCCATCCAAGTCTCCGTAATGGCCACCACATCATAGCTCCAAGTATTGATCCAAACTCTAAGTTCATACGCCTTGTTCACAATACTCCTTGTGTTAAAAATAGACACATCTCAAACCGTCGGTCTGAGCACATCCCTTCTCTATCACCTGCCTATCTTATCTGTTACTAGCTTTCTCTATTTGAGAGCCAAACACCTCTTCCCCAGTCTCTCCAGTTTGGATCCCACCCCCCAACAATTCACCAGGGAGAATGATGTGGAGGCTGGAGAGTGAGGAGAGGAGCTTGCTGATATTCTGGAATATGTCTATGTCAGGAAGGGAGAAATGTTAATGATATTGGCACACAGTTGAGCGGACCTGACAAGATCTATCCCAGGATGCTATAGGAAGCAAGGAAGGAGATTTCTGGGGCTCCAACAAAGATTTTTCCATCTTTCTTAGCCACAGTATGGTACCAGAAGGCTGGAGGATAGCTAATATTGCCCCCTTATTCAAAAAGGGTAGTAGGGATAAGCCAGGAAACTACAGGCTGGACAGCCTTACATCAATAGTAGGGAAATTATTGGAAAAAATTCTAAAGGGCAGGATTTATGTTCACTTGGAAAGGCAGGGACTGAATAGGAGTCAACATGGTTTTAAACAGAAAGAACAGTACAGCACAGGAACAGGTCCTGCGGCCCACAAAACCCTGGCTGAACATGATTTGCTTTCACCACTTCCCCCAGCAGCCCGTTCCAGGCACCCACCACTCTGTGTAAAAAAAATTACCCCATACATTTCCTTTAAACTTGTCCCCTCTCACCTTAAATGCATGTCCTCCAATACTTGACATTTCTACCCTGAAGAAAAGATTCTGTCTACCCTATTTATGCCTCTCATAATCTTATAAACTTTACAGAGTCTCCTGTCAGCCCCTGATGCTCCAGAGAAATCAACCTATGTTTGTCTAACCTCTCCTTATAGCTCATACCCTCTAAACCAGGCAGCATCCTGGTAAACCTGTTCTGCACTTGGCAATAGGAGGCAGAAGGTAGTAGTGAAGGGGAGTTTTTTCTTATTGGAAGTCTGTAACCAGTGGCATACCACAGGGATCGGTGCTGGTATCATTGTTGTTTGTCATGTATATAAATGACTTGGATGAGAATGTAGGTGGACTGATTAGTACGTTTTCTGGCAACACAAAAATTGGTGGAGTAGCAGACAGCAAAGGGGGTTGTGAAGGGATACAGAGGGACGTAGGTCAGTTGGAAAGTTGGATGCAATGGTGGCAGATGGAATTTTATCCAGACAAGTGTGAGGTGATGCATTTTGGGATGTATATAGTAAATGGAAGGGACCTCAGGAGTGTTGATGTACAGGCAGGTGCAATTACAATGTTTAAAAGACATTTAGACAGGTACATGGATAGGAAAGGTTTAGAAGCATATGAGCCAAATGCAGTCAAGTTGGACTAGCTCAGAAAGGCACCTTGGTTGGCATAGACAAGTTGGGTCAAAGGGCCTGTTCCTGTGGTGTAAAACTCTATTAATTAATGACTGTAAATAATGGCAGGCTAAAAGCTGTTGTAGCACTTGGGAACTATAACTTTATGGAAGAATATGATAAATACTGACTTTGGAAATTAAAATTACCTGGGGGTATTGTTCAGATGAGGTTAAGGGATCATTCAGTTTATTGGTTACTTTTGCCAGTTATTCAGATATGAATGTACATGGGAAGAAGTTCTGTAACTTTAAGAGAAACAAAGGACTACAGGTGCTGGAATCTAGATGAAAAACACAATGATGCTACAGGAACTCAGCAGGCCAGGCAGCATCCTGGCCGCCTGCTTTTCTACTGCTTGGCCGCCTGCTTTTCTCCATGGATGCTACCTGGTCTGCTGAGTTCCTCCAGCATCATTCTGTAACTTTAAGCCTGGTTTCCTCAATTCAATGTCAAGTCTGCTTGCACTGATTGGTGATAAGCACCCAAAGGAATATATGGCAATGTGGAAAATGAACCTGGGCATGCTTAGTGCTAGGAGATGAAAGCCAACATTTTCTAATTGTTCTGAGATACAGATCTATAGTACTTAGTATCATCGACTGAGTGTAGGTCAGAGAGCACAAGAGTAATGGTTAAGTGGGATAGTACTGGATAGGATTCAGGCAAGTGTTTAGTTGAAGTTTCTGAAGGGTGGAAGGTGGGAGATCAGATGGGACAACACTGAAATAGGCAATTGTGGAAGTATCAGAGGTATGGATATGCATTTAAGGGCAAAGGCAGAGAACTCGATGCAGGTGGAAAGAGGAGCCATTGTATTGGAGGGGACATGGCATCAGAATCGTAGGACAACCAGCTCAAGCAGCAAAAGATTTGGTTTAAACTAAGAAAATTACTCTAAAGGAGATCTGGCTCTACATAACCATGTGAGTCCAAATCACCCGATTGAACAAGCATAGCATAAATGCAGTTTATTGTATGTGATCCTAACAAAGCACAAGATATGTGCATATTTTCCTTTAGGACAATCACAAAAAATGATATATTAAATTACTCTTTGTTCACACTGTACTTTTCCAGGTGTTCAAAGGTACCTTTATTCGTTGTGCTTCCCAGAAGTACAATCTGAGGGCCAGTCACTTTTTCCATTTCATTGGCAACTTGACTTTGAATAAACACTGTTTCAGTCCTTTGGCTTCAGAAGCCTGGTAATGTCTTCAATGTACCACTTGCAAAATGCTTTCTGGAGAAGGCTTGACACAATAGTGGGAGATCTCCAAGGAAACAGTTTGTGTGAGTTTATGTGAAAGGTCTGTTCTATTATGCACAATGCAACATTGAGCCTTCGGAGCAATAGAATATTGAAATCTGGAAGCCGGACACAAAAGTAGCCCAGGTCTCCCATGCAGTAATGCAATTTCCAGCCATGTTACAATCTCCAGTCCTGTGCATTTTGCATTAATACCAATGTAACTTCAGTGGCACCTCATTGTACTCGGATTTGAGCCAGACAGATTAATTCACACCGTGAAGAGAAAAAATGGGAGTTATTTCCAAATGTCAATAAAACCCAAATGCAAGTTCTCCCAAAAAGAAAACTGGCAGATCCTGAGCTTTTTGGTATTTTTTCCAGTTGTTTTCATTTTTTGGGATTGAAATTGTTCCACAACAATATGATTATTAATAATAATGTGCATTTATTTATTACCTGCAATTACATAAAAAGTTCCATATTTGTTCACAACATTATCAAACAAATCTGCATCAAGAAACATAGAGACAGATGACTCAAAGCATAATAAAGAAATGTTTAGGAGCAACCTGGAGGAAGAGAGTGATGCTATATTAGGAAATAAATTTCAAGGCATAGAACCAAAAAAGCTAAAGACTGTGGTGAAACATTTATAATCAGGGACATGCAAAGAAAATCAGTACTGTAAAAATGTAGAGAACGCAAAAGGTATAGAGGACTGAGAAAAGATCACAGAGATAGAAGTCACAGAAATAGGCACTTCAGCCCAGCAAGGACACCCTGACCATCAAACGTACATTTATGTTAATCCAATTTTAATCCCATTTCGAACATTCAAAAATTATTGGGAAAAGTAATTACCCATGATGTAAGAGACAAAAATTACAATAGATAGAAGACTGGCTAACAGGTGACGTCAATGTGGTTTTGTGAAAGGAAAATCAAATTTATTAGAGTTCTTTGAAGAAGTAACATGTGCTGTGGATAAAGGCAAATTCATAGATGTCCACAAGATTTCCAGAAGCCATCGAGTAAGGGGTCACATCAAAGGTTATTGTGGTATATATAAGTTCTTGGCGCAGGAGGTAATGCATTGGCATGGATAGAAGACTGGCTAGCTAAATGGGTCTTTTTTCTGGTTGGTAAGATGTAACAAGTGGGGTGCCACATGAATCGGTGCTAGGACCTAAATTTTTCACAATTTATATAAATGACACCTAAAAACACCTGAAAGGTATGGTTGCTAAATTTGCTGATGACACAAAGATAGATTGGAAAGTAAGTTGTAATCAGATAAGATAAGATATCTTTATTAGTCACATGTACATTGAAACACACAGTGAAATGCATCTTTTGCATAGTGTTCTGGGGGCAGCCCGCAAGTGTCATCACGCTTCTGGTGCCAACATAGCATGCCCACAACTTCCTAACCTGTACGTCTTTGGAATGTGAGAGGAAACCAGAGCACCCGGAGGAAACCCACACCGACAGGGGGAGAACGTACAGACAGTGTCCTTACAGACAGTGGCCGGAATTGAACCCGAGTCGCTGGTGCTGTAAAACGTTATGCTAGCTGCTACACTACCGTGATACAGATAGTTTAGGTGAGCTAGCAAAAAATCTAGTAAATGCAGTAAAATGTGAGAAAATGTGAAATTCTCCATTTTACAGGAAAAATTTAATAGAACTTATCTAAACGCTAAAAGATTGCAGAGCCCTGAGGTGGCCAGGGATTTGGGTGTACAAAAGCCTAGGTATGCATATACCACACACAATTTGGAAGGCCAACAGAATGTTATATTTATTGCTACAGGAATGGAATAAAAAAGTAGAGAGGTTATGCTTCATTGGTGAGACCACATCTGGAGTAAAGATGTGCAAAGACGTTACTGCATTGGATGCAGTTGAGAGAAAGTTTACCCAAACGATACCTCAGATGGGTAGGTTATCTTATGAGGAAAGGTTGGATAGGCTAAGGCTTGTATCTGCCTGGAGTTGAGAAGGGTGAAATGGGATGAGTGAAAAATACAAGTTCCTGAGGAGTCTTGACAGGATGGAGATTTATACTCTTGAGGAAGAGAATCTAGAAGTAGGGATCACGGTTTAAAGAGGTCACCCATTTAAGACAGCGATGAGTAAAAGTTTTTCTCTCTGAGATTTCTTTGGATCAGGCAGTGGAAGTTGTATTTGAAAGCTTTTAAGGCAGGAGTAAATAAATTCTTAATAAGCAAGAAGACAAAAGGTTAAAATATGTAAAGGGAAACGCAGAGTTGAAATTACAGTCAGATAAGCCATAATCATCTTGAATGGCTGAGCAAACTCAAGGGACCAAGTGGCCTACTCCTGCTTGAAGTTTATATGTTCATATAATGGGGGGGTTGCAGAAATACGATCCATCAATTGCTATTGGAGTTCATTTGTATATTGGCATTAATACCTGCTGCTGTCACAGCAACCGTGACAAGCTTTTAAGGCTGTCGTTCAGGGTTGAAGATGACTTACTTCTACTGCAGTTCATGAGTTCGAAGATCTATGTGGGACCTCCAGCTTCTGTCAAGATGAGCAAAAGAAGCTTGACGGAATGAGCAGTCCAGAAGGTAGTGCACACCTCCCATTGTTTGTATTGTATTTCTGCACCCAACAAAGGAAGTTAGGGTTCTCAATGCTCTCCCAAGTGCTCTTTCTCCACTTTGAATGGCCATGGACCAAGGATGACCATGTGTCAGTAGCAAGGTAAACATATTTTCAGAGGCTTTGGGAACATACATGAATCAACTCCCCTGTGCATCTGTAAACTCTTGCCACATCAGAGCTTGCAATAAACTATCTATTTCAGGAATCCAGTATCAGGCATCTGAACAACATGGCCTGACCAATGGAGCTGACTGAGTATAACTAGAGTCTCATTGCTGTGAATGTTAGCCTGAGTGAGAATGGTGATGTTGGTTTACTTATCATGACAGTGGATTTGGATCATTTTGTGAAAAATCTATTGGCCGTATCTCTCCAGTGCTATGAGGTACAATCTGTAGATAAGCCATGTCTCAGAAGCACACAGGACAGCAGAGATCACTGCTGTCCAGTCAACTGTGAGCTTTGTGCAGGATTGAGATTTTGGTTTTTAAATGCCCTCATCCTCAATAGACCAGTGGCTGTGCTGCCACAATAAAAGAGGAAGAATGCCTGCCTTTGCTGACAGGTGACTCCTGGGATATCAGAAAGTGGTCCACTTTTATCAGGGTTTTACTGTGGACCTTTATTGTCCCAGGTGAAGAGAGAGCGAGTGTCTTGGTTATAGCATTTATAGTGCAGGCAGGTTGGTATAGGACCTTTGCTCTGTGAATACTTAGTGTTATGTCCATTCTCTAATATGCTTAAGTCTCCAAACAAGCACATATGCAAGCTTAGTCTATGTATCGTTGACGAGAACTTGAGTGAACAGTGGTTCTGGGGTGGAAGAGATGTAGACTGAACAGCTTCCATTTGTCAAGGAGATTAGATCCACATCAGCAGTGTTTGTTGGAGCGAGGTTCAACATTGCAGCAAAAGAGTTTGAGAAAAGCATAGATAGAGCCTTATTTGACACCACTCTACACTGAGATTAGGTCTCCCATTAGTTAAGATCATTTTTTTGTGCCTTCACAGTTTCCCAGTGAGGACCTTTCATCAGAACTGAAATGCTGACTCTTTTTTCTTTCTTTACAGAATACTGCCTGACCTGCTAATTACTTCCAGCATTTCCTGCCTTTTGTTTCAGATTTGCAACATCTGCAGTTTTTGTGTCTTCAGTACCATTCAGATACATTGCCTCTAGCATAAAATTCATTATGAACAGTGCATAAACTGCCACATTCTCAAGAGTAGACTGGAGTGCTGAGAAAGTATTCAGCAGATGTGGGTTGTGGGCTCATACAGTTAATGCAGCAGCTGTTGTATAGAGATAGGGATGATCTTCAGTGCCTGAAAATATGTTTAATACTTTGATGATACAATAGGGGGACATTATGGTGCAACTGATTGAAATCCAGTGTCTTGGGTTCAATCTTGACCTCTCCCTGTGCTTTCTCCCTGTGATGATGTCGATATCCTCCCACACCCAAAAACATACAAAATAAGGTAGATGAGCTTACAGTGCAATTAGAAATTTGCAGGTATAAGGTTGTGGGCATCACAGAGTCGTAGTTGAAAGAAGATCGCAGCTGGGAGCTAAACATCCAAGGATACACGTCCTATTGAAAAGACAAGCAGGTGGGCAGAGGGGGTGGGGTGGCTCTGCTGGTGAAAAATGAAATCAAATCCTTAGAAAGAAGTGACATAGGATCAGAAGATGAGGAATCCTTGTGGGTAGAGTAAAGAAACTGCAAGGGTGAAAAGACCCTGTTGGGAGTTATATACAGGCCTCCAAATAGTAGCCAGGATGTGAGGTACAAATTACAACAGGAGATAGAAAAGGCATGTAAAAAGGGCAATGTTATGGTGGTCATGGGGAATTTCAATATGCATATCGATTGGGAAAATCAGGTTGGCACTGGATCCCAAGAGAAGGAACTTGTAGAATGGCTACAAGACGGCTTTTTAGAGCAGCTTGTGGTCGTGCCCACCAAGGAAAAGGCAATTTTGGATTTGGTGTTGTGTAATGAACCAGATTTGATTATGGAGCTTAAGGTAAGGAACCCTTAGGAGACAATGATCATAATTTGATAGAATTCACTCTGCAATTTGTGCTTGTGAGTTTTACCTTGCAGAATCAGGAGTTGGAGCGAGATTTAGAGCGGGAGCTTAGAAAAGAGTCTCTGTGCTTGTGGTTGTGAGTTTCACCTTGCAGGAATCTAAAAGAGGCACATTTGATAATTGATAATAGTTGATTGGCTAATTAACAGCAGCCAATGCAAAGAAGATAGTGTCAAGCGAGCGGCCATTGCTGGAGTGGACCAGCGTTAGAGGGGGGTCTGAGGGTTTGGCTCAAGAGGCTTCACCGAGAGGAAGCGGAGGCTAAGGTAAGTCTCTGGTAAGTTTCTTTCTTCCTTTCTGTCTTTGATTTTTCCTTTAGTGCCTGTCTGGAGCAGATAGAATGGCTCCAGGATCAGTGGCGTGTTCATCTTGTGAGGTGTAGGAGTTCTGGGAGACACCTGGCTTCCCTGATAACTGCATCTGCACAAGGTGCAGTCAGCTGCAGCTCCTTACAGACCGTGTTAGGGAACTGGAGATGCAGCTGGATGACCTTCGGCACCTACGGCGAGGAATTCATAGTTAAGAGCTGCAGGGAAGTAGTCACTCCTAAGCTGAAGGAGGCAGTAGCTGGGTGACTGTCAGGAGAAGGATGGAGAACAGGCAGGTAGTGCAAAGTACTCCTGTGGCCACTCCCCTGAATAACAGGTATACTGCTTTGGATACGGTTAGGGGGGATGACCTACCAGGGGAAAGCCACAGTGACCAGGTCTCTGGCACTGAGCCTGGTTGTGTGGCGCAGAAGGGCAGGGGGGAGAAGAGGAGAGTGGTAGTGATAGGGGATTCAATAGTAAGGCGGGCAGACAGGAGATTCTGTGAACGTGAAAGAAACTCCTGGATGGTATGTTGCTTCCCAGGTGCCTGGGTCAGGGAAGTCTCAGATCAGGTCCACAGCATTCTGAAGGGGGAGGGTGAACAGCCAGAACTCATGGTACATATTGGTACCAATGACATAGGTAAGAAAAGAGATGAGGTCCTACAGAAGGAATATAGGGGGCTAGGTAGGAAGTTGAAAAGCAGGACCTCAAGGGTAGTAATCTCTGGATTGCTGCCTGTGCCACGCGCCAGTGAGGGTAAGAATAGGTTGATTTGATGGATAAATGCATGGCTGAGGAGTTGGTGTAGGGGGCAGGGTTTCAGATTTGTGGATCATTGGCATCTTTTCTGGGGAAGGTACTGTATGACCTATACAAAAGGGACAGGTTACACCTGAACTGGAAGGGGACCAATATTCTTGCAGACAGGTTTGCTAGAGCTGTTGGAGAGGCTTTAAACTCATTTTTCAGGGGGATGGGAACCCCAGTGATAGGTTAGAGACTGGTGCTTTTAATGTACAAGTAGACGCAACGTACAGAAAGACTGAGAAAGGATAGGCAGTTGAAAGCGCAAAATTGCAGTTGGATGGGCTGAAGTGTGTCTACTTTAATGCAAGAAGTATCAGGAACAAGGGTGATGAACTTAGACCACGGGTAAGTACATGTTGTGGCCATTAAAGAGACTTGGCTGTCACAAGGGCAGGAATGGCTGCTGGATATTCAGGGGTTTAGATGTTTCAAAAGGGACAGGGATGGAGGTAAAAGAGGTGGGGGAGTGGCTTTGCTGTAGAAAGGGAAGACGTCCTGGAGGGGTCAACGACTGAGAAAGTGTGGGTGGAAGTCAGAAACTGAAGGGAGCGATCACTCTATTGGGAGTATTCTACAGACCCCCCAGTAGCCACGGAAACAACGAGGAGCAGTTCGGGAGGCAGAATTTGGAAAGGTGCAAAAATAACAGCGTTGTTGTCATGGGTGATTTCAACTTCCCTAATATTGATTGGCACCTCCTTATTGTAAAGGGGATAGATGGGGCAGAATTTATTAGGCGTGTCCAGGAAGGATTCCTGACACAGTATGTGGACAGGCCGACTAGAGGAGAGGCCATACTGGACCTGGTACTAGGCAATGAGCCTGATCAGGTTTCAGATCTCTTGATGGCAAAGCATGTTAGAGACAGTGACCATAACTCCTTGACTTTCACCGTAGCCTTGGAGAGGGATAGGAGCAGAGGATATGAGAAAGTATTTAAATGGGGGAAGGGAAATTATGATACCATTAGGCAGGAACTTGGGAGCGTAAATTGGGAACAGATGTTCTTGGGAAGTGCACAACAGAAACGTGGAGATTGTTTAGGGAGTACTTGCATGGGGTTCTGGATAGGTTTGTCTCATTGAGGCAGGGTAAGGATGGTAGAGTGAAGGAACCGTGGCTGACAAAGGACATAAAATATCTTGTCAAGAGGAAGAAAGAAGCTTACCGAAGGTTTAGAAAGCAAGGATCAGACTGGGTTCTGGAGAGTTACAAGGTAGCCAGGAGGGAGCTTAAGAATGGATTTAGGAGAGCTAGAAGGGGGCATAAGAAGGCCTTGGTGAGTAGGATTAAGGAAAACCCCAAGGCGTTCTCCAGCTATGTGAAGAACAGGAGGATGATTAGAGTGAGGATAGGACCGATCAGAGATAAAAGAGGAAATATGTGCCTGGAGTCGGAAGAGGCAAGGTTGGTCCTTAACGAATATCTTGCTTCAGTATTCACCAGTGAAAGAGATCTTGACATTTGGAAGGATGGCATACAACAGGCTGATACACTAGAGCATGTTGACCTGAACCATAGAACCATAGAACCATAGAACCATACAGCACAAAACAGGCCCTTCGGCCCACCGTGTTGTGCCGTCCATCAGACCACCCTCACACTACCTAACCCCTTCCTCCCGCATATCCCTCTATCTCACGTTCCTCCATATGCCTATCCAACAAGCTCTTGAACCTGTTCAATGTATCTGCCTCCACCACCACCCCAGGCAGTGCATTCCATGCACCAACCACTCTCTGGGTGAAAAACCTCCCTCTGACATCTCCCATGAACCTCCCACCCATAACCTTAAAGCCATGACCTCTCGTCTTGAGCATTGGTGCCCTGGGAAGGAGGCGCTGACTGTCTACTCTATCTATTCCTCTCAATATTTTATATACCTCTATCATGTCTCCTCTCATCCTCCTCCTTTCCAGTGAATAAAGCCCTAGCACCTTAAGCCTCTCTTCATATTCAATACCCTCCAATCCAGGCAGCATCCTGGTAAATCTCCTCTGCACCATCTCCAATGCCTCCACATCCTTCCTATAATGAGGCGACCAGAACTGAACACAGTACTCTAAATGTGGTCTAACTAGAGTTTTGTAAAGCTGCATCATAACCTCGCGGCTCTTAAACTCAATCCTACGACTTATGAAAGCCAACATCCCATTGGCCTTCTTAACTGCTCTTTCCACCTGTGAGGCAACTTTCAACGAACTGTGAATATGAACCCCCAGATCCCTCTGCTCCTCCACACTGCCAAGTACCTTGCCGTTTACCCTGTACTCTGCCCTGGAGTTTGTCCTTCCAAAGTGTACCACCTCACACTTCTCCGGATTGAACTCCATCTGCCACTTGTCAGCCCAGCTCTGCATCCTATCAATATCCCTCTGTAAGCTCCGACAGCACTCCACACTATCCACAACACCGCCTATCTTAGTGTCGTCCGCAAACTTACTAACCCAGCCCTCCACCCCCTCATCTAAGTCATCTATAAATATCACAAAAAGTAGAGGTCCCAGAACCGATCCCTGCGGGACACCACTAGTCACTGCCTTCCAATCCGAGGGCACTCCTTCCACCACAACCCGCTGCTTTCTACGCTGCAAGCCAATTCCTAATCCACACAGCCAAGCTTCCTTGGATCCCTCGGCCTCTGACCTTCTGAAGAAGCCTACCATGAGGAACCTTATCAAATGCCTTACTAAAGTCCATGTAAACCACATCCACCACACTGCCCTCATCAATCTTCTTGGTTACCTCCTCAAAGAACTCTATCAGGCTTGTGAGGCAAGATCATCCCTTCACAAAGCCATGCTGGCTGTCCCTAATCAGTCCATGATTCTCTAGGTGTTCATAAATCCTATCCCTTAGAATCCTTTCTAACAGCTTACCCACCACAGACGTGAGACTCACTGGTCTATAATTCCCTGGCCTATCCCTATTACCTTTTTTGAACAAGGGGACCACATTCGCAATCCTCCAATCCTCCGGCACCACCCCCGTAGACAACGAGGACTCAAAGATCCTTACCAGCGGTTCAGCAATCTCCTC
This sequence comes from Pristis pectinata, assembly GCF_009764475.1. NCBI lineage: Eukaryota > Metazoa > Chordata > Chondrichthyes > Rhinopristiformes > Pristidae > Pristis > Pristis pectinata. Next base: position 54,435,189 of record NC_067413.1, read on the forward strand.
CCTAGCCTCTCGAAGCAGCCTGGGGAAAATCCCGTCAGGCCCCGGAGATTTATCTGTCTTAATATTATTTAACAACTTCAACACATCCTCTCTCTTGATATCAACAACCTCAAGAACATTACCCCTACCAGCACTCCCTTCCGCATCATCAAGACCCCTCTCCCTGGTGAATACCGAAGAGAAGTACTCATTGAGAACTTCTCCCACTTCCGCCGACCTCCAGGCAAATTCTCCCACCTTTGTCCTTAATCGGACCTACCTTCACCCTAGCCATCCTCCTACCCTTCACGTACTTGAAAAAGGCCTTGGGATTTTCCTTAACCCTACTAGCCAAAGCCTTTTCATGTCCCCTTCTAGCTCTCCTCAGCCCTTTCTTAAGTTCCTTCCTCGCTACCCTATATTCCTCACGGGCCCTGTCTGAACCTTGCTGCTTATACCTCACGTGTGTTACCTTCTTCTCCCTAACAAGTCGTTGCACCTCTCTCGTCACCCACGGTTCCTTCACCCTGCCATTCCTTCTCTGCCTCACCGGGACATATTTATCCCTAACATCCTGCATAAGATCCTTGAATATCGACCACATCCCCATGGTACATTTTCCTTCAAAAAGGACATCCCAATTTACACTCCCAAGTAGAAAGAGGATGTGCTGGAACTTTTGAAAAACATTAGGATAAATAAGTCACAGGGGCCGGATGGGATATATCCAAGGTTATTATTATGGGAAGCGAGGGAAGAGATTGCTGCACCTTTGACAACGATCTTTGCAGCCTCACTGGCCACAGGAGTAGTGCCAGATGATTGGAGTGTGGCAAATGTTGTTCCTTTGTTCAAGAAAGGGTGTAGGGATAACCCTGGGAATTACAGGCCAGTGAGTCTTACTTCAGTGGTGGGCAAATTACTGGAGAAGATTCTTAGAGACAGGATTTATGGGCATTTGGAGGAGCATAGACAGTCATCATGGCTTTGTGAGGGGCAGGTCGTACCTCACAAGCCTGATTGAATTTTTTGAGGATGTGATAAAGCACATTGATGAAGGTAGAGCAGTGGATGTGGTGCACATGGATTTTAGTAAGGTGTTTGATAAGGTTCCTCATGGAAGGTTCATTCAGAAAGTCAGGAGGCATGGGATCCAGGGAAACTTGGCTGTGTGGATTCAGAATTGGCTTACCCATAGAAGACAGAGGGTGGTGGTAGATGAAGTGTATTCTGCCTGGAGATTGGTGACCAGTGGTGTTCCACAGGGATCTGTTTTGGGACCCCTGCTCTTTGTGATTTTTATAAATGACTTGGATGAGGATGTGGAAGGGTGGATTAGTAAGTTTGCAGATGACACGAAGGTTGGTGGCATTGTGGATAGTGTAGAAGGTTGCTGTAGTTTACAACAGGATATTGACAGAATGCAGACCTGGGCTGAGAAGTGGCAGATGGAGTTCAACCTGCATAAGTGTGAAGTGATTCACCTTGGAAGATCGAATTTGAAGGCAGAATACAAGCTTAATGGCAGGACTCTTAGCAGTGTAGAGGAACAGAGGGATCTTGGGCTCCACGTCCATAGATCCCTCAAGGTTGCCATGCAGGTTGATAGCATTGTTAAGAAGGCATGTTGGCCTTCATTAGTCGGGATATTGAGTTCAAGAGATGTGAGTAATGTTGCAGCTCTAAAGAACACTGGTTAGACCACACTTGAGAGTATTGTGTTCAGTTCTGGTCACCTCACTATCAGAACGATGTGGAAGCTTTAGAGAGGGTGCAGGGAAGATTTACCAGGATGCTACCTGGATTGGAGAGCTTGTCTTATGAGGATAAGCTGGGCGAGCTAAGGCTTTTCTCTTTGGAGTGAAGGAGGATGAGTGGTGACTTGATAAAGGTGTACAAGATAAGAGGCATAGATCGAGTGGGCAGTCAGAGCCTTTTTCCCAGGGCGACAATGGCTAACACGAGGGGACATAATTTTAAGGTGATTGGAGGAAGGTATGGGGGAGATGTCAGAGGTAAGTTTTTTTTACACGGAGAGTGGTGGGTTTGTGGAATGCACTGCCGGCAGAGGTGGTGGAGGCAGACACATTATGGATATTTAAGAGACTCTTAGATAGGCACATGAAGATAGAAAAATGGGGGGCTATGTGGGAGGGAAGGGTTAGATTGATTTTAGAGCAGGATAAAATGTTGGCACAACATCGTGGGCCAAAGGGACTGTACTGTGCTGTAATGTTCTATGTTCTATAATTTGAGAGGGTGAAGTGAAAATCTGATGTATCGGTATTACAGTTGAGTAAAGATAACTGCAGAAGCATGAGAGTGGAGCTGGCTAAAGTTGATTGGAAGAGGACCCTTTAATGATCAAAGAAGAAGAAGCATTCTTAAAGGGAGGATGAGGCAACCATGGCTGACAAGGGAAGTCAAAGACAGCATAAAAGCAAAAGAGAGGACATACAATATTGCAACAATTACTGGGAAGCTGGAGGATTGGAAAGCTTTTAAAAACCAACAGAAGGCAACTAGAAAAGCAATAAGGGGATATAAGATGAAATATGAAGGTAAGCTAGCTAATAATATGAGGATACCAGAAGTTTTTCAGATCTACAAAAAGTAAAAGAGAGGCAAGAGTGGACATTGGACTGCTGGAAAATAACACTGGAGAGGTAGTAATAGGGAACAAAGAACTGGCAGACAAACTGAATAGGTATTTTGCATCAGTCTTTACTGCAGAAGACACCAGCAACATGCCAGAAATTCGAGAGAGTCAGGGGGCAGAAGTGAGTGTAGTCTCTATTACTAAGGAGAAGGTGCTTGGGAAGCTGAAATGTCTGAAGGTAGATAAGTCACCTGGACTGGATGGACTACACCCAAGGGTTCTGAAAGAGGTAGCTGAAGAGATTGTGGAGGCATTAGCAGTGATCTTTCAAGAATCACTCAAGTCAGGGATGGTTCCAGAGGACTGGAAAATTGCAAATGTCACTCCACTCTTTAAGGGAGGGAGGCAAAAGACAGGAAATTATAGGCTGATTCGCCTGAACTCAGTGGTTGGTAAGATGTTCAAGTCTATTATTAAGGGTGCGGTTTCGGGGTACTTGGAAGCACATGATAAAATAGGCAGAAGTCAGCATTGTTTCCTTGAGGGGAATCTTGCCTGACAAATCTGTTGGAATTCTTTGAGGAAGGAACAGGCAGGAAAGACAAGGGAGAGTCAGTGGATGTTGTCTGCTTCAATTTTCAGAAGGCCTTTGATAAGGTGCCGCACATAAGGCTGCTAAACAAGATAGGAGCCCAAGGTATTACAGGAAAGGTACTAGCATGGATAGAGATTGGCTGACTGGCAGAAGGCGGAGAGTGGGAATAAAGGGGGTCTTTTCTGGTTGACTGCCAGTGACCAGAGGTGTTCTGCAGGGGTCAGTGTTGTGTCTGCTACTTTTCAAGTTAAAGGTTAATGATCTGATGATGGAATTAATTGCTTTGTGGCCTAATTTGCGAATGATACAAAGATAGGTGAAGGGGCAGGTAGTGCTGAGAAAGCAGGGAGTCTGCAGAAGGACTTGGCCAGATTGGGAAAATGGGCAAAGAAGTGGCAGATGGCAGATGGCAGATGGCAGATAGCAGAGGGAAGTGTATGGTTGTGCACTTTGGTAGAAGGAATAAAGGCATAGGCTGTTTTCCAAACAGGGAGCGAATTCAGAAATTGGAGGTGCAAAGGGACTTGGGAGTCCTAGTGCAGGATTCCCTAAAGGTTAACTTGCAGGTTGAGTCAGTAGTAAGGAAGGCAAATGCAATGTTAGCATTCATTTCGAGAGGACTAGAATATAAAAGCAAGGCTGTAATGCTGAGGCTTTATAAGGCACTTGTCAGACCACATTTTGAATATTGTGAGCAGTTTTGGGCCCCATATCTAAGGAAGGATGTGCTGACATTGGAGAGGAACTAGAGGAGGTTTACAAGAATGATCCCAAGAATGAAAGGGTTAATGTATGAGGACCGTTTGATGGATCTGGGCCTGTACTCGCTGGAGCTTAGAAGGATGAGGGGGGATCTCATTGAAAGCTACCGAATATTGAAAGACCTGGATAGAGTGGACACGGAGAGTATGTTTCCAGTAGTGTGAGAACCTAGGACCGGAGGGCACAGTCTCAGAACAAAAGGAAGTCCCTTTAGAACAGAGATGAGAAGGAATTTCTTTAGTGAATCTTCAATCATCTTCAATGAATCTGTTGAATTCATTGTCACAGATGGTTGTGGAGGCCAAGTCACTGGGTATATTTAAAGCAGAGGCTGATAGGTTCTTGATTAGTAAGGGCATCAAAGGTTACAGGGAGAAGGCAGGAGAGTGGAGGTCAGAGGGAAAAATAAATCAGCCATGATTGAATGGTGGAGCAGACTCGATTGGCCAAATGGCCTCATTCTGCTTCTATGTCTTATGGTCTTATGTGAGATGGTAGGTTAATTGGTCACTGTAAATTGTCCCTAGTGTGTTGGTGAGTGGTAGAATCTGAGGGGTGATGATGGGAACGTGGGTGAGAATAGTTACAGGGAAAATTATTTGGGAATGGGATTGCTCTGTGAGCCAGCTTAGACTTAATAGGTCAAAATGTCCTCTTTCAATGTTTTAAAGATATATGGTATGGAATGTAGTATTTGCTCAAAATGAGATCACACAAACGACAATGAAATATTTTGAAATTGTATTTAGTCATGCTGGTTGCTATTAAATATTCACAAGGCACCATGAAAACCTTCCTTCATAATCAGGGATGTTCAATATAATGTCAAATCATGTTTTATATTATGAATCCAATCTTATGAAAATGATGCCAAATCCGCAGGTGTGGAACATTTCCATTCTTCATGTCAGCAACCCTGTGGCCTTCCGAGCTGCCTTGTGCAATTTTGCACTGTGGATCAGATCAATGAGGAAGTCAAATAATGTCAATGAGTCATAGACTTGTACGGCATGGATACAGGCCCTTTGGCCCAACCAGTCCATGCACACCATGGTGCCCACCCAGCTAGTCCCAATTTACTGCATTCAGCCCACGTCCCTCTAAGCCCCACCCCTGCATATACCTATCCAAGTGCTTCTTAAATGATACTATTGTACCTGCCTCAACCACTTCCTCTGGCAGCTCGTACCATATACTCACCACCCTCTGTGTGGAAAAGTTACCCCTCAGGTCCCTTTTAAATCTTTCCCCTCTCACCCTAAATCTATGTCCCCCAGTTTTGGATTCCCCTACCCTGGGGAAAAGACTGTTGCCATCCACCTTATCTACGCCCCTCATGATTTTATAAACCTCTATAAGACACCCCTTATTCTCCTATGCTCCAAGGAATAAAGACCTAGCCTGGCCAACCTCTCCCTGTAATTCAAACCCACTAGTCCTGGTAACATTCTCGTAAATCTTTTCTTCACTCTTTCCAGTTTAACCAGGTCTTTCCAAAAACACAGTGACCAAACCTGTACGCAGTACTCCAAGTGCAGCCTCACCAACAGCTTATACAACTGCAACATAATGTCCCAACTCCAATACTCAGTGCCCAGACTGATGAATGGCCAGTGTGCTAAACACCTTTATCACCACCCTGTCTACCTGTGATACCGCTTTCAATGAACTATGCACTTGTACTCCGAGATCCCTCTGTTCCATTACACTCCTAGTGCCCTGCCATTCAAAGTACAAGTTCTACGCTGGTTTGACTTTCCAAAATACATCACTTCACACTTATCTGTATAGAAATACATTGGCCACTCCTCAGCCCACTTCCCTAACCAATCAAGATCCCCCGCTAATCTACAATAACGTTCTTCACTATCAACAACACCTCCTAATTTCATGTCATCCACAAACTTACTGATCAAGCCTTGTGGATATGGATAGATATGGAGTCCCATATAGACCAGATAAAGATGGCAATTCCCTTTCCTAATGAACAATAGTGAAGCAAATAGGTTCTTCATTGGTCAGGGCATTGAGTACAAGAATAAGGAAGTCAAATTGCAGATATATAAAAAACATTGGTTAGGCCACACTTGGAGTATTGCATTCAGTTCTGGTGGCCCCACTATAAGGAGGATGTGGAGGCTTTGGAAAGGCACAGAAGAGGTTCACCAGGATCCTGCCTTGATTAAAGGGGATGAGCTATAAGGAGGGGTTGCACAAACTAGCGTCGTTTTTCCTGGAGCATCAAAGGCTGAGGGGAGACCTGATAAAATTTATATAAATTCTGAGAGGGTAGACAGCCAAAATCTTTTTCCCAGGGTAGGAACAAGGGACATATATTTAAGGTGAGGGGGGAAAGGTTAAAGCAGAAAGGTGAGCATCACGGAGACATAGCTGAAGGAGGATCACAGCTGGGAGCTAAACGTCCAAGGATTTGCATCCTGTTGAAAAGACAGGTAGCTCTGAGGGGGAGGGGTGGCCCTGTTGGTAAAAAAAATGAAGTTAAAGTGATAGCAAGGAGCAAAATAGGATCAGAAGGTGTAGAATCATTGAGGGTAGTGTTGAGGAATCACAAAGGTAAGAAGACCCTGATTGGAGTTATGTACAAGCCTCCGAATAGTAGTCAGGATATGGGGTTCAAATTACACCAGGCAATAGAAAAGGTATGTGAGAAAGGCAATGTTACAGTGATCATGGGGGACTTCAGTATGTGAGTAGACTGGGCAAATCAGGTTGGTAGTGAATCCCAAAAAAGGAATTTATGAAATGTCTATCAGATGGCTTTTTATGGTAGAGTTCATTAGGGAACAGACAATTCTGGACTTGGTGTTGTGTGATGAGGCAGACTTGATCAGGGACCATCAGGTGAAGGAACCCTGAGGAGGTAGTGACTATAATATGATAGAATGCATCCTGCAGTTTGAGAGAGAGAAGCTGAAATCAGATGTAACAGGAGTATAGTTGAGTAAAGGTAACTGCAGAGACATGAGAGAAGAGATGGCCGGACCTGATTGGAAGGTGACCCTAGCAGGGAAGACGATGGAGCAGCAATGGCAGGAGGTTCTAGGAGTAATTCAGGAAACACAGCAGAATTTCATCCCAAGGAAGAAGAAACACACCAAGGGGAAGACGAGGCAACCATGGCTGACAAGGGAAGTCAGGAACAGCATAAGAGGAAAAGAGAAGGCGTACAATATAAAAAGATTAGTGGGAAACCAGAAGATTGGGAAGCCTTTAAAAACAAGAGGACACCTAAAAATGCTTTGTGGGGGGCAGAAGATGAAATATGAGGGTAAACTAGCCAATAACATAAAAGAAGATACCAAAAGCATTTTTCCATACATATGAGAGAGGCAAGAGTGGACATTGGACCACTCGAAAATGATACTGGAGAAGTAGTAATGGGGAACAAAGGAATGGCAGCGGAACTGAATAAGTACTTTGTGTCAGTCTTTACAGTGACATGCCAGAAATTCAAGAGTCAGGGAGCAGAGGTAAGAAGAAGGTGCTGGGGAAGCTGAAAGGTCTGAAGGTGGATAAGTCACCTAGACCAGATGGACTACACCCCAAAGAACTGAAAGAGGTAGCTGAAGAGATTGTGGAGGCATTGGTAGTAATCTTTCAAGAATCACTGGAGTCAGGGAGAGTCCCATAAGACTGGAAAATCACAAACAACACCCCCATTTAAGAAGGGATGGAGGTAAAAGACAGGAAATTATAGGCCGATTAGCCTGACTTCAGTAGTTGGTGAGACTTTAGAATCCATTATTAAGGATGAAATTCCAGACTACTTGGAAGCACATGATAAAATAGAGTGAAGTCAGCAGGGTTTTGTTAAAGGGAGATCTTGCTTGACAAATCTGTTTAGAATTCTTTGAGAGGTAACAGGCAGGTTGAAGAAAGAAGAGTCAGTGGACGTTATTTATGTGGATTTTCAGAAGGCCAATGACAAGGTGCCGCAAACGAGGCAGCTAAACAAGAAAAGAGCCCATGGTGTTAGAGGCAAGGTACTAGCAATGGATAGAAGATTGGTTGACTGGCAGAAGTCGGAGAGTGGGGATAATGGGGTCCTTTTCGGGATGGCTGCTGGTGACTGGTGGAGTTCTGCAGGGGTCACTGGAACCGCAACTTTTCACTTTATGCATTAAAGGAACTGATGGCAACTGAGGGCATTGTGGCCAAGCTTGCAGACAATACCAAGATAGGTGGAGGGGCAGGTAGTGTTGCGGGGCAAGGAGTCTGCAGAAGGACTTGGACAGGCTGGGAGAGTGGGCAAAGAAGTGGCAGATGGAATATAGTGTAGGGAAGTGTGGGGTTATGCACGTTGGTAGGAAGAATAAAGGCATAGACTCTTTTCAAAATGGAGAGAGAATTCAGAAATCAGAGGTGCAAAAGGATTTGGGAGTCCTAATGCATGATTCCCTTAAGGTTAACTTGCCGGTTGAGTTGGTAGTAAGGAAGGCAAATGCAATGTTAGCATTCATTTTGATGGGACTGGACTATAAAAGCAAGGATGTAATGCTGAGGCTTTACAGGCATTGATCAGACAACATTTAGAATATTGTGAGCAATTTTGGGCCCCATATCCAAGGAAAAATGTGCTGGCCCTGGAGAATGTCCAGACTAGGTTCACATGAATGACCGTGGGAATGAAAAGTTTAACGTATGAGGAGTGTTTGATGGCTCTAGACCTGAACTCAGTGGAGTTCAGAAGGATGAGGGGGATTTCATTGAAACCTACCAAGTACTGTAAAGTCTGGATAGAGTGGATGTGGAGAGGATGTTTCCATTAGCAGGAGAGTCTAGGATCCAAGGGCACAGCCTCAGAACAAAGGGAAGTCCCTTTTGAACTGAGATGAGGAGGAATTTCTTCAGCCAGAGGGTGCTGAATCAGTGGAATTCATTGCCACAGACGGCTGTGGGGGCCAAGTCATTGGGTGTATTTTTAGAACACAGAATATAGAACAGCACAGCACAGAAACATGCCTTTTGGCCCACAGTGTTGTGTCGAACTAATTAAAATAGTAATCAAATACCCAACTAAACTAATCTCTTCTATAAGACCATAAGACATAGGAGCAGAATTAGGCCATTCAGCCCATCAGGTCTGCTCCATCATTTGATCATGGCTGATTTATATTTCCCTCTCAACCCCATTCTCCTGCCTTCTCCCCGTAACCTTTGATGCACTTACTAATCAAGAACCTATCAGCCTCTGCTTTAAGTATACCCAGTGATTTGGCCTCCATCACAGCCGTCTGTGGCAATGAATTCCACAGATTCACCACCCTCTGGCTAAAGAAATTCCTCCCCATCTGTTCTAAAGGAACTTCCTTCTATTGAGGCTGTGCCTTCTGCTTCTCGACTTTTCCACTACTGGAAACATCCTCTCCACATCCACTCTATCCAGGCCTTTCAATATTCGGTAGGTTTCCATGAGATCATCCCCTCTCCTTCTAAATTCCACTGAGTTCAGGCCCAGAATCATCAAACACTCCTCATGCGTTCACCCTTTCATTCCTGAGATCATTCTCGTAAACTTCCTCTGGACCCTCTCCAATACCAGCACATCCTTCCTTAGATATGGGGCCCAAATCTGCTCACAATATTCCGAATGTGGGCTGACAAGTGCCTTATAAAGCCTCAGCATTACATCCTAGCTTTTATACTCTAGTCCTCTCAAAATGAATGCTAACATTGCATTTGCCTTCCTTACCACTGACTCAATCTGCAAGTTAACCTTTAGGGAACCCTGCACTAGGACTCCCAAGTCCCTTTGCACCTTCAATTTCTGAATTCTCTCCCCATTTAGAAAATAGTCTATGCCTTTATTTCTTCTACCAAACTGCATGATCATACACTTCCCTACACTGTATTCCATCTGCCACTTCTTTGCCCATTCTCCCAACCTGTCCAACCTGTGTAATGAATCGGAGGTGATTAGGGAACTAAAGGTAAAGGAACCATTGGGAACTAGTGATCACAATATGATTGAGTTCAGTTTCAGGTTTGAGAAGGAGAAGCTGATAACTGATGTATCGATATTTCAGTGGAACAAAGGAAATTACAAGGGTATGAGAGAGTAGTTGGCCCAAATTGATTGAAAGAGTAAGTTAGCTGGAAGGATGGCAGAGGAGAAATGGAAGGAATTTCTACAAGAAATAAGGAAAATGCAGGATAGATATATTCCAAGAAAAAAGGCTTTGAATGGAAAAAAGGCACAGATGTGGATAACAAGAGAGGTTAAGGCTAAAATAAAAGCAAAAGGGAGGGCATACAAGGAAGCAAAAATTAGTGGGAAAATAGAAGACTGGGAAACTTTTAAAAACCTGCAGAAGGAAACTAAGAAGGTCATTAGGAAAGAAAAGATGAATTATGAAAGGAAGTTGGTGGATAACATTCGAAAGGATACTAAGAGTTTTTTAAAATATATAAGGAGTAAAAGACAGACACGGGTTGATATAGGACCAATTGATAACGGTGCAGGAGATATTATAATGGATGATAAAGAGATGGCAGAGGAACTGAATGAGTATTTTGTATTGGTCTTCACTGTGGAGGACATCAGCAATATGCCGGTTAGTCAGGAGTCTCACGAAATGGAACTGAGTTCAGTTAAGATTACTAGAGAGAAGGTGCTAGGAAAACTAAATGGGCTAAAGACTGATAAGTCTCCCGGGCCGGATGAGGTGCATCCCTGGGTTCTGAAGGAGGTGACTTTAGAGATAGTGGAGGCATTGGTGATAATTTTCCAGGAATCGATAGACTTCAGCATGGTTCTGGAGGACTGGAGGGTCGCAAATGTAGTTCCGCTGTATAAGGAAGGTGGGAGGCAGCATAAAGGAAATTACAGACCTATTAGTCTGACGTTAGTGGTGGGAAAGTTATTAGAATCTATCCTCAAGGATGGGGTTATGGAATACCTAGAGGCGCAAGGCAAGATAGGTCCTAACCAATGTGGTCTTGTGAAGGGAAGATCCTGCCTGACCAACCTATTGCAGTTTTTTGAAGAAATCACAGGTAGGGTGGATAAGGGAGAGGCGGTAGATGTTGTGTATTTACACTTTCAAAAGGCCTTCGACAAGGTGACTGATTAATAAGATGAGAGGTCATGGAATTACGGGTAGGATAACAGAATGGGTGGAACATTGGCTGGTTGGCAGGAAGCAAAGAGTGGAAATAAAAGGATCTTGTTCTGATTGGCTACCGATTAATAGTGGTGTTCCGCAGGGGTCGGTGTTGGGGCCGCTTCTTTTTACTCTGGACATTAACCATTTGGATGATGGAATAAATGGTTTTGTGGCTAAGTTTGCGGATGACACCAAGATAGGTGGAGGAGTAGGGAGTACTGAGGAGACAGGAAGTTTGCAGAGAGACCTAGATAGTATAGGAGAATGGGCAAGGAAATGGCAGATGAGATTCAATGTTGAGAAATGTGCAGTTGTACACTTTGGAAACAGAAATAAACAGGCAGATTATTATCTAGAAGGAGAGAAAATTCAAAGTACAGAAGTACAAAGGGACTTGGGGATACTCGTAGAGGATACCTTAAAGGTTAACCACCAGGTCAGATCGGTGGTGAAGAAAGCGAATGCTATGTTGGCATTCATTTCGAGAGGTATAGTGTATAAAAGCAAGGAAGTGTTTATGAGGCTCTACAGGGCACTAGTGAGGCCTCATTTGGAATACTGTGCACAGCTTTAGGCTCCATATCTTAGGAAGGATGTGCTGATGTTGGAAAGGGTTCAGAGGAGATTTACGAGGATGATTCCCGGAATGAAAGGGCTTACGTATGATGAGCGTTTGTCGGCTCTTGGACTGTACTCACTGGAGTAGAGAAGAATGAGAAGAATGAGAGGGGACCTCATAGAGACATCTAAAATATTGAAAGGACTGGACAGAGTAGATGTGGCTAGGCTGTTTCCCTTGGTGGGTGAGTCCAGGACCAGAGGGCACAATCTTAGAAATCTTACAGTTTCAAAACAGAGATGAGGAGAAATTTCTTTAGCCAGAGGGTGGTTAATTTGTGGAATTCCTTGCCAGGTACAGTAGTGGAGGCACGATCATTGGGGCGTTTAAGGAAGAGATAGATAGATATCTAAATAGTCGGGGTATCAAGGGATATGGGGATAAGGCCAGAAATTGGGATTAGAATAGTTTTTTTTCCTTCCCAACCCCCCCATTTCTCATTTCTTTTTCTTTTTTCCCTTTTCCTTGGAGCAGACTCGATGGACCGAATGGCCTATTTCTGCTCCCTTGTCTTGTGATCTTGTAATCTTGTGAAGTCCTTCTGCAGACTTCCTATTTCCTCAAAACTACCTGCCCCTCCGCCTATCTTTGTATCATCCGCAAACTTGGCCACAAAGCCATCAATTCCATCATCCAGGTCACTAACATACATAGTGAAAAGTAGCAGACCCAACACCGACCCCTGCGGAACACCACTAGCCAACCAGAAAAGGCCCCCTTTATTCCCACACTCCACCTGCTGCCAGTCAGCCAATCCTCTATCCATGCTCGTACCTTTCCTGTAACTCCATGGGCTCCTATCTTGTTTAGCAGTATCATGTGTGGCACCTTGTCAAAGGCCTTCTGAAAATCCAAGTAAACAACATCCACTGACTCTCCTTTGTCTATCCTGCCTGTTACTTCCTCAAAGAATTCTCACAGACTTGTCAGGCAAGATCTCTCCTTTATGAAACCATACTGACTTCAGCCTATTTTATCATGTGCTTCCAAGTACCCCAAAACCTCATCCTTAATAATAGACCATAATATCTTACCAACCACTGAAGTCAAGCTAACCGACCTATAATTTCCTGTCTTTTGTCTCCCTCCCTTCTTAAAAAGCAGAGTGACATTTGCAATTTTCCAGTCCTCTGGAACCATTCCTGACTCTAGTGATTGTTGAAAGATCACTGCTAATGCCTCTACAATCTCTTCAGCTACCTCTTTCAGAACCCTGGGTGCAATCCATCCAGTCCAGATGACTTATCTACCTTCAGATCTTTCAGCTTCCCAGGCACCTCCTCCTTAGTAATAGCGACTACATTCACTTCTGCACCCTGATTCTCTCAAAATTCTGGTATGTTGCTGGTTGTCTTCCACTGTGAAGACTACTTATTCAGTTTGTCCGCCACTTCTTTGTTCCCCATTATTACTTCTCCAGCATCATTTTCCAGCGGTCTGATGTCCACTCTTGCCTCTCTTTTACTCTGAAAAAACCTCTGGTATCCTCTTTTATATAATTGGTTAGCTTACCTTCATATTTCGTCTTTTCTCCCCTTATTTTTTTTTACTTTCTTCTGTTGGTTTTTAAAAGAGTTAAGAAACTGCAAGTGTAAAAAGACCCCGATGGCAGTTATATACAGGCCTTCGAATAGTGGCCAGGATGTGGGGTACAAATTACAACAGGAGATAGAAAAGGCATGTAAGAGAGGCAATGTTACGGTGGTCATGGGGGACTTCAATATACAAGTAGACAGGGAAAATCAGTTGGCACTGGATCCCAAGGCACTGGATCCCGCTCTTTTTCTTTTATGCTGTCATTGACTTCCATTGTCAACCATGGTTGCCTCATACTCTCTTCAGAATGCTTCTTCTTCTTTAGGATGAAATGATCCTGCGTCTTCCGAACTACTCCCAGAAACTCCTACCATTGCTGCACCACTGTCATCCCTGCTGGGGTCCCCTTCCAATCAACTCTGGCCAGCTCCTCTCTCATGCCTCTGTAGTTATCTTTACTCAACTGTAATAACGATACGTCTGATTTTAGCTTCTCCCTCTCAAGCTGCAGGGCTAATTCTATCACTGCCTCCTCAGGGTTCTTTTACCTTAAGCTCCCTAATCAAATCTGGTTCATTGCATAACACCAAATTTAGAATTGTCTTTTCCCTAGTGGGCTCAACCACAAGCTGCTCTCAAAAGCCACCTCGTAGGCATTCTGCAAATTCCTTCTCTTGGGATCCAGTGTCAACCTGATTTTCCCAGTCTACTTGCATATTGAAATCCCCCATAACCACTGTAACATTGCCTCTCTTACATGCCTTTTCTATCTCCTGTTGTAATTTGTACCCTGCATCCTGGCTACTATTCAGAGGCCTGTATATAACTCCCAGCAGGGTCTTTTTACACTTGCAGTTTCTTAACTCTACCCACAAGGATTCTACATCTTCTGATCTTCTTGCTGAGGTTTTGATATCATTTTTTAACAACAGAGCCACCCCACCCCCTCTGCCCACTTGCCTATCTTTTCAATAGGATGTGTATCCTTGGATGTTTAGCTCCTAGCTGTGATCTACTACCAGCCACGACTCTGTGATGCCCACAACATCATACCTGACAATTTCTAACTGTGCTGTAAGCTCAACTACTTTATTTTGTATACTGCGTGCATTCAGCTATAGCACCTTCAGTCCTGTATTTACCACCCCTCTTCTCAAATTTATTTCCATATTGACCTGTTAAATTCTTATCCCTTTCTAAACTTTCTGTCATATTTTATGCTCTGGAGACTTCAATAACCTCCCCTGCACTCTCCTTCCCTTTTACTTTATCCATACTTTTCCAGTCTGTTGAACCCGCCCCCTACTACTTAGTTCAAAACCTAACCACAACCCCAGTTATGCAATTTGCCAGGACCCTGGTCCCATTGTGGTTCAGGTAGAGCCTATCCCATCAGAACAGCTCCGTCCTTCCCCTGTACTGGTTCTAATATCTCACGAATTCAAACCCACTTCTCCCACACCAATCTTTGAGCCACGCATTTAACTCTAATCTTATTGACCCTGTGCCATTTTGTATGTAGCTCAGGTAGCGATCCAGAGATAATTACCTTTTTGGTTCTTTTTTTTTAATTTAGTCCCTAGCTACTCAAATTCCCTCAGCAGAACCTCTTTCCTTGTTCTACCAATGTCATTGGTACCCACATGGACCATGACAACTGGATCTTTCCCCTCCCATTGCAAATTCCTCTGCAGGTCAGATGAGATGTCCTGAATTTGGGCACCAGGCAAGCAACATGGCCTTCGGGACTCTCGATCCTAGAGACAGAAACTTGTGTCTATTCCCCTAACTTACTTTTCTCTGCTCCCTCTTGAATGGCTCCCTGCATCACAGTGCCACAGTTTGGTTGCTCATCCTTGCTGCAGCCCCCACTCTCACCTGCAGAGGAAATTGGAGTGGGACAGGAAAGATCCAGTTGTCATGGTCCATGTGGATACCAATGACGTAAGAAAGAAGTTCTGCTGATGGAATTTGAGCAGCTAGGGACTAATTAAAAAACAGACCCAAGAAGATAATAATCTCTGCGTTGCTACCTGAGCCACATGCAAATTGGCACACGGTCAATAAGATCAGAGATTTAAACGTGCAGCTCAAAGATTGGTGTGGGAGAAGTGGGTTTGAATTAGTGGAACATTGGCACCAGTATTTTGGAAGGAGGGAGCTGTTCCGATGGGATGGGCTCCACCTGAACCATGATGGGACCAGGGTCCCAGTGAATCACATAACTAGGACTGTGGATAGAGCTTTAAACTAAATAGTAAGGGGTTGGGTTGAACAGATTGGAAAAGTATGGATAAAGTAAAAGGGAAGGAGAGTGCAGGAGAGGTTACTGAAGTCTCCAGAATAAAAAAAGAGACAGAAAGTTTAGAAAAGGATCAGAATTTAACTTCAGGCAACATGAGATAAATTTGAGAAGAGGGGTGGTGAATACAGGACTGAAGGTGTTATATTTGAATGCATGCAGCTTTGGCTCGAGAGGCTTCAGAGAGAGGAGGCCTCAGAGATGACCAGGGAAGATCAGATAAGACCCTTAGCCCTTCCTCTTTAAACTAATCGGGCAGACTAATAGCCTAGTAGATTTGTAGTTGAGACTTAAACAAGGTTACTGACAATGTGGTAATTATATAAAAAGACACCAAATTACAACTAATTAAATAAAGTCGGGATGCAAGATCAGGTGATGTGATGTAGCTGCATGATGTGGGAGCTGGTGGACCCCATTGTGGTTCCTGGTGACCACAATCTGCAGCAAGTGTTGGTTGCTCGAGGAACTCAGGCTCAGAGGTAATGAGCTGGAATCTGAGCTTCAAACACGGTGACATATCAAAGAGGGATGAGTTACCCAGATGCTGTGTTTCAGGAGGCAGTCACACCCATTAGATTAACTGCTTCAACTTCAGTCTGTGGTCAGGGACAAGAGAGTGTGACTGTGAGTGAGGCAGGTAGGAGGATCCAAGAGGTAGTGCTGGAGGAGCCTCAACCCTTGAGCTTGTCCAACAGGTCTGAGATTCTTGCTCCCTGTGCAGGCAAGAGTGGGGGCTGAGGCAAGAATGAGAACCGAACTGTGGCACCGTGATGCAGGGAGCCATTCAAGAGGGGGAGAGAAGAAAAATGTAGTTGTACTTGGGGATAGTATAGTCAGAGGAATGGACGCAATTCTCTGTTGCAAGGATCGAGAGTCCCAAGGGCTGTGTTGCCTGCCTGGTGCCCGGGTTCAGGACATCTCATCTGACCTGCAGAGGAATTTGCAATGGGAGGGAAAAGATCCAGTTGTTGTGGTCCATGTGGGTACCAATACCGTAGGTAGAATAAGGAAAGAGGTTCTGCTGAGGGAATTTGAGCAGCTAGGGACTAATTAAAAAACAGAACCAAAAAGGTAATTATCTCTGGATTGCTACCTGAGCCACATGAAAAATGGCACAGGGTCAATAAGGTTACACAGTTAAATGCGTGGCTCAGAGATTGGTGTGGGAGAAGTGGGTATGAATTCGTGGAACATTGGCACCAGTAAAGGGGAAGGAGGGAGCTGTTCCGATGGGATAGGCTCCACCTTACCATACTGGGACTAGGGTCCTGGTGAATTGCATAACTAGGGCTGTGGTTAGGGATAGTAGTAGTGGGATAGGTTCAGCAGATTGGAAAAGTAAGGATAAAGCAAAAATGGTAGTAGTGTGCAGGAGAGATTACTGAAGTCTCCAGAATAAAAAAAAGGACAGAAAGTCTAGAAAGGGATAAGAATTTAACTTTGGGCAACATGGAAAAATTTGAGAAGATTGGTGGTGAATACAGGACTGAAGGTGTTATATCTGAATGCACGCAGTATGCGAAGTAATGTACAGTAGATGAGCTTATAGCGCAGTTAGAAATTGTCAGGTATGACATCATGGGCATCAAAGGGTCATGGTTGAAAGAAGATCACAGCTGGGAGCTAAACATCCAAGGATACACATCCTATCGAAAAGATAGGCAAGTGGGCAGAGGGGGTGGGGTGGCTCTGTTGGTAGAAAATGAAATCAGATCCTTAACAAGAAGTGACGTAGGATCAGAAGATGTGGAATCCTTGTGGGTAGAGTTAAGAAACTGTAAGTGTAAAAAGACCCTTCTGGGAGTTGTATTACAGGCCTCTGAATAGTAGCCAGGATGTAGGGTACAAATTACAACAGGAGATAGAAAAGGCATGTAAGAGAGGCAATGTTATGGTGGTTATGGGGGATTTCAATATGCAGGTAGTGTGGGAAAATCAGGTTGGCCCTAGATCCCAAGAGAAGGAATTTGTAGAATGCCAATGAGATGGCTTTTGAGAGCAGCTTGTGGTTGAGCCCACCAGGGAAAAGGTAATCCTACATTTAGTGTTATGCAATGAACCAGATTTCATTCAGGAGCTTAAGGTAAGGAAACCCTTAGGAGGCAGTGATCATAAAATGATCTACTTCATCCTGCAGTTTGAGAGAGAGAAGCTAAAAATCAGATGTATCGGTATTACGGTTGAGTAAAGGTAACTAAACAGGCACAAGAGAGGAGCGGCCAAAACTGATTGGAAAGGGACCCCAGCAGGGATGACAGTGGAGCAGCAATGGCAGGAGTTTCTGGGAGTAATTCGGAAGACACAGGATCAGTTCATCCCAAAGAGGAAAAAGCATTCTAAAGGGATAATGAGGCAACTGTGGATGACAAGGGAAGTCAGAGACAGCATATAAGCAAAAGAGGGGGCAGGCAATATTGCAAAAATTAGTGGGAAGCTGGGGGATTGGGAAGGATTTAAAAACCAACAGAAGGCAACTAGAAAAGCAAAAGGGGAGAAAAGATGAAATATGAAGGTAAGCTACCTAATAACATAATAGAGGATACCAAAAGATTTTTCAGATATATAAAGAGTGAAAGAGAGGCAAGAGTGGGCATCAAACTGCTGGAAAATGACACTGGAGAGGTAGTAATGTGGAACAAAGAAATGGCTGACGAACTGAGTAAATATCTTGTGTCAATCTTCACTGTGGAAGGCACCAGCAATCGTGCCAGAAATTCGAGAGAGCTGGGGGGCAGAAGTGAGTGTAGTCGCTATTACTAGGGAGGAGGTTTTTGGGAATCTGAAAGGTCTGAAGTTGGATGTCACCTGGACCGGATGGACTACACCCCAGCATTCTGAAGGAGGTAGCTGAAGAGATTGTGGAGGCATTAGCAGTGATCTTTGAAGAATCACTAGAGTCAGGAATGGTTCCAGAGGACTGGAAAATCAGAAATGTCACTCCACTCTTTAAGAAGAGAGGGAGGCAAACGACAGGAAATTATAGGGCCGGTTAAACTGACTTCAGTAGTTGGTAAGATTTTGGAGTTCATTATTAAGGATGAGGTTTCAGGGTACTCGGAAGCACACGATAAAATACGCCAAAGTCAGCATGGTCTCCTTAAGGGGAAATCGTGCCTGACAAATCTGTTAGAATTCTTTGAGGAAGGAACAGGCAGGAGAGACGAAGGAGAGTCAGTGGATGTTGTCTGCTTGGATTTTCAGAAGGCCTTTGAAACAGTGTCGCACACGGGGCTGCTTAGCAAGATAGGAACCCATGGTATTACAGAAAAGGTACCAGCATGGATAGAAGATTGGCTGACTGGCAGCAAGCAAAGAGTGGGAATAAGGGGGTCCTTTTCTGGTTGGCTGCCAGTGACTAGTGGTGCTCTGCAGGGGTCAGTGTTGTGTCTGCTACTTTTCAAGTTAAAGGTTAATGATCTGATGATGGAATTAATTGCTTTGTGGCCTAATTTGCGGATGATACAAAGGTAGGTGAAGGGGCAGGGATAGGTGAAGGAGTCTGCAGAAGGACTTGGCCAGATTGGGAAAATGGGCAAAGAAGTGGCAGATGGCAGAGGGAAGTGTACGGTTGTGCACTTTGATAGAAGGAATAAAGGTGGAGACTATTTTCTAAATGAGAGAGAATTCAGAAATTGGAGGTGCAAAGGGACTTGGGAGTCCTAGTACAGGATTCCGTAAAGATTAACTTGCAGGTTGAGATGGTAGTAAGGAAGGCAAATGCAATGTTAGCATTCATTTTGAGAGGACTAGAGTATAAAAGCAAGGATGTAATGCTGAGGCTTTATAAGGCATTGGTCAGACCACATTTGGAGTATTGTTTTGGGCCCCATATCTAAGGAAGGATGTGTTGGCGTTGGAGAGGCTCCAGAGGATGTCTGTGATAATGATCCTGGGGGTGAAAGGGTTAACCTATGAGGAGTGTTTGATGGCTCTGGGCCTGTACTCGCTGGAGTTTAGAAGGATGGGGGGGGGGGGGGAATATCTGCCTTCTGGTATTTGATATTTCAACCCTGGGGAAAAGATACCAACTCTCTATTCTATCTATGCCTCTCATAATCTTATAAACCTCTATCAGGTCTCCCCTCAGCTTCTGCTGCTCCAGAGAAAACAAACCAAATTTGTCCAACCTCTCCTTATAACACATGCCCTCTAATCCAGGCAGCATCCTGATAAGCCCCTTCTGCACCCTCTGCAAAGCCTTCACATCCTTCCTGTAATGGAGCGGCCAGAAGTGAAATGCAATACTCCAGATGCAGCTGAACCAGAGTTTTATAAAGCTGCAACATAACTTTCCGACCCTTGAACTCAATTCCTCAACTAATATGGGCAAGCATGCCACATGCCTTCTTTGCTACTCTATCAACCTATGCAGCCACTTTCAGGGAGTTATGGACTGGGACCCCAGGATCCCTCTGTACATCAACACTATTAAGGGTCCTGTCATTAACTGTGTACTGTCCCTTCATATTTGATCTCCCAAAATGCAACACCTCACACTTGGCCAGATTAAATTCCATCTGCCATTTCTTCACCAATATCTGCAACTGATCTATATCCTGCTGTATCCTTTCGCAGTTTTCTATGCCATCCACAACACCACCAATCTTCATTTTGTCTGCAAACTTACTAACCCACCCATCTATGTTTTCATCCTAGTCATTTATATGTCCCACAAACAGCAGAAGTCCCAGTACAGATCCCTGAGGAACACCACTAGTTATGGACCTCCAGCCAGAATAAGTCCCATCAACCATGGCCCTCCGTCTTCTATGGGCAACCCAATTCTGAATCCAAATGGCCAATTCACCATGGGTCCTATGCATCTTGATCTTCTAGATGAGCTTCCCATAAGGGACCTTCTCAAATGCCTTACTAAGATCCATGTAGACAACACCCACAGCTCTACCTTCATCAATCACCTTCGTCACCTCCTCAAAAAACTCAGTCAAGTTACTTAGATATGACCTGCCCCGCGCAAAGTCTTGCTGACTGTCCCTAATTAGGCCATGGTTTTACAAATGCTCATAAATCCTATCCCTAGGAATCCTCTGCAGTAACTTCCCTACCACTGACGTGAGACTCACCAGTCTATAGTTTCCAGGATTGTCCCTATTTCCCTTCTTGAATAATGACACAACATCAGCTACTCACCAGTCCTCCGGGGCCCGCCTGTGGCTGGAGAGGACATAGAGGTATTGCTCAAGACCCCAGAAATCTCATCTCTTGCCTCTCTCAATAACCTGGGGTATATCCCATCAGGCCCTGCACCTGAATGTTCTTTAAGAGACCCAACACTACCTCCTTCTTTATCTCAAAATGCCCTAGTGCATTAGCACACTCCACACTGATCTCACTGTACTCCATGTCCTTCTCCTTGGTAAATACTGATATAAAGAACTCATTTAGGACCTCTCACACATCTTCCACCTCCAAGCACGTTCCGTCCATTATCCTTGAGTGGTCCTACCCTCTCCCTAGTTATCCTCTTGCTCTTGATGTATGTATAGAATGCCTTGGGATTCTCTTTAATCCTACTTGCCAAGAACTTTTTATGGCAACTTTTGGCTCTCCTAATTCCCTTCTTGAGTTCTGTTCTAGCTTCTTTATAACCCTCAAGGGCTCTGTTTGATTTTAGCTTCCTAAACTTTACATGCGCTTCCTTTTCCTTCTTGACTAAATTCACCACCTCTCTCATTATCCAAGATTCCCTTACCTTGCCGTCCTTGTCCTTCCTTCTTACTGGAACATACCTGTCCTGTACTCTGTGCAGTTGGTCTTTAAACACCCTCCACATGACAGATGTGGACTTGCCCAAAAACAGCTGGTCCCAATTATCTCTCCCTAGTTCCTGCCTAATACTCTTGTAATTTGCCCTGCTCCAATTTAATACTCTCCCACAAGGTCCATACTTATACTTATCTATAGCTATCTTAAAACTGAAGGAGTTGTGATCACTATTCTATGAATGTTCTCCCACTGAAAGGTTGGTCACCTGACCAGGGTCATTACCCAACACCAGGTCCAGTACAGCCCCTCGTCTCGTTGGACTATCTACATATTAAGAAACTCTCCTGGATGCACGTAACAAATTCTGCCCCATCTAAACCTCTTCAACTAAGGAGGTCCCAGTCTATATTCAGGAAGTTGAAGTCATCCATGACAACAACCCTGTTGTTTTTGCAACTTTCTCTGATCTGCCTGAATATCCGTTCCTCAATGTCCCAGTGGCTGTTGGGTGGGTCTGTAGTATAATCCCATCAGAGTGATTACACCTTTCTTATTTTTGACTTCTACCCATATAGACTCAGTGGATGAGCCCTCCATTATGTCCCCTCTGAGTGCAGCTGTGACATTGAGCCTGATTAATAGTGCTACTCGCGCCCCCCCCCCCCACCTCTTTTACCTCCTCCTTACCTTTTCTAAAACATCGAAATCCTGGAACGTGAAGCATCCATTCCTGTCCCTCTCTCAGCCAAGTCTCTGTTATGGCCACAACATCATAGTTCCATGTACTGATCCATGCTCTAAGTTCATCACCCTTATCCATAATACTCCTAGCATTAATATGCACATACTTCAACTCCTCCATCCAGTTGTGGCTATTACCTTGCTCCTGCCTGTTCTTACTGATCATGACATCTACCTTCCTCTCAATCCCTCCACCTTCTGATCTGGTGCTCTGGTTCCCACCAGTTGAAGCCCTCCCAAGTAGCACTAGCGAACCTCCCGGCCAGGATATTGGTTCCCCTTCAATTAAGGTACAGCCTATCCCTCTTGTACAGGTCACCCCTGCCCCAGAAGAGGTTCCAATGATCCAAGAACCATGTCCCCTGCACCAGTTCATCAGCCACATATTCATCTGTTCTATTTTTCTATTCCTGCCCTGACTACCACATGGCACCAAGAGTAATCCAGAGATTACTACATTTGCAGTCCTGCTTTTTGGCCTCTTTCCTTACTCCTATACCCACTGCACAGGAACTCATCCCCCTTTCCATCTATGTCGTTGGTACCAATGTGCACCATGACCTCCAGCTGGTCACCCTCCCCCTTGAGAATATTCTGCAGCCGCTCTGAGACATCCTCAACCCAGGCACCCAGGAGGCAACACACCATCCCAGTGTTTCTTTCACAGCCACAGAATTTCCTGTCTGTCACCCAAACTATCGATTCTCCTATCACTATTGCTCTGCCTCACTTTACCCTTTGCTACTGAGCCTCAGAGCCGCCAGAGTGCCGCCACTGCTGTGCCCTGGTAGACATTCCCCCCCCCCCCCCCAGCAGTATCCAAGGGAGTAGACTTGTTGCTGAGGGGAATGGCCACAGGGGGACCCTGCACCATCTTGTCTTTTCCCCTTGCCTCTCCTGGTGGTCACCCAACTATCTGCAGCCTTAGGTGCAACCATCTCACTAAAACTCTTGTCTATGATGCTCTCAGCATCCCGAACAATCCTAAATATGTCCTACTCCAGCTCCAGTTCCTCCACACAAAAAGCCAGGAGCTGCAGCTGGGCGCACTTCCTGCACGTGAAGTCACCAGGGACACTGGCAGTCTCCCTGATCTCCCACACCCTGCAGGAGTAGCATACCTCTGCCCTAACTGCCATCCCAGCTACTCCAATAGGAACAATAATTGGAAGGAAAACCTCACCTGCACCTACCTGTTTCTGCTGCTCTGCCTCCTCTCACCGAAGCCTCCTGAACTAAAACTTCAGCACTTGTACTCAAAGATGGTACTTCTACCTCAAACACAATCACTCCCAAAATGGCGTCTCCAAAATGGCCATTCCGCTCAAGCCTGATTCTCTTTTACACCTGCAAAAAACAACTGGACAAACAAGCTCTTAACTGAAAAGCAACTTTCAAATAGCTGCTGGCTCCTCCCCACTGCTCTTCTGGCTGCTGCACTTATCCGAATTAAACTCCATTTGCCGTTCCTCGGCCCACTTACTTAGCTGATCAAGATCCCCCTGTAATTTTTGATAACCTTCTTCAGTGTCCACTATACCACCTATTTTAGTGTCACCTGTAAACTTACTAACCATGCCTTGCATATTCTCATCCAGATTGTTGATAGAGATAACACACAACGATGGGCCTAGCCCCAA
Source organism: Pristis pectinata (assembly GCF_009764475.1). NCBI lineage: Eukaryota > Metazoa > Chordata > Chondrichthyes > Rhinopristiformes > Pristidae > Pristis > Pristis pectinata. The sequence continues at coordinate 54,458,819 of NC_067413.1, forward strand.
CTCCTGAGGCACACCAGTAGTCACGGGCCTCCAGTCTGAGAAACAACCTTCTACCATTACCCTCTGCTTTCTACCATTGAGCCAATTGTGTATCCAATTAGCCAGCTCTCATGGATTCCATGTGATCTCACCTTCCAGAGCAGCCTACCATGTGGAACCTTATCAAAGGCCTTACGGAAGTCCATATGAACCATGTCTACCACCCTGCCCTCATCAACTTTCTTGGTCACATCATCAAGTTCATAAGGCATGATCTCCCACACACAAAGCCATGCTGACTACCCCTGATCAACCCGTCTTTCTAAATCTACACATATCTTATCCCTCAGAATCCTCTCCAGTAACTTACTCACCACAGCTGTTAGACTTACTGGTCTACAGTTCCCAGGTTTTTCTTTGCAGCCCTTCTTAAATAAAGGCACAACATTCACTACCCTCCAGTCTACCGGCACCTCACACTTGGCTAACGATGATGCAAATATCCCAGTCAGGGCTCCCACAGTTTCTTCTCTAGCCTCCCACAGTGTTCTTGGATATACCTGGTCAGGCCCTGGAGATTTGTCTACCTTCATACTTTTTAAGACATCCAGCACCTCCTCTACTGTAATGCAGACTGTCCCCAAGAACTCCCCATTTACTTTTCCTAGTTCCAAAGTCTTCATGTCTTTCTCCACAATAAAAACAGAGGAGAAATATTTAAATTTAAATTTTATTTTAAATTTTATTTACAGCATGGTAACAGGCCCTTCCGGACCAACGAGTCCGCGCCGCCCATCTTAAACCCCCAAATTAACCTACCCGTACATCTTTAGAATGTGGGAGGAAACCGAAGCATGCGGAGGAAACCCACGCAGACACGGGAGAACACACAAACTCCTTACAGACAGCGACGGGAATTGAACCCCGATCGCTGGCGCTGTAATAGCGTTGCACTAACCGCTACGCTATTACCTTGCCCATCTCCTGCAGCTCCACACAAAGATGTCCCTTTTGGTCTCTGAGGGGCCTGATTCTCTCTCTAGTTATTCTTTTCCCTTAATATACTTACAAAATCTCTTAGACTTTCTTTTATCTTCTCTGCCAAAGTTATCTTATGTCCTATTTTTGCCTTCCTGATTTCCTTCTTGAGTACACTGCTCCAAGGATTCACTTGATCCCAGCTGCCTGTACTTGACCCATGCCTCCTTTTTCCTGGCCAAGGCCTCAATATCCCTCATCATCCAGGGTTCCCTACTCCTACCAGCTTTGCCCTTCACTCAAACAGGAACATGTAGACCTTGAGCTCTCACTATCTCACCTTTAAAACCCTCCCACTTGCCTGTGGTCCCTTTGCCCACAAACAACCTACTACAATCAACCTTTGCAATCTCCTGTCCAATACCGTCAAAAATCGCCTTGTCCCAATTTAGAACTTGAACCTGTGGACCAGGTCCGCCTCTTTCCATAACTATCTTAATACTAATAGAACTATGGTCGCCGGTCCCAAAGTGCTCCCCCACTGTCACCTCAGTCACCTGCCCCACCCTATTACGCAAGAGTACATCCAGCTTTGCCCTCTCCCTAGTAGGGCCCACTATATATTGCCCAAGGAAACTTTCCTGAATGCACTTAACGAATTCCCATCTGAGCCCAAAACAGTCTGGCAGTCCCAGTCTCCGTTAGGAAAGTTAAAATCCCAGACAATGACAACCCTATTATTCTTAAAACTCTCCACAGTCTCCCTGCAGATTTGTTCCTCTAATTCCCATTGACTATTTGGGGGCCTACAGTACAACACCAGCAAGGTGATCATCCTCTTCTTATTTCTCAGCTCCACCCATAAAGCCTCACTGGATGATCCTTCAGTAATTTCATCTCTGACTACTGCTGTGACATTCCCCTTAATGAAAATACAACTCCCCCTCCTCTCTTTCCTCCGCCTCTGCCCCACCGAATGTACCTGTAGCCCAGAACATTAAGCTGCCAATCCTGTCCCTCCCTTAGCCATATTTCAGTAATGGCTGTAACGTCCCAGTCTCATGTAGCTATTCATACCCTGAGTTCATCTACCTTACCCGTCAGATCTTTTGCATTGAAATAAATGCAATTTAATCCAATCGGCTTTCCTCTCTCTCTCTGCCATTCTCCTGCCTGTCATGCCAATTCAACCTGCTGTCACTGACTTCTGCCTCACTTTCCACCCTCTCATTTGCCTCCATGCTGCTTGGGATCCCACCTCCTGCCAAATTAGTTGCACTAGCAAATCTACCTGACTAGCAAACCAGCAAACCTACCCACCCTAGTAACATCAGCAAATCTGCTCGCCAGGATTTTGGTCCCCCTCCTGTTCACATGCAACCTGTCCCTTTTGTACAGGTCACCTCTGCCCCAGAGGAGATCCCAATGGTCCAAAAATCTGAATCCCTGCCCCTTACACTAATTTTTCAGCCACGCATTCATCTGCCATATCCTCCTATTCTTAACCTCACTAGCCCATGGCATTGGAAGTAATCCAGAGATTACTACCCTCGAGGTTCTGCTTCTTAACTTTTTCCCTAGCTCCTTATATTCATTCCGCAGGATCTCATCCCTTGGTCTACCTATATCAAATGTGCCAACGTGCACAACAACTTCTGGCTGCTCACCCTCCCCTTGAGAATGTTCTGCAGCTGCTCCAGGACATCCCTTCTCTTCCCTCCTGCTGTGGGACAGCCCCACAGCACCCTTCCGCATGTTCTGTTGGACTGCCTGCCCTTCAACACCCACAGTTAGACCACCTCCCCCCCCACCCCCAGACTGGCAGGTATGTGGGCCACCCTGCTCTTTTCATACCTGCATTGAGGCTGCTTGCTCCACCCACACCTCTCCACATGCCGTTAAACCTCTCCACCATTTATTGTAACCATCAGCTAATAATTACCAAGGTAGGTCCATATCCAAAGGTGGAGAATGTACCGTTAATACTTGGGAATATCCAGTGTTGCTATAGCACCCAATCTGCTGAGCTTTCCACATTTGGGTCCTTATGTGCCAAAGATTTCCCTGCTGATCACATGATACATTCCTGTGGGGAAGAAAAGGAAAGTATTGGTATTGGTTTATTATTGTCACTTGTACCGAGGTACAGTGAAAAGCTTGTCTTACAAACCGATTGTACAGGTCAATTCATTACACAGTGCAGTTACATTGAGTTAGTACAGAGTGCATTGATGTAGTACAGGTAAAAACAATAACAGTACAGAGTAAAGTGTCACAGCTACAGAGAAAGTGCAGTGCAATAAGGTGCAAGGTCACAACAAGGTAGATCGTGAGGTCATAGTCCATCCCGTCGTATAAAGGAACCGTTCAATAGTCTTATCACAGTGGGGTAGAAGCTGTCCTTAAGTCTGGTGGTACGTACCCTCAGGCACCTGTATCTTCTACCCGATGGAAAAGGAGAGAAGAGAGAATGTCCTGGGTGGGTGGGGTCTTTGATTATGCTGGCTGCTTCACCAAGACAATGAGAGGTAAAGACAGAGTCCAAGGTAGGGAGGCTGGTGTCCATGATGCTCTGGGCTGTGTCCACAACTCTCTGCAGTTTCTTGCGGTCCTGGGCAGAGCAATTGGGGATGGCTCCATTACCCACATCTGTTGTCCACCAGCACTTGCACTCAAGAATCTCACCTGAGATTAAACTGCCTCATGCTATTAAACATTATTCCCTTAATGTTCTACAGTCTCCCTTAAACACTACATCCTCCATTTCAAATAGTTTCACCTGAATTCTCCCATTAGCCACTCTGCATACAGAGTGATCCCACAACAACCAATCCAAAAAGGTCTGGAAATTAGACCTTTTTTCTGGTGTCTTCAGTCGGACCATCCTGCTACTCGCTAAGGCAGTAACATCTTCTCTGTTTCTGCTGAAAATAGGCAGAGTTTTCAACAGAACATCCCATTGTGAATACAGCAAAGACTCAACTAAACAGCTATGGCTGTTAAAATAATGCATTGACATAGTACCATGTGAACACTACACCATATACACTTGTTGTCACGGGATTTTGCTCTGTGCCATTTACCATGTTGCTTTATTGCTGATTTGTTTTGATTGTTTTAATTAATGTTGGAAATTAATAGGGGAAACTTTGTTTAAGAGCAGGCTTTTTCCGCATATATCAAAGTGAGACCTCATGATTTCCTGGGTTGTACTTTTCATATACCTTGAGATAAAAGAGCTCCAGTAACTTCTTAGGACAGTTTATGTAGGGGGGAATAAGGAAATCCGAAGATCTGGCCATCTTGAGATCTTTGAGCACTGGTTTCTACTATGAGGATATATTCCTTTTACTGTCCTTCCTCTGATTACTTGTCACAGATTCTGACTGTTAACAAATACCTGAAACAGCCATCCTCCCCTCAACACTATCAATCTTTAACCAGGGTTCCCATGAACTCATGAACCGCATTCAGTGAAAGAGACTCAAACAGGGCAGCATAAGTCATCACTGAAATCTTCTCTACTGTGGAATAAAGTCAGCCTTTGACCTTCCCTTGAACCACTGTGGGCATCATTATCTGAGTGATGGGATCAATGCCACATAGAAACAGAAAACCTACAGCACAATTCAGGCCCTTCGGCCCACAAAGCTGTGCCGAACATGTCCCTACCCTAGAAATTACTAGGCTTACCTATAGCCCTCTATTTTTCTCAGCTCCATGTACCTATCCAAAAGTTTCTTAAAAGACCCTATCGTGTTCACCTCCACCACCGTTGCCGGCAGCCCATTCCACGCACTCACCACTCTCTGAATAAAAAACTTACCCCTGACATCTCCTCTATACCTACTCCCCAGCACCTTAAACCTATGTCCTCTTGTGGCAACCATTTCAGCCCTGGGGAAAAGCCTCTTACCATCTACCCGATCAATGCCTCTCATCATCTTATATACCTCTATCAGGTCCCCCCTCATCCTCTGTTGCTCCAAGGAGAAAAGGCTGAGTTCCCTCAACCTGCTTTCATAAGGCATGCTCCACATTCCAGGCAGCATCCTTGTAAATCTCCTCTGCACCCTTTCTATGGCTTCCACATCCTTCCTGTAGTGAGGCGACCAGAACTGAGCACAGTACTCCAAGTGGGGTCTGACCAGGGACCTATATAACTGCAACAATCCCTCTCGGCTCCTAAATTCAATTCCCCGATTGATGAAGGACAATACACCATATGCCTTCTTAACCATAGAGTCAACCTGCACAGCCGCTTTGAGCGTCCTATGGACTTGGACCCCAAGATCTCTCTGATCCTCCACACTGCCAAAGGTCCTACCATTAATACTATACTCTGCCATCAATTTTGACCTACCAAAATGAACCACTTCACACTTATCTGGGTTGAATTGTATCTGCCACTTCTCAGCCCAACTTTGCGTCCTATCTATGTCCCACTGTAACCTCTGACAGCCCTCTATACTATCCACAACACATCCAACCTTTGTGTCATCCACAAACTTACTAACCCGTCCCTCCACTTCCTCATCCAGGTCGTTTATAAAAATCACAAAGAGTAAGGGTCCCAGTACAGATCCCTGAGGTACACCACTGGTCATCGACCTCCATGCAGAATACGACCCTTCAACAACCACTCTTTGCCTTCTATGGGCCAGCCAGTTCTGGATCCACATTGCACTATCCCCGTGGATCCCAGGCCTCCTTACTTTTTCAATAAGCCTTGCATGGAGTACTTTATCAAATGCCCTGCTGAAATCCATATACACTACATCTACTGCTCTCCCTTCATCGACGTGTTTAGTCACATCCTCAAAAAATTCAATCAGGTTCGTAAGGCAGGACCTGCCCTTGACAAAGCCATGTTGACTATTCCTAATCATATTATACCTCTCCAAATGTTCATAAATCCTGCCTCCCAGGATCTTCTCCATCAGTTTACCAACCACTGAGATAAGACTCACTGGTCTATAATTCCCTGGGCTATCTCTACTCCCTTTCTTGAATAAGGGAACAACATCCACAACTCTCCAATCTTCTGGGACCTGGGATGCAAAGATCATCGTCAGAGTCTCCGCAATCTCCTCCCTTGCCTCCCACAGCAGCCTGGCGTACATCTCATCTGGTCCCGGTGACTTATCGATCTTGATGCTTTCCAAAAGTTCTAGCACCACCTCTTTCCTAATAGCCACATGCTCAAGCTTTTCAGCCTGCTGCAAATCCCCACTACAATCACCCAGATCTTTTTCTGTAGTGAATACTGATGTAAAGTATTCATTAAATACCTCCACTATTTCTTCCGGATCCATACACACTTTCCCACTACTGCACTTGATAGGCCCTATTCTTTTGCATCGTCTCTTGCTCTTCACATACTTGTAGAATGCCTTGGTATTTTCTTTAATCCTGCCCACCAAGGCCTTCTCATGGCCCCTTCTGGCTCTCCTAATTTCCTTCTTAAGCTCCTTCCTAACATTACCTAGCTCTCTGTACCTTTTGTAAGCTTTTCTTTTCCTTTTGACTAGATTTATTATAGCCTTTGTACACCACGGTTCCTGTATCCTCTCGTGACTTCCCTGTCTCATTGGAACATGCCTATGCAGAACTCCACACAAATATCCCCTGAATATTTGCCACATTTCTTCCGTACTTTTCCCTGAAAACATCTGTTCCCAATTCAATCTTCCAATTTCCTGCCTGAGAGCCTCATAATTCCCTTTACTCCAAATAAACACCTATCTAGTCCGTCTGTTCCTATCTCTCTCCAATGCTATCATAAAGGAGATAGAATTATGATCACTATCTGCAAAATGCTCTCCCACTGAGAGATCTGACACCTGACCAGGTTCATTTCCCAATACCAAATCAAGCACAGCCTCTCCTCTTGTAGGCCTATCTACATATTGTGTCAAGAATCCTTCCTGAACACACTTAACAAACTCCACCCCATCTACACCCCTCACTGTATGGAGATGCCAATGGAACATAATTGAGCATATTCTAATTTGTCTCTGATCTTCATCAATAACAGAAAATGTTCTCACGTGATGTTCTATTATTCAACAATGCACTCCAAAGTGCACACTATTAGCCCACTTTTTCTTCAAATTGTTCTTCCCCAATAAATAGCTTTTTATTCATAACTCTTCTAATGGGCTAGGTTCAGTGGAAGCGGTTATGTCATACAGAAATCCTTCTTGTTTTTTTTTAGGATTAGGGCATCACTGGCAAAGTCATCACTTTCTGACCATTCTTAATCACCCCTGAGAAGATAGTGTTGAGCCACATCCTGAACCACTGAATTCCTTCAGTTGTCGGTACTCCCACAATACTGTTGTGGACAGAGTTCCAGGATTTAGACCGAGAAACAATGAAACAACTGTAACATATTTCCAAGTCAGGGTGGTGATTTGACATGCAGATAGTGGTGTTTCAATGTGCCTGCTGCTGCTGTTCTTGTTGTGGTGGAGGTTATAGATTTGGGTGGGGTTTTTTGCCCTTGACATCAAAGCAGCAATTAACCAAGTGTGGCATCAAGAGGCCCCAGTAACATTGAAGTTAATGGGCATCAAGGGGAAAACACTCTACTGACTTGAGTCATAACTCACAGAGTGAAAGCTGGTTGTAGTTGTTGAAGATTAATCATCCCTGTCCCACGACACCAATGCAGGACTTGTTTGGCCCAACCATCTTCAGCTGCTTCATTAATAAACTTACTTCCATCATAAAGTAAAAAGTGCAGATATTTGCTGAAGATTTCACAATGCTCAATTCCATTCACAGCTCCTCAGCAAATGAAACAGCCCAAGCTTTTGTGCAGCAAGTCCCAGACAGTATTCAGTTAACATCAGCGCTGCAAAGATGCCAGGAATGATCATCTCGAACAAGAGAGAGTCTAATCATCTACATTGATGTTCAATGACAGCAGTTCTTGAGTGTTGTTGACCCTCTACTCATCCAGGAAAGTAGGCAGTTTTCCTTCATGCTCCTAACTTATGCCTTATAGATGCCTCACATCGTCAAATCCTGACTTGATGTCGAGGGCAGTCACTCTAACCCCGACTCTGGAATTCAGCTCTTTAGTCCATGTTTGGATTAAGGCTTTCATGAGGTGCTGAGCCAGGTGGTTTTGCCCAACACAAAATGAGCAATGGTGAGCAAGTTGTTGGGGAGAAGGTGCTGCTTGATAGCATTTTCAATGATAATTCACATAACTTTGCTGCTGATTGGGATTAAACTGATTGGTTTTAGTGAACAGGACATACCTGGGTAATCTTGCACATTGTCAGGTGGATACGTGTGTTGTGATGGGAATTGCTCTGAAGTGCAGGACTTTAATACTACTGGATGTTGTCTGGTAGCTCTGAAAGTGAAGAAATTAGATGTAGAAGATAGAACATAGAACATGACAGCACAGTACAGGCCCTTTGGCCCACAATGTTGTGCCGACATTTTATTCTGCTCTAAGATCTATCTAAACTGTCCCTCCCACATTTTTCTATTTTTCTATCATCCATGTGTCTATCTAAGAGTCTCTTAAATGTCCCTAATGTATCTGCCCCCACAACCTCTGCAGGCAGTGCGTTCCATGCACCCACCACTCTCTGTGTAAAAAAAACTTACCCCTGACATCCCCCTTATACCTTCCTCCAATCACCTTAAGATTACGTCCATCGTGTTAGCCATTGTCGCACTGGGAAAAAGTCTCTGACTCTCCACTCGATCTATGCCTCTTATCATCTTGTATACTACGATCAAGTCCCCTCTCATCCTCCTCCTCTCCAAAGAGAAAAGCCCTAGCTCGCTCAACCTATCCTCATAAAATATGCTCTCCAATCCAGGCAACATCCTGGTAAATCTCCTCTGCAGCCTCTCTAAAGCTTCCACATCCTTTCTATAATGAGGTGACCAGAGCTGAACACAATACTCCAAGTGTGGTCTGACCAGAGTTCTATAGAGCTGCAACATCACCTCGCAGCTCTTGACTAATGAAGGCCAACACACCATACACCTTCTTAACAACCCTATCGACCTGCATGACAACCTTGAGTGATCTATGGACGTGGACCCCAAGATCCCTCTGTTCCTCCACACTGTTAAGAGTCCTGCCATTAACCTTGTATTCTGCCTTTGAATTTGATCTCCTGAAGTGTATCACTTCACACATATCCGGGCTGAACTCCATCTGCCACTTCTCAGTCAGGTGTGCATTCTGTCAATATCCTGTTGTAATCTACAGCAACCATCTATACTGTCCACAACACCACCAACTTTCGTGTCATCTGCAAACTTACTAACCCACCCTTTCACATCCTCATCCAAGACATTTATAAAAATCACAAAGAGCAGGGGTTCCAGAACAGATCCCTGCGGAACACTACTGGTCACCGACCTCCAGGCTGAATACGCTCCATCTACCATCACCCTCTGTCTTCTATGGGAGAGCCAATTCTGAATCCACACAGCCAAGTCTCACTGGATCCCATGCCTCCTGACTTTCTGAATAAGCCTTCCATGAGGAACCTGATCAAACACCTTACTAAAATCCATGTGCACCACATCCACTGCTCTACCTTCATCAATGAGCTTTGTCACATCTTCAAAGAATTCAATCAGGCTCATGAGGCACAACCTGCCCCTCATAAAGCCATGCTGACTGCCCCTAATCAGCCTATGCCCATAAATCATGTCTCTAAGAATCTTCTCCAGTAATTTGCCCACCACTGAAGTAAGACTCAGGGGTCTGTTATTCCCAGGGTTATCCCTACTCTCTTTCTTGAACAAAGGAACAACATTTGCCACCCTCCAATCATCCGGCACTACTCCTGTGGTCAGTGAGGATGCAAAGATCATCGCCAAAGGCGTAGCAATCTCTTCCCTCGCTTCCTGTAATAACCTTGGATATATCCCGTCCTGCCCCAGTGACTTATCTATCCTAATGTTTTTCAATAGTTCCAGCACATTCTCTTTCCTCACATCGACATGTCCTAGCATATCAGTCTGTCGTACGCCATCCTCACAAACATCAAGGTCTCTCACTGGTGAACACTGAATCAAAGTATTCATTAAGGACCTCCCCTACCTCTTCCGACTCCAGGCTCATGTTTCCTCTTTTATCCCTGATCAGTCCTACCCTCACTCTAGTCATCCTCTTATTCTTCACATACATGTAGAACGCCTTGGGGTTTTCCTTGATCCTACTCATGCCCCTTTCTAGCTCTCCTAATTCCATTCTTAAGCTCCCTCCTGGCTACCTTGTAACTCTCCAGAGCCCTGTCTGATCTATGCTTTCTTAACCTCAGGTAAGCTTCTTTCTTCCTCTTGACAAGATATTCTACATCCCGTGTTAACCACAGTTCCTTCACTCTACCATCCTTACCCTGCCTCAATGGGACAAACCTATCCAGAACCCCATGCAAGTATTCCTTAAACAACCTCCACATTTCCGCTGTGCACTTCCCCAAGAACATCTGTTCCCAAGTTCCTGCCTAATAGCATCATAATTCCCCCTCCCCCAGTTAAATACTTTCCCATATCGTCTGCTCCTATCCCTCTCCAAGGTTATGGTAAAGGTCAAGGAGTTATGGTCACTATCTCCAAAATGCTCTCCCACTGAGAGATCTAAAACTTGATCAGGCTCATTGCCTAGTACCATGTCCAGTATGGCCTCTCCTCAAGTCAGCCTGTCTACATACTGTGTCAGGAATCCTTCCTGTACACACCAAACAAACTCAGTCCCATCTATTCCCTTTACACTAAGGAGGTGCCAATCAATAGGATAAAGACAGTTATGATAAAGTACTATAGCTCAGAAAATCAAGTAACAGAATTAGATTGGGTGGAGCTAAGAAACAGCAAAATGTTGGTCAGTTTTCTATCAGCCCCCAAACTGCAGTGTAAGGCAAGACATGGTATAAATCAGGAAATCAGAGGCACATGTAACAAAGACAGTGTGCAGTTCAGGACACCACCCTATAGGAAGAATGTGATCACACTGGAAAGGGTGCAGAGAGATTCACCCTGAAAATGGTAAGTAGTTAAGAAAGCATTTGGGATACTTCCTTCATTCCATCTGGGGAATAGAGCATAAGGATAGGGAGGTTATGATACAACTTTATAAAACACTGGCTAGGCCACAGCTGGAAGAATGAAAGGGGCTCATACAAAATTGCGACAGGGCTAGACAGACTGGATGCAGGGAGAATTGTTCCCCCAGCTGTGAGATCACAACATACGATACAGAGCACGTCACTTGGGACTGACTCATTTTTCGCACCTTAGGACAGAATAATTTCTTTAGATGGTGAAACTGTGGGATTCTTTACCAAAGAAGGCAATGGAGTACTTGTCACTTAATATATTTGAAAAGGAGATGGATGGATTTCTACACATGAAAAGCATCAAGGTATATGGAGAGAATAAAGTATTGAGATGGAGATTTCGCCATAATTGTATTGAATAATGGAGCAGGCTTGAAGGTTGAATGACCTATTATTGGTTCCATTTGCTATGTTTCTATTGCATATAGATATGGGCAAACCAACACATCAGTAATAAAGTGGAGGATGAATTCATGGAGCGTACCAGAGATGATCTTCTGGATCTAAATTTTGAGGAATGGAGGGCAGGGGAGGTGAGAGTTTATTATAGATTTGGTGTTGCGCAATGAGAAAGGGGGAATTAGTAATCTGGTAATTAAAGGATATTTAGGGAAGTGATCATAATGCAATAGAATTTTATATAAAAATCAAAATTGATTTAGCTCAATCTGAAACCGGGTTTTGCATCTAAACAAAGAATCTACAGATACATAAGGCATGAGTTGGCTGTGGTAGATCAAGAGACCACTTCAAAATGTTTGACAATGAAAAAAAGCAATGGTTAACATCTCTAGAATTCAAAAACTGTTCACAACAAATTTATACCCCTTTAGAGGTGCAGAAATCCAACAAGAAAAGTGATTCAACCATGACTAATAAGAGAAGTTAAAGGTTAGTATCAGGTCAATAGAGAAGAGGCATATTTTTGGCAGAAAGTGCAGTAATCCTGAAGATTTCATAATTCTGCAAAGGAAGTAAGGAAAAAAGTAGGATGTAATGGTCACCTAGTATGAATCATAAGTAAGAGATGCATAATTACGTATTATTACAGCACAAAAAGAGGCCATTGGGTCCATGCCAGCTCCCAACAGAGCATTCCCATCAGTCCCATTCCTCCCTCTTTATTTCACTGTATAGACACCTAGATATGTAAAAAGTTAATCTGGATTCCTTGAAGACAAGCTTGGAAACAAATCAAACAAGTTTTTTTAGGTCAGTCTTCACAGAAGAATAATTCCCTTAAATAGTGGAGAACAACAGGTCTAGAATGAATGAGGAGCCAAAAGAATCTAGTATTAAATTGGTTTTGGTTTACTATTGTCACTTGTACTGAGGTACAGTGAAAAACTTGTCTTGCATACTATTTGTACAGATCAATTCATTACACAGGTCATCGAGGTAGCACAGAGTGCATTGAGGTAGTACAGGGTATAAACAATAACAGAAGTGTCACAGCTACAGGGAAGTGCAGTGCAGGTAGACAATAAGGTGCAAGGTCGTAACAAGGTAGATTGTGAGGTCAAGAGTCCATCTCATTGTATAAGGGAACAATTTGATAGTCTTATCACCATGAGATAGAAGCTGTCCTTGAGCCTGGTGGTATGTGCCCTCAGGATCCTGAAGGGAGAGGAGATAAAAGAGAATGACCCGGGTGGGTGGGGTCTTTGATTATGCTGGCTGCTTCACCAAGGCAGCGAGAGGTATAGACAGAGTCCATGGAGGGGAGGCTGGTTCCCGTGATGCGCTGGGCTGTGTCAACAATTCTCTGAAGTTTCTTGCAGTCTTGGGCAAAGCAGTTGCCATACCAAGCCGTGCTGCATCCAGGCAGGATGCTTTCTATGGTGCATCAATAAAAGTTGGTGTGTCAAAGGGAACATATCAAATTTCTTTAGCCTCTTGAGGAAGTAGAGGCACTGGTGAGCTTTCTTGGCCGTGGCATCTATGTGGTTGGACCAGGACAGGCTATTGAAGATGTTCACTCCTAGGAACTTGAAGCTCTCAGTCCTCTTGACCTCAGCACCATTGATGTAGACAGGTGTATGTACACCATCCCCTTTCCTGAAGTCAATGACCAGCTCTTTTGTTTTGCTGACATTGAGGGAAAGGTTGTTGTCATGACACCATGTCACTAAGCTCTCTATCTCCTTCCTGTACTCCAACATTATTATTTGAGATATGGCCTACTACGATAGTATCATCTGCAAACTTGTAGATGGAGTTACAGCAGAATCTGGCCAAACAGTCATGAGTGTATAGAGAGTAGAGTAGAGGGCTGAGGACGCAGCCTTGTGGGCACCAGTGTTGAGAATAATCATGCTGGAGGTGTTGCTGCCTATCCTCACTGATTGTGGTCTGTTGGTCATAAAGTCAAGGATCCAGTTGCAAAAGGAGATGTTGAGTCCCAGGTCTCGGAGTTTGGTGATGAGTTTGCTTGGAATTATAGTATTGAAGGCGGAGCTGTAGTCAATAAACAATAGTCTAATGTAGGTGTCTTTACTGTCCAGACGTTCCAGAGATGAGTGTAGGGCCATGGAGATGGCACCCATTGTAGACCTGTTTTGGCAGAAGGAAAATTGCAGTGGGTCAAGGTTTTCTGGGAGGCAGGAGTTGATGCATGCCATGACCAGCCTCTCAAAGCACTTCATGCTGGTGGATGTCAGAGCCACTTGTAGGTAGTCATTAATGCATATTACCTTGTTTTTCTTTGGTACCGTGATGATATTGGTCTCCTTAAGCAGGTGGGAACATCAGATTGAAACAGGAAGAGGTTAAATATGTCTGCAATTACCCCCACCAGCTGATCAGCACAAGATCTGAGCACTCGGCCTGGGACACCATCCGGGCCAGATGCTTTCCTTGGGTTCACTCGCCGGAAGACTGATCTTACATCCTCGACAGTGACCACGGGTTCAGTTGCATTGGAGGTTGTCAGGGTGGGTGGTGACAATCCTCTCCCCTCTTGTTCAAATTAATATTAATATTAGTATTAATATTCATTAGTATTAATAATAAAAGTAGAATTAGAGCAATTAATGGGACTAAAGACTAATAAATCCCAGGACCTTATGATGTGCATGCCAAGGTTTTAAAAGAGGTGGCTATGAAGATAGTGGCTGCATTGGTTGCCGTCTTCCTAAATTCCACAGAATTGTCCTCACAAATTGGAAGGTAACCCAACCATATTCAAAAAGGAGCGAGAGGGAGAAAGAGAAACTACAGACCAATTAGACTGATGTCAGTAGTAGGGAAAGTGCTAGAATCTATTACTAAGAAAGTGGTACTAGACCACTGAGGAAAATAATGATAGAAATGGGCAGAGTCAATGTAGATTTATGGAAGGGAAATCATGTTTAAGAACTATGTTCATGTTTTTGGAGGTTGTAACTAACAGAATAGATTAGGGGAACCAGTGGGTAATGGAGTGATTGGACTTTCATAAGGCCTTTCATAAGGTGCCACGCAAGTAGTAATTAAACAAAGCACTGGATTGGGAGTAATATACTGATGTAGACTAAGGATTGGTTAAGGGACAGAGAACCAAAGTAGTAAAGGTTTGGATGTTGTAACCAATACAGGCTGCAAGTTTCGGTGCTGCAAACCCCAGTTGTTCAGAGGAGGAAATGAATTGTATCATCAGGAAATCTGAATATATTACTAATCTGGACAGTGGTACAGGTAACAAGAAGTATGCAGAAAGACTTCAGGGGGATATAGGCAGGGTAAATGAAAGAGCAAAAACATAGCAGATGGAATATAATGTGGAAAAATGTGAGTTCATCCACTTTGCTGGAAAAAAATAGGAAAATTATATTTTTAAAATGATGAGACTTTGAAAAGTGTTGGTTTTTAGAGGGTCTGGGATGTTCAGAAAATTAATCTGTAGGACCAAGTACCGTTAGGATTAGGAAGGGCAAATGGTATGTTGCTAGAAGATTTAAATATAAAAGGAGAGATAGCTTGTTCCAAATATATAGCATGCTGGAGAGACAAAACCTGGAAATCTCTCCCCAAGGATTTACTTACAATAAAGGGAAGTACACCAAATGTTTATCACATTAAGGTTCATCCTAGGAGGAGAGATTAAGCAGATTGGATTTATACTTTCCAGAGTTCAGAAGAATGAGAGGTGACCTCATTGAGGCAAAAAAAAATTCTTCCAGGCTTGACAGGATAGATGCAGTGGTGATATTTCCTCATCAAAATATGACATTGCCCTTCTCTGGAAGGGATGAAGTATGAAAGGTAACGGGAAGAGCCAGCTAAGGTTGGTAGGGGGTTTAGAGTGAGCATGCAAGTCATTGATGTGAAGAGGCCTGTGTTGTCATAATTCAAGGTGTCAAATGAGAGCATCCTCAATGAGGTGGGCTGGTGTGAAAGTGTTACCTTAGGATGGTAGGAATGTTCTCCTGGCCAGAGTGGGCAAAGATGAAAATGGATATTTATTATGTTTGTAACACATGTGTCATTATATAATATTGGTCAGTGCACAATGCCTGTTTTTCTAATGCTGTCATCTCTTTAAAAATTATTTCATGGTACTACCAGCAGGCTATTGTTGCAACAGGGTTTGGTGAAAAAGATTCCAGAAGGAGGCTTTTTGAAGTAAAGCAACTCCAAAGATGATGGCCAGCTCTTTATGCTGTTTCATTGATAAGAGTACCTTTGTTGAAATTACTGACTATTTCTTGTATCTCAGAAGAGTGACTGAGGGAGATTATGAAACATAGTGCAGAAGTGCTAGTTGATGGAATTAAGAAAATTAGATGCTTTGCCTGAACTGGAATCCTGAGCACTGGGCGTGATCATTCTCGATTGGAATAATAAGCTGGGAGACAGTGAACAGAATGATTCAATGGAAAGAATACATGATTGGACAAAAAGTTGCATGAGCAAGGCAAGTAACATAACTGACGGAAAAAAATCTGCTGTATATTGAGCTAGCTCTGGCAGATAAACTGGAACAGACAATAGTAACTTGTGTCTCGTTGAGAGGAAATTGTACCAGACCATGCAAGATTCTGGAGAATGCATCAGACACACAATAACTTGTTTTGAAATGAAGCAGTTGAATGTTTACTAGTACTTTACACTTAGTCAGGAGCAGGGAGAACCCTTTCATACTTTCTTACAAAGCTAAGATTGTGAGCAAACACTTGTAATTTTGCAGATTTGAAAATCTTACACATCAGAGATCAGACTATTTATGGAATCTTAGGAACAGTTACTACATGAGGCAGAGTTAACTATTGAAAAGAATATATAGACGTGTAAAGCTCCGGAGCATCCAAAGGTAGACAAGAAATGTTGGATAGCCAGTAGAAGGAAGGACATGCAGTAAAGTGTGAGACAAAAAGCCAAACGAGGGGAATGCCAGGCAATGACAATATCCAACAAGAGAAAATCCAACTATCAATGGCATTACTACCACTGAATACCCCAATGTCAATATCCTGGAGGTTACCTTTGACCAGAAACTGGAGTAGCCATGGACACAATGTGGCAACAACAGCAGGTCAGAGACTAGGAATCCTTCAGAGAGTAACTCACCTCCTAACTCCCCAAAGTCTGTCCACTATCTACAAGGTTCAAGTCAAGAGTGTAATGGAATACTCTCCACTTGCCTGGATGAGTGCAGCTTCAACAACACTCAAGAAGCTCAACAGCAGACTTGACATAGAAGCTCACTTGACAGGCAAACCATCCACAACTATTCTCTCACTTCACCACCGATGCACAGTAGCAGTAGTTTGTACCATCTACAAGATTCACTGCAGCAACTCACCAAGGCTCCTCAGATAGATCATTCCAAACCTATGACCTCTACCAGCTAGAAGGACAAGGGCAGCAAAAGCATGGGGACACCACTACCTGGAAGTTGTCCTCCAAACCACACACCATCCTGACTTGGAAATATATCGCAGTTCCTTCACCGTCGCTGGGTCAAAATCCTGGAACACTCTCCCTAACAGCATTGTGGGTATACACACACCTCAAGTAGTGCAACGCTTCAAGAAGGCAGCTCACCACCACCTTCTCGATGGGCAATCAGATACTGGCTCAACCTGCAAAGTCCACATCCCTTGAACGAATATAAAAAAATATGCATTGTGATGGATAACAACAGAAATGGCTTAAAAATACCCCACACATGCAAAAGAGTGTTTGCAATGTGGATTGGAAAAAAGTAAGTACAGGATGAAGAAGACATTAAAAGTGCATGAAGCAAAAAAAAAATGAACCATGCAGGCTCAGGTCCAGAGCCCTGGTTGATCACATTGTATCTGGTGCTAAATGAGCTGAATTCTGTGAAAGGAACACCCACACCAAACCCAAGCCAAGAGGGAAGGAGGACCTGCAAGGAAGCAGGATGTAACTGAGGAGTTAAAAGCAGTGGGAAGAGCAAGGGAAAGAGGATTTCTGAGGAAGCTTACCAGCTTTGTAAAACATTGGCAGAGTTGAAGTGGATGTCATGATGTCATGTGACTGGGTAAGCAAATGATTGGAAAGAGGAGCAGATAAATACTTCCACTACCTTTACAGCTACTAGTTAAGTAAAAGCAGAGCCGAGGTCCTTTCACAGTTTGAGGGAGTGCTGAAGTTAAAACAAGGCCCTAGTGTAGTTTGTAGACATTATTTTAAAATAATTAAAAGATAAATCATAGTAAGAAAACTCTTACACACTGGATGAGGACAAGCTTGCAGGCAACATCAAAACTGACTGTCAAATCTTCTACAGAGAGAAAGATTGGTGAAGACAAATGCAGGCCTCTTACAGTCAGAGACAAGGGATTTTATAATGGGGAGCAAAGGAATGGCAGACCAATTGCAATAAGGTCCCACATAAGAGATCACTGTGCAAAATTAAAACACATGGGATTTGGGGTACTAACAAGGATGGGAGACTGGTTGGCAAACAGGAAGCAAAGAGTAGGAATAAAAGGATCCTCTTCAAGTGACAGGCAGTGACCAGGTTTTAGCACATGGACCACACCTATCTGAAATATATAACAATGATTTACATGAGGGAACTAATCATAATATCTCCAAGTTTGCAGATGACACATAGCTGGGTGAGAGTATAGGATGTGAGGAGGAAGCAGAGAGGCTCCAAAGTGATTTGGACAGGGTAAGTGGGTGAGAATATGCAGTATAATGTGGCTAAATGTTGAGGTTATCCACTTTGATGGCAAAAAAGGGAAACCAGATTGATATTTGAATAATGACAAGTTAGGAGATGAGGAAGTGCCACAAGGCCCAAGTGTCCTTGTACACCACTTGATGAAAGCAAGTTTTTTTTTGTCAGGTATTCTCTCATTTTGTCAGGTATTGTTGTATCAATATCCTGAATGATCTGGGCATCATCAACAGCCATATAAATGTCTTCTTTAAGGATGCCTGTTAGATGAGAATGTGGGGAGAATAAAAGATGGAATTAATAAAGATTAATGCAAATTGTTAGGGTGGGTGATCAGCACATACTCAGTGGGCCAAAGGGCCTGTTTCTGTGCTACATCTCTCTATGACTCTATGTTAGTTTTACATAATAATGATGAAAAATCTGCTCTCTCCCACAGTTGCTGATTGGCTTGATGAGTATTTCCAGCATTCCAGGATTTTATTTAAGTCATGCAGACTATATTTAAGTGGTGCAAGAGATTGACCGTATTGTATCAACTTGCTGAAGCATGCAGCAAAATTACAGCATGTAATGTGCAGCCTTACATAGTAAACATGGAAATGAACAAGAGGCAAGACATGATGTATAGGTATGGAAATCAGAGAAGCACATTGAAGAAATAACGTGGTTATGATGTGAGGTTTTAAGTTTTGAGTAAACAGGCTGAAGAACAGCTCCAACTATCCCCACATTCTCATCTAACAGGTATCCATAAATTTTTGGAATGCATTCAGGATAGTTTTTTTATAGAACAATGGGGGTAAAATTGGTCTTCTATGATAGCGCAAAACAGGAAATAACTAATTGGTAGCTTGTTGGATGTTCTGCCCAATTTTGTTTTCCACTTAATTTGAAAAAAAGGAATTGACTTGCAAAATAAATCAGGAGGAGTGTAACACATGCCATCCTAATTCACTGGCACCCATTCTGTATCCCAACAAAACAAATCAACTTTCACCCCAGTAAGATTTAAAGCTGAAAAAGGAATAAGTTTTACCTCATGATGACAAGCCAATCAGAAATAATGAACAATCAGACTACACGGCAGTATCTCTCCAAATAATGCCTGTAGCACATACAATGGAATTTGAAATTATATTTGAGAGGGAGAAGGGAACCACAAAACAAACAAGCTTTTGAAGTTAAGTAGGTCAAATTCTGAAAAGTTGGGAACTAAACTGATTCTAGTAAACAGGTTTGAACAGCTAAAAGATAAATATGTGGAGCAATGTTGGAAAGTACTATACGCCTCTAAAAGATATAGCTGTTACAATGTAGTTCATCCATGGAAGAAAACCATAGAGGCACACTGTCCTGGATCTCCAATGCACTTGTGCAGTAATGTTGAAAAAGGGAAATCTCTCTTTATTATTTAAGAATAAGGAGAAAAAGAAACCATATAACAATTGTTTTGTTATTTAACATTAATTGATGGGACTTCCATTTACATCTCCTGTTGAGTTATCTTTTGTTCCTTATCCCATTGCAGTGCACTTTTTGTCATTTAATCTCTGCTGCAATTTACCCTATTGCATTCCGTCCCCTTCATGCTCTCATCCCTTTCCAGCTTTCTCTTCAACTTAAAAGTTGTTCATCACATAACACATTCTAATTTTGATGATAGGACGTTGGCTGAAATATTAACTTTCTTTCTTAGTCTATGGAGCATTTTCAATACTTTTTTGTTTTAATGTCAGTTACAGGGAAGTTGCAAGAATCTGTCACACGGTTTAAGTGACCGAACACTTGTCTAATTATGACCAAATCAAGGAGAGCTGCAATGGATTTATGAAGGGTAGGTTTTATCTGATCCAACTGAATTAGTTGAGTTGGTCACCAGCACAGCAAATAGAGAAAAGTTTATAATTATGACAAAAAAACTTAAAGTAATTTAATAAGTATTCTTGGATGAGATTAACAAAGATCGGACATTCAGATTTTACTGTGCAACATAGAAATCACACAGCACAGAAGGAGAAATAGTCCCACTCCCCTATCCTTTCCCCATAACTTGCAATCTTTGAAAGTTACTATTGAATCTGCTTCCATTTCCTTTCTAATAGACCATTCCATATCATAACTGCATCCTCTACTCTCTGGCCTATCTACCCGTAGCAAGAATTACTCAGTCTTTGCTCTATCTGAACATCTTATTGTTTTTAACACCACTATTAAATGTTCCCTTGATCTTCTTGTCTGAGAACAAACCCATTTCACATAACTAAAGATTATAATCTTTTCATGTATGATTCAAGAAAATCTCCACTACATCTTTTTCAAGCCCTTGACATTCCTTCTAAAGTGTGATGCTTACTGATTATGAACATTTTATGTAACATCTTTGCTTTTGTACTCTTAAGTGTTATCAACTCGCATGCCATCCTCAAAAACAAGTGTACATAAATTCTCTCTTTCTCCAGCATCACCCCTTCTCCCCCATAAAACTATACCATTTACACAATACTTGCATTTTGTTTTCTTTCCTTTTCTTTCATTCGTCATTCGAAAGTGCATCACTACTAATCTCAGCATTAAGTTTCACCTGCTATTTGCCTGGCAATACTAGTCTATCTATGTCCTCCTGGTCTACAATGATCCCTGTTACTATTCGTTATATTTAGTAGTTTCGGTATATCTATATTTTTGAAACTCGGGCATATATAACTAATCCAAACAGTAATAAGGGTAGAGTATAGAGGGTGCTGTGCAGGTACTGAGAACATGGGTGTCTACTTCCATTCATGTGTACAAGGCAACTGTTTATTGCTACATTTGCTTTCTGTCCTTTACCAGTTTTATATCCACACTGCCACTGTCCCTTTGATCCCATGGGTTTGAACTTGGCCTACATAATGTGGTAGCTCTTCAAACAATTTTGATCTAATAGTGCAGTTGTGTTATCATTTAATTTCATTGAAAAATTCAATCAAGTTTGTCAGATATGATTTGCTTTTAACAAACACCTGCTGTCTGCCACTTTTTACTCCACATTTTTCAAAGATATTATTTATTCTGACTTGGAGTATTGATTCTAAGAGTTGCCCTCACTAGGCTGACTGACCTTCAATTATTAGGTTTCTCCCTCACTTATTTTAAACTGTGGTGAAATTTGCAGAGGATTACATATTTGGCATTGTGGTTGATACTGAGAAAGAAAGTTGTAGGCTGCCAGAAGGTATCAACTGGGTGAGCACAAAAGTGGCAAACAGAATTCAATCTGGATAAGTGCAAGTAATGCATCTGGGGAGAACAAACGAGGCTAGGAATACACAATGATTGGTAGAATAAAAGCTATGTGGGGGAATAAAGTGATCTTGGAGTCTATGACCACAGGCAGTGGAACAAGCAGATGAAAATAGAACATAGAAGAGGACAGCAAAAGAACAAGCCCTTTGGCCCACAATGTCTGCGTGACATGATGCCAATCTAACCAATCATCCTGCCTACACATAGTCCATATCCTTCTATTCCCTGCTTGTACATGTGTATGTCTAAATGCCTCGTTGAAATTGCTATCACATTTCTTTCTATACCACCTCCCCTGGCAGCATGTTCCAGGCACCTACCACTTGCTGTGTAAAAATTCATGCTTCATACATCTTCTTTAAACTTTCCCCCTCTCACCTTAAACCTATGCCCTTGATTATTTGATATTTCCACCCTGGGAAAAAAATTTTGAGTATCTACCCTACCTATGCCCCTCATAATGTGATATATTACTGTCAGATCACTCCTCAGCCTCTGACATTCCAGAGAAGACAATCCAAGTTTGTCCAACCTCTCCTGATAGCTAATACACTCCAGTCCGGGTAATATCCTAGTGAACATTGTCTGCACCCTCTCCAAAGCCCTCACATCCTTCCTATAGTGTGGCAACCAGAACTGCACACAATACTTTAAATGTGGCCCAACCAAGGTTTTATACAACTGCAACATGACTTGCAATCTTTCAAACTCAATGCCCCAACTGACGAAAACAAGCACGCTGTATGCCTTCTTTTCCACTCTATCCACTTGTGATTCCACTTTCAGGGAGCTATGGACTTGCATCCCAATATCCCTCTCTACATTGATGATTCTTGGGGTCCTGCCATTTACTGTACACTTTCCTCTTGCAACTGATGTCCCTTGCCTTATCCACGACCACTCAGCTCAGCTTACACTGAAGACCCTTAGATTGCCAGCAAAACATGAAAGACAAAATCTTGACTTCAACCAGAATTTGTTCAGTGTAAGTGATCAAAATGTTTTGGTTACATTTTAAAGAAATTGGATTTAAGCGAATTGTGTCCTTTCTTTGTAACAATCGCCTGCGAAATAAATAGTGATCCAATGACTTAGTAAAAACTTTTAATCACCAGACTTTGCTAGAATGACATTACACATGTGCTAAGCCCAAACGGTATCTCTCACAGAAAAGTAACTCTAGCCCTTTTAGTGCATCGCAGAATGAAGTCGGTTGCCTTACTCCAGAGTCAATTTTCGCTTTCAAGTTCAAGTTTTCTGAAATATTCATTGAACGCAAAAGTACGCCTTTATATCCGAGAGATTCTTCTGCCCTGGCGACCCAACGGGAACGTTAATAGATACGAACAGTGATCTGCCTTGATGGCTTAGTCTGGTCGTTTTTGTTAATATTCTATGTGAAATCGCTAAGGACATTTCAATCCGCTACCCCGAAAGAGAGTCTCACACAACGCTGAAGGGAGAGGGCAGAAACAGAATTCACTTCCATAAATGCACATAACCATACCTCCTCCATCTCACTTCTATGTCTCGCAACTTATCTTCATTGGCCTTGAGCAACAACGGGATTCAGAATAGTCGCTGATATTGCACCTTTGTTGTATTCAGACTATCGGAAGTAATCGGCGCTTTTCTTATGGAAAAAGTATCTCGGATATAGTATAATCAGAGATTTATTTGGCTTATTAATAATGATTGGAGGAGTATTTTTTTTCTTCCCAGGCATGATCGTCCAAAGACAAAGTGGCCACTGACAACCTCCAGCGCTAAACCAAACGTTGGAAACAGAGGGCCTAATCAGGCTCTTCTTGTCTGACTGGCCCTTGCTGCACTTTCAGTGTGGTGCATTTGGTCAGATTGCATATCTTTTCCTCCCCAAGTCCCACCCTTCAATCCTTCCGATGTTTTGTGGGACGGGAGAACTTCACAAAGTAAGACCACGCGAAATGTTAAGTTGCATAGCTATCCATACCAGGAATACCACTCTAATCCAAGACCGTCACCAAAGAAAGTAACCTCGTAAAATGCTTCCACTTCTCGCCATGCCTGTGGACAGAGAGATTAACGTCCTGACCATCTCCCTTAAAGCAAATCACATCGGAACATCTGGGCCAAAGGAGAATGAGGTGAATGGTATAATTTGATAATAAAGCTAAATGTGTGCTTAATCAATATGGAAAACAGAGGAGACCCGAAATGTTTATTGACATTCCTTGCGAGGATATCACCGAGTTAGTTGAGTTTAATTCACTCTGATCCTGATTTCTTTTTAACGAAATGAAAAAAAAATCTTGCTGCAGAAGTAGTTAACGGAGAAAAGATATATAATATCTTTTAAGTGTATAATAAAATGCTTTCCCGTCCATTCTTGAACAGCTAGGATTCTGGAACCAACTCCCAAAGGACCATGGCACCAGTGCGTTTAGCACGCTCTTAAATGTCAGCCTTTCCGATGAGATTCTATTGTCATCATATTTTAATTTCAGCCACTTTAGAAACCGTCACTATGTTTGAAAATTTGTTTCTGTCCATTCGTAATTTGTTTTATTAACTATTATTTGACTTGTCAGATAAGTGTCCTGCACAGTAAATGCTTAATATTATTCCATTTTCCTTTTGTTTTTTTTCTGTGTCATAACGCCCAGAATAAGTTTTTTGTTTCTCATACATTAACACAGCCTAAAATGCCTACGTCTCAGTGGGTATTGCCAGTGGCTACTGCAAGCTGGCAGCGCAGCAGGCTTCGAATGAGATGCGGCTCAGTGCCGAACTAGGGAAAAGAAGAACAGTTATATTGACTATTTCCTATACTGAGCTCCATACTTGCTATCAGTGATTTTTCTTGTTAATATTGAATGAAGTTTCAGTGTAAAAGTAGAGAAAATATCAGAAGGTCGTAAGTTTTGAATGTTAGCTGTATGTCTTTTCTGTATTTAGCGAAATAAAAATGTACATTATTAAGAGGAAAACAAAATCTTCACAATGCGCTTCCCGTGTGCTTTAATTGCCCCGTACATGGAAAGGAGAAATCGTCGATGAAAGACCACTCTTCAAATTGAGAAATGCAGAGAATTGAATCGTTGCTGGTTTAGTAAAAGTAAATGCTTCGCCCACGTTATTCTTATTAAAGATGTATTTTGAAATAGGAAATAGATTTCCATGGCATCCATATGATGTATATTGCTAACCCGTACTTCGCTGTGAATATCCCACCAAAAAAGAATTAAGTTAATGCTTGCAGTTTCCAGTCAATGAGGCCTGGTAGTGGTGTCCCCAGGTGTGTTATTGCAGTTTTCCTCCCAATAAGGGAGATCACTGAATGTAATGACAAAGTTCATCGACTTAATGTTAGTTCCAGTCGGGTATAGGCCTTAATTTTTCTTCTGAAAATACTACACCAAAAGAGATATCGATTAACATTCTTTTAGAACTGGAGTACTGAATTATTTTCATTATTTTGCAGGGGTTACAAAGTTAAATGTAAATGCAACTGCTAGGGGAGCCGTTATCTACAAATTGGAACTCTCTGAAATGATTGAAAGACTGGAATGTTGTGATAACACGAATAAGCACACAATTAAACAAAATCACACATCTCAATAATCGTATTTTTGGCTCCAGCTTTTCTTCAGTAAGTGGCGAGAAGATGGAGATATCTGTGTGCACATGACGCAAGGCCAAGAAGGACTGGGCAGTAAGAGAGCCTGGGCCTGTGAGAAATAATATTTAGTGATCCACCACTCCAATCTGTCGGCGACGCAATTTTACTACGGCAGTGTGAACCGTGGAACGCTATCAGGGGAAACAACCCTCTAATTAAGTTAATCTGCAATATCGACATTCAGCATTGGCATTTCTGGCCTGTATTGGTACTATTGATAGTATCGGGCCCTGTCATTTGAAATTTGGAATACTATTAATTGGTCGACCATTGCGCAAGAGGCAAGACTTACGGTGTAAAAATTCATCAAGACAGTTGCACGGCTAACCGCCGCGCAAGGATAGTGATTACAATAAAAACACCACGGCTGTGGCAAGACATATGGTTGCTAACATACAGACACGCTGCCATGTGGTAACATGCGGTCATGTTGGAATCTGGTGCACACCGTAACTTGGAAATTGCCAGTGCATTGAGACCGCTGTTACTTTAAGGTGCATAATTCCAAGTAATATACAAATCCCAAACCATCTCTGTTTGCAACTGATATGGGCATTCTTAATACAACCATAACATTTATCAATCAGCAATAAACAGCTCTACCTTTACCAGAACCAACGTACAAAGTTCCCAGCAAATGTTACAACGTGTATTATTTTTGTAGCCTTTTCTTAAAAAAAAGGATTTTTCTTCCATCATTTCTAAATAGTGTACCATGCTTAGCTGTATCGGATTGGTGCTGACATGTGGAAAGAGGTTTAATAAGGTGTGCGATGGGATGCGCGTCATGCTTTTCCTTTTATTTTAAACGACTAGCTGATCCTCCTAGCCTCCTTGCTGTCAGCTCGGCTGCCCCATGGAGATGATGATAATATTTGATGTCTATGGGCTGCTGCCCCAGCTCCTGTCTCCCTCGGGGCGCAAGATGCCAGCGTCTGCACCTGCCAATCAGCGGCGGCTGCCCGCTGACGTCAGCGGCAGATGGCATGGTACCAGCGCTGGCAGTTGGCATCACTGTCACTTCTCAGAGCGATCACACACCGATCCTGCGGAGAGACCCTACCACTGCCGTCAGCCTACGGAGGAACAGCCAGCAAGAGCTGAAAATGAGCATTCTTTCTCAGCACTGATTTCAGGTAAGAATTCAAAAATAAAATCACGGAAATAACCAAATCATTAGCACACTAAAAACAGATGCAGACTCGTTCTAATTGCCGTCCCCTAGTATGCAACCCTCTTGTTATTGCCTATTTAAATGCTAATATATTGACTTTGCATACAATTCGAAAATTACCTGTCTCTCTTGTAACTGATGACTTCCTTATTTTTGATTGTTATTTCATTCATAGATTTGACAGGACTTTCGTTTAACTTGCCTATATTTGCGTACGATTTTGATTCACAAGGCGCTCGGTTGTCTACAGAATAATGATGATATTTTAAAACAATTCTAATCTTGATTGCGTTCCGAATGCTAGGTTTTAAAATTAGTTCTCGAAGTAAAAAAATAACGCCTCTGAAAATGAGGGAGGATGTTCTGTTATGGAGAAACTTCGAAGTGTAGCAGATTAACTTCGAGGTGAATGTAGAAAATGCAAGTGCAAATTGCAATATTTCATAGTGGGAAGCAAACCCATGACCCTCCATCTGTCAAATGATTTATTGCACTGCATAACTAGAGCCGGGGTTGGTGCTATATAACACGTGAAACACTTAAAAATGAATTTTCTCAATTTCCATTACAGCGTTTGATATTTCATTAAAAGAATCATTTCCGAATCCTTTCTCGGTCGATCGTTTAACTTTCCGGCTCAGTGCCAACCCCTGACTATTGTTAATGCTTGTGAAACGAAACAGGCGAACCGGCGACATTCCGTGCAATGTGGGCTTCCTTTGCAGTTCTGATACCAGAAAATAACGTCTAATTTATTCCTCCTGAAAAAAAATAATTACGCCGCTCATGGATGTCAGCATTAAGCTGGCCGCCGGTATCTACTCCCCGGTATCGTGGAGGCTAACGACAATATTACTGCGGACCCGATGTGCTGCTCCAAGCGAACCCACAATTTTAATTACGATTCATGGGAAATTTGAGGCCCATGGGAATCAAACCAAAACGATGGAGCTGTCACAATCCTATCAATCCAGTTTTCACAATCCTATCAATTAAACAATCACTTTAATATTGACTAAAGTTCTCCAATATTTTCAAGTAGAATACCATGACAGACCATCCTTTAATCAGTTTAAGGCAAACCCAACCGAAAGACGATCCTGCCCAACACCGCTGAATGCCATGAATTATTATTTTTCATTTATGAATATGAGTTTATATTTTAAAAGACTTGTGCAAATTATTTAATCTTCGCACCGAAAATGATGAAATGTAGCCAATTAATTCTAATGTATTACTTATCAAATAAACTGTATCGATAACTACATTGTTTCTCTTCCCTAACCCCCCCTCCCCCCGCCCCCAAACCTACGCCCCCGACTCCCAAAGCTGGCAACATGTTGACATTACCAATTGATGAAGCTGTCATGATGCCGGGAACAAACTTTGACGATGTTAGTGAAACCGAGGATAAAGAATCTGAAATCTGTGCAGAGCATGAGCAGTGCTCGATTGACCTCAACAACATTGCCCCTTCTGCAGAGTCAGAGAAGGATGACAATGAAAAGGTGGGCGAAGAGGACGAGGAATTACCCAAAAAGAGAGGGCCTAGGAAGAAGGCGATGACCAAAGCAAGGGTTGAGCGAGTCAAAGTGAGGAGAACAGAGGCGAATATGAGAGAAAGAAACCGGATGCACGGTCTGAACAACGCCCTGGACAACCTGCGCAAAGTTGTCCCATGTTATTCCAAAACACAGAAACTATCCAAGATAGAAACTCTGCGCTTAGCTAAAAACTACATTTGGGCCCTATCTGAGATCCTACGCATTGGCAAGAGACCCGATCTGCTTACCTTCGTACAAAGTTTGTGCAAGGACTTATCCCAACCAACTACCAATCTGGTAGCTGGTTGTCTGCAACTCAATACCAGAAACTTACTGTTGGATCAAAGCGGAGATGGAGCTCACATTGCTAGATCCCAATTTTCCTCCACCCTCTACACATATCAAAACCCAGATCTGGGTAGCCCCTCGGGACCAAGTTCGATGGATAGTTCCTCCAAATCCATGAAACCTTACAGCTACTGCGGTGCTTACGAGTCTTTCTACCAAAACGCTTCTCCAGAGTGTGCGAGCCCACAATTCGAAGGTCCCCTAAGCCCTCCAATTAACTTTAATGGGATTTTCTCCCTGAAGCAAGAAGATCCATCTGACTACGTGAAGAATTATCACTATGGCATGCATTATTCCGCCGTGCCAGCCAGCCGTCCCCTCGGACAGAGCTACATGTTCAGCCCAGCCATGCGATGTGTGATGCCCACAGACAGTACATTTCCTTACGATTTCCATCTGCGCGACGAGACACTTTCGATGCAGGACGAATTAAATGCGGTTTTTCATAATTAATGTGCAAAATGGTGGTTACATAGATCACAAGTGATTAAGATAAAATAGTGGGTGGTACATTAAATAATTGATAGAAGATTGTTTCTAACAGGACGACTGCGATCATACTCGAATGTTACATGATGGCAGAGAAGCAATAATCTAAAAACTATGCAAGTGAGTGAATTACATATTAAGCAACTACCCCTTCAAAGGAAAATATACACCATTTGCCCTTCGTTACCTCTCGCGTACACTTTTCATTTAACAGTGTCATCTGTAAATAATTTTGCTTAGTTTCCCGGACAGGACATTTTAGATCAGACACCGCAGCACAATAGTATTTTGGTCAATTTTCCGGTAATGGATCTGAAATGGAGAGATGGGATATGGCATCATTTTAAGTGGCACCTGAGACTGAAGGATACAAGCTCAGTATTGTATATAGCAGGCCACATTCAGACTCTAGAAACAGAAAATAAATAACTGGTTTAACAATTTACTTTTTGCCTTTAGTCCTGATTCAGCATTGTTAACTATCAGTTAGGGAAAGCTCGTCTTTCACAATGATTGTTTCCAGAGGTCAGTCTTTTCGATAATCTCAGAATTGTTATTTGTATTAAAACAGCATTTTAGGAAATAATTATTTCAAAACACATTGATTGTTTTCATTAAATTCATTTGATCCTGTCGAATATTTATTCCTGTAATCGGAATGATTTGATGTTTGTTCACATCTTTCTTTTGTAATCAGCAATCACAAGGATTTGGGAGTGATGTCCATGAACGAAGTTTAGAAACAAAAAGCTCACTGGCTGAGTATGTGAAAACTTGTCGAAGTGTCCTACAAAATGCACTGACATACTTCTTCGCCTTAAGGATAAGGAAGTACGGTCTGTATGAATTGACAGACAGAATGAAAAATAAGATCAATTGACATTAATTTCGTTTGTTCTTCCGCCATTCTAAACGGTGAAGTGAGCTTCCTTTCCCCCATCCCACAATAAACTCGTTTGGTTTTGAATGATCTGTGGATTTCTTAAGGGGTTTTTCCACTGTTTTAAATTTAAGGGTTTTGATGAAACAGTGGAAAAGAAAACCCGTTTTTCAACAGCAAACATTCTCACTAACGAATCTACACTGGGGTTACGGGAAATATTTTATGAACTAAAAATAAAGAAAACTGACAGCGGTCTGCAAACATTTCATATTAGTCTAATACTTACGATCTAGTGAACACGATAAATCAAATTTTGAAAATTTTGCATGAAGATAGCGTCGATCCTTAGAGCAGTTTGTTAACCACGTCAATAAATCAATACGCAGAGTACCAGTCGGCAAAATGTCCCATTTTTAGCAAGTCATCTTTAACAGGCACAACTGATCAACAATAGATTTGTTTTCTGAATCTCATGTGTTGAGTGAGAGGAATGGTGGGCTGCATGTGTTGTCATCCATGGGCAAGACATGTGTAACTGGGCCATTGAAATTACTTTTTATAGTGACGAACCTCCAATCTTGAAGCGAGCAAACAGAACCGTAATTAACAGAAAGTAATTACAAGATGGTCTGCGTGGTTTATCTGTCCCTCTCAACGCATGGGAATTTCACTTTTAGAATTTCACTTTCTGTCGTTTGCTTTTTTTTCCCGTGGCATACAAGATTAATGTATGCATTTATCTCACTGCCGGAATATGTTTTACCGTGGGAAAAACGCTGAATATTTCATGACCAAACAGGTTATGTACCATTTAGTAAAATGTGTATAAGTAAGAACTCGGTCAGGATGACTCCAAACAGGCTAGGGACCAGAAAAATATTTAAGTATAAGTATTAATGTGGAAATATTCCTTTCTGTCCAGTATTCAAATTCCTTTTGGAACCCGAGGATAGTTAATACTGGTATCAGTCAGATTAATATTACCCATATCCACTCCGAAGTTGTTCATAATCTTTATTGTAAATATCGACTTTAATTTTTAAACCTGCAAATATTCATATCTACAAATATTATTTTCCTGGCAAATATATTCACATTGTAGAAATTAAATTGCCGGCAGATCAAAGGTGCCCTGCCCAGGTAGATTACGGAGACGGTGCCACGGGCGGTTCGAAGGCGCAAGAAAACCTGCGGGAAGTGTCATAGGTGCTGCATATTGTGTCTTCAACAACTGGTGACTTCCAAACCTCACAGACATGCACACATTCGAAAGTACCATTTTGGGACTATTAATCTTAATGCAACATTTGACAACCCGCGCACACGTTGATTTACACAATAACAATATTTTCAGGAATATAAAAAATATACTTAAGTAAAGCGTTAAAGTTTCATAAACTCCTCCGGTCGCTAGTTGAAGTTTATGCCTGAACCCGGTTCTCCGTAAGGGGCATACTGAAGAATCCTTCTAAATACGTCGATATTCAATTCATTGTTTGAAAAAAAAGAGGATTGTTAGAATTTTGCACTGAATGGAGAAACGGCTAAAAGCAAAATAACATTTGAAATGGAAAGGAAACAAGTCATTTCAAAGTTCGCTTATATGGTCTCACGATCAAGGAAAGGGCGTTTAATTGTATATTTAAAATACTTCAATTAAAACATACGTTATGTGTATTTTTTAGAAAAAATCGTTGGTTGAATTTTGATTAAAGAAACTATTTGATATAACAAACATTGCTTTAATTTAAATCGGGTCGTATTTTAATATGTTAGTACTATTTTGGATTTTCAAAGTTAAAATTATATTTTTTCTTATTTTAAAACACTTTTGTCAAATCTCCTTCAAACTCCACTCTTCATTCTCCTGGTCTTTCTTTACTCATCTTATAACCGAGACCTCCCCGCATTAGTTAAATGTCACATGAAAACAAGCTATATGTATTAATTGAATATATCAGCCTAATTAATCGGTGTAGACGAAAGCATTTTGAGAAGAAAAGATTTTGCACTCAATGTCATTATAATAATAACTTTTAATTCATGCTATCGGATTCGCAGGGCCGTGCCAGTCAGCAGCTCCTTTCACCGAAGTGACCAGAATGTCGTGCAGGATTCTGGAACCGATTGGGGAACCATGCCAGAATACTAACGATTTTACCGCCGCACATGTCCCAAGCCACCTCTGCCTTCCACCCGGATTTCACAGGGTAGCAATATTTCTTTGGCAATTAGATTCTCAACAATGCATCTGTTCTCACCAAATTGTGCATATGTCCCTCAGTTGTTAAGTATGCAGAATGCGTGAGATAGCCACATCGCAGCAGCGTTTTGCTTAAAACAAGCAGAATACATTTGATTGTGCAATCCCACCGTCAACTACACATACTGAGAGAAGTGCAAATAAATTCAATTTCAACTAGTAAATTGAAACAAAAACAGCAAAAATCCCTACAGGATACTCACAGCAAGGGTGTCACTATCTGCCACTAGTTCCCAATTCAATTCGTGTGTGTGTTGAACTAACGTCTGGATTGAACATTTTTTTCATGGTTTAAAAATGCCAACGCAGCCGGGTGTGCTTCGCGTCTCTAACATGGTCAATGAGCCTGAATATCAAATTATTAGGCGCTGAGTAAACTTTTGTTGTTTTATTTTGTTTACTTTCAACAAATGAGCTAACAATCCAATATTTTCCTCTTTTTAATGGTTTGAGAAGTGATGTTATTTTTATCAATGTCCATAATCTGCGAGGCTGATTAGATGAGCTCTAAAAGACAGAGCACCGATCTCGAACAGACCCGTGTATGAACTGAAGACTGTCCACAATGACTTTGAACGGTGACAACGGACAATAACCGACATTTAAACGCCTGTTGAGCAGGTGATCTTGGGATCTTGTTAGAGGTTAAAAGTATTTTCAAGGCGCTTCCACCTCGCTGATATGTACGTTTAATCCAAATGGGCCAAACAGAGACGGACTGCCAATTTGGACATGTTAATAAATCATTAGGGACGATTTAAATGGGACCTTCGAACTCAACTCCCGTAGGTAGGGATTTAACAAGTTTCGTGAAAACAAGATAGCAAGGGGGTTTGATGATTTGACAGGCATTGTGTCATTAAATGCAGCTACTTCATAGCTGCTTTAAAAAAGTTGTTTAGGGAGGTTATCTGAACGCTTTGGAATAAACTCTATTGCATTTGGAGTTAAGTTTACAAACTTGCTGTTCAATTGGAAAAACCTTCGGATGTTGTGAGGGTCACTCGGCAGGTGTCAACAGTCATATCAATTTGAGCTGTGGCAGTATGAGACTTGAGGGGGAGCAAAATGTACCTGCAAGTACCCCAGGCGCAGCAGTGGCCCGCTTCTTGCATGTTTTCAGCTCATGGGAAGGAGACAAATCAGCTAATACCTGCCGCACGACGTGTACAGAAAGAGGAAACGCTTCCTCAATATGCTCGAACGTCGGTTCAGAGGCTGTGGTGTCACATCAGCTATTTACAGTTTACTGACACATTAGCTGCTGGATCTGGTGGGGTTACTTTAGCAAGGACTGTCAGAAGCACCCTAAACGCCTTTGCCTGTGATCACACCAGAGCTCTGCTTTGCAGCGTCTTACAATTGTTGCTTCACAAATGTAGAAGGCATATGACCATCAATTCCATTTCGGATGAAGTCAGTCAGATTGAGCTGGGGTTTGAGTTTTGGATTCTGGCTAGATTTCCAGAGGTGCAGGGTGTCATTCACTGTACATATGTGATAATCCAAGACTGTGGGAGGATCTTTACCAGGAGAAGCTCTGCAGTGGTTCAAAAGGTTGGCTTGCCACTATCTTTTCTGGAGCAATAAGGGAAGTAATAAATGTAGCTTTAACCAACAATGCGAATAAGTGAAATGAAATACCAAATAAACCAGGCATGTTCATTAGCCACAGGTATTCCCACTTCATCAACACAAAGATAGCCTGCAATCAGAAAAGCATCTTGAGTGGTCAACTCATGCTCCTAATTTGTGCGTTCATTCAGATGTGCACAAGATTCCTATGGTACTACCAGCTAGAATATGATATCTTTATTAGTCACATGTACATTGAAACACACAGTTGAAATACATCTTTTGTGTAGAGTGTCCTGCGGGGCAGCCCGCAAGTGTTGCCACGCTTCCAGCGCCAACATAGCATTTCCACAACTTCCTAACCCGTACGTCTTTGGAATGTGGGAGGACACTGGAGCACCCAGAGGAAACCCACATAGACACGGGGAGAAAATACAAACTCCTTACAGACAGCGGCTGGCATTGAACCCGGGTCACTGGCGCTGTAATAGCGTTACACTAACTGCTACACTACCATGCCTGCCATAATGTTTTGTGTGAGTACTTCCTTCTCAGATTAACTGCTGGCTGCTCAGAACATCCATTTAAAACTCAATGATACTCATTATGAGCAAGATCAAAAAAAGGATAGTGAAGGCATTGGTCAGTGCAAGAGGAGTGCTGCACATTATTGAAAATCAAAAAACAAACACAGATGCGGGAAATCTAAAATACAAAACAGAAAATGCTGGACCAAATTTGTGCGTGGGAGATCATGTCTCACAAATTTGATTGAGTGTTTTGAAGAAGTAGCCAAGAAGATTGATGAGGGCAGGGTAATAAACGTAGTCTATATGGACTTCAGTTAGGTTCTGTATGGTAGGCTGCTATGGAAAGTTAGATTGCACAGGATCCAGGGAGAGCTGGCTAATTGGATACATGATTGGCATGATAGTAGGAAACAGAGGATGATGGTGGAAGGTTGTTTTTCGGACTGGAGGTCTGTGATTAGTGGTATTCCCCAGGGGTTGGCAATAGGCCCATTACTATTTGTCAACTATATAAGTAACTTGGATGAGAATGTACAAGGCATAGTTAGTATGTCTGCAGATGACACCGAAATAGGTGGTGCTGTTGACAGTGAAGATGGTCATCAGGATTTACAGAGGGACATGCACTCTTGTCTTGGGCCATAACCTTTTACATGGCATCTTATCAAATGGCTTCTGGAAATCCAAATCTATACATCTTCTGGTGCTCCTTTCATAGGACCATAGAATGTTTACGGCACAGAAGGAGACCATTCACTCCATCATGTCTATCCTGGCTCTCTACCAGAACAATTCTCTAGTTCCATTCACTGACTCTTTCTCCATAGTCTTGCAAAATTTTCTGTCCAGACCTCCATCATTTTATATGTTATCAAATCTCCACTCAACCTTCCCTTCTGCAAAGAAAACAATCCCAGTCTCTCCAATTTAGCATTGTAATGGTTATCCCTCATCACACAAACCATCTTAATAAATCTTTTCTGAACCCACTCTAATGCCTTCATATCATTCCAATAATTGGGGATCAGAAATGAACACATTACTCCATTTGAGGCTGAAGCAGTGGTCAATAAAGGTTCAACACAGGTGGACAAGGTGATGAAGAAGGTATATGGCATGCTTGCCTTCATCAGTCATGGCACTGAGTACAAGAGTTAGGACGTCATGTTACAGCTGTACAAGACGTTGGTGAGACCACATCTAGAATATTCCGGGCAGATCTGGTCGCCATACAATGGAAGAATGTGATTAAACTGGAGAGGGTGCAGAAAAGATTCACAAGAATGATGCCAGGACTGGAGGGCTTGAGTTATAAGGAGAGACTGGATAGGTTGGGATGGTTTTCCCTGGAGCATAGGATGCTGAGGGATGACCTTATAGAGGTTAACAAAATTATAAGGGGCATAGATAAAGTGGATTGTCATAGTCTTTTTCATAGAGTAGGGGAGCCTAAAAGTAGGGGAGTAGGGCATAGGCTTAAGGTTAGAGGGGAAAGATTTAAAGGGGAGCTGAGGGGCATGTTTTTCACTCAGATGGTGGGGGGGGGGGGGGGGAGGTACATGGAATGAGCTGCCAAAGGAAGTGGTAAAGGCAGATACAACTACAGCATTTATTAAACATTTGAACAGATGCATGGACAGGAAAGGTTTGTAGGGATATGGGCCAAATGCAGGCAAATGGGACTAGCTCAGGAAAGCACCTTGATCGGTGTGGACGAGTTGTGCTGAAGTGCCTGCTTCCATGCTGTACAACTCTCTGCTTCTATAAATTCACTACTTTTTACACTGTGCCTCTACTGATAAAGCCCAGAATTCTATGGTCCTTATTAACCAGTTATTCAATCTGCTCTACCATTTTCAATAACCTGTGTGCCAATACTCCCAAGTCTCTCTGCTCCTGCATCCCTTTTAGAACATTATCCTTTATTCTATATTGCCTCTCTTCATTCTTCTTATCAACATGTATCACCTCACATTTCACTTACCATGTGTCTATCTATTCCATGAGCCTGTTCATACCCTGCTGCAATTTATCACTAGCCTTTGCAGCTCACAATATTGCCAAGTTTTTATGCCACCCACATGTGCAGTATATTAATATAAATCAAAAAAGAGTCACTGATCGAAACTGACACCAATCCCCATCATTCGCCTTCCTCCAGTCTGGAAAACAACCTTTCATGTCAACCCTTTATTGCTTGTTACATACTGTAGCTAATTCATATCCATTCTATCAGTATCCCTTTAATGGTTCTTCAACTTTGCTGATAAGCTTGCTATGTGGCATCTTATCAAAAGCACATGTGCACTATATGGACTTCATTATCAACTTATCAACTCTTACCTGTTACCTCATGAAAAAAGTCCATCAAGCTAGTTAAACACGACGTGCTTTTATCAAATCCATGCTGGCTTGCCCTAATAAATCCACTTTTCTTCAAGTGGTTATTAATCTTGCCATGGTTCAATCTTTCTTAGAGTTTTCCCACTGAGGTTAAACTGACTGACCTATACTTGCTGAGGATGTCCTTACACCCTTTTTAGAATGAAAACAAAGGTGATATTTTCCACTCCTCTGGCACCATCCCCACATCCAAAGTGCACTAGAAGATCATGGTCAATGTCCTCATGATTTACTTCTGTACTTCCTTCAAAATCTTAGGATGCATTCCATCCAGTCTTCATGAATTACCTACTTTAAGTACATCCAATTTTTCTAAGACCTCCATATTATCAATTTTCAATGCACCCAGTGTCTCAACTATTTTCCCTCCGGCATTGCTTTGGAAGCATCCTCTACCCTAATAATAATAGGTGCAAAGTTTTCATTTGGTACCTTAACAGGGCCCTCAGCATAGACTTGCATTCCCATTTTTATCCTAAATGAACCCCGCTCTTCCATGCATTACACTTTTAATACTTATATGCCTTGAGCACACTTTTGGATTCCCATTTATGTTGTCAGCTAATCATTTCTTATATGCCCTCTTTGCTTCTCTTATTTTCCCCTCTGATTCTTTTGTGATCAGCCTGATTTTCTCTGGTACTTACAACCCAACATTTGTCATGTGCATCATTTCTTTTACCTTGCTTTATTGTGCTTTATTTTTCATCAAGGGTGCTCTAAATTTTTTGTATTTTCGTTTGTTCTTCATGGGAATGTGCTTTGACTGTTCCCAGACCACCTTCTCCTTAAAGGCAACCTATTGTTTGTTACTGTCTTGCCTGACAACATTTAGTTAAATATAACTGGGCTACATCCACTCCCATTCCAGTTGAGATGACCTTCTTCCAATTAATTACTTTTACTTTGAATTGTTTTTTCTCCTTTACCAAGCTAACCTAAATCTTATGATGTACTGATCACTATCTCCTAAATGAAACTGATACAGTTGACCTACCTCATTCCCAGAACCAAAGTCAAAGTCAAGCTTATAGCCATGTGCACAAGTACACGTATGCACAGGTGCAATAAAAAACTTACTTGCAGCAGCATCACAGGCCCATAGCATCAGAATCAGATCCAGCAATACTTCCTTCCTTATCAGACCGGAAACATCCTACTCGAGAAAATTATCCTGGGCATATTTTAAAAACTCTTCACTCTTTGTATTATGCTGTGGAAGATGGCAAGAACTTGGCAATCAGTTTAGACTAGTCATAATTATACATTCTACTTGGTTTATCAAAAGTTTGTGACATGTGCAGCTAACATTATTGAAAACGCACTGGTGTGGTAATGGTTAATGTGTCAAAAATGTGGTAAACAGTTTGAGTGAAGCTGGTTGCTATCAAGTTCCCATCAAGTGACGGGAAGAACATGTCATGTGACAGGAAGTTGTCTGATTTTGCCTAACTTTGGATTATATTTTTGGGCAATTAATATCAGATATTTAATTTTTTGGATACAAGATTCAGATGTAATTCAATGCCCCAAATGGGTACGCCTTGAGCACCAATCAGTACTTGAATTTTCATTAGTTTCTATTTTAGGAGCTTCATTCCCTTTTGCGCTTACCAAATTAAGTAAACATATGACTAACCCAATTGTCAAACATACAATACGAATATGGTTTCAATTTCGTAAATTTTTTGGATTGAATAAATTTAACTTGTCAAGTCCCATTCAATCCAATTTTTTTTCATCCATCCAGAGTTGACTCAGCTTTTTCCATATGGAAAAGGAAGGGAATAGTATGTTTTCGTGATCTATTCATTGATAACTACTTTTCATCTTTTGAACAATTGTCTAACAAATACAATTTGCCTAGATCACACTTTTTTCGATATTTGCAGATTAGAAATTTTTTAAAAGCCACTGTACCTTCTTTTCCGACACCTCACAAAACTGAAACTACGGAAAAAATTTTAGGTCTTAATCCTTATCAGAAGGGCTTGATAGCAATAATCTATGATTTAATTATGAAAATACATCCAGAATCATTGGACAAAATTAAGAATGAATGGGAAAGTGAACTCCAGACATCTATACCTACAGAGACTTGGAAGAAAATTCTTCATTTAGTTAATACATCTTCAATGTGTTCCGGACACTCATTGATACAGTTTAAGGTAGTTCACAGGACCCATACGTCCAAAGATAAGCTAGCTCGTTTTTATAACCATATAAATCCTATATGTGATAGATGTAAATCGAATGTGGCTTCTTTGACACATATGTTTTGGTCCTGTCCTCATTTGGAAAAATATTGGAAAGACATTTTTAGCATTATTTCAAATGTATTGAAGATTGATTTACAACCTCACCCTATCACTGCAATTTTTGGATTACCAAGGATAGAGTCTGGCCATTTATCTGCTTCCACTAACTGTATGATTGCTTTTGTTACATTAATGGCCAAACGATCCATTTTGCTTAAATGGAAGGATCCAATACCCCCTACTACTTTTCAATGGTTTTCTCAAACTATATCATGTTTAAACTTGAAAAAAATTAGGAGTGGTACTGTTGATCTGTCGCTTAAATTTGAAGATATTTGGAGTCCATTTATTCAATATTTTCACATGATGTAGATCCCCTTTCAATAACTTTCCAACTTAGAGGAACAGAGTTGATGACATAATATTGCTCTGTTTCTACTGAGAAATTTTAGTCCAGTCTTTTTTTTTCTTTTTTTTTGTTTGTTTTTTTTTTAGAAATTTTTCTGTTTAGTCTAGTTTATATTGTTTATCATTTTTCTTATTGATTTAGGGTTTTTTTCTTTCTTTTTTTAATTTATATAATAAATCTTTTTCTTTCTTTTCTTTTATATTATACTCATTTACTAAGAGATCGTTGGATCTACAAACTTTTTTATATTTTATTGTTCTTTATGATTATCCATGCCGTGATTGTTATCCTGATCTCTTTGTATTACATGTACAAACATTGATGTTATATATCAATCTGTATTAATTTGAAAACTAATAAAAAGATTGAAAAAGAAAAAGAAGTTGTCTGATCAAGTGTATAAAAGAAGGTGAATTTTGCCATTGACAGAGAGAACATCTTTGGACTGGAGTTGTGAGTGGTGCTGAGGTCCACAACAAAGAAGATAAGTTTACATTTGCTCTCGCCAGCCCTTTAAAAGAGCACTGTTTACTCAATAGAACTGCTATTTCCTGGATTGATAGAGCAAACGTTGCCTTCATATTGTAGATGTGGCCACGTGGTGTCAAGGGCTATTGACGGCTCTTACATTTGCTGTTGTCAGAAACAGAAAAAGGGATGTGAGAACTGCATTTACTTGAATGATGTAAGCTATTACTAAAACAATTTTCTTGAATGTATTGATTGGATCAGAACCACATCATAGTAAACCAGCATTTTGCAACACTCTGTCTGCTATTAATACTACTGCTATGCCAGTTTATATTGGGATAATCAAAATCCCCCATTACAACTACACTATAGGTTTTGCACTTCACTAATCTCTTTGCTTATTTGTTTTTCTATATTTTTTCCTCTCACTAGTGATCTTTAGTAGTGTAAAGTCCCTTCTAATGTGCTTTAGCCCTAACCAAACAGATTCTGTCTCTGACCCAGCTGTGCCATCCTCTCTCTTCAGCACAGTAACATTCTCCTTAATCAGTACTATTAGTCCTTTTCTTTATTCGTCTGGGACACTTTGTATCCAAGAATATTTAATGCCCAGTTCTGCTCCTTTTTGAGCCAAGTTTATGATACTGGCATCATATCATGTTCTCACTGATCAATCTGTACCTGTAGTTCACCAGCCTTATTTACCACAATCTTCATATTCACATATGCTCACAGTAAACCAAAGTTAGTTCAAATTTAGTTAGTTTCTGTTTTCAATGACCCCAGGAATATCTTTATACTAACCTAATCTTATGTGAACTATATTCCCTATTTCTTTTTGCTTGTCTTTAATTTTAATTATTCATTTTTCCTGACTCTATTTATTGGTGAACTCATATGCTTGTACACTCTGCCCCTCTGCAGAGCACTCTTGTCATTGCCCTGTACTATTGCTTTTCACCTTTCCTTTGCCTTTATCCCCCATTTCTGTGACATCCTCAAACATGATTTCATTTTTATAAAAGCATGTTTACTCCACCTGGTCGTCTCACAATTTTATTAAATGTCTTGCTTTTTAAGTCTTGTATCACTTCATTACAAAGTCTTTTTGATATGATTGTTTGCTTAATGGATAATGCTTGAAGATTTCTGAATGTCGGGGCATTGGCTGTTGCATCAATAGATGTTGGTCTCTTTCTTCAATCTTGATGTTGTCAGTTTTGGATTCACAAATAGTGGATGGTGCTTTGAGTAAATGAAGAATGGCACATTTCATGAAGTGCTTTGCAAAATCATGTGATGCTATGATCACAGGTCCTTTTGTGCTAGTCATTTCGAATGGCTTGATGTTATATGGAGTTGTTTTCTTGGCTATCAAGTTTCATAAGAACATTGTCCCCAGACTGTAATGATGTAGGGTTATATTTCTCTGCATTTACTTTTATACTTTCCGCTTGACTTTATTACACTTCTACAGATTTTGCTTAGCTAGCTTGCAGGATATCTCTGAAAAATGAGTGCAGCTAATGGCATTCATATTGGTTTATTGGTATTGGTTTATTATTGTCACTTGTACCGAGGTACAGTGAAAAACTTGTCTTACAAACCGATTGTACAGGTCAATTCATTACACAGTGCAGTTGCATTGAGTTAGTACAAAGTGCATTGATGTAGTACAGGTAAAAACAGTAACTGTACAGAGTAAAGTGTCACAGCTAGAGAAAGTGCAGTGCAATAAGTTGCAAGGTCACAACAAGGTAGATCATGAGGTCAGAGTCCATCTCATTGTATAAGGGAACCGTTCCATAGTCTTATTACAGTGGGGTAGAAGCTGTCCTTAAGTCTGGTGGTACGTGCTCTCAGGCTCCTGTATCTTCTACCCAATGGAAGAGGAGAGAAGAGAGAATGTCCCAGTGGGTGGGGTCTTTGATTATGCTGGCTGCTACACCAAGACAATGAGAGGTAAAGACAGAGTCCAAGGAGGGGAGGCTGGTGTCCGTGATGCGCTGGGCTGTGTCCACAACTCTCTGCAGCTTCTTGCGGTCCTGGGCAGAGCAGCTGCCATACCAAGCCGTGATACATCCAGACAGGATGCTTTCTATGGTGCATCAGTAAAAGTTGGTGAGAGTCAAAGGGGACAAACCAAATTTCTTTAGCCTTCTGAGGAGGTAGAGGTGCTGGCGAGTTTTCTTGGCTGTGGCATCTACCTGATTTGACCAGGACAGGCTGTTGGTGATGTTCACTCCCAGGAACTTGAAGCTTTCAACCCTCTCGACCTCAGCACCATTGATGTAGACAGGTGCATGTACACTGCCCCCTTTCCTGAAGTCAATAACCAGCTCTTTTGTTTTGTTGACATTGAGGGAAAGGTTGTTGTCATGACACCATTCCACTAAGCTCTCTATCTCCTTCCTGTACTCCGATTCATCGCTGTTTGAGATACGGCCTACAACGGTGGTATCATCTCCAAACTTGTAGATGGAGTTAAAGCAGAATCTAGCCACACAGTTGTGAGTGTATAGGGAGTAGAGTAGAGGGCTGAGGACCCAGCCTTGTGGGGCACCAGTGTTGAGAATAATCATTCCAGAGGTATTGCTGCCTATCCTCACTGATTGCAGTCTGTTTGTTAGAAAGTCAAGGATCCAGTTATGGAGGAAGGTGTTGAGTCCCAGGTCTCAGAGTTTGGTGACAAGCATGCTTGGAATTATTGTATTGAAGGCAGAGCTGTAGTCAATAAACAATAGTCAATGCAATGGCCTCTGTAATTACTTAAAAATTTCTTGCTTGATTCATCTGCCTTGACATAGGCAGAATGGATGACTTTCTTTGGCATTTCCATAAATTTATCTACTTCATATGACTACTTGAGTGTAATTTTACAATTGCTCTAGCTCTGCCTCTCCTTTTTGGTCTATGCAAGGAAGGAACGAAGCTCCATGTAAGACTAATGGCAAATATTGAACAGATAGACAGGAAATATTTGTTGATGGTAACGAGGAAGCAGAAGTACGTCATTGCATGAAGATGAGCTGAATCTCAGTGATAGATGGACAGGTGGGGATGCAGGGACCAACAGGGCACATAGAGAAAGAGAATAAGTTGGATAGATAATGTTCTGGATTTAACTTGAGAGGGCAGATGGAGAGGTTGGAGAAATGCACACATCAGGTGGTTGAGCAAGTAACTCAGTTTTCCTGGTCAGATGAGATCTTTGACCATAATGCTGAATACAGTTCCGAGAATCTCACACTAACTGTTCACTTCTGTGGCAACTTCTTATCATTGGCCTGTTTGTGCTGCCAGCGGATCTTTTTCTCCCATCAGCAGACAGTATGATGTTCCTACTAGCCTCAATAAAATATCCATGAA
The DNA here is from genome assembly GCF_009764475.1 of Pristis pectinata. Lineage (NCBI taxonomy): Eukaryota > Metazoa > Chordata > Chondrichthyes > Rhinopristiformes > Pristidae > Pristis > Pristis pectinata. The sequence goes on from NC_067413.1 coordinate 54,501,682, forward strand.
GAGTTGTTGTATCTAGGAGCAATTTGGCTCCATATTTTTTCCTTCTTTTACTCTGTAGCCAATTCCAAGAACCAAGAAATGCAATGATCACAATGTCCCTTTAAAGAATGAAGTTGAAGTTAATTGATGCACATCATAAACATGCCTGCTCAACTATATCGGCCAAAAAACCTGGAAATGATAAGGAGTAGCTGGATGAAAAAACCAAAGTAGAGTTGACATGTTCTCTCCCCCGATTCCTGCAATTGTCAGTGGGAGCAGATAATAAATAGCTTAAAATGAGGGAACATGTGGCTAAAAATTAAATTAAAACTTCTGACTCACACAAAATGCAATTTCACTATCAGTAACAAAATGCTGATAACCAACCAGAATGCAGCCATGAGCACATGAAATTCAATCTCTCTCAAAAAGGGAACAAGACGTGTATCCTTATTAAAGCTTATTAGCTGTGATCAGTAGGAAAAAAAAATTACCTGTGGTGACTGAAACTTTGATGTGCTTGTGTAATAAAGAAGTTGTATTTCAGTGCGACAGAATCCTTCTATGTGTATGGAAGAAAGATGTGTGTCACCGTGTTGCATGAAATTATGAACCACAGATCTATGGTGATGTTTAGAAGACACTGTCAGATGTTGCATAAATGAAAAGTGAATAGAATGGTAAGGTAGCAATATTAGTGGATGTATATGACATGATTAAAAGTAATAATCAACAGAAAAGTGAAAAGAAATGCATTGCTCACACAGAATAAAATTTGTCAGCAATGTTGCAGTCCTCACAGCACTGAGGGACTCCTCATAGAATCACAGCAGTACTTTCATCATAGAGATAGCAAGATTTCAAGAAGGCTCTCACCACGATATTGTGGCAGCAACTGAGATGGACAGTAAATATTGACTTGGCTCATGATGCCTATGTGCCAATAACAGTTTATTTTTACAAAGGAAGTTAACAGAAGCTAAACTGGCAGTTTTATACAAAGCTCAAGGTGTGAAAGAAATTCCATGAGTCATCATTATCTATCAATCCAAACTGATTTTATGTTTAAAGCCACAACTGGCAAATTATAGAACACAGCATGAACAGGTTACAGGCTCTGCTAACATCAGCAGATCACTTTATGTGAGGAAATAATAGTGGATTTGTTTTGCAGAGATGCACTAGAAGGCATTAAGCCTGAGGAGATTCGGCAGCTGCCTGGATCAACTGGAGTGTACCATAATAATCACATGACTTGCAAGATGTTACTTTGTCCAAACTATATGTTTTAATAGTGCAGAAAATAGAATAATTGATGTAATGTCAATGTATAGTTCCCAAATACAGTATTCAAATTATCAGTTTGCCTTGCAAAATCAACAAAATCCCCTTCCTTAACTGTCTAAGGAAAATGTAACAGTCTCACATAATGAATCCATCCATGACCAAGATGAGGATAACATGAAGACTTGAACTGATGTAGCAAACAGCATCTTCACCACAAGTACCAGGCAATTACTATTTCCAACAAAGCCTGCTTAACCACCACCTCTTGGCATTCAATAACATTCTTATTGTTAAATCCCCAAGCAATATCCATTGACCAGAAAACTAACTGTACCAGACATAAATACTTTGGTGACAAAAACAGATTGGAAGCTGTGTATTCGGTGGCAGGTAAATCACCTCCTGATTCTCCAAAGTCTTTACACTATGTACAAAGCCCAAGTAAGGAGTCCAACATAATACTCTCCACTTGTCTGGATAAGTGCACATCCCAAACAGTCAAAAAACTCAACCCCATCCAGACCAAAGCAGTCTTCTTGATTAACAACCCATTCAGTGCCTCAAATATTCACTCCTGACATCTGCGCAATGTCCTTGCTACTTGCTGGGTCTTCTTTGAGAGTAACTCCTAAACCCACAGCTTGGCTACCTAAAATGGGAAAGTCAGGAAGGACACAGAAACATCACTATTTCCAAGCCACATATCATGCTGAGTTGGGACTATACTGCCATGATTTCACTGTCACCAAGTTAAAATCTTGAAAGTCTAATCTTTCAACACTGTTGGTCTACCTTCACCACTAGGACTGCAGCATTTAGATAGCTTACGACCAGCTTCAGGCTAATTGATTATGAGGAATAAAAGATGGCCTAGTCAAAGACACCCAGATTACCGGCATGAACAATTAAAAAATAATCTATAATGTACACAAGATCCTCAATTTTTCATAAAACAACCTCTTATATCCAAAATAACCATCAACAAACACTGGTAAATTACTGCAGTGACATTTAAAAGGAAGCAATGATGGGACACAAGACCTTGTTGTTGAAGGGGCAGCAATGGGGGATGACCACAAGGAAGAGTCCAGGTGTCTGGTAAATTGAGTAATGTTTCTCAAAAGTTCTATGACAGTTTATTTTTATAGCTTTGTCAGCTTTGGATATCAAATTTGATAGTTCACATGATAATTGTTTGACACACAAATCATTGTAAGGTGATGTGGTTAAATTAGACCAATCAGATTGCTCTCTGTTACAGAGAAAACTGCAAAATCTGTGACACTATCAGTTATTTGGCCTGTAGAAGCATATTTTATGAATGCACATTACGGTGCTCTAGAGATTGAAAGAGTCAATTTTTATGATCCAGTCATGTCTCACTTTACAATCTTGACTGCTTCTTAACTCTCAAACTATAGATGGATAGATATTTAGACTTTGAGGGTCTCAAGAGTTGTGAGAAATGGGCAGTAAGATGAAGTTGAGCACAAGATGAGATCAGCCTTAATTTCAATGATTGCACAACATGTTTGAGGGCCCATACAGCCTGTTCCCATTTCTTATGGCCTTATGTGCAGCATAAAAAGGTTCATAAGCATAATCTTGTCATATAAGTAAAATTGCATTCCTACAAAGATGTGAATTATTTCATGAGCTCTGTGAAGAAGGCAGATAAGGCAATATGAGTCTATTTTCCAGCTATTATATACTAGACAGAATATTGCCTGTCCATCATAGTTTGCTGTTCTCCCTGAAAGGCATTAAATGCTACACCATTAGGTTATATTATTTAGGCAAAAAGAAGGGTTTAATTTATTTGCAGAAATAAAGCAGAAGATACAATGTCTAGAAATTAATTTGCAATCCACGTTTTTATGCCCGGTCAGATTGAATTCTAACTTAAAATTGATTGCTAAACACTTTTAGGACCTTTTACAGGGCTTAGTGCAAAATCCAATGTTTGATTTTGCAGCTTCATTCACATAATACACAAAGCAGTCAGAGTGCACAGAAATGACACCTAGTCAGGGCCTCCCCAGAAATTGATTGATGCTTATGCAATTAGTACACAGTGTGGGCCATGTTCAGGAAATCATGTCTGATTAAATGGTTAAGCCCTCTGCCTGCACAATTTAAAGGGGTCATCAATTACTTTTTGTTGGTGAGTTACTTGGAGCAGAGGTTAGTGCTGAACAGGGCTGGCAATCCTCGGTAAAAACTGGAGCGACTTTCACTGAACCACAAGGTGATGGTTACTTTTCATTACTAGAAACACATGAGCCTCAAGTCTTGCTAGGTTTGACTGCCAGGGGTCTTCCTGGATCAATGCTCCTGCTTTGGCTTATCCGATGGGCAATGCATTTGGATGCTAAGACATTCAATGGTAGTTGTGACACAGATCCATCAACTGCACCATGCAGAGATCCAGCCAGGCGCCATGCCTAGGTTGGTCTGCTTGTGGTGATGAAGGTCACTTGTTCTAAGCACATCAGCTCCCATTAGTATTAGCTGTTCCAGTTTGAAGCAGATTGCTGGATATGAGATATCATTGATGCACACTGCTCAAGTGGAGGGAGGTTCATCTTCTTCTTCCTGACTGAAAAACACTAAGCAATCAAGAGTTTCACAGATTTCTGGCTTCTCAAAGAATTAGGGGGTGAAATAGAGGTCAGAGAGCTCATAGAGACATATACAGCAAAGAAACAGGCCCTTCAGCCCATTGAGTCCATGCTATTCATTTATATTAATCCTAACTACTGGCATTTTAAACTGACCATATTCCCACCAACTTCCCCAGATCAAGCCGCTCAGCTTACAGTGTCAAATTAACCTACCAACTCATATATCTTTGGAATGTGGGAAGAAACCCAAGCACCCACAAGAAACCCACATGGTTACAGGGAGAGCATTCAAATTCCGCACAGACAGCACTGGAGGTCAAGATTGAGTCCAGGATGTTGAAGCTGTGAGACAGACTGAGTTCAGTCATTGTACTGTCCAAACCTATTGCATATGATGCTCTGAGTTCCAGTCCAGAATTCTTTATCAACTAAAAAAGCTATTACTCCCTAAATGTATGACGACTAACAAACGATCATGATGCATCCAGGAAGATAAATGGCTCACTCACTCAGAAGCAGTTTGCTGTGCCCACCATATTCCAGTGTTTGTACAATGTGACCAAACTTTGATGCATCAACAGGCTTTGGGAATATAAAATGCTCAAAGTAAACAATTTGCACTGTGGCTAAGAAAAACAGGTTGCAAGCATTCACATGAAGTAATCCCAATAATGTTTAAAGTGAGATCTTAATTCATTCTTTGGTACAAGGGCTATTAAAATATTTTATTGCTGGATAGTAAAGTTCTTCCAGTGATCCTGAAAAAGTGTTGAAAAGATTTTAAAAAGAAAGCAAGAAAATATCATAACCAAATGGGATGCAGGTTCATTATCTGCACGGTTGAAGGACTTATTGGTGCACACAGGAAAGTGTAATTTAGAAGAAAGAGTTGTCAAATTTCACTGTGGCCTTGCCTATGAATATTATTATTTAAAGAATATTGCATTTGATAACCTGTTCATAACCTCTGACACATTGGGATGTTCCATAACAGACCACAATTGCACACGATACTCAAGGTATGGTCTCAGCAAGGCTCTGCAAGACATCCTTGCTCCTATTCTTGAATCCTCTTGCTATGAAGACCAGCATGCCATTTGTCTTCTTGAGCACATGCTGCATCTGCATGTACATGTTCATCAAATGGTGCACAGGACACCCAGGTCTTGTTGTACCTCCATCTTTCCCAGTCTATCTCCATTTCCATTATTGCCACCAAAGTGAATAACCTTACATTTATCCACATTATACTGCATTTACCATGTATCTGCCCATTCAATTAATCTATTCAAATCAGTTTGGAGCCTCTCTGCATCCTCTTCTAGGCTCACCCACCCACCCACCCAGCTTTGTGTTGTCCACAAACCTGATATTACATATATAATGTGAATAGCTGAAGTCCCACCTAGGCCCAAGGAGTAAAAACCCAGCCTGTTCAACCTCTCCCTATAATTCAGTCCATCAAGCCCTGGCAACATCCTTGTAAATGTTTTTTTGCACACTTTCCAGTTTAATCACATCCTTCCCATAGCAGGGTAACCAAAACTAAACACAGTACTCCAAGTGTGTCCTCACCAACGTCTTGCAAAATAACCTCCCAACTTCTATATTCAGTGCCCTGACTGATGAAGGCCAACATGCCAAATGCCTTCTTCACTGCCCTATCTACCTGTGACTCCACTTTAAGGGAGCTATGCACCCATACTCCAAGGTCCCTCTGTTCTACAACAGTATGGCCCTTCCATTCAATGTAAATTTCTACCTTGATTTGTCCTTCCAAAACGTAACACTTCACACTTATCTGAATTAAATTCCATTTGCCATTCCTCAGCTCACCTACTCAGCCGATCAAGATCCCGTGCAATTCTTGATACTCCTCTTCACTGTCCACGACACCGCCTATTTTAGTGTCATCTGCAAACTTACTAGTTATTCCTCGTATATTTGCATCCAAATCATTAATATAGATGACAAATAACAATGGGCCCAGCACTGAGCCCTGGGGCACACCACTAGCTGCAGACCTCCAGTCTGAGAAACATCCTTCCACCAGCACCCTATCATCCAGCCAACTTTGTATCCAGATTGCTAGCTCTCCTTGGATGTCATGTGATCTTCAGTGAATGCAGCACTCTGCATAGAGAGTTGCAAGCTTCAGCATTTTCTACTGCATCTTTAGTCTGCAAGGAAGAATAGGCAGGAGCAAGGTAATGGACATGATGATGGGACGGAGGGGTTGAAGTTTTAATGCCAGGAGTATTAGGGGTAAGGGTGCTGAGTTTACAGCATGGATCAGTACATGGAACTATGATGTTGTGGCCATTACAGAGACTTGGTTGAGAGAAGGACAGGACTGGATGCTTAATGTTCCAGGGGCTCAATGTTTTAGAAAAGACAAGGAGGAGGTAAAAGGTGGTGGGGGAGGGGGAGTTGCATTATTAATCAAGGACGATAGCACAGCTGCACTCAGAGTGGACATCCACTGAGTCTATGTGGGTAGAACTCAAAAATAAGAAAGGTGTGATCACTCTGTTGGGATTATACTTCAGACCCCCCAGTTGCAACCGGGACATTGAGGAACAGATATGCAGGCAGATTAGGGAGAGGTGTAAAGCCAACAGGGTTGTTGTTGTGGGTGACTTCAACTTCCCCATTATAGACTGGGACCTCCCTAGCGCAAGAGGTTTAGATGGGGCATAATTTATTTGGTGCATCCAGGAGGGTTTTTTAAATCAATGTGTAAATAGTCCAACAAGAGGACGGGCCATACTGAACCTGGCGTTGGGTAATGAGCCTGGCCAGGTGACTAACCTTTCAGTGGGAGAACATTTAGGGAACAGTGACCACAACTCCTTAAGTTTTAAGATGGCTATAGATAAGGATAAGTATGGACCTTGCGGGAGAGTATTACATTGGGTCAGGGAAAATTACGAGAGTATTAGACAGGAACTATGGAGAGTTAATTGGGAACAGCTGTTTTTGGGCAAGTCCACATCAGACATGTGGAGGGTGTTTAAAGACCAACTGCACAGAGTACAGGACAGGTGTGTCCCAGTAAGAAGGAAGGATAAGAATGGAAAGGTAAGGGAACCTTGGATGTTGAGAGACGTGGTGAAGTTAATCAAGAAGAAAAAGGAAGCATATGTAAAGTTTAGGAAGCTAAAATCAAACAGAGCCCTTGAGGATTATGAAGAAGCTATGAAGGAAGTCAAGAAGGGAATTAGGAGACCCAGGAGGGGTCACGAAAAGTCCTTGGAAGGTAGGATTAAAGAAATCAAAAGCAAGAGGATAACTAGGGAGCGGGTAGGACCACTCGAGGATAAAGGAAGGAACATGTGCTTGGAGGTAGAGGATGTAGGCGAGGTTCTAAATGAGTACTTCAGGTCGGTATTTACCAAGGAGAAGGATGTGGAGGATAGGGAGATCAGTGTGGAGCATGCTAATATGCTAGGGCATTTTGAGATAAAGCAAGAGGTAGTGTTGGGTCTCTTGAAGAACATTCAGGTGGCTGAGTCTCCAGGGCCTGAAGAGATATACCACACGTTATTGAGAGAGGCAAGAGATGAGATTTCTGGGGCCTTGAGGAAGATCTTTGTGTCCTCTCTAGCGACAGGCAAGGTCCTGGAGGATGAGTGAGAAGCTAATGTCGTTCCCTTACTCAAGAAAGGAAATAGGGATAAGCCTGGAAACTGTAGACCAGTGACTCTCACGTCAGTGGCAGGGAAGCTACTGAAGAAGATTCTTAGGGATAGGATTTGTGAGCATTTGGAAAACCATGGCCTAATTAGGGACAGTCAGCATGGCTTTGCACAGGGCAAGTCGTATCTTGCTAACTTGATTGAGTTTTTCGAGGAGGTGACGAAGGTGATTGATGAATGTAGACTTGGAGATGGTATACATGGACTTTATTAAGGCATTTGATTCATCTTTTCATCCAGAAGATTCAGATGCCTGGAATCCATGGTGAATTGGCCATTTGGATTCAGAATTGGCTTGCCCATAGAACACAGAGGGTAGTGGTCGATGAGACTTAGTCTGGCTGGAGGTCTGTGACTAGTGGCATTTCACAGGGATCTGTACTGGGATCTCTGCTGTTTCTGATATATATAAATGACCTGGATGAAAATGTAGATGGGTGGGTTAATAAGTTCACAGATGATATGACAATTGGTGGCATTGTGGATAGTGTAGAAAATTGCCAAACGATACCGTGGGATATAGATCAGTTGCAGATATGGGTGTAGAAATGGCAAATGGAATTTAAACTGGCCAAATGTGAGGTGCTGCACTTTGGGAGAGCAAATGTAAAGGGACAGTACACTGTTAATGGCAAGATCCTTAACAGTGTTGATGTACAGAGGGATCTTGGGGTCTAAGTCCATAGCTCCCTGAAAGTGGCTGCACAGGGTGATAGGGTGGTTAAGAAGGCGTATGGAATGCTTGCCTATTAGTCCAGGCACTGAGTTCAAGAGTCAGGAAGTCATGCTGCAGCTTTGTAAAACTCTAGTTCAGCCACATCTGGAGTCTTGCATTCAATTCTGGTTGCCCCGTTACAGGAAGGATGTGGAGGCTTTGGAGAGGGTGCAGAAGAGGTTTACCAGGATGCTGCCTGGATTAGAGGGCATGTGTTATGAGGAGAAGTTGGACAAACTTAGGCTGTTTTCTCTGCAGCGGCAGAGGCTGAAGGGAGATCTGTTAGAAGTTTATAAGATTATGATAGATAGACAGCTGGTATCTTTTTCCAGAGTAGAAATGTCTAATACAAGAGGCATGCATTTAAGGTGAGAGGGAGCAAGTTCAAAGGGGATGTCTGGGGCAAGTTTTTTTTTACACAGAGTGGTGGGTGCCTGGGATACACTGCCAGGGGTGGTAGTGGAGGCAAATATGATAGCGGCATTCAGGAGGCATTTAGGTCGGCACATGAATGTGCAGAGAATGGAGGGTTATGGACATTGTGTAGGCAGAAGGGATTCGTTTAGTTAGGCATTTAATTACTAGTTTAATTAGTTCAACACAACCTTGTGGACCGAAGGGCCTGTTCCTGTGCTGTACTGCTCTGTTTTCTATGGCCTATCTATCCTCCTCAATTTCTGTATTGAGGGCATAACCCTTGCCGGCTATGGAGGAGGAGGAAGAGGGGAAGGCACAAGAACTAGAAGATGAAAAGGAGAGAGAGGGAGAAGAAGCGAAGAAGCAGCAAAAGGTGGTAGGCAACAACAGAGGTTGACCCTTTCTGAATATGGTGCCAGGGCAAGTGTCACAATTTGAATTGACATTCACATATTTAAGAACCCCACTGCACCAATTCACCAAGCTGGCAATGCTGCTGTGTATCTGTCATGACAGCCTTTAAAACCAGCACCCACAAATACATTGATAATAGCAACAGAAAATGCTGGAAACACTCAGCAGGTCAGGCAGCATTGTGGAAAAAGAAACAGAAGTAATGTTTCAAGTCAAGGACCCTTACACAGAACTGGAAACAGAGAAAATGTTATTTTTAAGTCCAGATTTTCAGATCTGCAATTTTTTTTAAGTTTTCACTTCCTGTGAATACATCATTCAGAGAGGAGGTAGGATTTTGATCCCCACAAGATTTCATGGGACTACACTCTTTGCAGATGTGCAGGTCTTTAACTCTAGCTCAAATGTCCTGGCACACTTTGTGACCAGGCAAGGCCACAGTAAGGCCCCCAGTAATGGAGTGCTGCTGGTGGTGCCACTGATGAGGGACCCATTGAACGGGTGTCTCAGCAGCTAGAGAATGTACACTCTGTTAGTATAAACACATTGTTGAGAAGGCATTAGAATAGTTGCTGTGGGTCCTTTCCAAAGCTGCTCAGGTGTCCCAATGTCATCAGTGTTTCTTTAAATAGAAATTTCTAGCTATACTGAGACTGTTCCAGAGAAGTTGTAGCTGATGTCTGAGCTCCTACATTGGAGCTCTCATTAAGGGAGAAACCAAGCATTTTGTGAATGTGTTTAGGTGTGAGGACACCAGATGTACTGATGGGATTAGCACACAGAAGTACCTAGTTAAATCATGTTACAGATGTAATTTCAGCAGGAAGTAATCCCTAAAGCAATCTACATTAGGTTCTGTTGATATTGACTTGATTTCCAGTGATCAATAATATTGCTTGGCTAAAAGACTTTAGAGGAAATTTTAAAACTTCAAAGCAGCGATAGTGAAGCTATTAAAATTGGGGACATACATAAAAGCACCAAAATCTTGAAGGGCTGTAGGACGTTACAGTGAGACAATGGAAAAATTGAAAACAAGGGTGAGAAATTTAAGATCAAGGTGCTCCTGGTCTGAAAGACCAGAGGGTACGGGGTTGATTCATGAACAGGATATTGCAAATGATGCTAAGGTGGTTGGGTTTTGGAAGAGTGTGCATAGTCGGAGGCTGACTTGGTAAGTACTGGAATGATTTAGGGCAGTTCTTTCACATTGTCACAATTCCTTTGTGCAAAGATATTTTTGATTTTAACTGGTCACTTCATTCAAATTTTATTATATCCTTTTGTTTTAAATACACTGTAACTATTGCTGAATTACACACAATTTTATATTTTAAATTTTTTGCTGCAATATGAATTTTTAACCACCATGCATGTATTCTATGTGTGAATGCTAATCTTTCAGTCACATTCATGTTAGATAGCATCCACATTAAAATAAAATTTACGTTTAATTTTCTGGGGAAAACAGCAGTTGTATAGAATAATGTTGACCAATCTATTAGTTTTAAATTACTTACAGAAAGGGACAGATCTGGTCCACAAGTTAAAGTTTCAAATTGGGGAAAGGCAAATTTTAAATGGTAAAGGGAACCCTGGATGACAAGGGATATTGAGGTCAGGAAAAAGGAGGCATGGGTCAGGTACAGGCAGCTGGGATCAAGCGAATCCCTGGAGGAGTATTGGGGTTGCAGGAGTACACTTAAGAAGGAAACCAGAAGGACAAAAAGTAAGCACAAGATAGCTTTTGGCAGAGAAGATTAAGGAGAATCCAAAGGGATTTTATGTATATTAAGGGATAAAGAGTAACAAGGAAGAGAATAGGGCCTCTCAAAAACCAATGTGAACATGTTTATGTGGAGCTGCAGGAAATGGACGAGGTCCTTAATGAATATTTCCCCTCTGTTTTCACAGTGGAGAAAGACATGAAGACTTCGGAACTTGAGATAGCTGATCGGGGTGTCTTGGGGATAGTCTGCATTACCGTAGAGGAGCCTTAAAATGCATGAAAGTAGATAAATATTATCTTATATAAAAAATCTTTATTGCTTGGAACATAGGAGATTGAGGGAACTTAAAAAGTAAAGGGCATAGGTTTAAGGTGAGAGGTGAAAGATTTAAAAGGGACTTGAGGGCAACTTCTTCACACAGATGGGTGGTACATACATGGAATGAGCTGCAGGAGAAAGTGTTTGAGGCAGGTACAATATCAATATCTAAAAAAAATTTGGATAAGTACATGGATAGGAGGGATATGGGCCAAACGCTGGCAAATGGGATGAGCACAATGATCAGCATGGACGAGTTGGACCAAAAGCTGCAGTGCTGCATTAATCTATGGTTCTATGACGATGACTTTATGACACGAAAATAAGTGGTGTCATGGACAGTGAAAATGTTATCAAGAATTACAGCAGGATCATGATCAGCTGGGTAAATGTGCCGAGGAATGGCAAATGGATTTTAATACAGATAAGCGCGAGGTGTTAAATTTTGGGAAGACAAATCAGGGTAGGGCTTTCATCGTGAATGGTGGAGCCCTGAGGAGTATTGTAGAGCATAGGAGTACAAGTACATGGTTCCCTGAAAGTGGCATCACAGGTAGGCAGGGTGGTGAAGAAGGCTTTTTGCATATTGTTAGTCAGGGCTTTGAGTATAGACGTTGGGATGTTATGTTGCAGTTGTACAAGACATTGGTGAGGCTGCATTTGGAATATTGTGTTCAGTTTTGATCACCCTGCTATAGGAAAAATGCCATTAAGCTGGAAAAGAGTACTGGAAAGATTTACAAATATATTGCCGAGACTTGAGGGGCTGAGTTATGGAGGGAGGTTGAGCAAGTTGAGACTTATATTTCACTGGAGCGGAGGAAAATGAGGATTGTTCTCAGAGGTACAATATATGAAATCATGAGGGGCATGGACAGGGTCAATGCTCACAATCTTTTTCCCAGGTTTGGGGAATCAAGAACTAGAGGGCATAGATTTAAGGTGAGAGGGGACAGATTTAAGAGGAACCTTGAGGGTCAACTTTTTCACCCAGAATGTAGTCCATATATGAAATAAGCTGCCAGAGGAAGTGGTTGAGGCAGGTACATTAACAACATTGAAGAGGTACTTGGACAGGAACACAGATAGGAAAGGTTCAGTGCAATATAGGCCAAAAGCGAGCAAATGGGACTAGCTTAGATGGACATCTTGGTCAGCATGGACAAGTTGGGCCGAAGGGCTTACTCCTGTGCTGTATGACTCAATGACTTTAATCATCAATGGATGAGGTTAAGTTTTGCTCTGATTGTATTTGTGATCTCCTTGATAGACCTCAAAGTGACAACACACAGATGTCCTCACTAGCTTGGAGAGCATTTGATGCATAAAAATTAAGAGCCAAGATTTATTTTCTGCTGAGGTCATAGATCTAATAGTAATTCTTGGATAAACCTCCATGGATGCATCCATCCCATTGTCAGGTAATTTTATTTAGTTATAGCTTTGTTTGAGAATACCATTTCCAGTTCATATTCAACACTCCTCAGGGCCCTACTATTTACTGTGCAAGTCATAGAACAGTACAACACAGGAACAGGCCCTACAGCCCATGATGCTGAGCTGAACTAATTAAACTAGTAATTAAATGCCTAACTAAACTAATCCCTTCTGCCTACACAATGTCCATATCCCTCCATTCTCTGCACATCCAATGTGCCTATCTAAGAGCCTATTAAATGTCTCTATCACACTTGCCTTGAGTTCTGCCCCTGGCAGCACATCCCAGGCACCCACCACTCTGTGCAAAAGAAATTTGCCCCACACATTTCCTTTGAACTTTTCCCCTATGACCTTAAATGCATGCTCTCTAGTATTAGACATATTGACCCTGGGAAAAAGATAGCAGCTGTCAACTCCACACTATCTATGCATCTTATAATCACCTTCTCTGTAGCTGTTACACTTCATTTTGCATTCTGTTATTGTTTTACCTTGTACTACCTCAATGCACTGTGTAATGAATTGATCTGTACGAACAGTTTACAAGACAAGCTTTTCACTGTACCTCAATACATGTGACAATAATAAACCATTTCCAATAATAAACTTCTAGCGGGTCTCCCCTCAGCCTCCGCCACTCCAGAGAAAACAATCCAAATTTGTCCAACCTCCCCTCATAGCAAATGGCCTCTAATCCAGGCAGCATCCTGGTAAACCTCTTCTGTACCCTTTCCAAAGCCTCCACATCCTTCCTATAATGGGGCAGCCAGAATTGAATGCAATACTCCAGATGCAGCCTAAGCAGATTTTTATAAAGATTTAACGTAACTTCCCGACTCTTGAACCCAGTGCCTCAATTAATAAAGGCAAGCATGCCATATGCCCTCTTTACCACCCTATCAACTTGTGCAGCCACTTTCAGAGAGCTATGGACTTGGACCTCCAGCTAGGAATAAGTCCCATCGACCACTACCCTCGGTCTCCTATGGGCAAGCCAATTCTGAATCCGAACAGCCAAATCTCCGTGGATCCCATAAGGGATGAACCTCCATGAAGGACCTGGTCAAATGCCTTACTAAAATCCATGTAGACAACATCCATAGCTCTACCTTTAATCACCCTCTTCATCTCCTTGAAAAACTCAATCAAGTTAGTAAGACACAACTTGCCCCACACAAAGCCATGCTGACTGTCCATGGTTTTCCAAATGCTCGCAAATCCTATCCCTAAGAATCCTCTCCAAGGATAGCCAGGGGAATAGTAAAGGCAGGGAAAGGAATACCCAGTTAAACTGCATTTATTTCAATACACAAGTTTTAACAGGTAAGGCAGATGAATTCAGAGCATGGATTGTCATGGACTGGGATGTTACAGCCATATCAGACACATGGCTGAGAGAAGTGCAGGACTGGCAGCTCAATGTTCCAGGACATAGATGTTACAGGCGTGACAGAGGTACAGGTAAGCGAGGAGGTGGTGTTGCCCTTTTGATAAGGGGGGACGTAACAGATGATATTCTTGGGGGATTGTCCATTTGGAACTTAGAAACAAGAAGGGGAGGGTCACTCCAGTGGGGTGGTATTATAGACCCTCCAATAGTCACCGGGAACTTGAGGAGCAGGTGTGTAGTGAAATTGTTCATAGTTGTAAGAATAATAGGGCTGTATTAGTGGGAGATTTTAATTTCCCTGGTATCGACTGGACTACCCAGAGTGTTAAGGGCCTGGATGGGATGGAATTTGTGAAATGTGTCCAGGAAAGTTTCCTGAGTCAATATATAAAGAGGGCGTTACTCGGGAGGGCACAATACTGGGCCTTCTCTTAGAGAAAGTAACAGAAGTGGCAGTCAGGGAGCACTTTGGCTCGAGTGACCATAATTCTATTAGTTTGAAAAAGGACAGAACAGGTCCACAGGTTAGGGGCCTAGCCTGGAACAGGGCTAATTTTGGGGAATTAGGCAGGATCTAGCAGAGGTTGATTGGGTGAGTCTGTTTGAAAGGAAAGGAACGAATAGCAAGTGGGAGACTTTTCAGAGTGTGATATCAAGAGTCCTGGAGCAGCATGTTCCTGTTCGGGTGAAGGGTAAACCTGGCAAGTTTAGGGAACCTTGGCTGATGAGGGATATTGAGGCTCTGGTCAAAAAAGAGAAGGAAGCATGCATTGGATTTAGGAGGTTGGGGTCGAGTGAATCCCTTGATCACTACAGAAAGATTAATAATACCCTTAAGAGAGAAATCAGGAGGACAAAGACAGGGTATGAGATGGATCTGGCAGGTAAGGCTAAGGAAAATACCAAGAGGTTCTATAGCTATATAAAGAGTAAAACGGTGGCCAGGGAGACAGTAGATCTCCTTAAAGATCAGCAGGGCTGCCTATGCCTACCATCCTCCTGGATAATGTACAGTCTCTAGAAAATAAAATTGAAGACCTCAGAGCAAGACTGCAGTACCAGAGGGACATCAGGGACTGTTGTGTACTCTGCTTCACAGAGACATGGCTCACCCCCAGCACTCCAGACACAGTGTTCCAGCCCAAGGGCTTCACCATCCACTGCATGGACTGGACGGCAGAGCAGTGGCATTTGCTTCATGATTGACTCTTCATGGTGCACAGATGTGGCGGTTCTGTCTCAATCCTGATCCCCTGACCTGGAACACCTGGCAGCCAAGTGTCGTCCATTCTACCTGCCGAGGGAGTTCTCCACCATCATCCTGGTAATTCCACCCCTGGCAAATGTCAAGCTGGCACTGGGAGAGCTGAGCACTATGATCAACAGTCACGAAACAGTACACCCTGATGCCTTCCCAATCATCACGGGGGACTTAAACCAGGCTAACTTGAAAAAGTCTCTGACAAACTACCACCAATAGGTCACTTGCAGAACCAGAGGAGCCAACACACTCGATCACTGCTACACCACCATCAAGAACACTTACCATGCCATCCCACACCTGCACTTTGGCAAGTCCGATCACCTGGCTGTACCTCTACTCCCAGCATATTGGCAGAGACTGAGGACTTCAGCACCAGTGGTGAGGACAGCGAAAGTATGGTCAAGGGAGGTGGAGGAGTGTTTACAGGACTGCTTTGAATCAGTGGACTGTATATTTTCAGGGATTCATCTTCGGATCTGAGTGAATATGCCACGGCCGTCACCGACTTCATCAAGACCTGTGTGGATAAGTGTGTGCCTTTGAGAAACTGGAAGCCCTGGATGAACCAGGAGATTTGCAGTCTGCCGAGGGCTAGATCTATGGTGTACCAGAACCCTACAAGGAGTCCAGGTACGACCTACAGAAGGCCATCGTGAGAGTGAAAAGGCAATTCTGTGTGAAGTTGGACACAATTGGATGCACGACAGCTGTGGCAGGGTTTGCATACCATTACTTCCTATAATACAAAACTCAACAACATAAATGCCAGTGATGCTTCACTCACTGTTGAGCTCAATGCCTTATATGCATGCTTTGAAAGGGAGAATAACACTACACCTGTGCGAGTCACCACAGTATCTGGTGACCTTGTGATCTGTCTCAGAGGCCGTTGTCAAAACATCCTTCAAGAGGGTGAACCCTCGTAAGGCATCAAGCCCCGATAGTGTACCTGGCAGGTACTGAAAATATGTGCAGACCAACTGGCTGGAGTGTTCAAGGACATCTTCAACCTCTCACTGCTGCAGTCGGATGTTCTCACCTGCTTCAAAAGGGCATCAGTGATACCGGTGCCCAAGAAGAGCAGGGTGAGCTGTCTCAATGACTATCGTCCAGTAGCACTACATCTACTGTGATGAAGTGCTTTGAGAGGTTGGTTATGGCTGGAATTAAGTCCTACCTGAGCAAGGACCTGGACCCACTGCGATTTGCCTATTGCCACAGCAGATCTACAGCGGATGCAATCTCACTGGCTCTTCACTCGGCTTTGGAGCACCTAGACAACAGCAAAACATACGTCGGGCTGCTGTTTATTGATTACAGCTCGGCTTTCAATACCATCATCCCCTCAGCACTAATCAACAAGCTTCAAAACCTGGGCCTCTGTACCTCCCTCTGCAACTGGATCCTCGGGAGACCACAGTCAGTGTGGATCAGTAGTAACATCCTCTCCTCGCTGATAATCAACACAGGTGCACCCCAAGGATGCATGCTTAGCCCACTGCTCAACGGTCTCTACACTCATGACTGTGTAGCTAGGCACAGCTCGAACACCATCTATAAATTCACCAGTGACACCACTGTTGTCAGAATCTCAGATGGCAATGAGGAGGTGTACAGGAGTGAGACAGGTCACCCGGTTGAGTGGTGTCACAACAACAACCTTGCACTCAGTGTCAGCAAGACCAAGGAATTGATTGTGGACTTCAGGAAGGGGAAGTCGGGAGAACACACACCAGTCCTCATTGAAGGGTCAGCGGTGGAAAGAGCGAGCAGCTTCAAGTTCCTGGGCGTCAACATCTCAGAGGATCTATCACAAGATCACAAGACAAGGTAGCAGAAGCAGGCCATTCGGCCCATCGAGTCTGCTCCAAGGAAAAGGGAAAAAAGAAATGAGAAATGGGGAATGGAGGGGGGAAACAAAAAAAAACTATTCTAATCCCAATTTCCGGCCTTATCCCCATACCCCTTGATACCCTGACTAGTTAGATATCTATCTGTCTCCTCCTTGAACGCCCCCACTGATCTGGCCTCCACTGCTGTACCTGGCAAGGAGTTCCACAAATTCACCACCCTCTGGCTAAAGAAATTTCTCCTCATCTCTGTTTTGAAACTATACCCTTTAATTCTAAGATTGTGCCCTCTGGTCCTGGACTCACCCACCAAGGGAAACAGCCTAGCCACATCTACTCTGTCCTTTCCTATCAACATTTTAAATGTCGCTATGAGGTCCCCTCTCATTCTTCTGCACTCCAGTGAGTGCAGTCCAAGAGCCGACAAACGCTTATCATACGTAAGCCCTTACATTCCTGGAATCATCCTCGTAAATCTCCTCTGAACCCTCTCCAACGTCAGCACATCCTTCCTAAGATGTGGGGCCCAAAACTGCGCACAGTATTCCAAATGAGGCCTCACTAGTGCCCCGTAGAGCCTCATCAACACTTCCGTACTTTTATACACCATACCTCTCGAAATGAATGCCAACATAGCATTCACTTTCTTTACCACCGATCCGACCTGGTGGTTAACCTTTAAGGTATCCTGCACAAGTACCCCCAAGTCCCTTTGTACTTCCGCACTTTGAATTTTCTCTCCTTCTAGATAATAATCTGCCTGCTTATTTCTGCTTCCAAAGTGTACAACTGCATATTTCTCAATATTGAATCTCATCTGCCATTTCCTTGCCCATTCTCCTAAACTGTCTAGGTCTCTCTGCAACCTTCCTATCTCCTCAATACTCCCTACTCCTCCACCTATCTTGGTGTCATCCGCAAACTTAGCCACGAAACCATTTATTCCATCATCCAAATGGTTAATGTACAAGGTAAAAAGGAGCGGCCCCAACACCAACCCCTGCGGCACACCACTAGTAACCGGTAGTCAACCAGAACAAGATCCTTTTATTTCCACTCTTTGCTTCCTGCCAACCAGCCAATGTTCCACCCATTCTGTTATCCTACCCGTAATTCCATGACCTCTCATCTTATTAATCAGGCACCTTGTCAAAGGCCTTTTGAAAGTCTAAATACACAACATCTACCACCTCTCCCTTATCCACCCTACCTGTGATTTCTTCAAAAAACTCCAATAGGTTGGTCAGGCAGGATCTTCCCTTCACAAAACCATGTTGGCTAGGACCTATCTTGCCTTGCGCCTCTAGGTATTCCGTAACCCCATCCTTGAGGATAGATTCCAATAATTTTCCCACCACTGATGTCAGACTAATAGGTCTGTAATTTCCTTTATGCTGCCTCCCACCTTTCTTATACAACGGAACTACATTTGCGACCCTCCAGTCCTCCAGAACCGTGCCGGAATCTATCGATTCCTGGAAAATTATCACCAATGCCTCCGCTATCAGAACCCGGGGATGCACCTCATCCGGTCCGGGAAACTTATCAGTCTTTAGCCCATTTAGTTTTCCTAGCACCTTCTCTCTAGTAATCTTAACTGAACTCAGTTCCATTTCGTGAGACTCCTGACTAACCAGCACATTGCTGATGTCCTCCACGGTGAAGAGCGATGCAAAATATTCATTCAATTCCTCTGCCATCTCTCTATCATCCATTATAATATCTCCTGCACCGTTATCAATTGGTCCTATATCAACCCGTGTCTGTCTTTTACTCCTTATGTATTTAAAAAAATCTCTTAGTATCCTTTCGAATGTTATCCTCCAACTTCCTTTCATAATTCATCTTTTCTTTCCTAATGACCTTCCTAGTTTCTCTCTGCAGGTTTTTAAAAGCTTCCCAGTCTTCTGTTTTCCCACTAATTTTTGCTTCTTCGCACGCCGCCCATTTTGCTTTTATTTTAGCCTTCACCTCTCTCGTTATCCACATTTGTGCCTTTTTTCCATTCAAAACCTTTTTTCTTGGAATATATCTATCCTGTATTTTCCTTATTTCCTGTAGAAATTCCTTCCATTTCTCCTCCGCCGTCCCTCCAGCTAGCTTACTCTTCCAATCAATTTGGGCCAACTCTTCTGTCATACCATTGCAATCTCCTTTGTTCCACTGAAATATCGATACACCAGTTATCAGCTTCTCCTTCTCAAACTTGAAACTGAACTCAATCATATTGTGATCACTGGTTCCCAGTGGTTCCTTTACCTTTAGTTCCCTAATCACCTCCAGTTCATTACACAGCACCCAATCCAAAACAGCCGATCCCCTGGTGGGCTCTTCAACAAGTTGCTCCAGAAAAACGTCCCTTAGGCATTCCACAAACTCACTCTCCTGAGTTCTACCACCTTGCTGGATTTCCCAGTCCACCTTCATGTTAAAATCCCCCATAATTATCTTCACATTGTCACTCTGGCATGCTTTTTCTATCTCAAACTGCAACTTATCGTCCACTTCCTGACTGCTATTAGGGAGCCTATATATGACTGCTACTATTGTCCTTTTACCCTTGCTATTTCTTAGCTCCACCCATAAGGATTCCACCTCCTCTGACCCAATGTCCTTCCTTTCTATTGATTTTATATCACTACTAACCATCATGGCCACACCTCCCCCTCTGCCTACCCGCCTATCCTTCCTATACACTGTGTACCCCTGGACATTCAGTTCCCAATCACATCCATCATAAAGCCATGACTCGGTGATTGCCACAATGTCATATTTATTAACCTGTAGTTGTGCCACTAGGTCATCTACTTTATTCCTAATGCTACGTGCATTTAAATATAGTACGTTTAGTCCAGTTTCTGCTATTGATTTTGTTGTACTTCTATTGTTCAGCAGATTATCCTGACTTTCCACCTGTCTATCCTTCTTACCATCTTCACTACATACTATCTTAGACATGTTCCTATATACCTCATCATCTATTCTAACATTCTGTATCCTAACATCCTGATTTGTTGTACTTCTATTATTCAGCAAATTATCCTGACTTCTCACCTGCCTGTCCTTCTTGCCATCCTCATTGGACTTGTTTCTATAAACTTCCTCCCTTACCTTAGCATCTTGTAACCTAACATCCTGGTTTCCATCCCCTTGCCAGATCAGTTTAAACCCTCCCCTACAACTAAATTAAACATTCCCTCCAGGATATTGGACCCTTTGGAGTTTAGGTGCAACCCATCCTTAGCGAATAGGTCATGCCTCCCCCAAAAAAGGTCCCAATTATCCAAAAATCTGAAGCCCTGCCCCCTGCACCAGTCACTCAGCCACGCATTCATCTGCCAGAGCTTTCTATTCTTCCTATCATTGACACATGGCACAGGTAGTAATCCTGAGATTACTACCCTTGAGGTCCTACTTCTCAACCTTCTCCCTAATGCCTTGTATTCCTCCTTCAAGACCTCTTCTCTTTTTCTACCTATGTCATTGGTACCTACATGTACCAAGACTTCTGGCTGCTCACCCTCTCCCCTCAGAATATTCTGGACCTGGTCCGTGATATCCCATACCCTGGCACCAGGGAGGCAACACACCATCCAAGACTCATTGTTGGTATCACAGAATCTGCTATCTGTACCCCTTACAAGAGACTCCCCAATAACCACTGCATTTTGCTTCCTCCGCTGGACCACAGTACCAGGCATGGTGCCAAGGTCCCGGTTGCTGAGGTCTTCCTCTATCAGGTCATCCTCTCCAATTGAATCTAAAATGAGATATCGGTTTTTGAGGGGGACCGCCACAGAAGTGCTGTCTACAAACTCTTTATAACTCCTGTCTATTTCCTGCTCGCTCTCCCTAACCAACCGAAGATCATCGAGCTGCTGCTCCAGGCTCTCAATCCGTTCCTTGAGGA
Organism: Pristis pectinata; assembly: GCF_009764475.1. Taxonomy (NCBI): domain Eukaryota; kingdom Metazoa; phylum Chordata; class Chondrichthyes; order Rhinopristiformes; family Pristidae; genus Pristis; species Pristis pectinata. Next base: position 54,522,721 of record NC_067413.1, read on the forward strand.
GCCGCATCTCAGTGCACTTTGCGCAGATGTAGTTATCAGGGAGTCTGGTAGTCTCCCAGGGTCCCCACATCTGACACTCCAAACATAAGACCAACCCCAGATGCATACTGCTGAATACCACTGAGTTCAACAAATAAACTAATAACTTACCTCCTCTCTATTAGCCTCGCCTCTTTCCCGCTCTCGCCGAAGCCCATTGAGCCAAAGCCTAACCCACTCTGCTCCCTCTCACTCCGCTGCCCGCTCCGACACTACCCACTGGATATGGTGGTCTGCTTTTAAATCGCCTGCGCACTTCCGAGTGATGTCACATGCCTACGCAGTCACTCGCCGCTATCCCGAATGCTGGAAAGAAAAAAAAAACTCGCTCCTCGTTAATTTCCAGCACTGTCCGCTCTCTGGTCGCTGGAAAGAAAGCTGAAGGTAAACCTCCTGGGCCCAACACATTGATACAATCATGAAGAAGGCACACCAGTGGCTTTACTTCATTAGGAGTTTGAGCAGACTTGGTATGTCACTAAAGACCCTTGCAAATTTCTGCAGATATATGGTGGAGAGCATTCTGACTGGTTGCATCACCGCCTGCTATGCAGGCTCCAATGAGGATCGCAAGAGGCTGCAGAGTATTGTAGACTCAGCCAGCTCCATCATAGGCACAACCCTCCCTGCCATCAAGGATATCTTCAAGAAGCGGTGCCTCAAGAAAGCAGCATTCATCATTAAGGACCCTCACCATCCGGGACATGCCTCCTTCGCATTACTACCATTGGGGAGGACGTACAGGAGCCTGAAGACCCACACTCAACGCTTCAGGAACAGCTTGTCCCCTTCTCTACCATTGACGTGAGACTCACCTGTCTATAGTTTCCAGGATTATCCCTATTTTCCTTCTTGAATAATGGAACAACATTAGCTGCTTGCCTGTCGCTAGAGAGGACACAAAGAACTTTGTCAAGGCCCCAGAAATGTCATCTCTTGCCTCTCTCAATATGCTGAGGAATATCCCATCAGGCCCTGGGGACTTATCCACCTTAATGTTCTTTAAGAGACCCAACACCTCCTCCTTCTTTATCTTAAAATGCCCAGCATATTAGCACACTCCACACTGCACTATCCTCCATTTCCTTCTCCTTGGAATCTGCTTGCCAAGGACTTTACGTGGCCCCTCCTGGTTCTCCTAATTCCCTAGTTTCTTTATAATCCTCAAGGGCCTCATTTGATTTTCACTTCCTAAGCCTTATATACGCTTTCTTTTTCTTCTTGACCAAATTCACCACCTCTTTCATAATCCAAGGTTCCCTTACCTTGCCGTCCTTGTCCTTCCTTCTTACTGGAACACACCTGTCCTGTACTCTGTGCAGTTGGTCTTTAAACACCCTCCACATGTCAGATGTGGGCTTACCCAAAAACAGCTGTTCCCAATTAACTCTCCCAAGTTCCTACTTTATACTCTTGTAATTTGCCCTGCTCCAGTTTAATACTCTCTGACAAGGTCCATATTTATCCTTCTCCATAGCCATCTTCAAACTTAAGGAGTTGGGGTCACTGTCCCCTAAATGTTCTCCCACTGAAAGGTCAGTCACCTGGCCAGGCTCATTTCCCAATACCTCTCATTGGACTACCTACATACTGATTTAACAAACCGTCCTGGATCCACCTAACAAATTCTGCCCTGTCTATATCTCTTGCACTAAGAAGGTCCCTGTCTATATTAAGGAAGTTGAAGTCCCCCACGACAACAACCTTGAGAATGTCTGGGAGTGGCTGCAAAACATTCTCAAGGGGGAGGGTGAACAGCCGGATGTCATGGTGCACATTGGCACCAACGACATAGGGAGAAAGGCAGAAGAGTTCCTGCACAGTGAGTATAGGGAATTAGGAAAGAGGCTGAAAAGCAGGACTTCAAAGGTAGGAATTTATGGATTACTCCCAGTGCCACGTGCTAATCAGGGTAGGAGGAGAAAGATAGATAAATGTGTGGCTAGGAACTGGTGCAGGGGGCAGGGTTTCAGGTTCTTGGATCACTGAAACCTCTTCTGGGGCAGGGGCGACCTGTACAAGATGGATGGGTTACACCTTAACTGGAGTGGAACCAATGTCCTGGCTGGGAGGTTCAACCTTGCTATTCAGGAAGGTTTAAACTAGTTTGGCAGGGGGACGGGAACCAGAGTACCAGGTCAGAAAGTGGAGGGATTGAGAGGTAGGTTGACGTCATGACCATTAAGTCTGTAAGGAAGAACTGGCAGGATCAAGGTAATAGACATGATGGGATGAACAGGTTGAAAAGTGTTTCTTTTAATGCGAGGAGTAGTAAGGGTAAGGGTGATGAACTTAGAGCATGGATCAGTACTTAGAACTATGATGTTGTGGCCATTACAGAAAATTAGTTGAGAGATGGACAGGACTGGATGCTTAATGTTCCAGGGTTTTGATGCTTTAGAAAAGATAAGGAGGTGGGGGGGGGGGGGGGGTGGGGGGGCGCGGTGGGAAGCCAAATTCATGAGACACAATTTCCAATGCACAAATTCAAGGAGTTTGTACATTCTCCCCGTGACTGCGTGGGTTTCCTCCGGGAGCTCAGGTTTCCTCCCACATTCCAAAGATATATGGGTAGGTTAACATAGGTTTAAATGGGTGGTGTGGGCTCATTGGGCCAGAAGGGCCTGGTACCATGCTCTAAATAAAGTTTTAAAGTTTTAAATTCTTTTTAAAAAGCCACACTGACTCTACTGTACATAATCAGCCCTTACATTTCCAAACGTATGGGTGGGAAAGAGACATGTGGTAGTGATAGGGGACTCGATAGTCAGGGAAACAGATAGGAGGTTCTGTGGCAGTGAGCATGAATCCCGGATGGTATGTTGCCTCCCAGGTGCCAGGGTCCGGGATGTCACTGATCGGGTCCACAGGATTCTTGAGCGGGAGGGAGAGCAGCCAGAAGTTGTGGTCCATGTTGGCACCAACGACATAGGTAGGAAGGGGGATGAGGTCCTGAAGAGCGAGTTCAGGGAGGTAGGCAGAAGACTGAGGAACAGGACCTCAATGGTAGCAATCTGGGGATTGCTGCTGGTGCCACGCGATAGTGAAGGCAGGAACAGGAGGAGGTGGCAGATAAATGCGTGGCTGAGAAGTTGGTGCAGGAGTGAAGGTTTTAGATTTTTGGATCATTGGGATCTCTTCTCGGGAAGGTGGGACCTGTACAGAGAGAACGGGTTACACCCGAACCAGAAGGGGGCCAATATCCTTGCAGCTAGGTTTGCTAAGGTGGTTCGGGAGAGTTTAAGCTAGTTTGTGAGGGGGAAGGGAACCGGAGGAGTAGGTCAGAGGAGGAAGGGGATGGGGAAAAGTTAGATCAAACATGTAGAGAGGCTTTGGGGAAGGAGAAGCAGAATACAGGCTATAAAAGTAATAAGGTAGATGGACTGAAGTGTGTTTACTTAAATGCAAGAAGTGTCAGGAATAAGGGAGGTGAACTGAGGGCTTGGATAAGTATGGGGGACTATGATATTGTGGCTATTACTGAGACGTGGCTGATGTCAGGGCAGGAGTGGATATTGAACGTTCCTGGTTGTCGGTGTTTTAAGCGGGATAGGGAAGGAGGGAGAAGAAGAGGAGGGGTGGCGATACTGGTCAGGGACACTGTTACGGCTGTGGAAAGGATGGATGTTGTAGAAGGATCATCTCTAGAGTCCATATGGGTGGAAGTAAGGAACAAGAAAGGAGCAGTTACTCTACTAGGAGTATTCTATAGGCCCCCCAGTAGCAGTAGAGATATAGAGGAGCAGATTGGCAGGCAGTGTTTGGAGAGAAGCAAAAATAACAGGATTGTTATAATGGGAGACTTCCAACTTCCCAAATATAGACTGGAACCTGCTTAGTGCCAAAGGTTTAGATGGGACGGAATTTGTTAAATGTGTCCAGGAGGGATTCCTGACGCAGTATGTCGACAGGCCGACTAGAGGGAATGCCATGCTAGATCTAGTTTTAGGAAATGAACCGGGACAGGTGAAGGATCTATCGGTGGGTGAGCATTTTGGGGACAGTGACCATTGCTCCATAACCTTTAAAATTGTCATGGACAGGGACAGGTGCAGAGAGGACAAGAAGATATTTAATTGGGCAAGGGTGAACTATGAGGCTATAAGGAGAGAACTGGGAGTGTAAAGTGGGATGTCCTTTTTGAAGGGAAATGTACCATGGAAATGTGGTTGATGTTCAGGGATCTTATGCAGGATGTTAGGGATAAATATGTCCCGGTGAGGCAGAGAAGGAATGGCAGGGTGAAGGAGCCGTGGGTGACGAGAGAGGTGGAACGACTAGTTAGGAAGAAGAAGGCAACATACATAAGGTATAAGCAGCAAGGTTCAGACAGGGCCCGTGAGGAATATAGAGTAGCGAGGAAGGAACTTAAGTAAGGGCTGAGGAGAGCTAGAAGGGGACATGAAAAGGCATTGGCTAGTAGGGTTAAGGAAAATCACAAGGCCTTTTTCACGTACGTGAAGGGTAGGAGGATGGCTAGGGTAAAGGTAGGTCCGATTAAAGACAAAGGTGGGAGAATGTGCCTGGAGGCAGCGGAAGTGGGAGAAGTTCTCAATGAATACTTGTCTTCGGTATTCAACAAGGAGAGGGGTCTTGATGATGAGGAAGGGAGTGCTGGTAAGGGTAATGTTCTCGAGGTTGTAGATATCAAGAGAGAGGATGTGTTGAAGTTGTTAAATAATATCAAGACAGATAAATCTCCGGAGCCTGACGGGATTTTCCCCAGGCTACTTCGAGAGGCGAGGGAGGAGATTGTTGAACCACTGGTGAGTATCTTTGAGTCCTCGTTGTCCACGGGGATGGTGCCGGAGGATTGGAGGGTGGCGAATGTTATCCCCTTGTTCAAAAAAGGTAGTAGGGATAGTCCAGGGAATTACAGACCGGTGAGCCTTACGTCTGTGGTGGGTAAGCTGTTAGAAAGGATTCTAAGGGATAGGATCTATGAACACCTGGAGAATCATGGACTGATTAGAGACAGCCAGCATGGCTTTGTGAAGGGAAGATCTTGCGTCACAAGCCTGATAGAGTTCTTTGAGGAGATGACGAGGAAGATTGATGAGGGTAGTGCGGTGGATGTGGTCTATGTGGATTTTAGTAAGGCGTTTGATAAGTTTCCTCATGGTAGGCTTCTTCAGAAGGTCAGAGACCAAGGGATCCAGGGGAGCTTGGCTGTGTGGATTAGGAATTGGCTTGCCTGTAGAAAGCAGAAGGTTGTGGTGGAAGGAGTGCCCTCGGATTGGAGGGCAGTGACTAGTGGTGTCCTGCAGGGATCGGTTCCGGGACCTCTACTTTTTGTGATATTTATAGATGACTTAGATGAGGGAGTGGAAGGCTGGATTAGTAAGTTTGCGGATGACACTAAGATCGGCGGTGTTGTGGATAGTGTGGAGGACTGTCGGACTGATAGGACGCAGAGCTGGGCTGACAAGTGGCAGATGGAGCTCAATCTGGAGAAGTGTGAGGTGGTACACTTTGGAAGGACAAACTCCAGGGCAGAGTACAGGGTAAATGGCAAGGTACTTGGCACTGTAGAGGAGCAGAGGGATCTGGGGGTTCATATTCACAGTTCACTGAAAGTTGCTTCACAGGTGGATAGAGCAGTTAAGAAGGCATATGGGATGTTAGCTTTCATGAGTCATGGGATTGAGTTTAAGAGCCGCGAAGTGATGATGCAGCTTTACAAAACTCTAGTTAGACCACACTTAGAGTACTGTGTCCAGTTTTGGTCGCTGCATTGTAGGAAGGATATGGAGGCGTTGGAGAGGGTGCAGAGGAGATTTACCAGGATGCTGCCTGGACTAGAGCGTATGGAATATGAGGAGAGGCTTAAGGTGCTAGGGCTTTATTCACTGGAAAGGAGGAGGATGAGAGGAGACATGATAGAGATATATAAAATATTGAGAGGAATAGATAGAGTAGACAGCCAGCGCCTCCTTCCCAGGGCACCAATGCTTAAGACGAGAGGGCATGGCTTTAAGGTTATGGGTGGGAGGTTCAGGGGAGATGTCAGGGGGAGGTTTTTCACCCAGAGAGTGGTTGGTGCATGGAATGCACTGCCTGAGGTGGTGGTGGAGGCAGATACATTGGACAGGTTCAAGAGTTTGTTGGATAGGCATATGGAGGAATGTGAGATAGAGGGATATGCGGGAGGAAAGGGTTAGATAGTGTGAGGGTGGCTTGATGGACGGCACAACATGGTGGGCCGAAGGGCCTGTTTTGTGCTCTATGGTTCTATGGTTCTATGGAGATCTTGTCTCTCAGAATTCCCTCCAATAATTTACTTACCACTGACATTAGGCTCACTGGTCTGCAGTTCCCAGGTTTGCTCTTACAGCCTTTCTTAAATAAAGGCACATTAGTCACCCTCCAGTCTTCTGGCACCTCACCCATGGCTGTCAATGACACAAATATTTCCACAAGAGGCCCCGCAATTTCTTCCCTGGCTTCCCACATTATAAGCTCACTGGCCTATAATTTCCTGGTTTGTTGCTGTTGCCTTTCTTAAACAAAGGAACAACACTGGCTATTTTCCAGCATTCTGAGACCTTGCCTGTGGCTAAAGAGGATACAAAGATCTCTGTCAAGGCCCCAGCAATCTCCTTCCTTGCTCTTCCTCAGTATCCTGTGATAGATTCCATCAAGCCCTGGGAACTTATCCATCTTAATGTTTTTCAAGACTCCTAACACCTCCTCCTCTTAATATCAGCATGTCCTAAAATATCAACATGTTCCTCCCTGATCTCACCATCATCCATGTCCTTCTTCTTGGTAAATACTGATGCACAATACTCATTAAGGACCTCACCCACTTCTTTTGGTTCCAAACATAGATTCACTCCTTTGTCCTTGAGTGTACCTACCCCTTCCCTAGTTTGGCTCTTGCTCCTAACATACATATAAAGTTCTTTGGGATTCTTCTTAATCCTATTTGCCAAGGACTTTTCATGGTCCTTTTAGCCTCCTAATTCTTTGTTTAAATTCTTTCCTGCTTTATGTTCTTCAAGGGCCTTGTCTGCTTTCAGCTTCCTAAACCTTACATATGCTTTCTATTTCTTTGGACTAAATTTAAAATATCTCTTGTCATCCAAGATTCCCTAACCCTGCCATCCTTATCTTTCATCCATACAGGAACATGCTGGTCCTGAACTCTAACCAGCTGGCCTTTAAAGAACTCCCACATATCATATGTGGATTTACCCCTAAACAGCCACTTCCCCAGTTGCTGTCTAATACTGTTGTAATTAGCCTTCCCCCCCCCCCAATTTAGCACTCCCCCACCCTCCGAGGCCCAGCCCTGTCCTTATCGATAACTATCTTGAAACTTATGGAGTTATAATCATTGTTCCCAAAATGGTCCCCACTGAAACTTCAATCACCTGGCCAGGCTCATTTCCTAGTACAAAGTCCAGTATGGCCCCTTTGCTGGTTAAGCTATCTACATATTGTTTCAAGAAACCCTCCCAGATGCACCTTACAAATTTTGTTCCAACTAATCCCCTGACACTCAGAGTCCCAGAAAATCACCCATTACAACTACCCTGTTGTTTTTACTTCTTTCCATGATCTACCTGCATGTCTGTTCCTCTAGATCCCATTGGCTGTTGGGAGGCCTATAGTATAATCCCATCACAGTGGTTGCACCTTTCTTATTTCTGAGCTCTACCTATATTGCCTCACTGAATGAGCCCTCCAAGATGTTCTCTCTAAGTGCAGCTGTGATATTCTCCTTAATCAGTAATGCAACTCCCCCACCACTTTTATATCCCTCTCTATCACATCTGAAACATCTGAACCCTGGAACATTAAGCTGCCTGTCATGCTCCTCTCGCAACCAATTTTCTGTTATGGCTACATCATAGTTCCATGTACTAATCCAGGCTCTGAGCTCATCTGCTTTACCTGTTATGCTCCCTGCATTAAAATAAATACACTTCAGACCGTCAGTCTGGCATTGTCCATTAACCTGGGCCTGCCTGTTCTTCCTAGTAGACTTTCTTGTCTCAACCTTTACTTTCTCATTCTCTCCACTTGCTGATCTACTGCTCTGGTTCCCACCCCTCTGCCACACTAGTTTAAACCGTCATGAGTAGCACCAGCAAACCTCCCTGCAAGGACATTGGTGCCCCTCCTTCTTGAACAAGTCACTCCTGCCCTGGAAGAGAGCCAGATAATCTAGGTATCTGAAGTCTTCCCTCCCACACCAGCTCTTTGGCCAGGCATTTAACTGTACTATCTTCCTATTTCTTGCTTTGCCAACATGTGGTACAGGGAGTAATCCCAAGATTACAACCCTAGAGGTCCTGCTTTGTACCTTTCTGCCTAACTCCCTAAATTCCCTTTGGAGGATCTCATACCTCTTCTTGCCTCATAATCTGATATACCTCTATAGGTTGTGCCCTATCACCAGCTCCAGGGTAAACCATCCCTAAGATCCAAACCAAGATGTAATGTCCTTCATGCATGTTCCCATATGAATTAGCAGTGAGAAATTAGAAAGTCCTAGGTATGCAGAGATGACTGACACAATAAATCTTCTGTTTATCCAGCCAGTATTACGTTTGCAGAATTGGTACTAAACAGCAACATCACCTGGATCAATACAAAAAGAATTTCAGCCAGTAAATTGCTTTCTAATGATGGCCACCATTATAATGGACATGTCTATTCCTTCCACGTCCATTGATAACCTACATTCTCCATTGATAGCATTGTAATCCTTTGTGGGTGAAGAGGATCTCAATGTTGGAGGACAGTGTTATACAATGATGACAGGACATTTATTTTGGAAATGTTCAGTGACAGCCCATTCCCTCGTGTGTTTCAGTGAATGTTGATGAAGAATTAGAGCTCAAACTCTGAACATGTACATATGTAAGCATCATCTGCATAACGCAGTTCAATGTCAGAAAGTCATAGAGCTGTACAGTACAGAGATGTGCCCTTTGGCCCAACTTATCCATGCTGACCATGATGCCTATTTACACTAATCCCATTTGCCTGCATTAAGCCCATATCCCTCTACTCCCTTGCTATCCGACTATCTGCCCAAATGCATTTTAAATATTGCAGTTGTGTCTGCCTCTACCACCTCCTGTGGTAGTCTCTTTGATGTTGATCAGTGTGTTGATGGCTTGTTTGGTAATGGAAGTATATAAATCTAGTCAACTTTAAATAACCTGCAGTTTGCAATGCTTCTGGACACTGTTGATTGAGCAGCTATTTAAGGTTATCACATGTTATTTACTGTATAACCACAACACACTGTGTGAAAAACTTACCCCCCAGGTCTCCTTATGAAGGCTCTCAACCTGAAGTGTCGACTGTTTATTTCCCCCCATAGATGCTGCCTGACCTGCTGAGTTCCTCCAGAACTTTTTGTGTATTGTTCCAGATTCCGGTATCTGCAGAATTTCTTGTGTCTCCTTTAAAGTTCTCCCTTTTCACCTTAAACCTATGAACGCTAATTTTAGACTCCCCTTCCCTGGGAAAAAGACTCAGCCTCCTACGCTCCAGCCAATCCAATCTCTCTTCATGCAGGGTCTCGACCTGAAACATCGAGAATTCCTTTCCCTTCACAGATATGGCTCAGCAAGCCAAGTTCCTCCAGCACTGTCTTTTTTCTATCCAATCTCTCCTTGTAACTAAAGCCCTCCATTCCAGACAACATCCTGGTGAATCTTTTGTGCACTCTTTCTCATGCTACCACATCCTTCTTGCAAGGAGACTTACCAGGATGTTGCCTGGAATGGAGCATTTCAGTTATGATGAGAGACTAGATCTCTTTCCCTGGAGGGAAGAAGGTTGAAAGGGGACATGACTGAGGTATTAAAAATTATGTTGGGTATTGACAGGATAGACTGCAGGAAAATTTATCGGAGGTGAATAAAACTAGAGGACGTAAATTTACAGTAAGAAGTAAGGGATCTAGAGGGGATCTGAGGGGCTCTTTTTCACCCAGTCTGTGGTGAGCACCTGGAATCACTGCCAGAGAGAGTGGTGGAAGCAGAGTCACTGATGTCATTTATGCAGCACTTAAATCGGCCAGACATTGCAGGCTTTTGGCCAAGTGCCGGGGATTGATATGGGTGGGTATTCACCGGACGGATTGAATGTAGTAGGCCAAATGGCCTATTCCATGATGTATAACTCTATAACTGTACACAATACTCCAAGTGCAGCCTAACCAATGTTTTGTGATTGGAGTGATCTTGTTTCTGGAGTGGAGGTGAAGCAGGATGAATAGTTTAACGTTTGTCCTGTAGATTAGTTCCACTCCAGCAGGCTGTCTCTTGGAGGCAAGGTGCAGTACTGCAATGAGATTTAGAGTGAAGATACAGATTTGCTTGATATCAGTTTCCACCAAAATTGGGTTTGTTATGAAGTTGCTTGCTAAGATTATGATGTGCATGCCACCATGAAGCCAACACAAGTCAGAAACAGTTTTCTATGAGCAGGAATGTTTGAGAAGGATGTTCAATCATACATTTCAACTGACAGAGTCAGAGGTATTGGTACTGGTATATTATTGTCACTTGTACAGTGGAAAACTTGTCTCGCATACCTTTGTACAGATCAATTCATTGCATAGTGCATTGAGGTAGCACAGGGTGCACTGAGGTAGTACAGGATAAAAACAATAACAGAATACAGAGTAAAGTGTCACAGCTACAGGGAAGTGCATTGCAGGTAGACAATAAGGTGCAAGGTCAAAACAAGATAGATTCTGATGTCAGGAGTCCATCTCATCGTATAAGGGAACTGTTCAATAGTCTTATCACCGTGGGGTAGAAGCTGCCCTTGAGCCTGGTGGTATGTGCCTTCAGACTACTGTACTTTCTGCCTCATGGAAGAGGAGAGAAGAGAGAATGACCCCGGTGGGTGGGGTCTTTGATTAGGCTGGCTGCTTCACCAAGGCAGCGAGAGGTATAGACAGAGTCCATTGAGGGGCGTCTGGTTTCCATGTTGTGCTGGGCTGTGTCCACAACTCTCTACAGTTTCTTGCGAACCCGTGCAGAGGTTTTACTGAAGTTAATAAAGCCCGGGTATAGTGGTTGGCGTGGTTTCCTGCATTTCTCTTGGTGTTGGTGCATATGAAGATCATGTTCACTGTGCCTCTAGATGGATGGAATCCAGAGTGCATTTTGGGAAGCAGCTCCTCAACTATTGGGAGGTTGATCCCAGAAATGACTTTCCAGGTGGTAGACAACAGAGAGATCTTTCTCTAGTTGTAGAGTTACAGAGTTGTACTGCATAGAAACAGGCCCTTCGGCCCACGACGTGCTGACTATTCCTAATTAGTCCTTTCCAAATGCAAATTAATCCTCTCATTCAGAATCCCTTCCAACAACTTTCTTACCACTGATGTAAGGCTCACTAGCCTGTAATTCCCTGGCTTCTTAAATAAAGGCACAACATTAGCTATCCTCCAATCTTCCAGTCCCACACCCACAGCTAGCCAAGATACAAAAATCTCTACCTGACCCCCAGCAACCTCCTCCTTTGCTTCCCATAACATCCTAGGAATCACCTGGTCAGGACCCGGTATTTTATCCACTTTAATGTGCTTCAAGACCTACAACACCTCCTCCTTTATAATGTTGATATGCTCCAGGATATCACTATTTGCTCCCCTGAATTAATTAGCTCTATGTCCTTCTCCATAGTAATACAGACAAAAAGTATTCTTTTAAGACCTTACCCATTTCCCGCGGCTCCACACAGATATTACCACACTGATACTTAAGCGGACCTATTGTCCCTTTTACTACCCTATCACTCTTAATATACTTACAGAATCTTTTAGGATTCTCCTTTATCTTATTTGCCAGGGGTATCTCATGGTCCCTTTTTGCCCTCCTGATTTCCTCTTAAGTGTACTCCTACATCCCTTATACTCCTCAAGAGACTCACATGATCCCAGCTGCCTATACCTAACATTATGCCTCTTCTTCCGGACCAGACCCTCAATATCCTCATCAACCAAGGTTTCCTAATCTAACCAGCCTTACCCTTCCCTCCAACAGGAACATGCTGGCAGTGGACTCCTCCTATCTCACTTTTAAAAGCCTTCCACTTGCCAGACACCCCGTTACTTGCAAACAGCCTCTCCCAATCAACTTTTTTGAATTCCTGTGTGATGCCATTGAAATTAGCCTTCCCCCAATTTAGAACTGATCCTATCTTTTTCCATAGCTATCTTGAAACTAATAGAATTGTGGTCACTGGTTCCAAAGTGCTCTCCTACTGACACATCAACCACTTCCCCAGCCTCATTTCCTGAGGAGGTTAAGTGAAGCCCTTTCTCTCAGGGCCATCAACATATTGCTTCAGAAAACAGTCCTGGACACACTTAACAAATTCTGCCCTATCTAATCCCTTAGCACCAAGGTAGTCCCAGTCAATATTAGGGAAGTCTAAATTGCCAACAAATACAACACTATTATTCCAACACCTGTCTATGATATCCCTATGCTCCTCCAATTCCCACTATTGGGGGACCTATAGTATAATACCATCAAAGTGATCCCCTTTTTTTATTTCTATGTTTGACTCATATGACTTGCTTGACATTCCCCAGAGATATTCTTGTGATGTTCAGTGGATGATGTGAAGTTAATGCAATCAGATTTGTCCAGTGAAGGGTCTTGACCCAAAATGTTGCCTGTCTATTTCCCTCCACAGATGTTGCCTGACCTGTTAAGTTCCTCCAGCAGCAGGTTTTGCTCCATATTCCCAGTATCTGTATTCTTATGACTGCAATCTGATTTGTTTCCTTTGTTGACGATGGTCACGATTACAGTACTTGTCATCTTTCCCCACCTCGGGATCCACTTCCAGCTATGATTAAATTCACTATCATACACTTCATTACACCAACAGAGTTTTTGACCATCTGAAGGAAAGAATGAAGATCAAGCCTGGCACAAAGCTTATGGTTTGCTGGGCCACAATGATTCCTCCTATACTTTACACTCTGAGGTATAGACTTCCTCCAGCAGGTACTTCAAAGCAAGAGAGATACCATAAAAATTATCCCTTAAAAATCTTACATTCTCACAGAGAGGATAAGCAAAGCAACATCAGTGAGCACCCTCTCCCACCAACATCCTCAGCACTGAGACCTAATTACACTGTTGGCTCCATTGGACAGGCCACAACATTCACATACCTGACCACAGTTTCCCAAAATAGGCACTCTAGCCCAAGCTCTGTCAAGGCAAAAGATTACCAGGTTGACAGAGAAAAAGATTCAAGGATGCCCTGAAAGCATCCTAGGAACGAAATCAGACATTCACACCAACTTCTTGGAGTCCTTGGTCCATTAACACTCAAATGAAGAAAGATCATTTGGAATGGCATTGAAAACCTGAGGAAGGGTCCTGACCCAAAACATTGACCGCCTGCTTTTTCTCCATAGATGCTGCCTGGCCTGCTAAATTACTCCAGCATCACAGTGTTATTCATCTAAGTTCCAGCATCTGCAATCCCTTGTTTCTCTAAGAGTTTGCCTTCCTGGCTCAGAGGTTCGCACACTGGGAATTTAATCTCCAGATTACAAATCAAGTCTGTTGTCCTCTGCACCATGTTTCCAAGACATACTCCAAACCCACAAAGTCCTATCAGAAGGACCAAGCTTAATGTGCCAGCCTTATCCCATGGGGTAAAACTGACAGGCAAAAGCACAACAGGAGGAACAGGTAATGGAAGTCCCATCCCAAAAATGCCAACACATAAAACAGGCATACAATTTGTGCAGTCTTCACAGGAAATGTTGCACTGACTTTCAGATGAAACTCTAAAACATCCATCCTCTAAGGTGAATGCAAAATGTTTATGGTATCATTTGAAGAAGAGAGAAGTCTTCCTTGTAATCTTACCGACATTATCCAGAAATCCAACAATCAAGTAGATAATCAGATCATTTATTTCATTGGTGTTTCCAGGAGCTTGCTTTGTGTTGTTTCTATGTACTCTCCATTACAGCAGTGTCTACACTTAGAGTAACTTACAGGTGGTAAAATTATTTGAAAGGTGTGTTTAATTACAAGATACTTCTTCATTTATCATTTTAGGCCACACAAAATACCAATGGGATGCAAAGGTGGAAACATTAGCATACCAGAGCAATGAATTTTGAAATTCAGTGGGCTGAATGGCTTTTTTCCTATCTTTCCCTCCCTTCCCCATCCCCTGCCTCTCCAATTTCCACAGGGATCGCACTCCCTGTGACACCCTTGTCCACTCTTAATCCCACTGATGACCCATCCGGCAATTATCCCTGCAACTGTACAAAGTGCTACACCTGTCCCTATACCCCCTCCCTCACCACCATTCAGGGACCTAGACAGTTCTTCCAGGTGAAGCACCACTTCACCTGTGAATCTAAGCATGTCACTTGTTGCTCCCGGTGCAGCCTCCTCTACATTGGTGAGACCCGACGCAGATTGGGTGAACGCGTCATCGAGCACCTTCGCTCCATCTGCCGCAAAAGCAAGGAGCTCCTGGTGGCCAACCACTTCAACTCCACTTCCCATTCCCACACTAACATGTCTATCCATGGCCTCCTCTACTACCATGTTGAGGCCAGATGCAGGTTGGAGGAACAACACCTCATATTCCGCCTTGGGAGTCTCCAACCTGACGGCCTTAACATCGATTTCTCTAACTTCCGGTAACCCCTCCCCTCTTTCCCCCCACCCTTTCTTTCTCCCCCCTTTGTTTTCCCTCATTCCTGTGGCCCCCTCACCCCTTCTCTTTCCCCTCCCCCACCCTCATGACCTGCTCATCTATTCCCCACCTCCTTCCCTTTATTCCATGGTCTACTGTCCTCTCCTACTGGATTCCTTCTTCTTCAGCCCTTTGCCCCTTCTACCCATCACCTCTCAGCTTCTTACATCACTCCCTTTCATCCCCCCTCCCTCACCCACCTACCTTCCCCCTCCCACCTGGACTCACCTGCCAGCCTGTGCTCCTCCCACTCCCCCCACCTTCTTATTCCAGCTTCTGCCCTCTTCCTTTCCAGTCCTGATGAAGGGTCTCAACCCAAAACATCGACTGTTTATTTCCCTCAATAGATGCTGCCTGACCTGCTGAGTTTCTGCAGCATTTTGTGTGTGTTGCTCCAGATTCCAGCATCTGCAGAATCTCTTGTTTTTCCTATCTTTCATGTTTTTGAGTTTATAATTTGTGTATAAAAATGCATTATGTTGGATTTCACACGCATCACCTCCTACCTGACACAACTTTACAAGGTGAGTGATATTTGGAATCCCAGTCACACCTCATATGACTAAATTTACACCTTCATAACTGAAGTAAATTTTTAACCACTATTCCAGTTAGTAATTAACTTTAAACATATTGGCATCAACTGCAACTTTAAACTGCAGTTGCTTTCTGCCTTCCTAAGATATTCCGTTCATCTTATCACCTGCCCACCATTCCATCTCCACAACTGAACACTCTCACCAACCGTCCCAGATCCCAGCCTGATACTGACAAGATGCAGCTGCCGACAACCTGCTGTGCAGCATTCAGAGGAGGATATGGGCCTTTAAAGGCACACTCCCCATGGTGGTTCTCTGTGTTCAGTGAGAGCAGCAATCTACTTACAAATGGCATCTTGCTGCTGAATATTCCTTGTGGCAGCCAAACAGCAACACTACAATTGCCCTGGAAGAGGAAGAAGCCTTTCTCCAGGGAGGCTGCACGTGAGCAGGATTGTTCTCCTGTGTGAGCCACATGTGAACTCTTCTCTCTCGCAGGGGCACAGACATGCACCCTACATTTGTACACCTATCCACTGCTCTAAGTTAATTCGGAGGAGCAGAATGAACTTAGCAGTGAAACAGATATGGGTGTTTAAGTTCAAAGAAAAAAAAGCTTTTAAGTTCACATTGATGTTTTGTTCTTTTTGATTTCATTGGATGAAAAATGATGTTCATAGTGCAAGTGACATTGCAGTTCCTTTTCTTATTGTCCCCCCAGTATGTTCTTCCATTTGTGGGACATTGTTTTTGTGCAGCTCTGGCGTTGTTGCATACCCAGTGAACCCTCACTTGGTCAGAATAACAACATCATGCATTTCAGTTCTAATGCCATTCAGACAATTGCTGCTAGCACTGTTGGATGCTTTTCAATTAATGACTGCTTCATTACTTAAATATTTATCTTTATTTGTTTAATTATTATTTAACAGCAGATGAGTGTTAAATAATTAAGACCTTGTAATCAAGAAATGAACTACACCTGACTGTTATCATTGTCACACTATTCGATTAAAGGCCAGTATTGAGAAGATACTACTGATCTTCCTTACCAAAGGTCTGCTGTGAAACACCACACTGTATCCCTTCTTATATACTCAAACAGCTCTAGTCCAGTCAACTGAAATTAATTGACCTCAATAGAAAGGTCATAATAGGATTGGGACTGGGACTACCTAATTTATCACTTCAACTGCAAGCTTTCCATAAAAAGCAGCCTACAAGGATGTCATTGGAAAACCTACTCAGTTTGACCATTAACGTAGGTTAAAACATGAAAAAATACACACTCTCTCCCCCCCCGCTCCCCCACTCACCAAAGCCTGTACCCTCAGATCACTGCATTCCGAGATTCAGTATGAAAAATCACCATACATGCTGCCTAATAGAAGCTCCCCTCAACCTCTGCCACATGTGTGGCAAAGGCTGAAGGGAGACCTGATGGAAGTTCTTTTAAATTCTTTCTAATTTCAAAAATAGACCTTATTCATAATTTTAAAAATATGCAAAAGAAGAAACAGTGCAAAACTTTTACACTCATGGTCATTACATTCAGTACTGTTAACTTATTATATTTTTAAAACCATAGCACCATTACCACTCATGTGGCCCTTGGGGTGAAACACCCTTTCATTGTTTGAGGGGCTTCCCCACCCAACTCAGCCCCTCCATGTACAGTAGTGGAAGGAGCCTAGACTTGGTCCTTCCCCACAGAGCCCTTGCATTGGTTGCACTGAGCTTCAGTGCGTCCCTCGGCACGGACTCCTGCAGCCTGAAATGTTCCGGTCGGCAGCATTCCCTTCCAGACAGCTCACTGCACTGGAAGACCATCAATTTTCGGTCAAACCAAAGGACGTCTTTCACCGGGATGATGACCTTTCAACAGAACTTGATGTCTGCCTTGGTGTGTGACCTGGGAACAGCCCGTAGATCAGAGAGTCCTCTGTTACGCAGCTGCTGGGAATGAACCTGGACAAGGACTCCTGCAGGTTTATAAGATTATGAGAGGTACAGATAGGCAGCCGGTATCATTTTCCCAGGGTTAAAATGTCTAATACTAGAGGGCATGCTTTTATGGTGAGAGGGGGTAAGTTCACAGGAAATATGAGGGGCAGGTTTATTTACACAGAGAGTGGTGGTTCCCTGGAATGCGCTGCCAGCAATGGTAGTGGAGGTAAATACGATTGAGGCATTTAAGAGGCTCTTAGACAGGCACATGAATACGCAGAGAATGGACGAATATGGACTTGTGTAGGCAGAAGGGACTAGTTTAGTAGGCTTTTAGTTACTAGTTTAATTAAGATGAAAAATATGATGACGCTGGAGGAACTCAGCAGGCTAGGCAGCATCTGTGGAGAAAAGCAGGCAGTCAACGTTTCGGGTCAGGACCCTTCTTCAGCACTGTGTTTCTCTAGTTTAATTAGTTCAGAACAACAATGTGGGCCAAGGGGCCTGTCCTGTGCTGTCCTGTTCTATGTTCTAACCTACTGAAGCACATGTATAGCATTATGAGAGGCACAGATAGGGTAGGTAATCAAAGTCTTTATCCCACAGTGGAAATGTAAAATACTAAAGGGCATCAGTTTTAGGTGAGGGGGGAAAGTTTCAAGGAGAGTGGTAGGTGCCGGGGAGGTGGTGGAAGCAGATATGATAGCAACATCTGAAGCATTTAGATGAACACATGTACCCGCAGGGAATGGAGGGATACAGACCATGTGCAGGCAGATGGGATTAGCTTAGATTGGCATCAAGTTCAGAGCAGATACGGTGGGCCAAAGAGTCTGTTCCTGCACTTTACTCTTCTATATTCTATGTTCTATTTTCAGCATTCACTGTTATTTCAGATTTCCAGCAAAGTATATCAAAGTGTTAGCAACACACAAAAAGTGTTGGAGGAACTCAGCAGGTCAGGCAACATCTATGGAGGGGAATAAAAGGTCAACGTTTCAGGTCGAAACCCTTCATCAGTATTGGAAAGGAAGAGGGCAGAAGCTGGAATAAGAAGGTGGGGGGAGGGGGAGGAGCACACACAGGCAGGGGATAGGTGAGTTCAGCTGATAGATGGAAGGTGGGTGTGTGGGTGGGGGGGGGGGGAGATGTAAGAAGCTGAGAGTTGATAGGTAGAAGAGGCAAAGGGCTGAAGAAGAAGGAATCCAGTAGGAGAGGGCAGTGGACCATGAAATAAAGGGTGGGGAAGGGATGGGCAGGTCATGAGGCCGGGGGAAGGGGAAAGAGAAGGGGGAGGGGCCACAGGAATGAGGGAAGACAAAGGAAAAAAAAGGGGGAGAAGAGGGGAGGGGTTACCGGAAGTTCAAGAAATCGATGTTGAGGCCATCAGGTTGGAGACTTTCAAGGCAGAATATGAGTTGTTGTCCCTCCATCGTGTGTCTGGCCTCAATGTGGCAGTAGAGGAGGCTGTGGATAGATATGTCAGTAAGTATGAGAGAAGGATGTGGAATTGAAGTGGATGGCCTGTGGCCCCCTCTCCTACCAGATTCATTCTTCTACCTATCACGTCTCAGCTTCTTATATTTCTCCCCCACCCTCCTACCTTCCCCCTCTCACCTGAACTCACCTATCTCCTGCCTACATGTACTCTTCCCCCTCCCCTGACCATTTATTCTGGCTTCTGCCCTTTCCTTCACAGTCCTGATGAAGGGTCTCAACCCAAAATGTTGACTATCTATTTCTCTCTATAGGTGCTGCCTGACCCTCTGAGTTTCTCCAGCATCTTGTGTGTGCGTTGCTCCAGCTTTCAGCATCTGCAGAACCTCTTGTGTCATTGTTTTTTTTCTCTCTCCTCTCTCCTCATTCACCCCTTCTCTTCTAACCACCTCTAAGCAGGTCAGCTATGATTAATAACCCTTCACCAGCCCCCCTCTGCCAGCACCACCAGCATTTCCATCAGAACCTCTCTTGATCTCCACCCTAGTCTGGAATTTCCTTTGTTCTCTCCAGTCCTCCCACTCCTCTGCAACTCTTCAGGCAATGAAGACATTCCTAACCAGACAATGCTACTTGGTGAGGTTGAGGTAGGATCACTTGTCTCTGAAAACTCTCAATGAATATGATCGTTAAATGTTTGCATTTCTGTGCCTCTTGTCCCAAGGTCTCCAAAATTCCCATGGTCTTCTGTGATATGTAGCTCGATGTTTCAACTCAAAAAGTGCTGCCAGTGGTATGACCACTGAGGCACCAATCTCTCAGTCGTTAAATTCTGCAAAAACAATTATTTGGATTTTATTGGCTTCAGCACTTGAGTGTTTGAATAGTCTGCAGTCAATCCTGGACGTTCCTTGTGAAGTGGCCTGAGGTCAACAGAGTAGCCTTTAAATGGCATCTATCAAACGAATGTAACAAGTTGTCTTCTCCTTTATTTCGTGTGCAGTAAGTGCTGATCATTTTCTGGAAGTGAGTGGTTGTTGTGTGAGGAAACGTTGAACAGGCTAGGTTTGCATAGAAGAGCAAGGAGGTTACAATGGAAATATAAGATCCAAAGTGTTCTTGACAGGATGGATTTGGAGAGGATGTTTCCTCTTCTGATGGAATTTGGAACTAGAAGCCACTGTTCAAAAATAAGGAGTCACCCTTTTAAGACAGAAATGAGACAAAACCTGTTCTCTTGTGGGTCATGAGTCTTTTGAACTCTCTTGGAGGGTGGTAGAAGCAGCATTTTTGAATATTTTAAGACAAAAGTACATAGATTCTTGATATTGGGCATGATATGTTGGCACCGGACGCGCAGCGATGCTTGCGGGCTGCCCCCAGAACACTATGCAAAAAGGTGCATTTCACTGTGTGTTTCGATGTGCATGTGACTAATAAAGATATCTTATCTTATAAACAAGGGGATGAAAAATTCCTGAGGTTATGCAAGACTGTGGAATTAAGATTAAAAGCAGATCAGCCATGACCTTATTATAGAATCATAGAGTCATACAGTATGGAAACAGGCTATTTTGGCCCACCATGTCCACACTGCCCAGTGGGCACCCACCTGTATTAATCCCAACTTCTAGCACTTGACCCATAACCATTAGTGCCTAGGCAATTGAAGTGCTCCTCCAGACAGACTCCACTTAAATGCTGTTAACTTCCACTTCTCTCTCGGTAGTGCCTTCTAGCTCCTCAGCACTCTCTGGCTGAAAAAGGTCTCCCTCCAATCTCCTCTAAATCACTTACCTTTGACCCTAAATCTTTGTCTTTCAGTTTTATTCACCTTTGAAAAGGGGAAAGTTTGCAGTCTATCTTATCTCTACCCCCCATAGTTTTATATACCTCATCATCACAAGATCACAAGACAAGGGAGCAGAAGTAGGCCATTCGGCCCATCGAGTCTGCTCCAAGGAAAAGGGAAAAAAGAAAAAGAAATGAGAAATTGGGGGTGGGGGGAGGGCCCAAAAAAAACACACTATTCTAACCCCAATTTCCGGCCTTATCCCCATATCCCTTGATACCCCAACTATTTAGATATCTATCTATCTCTTCCTTAAACACCTCCAATGATCTGACCTCCACTGCTGTACCTGGCAAGGAATTCCACAAATTCACCACCCTCTGGCTAAAGAAATTTCTCCTCATCTCTGTTTTAAACTTGTACCCTCTAATTCTAAGATTGTGCCCTCTGGTCCTGGACTCACCCACCAAGGGAAACAGCCTAGCCACATCTACTCTGTCCAGTCCTTTCAACATTTTAAATGCCTCTATGAGGTCCCCTCTCATTCTTCTGGATTTTGTCAAAGGCCTTACTGTTGTCCATGTAAGCTATATCTATTTCAATACCCTTATCAATACACTTTGTTATCTCCTCGAAAAAATTAGATTGGTTGGACAGGATGTGTGCTTAACAAAGCTTTGCTGATTATCTCTGGTTAGTGTTAAAAGGTGAAGCAGATGTGATGCGCTGAATGGCCTACTCCTGTTCCAAATTTAAATGTATGTATGTACTGTATATGTTCCTCTTGAGATCCCTACCATCACAGAAGCTGGTGCAGTGGTGGTGCAGTAGTTAAATTAACAGACTGGTAATCCAGACACCTGGGCTAATAATCCAGAGACCTGAGTTCAAATCCCGCCAGAGCAGATGTGGACTTTAAATTCAGTTAATTATCTGGAATTTGGAGGGAAAAAAGATACCAATCAGATTTGGTAATGATGCATGAAAAGCTGTTGGATTATCTTAAAAACCTAGTTCATTGAGGGGACTTCAGGGGACTAAATCTGCTATTCTGGCCTACATATGATTCCAGATCCACACCATGAGGTTCACTCTTAAATGCCATCTGAAGTGCCCAGCAAGCCACTCAGATGTACCATCATTGCTACATTTAAACAGAAATGGAATAAAATTGTATGGACAACCTGGCATTGACCTAGGCATTGAATTAGGACCAGGTAAATTTGTTCCCATTTGAGTCAACCTTGCCAAGTCCTCCTCACAAACATCTGGGAACTAGTGTCTAAATTAGGAGAGCTGTCCCACTGACCAGTCAAGCAACAGTCTGACACGGTTGTACTCACAGAACCATCAGTTAAAGACAACGTGCCAGACTCCTCCATTACAATCCCTAGCTTCGTCTTGTCCCACTGGGAGGACAGACCAACCAGAAGTAATTGCAGGCAGAAGGGAATAGCTCTTGGAATCCTTAATTTTGATTCTGTTTCCCATAAAGATTCATATCAATGAGTCAAACGTGGGCAAGGAAACCTCCCTCTGATTTCCACCTACTGTCCTTCTTCAGCTGGTGAATCAGTGTTCCTCCATGTTGAAGAACACTTGGAAGAAGCATTGAAGGTGCAAAATGTACTCTGTATGGGGGACCTCATGCTAGTGAGTAAACCAACATAAGGGATAAACCTCTTTGACATCATCCTCACCAAATTACTCATGGCAGATGCATCTATCCACGATTACATTAACAGCAGTTACCACTGAACAGTCCTAGTGGAGATAATGTCCCATCTTCACACCAAGGACACGATACATGTTGTGTGGCATGACAAATGTGCTAAAGCAGATAGACAATAGTCCAGCAAATTCCTCGTCCTAACATTGCTATGAAACCATGGATCATAGAACTATAGAATCATAGAAACGTACGGCACAGACATGGGCACTGTTGGCCCACCTCACCTATGCCGAATATGATGCCAATCACATTTGCCTGCATTAGGCCTGTACCTCTCTATGCCTTTTCAATTCAAGTACCTCTCCACATGTCTTTTAAACTTTGTAATCATATCTGCCTCCTCCACATCCTCTGGCAGTTCATTCCAAATATTCATTACTCTACATGAGAAAACTAACCCCTCAGTTCTCCTTTAAGTTTCTAGACTCCCTTACCAGGGAGAAAATTTCTGACTATCTATCCCATCTATTCTCCTCATAATCTTATAAACCTCTAAGGACAGCCTCCTATATTCTAGTGAGAATAAACCTGGCCTTTCCAATCTTTCCTTGTAACTACAGCCCTCCATTCCAAGCAACGTTCTGGTGAATCTCTTCTGTACTCTATCTATTGCTACCACATCCTTCTTGTAGTGTGGAAAAGGAACTGCAGACAATGAGGTCTAACCAATGTTTTGTACAACTGCAACGTGATGTTCCAACCTTGGTTCATTGAGGAGCGCAGAAGATCATACTAGGAGCAGCACCAAGCATGCCTAAAAATGACAAGGTACCAGCCTAATGAAACTGCAAGACAGGATGCTTGAATGCAAAACAAGAAACACAGCATGCACAAGACAAAGCTAAGCAATCTCACAACAAACAGATCAGAGCAAAAATCAACAGTCCTACCACATCAAGTTGTGAGTGGTAAACAACTAATGGGAGATCACCCAAGAACATTGCCATCCACATAAGTGGTGGAGCTCAGCAGGTGAGGCTCACAGACAAAGCTGAAGCACTCATAACCCTGTTCATCCAGAAGTGCTGAATAGCAACAATTTGATGCTACAGGTTGTGTTACTGACATTCAATTCCAGTAACCAGGGTTCGAGCCTGAACTCAGGTGTCGTCTATGTGGAGTTTGTATGTTCTTTCTGTAATTACATGTGTTTTCCCCAGGGGCTCAGATTTCACCCAACATGCAAAACATTGACTGATGAAAGGTATTGAGGCCCTGGTCAAGAAAAAGAAGGAAGCATACATTGGGTTAAGGAGGTCGGGGATGAGTGAATCACTTGATAACTATAAAAAGATTAAGAAAACTCAAGAGAGAAATCTGGAGGGCAGAGAGAGAGTATGAGATGGTTCTGGCAGGTAAGGTTAAGGAAAATCTCAAGAGGTTCTATAGCCATATTAAGAGTAAAAGGTTGGCTAGGGAGGGAGTAGGTCCCCTTAGAGATCAGCAGGACCGCCTAAGTCTCAAGCCGCAGGAGATGGGTGAAATTTTTAATGAATATTTCTCTTCAGTTTTTACTGAGGAAAAAATCTTGTTTGCTGAAGAGATAAGGGAAACAAGTGGAGAGATGTTTTGGAGAGCATTCTTATTACCAGAGAGGAGGTATTTGCAGCCTTACAGCTCATTAAGGTGAATAAATCCCCAGGGCCTGACCGAGTGCAGCCTCAGAGTTTGTGGGAGGCTAGAAGAGAAATTGTGGAGGCCCATGTGGAGATATTTGCTTCATCGTTAGCCACTGGTGAAGTTCCCAAAGACTGGAAGGTGGCTAATGTTGTTCCATTGTTTAAGAAGGGTAGGAAGGACAAGCCAGGGAACTACAGGCTGGTCAGCCTGACATCAGTGGTGGGGAAGTTACTGGAGGGAATTCTGAAGGACAGGATCTACCAGCATTTGGATAGACTGAGTCTGATTAGGAGGAGTCAACATGGTTTTGTGTGTGGAAAGTCGTGCTTGACAAACCTTTTTTGAAGAGGTAACCAGAAAGGTAGATGAGGATGTTGTCTATTTGGACTTTAGCAAGGCCTTCAACAAGGTCCCACATTGATAGGCTGGTCTGGAAGGTTGGGTCTCATGGAATCCAGGGAGATCCAGTTGGGTGGATTCAAAATTGGCTCAGAGCTAGGAAGCAGAGGGTGGTGGTTGAAGGTTGTTTCTTGGAATGGAGGCTGGTGACCAGTGGTGTGCCACAGGGGTTGGTGCTGGGGCCTTTGTTATTCATATAAATGATTTAGATGCGATTGCATAAGGCTTGATCAGTAAGTTTGTGGATGACATGAAATGAGGAGGTGTTGTTGATAGTGAAGATTTATTGTAGTTTACAGGGGGATCTTGATCAGTTAGGGAAGTGGGCCGAGAAGTGGCAAATGGATTTGAATACAGATAAGTGTGAGGTGATACATTTTGGAAAGTCAAACCAGCATAGGACTTGTACTATGAATGGTAGGGCACCAGAAGGACCTGGGAAAACAAGTGTATAGTTCATTGAAAGCAGCATCACAGGTAGACAGGGTGGTGAAAAAGGCATTTAGCATGCTGGCCTTCATCAGTCAGGGCACTGGGTATAGGAGTTGGGACATCTTGTTGCAGTTGTATAAGTCATTGGTGAGGCCGCACTTGGAGTCCTGTGTACAGTTTTGGTCACCCTGTTATAGGACAGAGTGGAAAGAGTGCAGAAAAATTTACAAGGATGTTGTCAGGACTAGAGGGCCTGAGTTACAGGGAGACATTGGACAGGCTAGGTCTTTATTCCTTGGAGCATAGGAGAATGAGGGGTGACCTTATGGAGGTTTATGCAATCATGAGAGGCATAGATAAGGTGGATGGTAACAATCTTTTCCCCAGGATAGGGGAATCCAAAACTAGGGGGCATAGATTTAGGGTGAGAGGGGAAAGATTTAAAAGGGACCTGAGGGGCAACTTTTTCCACACAGAGGGTGGTGAGTATATGGAATGAACTGCCAGAGGAAGTGGTTGAGGCAGGTTCAATAGTATCATTTACTAAGCACTTGGATAGGTCCATGAAGGGGCGGGGCTTAGAGGGATATGGGCCGAATGCAGGAAATTGGGACTAGATGGGTGGGCACCGTGGTTGGCATGGACTCGTTGGACCAAAGGGTCTGTATCCGTGACTCTATATGTGCTGGTGGTAGATTAATTGGTACTGTCAATTATCCTTGGTGTATGTGGGTGGCAGGAGAATCGGTGTGGAGTTGATGGGCATGAGAGGAGCAGGTTACGGGTTATGAAAACATGAGGAAAATACATGAGAATCTGGGCTTCCTCCTGACATCCACACCATCACAGAAGCTAGTCTTCAGCCAGTTCAGTTCACATCACATAATACAAAGAAACTGCTGATAATACTGGATACAGCAAAGATTATGGGACCTGACAACATCTCAGCTGTAGTATTGAAGACATGCACTCCACAACTAGCTGCACTTTTAGCCAAGCTATTCCTGTACAGTTACAAAGGTATATCCTGTTCACAAAAGCTGAATGAATTCAATTACCACCCAGTCAGTCTCCTCTCAATTAGCAGCAAAGTGATACTGTCATTTGCAGGACTATCAAGTGGCACATATTCAATAACCTGCTCACCATGCCCAGTTTGGGTTTTGCCAGGATTATTCCACTCCAGACCTCATCATAGCCTTAAATTAAACATGGATAAAAGAGCTGAATTCCAGAGGTGAAGTGAGAGTGATCATCCTTCATATCAAGACAGCATTTGAGTGAATGTGGTATCAAAGAAATAATTATCTAATCTTGATATTTAATGGTATGTCATTGAATATCAAGTTCCCAACATCAGTATCCTGGGGGTTACCATTGACCAATTAGTCTAGCCACAGGAATACTGTGTGCAAAAGAGCAGGTCAGAGACTGAGTGTCCTATAGGGCAAATGAGTCACATCCTTGAGAACTCAAAACTCTTCCACCACCTACTATGCACGTCATGAGCATGATGCCCTTCACTTGCCTGGATAGATGCAGCTCCAACAACTGAGAAGAAGCTCCACACCATCCAAGACAAACCAGCTCACTTGATTGGCACCACATCCACTCTAAGCATTTGTTCCCTCCATGCAAGGTGGCTCCAGTGTGTGCCATCTACAAAATGACCTGCAGTTACTCACTCAGTCACTCTGATGGTATCTCCCAAACCCTGGATCTCCACTATCAAGAAGGAAATGGGCCAAAGACACATAGAATTGTGGTCACCAGCATGTTCCCCTCCTAATCCTACATCATCCAGATTTGGCAACATATTGCTGCTTCTTTATCATTGCAAGCTTTAAATCTCAAACCCAACCTTTTAAAACAATAGCCACCAAGAAAATTCCATTAAGCAATGCTAACCACACAGGTCCCAGCCTATAAAGAAAGTTCCAACCATTCCCTATCCTAAACTATTTAACATAATGCCAAACATTTAGAATTCCAAAGCATAAAACATAAGTTTAGCCTTTCAGAAATCCAACCAATTAAATTATTGTCTAATATACCAAATATCAAACCATTAAATGCAATACTAATATTTAGATTCCAAACAAGTTTGGCCCAATGACAAAATACAAAACTATTAAATTATTAAACACTGCTATTCAGAAACCCAACTCATTGAACATTGCGAACCACAAAGACCTCAGTTTGTCAACCCAATTTCAACCATACAGCATCCTAACCCATAAAACTAACCAGATAAAACCAAATAAGATAAAACCAAATGTTTAGGATTAAAAGTCATATAGATAAGGCAAACATTTCAGAAATCCAAATGATTAAAACATTCACAGGCATTAAGAATACCAGACAATGCCAATCATCGGGAATCTGGATGAACTCAGCATGATTTCAAACATTCATACCACAAAAGCATTAAAATTAAACATGCCACACAGAACACTATCTTTTAATACAACTCTATGCAACAGCATTGTAAGAGTACCTTTACCAGAAGGACTTTAGCATTTTAAGATGATTCACCAGCACCTTCCTATTTAGGGATGCACCATAATTGCTGGTCTTGTCAATGATGCCCATGTCCTAAAAATGAATAAATAAGAATAAAAAACTATGTATCAACAGAGGTGTCCAATTACTTTCACTAATTATAAACTCCACTAATTTTCCAGCCAAAAATATTTAGCAACCTGGTTTTTAATTCCTTGGCTTCCCTCTTTCTTTTCTTAAAGAGTGGAATGATATGGATTTTTTTTTAATCTGAAGAGATGTTTCACAAAAAGAGGGAACATTAAGGTAATTGTAATGTTTTCACCTGCATTCTTTAAGTACTGAGATGAAAGCCATCTGATTCTGGAGGCTTGTTATCTTTTAGCGCCATTATTTACTTCAATTCCATAAACTGGCTTAGTATTCTTGGTGAGACACCATCTCATTATCAATATTAGTTTTCACAGAATGCTATCTTTTTCATGCAATGCAAATCCTGAAACAAAATAATTATTTAATACATTCACTATTTCCTTTTATTCATTTACAAAATAATCATCCATTTTAAATGGCAACTATAGCTCCTGATATAATCACAACAATTATTGTATTGATTGTGCTATCCCATACAGATATCTTATCAAAATGACTCAGAAAGATGATTTAGAAATAGATGCTGGAAATTTTCTCAGTGCTTCTGGCTCTCCACCATTGTAGCTTTGGCAGAAATCCTGTAAGCATACGTAAATGGGATTTCTGCCAAAGTTATTGCAGAGGATCAGACAAAACCCCAGGGAAATTCCTGGCAGAGGATTTTACAAGATACTTTCCTGTACCTGCTGTGGCCCCTTTACATTTATTTGCACCTTTAACTTACTGTCCAGCAATGCTTGTTATATGCAGGCATGAATATCAAGTGTAAATGAGGTGGTAATGCTGGAAATGTGTTGAATGATATCATTACCTTCGCCTGTAAATAAACCCAACAAATTTTGGAAATGTGCTTTTTTTTGCTCAGTAGATTGATACCAGAAATTTAAAATATATAAAAATTTACATGGTTCCATCATTGTAGATTCTCACAGGATTTTCCACTCTTTATAATCAAGAAGTTCTTAGGAAAATTTGTTTGAAATCTTATACAATTTTCCTGAAGTTGATTTCCTTGCACTGAAAATGTGGAGGAAAATACTTTTCACCATCAGGCTTTAGTTAGGCTGCTTTATTACCTACATCAGATTATCCTGAGAATGCAATGGGAAATCTTCCTCTTGAAAGCCACATGATTAAAAGGACTCCTCCCTCACTGCTGCCAGATGGACAGCACCAGCTCTGACGAGTAAATGTGATCTATGTCCAAATTAATGATTAATAGCTGAAAGTCTAAGGAATTTTTTTTTTGCAATTCAGATTGGGATCTGGGCGTCACTGAAAAGGCCTGTATTTATTGCCCTCCTGAGCTGTCCTTCAGGAGGTGGTGGTGAGCAGCCACCTTGAACCACTAGAGTTCTTCTGGTGAAAGTACTCCCACAGTGCTTTGGGGGTTGGGGGTGGGGGGATTCCAGAATTTAGACGCAGCAATGATAATGATGAAGGACCCACAATATATTTCCATTGCATGTAATGTGGATGGAAACCTACAATTAGTGGTTCCCATGTACCTGCTACCTTTGCCTTTCTTGAAGATAGAGGTCATAGGTTTGGGAAGTACTCTCAGAGTAATCTGGGTGCATATCTATAGCTGAATATATTGCAAATTGTATATATTACAGCCACTGTGTGCTGGTAGATTAGAGTGGTTGATGGGGAAACCAGTCAAGTGGAATGCTGTGTCCTGGGTAGTGTCAAGTATCTTGAGAATTATTGGAACAGCACTCATCCAGGAGAGTAGGGAATATTCCATCACACTCCAGACTTGTGCCTTGCAGATGGTGGAAAGGTCTTGGGGTATCAGGGTGGTTAATCACTCACAAGCGCCTCTAACCTGCTCTTGTAGCCACAGTATTTATACAGCTGATCCATCTGATCAGTGGTGACATACAGAATATTGATAATGGGAGATTCAATGATGGTATTGTCACTGAATGTCAATGGGAGGTGGTTAGACTCTCTGTTGTTGAAGGTGGCCATTACCTTGCACTTTCATAGTGTGAATGTTACCTGCCACTTATCAACACGTCTGATTGTTGCCTGTGGGCGTGGAATGCTGCATTTACTGAAGAGTTACGAATGGAGTTGCACATTTCATAATCATCAGTGAACAGCCTCATTTCCAATTTACGACGAAAAGAAGACCATTGATGAAACAGCTGTAGATGTTGGGCCTTGGTCACTGCACTGAGACAATCCTACAGTAATGCCTTTGGACTGGAATGACTGACCTTTATTGACCACAGCCATCTTCCTTCATGTGAGATATAATTCCAGACAGTGGAGTGTTTTCTCTTTGATGCTCATTGACTTCAGGATTACATGGATGCCTTGGCTGCATTGATATCAAGAGTAGTCCCTCTCACCTCACCCCTAGAATTCAGCTTTTTGGTCCATGTTTGGCCTAAGGCCGTGATGAAGTCTAGTGCCATGTTGCCCTGGTAAAAGACCATAAGACCATAGGAGCAGAATTAGGCCATTCAGCCCATCGAGTCTGCTCCCCCATTTCATCATGGCTGATTTATTATTCCCTCACAACCCCATTCTCCTGCCTTCTCTCTGTAACCTTTGATGCCCTTACTAATCAAGAACCTATCAACCTCTGTTTTAAGTTTACCCAATGACTTGGCCGCCACAGCCACCCATAGCAGTGAATTCCACAGATTCACCACCCTCTGGCTAAAGAAATTCCTCTTCATCTCAGTTCTGAAGGGACGTCCTTTTACTCTGAGACTGTGCCCTCTAGTCCTAGACTCTCCCACTACTGGAAACATCCTCTCCACATCCACTCTATCCAGGCTCTTCAATATTCGGTAGGTTTCAATGAGATCCCCCTTCATCCTTCTAAACTCCAGTGAGTACAGGCCCAGAGCCATCACTCTTGTGCATTTACCCTTTCATTCCCAGGATCATTCTTGTAAACTTCCTCTGGACACTCTCCAACGCCAGTACATCCTTCCTTGGATATGGGACCCAAAACTGCTCACAAGACTCCAAATGTAGCCTGACCAATGCCTTATAAAGCCTCAGCATTACATCCTTACTCTTACATTCCAGTCCTCTCAAAATGAATGTTAACATTGCGTTTGCCTTCCTTACTACCGACTCAACCTGCAAGTTAACCTTCTGGGAATCCTGCACTAGGACTCCCAAGTCCCTTTGCACCTCCAATTTCTGAATTCGCTCCCCATTTAGAAAATACTCTATGCCTTTATTTCTTCTACCAAACTGTATGACCATACACTTCCTTATGCTGTATTCCATCTGCCACTTCTTTGCCCATTTTCCCAACCTGTCCAAGTCTGTCTGCAGACTCCCTGCTTCCTCAACACTACCTGCCCCTCCACCTATCTTTGTATCATCTGCAAACTTGGCCACAAAACCATGAATTCCATCATCCAGATCATTAACATATAATGTGAAAAATAGCAGACCCAACACTGACCCCTGCAGAACACCACTAGTCATCAGCAGCCAACCAGAAAAGGCTCCCTTTATTCCCACTCTCTGCCTTCTGCCAGTCAGCCAATCTTCTATCCATGCTCGTACCTTTCCTGTAATATCATGGGCTCCTGTCTTGTTTAGCAGCCTCATGTGCAACACCTTGTCAAAGGCCTTCTGAAAATCCAAGTAAACAACATCCCCCAACTCTCCTTTGTCTATCCTGCCTGTTACTTCCTCAATGAATTCCAACAGATTTGTCAGGCAAGATTTCCCCTCAAGGAAATCATGCTGACTTCTGACTTTAGGAGTTTTGACTTTATCATGAACTTCCAAGTACCCCAAAACCTCATCCTTAATAATGGACTCTAACATCTCACCATCCACTGAAGTCAGGCTAAAAGGTCAATAATTTCCTGCCTTTTGCCTCCCTCCCTTCTTAAAGAGTGGAGTGACGTTTGTGATTTTCCAGTCCTCTGGAACCATTCCTGACTCTAGTGATTCTTGAAAGATCACTACTAATGCCTCCACAATCTCTTCAGCTACCTCCTTCAGAACTCTGGGGTCCAGTCCATCCATTCCAGGTGACTTGTCTACCTTCAGATCTTTCAGCTTCCCAAGCACCCTCTCCTCAGTAATAGCGACTACACTCACTTCTGCCCCCTGGGTCTCTCGAATTTCTGGCACATTGCTGGTGTCTTCCACAGTGAAGACTGACGCAAAATACTTATTCAGTTTGTCAGTCATTTCTTTATTCCCTATTACTACTACTCCAGTGTCATTTTCCAGCGGTCCAATGTCTACTCTTACCTCTCTTTTACTCTTTATATATCTGAAAAAACTTCTGGTATCTTCTGTTATATTATTAGGTAGATTACCTTCATATTTCATCTTTTCTCCCTTTATTGCTTTTTTAGTTGCCTTCTGTTGGTTTTTAAAAGCTTCCCAATCCTCCAGCTTCCCACTAATTGTTGCAATATTGTCTGCCCTCCCTTTTGCTTTTATGCAGTCTCTGACTTCCCTTGTCAGCCACGGTTGCCTCGTCCTCCCTTTAGAATGTTGCTTTTTCTTTGGGATGAACTGATCCTGTGTCTTCCAATTTACTCCTAGAACCTCCTGCCATTGCTGCTCCACTGTCATCCCTGATAGGGTCCCCTTCCAATCAAGTTTGCCAGCTCCTCTCTCATGCCTCTGGAGTTACCTTTACTCAACTGTAATACCAATACATCTGGTTTAAATTTCTCCCTCTCAAACTGCAGGGTGAATTCTATCATATTATGATCACTGCCTCCTAAGGGTTCCTTTACCTTAAGGGTGACATGGTGGCGTAGTAGTGAGCATAGCGCTATTACAGCACCAGCAATCAGGGTTCAATTCCCGCCGCTGTCTGTAAGGAGTTTGTACGTTCTCCCCGTGACTGTGTGGGTTTCCTCTGGGTGCTCCGGTTTCCTCCCACATTCCAAAGACATACGGGTTAGTAGGTTAACATCGGTTTAATTGGGTAGTGTGGGCTTGTTGGGCCAGAAGGGCCTCTTACCATGCTGTGTAAATAAAGATTTTTTGAAGTTTTTAAAGTTTTAATCTCCCTAATCAAATCTGGTTCATTGTACAACACCAAATCCAGAATTCCCTTTTCCCTACTGGGCTCGACCACAAGCTGCTCTAAAAAACATTTTGTAGCCATTTTACAAATTCCTTCTCTTGGGATCCAGTACTAACCTGATTTTCCCAATCTACCTGCATATTGAAATTCCCCATGACCACTGTAACATTGCCCTTTTTACATGACTTTTCTATCTCTTGTTGTAATTTGTACCCCACATCCTGGCTACTATTCAGAGGCCTGTATATAACTCCCATCAATGTCTTTTTACCCTTGCAGTTTCTTCTCTCTAACCACAAGGATTCTACATCTTCTGATCTTATGTCACTTCTTGCTAAGGATTTGATTTCATCTTTTATCAACAGAGCCACCCCACCCCCTCTGCCCACCTGCCTGTCTTTTCAATAGGATGTATATCCTTGGATGTTTAGCACCCAGCTGTGACCTTTCAACCACGACAGTGTGATGCCCACAATGTCATACCTACCAATTTCTAACCGTGCTATAAGCTCATTTACTCTATGCATGTGTAGCAGTTGCTACCGCGAAATAAAACAAGACGCTGGTCGAAGGATTGTCAAACAAGAACTGGTTTATTTTCCCGCTTTGCGCGGGCCTCTTAAGGGAGACTGTTCCCGCCCAATGCAACCGGCAATGACGTAAGTACTACATCATCAAGACTTTCCCGCGCACGGGTTCTCCCCGTCGCTCGGGAAAGACAAGGCCCGCCGCCATCTTGGGCCTCGTCACTCCGACGCCCTGCGACCCGACTGTTGAGCCGGTTCGCCTGACCAGACAGTGAGTCGCTACACAACCCCCCCCAGAACCCACGATACAGTCCCCAAGGTCTGCGGGCTGTGCCAGCCGCTGCTTAGGGGGCCGTCCTCTGCATCGCGGCATTGAAACCTCGACCGGTTGTTGCAGATCTAAATGGGCCGGTTTGAGGCGGTCCGTCGTGAAAACCTGTTCCCTGCCTCCAAAGTCCAAAATAAAGGTGGATCCATTATTCCTTATGACTCGGAACGGTCCCTCATATGGTCGTTGCAACGGCACCCAAGGTGTGCCCCTGCGAACAAAAACAAACTTACAGTCTTGTAGTTCTTTGGGCTGGCAGGATGGGGCTTGACCGTGCCGCGAGGTGGGAATCGGGGCCAAGTTGCCAAGCTTTTCGCGCAGTCTTTGTAGGACTGCTGGGGGTGTTCCCCTTGGTCTCGAAGGGCAGGTATGAAATCCCCTGGGACAACTAGGGGCGCCCCGTACACAAGCTCAGCTGACGAAGCGCAGAGGTCTTCTTTGGGGACAGTGCGTATGCCGAGCAGGACCAAAGGCAGCTCGTCAACCCAGTTAGGACCCTTCAGGCGGGCCATCAAGGCTGATTTCAGACGGCGGTGAAAACGTTCCACCAACCCGTTTGATTGAGGATAGTAGGCCGTGGTGGTGTGCAGCTGCGTCCCTAGCAGGTTCGCTAATGCAGCCCAGAGACTGGAAGTGAATTGGGTGCCTCTGTCTGAAGCGATGTGGGCTGGAACACCAAAACGTGAGACCAAAGTTGTGAGCAGCGCCCGGGCGCAGGAATCAGTCGTGATGTCAGTCAGGGGGGTTGCCTCTGGCCACCTCGTGAACCGGTCCACGATGGTAAGGAGGTACCGGGCTCCTCTTGAAACCGGCAGAGGGCCCACGGGGTCGACGTGTATGTGGTCGAACCTCCTACGGGTAGGCTCGAACTGCTGTGGCGGGACTTTGGTGTGTCGTTGGATTTTCAATGTCTGGCAGTGCAGACAAGTCCTGGCCCACTCACTGACCTGTTTGCGCAGGCCATGCCAGACAAACTTGCTGGCGACCAGTCGGACAGTTGATCTGATGGACGGGTGCGCCAACCCATGTACCGAGTCGAAAACGCGTCTCCGCCAGGCTGCAGGGACTATAGGGCGGGGCTGACCTGTCGCGATGTCGCAAAGTAGGGTCTGCTGACCTGGACCAACCAAGAAATCTCGGAGCTGCAGGCCCGAGACTGCGGTTCTGTAGCTGGGCAGCTCGTTGTCGGCTTGCTGTGCGTCAGCTAGGGCCGTGTAGTCGACACCCAAGGATAGGTTGTGGATGGTCAGTCTGGAAAGCGCATCAGCAACGACATTATCCTTTCCGGAGACATGTTGGATGTCTGTTGTGAATTTGGAAATGTAGGATAAATGTCTCTGCTGACGAGCTGACCAGGGATCGGAGACTTTGGAGAAGGCAAAGGACAAAGGCTTATGGTCGGTGAAAGCGGTGAAAGGCCTGCCTTCCAGAAAGTATCGGAAATGCCGGACCGCCAGATACAGCGCTAGAAGTTCCCGATCAAAAGCTCTGTATTTCAGTTCGGGTGATCTAAGGTGCTTGCTGAAAAATGCCAAGGGTTGCCAGCGGCCTTTGATTAGCTGTTCCAGTACCCCACCCACCGCGGTGTTGGACGCGTCCACCGTGAGGGCGGCTGGGACATCTGTCCTAGGGTGTACAAGCATCGTGGCGTCTGCCAGGGCGTCCTTGGCCTTAACGAAGGCAGCCGCAGCCTCGTCAGTCCAGGTGATGTCTTTGCCCTTACCAGCCATCAGTGAGAACAGAGGGTGCATGATACGGGCTGCTGCAGGGATGAACCGATGGTAAAAGTTGATCATCCCAAGGAATTCCTGTAGGCCTTTGACCGTGTCGGGACGGGCAAAATGGCAGATAGCGTCTACCTTGGCAGGTAGGGGTGTTGCCCTGTCACTGGTGACTTTGTGGCCGAGGAAACCGATAGAGTCAAGTCCGAATTGGCACTTGGACAGGTTAATCGTAAGGCCGAAATCGCGGAGACGGGAATACAGCTGGCGGAGGTGGGAAAGGTGTTCTTGGCGGTTACGGCTGGCGATCAGTATGTCATCTAAGTAAATGAACACCAAGTCCAGGTCTCGGCCTACCACGTCCATCAGCCGCTGGAAGGTCTGCGCGGCGTTCTTAAGGCCGAACGGCATTCGAAGGAATTCGAACAGGCCAAATGGGGTGATAATCGCAGTTTTGGGGACGTCATCCGGATGGACCGGGATTTGGTGGTATCCCCGAACGAGGTCCACTTTGGAAAAGATGCGGGCCCCGTGTAAGTTCGCGGCGAAGTCCTGAATGAGAGGGATGGGGTAGCGGTCCGGGGTGGTGGCGTCATTCAGCCTGGAGTAGTCGCCGCAGGGCCTCCACCCTCCAGTGGCTTTGGCGACCATGTGCAGGGGGGAGGCCCAGGGGCTGTCTGACCTGCGAACAATCCCCAGCTCCTCCATGTGACGGAACTCTTCCTTTGCCAGGCGGAGCTTGTCTGGAGGTAATCGTCGTGCTCGGGCATGAAGGGGTGGCCCTGTAGTAACGATGTGGTGTCGTACCCCGTGTTTGGGCCTAGAATTTGTAAACGGAGTTGCCAAAATTGATGGGAATTCGGCTAGGAGCTTGGTGAAATCGGCGCCAGAAAGGGAAATGGAGTCCAGGCGCGGGGCTGGTGGGCTGATTTCTCCCCAGGGGAAAGGTCTGGAAAGTGCTAGAGTGGACTAACCGCTTCCCTCGCAGGTCAACTAACAGGTTTTGGGCCCAAAGGAAATCGGCTCCTAGGAGTGGTCGGGCGACGGTGGCAAGGGTAAAGGTCCAGGTAAAACAGCTGCCGCCGAATTGTAATGGAAGTGTACGGGTGCCGAAAGACGTAATCGTTGTACTGTTGGCAGCATTGAGTACAGGACCTGGTGGCCTGTTACGAGTGTCGCGGCCGGTCGGGGGCAAAATACTGACCTCCGCTCCAGTATCAACAAGGAAACGCCATCCAGATTTCTTGTCCTGAACGAATAGGAGGCTCTGTCGGCGGCCAGCCGCCGTAGCCATCAGCGGCGGCTGGCCCTGGCATTTCCCTGAAACTTGCAGGGTGGGCGGCATCGACGGGCCTCCGCACCCCACCTCTGATGGTAGAAACACAGCTGGTCACCCGTATCGTCGTCTGTGTTCCTGGGGTGTGGTTGCTCGGTTGCTGGGGCTGGGCGAGGCGGGCGTTGGGCTCACGGCCTGGTGATTTGGCCGTCGGACGAACCGCCCTCACGTTTGGCCTTCCACAGGACATCTGCCCGGGCGGCTACCTCATGGGGGTTGCTGAAGTCGGCGTCAGCTAACAACAGGTGGATGTCATTGGAGAGCTGTTCGAGGAAGGCCTGTTCGAACATCAGGCATGCTTGTGTCCCTCGGCCAATGCCAGCATCTCATTCATTAGGGCGGATGGGGATCTGTCCCCCAGGCTGTCCAGATGAAGCAGGCGGGCGGCGCGCTCACGATGGGAGAGGCCGAAGGTCCGAATCAAAAGGTCTTTGAAAGCCGGGTACTTATCTTCCTCCGGAGGTGACTGGATGAAGTCTCCGACCTGGGCAGCTGTCTCTTGGTCCAGAGAGCTAACCACATGGTAGTACTTTGTGGAGTCGGAGGTGATCTGCCGAAGGTGGAATTGCGCTTCGGCCTGGTCAACCCAGACGCTGGGCCAAAGTGTCCAAAAGGCGGGCAGCTTGAGGGCCACTGTGTTGGCTGCTGCGTTGTCGTCCATTGCGTGGGTCCAAAATCTGTTTGGACCATCAGGGTCACCAATGTAGTGGTTGCTACCGCGAAATAAAACAAGACGCTGGTCGATGGATTGTCAAACAAGAACTGGTTTATTTTCCCGCCTTGCGCGGGCCTCTTAAGGGAGACTGTTCCCGCCCAATGCAACCGGCAATGATGTAAGTACTACGTCATCAAGACTTTCTCGCGGGCGGGTTCTCCCCGTCGCTCGGGAAAGACGAGGCCCGCCGCCGTGCGACCCGACTGTCGAGCCGGTTCGCCTGACCGGATGGTGAGTCGCTACACATGCATTCAAATATAACACCTTGAGCCCTGTATTCACCACCCTTCTTCTCAAATTTGTCTCCGTTTCCTGAAGTTAAATTCTTATCCCTTTCTAAAATTTCTGTCTTATTCTTTATTCTGGAGACTTCAGTAACGTCTCCTACACTCTCCTTCCCTTTTACCTTATCCATACTTTTCCAGTCTATTCAACCCAATGCCCTACTATTTAGTTTAAAGCCCTATCCACAGCCCTAGTTATGCGATTTGCCAGAACCCTGGTCCCAGTGTGGTTCAGGTGGAGCCCGTCCCATTGGAACAGCTCCCTCCTTCCCCTATACTGGTGCCAATGTCCCACGAACTCAAACCAACTTCTCCCACGCCAATCTCTGAGCCACGCATTTAACTCTCTAACCTTATTGACCCTGTGCCATTTTGCATGTGGCTCAGGTAGCAATCCAGAGATAATTACCTTTTTGGTTCTGTTTTTTAATTAGTCCCTAGCTGCTCAAATTCCCTCAGCAAAACCTCTTTCCTTGTTCTACCTACGGTATTGGTACCCACATGGACCACAACAACTGGATCTTTCCCCTCCCACTCCAAATCCCTTTGCAGGTCAGATGAGATGTCCCGATGCACCAGGCAGGCAACACAGCCTTCGGATCTTTCAATTCTTGTGACAGAGAATTGTGTCTATTCCCTTGACTATACTATCCCCAAGTACAACTACATTCTCTTCGCTCCCTCCTCTTGCATGGCTCCCTGAACCACGGTGCCACGGTTCAGCTGCTCATCCTTCCTACAGCCCCCACTCTCGCCCACATAGGGAGTGAGAATCTCAGACCTGTTGGACAAGGTCAAGGGCTGAGGCTCCTCCAGAACTACCTCCTGGATCCTCCTACCTGCCTCATTCGCTGGACATTAGTGAATAGATTACTGGTGAATAAGTGCCTCCTTCCATCACTTGGTTGATGATTGAGAGTAGACTAATTGGCCATATTGGACTTATCCAGCTTTTTGTTAACAGGACATACTTCCGGCATTTTTCCACATTGTCAAATCAATGCCAGTGTTGTAGCTGCACTGGTGCAGCTTGGCTAGAGGCATAGCTTGTTCTGGTGTGCAGGGCTTCATTAGTACAGCTAGGATCTTATCTGGTCCAAGAACTGTTGCTGTATCCAGCCTCTCAACCATTGCTTGATATGACATGAAGTGAATCGAATCAGTTAAAAATTGGCTTCTGTGATGGTGAGGATCTCAAGACGAAGCTGAGATGAATCATATAATCGATATTACTGGTTGAACATGGTCACGAATGTGTTAGCCTTTTCTTTAGCACTCCTATGCTGGACTCTGTCATCCTGAGGATGTTGCTATTCTTGGAGCCTCTTTCCATTAGCTGTTTACCTGTCCACCACTATTCACAAGTCTATGTGATCTGTTGGTTGGGAGATTGCTTAACTCTCCATAACGCTATTTTTGCTACTAAGTGCACATGTAGTTCTGTAGCTTCACTAGGCTGGCACCTCATCATTTTCTGAGCATGGCCTTCTGCATTCCTTATTCAACCAATTTTGATTCTCCAGTTTGATAATAATGATAGAGAGAGGAATATGCTGAACCATGAGATTAAGATTGTGGAAATATACAACATTTCTGCTGCTAATGTTGATCCGCAGCACTTTATGGATGTCCAGTTTTGAGCTGCCACATCTGTTCTGCGTCCATCTCAGTTAACATGTTTGTTGCACCTTGATGTGAACTAGGGACTTTGTCTCCACCAGGACTATCAGTAATCTACTGTACCAATGCTACCACAACTGGATGCACCTGCTACAGGGAGATTAATGAGGATGAAGTCAAATAGGTTTATCTCTTATGTTAGTTCATTCACTACCTCCTACAAACCCATTTTATTAGCTGGGTCTTTCAAATCTTGGCAAGATTTCCCTATGGTGATGCTACTGAGCCACTCTTAGTGATGGGTGTTGAAGAGCTCCACTCACATGGACCAGGATGTGAAAATAAAAGCTCAACATTGAGAAAGCATCATTATATCTCATAATCTATATTTGTCAGCAGTAAATTATGAAACAATTTTCCTGATCTTAGAAATGAACACTGATGAATCATTTCACCATTGCAGTAAAGTGTTCAAGTTAGGGAGGGGTCATTTTGTCTAACTGGTCCATGACATTGGACACAATTCATTCTTTTTAGAGGAATCAAAGGTTACAGGGAACAGGCTGAAATGTTGAATTGAGGTCAAGATTAGATCTGCTGCATGGACTCCTCCTTCTCCTATTTCTAATGTTTTTAAGTTCTTAAATCTCAATCATAGGTGTACATTTTTACATGGTCAGGGTATCATGTGGCCAAAAGCTTAAATGTTTATAAGTTCAAAAAAATATTGCTGCCTTATTCTATGTCCTTCTGGCCTATATCATAAATTACAAGTACCTGCACATTTACCAACTTCTCTCCCAGCAGAAGAAACCTTCATAGAGACAGAAGTTAGACTTTTGAGCCTAAGCAGAACATGAAACATATTGGATCAAAATACTTTGCAGAGATCCACACAGATCTGCCAATAAACTGTAACTGTTTATTCAGTATCTGTATGTGCTTTCTGACTTTTAACTTCTAAGTAACTATAATTATTAAAAATAACTTTACATTTTATTTTTACTTTTAACAGTCTGATTAATATTGAATAGATGCAAATGTCAAAGACATTCATGAATATTCAATTTGAACAAGAGATTTGACTGCCTGTGGGATTGGGGGTGTGGCCTCACTGACTGTCAAACATATTCTTATTAGTGCAATCAACAATTTACACTGGAGAAGCTCTGTGCAGTCCCAAACTGTCCTGGGCCATGTCACGGTGCTGGGAGATTGCCTTCCAGTAGAAGATTGTACCCAGGATCCCAGTGGATGAAACAACATGGTCCAAGGTACAGACAACCAGCAATCCTAAGGTTGAGGAAGATCTGCCCTAGGTTTGGTCTTATGGCAGAAAAATACATGCTTCACTCAATATAAAATGTTGAGCAGTGCCATGGGTGATGCACATTTTTTTTGGTTAAATATGACTTCAAGTTATATTCAATAATATGATAGTCTCAAACAAAAATAGGTCAATCTAAAAACTATAGTTATTAAGATCTCTGATGAAAATAAAATGGCAGGTAACATTAGCATCGTCATAAAAATTTCACAAATTAAGAATATAAAGTATTGCATTTTTTGTTCTAAATTTATGATTTAAATTCTGTATTTGTCTTCAAATTTAATAATTTATTGAGCATTATAAACAAAATATCCAAGTTTACTGTTACCTGGATTTTTTTCTGAATTGCATTGTAAAATATTATGGCAACTGAATTAGCAATTTGTCACGTGATTGGTAAACTTAGTCAGAAGGCCCCCATTGTTTTTAGAAGCTCTCAGAGGTGAAACTAGTTCTAGTGCTTCCTTTGTCGTGAAGAACAGATTTGTATTAAAGGAACAGAAGGTGTGGATTACTGCAACACTACATTTCTGCACCATCTATGTAGATGTGATACCAAGATCTCTTTCTTTCCCATTTCAGAAATGCTCACAGTGCCTCAGGTCACAGATGGTCAGGGATGAGATTTTCCCCATTAAATTCCTAATAATCTTTTTGGAGGATGATTCATGGAAGCTTGGGGATTTCTCATTTTAATTAGTAGGTTTAAGGAGCTAAGATTATTTGAAATTCCCTCCTCAGAGAGCTGGGTGCAGGTGAACCCACTCTAAAAAGTGACACCATATCAGGTCTATATGCCAATTACCATTTCTGATTTGTGTTAGTCTGGCACAAATCCTAGTTTTGACAAGAACTCCTTCTTTATCACACTGGCAGGATACTGTGACATGTCTAATTGCTCAGGGAATTTTGTAGTTAGAATGGGAAATCAAACAGAGCACTTTAAACACAACATTCAACATTTTATTTTTTCTTATAAATAGCATGCTTTTCTATAAAACTTAAACTTATCCCCTGCCATTCTCACTATCTGTTGGCATGCAGCCCAAAGCTGTGGATAAGCCCTGGCCATATTACAACTGAGTAAAATGGCAAAGAGCCAATTCATTGAAACTTTTGATAAAATACCACATAAAAGGTTAGTGCACATGGTATTGGGGTAACACACTGGTATAGATCGAAGATTGGCTGACAGACAGAAAATTGAGAATAGGATTAAATGGGTCTTTTCTGGGATGACAAGCATTAACTCGTAGGTACCATACGCAGCAGTGCTCGAGCCTCAGCTTTTCATAATATATATTACAGTTATTGGATGAGGGAAGTAAATGTAATATTTTGAAGGTTGCCAACATCACTAGATGGAATTATGAATTATGAGGAGGATACAAAATGGCTACAAGGTGACATAGACAGATTAAGTGAGTGGGTGAAAACATATTAGATGCACTATAAATTTGTGGATAAATGTGAAATGTTCACATCGGTAGGAAAGAGAAAGACTATTATTTAAAATGGAGAACCATAGAGTCATAGCACAGCAGGGAAACAGGACCTTTGACCCAACTCCACTATGCTGTCTGTCCACACTAATCCCATTTGTCCGCATTAAGCCCATATCCCTCTATTCCTTTCTTATCCAAGAACCTGTCTAAATACCTTTCGAATGCTACAGTTCTATCAGCCTCTACCACTTCCTCTGGCTGCCTGTTCCTCTACCACTACCTTCTGTGTGAAAAACTTTCCCCTCAGATCTTTTTTAAATTTCTCCCCTCTCACCTTAAACCTATGCCCTCTAGTTTTAGATCCCCTGCTCTAGGAAATGGCTTTGAATATCTACTCTATCTATGTCCCTTATAATTTTATAAACCTCAATAAAGTCACCATTCAGCCTCGTATGTTCCAGTGAGAATACACTCACCCTAACCAATCTCTCCTTATAAATAAAGCAATACACTGGTTAATCTCTTCTGCACTCTTTCTAATACCATTACATCCTTCCTGTAGTGTGGCAACCATAACCGTACACAATACTCCCAGTGTGGCCTGACTAATGTTTTGTACAGCTGAAACTAGACATTCCAGCTCTTATACTCAAAGTTAATGCCAAAGATTTGAATATAAACATGGAGAAGTAGCATCCAGGAAGCATTGTGTTCCAAAGCAGATCAATTCTCAGAAAAAGCTTAATTTTTCCTCTTATTTTTCTACATTAGAGCACACTGAAAATAGAGTAGAAACAGATCCTGCCACTCTATAAAATGCCAAAATGTTGTAATTTCACCAGAAGCTTGCCACAAATGCTTGTTATTTTGGAATCAGTGATGTTGCTAGCTAGAAACTGGAAGGGTGTGATGAGCAAAATAAATCCTGGTTTATGCAAGCATGTAAGTCATCTCAAAGGATGATTTCAGGGAAATGAAGAGCAAAAGCAGGTAAGAGATTATTGCCGAGAAATTCCATTGCACCCTAATAGGTGCACTGGAATGATTTTAATACACTGGAAAAGCCACCATTTAATTAACTGTCCCAGTGCACCAAATTCATTTGCCCAAAGCCTTACTCACAAGCTACCAGGTGTGCATATTTTCACATACAAAAATGTGCCATCTGCCACACTTCTTCTGAGGCATCAGGGGTGGGAGGCTGCCCAGCAACACCAGGGAGGCTGGTCAGACAGCTTACAGGGAGGCATCGAATAGGCAACAGAGAGGCTGTCCTGAATCATCAGGGGAGGAGGAATTGTGAAGGCTAGCATCATGTAAGGGTTAGGGAAGTTGGAAGCACTGGCATAGGTTGGACAATACAGAGGGACCACAGATCAGGAGATTGTGTTGTAAGCAGGAAATCAGGTCTGTTGAAAGGGCTGTGTAGTTTGGAAGTTGGACAATTTCAATCAGTTTGTCATTTGACTGCAGTTGTGCAAGGTTGATGATAGAATTAATAATGTATTGCACTGAGACCGTAACACCCTGGCTAACATGATTCAAGGAACCTCTTTCCACCTAGATTAGGAGAGATAAGTATGAGAGGACATGACTTTAGGGTGAAAGGGGAAAAGTTTAGGGGGAACATTAGGGGGAACTTCTTCACTCAAAGAGTGCTGGGAGTATGGAACGGGCTGCCATCTGATGTAGTAAATGCGGGCTCACTCTTGAGTTTTAAGAATAAATTAGACAGATACATGGATGGGAGAGGTCTGGAGGGTTATGGACTGGGTGCAGGTAAATGGGACTAGCGGAATACCATTTTGGCACAGACTAGAAGGGCCAAATGGCCTGTTTTCTGTGCTGTAGTGTTCTATGGTTCTATGGAGCATGCATCATGTATAATCACATTGGGCCTAAAAATACATTGGGGTAACAAGTACAATTCATGATCAAAAATTCATAAGCAACATGTAATTGTCTCAAATGCAATTTAGCCTAAATTAAATCAAATTCAATTGTTTAACACTGAAAAATACCGCATTATGTGATCAAATTTCTAAGCTTATGATCATAATTTGCAATGCCAAAGGAATTAATGTTACCAGTTAAGAATGGATGAGTAGTTGGGTGTTTGCACAGAGGTTGCCAGCAGCTATCCTGAATTATGTACACAGGGCAATACCAATCTTTATGAAGATACGGAGTGAATTTTTCCGTATGCAGGTTTTCTCTCTTCATAGCAGCCCCTTGGAGTCAGAAATAATTTGCTTCCATTCAGTTCTGTGGATTCAGAAGAAACTATGCAGGATCTGAAAACTGCCACAAATAGGGCAAATGGTGCTTGATGGGGTGAGTCAGTGGATTATTTGGGATGTTGTCTGTCCAGTCTCTGAATCCTCCTCTTCAAGATATTCAAGGTGCACAGTGGTTTCCTGGATACTCCTTCTCCACTTCAAACTGTCACGGGCCAAGGATTTCTCTGAATTTGTCATGGAGTCCTAAAGTTATTCAGCACAGAAGCAGGCCCTTTGGCCCAACTCATCCATGGCAACTAAGGTGCTTTCCTGAGCTCGTCCCATTTGCCTGCACATAGCCCATATCCCTCTGCACATTTCCTATCCACGTTCCTGTCCAAATGTCTCTTTAAATGTTGCAATTGTACCTGCCTCAACCACTTCCTCTGACAGCTCGTTCCATACGCCCAACACACTCTGTGTGAAAAACTTGCCCCTCAGGTCCCCTTTACATCTTTCCCCTCTCACCCTAAACCTATGTCCTCTAGATTTAGACTCTCCTAACTTGAGAAAAATACTGTGACTATCTACCCTATCTATGCCCCTCATAATTTTTTAATCTGTAAGGTCACCTCTCAGCCTCCTACTCTCCAGGGAAAACGGTCCCAGCCTATCTGATCTCTCCATATAATTCAACCCCTCTAATGCCAACAACTCCTTGTGCATCTTTTCTGCACCCTCTATAGCTTTATC
This sequence comes from Pristis pectinata, assembly GCF_009764475.1. Taxonomy (NCBI): domain Eukaryota; kingdom Metazoa; phylum Chordata; class Chondrichthyes; order Rhinopristiformes; family Pristidae; genus Pristis; species Pristis pectinata. The sequence continues at coordinate 54,567,359 of NC_067413.1, forward strand.
GCATTCTTCCTATAGTTTGGTGATGAGGACTGCACACAATATTCCAGGTGCAGTCTCACCAATGTCTTGTACAGCTGTAACATGATGTCCCAACTCTTATACTCAGTGCCCCATCCAATGAAGGCAAGCATGCCATGTGCTTTCTTCAACACCTCATCTCGCTGTGTCATTGCTTCTCAGGGAACTATGTACTTATACCCCTATTCAACAACACTCCCCAGGACCCTGCCATTCACTGTGTATGTCCTGCCCTGTTTTAACTTCCCAACATGCATCACTTGGCACTTGTCTGAGTTAAATTCCACCTGCTATTCCTTAGCCCACTTTCCCAGTTGATTTAGATCCTATTGTAGAATATAGAACATTACAGCACAGGAACAGGTCCACCATGTCTGAGCTGAACATGATGCCAATTTAAACTACACACCTGCACATGTCCATATCCCTCAATTCCCTGCCGGTTCACGCATCTGTCTAAATGCCTCTTAAATGTTGCTATCGTTTCTGCTTCCACCACCTCCCCTGGCAGCACATCCTTTGTATGAAAAACTTGCCATGTAAATCTCCTTTAAACTTTTCCCCTTGCAGCCTTAGACAACCTACTTCACTGTCCACCACACCACCAGTCTTGGTGTCATCTGCAAATTTACTAATCACGCCACTTACACTCTCATCCAAGTTGTTAATAGATGGTTCCACTTTTTTAAAGAGACTTTGAGAATCTCTTTGAAATGTTTTCTCAGGCAGTCCTCAATCCCCCTGACAGAACTGGTATTGAGGTGGACTGGATATGGCCCACCTACCAGAGATATTTGAATGTGATCAGAAAGATTCAATGAGGCCAAGACGTCAATTGTGTTTCATTTATCCTGGCAATGGATTTGCAGGATTTTGCACATGTAGTGTTGGTGGTACCTCCAGTACTGTGAGCTGCCTACTGTAGATTGTGCACGTCTCCAAAGCAAACAGGAGGGTGGGGACCACTGTTGATCAGTGGCTCATGAACTTGATATTTGAACAGGACTGATGCCAGGTTTTGACCCGAAACATCGACAATTCCTTTCCTCCCACGGATGCTGCTCAACCCGCTGAGTTCTTCCAGCAAATTGTTTGTTGCTCCAGATTCCTGCATCTGCAGTCTGTTGTGTCTCCACTGGACAAAAATATAGGTCATCTGATTTGTAAGTTTGCAGATGACATGGAAATTGGCAGAGTTGGGATGGTAAAGAAGGTTGTCAAAGGATACAGTTGCAGATATTGGCAGAGAAATGCAAGATGAAGTTTCATCCAGACAAATGTGAGGCGTTACACTCTGGAAGGGCAAATGTAAGAGGAAAGTATACAGTAAATGGCAGGACACTTAGGATCATTGATGGACAGAGGAATCTTAGGGTACAAGTCCATAGCTCCCTGAAAGTGGTCACACAAGTCAATAGGATGGTAAAGAATGAATATGGCATACCTGCCTTTATTGATTGGGGTATTGTGAATAAAAGTTGGGAAGTGATGTTGCAGCTGTATAAAACTTTGGTTAGGCCACACTTGGAGCATTGTGTGCAGTTGTGGTCACTTCATTACAGGAAATATGTAGCAGCTTTGGAGAGGGTGGAGAAATTGTTCACCAGGACGTTGCCTGGATTAGAGAGTATGAGTAACAAGGAGAGGTTGGACAAACTTGGCTTGTTTTCTCTGGAGCATCGGAAGCTGAGGGGCCGCCTGACAGAAGTATAACACTTATGAGAGGCGTAGATAGGGTAGATTGTCAGAGTCTTTTTCCCAGGGTGGAAATGTCAAATACCAGAGGGCATAGATTTAAGGTGAGGGGAGAAAAGTTTAAAGGAGATTTGCAAGGCATATTTTTTACACAGAATGCTAAGTGCCTGGAATGCGCTGCCAGGGAGGTGGTGGAAGGAGATATGATAGCAACATTTACGAGGCATATAGAAAGGCACATGAACAGGTAGGGGATGGAGGGATATAGACCATGTGCAAACAAATAGGATTAGTTAAAATTGGCATCATGGTCAGCACAGACATGGTGGGCTGAATAGCCTGTCCTACGATTTACTGTTCTACGTTTTAGTGCTCTAGAGGTGACTTTCACCATCGATGTCTGTCTTTACAGAGAGGTGGCTCCCAAGGTATGGAAAATTCTCATATTTTCCTGAGTCACGATTATTCCCAATCATGATTATTGTAGAGCCTGGTTGTGTGGCAGAGGCAGGTGGGGAGAGGACCTTCATCTTCCAGATCATTAGTATAAGATCCATCCTCTGGTACACTTCAGTGAAGGTGTCAACAATCATTTGGAGCTTGATCTCTGTATGTGAATATACTCAATCATCATCTGATGTTAACTATAACTTGACATCTGATGTTAGGGTGATCTTGTTTCTGGAGCAGAGACAACGAAGGTTGATCAGGTTCCCATTCAAACAGTAGATTAACTGCCCTCTAGTGGGAAGTTTGTTGTAGGTAAGTTGCAGCATTACACCAAGGAAGGTTGGAAAGAGGGTGGTGTGATAACACAGTTTTGCTAAATCCAAGTCTATGCTGGCATTGGGTCTGTGGTGGATCAGTTGGTTAGGATCACTGTTGACATGTAGAAGATGTAGAATAGTAACAAATTTCTAAGGACAACCAAATTTGAATTGGATTCTCCATAGTCCCTGTTGCCTGGTGAAGTCAAAGGCATTTGTGAGATTGAGAAAGACCACATATAATGGTTTGTGCTGCTCCCTACACTTTTATTGGAATTGTCATGCAATGATGATTGTGTCCATTATATCTCTTGATGGATGGATCTGCATTGTGGCACTGGGAGGAAGTGCTTAAACAGCACCCTTGCTATGACTCTCCCTTTGGCAGTCAGCAGGGTGACCTCTCTACAATTGCCACAGTCAGACTCTTCTCCTTTCTTGAAGATACTCACAATTACAGCATCTCTGAGATTTTCTGGCATGCTTTCCTCTTCCTGGATGGGGGAGATAAGGTAGTGATTCTGTGCCAGAAGTATTACCTTGCCATGTGTCAGTAGTTCAGGAAAGATTGCATCTGCTCCAGAGGCCTTCTCTTCAGCCTCTGCCAGACTGGGGAGGCCTGGCGCTGGAGGCAGATAATGTGTTGTGGGATGGAGTTGACGACAGTGGCATTGAAAACAGATTATCAATTGGGAGATCTTCAGAGAGCTCCTTTCAGCAATTCTCAATGCCTCTATGCCCTTGATAAGCTCTCCTCCATTCTTGGCTTTCAGTGGAGTGTGTCCTTGGATGTTTGGGCCATAGAGGAAGCAAAAGGGAAGTGATAAACATGACAGAGGACGTTGGATGGCCACAGGGAAAAGGGGAGGGTAATAGCACAGACGGAATTTCTCTGCTGAGGCCAGAGTGGACTGAAGGGATGAACTACCTTTACCTGTGCCATGGTGAGTAAAACATTCTTAACTGTGCTGGAAAATCCATGCATGTTGTGGTTGTCAGCTGGTTGCTGGTCTCCTCTGCTGCTTTCACCCACAAATCTGTTTCATTAGTTATGAGTTTTTTGTTGAACCTTGGCCTTCAGATGCCTGTAGATTTTTTCTTCACCCTTGAGACAGAATAATGTTTCCAGACCACAAAAAGTTCTGATTAATTATAATTAATTAGTTTTTGGATCTGTGAGTCATTCTCATCAAACCAGCCTTGGTATTTTCTGGTCTTTTCACAGGTGCTAATTATGGTGGACTTCAGGGCAGTCACTGTCAGACACTGTGAACGCTCTGCAGCTCCTCTTGGTTGGGAGTCGTCAGGTTGTTTGTGAGGCACTGACTATTTCTGTTGCTGTTGCCATTTATGGACCAGGTTGATGGCGATGACAGACAGGATTAGGTGGTGAACGTCCTTGAGGTCTCTCACTCAGATGATGTAATTTAGCAGGTGCCAATGCATGGATCAATGCGTGGAATGAGAATTAGTACTTGCTTCTCAAGCATTTATCAGAGGTGGTCTTTGTTGGAATTAGCTTTCCCTACTCTATCCTTGCCAATCACAACTTTCTATAGGTTTGAGTCTTTTCTGACTCTTGCATTGAAGCTGACCTGAAGCATCACTTGTGTTCTACTAGGATTCTGGCCAGGAATTGCACAAGCTTTGAGAAGAATTCTTTTTTGGCCTCATCCACAACTTTAAGGCTTGAAGTATATGCGTTGCTGACTGCAGCATGCTGTTTCAGGATTAGAGTGAGCCAGGAATCACACGGAGGAAAGCAGTCTTTCTCAATGGCAAAACCATCTGCATGAGGATGGTGGTCCTCTTCCATCTTGCCTTTTCAGAAGAAGGTTCATTTTATTGCTAAGACTGACTGCAGATCTGCCACCTAATTAAAGTTTACCCCCGCATTATGGCAGTTCGGGGAATGGAAATACACCCCTAAAGGAATTCTCAAGTCATACCCAAAAAACTTGAGATATGGAATAAAAATTCACTGTTACACAATTTATGTGAAAAAAAGTTGAATAAATAAAGACAAACTTGATTGTGACGCTTGATACAAACAATTGAGTTTTTTGATGATGTGACCAAGAAGGTCAGTGACAGCAGCGTAGTAGATGTGATTTATATGGACTTCAGTAATGCCTTGGATAAGGTTCCACATGGTAGGCTGCTCTGGAAGGTTAGATCACATGGAATCCAAGGAGAGCTGGCTAATTGGATACAGAATTGGCTTGATGGTAGAAAGCAGATGGTGATCATAGAAGGTTGCTTCTTGGACTGGAGGCCTGGAACTAGTGATGTGCCGTAGGGATCGGTGCTGGGTCCATTGTTGTTTGTCATCTATATCAAGGCATGATTCGTAAGTTTGCAGATGACACCAAATATAGTGGACGAAGGTTATGAAAAATTACAGGGGTGATCTTGTTCAGCTGAGTAAGTGGGCTGATGAATGGCAAATGGAGTTTAATTCAGATAAGTGCGAGGTGTTGCATTTTGGAAAGTCAAATCCAGGTAGGACTTTCACAGTGAATGGTATGGCCCTGGGGAGTGTTGTCAAACAAAGGGACCTTCGAGTCCAGGTACATGGTTCCCTGATAGTGGAGAATTGTTTTCCTTGGAGCATAGGAGACTGAGGGGTGATCTTATAGAGGTGTATAAAATCATGAGGGACATAGATAGGGTGAATGCACTCAGTCTTTTTCCCAGGGTTGGGGAATCAAAAACTAGAGGGCATAGGTTTAAGGTGAGAGGGGAAAGATGTAATAGGAACCAGAGGTGGCAACATTTTTGCACAGAGGGTGGTATGTATCTGGAATGAGCTGCCAGAGGAAGTGGTTGAAGCAGGTACACAGCAACTTTTAAAAGACAGTTGGATAGGAAAGGTTTAGAAGGTAATTGGCCAAATGCTGGCAATGGGACTAGCTTGGATGGGCATCTTGGTAGGCATGGACCAGTTGGGCCAAAGGGCCTGTTTTCGTGTTGTATGATTCTATGACAGAACTGAACTAGTTTACCAAGGACAACGATTGCAGGCTGCCAGTTCACAGCAGGGGACCACTCAAGAGACTTGCTTTGGAAACTGACAAGGCAATCTCTTCTATCGATACTTTATTAAACAATGTTAATTAAAACAACAACCCTTTCTCTTCTTCCAATAATACAATCAGAATTCCCTTGCCTATAGCCTGCACACCTGCTGTATTACTGTTGAGAGAAAAACTTCCCATGGAATGCATCTCTACTTATAACATGGGATTCAATAGGGGAAAAAAGATTGCATGATGAAAAACAGTGATACATATAATCTTTTCCTCATTTTTCATTGAATGCCTTGTACACAATAGCTACCTACATGCTCGATTCTCAGGAGTTATGATCTGCATCCAAAATATCCAGATCAACAATATCGATCTCTTTAAAAGTGAAAGAAAAAGTACAAGTAGCATTCACCTTTTATTTATACAACAAATTAAACCAGCCTAGCACAGATCTCATTCCACAAGTACAGAAATCAGCATGTTTCATTCATATTTTGCATGATACATTTTATCCATGAGAAATGATTTGCATTGCATTTATATGGCATCTTTCACAACCCTGGGACACTTGAAATGAAGCCCTTGAAGTGTAGTCAATGCTGTAATATAGGGAGCATGACTGTAAATCAATGCACAGCAAAATCCTACTCCTGGCCCGGAGATTCTTCTGCTCCAGAAAAGGAAGTTCAATTGGTTCTGGAGAAGGATCATTAACCTGAAACATTGGCTTGGTTTCTATTTCTACAGATGCTGCACAACCTGCTGAGTATCCACAGCATTTTCCATTTATCTTTTCAGATTACTAGCATCTACAGGTTTTTTTCTCTACGGTGTTTTACAAGTAGGATATTGTATATCTTCAATCCTTTGTACTCTATTCAGCATGCCTTTTTCATTACTTTCTGAAGTTGTCCATGACATTTTAATGATCTCTTTACATGGGCCTTCAAATTTCTTTGAACTTCTAGTCTTCTACCATTTAACTAGTATTCTGTTCTATCCCTTTTAGATGGATAACTTCACTTACCAAATTCATTCTAAAGACGTATGGGTAGGTTAGCATGGGCGGCGTGGACCCATTGGGCTGGAAGTATAAATAAAGTTTTAAAGTTTTGAAAGTTTTAATTTGCCAGTTTTGCTCATTCACTTAACCTATTAACATTTCATTGTAATTAACTATTTTGGTCTAAATTTCTTACAGTGTCACCTATTTTTGTAAGATTGTCAAATTTTGGTACTTTCTATCCCACCATTTAAGTTATTTGTGAAGATAGTGAGTAATTGTGGCCCCAATGCAAATCTCTGCAGTGCACCACTGGTCATACCTTGCCAATATAGGTCATTATCACTACTAATTGCATGATGCTGCTCAGCCAGTTTCCTGGCTGAGTCTATAATTTGCCTGCAATGCAACAAGTTTTTTAACTTACAATCCTTCACATGGATTTTTTCCAGGGAATTGAAACCAAAAACTAGAGGGCACAGGTTTAAGGTAAGAGGGGAAAGATTTAAACGGGACCTCAGGGGCATGTTTTTCACACTTGTTGGGCAAATGGAACAAGCTGTCGGAGGAAGTGGTAGAGGCGAGTACAGTTACAATATTTAAAAGACATTTGGACAGGTACATGGATAGGGAATGTTTAGAGGGATATGGATCAAACGCAGGCAAATGGGACCAGCTCGGGAAGGCACCTTGGTTGGCATGGATGAGTTGGGCTGAAGGGCCTGTTGCCATGCTGTATTACTCTATATAATTTATCAAACTTGAAAGGCATTATAAATTCGATCTATCAACATTCCTCTGTCCATTAGTTTAATTATCTCTTCTTGTTAAACGTGAAAAGCATTTTATCATTTCCAGAAAGTAAATGTTTGGCTAGCTAGTCTGTAACTTCCTGATGTCCCTCTCTCATCTTTATTAAGTATTGAAGAGCTGTGCAATTTTCCAATGTAAGGAAACAGTTCCAAAATCAAGATATGTTTGAAAGATTATATGCAAGGAACAGAACACTGGAAGAACTCAGTGGGTCAAGCAGCATCAGTGGAGGCAAAAGGTGTAACTTGACATTTTGGGATCAGACCCTACATCAGGACTGTGAGGGAAGTGGAAAGATTCCCAGTATATATGTAGTAGTATGAGGAGGGTGGGACAGAGGCTGGTTGGTGATTGGTGGAACCAGATGGAGAAGGGATGATGGGCAGATAGAACCAGGTGGGAGGAGGGAAATGGGGGAGGTGAACAAGAGGAGAAGAGAACCAGGTGGATGGGTGAACTTACGTGGGAGGAGAACATCAGGGGCGTTAGATACCTGAAATTTGAAAATCCGATGTTCATACCATTGGGCTGTAAGCTACCCAGAGGGAAGATGAGATGTTATTCTTCCATTTTGCATTTGGCCTTTCTGTAGCAATGGAAAAGGCCAAGGACGACAGGTTTAGTGTGGGAGTGGGAAGGAGAATCAAAAGGACATGCATCTGGTAGCTCAGGATGGTCACTTCAGACAGAGTGCAGGTGCACCTCAAAGCAATTGCCCAGACTACACTTATAGAGTCATTGAGTTATAAGGCACGGAAACATGGGGACGGGTGGGTGAGGAGGGATGAGTAGACCAGGAAGTCACAAAGAGAGTGGTTCCATTGGAAAGCAGAAAGGTGGTGGGGGGAGAGAAGGGAAGATTTGGCTGGTGGTGGAATCCCGTTCAAGCTGGAAGAAAGGCAGAGGGTGATGTGTTGAATGCGGAGGCTGGTGAGGTGAGAGATAAGGATCTATTGCTGTTCTGCCTGGGAAAAGGTGGGGTGAGAGCAGACATGTGGGAAACAGAGGAAGTGTGTGTGAGGGCTCCATCAACTTTCACAGAGGGGAAGCCACATTGCTGCAATAAAGTGTAAACTTCAGAAGCCCTAGAGAAGAAGGCATCATCTTGAGAACAGATGTCGCGGAGAAGGAAAAATTGGGAAAAAATTTTCTCCTTCCAGACCATGTTAGGGAACTGGAGCTGGAGCTGGATGAACTCCGGATCATTCGGAAGGTTGAGGAGTCGATAGACAAGAGTTACAGGAAGGCAGTCACACCTAGGTTGTAGGATGCAGGTAGCCAGGTGATCATCAGGAGAGGGAAAGGGAATAGGCAGTCAGGGCAGGATAACCCTGTGGCTTTACCCATCAGTAAGAGGTATACCGCTTTGGATACTGTTGGGGGAACTACCTAACAGGGGAAAGCCATAGCAGCCGGGTCTCTGGCACTGGCTCTGGCTCTGTAGCTCAGAAGGGAAGAGGGGAGAAGAGGAGTGCGATAGTGATGGGGATTCATTGCTTAGGGGAACAGACAAGACATTCTGGAGACTGGAACAGGACTCCAGGTGGAATGTTGCCTCCCTGGTGCCAGGATCAGAGACATCTCAGATCAAGTCCACAGCATACTTAAGGGGGAGGGGGAGCAGATAGAAGTTGTGGTACACATTGGTACCAATGACATAGATAGGAAAAGGGAAGAGTGCTGAAGAGTGAATATAGGGAGTCAGGAAGGATGCTAAAAAGAAGGACCTCAAGGGTAGAAATCTCTGGATTGCTGCCTGTGCCACGTGCCAGTGAGGGTAGGAATAGGAAGGTATGGCAGACAAATGCATGGCTAAAGAGTTGATGCAGGGGGCAGGCCTTCAGATTTGAGGATCATTGGGATCTCTTCTGGGGAAGGTATGACCTGGACAAAAGGGACTGGTTACACCTGAACTTGAGAGGGACCAATTCCTTGTGGGCAAGTTTGTTTGAGCTTTTGGGGAGGGTTTAAATTAGGTTGGCAGTGGGATGGGAACCAGAGTTTCAGGTCAGATGATGGAACAGTTGGTGTAAGGGTAGATGCAATGCACAGAGAGACTGTGAGGAAGGATAGGCAGTGGATAGGGCATAAATGCAGTCAGTTAGATGGGTTGAAATGTGCTTATTTTAATGCTAGAAGTATTAAGAATAAGGGTGATGAACTCAGAGCATAGATCAGTATATGGAATTACGATGTTGTGGCCATTACAGATACTTGGCTGTTGCAAGAGCAGGATTGGCTACTTGATGTTCTTTCTTTCTTTTTCAATCTTTTTATTAATTTTCAGATTAGTACCAAATAATATATATAACATTAGTAATTATACATATGGTGCAAAAAGATCAGGATAGCAATCATAACCGTTAATGTATATAGTCACAAGGAATAAAAAAAAGTAACCTAGACCTCCTGTTCTCTTATTAAATAAACAAATACAGAAGGAAAGATTGAAGAGAAATGAAATTTAATTATATGAAAGAAGAACCCCCAAATCAAAAAAAATATTGATAATAAACCAAAAAAAACCAAAAACTTCAAAAAATACTGGACTGATATTTCTTCAATTAAAAAGAAATTAAAAACAACATTATTATGTCGTCAACTCCGCTCCTCTGCATTCAAGGGTTATTGGAAGGGATCTGAAAAAGGTCAGCTTATATCATATAGAAGTATTGAATAAATGGACTCCAAACTTCCTCAAATTTAAGCGAAGGATCAACAGTACCACTCCTAATTTTTTCTAAGTTTAAAAAAAGTTTGAGAAAACCACTAAGTTTGAGAAAACCACTGAAAAGTGGTGGGAGGTATTGGATCCTTCCATTTGAACAAAATGGATCGCTTGGCCATTAATGTGACAAAGACGATCATACGACGAGCAGAAGCAGATAAATGGCAAGATTCCATCATTGGTAACCCAAAAATTGCAGTAATAGGATGAGGTTGTAAATGAATATTCAATACAGATGAAATAATGTGAAAAATGTCTTTCCAATATTTTTCCAGAAGGGGACAGGACAAAAACATGTGTCAGGGAAGCCACCTTTGAATTACATCTGTCACATATAAGATTTATATGATGATCAAAACGGGTTAACTTGTCCTTGGACATATGGGTCCTGTGAACTACCTTAAACTGTATCAAAGAGTGTCTAGCACACATTGAAGATGTATTAACTAATTGAAGAATTTTCTTCCATGTCTCTGTAGGTAAAAGTATCTGGAGTTCTCTTTCCCATTCATTCTTAATTTTATCAAGTTCCTCTGAATGTATTTTCATAATCCGATCATAAATTATTGCTATCAGGCCCTTCTGATAAGGATTAAAACCTAAAATGTTTTCCATAATTTCAATTTTATATGGTGTCGGAAAAGAAGGTAAAGTAACTTTTTAAAAATTTCTAATCTGTAAATATCAAAAAAAATGTGACCTAGGCAGATTGTATTTATTAGACAACTGTTCAAAAGATAAAAAAAACAGTTATCAATGAATAAATCTCAAAAACATGTTATTCCCTTCATTCTCCGTAAAGAAAAAGCTGAGTCAATTCTGGATGGTTGAAAGAAAAAAATAGATTGAATAGGACTTGATAAATTAAATTTATTCAATCCAAAAAATTTACGAAATTAAAACCATATCCGTATTTTATGTTTAACTATTGGATTAGTCACTTGTTTACTCAATTTAGTAAGTGCAAAAGGGAATGAAGCTCCTAAAATAGAAACTAATGAAAATTCTTGCACTGATTCACACTCAAGGTGTACCCAACAGGGTCAATGAGTAGCATCTAGATCTTGTGCCCAGAAAATTAAGTATCTAATATTAATTGCCCAATAGTAAAATCTAAAATTAGGCAAAGTCATACCACCATCCTTTTTTAATTTTTGTAAATATTTCTTACTTAACCTTGGGTTTTTATTCTGCCACGTATATGAAAGAATTTTGGAATCAATAGTGTCAAAAAAGGATTTTGAAATAAAAGTTGGAATCACCTGAAATAGATACAAAAAATTTGGTAAAATATTCATCTTAACTGCATTAATTCGGCCAATCAATGATAAAGAGAATGGGGACCATTTAGTAAATAATTGTTTAACATAAATAATTAAAGGTAAAAAGTTCACTTTAAATAAGTCCTTGTGTTTCTTGGTAATTTTAACACCCAGGTACGTAAAGTAATCAGTCGCTAATCTAAATAGTAATTGCCTATAAATTGGGACTTGCATGTTTAATGGAAAAAGTTCACTCTTATTTAGATTTAATCTATAACCAGAGAAAACACTAAATTGAGCAAGTAGTGATAATACTGCAGGGATAGATTTCTCCGGGTTAGAGATATAAAGTAACGGGTCATCTGCATAAAGAGATATCTTATGAGTCCCCTTTCCACGAGTGATACCAAATATGTTGGAAGAATCCCGAATGGCAATTGCCAAAGGTTCCAAAGCAATATTAAATAATAAAGGACTTAGAGGCCAACCCTGTCTAGTGCCTCAAAAAAGCCTGAACAAGGAGGATCTCTGATTATTAGTAAGTATTGAAGCCATAGGTGTATGCTAAATCAATTTGATCACAGATATGAAATTTGAACTAAAATTAAATTTCTCAGGCATGTTAAATAAATATTCCTATTCGACTCTATCAAACGCCTTCTCGGAACGAATTAACACATTCTAACAAAATAGCACATTCTGGAATTACAGATGAAGGGGTATATATAATATTCATTAACCTCCTAATATTAAAATGCAAATAACAATTCTTAATGGATCCTGTCTGGTCATCAGAAATAATTTGTGGTGGTAACTTTTCCAGTCTAGAAGCCAATATTTTGGAAAAAATTTTAGAATCCACATTCGATAAAGAAATAGGTCTATAAGATGCACATTCAGTGGGATCTTTATCATTTTTAAGAATTAAATAAATAGTTGCTTCATAAAATGATTGTGGTAATTTACCCACTGATAGGGCGTCTTTAAAAATTTTACCTAACCAGGGAGAGAGAAGGTCAGAAAAGGATTTTAAAAATTCAACTGTATACCCATCAGGACCGGGTGTTTTACCCGAATTCACTGAAGAAATTACTTTCTTTATTTCTTTCTCTGAAATAGGTGCATCTAATATTAAACGTTCATTAAGTGATAATTTCGGAGTCTTCAAATTCCTTAAAAATTCATGCATTGATGTAGAAACATCAGGAGGTTCTGATTGATATAAAGAAGTATAAAATTCTTGTAAAGATTTGTTAATTTGATCATGGTCCACTGTGTAATTACCATCTCGTTTACGAACTTTAATAATCTGACGTTTAGTTGAAACAGCTTTCAGTTGGTTGGCCAACAATTTACCAGATTTATCACCATGTATATAAAACTGACTTTTGGTTTTGAGTAATTGATTTTCAATTGGAGATGTTAATAATAAACTGTGTTGTAATTGAAGTTCTGTTCTCTTTTTATAGAGCTCCAAACTAGGAGCATCAGAGTATTTTTTATTGATTTCTTTAATCTTATCCGCCAATACATGTAATTCATTATTAGTTCGTTTTTTCAGTCCAGCAGAGTATGAAATAGTTTGACCGCGGATGTAAGCTTTAAAGGTATCCCGTTGGAATCCCACTGGAAATTTCTTCTGTAAGATTAGTTGAGAAGAAAAAGGAAATCTGTTCTTTAATAAAATGGACAAAGTCTAAATCTTGCAATAAAGAAGGATTGAGTCACCATTGTCTAGCACCAGAGGGTACGTCCACTAATTTAATTGATAGTTTCAATGGCGCATGATCGGAAATGGCAATTGCATCGTACTTAGTCAGTAACAAGTGGAACTAATTGTGCGTCAAGAAAAACGTAATCAATCCTAGAGTAATTGTGATAAACATGAGAAAAGAATGAAAACTCTTTATCATATGGGTGTAGAAATCTCCAAACTGCTAAGATTCCAGAATCAACTAAAAAGGAGTTAATAAAAACAGCAGATTTGTTAGGAAATGCAAGATTCTACACAGATCTATCTATCGAGGGGTTTAGGCAACAAGTAAAATTTCCACCCATAATCAATGTATATTCATTTAAATTAGGAAACGATGCAAATAAATGTTTAAAAAACTCAGGATGATCCACATTAGGTGCATAAACATTAACCATAACAACTTTTTTGTTATGAAGTAAACCAGTAATTAATAAAAATCTACTATTCGGGTCTGAAATTGTCTCATGATGAACAAATCAAATTGATGAGTCTATAAAAACAGAGACTCTTTTCACCTTTGCTTGTGAGTTAGAATGAAACTGTTGACCCCTCCAAAATCTAAAAAAGTGCTGATTATCCTCTTTCCTAAAATGAGTCTCCTGTGCAAAAATAATCTGAGCATTCAGTCTATGAAAAACTTTAAAGATCTTCTTACACTTAATTGGATTATTCGAGTCGTTTGTATTCCATGTAATGAAATTAATCATCTTATCCATTTTAATAGACTAAAAAAAACATATGGTTTGTAAAGGGTTAACCTTGTTGCTAAGGAGATTCATTAACAGGAAGAGGAGAAAAAGTTAATGTTCTGTAGTTGAGATGTTTCAAAAGGGATGGGAGGGAGGTAAAGGGGGGGAGTGGCATTGCTAATCAGCGATAGTATCACAGCTGCAGAAAGAAGGGAGGATGTCATGGAGGGATTGACTTCTGGCTCAGTGTGGGTGGAAGTCAGAAATAGGAAGGGAGCAATTACTCTACAGGGAGTATTCTACAGGCCCCCCATTGCTATGAGGACACTGAGGAGCAGATAAGCAGGCAGATATTGGAAAGATGCAAAAATAACAGGGTTGTTGTCATGGGTGACTTCAACTTCCCTAATATTGATTGGTACCTCCTTAGTGCAAAGGGTTTAGATGGGGCAGAGTTTGTTAGGTGTGTCCAGGAAGGATTCCTGACACAGTATGTGGACAGGCCGACTAGAGCAGAGGCCATACTGGATCTAGTACTAGGCAATGATCCTGATCAGGTGACAGACCTCTTGGTGGGCGAGCATTTCAGAGACAGTGACCACAACTGACCTTTAGCACAACCATGGACAGGGATAGGAGCAGACAGTATGAGAAAGTTTTTAATTGGGGAGGGGTAATTATGATGGTATTAGGCAAGAACATGGGAGCGTACATTGGGAAAATGTGCTCGGGGAAATGCACAGCAGAAATGTGGAGGTTGTTTAGGGACCACCTGCATGGCATTCTGGATAGGTTTATCCCACTGAGCCAGGGAAAGGATGGAGGGGTGAAGGACCCATGGTTGACAAAAGAGGTGGAACGTTTAGTCAAGAGGGAAAAGGAAGCATACTTAAGGTTCAGGAAGCAAAAATCAGTCAGGGCTCTTGAGAGTTATAAGGTAGGCAGGAAGGAGCTTAAGAAGGGATTTAGGAGAGCTAGCAGGGGGCCTGAGAAAGTCTTGGCAAGTAGGATTAAGGAAAACCCCAAAACCTTCTATGTGTACATGAAGAACAGGAGGATGACTGGAGTGAGGGTAGGACCGCTCAGGGATAAAGGGGGAAATATGTGCCTGGAGGCAAAAGAGGTAGGGGAGGTCCTAAATGAATACTTTGCTTCAGTGTTCACCAAGCAGAGGGACCTTTATGAATGTGAGGTCAGCATAGAACAGGCTGATATGCTGGAGCATGTTGAGGTTAAGAAAGGGGTAGTGTCCGAGGTTCTGAAAAACATTCGGATAAACAAGTCTCTGGAGCTGGATGGGATATAACCCAGGTTACTACGGGAAGTGAGGGAAGAGATTGCTGGGGCATTGACAATGATCATTGCGTCCTCCCTGGCCACAGGACTGGTACCAGAGGACTGGAGGATGGCAAATGTTGTTCCCTTGTTCAAGAAAGGTAATAGGGATAATCCTGGGAATTATAGACCAGTGAGTCTTACGTCATTGGTGGGTAAACTATTGGAGAGGATTCTTAGGGATGGGACCTATGAGCATTTGGAGAAGCATAGTCTTATTAGGGATAGTCACCATGGCTCACCATCGTGAGGGGCAGGTCGTGCCTCACGAACCTAAGTGAGTGTTTCGAGGGGGTGACTGAACAAATTGATGAAGGTAGAGCAGTGGATGTGGTGTATATGGCCTTTAGTAAGGAATTTGACAAGGTTCCCCATGGTAGGCTCATCCAGAAAGTCATGAGGCATGGGATCCATGGAAACTTGGCTGTGTGGATTCGGAATTGGCTTGCCCACAGAAGACAGAGGATGGTAGTAGATGGAGCATATTCTGCCTGAAGGATGGTGACTAGTGGTGTTCCACAGGGATCTATTCTGGGACCCTGCTGTTTATGGTTTTTATAAATTACTTGGATGAGGAAGTGGAGGGATGGATTAGTAAGCTGCAGATGACACAAAGGTTGGAGGTGTTGTGCACAGTGCAGAAGATTGTTGTAGTGTATAATGGGATATAGACAGGATGCAGAGTTGGGTGGAGAAGTGGCAGATGGAGTTCAATGTGGAAAAGTGTGAAATGTTACACTTTCGAAGAACAAGCTTGAAGGCAAAGTACAAAGTTAATGGCAGGATTCTTAGCAGTGTGGAAGAACAGATAGATCTTGGGGTTCAAGTCCATAGGTCCCTCAAAGTTGCTGCACAAGTTGATAAGGTGATTAAGAAGGCATAAGGTGTGTTGGCCTTCATTAGTTGAGGGAACTGAGTTCAAGAGCCATGAGGTAATGTTGTGGCTCTATAAAACTCTGGTTAGACCACACTTAGAGTACTGTGTCCAGTTCTGTTCACCTCATTATAGGAAGGATGTGGAAGCTTTAGGGTGCAGTGTGTTTTAAGATGTGGAAGCTTTAGGGGAAGGTGCAGAGGAGATTTGCCAGGATGCTGCCTGGATTAGAGAACATGTCTTATGAGGAAAGGTTGAGCGAGCTAGGGCTTTTCTCTTTACAGTGACGGAGGGTGAGAAGTGAGATAGAGGTGTATAAGATTATGAGGAGCATAGATAGAGTGGACAGCCAGCACTTTTTTTCCCAGGGCAGCAATAACCAATACCAGGGGACATCCATTTAAGGTGAGAGGAGGAAAGTTTAAGGGAGATGTCATCTTTATAGAAGGCAGGATGGAAAGAGGTGCAGTCGAGGTAGCTGTGGGAATCGATGGGTTTATAAAAGATGTCAGTAGCAAGTCTGTCTTCTCAGGTGGAGACAGAGAAATCCAGAAAAAGAGAAGTGTCAGAAATATTCCAGGTGAATTTGAGGGCAGGGTGGAAGTTGGTGATGAAATTGACAAGTTCTGCACAAGTGCAGGAAGCAACATCACCAACAGTGGAGAGTCTAGGGGGAGGAGTGCCAGAATAAGCTCAGAACAAGGACTGTTCCATGTAGCCAACGAAAAGGCAGGCATAGCTACAGCCTGTGTGAATGCCCATGGCTACACCTTTGATCTGATCATAAAAGGTCATAACTCTCGGAGGTGCTGTTAGATACCCAAGATGCATAACTGCAATGCATTTTATAGATGAAATACCCTGCAGCCATGATGCATAACTGTTTAGGAGAGAATAAGTCTTTAGGGTAGATGATGGGGTGTCCACCAAATGGGCTGCTTTGTCCTTGACACTGTATTCCATCACACTTCTGACTTGTGACTAGTAGTTGGTGGAAGGGTTTTGGGGTGTCAGGAGAGTAGTTACTCAGTGCAGGGTCAGTGTTTTCAGCCATTTCTTGATAATACCTGAAGTGAATCAAATTGGCTGAATTATGCAGCACCTACTGCTCTCGGGAGTAGAGAATTCTAATGATTCTGAAAGGAAGAGAAGCCTCCATTTTACATTGGTGTCCATTTATCCTGAGACTAAATCCCCTAATTCTAGATTGTCCCACCAGGAGCATCTGTTCTGTCGACACACTTCAGAGTCTGTTTTGTCCCCATAAAATGACCTTCCATTCTTCTAAGATCCAGAGAGTATAAGCCCCTTCTGCTCAAGACAACCCCATCAGCCCTGGAATGTACCTAGTGAACCTTCTCTGCACTGCCACTCCAAGTATGATCTCTACAAAACTCTGTCCAGTTGTGCCTACTTTTGTTCTCTATTCCTCTTGCAGTAAAGACCACCATTCCTTTATCTTCCTAATTACCTGCTTTATTGGCATGCTAGTTTTCTGTGTTTCTGGACTCACTGAACACTAGTGTTCATTAGTCACACACCATATTCTGCTTTTCTTTTTCTTCTATCTATGAAGATAACTTCACATTTCCCCACATTATAGTTTTTCTACCGTCTTTTTGCCCATGCACTTAACCTACCTTGATACCTATACCTTGCAACCTTTGCAAGCTTTTCATGTCCTTCATGGTTTTGTGCAGATAAGATATCTTTATTAGTCACATTGAAACATACAGTGAAATGCATGTCTCACAAACTTGAGTTTTTTGAGGAGGTTACTAAGAAAATTGATGAAGACAGAGGGGTAGATGTGGTTTACACGGACTTTAATCAGGATTTTGACAAGGTCCCACATGGTAGGCTCTCTCGAAGGTTAAGGTACAAGGAATCTGAGGCATGCAGCTAACTGGATCCAAAATAGGCTTGGTGATAGGAGACAGCAGATAGGAGTGGATGTTTTCTTTGACTGGAGGTCTGTAACAAGTGGTGCACTGCAGGGGACAGTGTCGGATCCTTACTGTTTGTAATATACTGTATATAAATTATGTGGGTGAGAATGTACGTGGTCTGATTAGTAGTTTGCAGATGACACGGAAATTGATGGGGCGTAGATGACAAAGAAGGTATGCGCGTAAGTCGCTGTTTGCCTCAAGTATAGAACAATCCTATTGGGATGCAATCCATATGCCAGAATTGTGGAATGAAGAGATAGGAATCAATGTGTTAAATGTAATTTATGTACACCTGCCAGGGGAGTTATCAATGTTAATTGGTAGAGTCTTCTTATCAATTGAAGATGCCATGATCAGTGTGTTTATTGACACTGCTACAAGCCAATATGAGCAGCTCAGAAGAAAACTCTGATTTGTGTAGATGACGTAAGGCAACTAGTTCCATTGCTAGGATCAACTAGAATGATGCAAAGCAAGAAGCTTGACACAGGATTTTGGAATCAATCTGTTTCAATCAAGTCAGAAGGGTATTTGTCATGGAAGAGATTGGGAAAAGTCTACAATACTTTTCCTATTCACAGAACTCCTGAATGGCCTGAACCAGCCTCAGATTAAGCTGGATGTCTTGAGGGAGAATTGTATTGCTGTGTGGAGGTGATTCAAAGATCTTAACATCGCACACAAAATGCTGGAGGAATTCTTCATCAAGACCAGCAGTTATTGTACCAGTGCTCAAGCAGGGTATGGTGACCATGTATGACTACTGTCTGGTAGTGCTTACATCAACTGTAATGAAGTGCATTGAGAGGTTGGTTTAGGCATGAATCAACTCCTGCCTCAGATATGACCTGGATCTGCTTCAAGTTGCCGACCACCACAACAGGTCAACAGCAGATATGATTTCTCTGGCTCTTCACTCTGCTTTGGACCATCTGGGCAACAGGAACACATACATCAGGCTGCTGTTCATCGACTACAGCTCACTGTTCACTACAATCATTCCATTCAAACTAATCATCAAGTTTCAAGACCTGGGCCTCTGTACCTCCCTCTGCCAATGGATCCTCTACTTCCTCATTGGCAGACCTCAGTGAGGATTTGTAACATCTCCTCCTCACTGACCATCAACACAGGTGCACACAAAGGCTGTGTGCTTAGCCCCCTGCTCTGCTTCCTATACACATATGACTGTGTGGCTAAGCACAGCTCCAATGCCATATACAAATTCACCAACAATACCACTATTGTTGGGTGAATCACAGGTGGTAATGAGTGAGATAGGACACCTGGTTGAGTGGTGCTGCAACAACAACCTCTCAATCACCGTCAGTACAACTAAAGAACTGATTGTTGACTTGAGGAAAGAGAAGGATGGTGAACATGCACCAGTCTACATTGGTGGATCAGTGGTGGAGTAGGTCAGCAGCTTTAAATTCCTGGGTGCTAACATTTCGGATGACCTGTCCTGGGCCTAGCACATAGATACAATCACAAGGAAGGTGCGCTGGTGTCTTTACTTTCTTAGAAGGTTAAGAAGGTTCGGCATGTCGCAGAACACTCTAACAAACTTCTACAAATGTCCTGCTGAATGTATTCTGACCGGTTGCATCATGGTCTGGCATGGCAATTTGAATGCGCAGAAATGTAAGAAGCTGAAGAGAGTAGTGGACTCAGCTCAATACATCATGGGCACATCCCTCCACACCCTCCAGAATATCTACATGATGCATTGCCTCAAAAAGACAGCATCAATCATCAAAGGTCCCCAGCATCTGGACCATGCCATCTTCTCGCAGCTACCATCAGCAGGAGCCTGAAGTCACACACTACCAGGTTCAAGAACATCTATTTCCCTTCAACCATTCGGTTCTTGAACCAACCTGCAGAACCCTAATCACTACCTCACTATAGCAACACTATGACCACTGCACTACAATGGACTTTTTTTTGTTCTAACTGTGTTCTTTCTTGTATAACTTTGTATAATTTATGTTTAATTGATATTTTTCTGGTGAATGTTGTGCATCTGATGCTATATGCCTGTGATGCTGCTGCAAGTAAGTTTTTCATTGCACCTGTGCATACATGTACTTGTGCATATAACAATAAACTTAACTTTGACTTTTTGACTTTGACTTTATTGACAGTGACTCAGTACATTGTAGCCAAGATGTGGCAAGAGAACCATAATGGTTAAATTGCATGCAGTGAAAACCATCCAGGGATGATGACCTCTCAGCTTCAAGGAAGAAAAATCCAGAGTCCGTGAGAGTTCAATTGAAATAGAGTGTGTGTGAAGGCAAGATGAAAGGAAACATTAAGAAAGAATTAAGTTCTAAATTAGTATTGTTGGGATTGTGACACTTGGGAATATTTTGGAAACAATATATGGTTGTAATTACTGTGGTATTTCATGAGTATATTAGTCTATGTAAATCGATAAACAAAAAAATTGTAAATTCTGGAAACCTGATATATAAACAAAATACTGGAAATACTCAGCAGTTCAGACAGTAACTCTGGAGAGAAAAATAGAGTTAATATTTCAGGTTAATTATGTATAGACAAAGTAACACTTCAGTGCAGGATCTGAGATTTTTCATTCATGAAATCTATTGGAGAAGCCATTCCTTGGTTTTATCAATATCATGTTTGCATACTGTACAGCTGATAAAGTCAGGCTTTATTTGAGTGTTGTAATTGAGAAGCTAGGGAATGAGTAAATGTATTGTTAATTAAATTTGTTCTTGACTGTGTATATGTGCGTTTTTGTAATAAGTTACTTGTATGAGTTTACATTGAATGCATATAGTTAATTAATAATCCTCAAATGTGAGTAGTATCTGTGGATAGTTATTGCTGGTGTAGGTTTATTGTATTAGTTGAATGTTGTCCACCTTCAATGAAGGATGTTTGGTTAGAAGCTCTATTCTTGTCACTTGCCTTCCTGAACAGCAATATAGATGATCCACAGAAGCAACATACGGTGGGAGAAGGAAATGCCTCCACTCATGAGGATGTTCATACTCCTTTGTAGTGATATTTACCTTAGCTCATTGTTAGCTATGACATTCTCCATTTATGTTTGAACTTCTCAAAGGGATTACTAATGTCCACACAATGCCAAGTTTTTATTTTGATATCAATGACATAGATGCCTACATATCATTCAATTCTGTGATTACACACATTTTTCTATTTATAAAGCTTGTAATATAAGGGTGACAGATGGTTCTGCTTCAGTGCTCTTCTAAATAAACCTTGTATTTCCTTTCTTTAAGTGATACTGTATCAGCTTGACAATTGTGGTTTAGTGGATTTCTTCAGTTCATTGTTCAGATGAGCTATCTTGATTTCACCAATGCTGATCTTGCAATAAACTCACCTCAGTTTGTGTATCATAGTCAATGATGAAAAATATTGTGGGGTAATCAGATATAATCGCATATTTATTCACATATTAAGCAGTTTTCACTATCTTTTCTCCCAGATTTTGTGACAAAATACCAATGAAATGGCCGTCATTATCAGCCATCAGTGGCCGTTTCCCAGTTTCCATACCTGTGCATGAGAACATGGAAATCCAGAAGCTGCTATCAACTGATCTCCATTGGAGAGCTGACTGTGTTCTGACACTGGACTCCTCGTGGCCTAAGAGCAGGAACAACTGGCCACTTCCCTTTGTGTTGTGGAAGCGAAAGGCTCAAGAGGTAAGTTAAAGTAACAAGTATTTTAGATAAGTTCTTAGTGTAAAAGCACTTCTTTCATTCTTTCTCAAATATTCTTAAAAACTCTGAGAGATAGTTGATTTAAATGTTTTAAATATTTACATGCTAAGAAATTCAAGCATTCTGTAAGATGTATATTGTATTTTTTGATTTATTTAAGATATTTTAGATCCTCGCTTGTTCATTTCTTTGAATATTCCCTCCACTGATTACTATTTAGTAATTTTGACCACTATAAGAAATGCCCAGATCACCATTTACTTCCCACTAATCATCGACAGTGACCAGCATTAAAATCCAGTTAAGCAATTCTTGATCACTCCAATCACCAAAAGACAACCCCAACCACTATCAGATCACCACAAAACTATCTGCACTCCTGATCACCATCAGATCCCCTACCATTGTCTATTGCCCACATTTGACCAGTACTTCTATTGCCCATCACCAGAACTCACAATCACCCTTGGATTCTCCAGCCATCATCAGACCCCCTGACCTCCATCATTTCCCTTTGTTCACCATTTGAGACAACCTCCTCAATATCCAACACTGAACATCACATTGCTTACCATCAGATTCACTCAATCACCATTTTCTCTTTTCAGTCTGCAACAAAATTCCCAGAGCGACCATCAACTTTCCCCGACTTAACTGACCAGCTCTGCAATCAAGCCCATCACCTCTAAGGCCCAAAGATCTTTGGCACTCCACTGCAGGTATACCCTCTCCTTGGCTGCAGTGTTATGCTTCCTGTACAGGCCTACATTCTGTATATCAGGCCTGCAGTTGAGAACCATAATCCACTTCCTCTCTTTTATTATTCCATTCTTACATTTTCTGCAGCAGTCTATATTGCTTATACCTTGGCTAGATACAATGAGCCCAGGCTTCGACTGGTCAGTCCAACACTTGCATTAATCACATTTTGCAGCAGAAATGCAGATGCTGAAACATTAAAGCATATTCTGGTACTTAAAAAACTGTTTCTATATTTAAAGATAAGCAGACAGAGAAACAGTCCACTAACTGCAAACCTATCCTTTTAACAAACTATGCACAAGTCTGAAGTCATTTGCTGCATTTAGTAAACTCCTTAGAATGCCATGTATCACACCAGGTAAGAAACACAGGAGGCATTTGCCTATTGTAAATGTTGGCACACTGGCTTCAAAAAGACACTATGATGTTGGGAAGTGTTCTGACAGACACAAAAGGATGATTTGAGGTCTTAAATGTCTAAGTTAGAAAAAATGGTTGTGGAGTTCCAGTTTGTTGCATTAGATAAAGAACAGATTCAACTCCTTCCCTAGAATCTCATTTTAACCCCTTTTCACAGAGGTTTAGGGAAAAGAAATACCTATATCACAAAAATATATTTTTGTACACAGCTAATGATATTGAACCCAAGAAAGATGTTAAAGATGTTCCCTGGCATCTGGCTGCGTGGTGTGGAATTTCACCAGTGTTAACTCGGGGATGTCCATGGGACACCCTGTGCAAATGAAGTACTCTCCCACTAAACTCTCATACTCCAGCAAGGTTAATGCTGAAGGATAGCAGTGTGACAGCACTGGATTCAATGACAATCACCAAACCATTTAACTCAATCTCTTCCATTTCCCTTTAACCCCATTCTCCTTTCAGCTCCTCTCACCATGCAGAAATTTAAATGAAATAGAATAGATACATGAGGTCAAATTACATTTAACCTGATTGGGGCAATTTACATTTTGATGCAGTTAGTGGGAGATCCAATCAATTTTCACGGTCACACCTCATTTAAATTAAATCGGCAAGCTGCCAGAGCTAATCTCATTTCTTATAGGCATTGGGAGGGTGGGAAATGCTGCCACTTAAAGGCAGATGTCAGTCATAAAGAGGAGGTTCACTTTTCAGAAGCAGCAAGCAACTTATCATCAGAGCATCAGGAAGCCATGGTCAGTTAGCAGATTGATCAGCATCTGCAACCAGTTTGAGTTGGCATTGGGGACTAGAGTCAACCGCAGGAAGAGCAAGGCCATGCTCTTCCATAACTGGCCCGGCCGATCCAGTGTCCCCTTCACCATCAGGTCTGGCTATCTGAAGATACTGGGAGTCTGGTTCGGAGGGGCTGAGGCATGGAACAAGAATTGGCTGGAGCAGATTGGGAAGGTAAAACAAAAATTGGGTTTATGGAAATTGAGTTCTCTGTCAATAATTGGGAAGAACTTGATCATCAGGTTTGATATGCTCTCAGGGCTGCTGTACTTGGTGCAGGTGTGGTCTGTTCCTCCCTCATCTGCCTTGGCAATTACCCAAGACATCTTCCAGTTTATCTGGGGGCCCAAGATGGAGAAAGTCCGATGGGTCACGCTGCATGTTCCCTGAGAATGGGGGCAAAAGTGTACCCAATGTTGCCCTCATCCTGATGACCACCTTTGTGTGTGGCTGTATCAGTCTGTGTGAACCCCAAGTACGTGGGCACCAAGTGTCACTACATGCTGAGGTTCCACCTGTCCCCGGTGTTGCAGAAGATAGTCCCGACCCCTCTACTGCGCAATGCCCCAGTCAGCTGGACGTTGCCGCACTACCTGTCCTTTGTGGAAAAGTTCTTCCAAGCAAACACCATTGACCATAAGTCCATCAGACAGTGGTCAGCATGAAATGTACTTCAGACACTGTGGGACAGGGACGCTATGGATTCTACGAGTTTGTTCCCAGAGCAAATGGTCCAAACCATACGGCAGAATGCCTCATTGCCACATCTGACCAACAAGCACAAAGACCTCACTTGGCTGGCAGTGAGAGATGCCCTCATAGTCAGAGCTTTCCTCTGCAGACAACGTATTACCCCAACGTACAGTATCCTCAGGGCGCTGTGATGGGGAAGAGATGGTCACTTACCTCTTTGCAGTCTGTGGATTTGCTAAGAGGGTATGGAGAAGGATGCAAGGGTCCGTGTCCCAGTTCATCCCCAGCAGCTGTTTGACAGAGTACTCTCTGATCTACATGCTGTTCCCAGGGACACGCACCAAGACAGACATCAAGTGCTGCTGGAAGGTCATCAACTCTGTGAAGGAGAACCGTTTGGTCTGCCCAAAACTTGCTGGTCTTCCAACATAGTGAGATGTCTGTAAGTGAATGCTGCAGACTGGCACAGTCCAGACTGCAGGAGTATGTGCAGAGGGACTCACTGAAGCTCAGTGCAGCCAGTGCTAGGACTCTGTGGGGAAGGACCACAGTCTAGGCTCCTTCCGCTACCGCACATGGAGGGGCTGAGTAGGGTGGGGAAGCCCCTCGAACAATGAAAGGTGCATCACCTCAGGGAACCACATAAGTGGCAATAGTGCTATGTTTATTTGTGTGTCTTTTTTCTCTCCTTACGTTTTACACTACTGAATGTAACAACCATGAATGTTAAGCTTCTATATTTTGCATTGTGTTCTTACTTTGCATAATTTTTTTTGTTCTGGAGAAAATTTATTTTTGAAATAAAAAATGTTCTCCAGTGTGATGCAGCTTTCTGTGGCAACCATGGACAGTGGGTGAGAGATAGGAAAAGGGTTTTCTTCCCCTCTAATGGGCAATGATTACTCTGACAAATTATCAACAACTTTAGGAATGGAAGAATTAATCCAAGCAATGGTCCAAGGTCAAGGCAACAGTACCAATGGAAATTTAACAGCCTCACCGGGACTGGTAATGTAAAATCCCCTCATATTTCTCCTACTTTTGGTACAGTTCTGCACAACTTGATATTTGCCCCAAATGCTATGTACCTTTGCCTCTTCTCTATCCTTCAACCACAATGGTACTTGTCCTTCTGCTCGAACCTGCACACTCAACTCCTGCTACTGCCAAGTGGGGAAGATGACAACGGTTCCCAATACCACCTTCCTTGCTAATTAGATTCCAGCACTTGTAGCCCTTATGTCTCCGCTTAAGAGCCTCTTTCTCAGCCTTCAACCCACTCATCCCCCACTTGCCCATTATCCTTCACTGCCCCTGGTTCAGGTATTCCCTGTTAGACCCTTTCCTTCTCCTCCTTATACTGGTTATCTCCCTATCTCCCTGCTCAGTCCTGCTGGAGGGTCTCAACCCAAAATGTCAACAATTCCTTCCCCACCCCCCACCCCTGCTACAGATGCTGCCCGACCAGCTGAGTTTCTCCAGCAGTTTGCTCCTTGCTCCTTCATTACCTTTTGGCCACACTTGCTGCCTCTTCACTTCATGCACAAAATCCAAACCTGCATTATTTTTCCCTGTCCGTATGTAGTTGCTCCTCCTCTTTGGAAGTAGGTAAGATTAAATTTTAATTACTTATTTAAGTTATAAACCAATACATTAATATATTGAAGATTTGATTTGGAAGGAAGTAAACTGAAGTAGAAATTGTATCTGGGTGTAAATCATCCAAAAGAGTTTTGAGAGGTTCATTCCTAAAAATCTATTCACCATAGACTCTAAGGATAAGAACGGCTGAATCTGCAGGTATCAGTGGTTCTGAATGGAACTGCTTAAATTTGCCCATTTAAATGCCAGCAAGTCTACAACTTCTGTCCATGTGTAATCCATTGCATGGAATTCAATGGTGGAGCTGGATGTTTTTGAATTTCCCCAGGAGGTACACTAGGAAATTCTCTTGGAGCCTGTAACAGGACCTGCCACAGGATCCACAACATAATATTTTAATAGGGATTGTGGGGAAGAAATGTCTCCTGGATTACATTTTCCTTTTAAAATGACTTGCGATTTTTTTTTAATTGTGTCTCCAAGTGACAGCTTTGACAGCCAGAAAAACTGTGAGACGGCTTTGCCACTGCCAAAGATGTCAACAGAATTTCAGAAGTAGGGGTTCACTTTTACTCAGGACCTCATCATTAGACTCTGGACACTTCAGGCCAACACATTGGGCCTTCTGTTTCACCTTGCATTCAGGAGTTGGAGTGAGATTTGGAGCGGGAGCTTTGAAAAGAGGTAGGTCTCTGTGCTTGTGCTTGTGAGTTTCACCTTGCAGGAATCTAAAAGAGGCACATTTGCAAATTATTAATAGTCGATTGGCTAATTAACAGCAGCCAATAAAAAGAAGGTAGGGTCAGGTAGAGTGGCTATTGTTGGATTGGATCAGTGTTAGAGTGGGGAGGATCGAGGCTTTGGTGATAGGAGGTAGAGGCTAAGGTAGGTCTCTGGTAAGTTTCTTTCTTTGATTTTTCCTTTAGTGCCAGGCTGGAGCAGTTAGAATAGCTCCAGGGCCAGTGGTCTGTTCATCTTGTGAGATGTGGGAGTTCTGGGAGACCTCCAGTCTCCCTGATAACTACATCTGCTCAAGGTGCATCCAACTGCAGCTCCTTACAGACGGTGTCAGGGAATTGGAGCTGCAGCTGGATGACTGGTAGCTCCTTCAGAAAAATAAGCTCATAGATAAGAGCTACAGGGAGGCAGTCAACCTCTAAGCTGCAGGTAGCTGGGTGACTGTCAGGAGCAGGAAGGAGAATAGGCAGTGGTGCAGGGTACCCCTGTGGCTGTTCCCCTGAATAACAGGTGTACCACTTTGGATATTGGGGGGGGGGAGGGTATGACCTACCAGATGAAAGCCACAGTGAGCAGGTTTCTGGCACTGAGCCTGGCTGTGTGGTGCAGAAGGGAAGGGGGGAGTGACAGGGGATTCAATAGTAAGGAGGGCAGACAGGAGGTTCTGTGGACATGAAAGAGCCTCCTGGATGGTATGTTGTCTCCTGGGTGCCGGGCAGTGACGTCTCGGATCGGGCCCATAGCATTCTGAAGGGGGAGGGTGAAAAGCTAGAACTCGTGGTACATATTCATATCAATGACACAGGTAGGAAAAGAGATGAGGTCCTGAAGAGGGAACATAGGGAGCTAGGTAGGAAGCTGAAAAGCAGGACCTCAAGGGTGGTAATCTCTGGATTGCTGCCTGTGCCATGCACCAGTGAGGATAAGAATAGGTTGATTTTGTGGATGAATGTGTGGCTGAGAAGTTGGTGCAGGGGGCAGGATTTCAGATGTGTGGATTATTGCAATCTCTTCTGGGGAAGTACAATCTGTACAAAAGGGACTGGTTACACCTGAACTGGAGGGGGACTGATATTCTTGCAGGCAGGTTTGCTAGAACTGTTGGGGAGGGTTTAAACTAGTTTCCCAGGGGGATGGGAACCAAGTGATGGATTAGAGGTTGGTGAATTTA
The DNA here is from genome assembly GCF_009764475.1 of Pristis pectinata. NCBI lineage: Eukaryota > Metazoa > Chordata > Chondrichthyes > Rhinopristiformes > Pristidae > Pristis > Pristis pectinata. The sequence continues at coordinate 54,595,192 of NC_067413.1, forward strand.
GTGTACAAGTAGATGCAGTGTGTAGAAAGGCTGTGAGGAAGGCAGTTGAAAGGGCAAAATTGCAGAGAGTTGGATGGGCTGAGTGTCTACTTTAATGTGAGAAGTATCAGGAACAAGGGTGATGAACTTGGAGCATGGGTAAATACTTGGAACTACAATGTTGTGGCCGTTACAGCGACTTGGCTGTCACAAGGGCAGGATATTCCGGGGTTTAGATATTTCAAAAGGGACAGGGATGGAAGTAAGGTGGGGGAGTGGCTTTGCTGATTAGGGACAGTGTCACAGCTGTAGAAAGGGAGGACTTCCACTGAGTCAGTGCAGGTGGAAGTCAGAAGCAGGAAGGGAGCAATCACCTATTGTATCCCCCACACCACCCCCCCCCCCCCCCCCCACCACCACCAATAGCAACGGAGACACTGAGGAGCAGATCAGGAGGCAGATTTTGGAAAGGTGCAAAAGTAACAGGGTTGTCATGGGTGATTTCAACTTCCCTAATATTATTGGCACCTCCTTAGTGTAAAGGGGATAGATGGGGCAGAGTTTGTTAGGTGTGTCCAGGAAGGATTCCTGACACAGTATGCGGACGGGCCGACGAGAGGAAAGGCCAAACTGGACCTGGTACTAGGCAATGAGCCTGATCCGGTTTCAGATCTGGTGGGAGAGCATTTTGGAGACAGTGACCATAACTCCTTGACTTTTACCATAACCTTGGAGAGGGATAAGAGCAGATGATATGGGAAAATTAATTTGGGGAGGGGGAATTATGATGCTATTAGGCAGGAAGTTGGGAGTGTAAATTTGGAACAGATTCTTGGAAGTGCATGGTGAAAATGTGGAGGTTGCTTAGGGAGTACTTGCTTGGGCTTCTGGATAGGTTTGTCCCATTGAGGCAGGGTAAGGATGGTAGAGTGAAGGAACCATGGTTGACGAGATGTAGACTATCTTGTCAAGAGGAAGAAAGAAACTTATCTAAGGTTTTTAAGCATTGATCAGACGGCTCTGGGGAGTTTCAAGGTAGCCAGGTGGGAGCTTAAGAATGGACTTGGGAGAGCTAGAAGGGGGCATGAGAAGGCCTTGGCAAGTAGGATTAAGGAAAACCTCAAGGCATTCTACACCTATGTGAAGAATAGGAGGATGACTGGACTGAGGGTAGGACCGATCAGGGATAAGAGGAAATGTGCCTGGAGTCAAGAGGTAGGGGAGGTCCTTAATAAATACTTTGCTTCAGTATTCACCGGTGAAAGAGACCTTGATGTTTGTGAGGATGGTGTACAACAGGCTGATATGCTAGGCCACATCGACATGAAGAAAGAGGATGTGGTGGAACTTGTGGAAAACATTAGGATAAATAAATCACCTGGGGCTGTACGGGATATATCCAAGGTTAATATGGGAAGAGATTGCTGTGTCTTTGGTGATGATCTTGGCGCCATCACTGGCCACAGGAGTAGTACCAGATGATTGGAGGGTGGCAAATGTTGTTCCTTTGTTTAAGAAAGGGAGTAGGGATACCCTGGGAATTACTGATCAATGAGTCTTACTTCAGTGGTGGGCAAATTACTGGAGAAGACAGATTTCTTAGACAGGAATTATGGGCATTTGGAAAAGCATAGGCTGATTAGGGACGGTCAGCATGGCTTTGTGAGGGGCAGGTCGTGCCTCACGAGCCTGATTGATTTCTTTGAGGATGTGACAAAGCACATTGATGAAGATAGAGCAGTAGATGTGTACATGGATTTTAGTAAGGTGTTTGATAAGGTTCCTCATGGAAGGTTCATTCAGGAAGTCAGGAGGCATGGGATCCAGGGAAACATGGCTGTGTGGATTCAGAATTGGCTCACCCATAGAAGGCAGAGGGTGGTTGTAGATGGAGAGTATTCTGCCTGGAGGTTGGTGACCAGTGGTATTCTGCAGGGATCTGTTCTGCGACACCTGCTCTGATTTTTATAAATGACTTGGACGAGGGTATGGAAGGGTGGGTTTGTAAGTTTGCAGATGACACGAAGGTTGGTGGTGTCATGGATAGTGTAGAAGGTTGCTGTAGGTTGCATCAGGACATTGATAGGATACAGACCTGGGCTGAGAAGTGGCAGAGGGAGTTCAACCCAGAAAAGTGTGAAGTGATGCACTTTGGAAGATTGAATTTGAAGGCAGAATACAAGGTTAATGGCAGGACTCTTAGCGGTGTGGAGGAACAGAGGGATCTTGGGGTCCACATCCATAAATCCCTCAAGGTTGCCGCACAGGTTGATGGGGTTGTTAAGAAGACATATGGTGTGTTGGCCTTCATTAGTTGGGTATTGAGCTCAAGAGCTGTGAGGTAATGTTGCAGTTCTATAAAACTGGTTACACCACACTTGGAGTATTATGTGCAGTTCTGGTTGCCTCATTATAGAAAGGATGTGGAAGCTTTAGAGGGTACAGAGGAGTTTTACCAGGATGCTGCCTGGATTGGAGAGCATGTCTTATGAGGATAGGTGGAGCGAGCTAGGGCTCTTCTCTTTGGCGAGGAGGAGGATGAGAGCTGACGTGATATAGGTGTACAAGATAAGAGGCATAGATTGAGTGGACAGTCAGACTTTTTCCCAGGGTGAAAATGGCTAACATGAGGGGGCATAATAAGGTGACTGGAGGAAGGTATGGGGGGATGTCAGAGGTAAGTTTTTTTTACACATAGTGGTGGGTGTGTGGAACGCACTGCCAGCAGAAGTGGTGGAGGCAGATACATTAGAGACATTTGAGACTCTTGGGTAGGCACATGAATGATAGAAAAATGTAGGGCTATGTGGGAGGGAAGGGTTAGATAGATCTTAGTGGGATAAAGTGTTGGCACAACATTGTGGGCCCAAGGGCCTGTACTGTGCTGCAGTGTTCTATGTTCTGCATTTGATTTTGGTGATTTGGGACAACAGAATATGTTGATAATTGTGTGTGCCAGACCATGTAAGTGAAGTGCAGGTTGACAAAAGGTCATCTACCTGAAATGTTAATACCATAGAGAAATGTCACATTTTACCTATTATACTGCACTTGTAACCTCCTTGCCCACTCAATTAATCTGCATATACCATTTGCCAGATTTTTTCTTCTTCACAGCTCACTTTCCCATATAGATTTGTTTTATCAGCAAATATTACATTCTATCCTTTCACATAAGGTATTAGTATAGATTCTGCATAGCTAGAAATACAGTACTGATCTTTGAAACATCCTATTCATACTAACTTGCAAACCTGGGGGGAAAAACTTGTTTTCTGTTCTTTGACCAAACTCATTTATGCCAAAAATTTCCACAGCCCAAGAGATCTTACTTTATGCAACACTATTTCATATAGCTCCTATCAAATTCCTCTTGGAAATCCAGATGTATTATGTCTGTGGTATCCCCAATCATCTACATAAAAAAAAATCCTAAATTGAACACACTCATTTCCCCTCCATAAACGGTATTGAAGTTTCAGACATGACAGAAGTGGATGTATAAGAGGAGAGGGAAATCATACTTTATATCAGGGGGAACATCACAGCAGTACATAGAAAGGATATCCTGGAGCGATCATCTATTTAAGCCATATGAGCAAAAGTTAGGAACAAGTGAGGGGTAAAATTGGTTATCAAGCTAAGATCCTAAATTGGTGGAAGGCTGGTTTTGATAGTGCGAGAGGATCTGGTGAAAGTAGCTTGTAAGCAGATAACAGGTAAAACTAGATCTGACAATTAGGAGTCTTTTAAAAGAGGGGTAGCTAGTGTTCCAGTCTGGATGAAAGGAAAAGATGTGAAATTAGGGAACTTTGGATGACAAAGTTTATTGAAGGTTTGATCAAGGAAAAAAAGGAATACGGAGGGTGTAGGAGAATACTTAAGAAAGAAATTACAAGGGCAAAAAGGAACTAAGAAATATCCATAGCAGGAGAATCCTAAGTCATTCTATAAACAAACCAAGAGCAAGAGGGTAGCTAGGGAAAGTGAGTCCCCTCAAGGACTAAAAGGGTAATCATTGTGTGGAACCAGGGGATGTGGGTGAGGTCTGAAATGAATTTCTCCACAGTGAATACAGATGAGAAGGAAATGGAGGATAGTGACATGAGAGACTAGAAATCTGGAGCAACACAAAATGCTGGAGGAACTCAGCAGGTCAGGCAGCATCTATGGAGGGAAATGGACAGTTGACATTTCAGATTGAGACCCTTCATCAAGACTAAAAAGAAAGAGGAGAGCCCGAATATAAAGATGGAGGGGGGTAGGGGTGGAGCGAGAGCTGGCAGGTGATAGGCTGGTGAGGGAGGAGGAGAGTGGAAATGATGTAAGAAGCTGGGAGGTGATAGGTGGAAGTGACAAAGGGCTGAAGAAGATGGAATCTGAGAGGAGAGGACAGTGGACCTTGGAATAAAGGGAAGATGAGGGGAACCAGGAGGAGGAATGTGTGGATGATGGGCAGGTTGAGAGGGTGGGGAGGGGAAAGTGAAGGGGTGATTGGGGCTGGTGGGATAAGGGGGTGGGGGGAAGGGGGACAGAGGGGAATGGTTACCAGAAGTTGGAGAAATCAATGTTCATGCTGTCAGGTTGGAGACTAGCAAGGCAGAATATGAGGTGCTGTTCCTCTAATCTGCATCTAGCCTCAACTTGGCAGTAGTGAAGGCTGTGGACAGACATGTCAGTGTGGGAATGGGAAGTGGAATTAAAGTGGCTGGCCACCGGGAGATCCTGGCTGTTACAGCGTATGGAACAAAGGTGCTTGATGAAGCAATTTCCCTCAATCTGTGTCGGGTCTCACCAGTGTAGAGGGGCCAAGACTGGGAGCACTGGATGCAATAAATGACACCAATGAATTCACATGTGAAGGACTGCCTCACCAGGAAGGACTGTTTGGGGCCCTGAATGGAGATTTTTTGGATCTCTGCAGATGAGGTACCAGAAGTCTGGAGGATAGTTAATGTTGTTCCTCTAATTATGAAGGGCAGGAGGGAGAAGCAAGGGATCTACAGGCTTGTGAGCCTAAGATCAGTGATGGGAAAGTTATTGGATGAGATCCTGAGAGACAGGATTGATGTATGATTGGAAAGGCAGGGACTGATGAGGAAGTCAGTGTGCCTTTGTGCAAGGGAAATCCTTCTCTAATCTGATTTGAATTTTTTGAGGTGGCAACAAGAGATTGATGAAGGCAGGGTGGTAGATGTCTGTGGACTTTTCTAAGGTGCTTGACAAGGTCCCACATGGTATGTTGATCCAGAAGATTAACACATGGAATCCTAGGCAAGTTGGCTAACTAATCCAAAATTGGCATGGTGATAGGAGGTAGAAAGATTTTTTGATTGGAAGTCTGACTAGCGATGTGCCACAAGGATTAGTGCTGGGACCTTTGCAGTTTGTGGTAAGTATTAATGACTTGTATGCAAATACAGAAGGTATGATTATTAAATTTGGGATGACACAAAAATTGGTTGTATTGTACATAATGAGGAAGGTTGTCTAAGGCTAGAGCAGGATATAGATCAGATGGAAAGTTGGGAGGAGCATTGACAGAATTTAATACTGAAAAGTGTGAGTGAGGCATTTTTGGAAGTAAAGTAGAAGAAGGACATACAGTAAATGATGGGACATATTGATAAACAAAATGACCTTGGGGTTCCAGTCCATAGTCTGAAAGTGGCAACACAGACTGGGTAGTGAAGAAGACATATGGCATGCTTGTCTTTGTAGGTCAGGGCATAGAATATAACTGGGATAAGATAAGATTTCTTTATTAGTCACATACATCAAAACACAGTGAAATGCATCTTTTGCATAGATGTGTTGCAGGTATTCACCCTCAACAACAATAATTGATTTGCCACAGAGAATCTGCACTAACTGACAAACCTTTATTGGTTCAGTTAACAACAAACATGCAAGTCATACAAAACTAAATTTCTGTGTGCATACCCACTAGGTTTCTCTGACCTTCCCTCAAAAGTCAGAAGAGAAAAAGTAATACCCAGGAATAGGAGTTCACACTGGCTAGGTGTTCCTCTTGATCCCAATGTAATCTCCACATTTCCGATGTGGGGTCATCCATTTGTCATGGTTGCTCTCCAGAGTTTTTGTTGCTTCTACACCCAAAACCCTCCATACTTTTTTAAACATCAGATCAAACTGTTGTTTTGATTTCATTGGCTCAGGCTCATCTGACTAGCCTTGTCAGCTTCTCATTGGATCTGGCCCAAGGCTACAAGCAGTATTACTTTATTGCTCTTTCACCAGACTTAACACATGTCACTTTGTGATCTCACTGAATCAGACCAGTTCAAACCACATTAGTCAGGACACAGGCTGTTCTTTCTACAAGCCTGCCATTTCTACCTAACCAAATAAACAGCTCTTTATTTAGAAATGATCTCAAGTTTAGCAGATCATCAGCAGGAACATCATTGTGTCCACTTTCAGTTCCTCTGATCAAGCCATCCCTGAGCAATAACCAGTTCACAAAGCAATTCACAAAATGGCAGCTGCAAGAACAGTCTCAAAATAGCAGCCTCCATTCCTTTGACCACATGGCAAGAACAAAGACATTTAGTTTGTTTGCTTCCACTATCCTTGGCTCATTCCACTTAGCTGATTTGGAGATTTTAAATCCTTCTGGCCAACCTTTTCTTCCTCCCCCCCCCCACCCCCCTTGATCCAAAGATATTTATCTTAGGATCATCATCCTCCTCATTGTTGACTGCCCATGGGACCGCCACAGACCCCCCCCCCCCCCCCCCCCCAGTGGGTGTGTTATACTTGCATTATAAGAAAGAAAACAATTACCTACTTAATTCACACAATTGTGTTCCACCAACAATTGTTCCTCCTGCTTTATTGGAGCATCACCTTCTAATCTTTGCATAATGTTAACCTTCCAGCTTCTAAGTTCATATATGATGAGCATTACAATTATCAATGTACATAAAGTTAGTATTACAACAGCATGCAATATTATCCTCACCCATGGATATTTTTGAACATTAGATCCCCAATTGCAAAACTTACTCCAAAAATCTGGGTCATGCAATACCTAATTTGCCTTACTGGCATGTGTTTTAATAATTTCAGCATGTTTAGTCCATTGATTGACTATCTCCATTGCATCCACTGCAATTTGTGTCCTGTCTGCAGTCAAGTGTGGAACTGGTGGCAACTCGGTAAAAACATATAATACCACCATTAATATTGATCTGTAACAGTGTGTTGAATCATGGCTACTTGTCTGCATTTTGAGACAGTGTGATTACATCACACTAAGCTTTCCAAAAGAACTAAAGCTCAGTGTGTTAACAATACCCAAAGTATATTTTAACTGTTTGGGAAATCATTCTTATTAAGTAAGGCAATGCTTTAGATAACTCCCCATTTTTTCCAATCTACCTCCAAAAATATCAATTTCAAATTCCCAATTTAACTATACACCAATGACCAATTTCCCTCTGAAATCTGGGCATCTCCTATCCAGAATAAAGACGTGCAGATTTCCATCACCTTAACCTGGATTCCACATGACCAGTGTGGAATCCAGGTCTCTCCCCAAAATCAGTTCCAAAGGAAACAAATAAAAGAGCACAAAACTAAAAACACAGATTAGACAAAACAAAAATCCATGCTTGCACTTTTCTTCCTTCAGGACCTTCGCAAATAACTGCAAAACTTGAATAAACTGTTAATTTCTACAGTGGAAAAACTAACACATTTTCCAAAGAACAAAGGAAAATAAAAGATGGCTGGGTGCCCCCCCCCCCCCCCAAACACATTAACACATACACACAACTTCTTAAATAGACACAGCCTCTTAAAAGATAAAAACTCCTACAAATTCACTTCACATAGAGTAGCAACATTTTTCAATTGGTCACATCCTGTTCCTGTGAAGCACAGGATTAATTCAAACTTCCTCTAATACAAATTTAATAATCATGTGGGAGCCTTCCACTCACTCAGACACATTCTCTTTCTTTCTCAAGTGAACTCTCAAATAGCCCCTCTCTCCACGACTCCCTAGTTCACTCCTTCCCCTCCACGCATCCCGCTCCCACCCCAGGAACTTTCCACTGCCCCCACCATAGGTGCAACATCTGCCCCTACAAGTCCTTTCAGGTGAGATAGAGATTCACCTGCACCTCCCTTAATATCATCTACTGCATTCAGTGCTCCAAGTGTGGCTTCCCCTACATTGGCGAGACCAAACACAGAAGAGGTGACCATTTTGCAGAACACCTGCGCTCCATCCATAACCACGATCTGCATCTTCCCATTGACAGTCGCTTCAACTCCCCCTCCCACTCCATCACAGATATGTCAGTCCTCGGCCTCCTTAACTGCCAGAAGAATTCCGAGTGCAAACTGGAGGAACAGCACCTCATTTTCTGTCTTGGAATCTTGCAGCCTAACTGCACGAACATTGAATTTTCCCACTTTAAGTAATCCCCACAACCCTTCCCCCACCCCCAAACATGCCTCCTCTTCTCTTCCCTTTCCTAGCCCATCTCTTTTTTTTCTACACCCTTTTTTTCCTCCTTACCTTTGACCCATCCCCTGGTGGATCTGCTCTCTCCTCCTCCCCCGCACCTGCCTATCACTGTCCCTTACCTGCATCTACCTGTCACCACCCTGTGCCCACCCCGTCTCCCCTCTTTTGTCCACCTATCACTGCTCTGCTTTTCCCCCTTTATATATTGGGCTTCCCCTTTTCCTATCTTCAGTCTTGAAGAAAAGTCCTGACCTGAAACAATGACTGCCTGCTTATCTGCACGGATGCTGCCTGGTCTGCTGAGTTCCTCCAGCATCATTATGTTTTTCATCTGGATTCCAGCATCTCCAGTCCTTTGTTTCTCCAGATATTTGAGGGTTCTGGTTCTAAATGATCTCAATCTAATACTGTTCCATCTACCCCTTGGAACACCATCCATAGGTGGGAGGCAAATACAGTGGGGTGTTCACCTCCCCTCTGATAACATTTGCTTAGCGTATCTACTGAGTCCCCTCTGTTAATATCCATGCCAGTCAATATCACATTCTTTAACTCCTCATTTGTTCCCCCACCGTGTCACTGTACTTCTGGCAAAGCTGAGTGTATGTTCAGATGCAGGCACATTACAATCAATTTCCTTTTCTCAGCATCACTTAGACCGTGTATTGCTCTCTGGTGATTAGTTGCCTGGAACAGCTCCCTAAGATCATCCCCAGGCACATATCACCCAATATCCTTGGCAATATCCCTCAGTTTCTGTACCCTGATGGGGGTAGTGTATGTTATATTCTGATTTTTATTTCCTGCCACAGAACCCCTCTCTCTGGTAGTAACTGGGGGGGGGGGGGGGGTCAGTGGTGCTGACAGTAGCACCAGCTTCTTTTGGTTGTATGTTGGCTGGGGATCCTCGGGAGGAGTTTCCCCATCATCATCATGACCATATCTGGATCTACTAAAACACTCCAATCTATATCTCCATCACCACCTTCCTTATTTCAGATCCAAAAGCACATATTATTCCTCTCTGAGCAGCAAGTTGGGTCCTGCAGCTTTTCTGTCTGCTTTGGACACTTTGTGTGATCACCGGTGTTACTTTTCTTTCATGTACTTATTTCTGTATCACATTCACAGCCGTCTTTAAATCACTGCACTGTTTCCTCAATCCCTCCATTTCATTCTTAGCTACTTGGGCTTCTTCGTGTCTCTTACTCTTTTTCTTTAGTTTTTCACACTTCAACTGCTACTGGTGCACGTGCATCAAATCCACACTCCTTTGTCCCTGTAAATCTGTAACCTTCTCCTTAAGGTGTGCTACCTCCTCTTGGAGCCTTTTGATTTCCTCTTCTAATCTGTCCCACTCTACTTTAGCTTGCTGTTGACATTCTATCCAATCCTCAATTAAACCGCCAACTGCTACTGGCTTCTGTATTCGTTTAAATTCCTTGTCTGACAATTTCCCTTGAGCAATCATCCAAAGAGCTTCCCCAGCAGTTTTCCCTTTACTGCCAGCGTGACCTGCAAGTTCTTCATATTGCGGCCACTTTCCCATTACGTATTTCTGGAGGAGTTACCCCCCCTCCATGTAAACAAACCAAGTCCCCTGGACTTGCAGAATTCCCTGAATCCTGGGTTAGTAACAACTAACTACCCAGCCCCCAGTTCTAGCTGTACTTCACCAATCAGGCCCAGCTTGAGACTCCTGACTCAACAGAGAGATTTATTCTCGAGTCCACAACCGGGACGTCAATTTATGTTGCAGGTATTCACCCTCAACAACAATAATTGATTTGCCACAGATAGAATCTGCATTAACTGAAAAGTACCTTTATTGGTTCAGTTAACAACAAACATGCAAGTCATACAAAACTAAATTTCTGTGCACACACCCACTAGGTTTCTCTGACCTTCCCTCAAAAGTCAAAGAATAGAAAAGGTAATACCCAGGAATAGGAGTTCATACTGGCCAGGCGTTCATCTTGATCCCAACGTAATCTCCACGTTTCCAACATAGGATCATCCACTTCTGTCATGGTTGCTCTCCAGAGTTTTTGCTGCTTCTATGCCCAAAACCCTCCATACTTATCCTCTTTTTATATCAGATCAAACTGTTGTGGTTTGATTTCATTGGCTCAGGCTCATCTGACTAGCCTTGTCAGCTTCTCATTGGATCTGGCCCAAGGCTACAAGCAGTATTACTTTATTGCTCTTTCACCAGACTTGTGTCTCATGTCACTTTCTTTGATCTCACTGAATCAGACCAGTTCAAACCACTTTAGCTTGGTCAGCCAAGCACTGGGCTCAGGCTACTTCAGGACACAGGCTGTTCTTTCTACAAGCCTGCCATTTCTACCTAACCAAATAAACAGCTCCTTATTTGGAAATGGCAGATCATCAGCAGGAACCTCATTGTGTCCACTTTCAATTGCTCTGATCAAGCCATCGCTGAGCAAGAACCAGTACACAAAATAGTGGCTGCAAGAACAAACTCACAAAATGGCAGCCTCCATTCCTTTGACCACATGGCAAGAACAAAGACATTTAGTTTGTCTGCTTCCATTGTCCTTGGCTAATTCCACTTAGCTGATTTGGAGATGTTTAATCCTTGTGGCCAACAATAGAATCAAAAATATGTACAGCACAGAAACAGGTCCTTTCAACCTATCTCATTCATATTGACTGTGATACCCATCTACGCTAATCCCATTTGCTGGGATTAGGCCTGTATTCTTCTGCTTTCCTATTCAAGTATCTGACCAAAAGCATTTTAAATATTATAATTTTATCTGCCTCCAACACCTCCTTGTTTCAGATAATCACTACCCTCTGTGTGGAAAAGCTACCCCTCAGATCCACTTTAAATTTCTCCCCTCTTGCCTTAAACCTGTGCCCTCTAGACTCCCTTGCTCTGGTGGAAAAAGATCCTATCTATCCTATCTATGCACCTCTGTAAGGCCACCCCTCAGCCTCCTTCCAGTGAGAATAAACCCAGCCAATCTATCCTCCCCTTATAAATTCAGCCCTTTATTCAAGGCAACATTCTGGTGAATATCTCCTGCATTCTCTCTATTGCCACAACAATACTCTAAGTGCGGTATAACCAATGTTTTGTACAACTGCAACATGGCATCACAACTCTTATATTCAATGCCTCGGCTTATGAAGGCAAGCATAACAAATGCCATCTTCACTACCCTATCCACCTATGTCGCTGCTTTCAGGGAGCAATGGACTTGCACCTCAAGGTCCCTCTGTACATCAATGCTCCTAAAGTCCCTGCCATTCACTCCATATGTCCTATCAGAATATGACTTACTAAAGTGCATTATGTCACACTTGTCTGGATTAAATTCTATCTGCCACCCCTCTACCCAACTTTTCTTCTGAGCTATTAGACCACTGTATCTTTAGACAATCTTCTTCACTCTCTATGACTCCACCAATTTGCTGCAAACTTACTAATCATACCAGCTACATTCTCATCCATGTCATTTATATATGCTACAAACACCAAGGTCCTAGTACTGATTCTTGCAGTACACCATTTGATACAGACTTCCAATCAGAAAAACACCCATCCACCACTACCCTCTGAGACCTATCAACAAACCAATTTTGGATCCAGTTTCCAACTCGCCTTGGACACCTTATGCCTCAACCTTCTACACCAGACTACCATGCAGGACCTTGTCAAAGGCCTTACTAATGTCCATGTAAACCATATCTACCACTCTGCCTTCATCAACTTTCATGGTAATCTCGTCAAAAATCTCAGTCACACTTGTGAGACATGATCTATCTAGCACAAAACTATGCTGACTCCCTCTAATCAGTCCCTGTCTTTCCAAATGCCTGCTTATCAGGCCCTGCCTTTCCAAGTTATGTGACAACTTTACAAAACAATAGTTAGGCCACTCTTGTGTTCAGTTCTGGGTGCAGAAGGTTGTTGCCTGGATTGGAGGACTTTAGTTACAGGAAAGATTGGACAGGTTGGGTTAGTTCTCCCTGGAGCAAAGGAGCCTTTACCTGATAGAGGTATATAAAATTATGAGAGGCATAGATAGGATAGATAAAATCGCTTCACTGTGGTTGGAGTATCAAAAACAAGAGAACACAGATTTAAGTTGAGAAGAAGGAGTTTTAAAGGAGATCTGAATGGTAAGTTTTTTTAATGTGGTTGATATCTGGAATACGCTGCTGGAAGAGGTGGAATTAATTACGATTTCTATGTTTAAGAGACATTTAGACAGACACTTAAATAGGCAAGGCATAGGAGGATACAGTCCCAATGCAGATTAGTACAGATGGGCAAAATTTTTGGCATGGATACGGTTGGCTGAAGGGCCCATTTCTGTGCTGTAGAACTCTATGACTCTGTAAAAACTATGTTGACGTTTTCTAATTAGATAATGATTTCTAAGTGATGTGTTCACAACTGATTAAAAATGGATTCTAGTATTTTGCCAATAACTAATATCAAGCTAATTTGATTGTAGTTCCCTACTCTCTCTCGTGTTTTTGAATAGCTGTGTTATATTTCGCTCCTTCCAAACTTGAAGCTAGATACTTCTGTAAGATCCAAACCAAGTCATAAACTATCCCTTGAACCAGATCTTAGGAGTAGTTTTTTCTGATCTAATCATATACCTTTTTCCTCATCTAGATCCAGTCTCCATCATTGTTATTCTCAGCAACTTGATAAATTATTGTTCACTTTGCTAATAGAAATGAATATTCAACAATTTCACCTCTGTTTTACAAAGCTCACCTTCTTTTGATTGTTAATTGTGTTGAAGCGATATTTTTCTGGTTTTGCCATGATTGGTTACTCCTTTCCTGTTCACTAGGATTGTGCCATAGTCTAAGAAATCATTTTTTTCAGAACATGGGTTTTCATTGACAGATTAATTATTAGAATAACAGAAGAAATATTGTTTATTCTGAGTGGCTGATGTCCTTTAGTTTGTTTATTTCCTTGGAACTTGCATCTTCAATTTCATATTCTGGAGGATCACGGTTAGCAGGAGGGAGCTATATATGGCTTTGACATTATGAGCTCATTTTAACTGCTCATGTTTAGAGAAAACTGATCAGAGTAGGTGTTAGTACTTAACCAGTACAGCAACTAGTCCATTTGAGTCAGAAGGCTGAGGTGTATGCCTACTGCAAAGCATATTCATTTACATAAATTGAATTGGAGCCCAACTCAAATTTAACAGCTTTCCTAGCCGAGGGTGAAACCTGACAAGCCACCATACTGGGTTCCTGTTTGTGACCACCACATTGCTGCTTCCACTAAAATGTCAGCAATCATTAAAATGGAGATGATCCTCTGCTACATGTCCTGGGCAGTCACCTGATGTATTCTACCAGCCAATCTCTTGGGAGCTCAAACTTCTGCTTTAGTTTCAGTCCTCAAGTTCAGAGATTAATGTACCAGAAACTATTAATTCATTGAACAAAGTTATATGCAAACCTTTTTCAAATAATACAAATCCCTAGGAAGTAAATAACAACATTTTATTCATCTCCTAATGTTCTTAGTTGAACAGATGTGATAGCTTTATTCAATAAGTCTGCAATAGATTCAATGGAATTATATTTCATCAATTGGTGTGTGTTTGTTGGTTTATGGTATATTGATGTTTGAAATGAACCATCTGGCACTTCCTTTGTGAGTACATCGAGGAAAGGAGAAGCACGTCCATTTTTTTGTTCCTTTGTGAATTTGTTCGTTGCCCTGATATTATTAATGACTCAGTGGAAATCGTTAAAATATCACAAGATATTTATCACAAGGCGTGGATGCATTAACCTCTTTAAAAGAAAATATGGATTGTTTCTCTGATGGTACCCACAGACAAAGACAGAACTGCTATGAAAGCAAAGGCTATTGAACCCATTGCTAAGGCAATAATTTATTCATAAACTTGCTACCAAATTAAAAAGAATTAAAACAGACATATGCTGAAAATTTAAATTAATATCAGATTATTCAGAATCTGCTTGGTATTTTGGGCGATTCTGCAATTCAATGCACTCTGGAGTATATTTCAGGTATTACAGCCACATACAACATAATTTTTCATTTGTTGGCATTACCGACAAATAAAAATAAACCATTAAAACATAAAATCATGGAGTCATACAGAAACAGACCATCAGCCCACCATGACCATGCTGACTATTAAGTACCATCTATACCAATCATATTTACTAGCAGTCAGTCCAAATCCTCTGGCTGAAAATATTCTTCCTGTGATCTCTTCTGATCCTTCTACTCCTTACCTTAACCATCTGCCGTCCAGATGAAGGGTCTCGACCGCAAACGTCGACTGTCCATTTCGCTCCACAGATGCTGCCTGACCCACTGAGTTCCTCCAGCATTTTGTTTTTTGCTCCCAACTCCAGCAAGTACAGTCTCTGGTGTCTCTGGCTCAACATGATGTCCAACTCTTCTTCCACTGCCTCTACACCCATGCCTAGGCAAGTGTCCTCACCCCAAACCAATGACCCATTCTCCCATCTCCAGTATTCCCAGTCCACCTGGACCCGAACACCTGACTCCAGCCCCAGCCTCTTACCCTCCCCTGATTTAGCCATCACGAATTGCTGCCATGGCATTGACCACTTTGATTTCTCTACTCTTTTCACCCACTCCAACCTACCCCCTTTAAAACATGCAGTATTATGCTCACTGCAAACACTCCTCTTTCCAGGTTTACATAGGGCCATTCCTCCAACTCATTCTTTGATATATTGTTGACTGCATTGATGCTGCATCCTCCACCCATACAGAACTTGAAAATTTCAACATTTTTGCTGCCAATTTCCACCCTGCTCTCACTGTTATGCAATCCTCCTCGAACACTTCCCTTCCCTTTCTGGAGCTCTCCACCTTCATTTCAGGAGATGGGCTAGCCACTAACCTCTTTTACAATTCCACAGATCTCCACAGCTACCTTAGAACCATAGAACACTATAGCACAGAAAACAGGCCATTTGGCCCTTCTAGTCTGTGCCGAAACTTTATTCCGCTAGTCCCATTGACCTGCACCCAGTCCATAACCCTCCAGACCTCTCCCGTCCGTGTATCTATCCAATTTATTCTTAAAACTTAAGAGTGAGCCTGCATTTACGTCAGACGGCAGCCCATTCCACACTCCCACCACTCTCTGAGTGAAGAAGTTCCCCCTAATGTTCCCCCTAAACCTTTCCCCTTTCACCATAAAGCCATGTCCTCTCGTACTTATCTCTCCTAATCTAGGTGGAAAGAGCCTACTCGCATTAACTCTGTCTATACCCCACATAATTTTGTAAACCTCTATCAAATCTCCCCTCATTCTTCTACATTCCAAGGAATAAAGTCCTAACCTATTCAATCTTTCCCTGTAACTCAACTCCTGAAGACCCAGCAACATTCTAGTAAATCTTCTCTGCACTCTTTCAATCTTACTGATATCCTTCGTATAGTTAGGTGACCAGAACTGCACACAATATTCCAAATTTGGCCTCACCAATGTCTTATACAACCTCACCATAACACCCCAACTCCTATACTCAATATTTTGATTTATGAATGCCAGGATGCCAAAAGCTTTCTTTACAACCATGTCTACCTGTGACGCCACTTTCAGGGAATTATGTATCTGAACTCCCAGATCCCTTTGTTCCTCTGCACTCCTCAGTGCCCTACCATTTACTGTGTATGTCCTACCTTGATTTGTCCTTCCAAAATGCAACACCTCACGCTTGTCTGCATTAAATTCCATCTACCATTTTCTGGCCCATTTTTCCAGTTGGTCCAGATCCCTCTGCAAGCTTTGAAAGCCTTCCTCGCTGTCCATAACGCCTCCAATTTTAGTGTCATCAGCAAACTTGCTGATCCAATTTACCACATTATCATCTAGATCATTGATATAGACGACAAACAACAATGCTCCCAGCACAGATCCCTGAGGCACACCACTAGTCACAGGCCTCCAGTCTGAGAAACAATCATCCACTACCACTCTGTATTCTCCCACACAGCCAGTTTCAAATCCAGTTTACAACCTTTCCATGGATACCTAGTGTCTGAACCTTCTGAACTAACCTCCCATGTGGGATCTTGTCAAAGGCCTTGCTAAAGTCCATGTGGACAACATCCACAGCCTTTCCTTCATCTACTTTCTTGGTAACCTCCTTGAAAAACTCTACAAGATTCGTTAAACATGATCTACCATGCACAAAGCCATGCTGACTATCCTTAATCAGTCCCTGGCTGTCCAAATACTTGTATATCCGATCTCTCAGAACACCTTCCAATAATTTACCTATTACTGATGTCAGGCTCACAGGTTTACTTTTAGAGCCTTTTTTAAACAACGGAACAACATGAGCTACCCTCCAGTCCTCTGGTACCACACCCATGGCTAAGGACATTTTAAATATATCTGCCAGGGCCCCTGCAATTTCTACACTAGTCTTTCTCAAGGTCCAAGGAACTATCTTGTCAGGCCCAGGGGACTGAAGCCAGGCATAGGTTGGAGGAACAACACCTCATATTCTGCCTTGGGAGTCTCCAACCTGATGGCCTCAACATCAATTTTTCTTTCCAGTAACCTCACCCCTTCGTTTTCTTCCCCGGCAACTCCTTTGTCTTCCCTTATTCCTGTGGCTCTCTGCCCCCGCCTTGATGACCCGCCTATCTCCTCTCCTCCCCTCCCTTCCCCCATCCTTTATTCCATGGTCCACTGCCCTCTCCTACTGGATTCCTCCTCCTTCAGCCCTTTGCCTCTTCTACCCATCACCTCTCAGCTTATTACATCTCCCCCCACCATCCCCGTCCCCCACCCACTTACCTTCCCCCTCTCATCTGGACTCGCCTATCACCCGAAGTCACCTATCACCTGCTAGCCTGTGCTTCTCCCCTCCCCCCACCTTCTTCTGGATTCTGCCCTCTTCCTTTCCAGTCTTGATGAAGGGTCTTGGCCCAAAACATCAACTGTTTATTTCCCTCCATAGATGCTGCTTGACCTGCCGAGTTCCTCCAGCACTTTTTTGTGTATTGCTCCAGATTCCAGCATCTGCAGAATTTCTTGTGGCCCAAGTTATATCTAATCCAAATTATAGCTAATGTTCTCTAATCCAGGCAACATCCTGCTGAACCTCTTCTGCACCCTGTCCAAACCCTCCACATCCTTCCTGTAATATGGCAACCAGAGCTACAGACAGTACTCAAAATGTGGCCTAACTAATGTTTTATACAACTTTAACAAGACTTCCTGACTTTTATACACAACACCTTGACTGATAAAGGCAAGTATGCCATATGCCTTCCTTCCCACCTTATCTACTTGTGTTGCCACTTTCAGGGAGCTATGGACGTGCATCCCAAGGTCCCTCAGTACATCATGCTCCTAAGGGTCCTGCTAGTAACTGTAAATTTTCCTCTTGCATTTGACCTCCCAAAGTGCAACACCTCACACTTTTCTGACTTGTCTGACTGTGTATCTTCACTATGAACTCAAGGAACAACAACATGGGTCTAGGCACTTTGCAACCTTCTGGAATGAACACTGAATCTTCTGGCTTCAGGTAAATGCTCTCTCTTCGTTTCCTATTATCACCCAATTTTCCTCCTTCATCCTGTATTTTTGAAATACCTTGCTAATGGTCAGTATTCATGATCCTTATCACCTGATCTGTCTTAACCAGTCTCCATATAGTCTTTTGTCTTACACCTCACTCCTCCCCCCAGCTCTACTTTGAAAACTGTAAACCCTCCACTCTTCCCCCAGTTCTGAAGAAGACTCTTTGACCCAGTATGTTAACTGGTTTCTCTTTCTACAAGCAGTTCTACTTGACTGGCTGAGTTCTTCCAACATTTCTGTTTTTGTTATGGGTTTCTGTGATTGCAAGGTAAGGAACATTTATTTCATTCAGTAAGTTATTATGATGTGGAAGTTATTTCTTGAAAGGGTGGCAGAAGCAGATTTAACAGGTGTTAGCAAGCATAACAAGTAATAATTTCCAAAGAAATTATGAAATATCGGGATAGGATTGATGGCAGCTCTTTCAGAGTGTTGATCACTGGTCAGTAGGATGAATCACTTTCTTCAATCCTATATGAGCTAAACTGAATAATCCCTGAAAACAGACACGGTATAGGGTTAACTCAGACCCGTCCATCGTGATGCAGAGGGACATTTAATTCTCACTGCCTGCTCTTTCCAAACACATCCATGGGCAGCTAGCAGGCAATTCATTGGCTACACAGATCAGCCAGTAGTCCTGTACTGCAAGTTGTTAGTGCTTAAAGGTAGATTGCACCTTTTAAAAAAAGTTTTATGTGGTTATAGGAGGTGGTGAAATTCTTTTCGAAAGATAACCTGAGCTGGATAATTTGGGTATGTCTGATGATCTAGTTGAATGCCAACATCCTTAGACAGTGTATTGGAGGAATAGACAGAAAGGTGAACTGTTTTGCAGACAGGTGCTCAGGAAGGAGAAGAAATGAGTAAAATCAGAAGTCAACACCAGTACTGTTGGTGCAAACCTTGAATGCAGGAGGAAGTTTAATTTGTCAATGGGAGTGAATTCATCTTCAAATGGTATAAATTCAGGGTGGAGTTGATGGGCATGTGAGAGAGAGTAGATAACAGGGAAAATAGGGGGAGTGCTCTGAAAGCCAGAATAGGTGATGGGCTTCCTTCAAAGTGTTAGGAAATATGAAAAAATAATATGAAATTTCACTGCACACTTCACTGATTAATGCATAACAGCCTCATTACCCACCAAGCACAAATTTCTATCAATTAGTAATTATTCAGTGGTTTAATTCATAAGATTATCTTGCCTATAAACTCTTAACATTATTGCAAGTTTAAAATGTGCAACCCACAGATTGCAGACAGAGAGCTATTGTTCCATGAAAGTGATATTATCCAGACTTATTGCTGATGATCCCTGACATCCCTCTTTCTTGCAGGAGGTAGCAGGCAAAAAGTTGAGATGGACAGTAGCAGCTACAGAGTTTAATCCTAAAGAAGAGATGATCCGTTGCAGAAAGGGCCATCACTGAGACTGGGCCCTAGCAGTATTGGAGTAACTGGGATTACTATCATTACCCATCTAATTTTGGTATGACAAAATCAAAGAAATTTGCGACATAAGAGGCCATTTGTCCTATTGTGTCCATTCTAGACCAGAACCTTTCGATTATATTGGGCAAGGGTCATCAGCTTGTGGAGGATGGGGATCAGTAAGATGGAACTACCAGAGTCAAATTCTCATTTTCTGTGTTCCATAGCCATCTGAGGAATATTATTCTTTGACTGGTTCATGGTTTTGCTCCCAGGGTCATGGCAAAAGCAGTTTGCTCCCAAACTGCTTTTGCCATCTACTATTATGGCTTGGATAAGTAAGTGTAGGTAAAGTGTACTGTACTTGAAGTGGAGTGTTGTAATGAGACAATGCATTTGCTTATAGAATCCCAAAGCTATGTGGTGTGAGGATAGGCCATTTTATTACCTTCCTGTCTGGGTGCAGAACAATGGAGTAGGGTCAAGAAAATCTCTTTCAGAAGTGTTTCCTTTCTTTGCCATCTGTAAGCAGGCTCCTCCTCAGCCTTCTCTTTCACCACCTCTACCTCCTTCTCTTCTGGCTCCTGCTGCAAGCCATCAGGCAATGGCTGAGCCCTCATCATGGCTAGATTTTGCAGCAGGCAGCAGATGAAAACAAAGTGTCAAACTGTCTCAGGGGAGTACTGCAGGGTGCATCAAAATCACTAACACATAAAAGCACTGCACCTCCTGAATGCACTTTCAACTCTCTATTTGAAACTGCTCTACTGTTTCAACACATTCAAATGCAATTTCAATTCATGCTGGCAAAAACCTGATTCATTCTGTCTAATTTAGAACTAATAGATTAACAACCACTGTTTACTTTTCATCAAATCATATCAATTAGTGCACAGCAGGAGGTCTTTCTGGCCATTTCATTTGTGCCAGTGCTTGCACTTGGATTGGAGCTATCATGGTTGAATTGCCTCAGCCTTTCCAGTATAATATTGTATGTTCCAGGCTTCATGTCAAAATTAGGATCGGAGGGTTTGAGCGTGCTCAGATGAGTCTCTGACATAATTTCAACTCCATTCCAAATTTCCCTCCCTTTTGTTGCTGCAGAGACAAGAATCTCTATACAATGGAGTAATGAAGAGAATGTTTATAACCTGACAAGATAAGCCAAGCTGAGTTGTACCCCACTAAAAATACTATTCATTCACACAGAAACTTAGAAGTTCGTGCACACACACAAAATTACTTAACCCACACCTCCCATACACCTCACCACCATCTCTCACCCTTACCCACTCACCACTTAATTGACATTTTACTGCATGAAGTCACCATGCATAGGTCAGGACTCCGAGTGTAGGGCTGTCAAAAGGTTAATCAATGTCCTTCACCTCCTCCATTTAAGCTATACAGCAAGGAATGGGGAGATGGGCAGGAATTTGGTGTTAGTCATTCATATGACTAACATCAAATTCCTGAAACATACGATCTACCCAAGCTCCACTAAATCAAGAGATTACCAGAAGGATAGAGGAAATGATACAAGGATGTTTTCAAAGACCTTTTTGAAAAAGTGTAATCTCCCAACTGACTCCTGGGAATTGCTGATCCATGGAGGAAGATCATTCAGGTTGGCACTGAGAACCTTCAGTCTCTCCATTGGGAGCCTACACAGGAGTTCAGCATAAATTGAATCAGAATCAGGTTTATTATCACTGATGTATGTCGTGAAATTTGTTGTTTAGCAACAGCAGTACAGTGCAAGACATAACAATTACTATAAATTACAAAAATAAATAAATATTTTAAGAGGAATAATGAGATACTATTCATGGGTTCATGGACTGTTCAGAAATCTGATGGCAGAGGGGAAGAACCTGTTTCTGAAACGTTGAGGGTGCGTCTTCAAGCTCCTGTACCTCCTTCCCGAAGATCATAATGCGAAAAGAGCATGTCCCAGATGGTGAGGGTCCTTAATGATGGATGCCGCCGCCTTGAGGCACCGCTTCTTGAAGATTCCTTGATGGCGAGAAGGGTTGTACCCATGATGGAGCTGGCTGAGTCTACAACCCTCTGCAGCCTCTTTCGATCTTGTGTGTTGGAGCCTCCATACCAGACGGTGATGCAACCAGTCAGAATGCTCTCCACTGTACTTCTATAGATATTTGCATATCAAATCTCCTCAAACTCCTAATGAAGTAGAGCCACTGGCATGCCTTCTTCGTGATTACTTCAATGTGTTGGGCCCAAGACAGATCTTCTGAGATGTTGATGCCCAGAAATTTAAAACTGCTCATCCTTTCCAATGCTGGCCCCTCAGTGAAGACTGGTGTGTGTTCACCTGACTTCCCTTTCTTGAATATGTAATTGGTCACTGTAAATTGCCTCCAGTGTGTAGATAAGTAATTAGAATGTGGGGGGGGGGGGAATAAAAAATGTGATTAAGGTTGGATTAGTGTAAATGGGTGGTTGATGATTGGCGTAGACTCAGTGGGCTGAAGGGCCTATTTCTGTGGTGTATCTCTATAAATCTATGACTCTAAGCATCAAAGTAGAATTTAGGTGTGGTATCATGAGAGCATTGAAGACTTTTACTTAGCAGCATGTAAAAACATACGTTAAAGACATAACATTAATGTCACCTTGAACCTGCCTTGTACACTGCTAGTTTACAAGCATTGGATGTATTAAAAAGTTGCCATTGATGGTTTAACATAATTGTTTCTCAATAGAAAATATATGAACATCTTAACTGTCGGTTTATGCTGGATGCACAATGTAGTATCAAATGTTGATGAAGTTCAATTCCCTTTCAATAGATTTCATAATCTGCAAAGAACAAGAAAATAGGTGAAAATATTTGAGAGAAATATAGACTGGGGCAATGAGATTATTGGACGGTGCATTAAAAATTACAGAACAACCTTGGGCAACCTTGTAGTGGTTTTGTTTTCTTCGCCCCAATCATAGGATTGTTTAAAACATTTGTAACTCAGTTTTATTGTTGTTTAAGTTGGAACTAAAAGAAGATTTGCTTGTATTTCCACGTGATTTGCTGTTTGAAGTGGATTTCTTCAAAGCGTGTTTGTGATGAAGAAACTTTTGCATAAACTGCATCATTTATATGCTTTCTGATAGAAACCATTACTAAAATGCCTGCTGTTTGTTTCTCAGTTGTTTGTGGTGACCTCTCTGAGCTCCTGGGATTATTTTTTATGTTATGCATTAGTCAATAGCAGAAAATAGCACTTTATTCCCATCAGCCTCCTCAACTGTTAACCACCACACGGCCTCTTCCCCTTGTGTTTTATATTAAGTATTTTAGATGACATCAGAACTTTACAGCAAACAAGGTAATTAAAAATAACAGCTTTACTTTGTTGTTGTCTTATATCCTTTACCCTCACGTAAGGATTCAAGGCTCACATCTTCAACCAACAGGCTGTGCTGCAAGTGTTTCCATCTGATGATTCGGACAATCCAACTCAGTTGAGGGCTCAGTGCTGCGGCAACAAATCAAATAGCAAATTCACTTTCTAATAAGAACAAAGGATTGAATTATGCATGGAGTGTTATAAAATGGCTTTTAAAAGGCACAAGATTCAGTGCTGTGAAAAATAATAGGCTTGATATACTGAAAGTGCATATATATAGTGCTTGAATCTTGGGACAAGATGTATGGAAGGCATTCTTAATCATCTCTGGAAGGCTGCTTATGGGCAGGTCAGACACCATCTGTTGAGAGAGAAACAGAATTATGTTTTGGGTTTATGATCTTTTATCAGAATAGGGAAAAGTTAGAAAAGAAAAATGTTTTAAGTTGCAGAGAAAGGGCATGAGGGCGGAGAGAACTAAAAGGAAGATCTGTGATGGGGTAGAGACTAGGTGAGATTGAATGATGTGTGGTGATAATGTTGGCTGCGGGGGGGGGGGGGGTGGTAAGGGTTAGTCTGGAGAAGGTGCAAATACATGGAGATAAATGAAACCTGAAATACCAGAAGAGGAGAGAGAAAAAAATAAACTGAATGCTGGAATTGTGAAATTGGAATCACCGATTATCTGGAATAGTTGAATTCAGTGTTGAGTCCCTACTTGTTAGAAGATGAACTGCTGCTCTGTGGACTCAAATTGAACTTTGTTGGAACAGTGTAACAGAGAGATGTCAGAGTGGGAGTGAAATTGGGACTTAAAATGACAGGCAACCAGAAGCTCAGGGTCATCCTTGCAAATCAAACAGAGGTGTTCTGCAAAGTGCATTTAATTTCAATAGAGAGAAGATCACATTATGAGCACCAAATACTGCATAGTAAATTGGAAGAAGCTCAGCTGAATTGCTGATTCACCTGAATTAAATGTTGGATTCATTCACATTAATAAATGGTGATAGATTCACATTGGAGGTGTTGGAACATACCGAGGATGATCTGTTGAAATGTGGAGGCCAGAGGAAGCTGAGAACAAGGGAACCCTATCCTTCCTTGAGGAGAGGGATTTATAGCATAAGTGTAGGAAATGGAATAGATGTGTTGAGAGCCCTAGTAACAATATTGCAGAGCCCAGAAGCTCAATATAAGGTTGAACAATCACACTTTTTCTTACCACTGTGCAGTTTACAGTATTCTGGACTCAAAACATTCATCAACTAGATAATGATTCTGCTATTCCAATTTGCACCTCCTCCAGACATCTTTTGTTTCTTTATCTATTTACCACCCTATCACTGGCTTTCTCCTTTTTCTCCAATCCTTCTCTGCACCTTGAAATCTATTTTATCTCGAATTAATCCTAAATTCTAATGAAAAGTCATTGACTTGAACTCCATAACTCTGTCTCTCTACAGATGCAGTCTGACCTGTCCAACATTTCCACATATTCTCTTTTCATGTCAGATTTTCAGCAGTTTTGTCCAGCCTTCCTTCTGTTTCCACCCTGGTGTGTGAACAGCTACTACTTCAGTCAGGTTATGCAGGTTTCCATGGTGATTATCTTTACTTCTTTTTCACCGCAGGTGTGACTCAACAGCGTTTTACTCCAGTAATAACAGAAACTGCTGGACTCCCCAGGTCAGGCAGCAGTTTTGGAGAGAGAAACAAACAAAACATTTCAGGTTGTAACCTTTCAACAGAACTACCAACAGAAGAGCACCCACAGGATTTTATTTCCCGTTTTGTTTTTGAAACTGAAACCAATTTTACTGTTTATACACCAAGGCACTTTTTTAAACAGTGACTTTCCATCAAAATATTTCATTAGGTATAAAGCCTCGAGATATACTGAGGTTACAAAAACACTAAGAAAATATACTTTGTCCCTTTCTGTTTATTGTATTTTTATTGCAGTCTCAACATGTAGGACAGGTTAAGAATTTATACTTGTTGCCTAGGAACAAGCTTACCCTCTGGGCTTGAGTCAGTTTGCACCAGGATAACAAACTCATAGATTCTCTATTTTCATTTGACCAGATCAGTCCTTATTCATCTAATCTGACATCCAGTTTTATATTTTTTGACAAGCTTCCTGAGTGTGCCCTCTCAACTCACTGCACAGCTGGATCCCTCATTCTCCCAGTTAGGATATCAGTATCACCAGATGTTCCACTCATAGTCATTTCTGCTATCAATACATTGCTCTACCTCCAACTACTTGATGAGCCATTCCACCATTAACACCCCACCAGCAATGTTCTATGAACATCACTCCTTCATTGAGCTGCTATTTAAAGAAAGCACTTACAACTTTTTCTGACAAATTACTTCTCCAATATCAATATCCCAACTTACTTCACTCCACTTCTTCAATTATTTGTTTCATCAACATTTCTCATGCCAGATTCTCTTTTGATTAAATTACTGTCATTCAAAACCAGCAGCCATTATGACAGAAATTCCAAGATGTTGCAAAGATTTCTTTCAACAAACTTCATGTGCTATAGATAGATTTATTCCACATTGGATTGTTAGATTAGGTGTCAATCAAATCAACGCAAGTTGAGTTTATTGTCATGTATAGTATGGTGAGGCACAGGTACAATGAAAAACTTGCTTGCAACAGCATCACAGGCATGAATTGTACAGAACACAGAACGTAAATCATACATGAATTATACAAGACAGTGGGTCAGGCATCCATGGAGGGAAATGGACAGTCAACATTTTGGGTTGAGACCCTTCATCTAGACTGGAAAGAAAGGTGGAGCAAAGGGCTGGAGCAAGAGCTGGCAGGTGATAGGTGGATCCAAGCAAGGGGCTGTTAGGCAGATGAGGGTAGGAATGATGTCAAAAGCTGGAAGGTGATAGGTAAAAGTGCTAAAGGGCTGAAGATAATAGAATATGATAGGAAAGGATGGTGGCACATGGAATAAAGGGGAGGAAGGTGGGAAGGGGAACCAGTGAGGTGTGGGTGATGGGCAGATGTAGAGGGAAAGGGTGAGGGAGGAGAAAGACATTGGGTGATGGGGGCCAGTTGGATCAGGAGGTGAGAGGAAAAGAAATGAAAAATACGGGAAAAGGGACAGAGGGGGAGTGGTTACCGGAAGTTTGAGAATTTGATGTTCATGCCGCCAGTTTGGAGACTGCCCAGGCGTTGTTTCTCTAATTTCCATTTGGCTGTGACCTGGCAGTGGAGGAGGCCGTAGACAGACATGTCTATGTGGGAGTGGGGAGTGGGAAGTGGAATTGAAATGTCTGGTCACTGGGAGATCCTGGCCGGCAGGGTGGATGGAGCTTGAGGTGGATGAAGCACTTTCAAAGATGCATCTGTAGAAGTTTGTTATAGAGTATTTGATGACGTGCCAAATCTCTTCAATCTAGTGATGCCTTTGATGTAACATTATTAGCTACCTCAGAACTAACAAAAACAAGGGAGTAAGTCATCCTAGACCTTGAGGACTGCCTGAAAGAAGAAAGTGGTGTAACAATATAGAACATAGAACAAAGAAAAACTACAGCACAATTCAGCCCTTCAGCCCACAAAGCTGTGCCGAACATATCCCTACCCTAGAAATTACTAGGCTTACCCGTAGCCCTCTATTTTCTCAGCTCAATGTACCTATCTAACAGTCTCTTGAAAGACCCTATCGTATCCGATATGCCTCTCTCTAGTTTTTCTTCACGTTTTGGACTTGATCTTCTGTGCTTTAACCACCAGTGGTGCCCCTCCGTGGCAATGTCATTGTTTCTCGATGTTTCTCTTTACAGGTCCTTCCCATCGATTTTACTAATTTTAGCATAATTTTGTCCACAGAATCAAAGATTTTTCATCAATATTGCTAACTTCATTTTCTGGAAAAATGAAATCCATATAGAGTGACCTTGTCCAGTTACATGGGAGGAGAAAGGGGAGGGATGTGTCCTTAAATGATGCAAGTTTAATGATGAGAATAGTGCAATGTACCAGTATTGATGCAAGGTTATTTTGATTGGCAGTGTAAACAACACCATGATTTTGGTGATGTTTTCTTTTTCCATTTTAGACACTAAACACAGAGAGAAAAAAAATAAAGGATATATGTATATTGAATGTTGTGCTTACAGAGACAAAGTGAGACCTGAAACCTTGCAATTCCGATGTCCCTGCCCATCTGTTGTGTTGTACATGTGCCATTAAATCTGTAACTAAGACTGATAATAGTCATAATATTGCACCTAGGTAGACAGAAATTGATGAAGTTAGATTAATTTGATTGAAACAAAAATAGCTAATGATAGTCCAGTCACGTGTATCTTTTGATAGATCATTCAACAAAGTTGAAATTGGTATGCTCAATGTTTACTGTTTTTTTTAAAGTTAGTGAAAGCAGTTCTGACATATTGCAGCTCAAAGACATCACATCTTGAATGATTTTTGCCCCATTATGCAATATTTATTAAATAGTCTTGGGATTACCCAGCTGGAACACAATTGCCTTATCTTGTTACTTTGTAAACATTACCTTCTGAAAGCACGTATCACCAGGCTCAAGCACAGCTTCTATCCCACTGTTATAAGACTACTTAACGGCTCCTTAGTACAATGATGGACTTTTGACCTCACAGTCTACCTCGTTATGCCCTTGCACTTTATCATCTGCCTGCACTGCACTTTCTTTGTAACTGTAACACTCTATTCTGCATCCTGTTATTTTCCCTTGTACTACCTCAATGCACTGATGTATGAAGTGATCTGTATGGATGCCATGCAAAACAAAGTTTTTCACTGCATCTCAGTACATGTGACAATAATAAACCAATGACAATAACAAACCAATTTACCAATTTTTACAGGATAGCCACTGAATTTGAAAACGGTCAATGGTGAAGGAAATGCGCTTGCTCCTACAGCTGCCCACTAAGGACACTTGGCTTTTTGAGCAGCAACTCATGGCTGGGGTTAGGGATGGAAGGTGGGGTGGTGGGGGGTTGGTGTTTGGTGGCGAAAAGCACTGTAAAGCTTAAACTGAGATTATGATGCATTATTGAATTGGGACTGCCTGATCTGGTGTAAGGTAGACATAATCTATTGCTCTGATTGCATTAATACAAAATCATTATCCCGTAACTACTGGCCTTAGTACACATCAATGGACCACAATATCTTGAGTTGCTTGATCTGTCCCAGCACAAGGTTAAAACCTGATATGAATCTGACCTGACCACAACTAGTCTAAACTCAATCCAAGTCCAAGGATTTATAATTTTTTTTGATGACCCACCCAGCTCGTACAGTGAGATCCCAATGAACTTAGTTTGGGAACCATCCTTTAAGTACCTGCCCCTCTTAACAGGAAGACACTGGGACTATGACTTCTAGTGAAAATCATTGCATAGCTTTCAGGTGCTTTCCAACTGATCATGAGCAAGAGGCAGCACCACAGTTTTCAGACTGGAGGGCAATTGACAAGGTGGAGAGATGCAGGGAGATCACCTCCGATAGCAGACCAGGAAGCCCTCTTGGCAAATGGGACATCTAAGAGATTGCAAGTGAGGCCAGTGCTAGCCTGAAGTCCCAAAAACATGGTGCAGTACCACAAAAAGTTTAGTGACTTCAAAGGTCAGTGAAGACTTCATCAAATCCGATCTCTCAACAACAACATCACTGCTCTATCAACAGTCTCTAATAATGGTGATCACAGGTGACACCCTCACATACTCACCATTACTTCAAAGCTCACCCTCATCCAGGCATTTTGTAATATAATCAATAATACACTTTCCTCTCTCTTCCAAGAGAAACCATTGCATAACTAGCATCGGCAGCTAATAACTGGAGCTGGACAAGCACAGATACAAAGCTTTAAAGCCCTGGAGGACAAGGTGTAGCTCAGGGGACTATGGCCAGCTAAGTGCAAAGACCATTGAAGGTGATGGTATGATCTTGATTGCTCACCTCCCCTTCATCCCACGTCTCTCCTAATTTACAAGCTTCAGATGGTGTAATCATCTTGCTCTAAATTGCCTTCACATTAAATCCTTGTATCTTCTCTTTCAGATAGCCAAGAACTCCTGACACAAGAGATTCTGCAGATGCTGGAATCTGGAGCAACACACACAAAATGCTGGAGGAACACAACATGTCAGGCAGCATCTACGGAGGGAAATAAACAATCAACATTTCGGGTCGAGACCCTTCATCAGAACTGTATTGAGCTACTGAACATATTATCAGCAGACAGAGCAGAGGGTAAAGGGTAAATCTCAAAGTTGAAGGAAAAATTAAATTCAGCTTCAGAGGGCAGATAGATGTGTTGACATGATATCCAGTAGAGGAAGGCTCATGGACGTGCACAATGAAATGCCTGATACATTGGCAGGCCTGCCTAAGATTCAGTGTGAACTATCACAAAGCATCTGATTGTCTTGTTCCAAACGTATTTGCAGCATTGTAGGGAGACTAGACTGACTGAATCAATGGCTAGCTCTAATTCAACATCTGTGGACCCAATTACTATATGATTTATAAAGCAAACAAAAGTCAACCAAAGTCTAGAAGTGGAAACTCAGATGTCTGCCACTATGGCTCTGACCCTCTCACATGACTGCAGCAACATGTCCTGCAAACAGATTAATAGGACCTCCCCCAATCTCTGTCCCACCCCTCAACCAACACTCCCTTATCTGCAAATAGCATGGAAGATGAATCATTCAGCCTCTTTCAGAATGCCAGTATTCTGATTTCACTGCAGCAATCAGTTCACTTGAGTTATTGCAGTCTGGTTATTCTATGAGTAGCTTCCTCCACTTCAAATGCGAGTGTGTTTTGCCAGTTTTGTTGCAGCCATACTGTAAAAGGACCAGCAAAGGCACATGAAAGAATGTACTAAGATGCATTGACAAAACAGGTGGGGTTTATATATTTCATCGTCCTGACAGGATATACAAATATGGTTGGAATGTTGATTTGCTCTGATCCTGCATTCATCAAATATGGTCAGGCATATGTTGAGGGAAGGTAAAATGGGAACTTTTAGCCGTGATAATTTTCTTTTATCTTTGCTTATTCATGAAACATTCTCTTCACTGGCAAGGTCAACATTCAATAATTATCTTTAATTGCAAAGGTGGAAACTACACTTTTTTTTGCCAGTGTTATCCTTGATCCTGGTGACAACTGGGATGTTCAAGTTTACCTCTAAGTAAGGATGGTTTGTAATTCAGAGGTGAACTTTCATGCACTTGGTGCCTTTTTTCCTTCTATGTAGTCATAGGTTTGTCAGTGTTGCAAAGAAGCCTTAGTGAGCTGCAGCTGCCTGGATTGAACTGGAGTAGGCAAAAGTGAAACCCAGTCTAATGTCAGTCTCATAATTTCTCAACCCTTAAAAGTATTCAACATTGAAAATCCACCAGAAGTCTACAAGCACCATTCCTTTTGCAATGACCCAACTGCTGGTTAACTGGGGTTAGTGTAGAAGGGTACGATGATCTTTACCGACATGGTAAGCCGAAGGGCCTGTATCTGTGCTGTGTTACTCTGTGACTTGAAGCCAGCAGATCATAGAGGATCCCTTTAAACAGCACAGGTGGGGCTGGGGGTTCTTCCAGCTACAAAATGCAACATTGCCTGTGTGTGCTTAAAACAAGGATTAGCTTGGTCCAATTTGGTGGTGCTTCAATCAATCAATGATGGTAAAGGATGGCTATCACAATCCACCCATTCTGCATCCTTCTGCAGTGTCCAAAGGGGCCAGGTCCTATCAGATTAGCCAAGTGCTGTTGGCCTAGCCACATGCTATTAGCCTAGTAAATGCAGATGATCTAGCCATGTGTTACTGGACTTGCTTTGAGCTGGTGGCCTAGCCATGTACCATCCAATTAAATACATGCTATCAGCCTAGACATGTACTTAATCTCCTTCAATTAGCCTGAGCATGTACTTTTGGCCTTGTCATATGCAATCCATTGAGATCTAGACGACTAACCACATGGTTTTGTGGATTCTGAGGTAGCTACTGTTCTAGCCACATGCTACTGGCCTAGCCACATTCTCCCTAACCAGTTTTGCTGCCTTCACCTATTCACATACTTCTAGTCAAGCCACATGCTCTCTGACCAGCTATTGAGTTAGTCACGTGCTGTTGGCCTAGCCATGTACTGAAACATATGATATCAGCCTGGTCATGGCCTATAGGATTAACAAGTTGCCATCAACCTTGGCATATGCTGTTGGTCTAACCTGAAGTTACCTGCTTAGGCATATGCTCCTGGAATAGTTACTTGTTTTGAGCTAACCAAGTACTTTCAATTAGCTTGCTGCTTTTGCCCACCTCATGTGCGATACCCTACCCATGCATTTTCCAATCAATCATATGCCAACAGCTTAACCATGAACAATTGGCCTCATCATGTACTCTCAGAATAGCCATGTGCTAGTGGTGCAGCTAGATGCTATCCACCTAGCTAAGCACTAATGACCTGAACATGCTATCTAGCCATCAACCTTGCCACATCTTAAAGGCCTAGCTGTGCACTATGGGAAATATAGAACAATACAGCACAGGAACAGGCCCTTCAGCCCATGATGTCTGTGCCAAACACAATGCCAAATTAAACTAAATCTCTTCTGCCTGCACATGATCCATATCCCTCCATTCCCTGCATATCAAAAGCCCTCTTAAACGTCACTCCCGTGTCTGCTTTCCAACACTACCCCAGCTAATCCATTCCAGCCACCTACCATCCTCTGTATTAAAAACTTGCCCTGCACATCTATAAACTTTCCCCTCTCATGTTAAAGGTATGTCCTTTATATTTGACATTTCTGCCCTGGGTAAAAGATTCTGACTGTCAACCATATCTATGCCTCATAATTTTATAAACCTGTCTGGTCTCCCCTCATCCTCTGACACTTCAGAGAAAACAACTCAAGTTTGACCAACCTCTCCTTATAGCTCATACCCTCTAATCCAAGCAGCATCCTGGTAAACCTCTTCCCTTCCAAATCCTCAACATCGTTCCAGTAATGGGGCAACCAGGATTGTATACAATTCTCCAAGTGCACTTACCAAAGTTATATATAGCTGCAACATAACTTCCTTACTTTTATACTCAATGTCCCGAACAAATAAAGCAATGCCTTCTTTATCACCCTATCTACTTGCTTGGCCATTTTCAGGAAGCTATGGACTTGGACCCCAAGAACCCTCTGCACATCAATGCTGTTGAAGGTCCTGCCATTAACTGTACACTTTCCCATTACATTCAAGTAACACCCAACACTTGTCCAGATTAAACTCCACCTGCCATTTCCCTGCCCATATCGGCAACTGAGCTTTATTCTGCTGCACCCTTTGATAACCCTCTTCACTGTCCACAACTCCACCAATCTTTGTGCCATCTGCAAACTTATTAACTCACCAATCTACATTTTCATCCAAGTCATTTATATAAATCACAAACAACAGAGGTTGTTTGTGATGCACTGCCGGGGTGGTGGTCGAAGCAGACACAATAGGGGTGCTTAAGAGGCATTTAGATAGTCACATGAACAGGCAGGAAATGGAGGGATATGGATCATGTGTAGGCAGATAATTTTAGTTTAATTTGGCATCATGGTCGGCACAGACATCACAGTCCGAAGGGCCTGTTCCTGTGGTGTACTGCTCTATGTTTTACTATCATATCTTCTTCCATCATCTCCCCTGGCAGTATCTTCCAGACACCTACCAGTCTCCATATAAAAATCCTGCCTCGTAAATCTCCTTTAAACTTTCCCCCTCTAATAATTGACATTTTCCACTCTATTTGCCATCTCCATGGCTCTCATAATTTTCTATATTTGTATCAGGTTAACTATCAACCTCCGATGCTCCAAAGAAATATATATATACAGTGAACTCCTTTGCACCCTCACAAAAGCCTCCACATTCTTCCTGTAATGCAATGACCAGAACTGCACACGATGCTCCAAATGTGGCCTAACCAAATGGAGACACAAGAGACTGCAGATGCTGGACTCTTGAGCAACAAACAAGATGCTGGAGGAGCTCAGCAGGTCAGACAGCATCGAGGGAGGGAAATTGATAGTCGATGTTTCAGGTCAAGACCCTTCATCCAGAGGAACAGCATCTTGTATTCCATCTGGATCGTCTACGACCCGACGGCATGAACATTGAATTCTCCAACTTTTGGTAAATTGCTCCCCCTCTGTCCCTTTTCTCTCGCCTCCTGATCCACCCAGTTCTTCCTTTACTCACCCCAGTGCCCATCACCTGTTTTCTTTCCCCTCCTCCACCCACTCCATCTGCCCATCACCCACACACTCTATTCACTTGTTTACTTCCCCCACTATTCCCATCTTCCCTCCCCACCTCCCTCCCTTAATTCTATGCTCCACCTTCCTCTCCTATCAGATTATCTTCAGCTCTTTGTTGCTTCCACCTATCTCCTCCCACCTTCTGTCACTATTTCCACTCTCCCCTCCTCCATCTGCCTATCACCCCTCCTCATCTGGATCCAACTATTGCTTGCCGGCTCTTGCTCCAGCCCTTCCCTCCACCTTTTATACTGGCTATCTCCCCTCTACCTTTCTGTCCAGATGAAGAGTCTTGATTCACTGCTTTGCCCAATGTTTCAAATGTAGTTCCTTGAGATCATTTCCATCACAATTCCACCTACAGGAGATCCATGGTTTATGTAAGCAGTCAAGTAACGTTGTGCAACTTCAGCGAATCAAAATAATGAAGCCTGTCAGAAACATGGAAGTCCTGACATTGATATCTACATATTTTGTAAGCTAAGTGGGAGAGGGTAGCAGTGGATTGTAAAGGTGAGGATGGTGATTGCTGTAGAATCTTACCTCCACAGCACTTTTTTTTGTTATAGGAGTTCATCCTGTAATTCAGTTTTGCTAAGAAATCAGGCAGGTTCTAACCTCATAGATAGCTAAGAACATGCTTCAGTGTAAGAAGATGCATGATGGGAGTGGAAGGTTGGAGTCAGTGCAAGATGTTAATCTCCAGCCCTGAAGGAGGACCCATCTTTGCTGCTAGTCCGCACTCCCTGATCCCAAGAGGCCTCTGACCCTGGGGAAGGAGGGATGTGTCCAATATGGCAGAGAAGGTGGAACCCTGAGAGGAAAACGGGCACATTCCTACTCCTCAACGTCCAGCAACAGTTCTATAAAGGCACTTACATTTTCCACAGAACTATTCCTGCCGCTCTTGAGCTGCAGGCCTCTTACAAACTTGCAGGTGGGTTAAGTCAAGTTCGCACACTCTCAGTACAAATCCTAAATAATCTTCCCATCTCACAGGACAGTTCTGCTGCTAGCTCCTTGTTGCATCTAAAATCTGGCGAGTTGTGGTCAAGTTTAGATCATGTGAAAACTAAAAATAAAATTAAACATCTCGTATGAATTCAGTTCACCAATTTTGGGCATTAAAATTATCCTGCAGAATCTAAATCAGGAAGTATCAATTGAAATATTTCATTCGAGCAAATTATAAAGCGAAGTAAAGAAAGGGGAAGAAACATAAGATTGGAAGCAACTGATTAGAGCCAGAAAGTAAATCTTAATTGTTTTACACACCTCAACTAATAATTGAAGGCGAAAGGAAGAGACCACCATATTTATAAAAGTCAATGTTCAGTCCCAGACAATTTTTTTTGGGAGCAATTAAGAAGTGTCACCATTAAAACTGCAATTTCACTTCACTTTTTTTTCCCCCCCAGAGATATTTACGGTTAAGAATTACAACTCCACACCATGAACAGATATGATGGCCTGAAGAGCCTTCTGTGTCACAAATTTTCTGATTCTATGATTAATACACTTCCATGCTGAATCTTTCATCTATATAGTTTCAAAGTGCATCTCATGGAAAACCCAGCGTAGACCAGGGCAGTTACAGAAAAACCCTTTCCAATTTGTCCCATAGCAACAGTGAGTAACTATTGCCTCCTTTTTTTCCTTCATGTAAAATCTAAATCTAAATCAAAGTTGTTGTAAGGTACTTCAGTCCAGGAGATGATATAGGTGAGTGCTGAAAATGCTTGATTGATTATCAGTGTAACTTCTGACCTTTTGGCCAGAAACAAGGGTCAGTCTGTCTTCTCAGACCCAATATTATTATTTTGAACTTATCGACGGTAATGGAACAATATTTATCTCACCACCTCATCTCCAAAGAAAAATTTTATGTTCTTTATCACACTTCTGTAGGACTTTGCTGTGTCAAACATATTATCAAATTTTCCTAACTGTAATAGTGATTATACTTCAAAAAGTTTTTAATTTGCAGTATAGCACATGGGGATCGCTTGAGGTTTTTTTTTATTTAAATGCAAATCTTTATTGCATTCTAGATACTTTAAAAGGCAAGGAAAGAGTCCAAATGTAAATAATTCCTGCTACCAGGAAAGGACCTTTGATTATCTAAATTTGGCAACTCTAGCTAATATGTTCTGACTTTATTAGCTTACCAAACATACAGCTCTCACTACAAACCTTGATTAGCTTGTTTTAAAATGCCTCCTACAGATTCCTCAACACCTCCGAATGGCTGTGAATGTATGCAGTACAGCTGTTAAAAGATGACTCAGAATAAAATATTAATTTTCTTTTTTTTTCCTTTAATTTTCTTTTTTTTGTGTCAACAGGGTATTTGTTGCTAGACTTTATTGCAGAACTCAACTTCTGAGCTCGTGTTGATCAGGGCACTCAAAGCTTAGGTTTTTATTCAGCCATGAATCTGTAATTGATCTTTGTTTTTACTGAAAATTGAAAGCACTGTTGTTCACAATCCTGTTTATTGCTTCATCAGATAAAATATTTCGTCTGATGAATGGACTGCTCCATGTTACAGAGTCTTTGTCTTAGGGCCATGCAGCAAAATGCAATGGTATTTACATTGTGGAAACACCACAGCACAAGTTTGCATTGGACATCAAAAGGCAAGATGGTTATTCCTGTACATCCTAATAATAATTGCTTTATGAACTTAGAAAGATGCCATGACAAATAAGCTTATGGCTCACAGAGGAGAAGAATGAATCCTGGGCCACAAGTACCGGTTACTTAGTGTGCTATTACACTGAACTAGGAGAAATCTTTAAGAGGTCACTTGTTTGCTTTCTTCATTTAGAAAGAGACAAAAAAGCAAAATGGGGAGAAGGAAGTAAAATTAATTTCTTGCTCATCCAACTTCTCCAGTGAAGAAAACTCAATTAAATCAAATGTTTACTAAAGAATGTGAAAGGGAGCAAGAAAACAGAAGAACAGAGGTATTAGAAGCAGGAGTAGGTCATCTGGCTCTTCACACCTGCTCCTCCATTCAATAATATCATATTGTACTTTTACCTCAGAGGTACTTTACTGCACTAACCATCCCGAGTCTTTTATGATCCAAAATTATATCGATCTCTGTCCTGAATATAATCTGCAACTGAGTCTCCCCAGCCTTTGGATAGAGAATTCTAAGGATTCACCAGCCTGTGGAAAGATGTAACAGAAAATTGTTACACATTTTGGCATTCAAAGAGTTAATTTGAGGTCTGCAATAAAACACTGATTAATGACCAGGGACTCCCAAAGCTATTTTATCTACATCAGCAATACATGGCTTGAGCAGCAGTGTAATATATAATAACTAATTACTGACACACGAATTAAGTCATTTTGCCATGAACAGATCATTATGGGCCATATTTAATTATAAGCAATGCAAATTCTATTGAGACATTCAGGGGACAATAAATTGATTCATTTTAACAATAACATTTTTGTATTTTATTAAATTGATGTAAATTCTGTGAAAAAGAAGGCAATATATAAACAGGGCAGGTGTTGATGATGCAAATGAAATAGATGACAGATGGTTACCAGTGAGATCACTGGCTGTGTCTATAATGGATTGAGGTAATCAAAATCCACAGTGAATATGTGACTTTGTTTAGATGTACAACTTTCAAAAATACTGCAGGGAAACCGAGAATACAATATTGGAGCAATGCAGTGGACTGATTTTAATCTTTTAAAAGCAAGACCCAGGTGCAATATGTCAATGACCTAGCCTTGTAACAGAAATTTATTTTAATATAGGCAGGCAAATATACACCTTTGCATTTTAATTAATCCTAAATTCTTTGTATCTGTGTATTATGTTTCTGTAATTATACATAGCAAATTGTTTGAGTTGACAAAACAAATGTTCTTTTTTCCACAAATCTCATGCTAATCTGTTCAAATACATGCTTTTACAAAGTTGAATTAAGGGCATTTCTGTGGAGGAATTTTTCCATTTTTAAGAGTATGTACAGAATTTTAGCAGTTTTTTTAAAATCAAGCATTGTGAATAGGGATATACAATTGAAAGTTAAAAATATTTCAGAAGACAAGCACTAGTGTCATGAATTACTACACATGTAGGCTAAGGAAA
Organism: Pristis pectinata; assembly: GCF_009764475.1. NCBI lineage: Eukaryota > Metazoa > Chordata > Chondrichthyes > Rhinopristiformes > Pristidae > Pristis > Pristis pectinata. The sequence continues at coordinate 54,632,579 of NC_067413.1, forward strand.
ACATGATTCAAGCACTAAGTAAGCACCAGGGCTTTGGTAATCAAAACAAGCTGTACCACTGCCAGTCTGCATTAGAAATGGTGTCTCTGTATCTTAGTTACGCACTATCTTTGTTTCTTATTATCTCTTCTTAGGACAGCAGCGTATAATTTCTTTGATCACATTCTTGTCCTCTTAAGTACCAAAACCACACATTCTATCCCACACTTGACTCCCCAATACTAATAAAATTTATCCACTCAACTATCACAAATGCAAAATCACAAATTAATAGTTGCAACTCTAATTTCTGTACTATTTTACAGACCATCTCAAATGCTTAAAGTACTCAGATAGAGATGCGTTACTGACAAAATCAAGATCAGATGTTGTGGAGCCAAGCATCTCAGTAAGATTTCAATGATCCAGGGCATAAAATGGTTTAATTGGAATACAGGACCAAGAGTAGTGCATTCAACCGTTGGAGCCCGTGTTGTCACTTTATCAGATCTGTACCTCAGTTCTATCTACCCACCGTGGATCCATAACCATAACAAAAACTTATCAGTCTCAGTTCTTACATTTTGAATTAACCAGCCTCAATAGCTCATTGGTGGAAAGAGAATTGGAGATTTGAACTAGACTACATGAAGAGGTAACACACAAAGTGCTGGAGGAACTCAGTCAGTCAGGCAGCATCTATGGAGGGAAATAGATAGTCGACATTTCAGTTCGAGACCCTTCATCTGGACTGAAAGAAAGAGGGGAGATAGTATAAAAGGTGGTGGTGGAGCAAGAGCTGGCAGGTGATAGGTGGATCCAGGTGAGAGGTGTGATAGGCAGATGAGAGGGGGGGAGAGTGGGAATGATGTTAGAAGCTCAGGGGTGATAGAAGTGATAAAAGGCTGAAGAAGATGGAATCTGATAGGAGAGGAAGCTGGAGCACCTCATTTTCCACCTGGGCAGTCTCCAGCCCGGCAGCATGAACACTGAATTCTCAAACTTCCAGTAACCACTCCCCTTTTGTCCCTTTTCTCTCTCTTCCTGATCCACCTGGCATCTATCACCCGATCTCTTAACCCTCCCTCACCCACTCCATCTGCTCATTACCCACACACTCCTCCCACCAGTTCCATCCCACCTCCCTTCCTTTACTCCGTGCTCCGCCGTATCATGATTTTCCATAACACAAAGCCGTATCATCTGTGTATGTGTTAAGAAACACAAGTCGAAAAAGTAATAAATTTGTCTTTATTTATTTAGTCACGGAGGTACACAGTACAGAAACCAGGCCTCTAAAGCTTTCCTATTCATGTACCTGTCTAAATGTCTTTTAAATGTAAATGTCCTGACTTCAACCACTTCCGCTGGCAGTTCATTCCATATACCCACCACTCTATGTTTGAAAAACTTGCCACTCAAGTCCCCTTTAAATTTTTCTCCTCTCTCCTTAAACTTATACCCTCCACCCCTACCCTGGGAAAAAGACTGTGACCATCCACCTTATCTATGCCCCTCATGATTTTATAAACTTTTTATCCACATAAATTCCATGTGAATTTTATTCTCAAATTTTTGTGTAGCGACTGTGAATTCTGTAAGGGCGAGTTTCCGTAACCTGAATAGCCATAACGCAGGGGTCACCTGGCATATCCTTTTCAAGAAAGATATCTAAGCAGATGAGACGGCACTGATAAGTGTTGCTACAATAGTCATCAGTTTAAAAAGACACATGGATACATGATTTTTTTTTCTAAATGTTCATCCTAACCTTTTCAGGATAACAACTTTTAAAGGAGTCATGGGATTATAACGGTAAAAAATTATCAGTGTTTATGAAGATAAAACTAAGATACTGATAATCTCAGATGGGGAGAGAGCCGATTCTTTATAGAACTATATGTGAATTAGTAGCTCAGCAGAAAGCATCTTCAAATTTTTCCAGTTTGTTTCTTCCTGGAGTCATTGAGTTTTATAGCAAGGAAATGGGACGTTCAGTCCACCATGTCTGTGCCAACCAAATGTGGAAAACAGTTGTGAAGCAGATTAGAGAGCATGAGATGAGAGGAGGAGAAAACTACGGGACAGGTTGTACATGTCTCATAGGTTGCAGAAATTGAATATCAGGCTATGCAAGTGAGGAAGACAGAGCAATGCTGAAATGATGCACACAATCTCTTTAAATATTTTAAGAGCCATTCTGCCTCCTGAAATCGTGTCAGTTCCCTAACAGACATCCTGAGAGTTGGTTAGTTGATATGCATTATAGAACCACAGAAAAACAACAATACATTTAGTCCATTGATTCTGTGCCCGTTTAGAAAAAGCTACTCAGGCTAATCCCACCTTTCCGTATTGGGTCTATAGCCTTCCAGGTCACAGATCTTCAAGTACATATTCAGGTATTCTTAAAATTGATGAGAATATCTGCCCCTATCACAATTTCAGGTTGTGAGCTGTGGGCCCCAGCTGTGCTCTGAAATGAAAGAATATTTTTTTGCTCCTTTCCAAACCTTCCATCAATGACTCAAAATCCATACCCCTGGTTTTTCACCTAAGGTAAGGTCACCCACTACTAAGGTAAATTGGCCCTTTCTATTTCCTCTATCTAGGCCCCTTATAATTTCGAGCACCTCAATTAAGCTTTTTTTCAGCCTCCTCTGTTCCAAAGAAGACTTTGGTCCAACTTTTCCATACAGCTGTAGTTTTTTCAGTCCTGACAAAATCCTTGTAAATCTCCTGTGCACTCCCCACCAGAACAAACACACCCCTCCTGTAATGCGGTGACTAGAACTATATTTGGAACTTGAGCTGTGATCTGACTAGCTGTGTCTAACTATACATTTCTAACAAAATATTCCTGGTCTTATATTCTTATGTTTCAGCTAGAAGAGAAACCACCTTACTTACTTGTCCTGTTGCCATTAAGATCTGTAGATGTAAGTTCTAAGGTTCTTCTGTTCCTCCTCACTATTCAATATCCTACAATTATTATATTTTTTTTGTCTTGCTACACCTCCCCAAATTGATTGCCTCATACCTTTATGTATTAAATTCCACGTCACATTTCTGGCCAGATATTTATGTAATCCTGCATAATCCTTATGTAAACTTTTCTCCTGTCATGCCCAATTTTTGTATTTTCTGCAAACATCTTTATCATTCTCCCCACGTTCAGTTCTAAGTCATTAATATATGATGACCCCCTGACCTAACCTTCACACTGACCCCGTGGCCAAACCTTTAAGTTGATTCTCTGTTCTAACCTTCACATTGACCCCCTGACCTAACTTTCATGCTCTACTGTGACTCCATCATATTAAGCCACTGCTCAAGTTACTGGCCAGCTGTAAGTAATGTTCTTCCTGCTTTGAACTTTGCCTGATGTGTATGTTACTGACCTGTCCCAAGGCTCCGGTAACTTGTCAGAACTTTCATTGAAAAAAATAAAAAATAAAGTAAATTTCAAGTCTCTGTCAATTGCGAAACTCCCAGTGAAATGGCCTGGTGCTCTTGTCCTGCCCTATCCTAACTCCATTTAAAAGTGACAATTACAAAATTTTTGGCCAGCGACCCCACTTTCCACCTCCCAAGTGGAAGTATCTTCTCTATGTCTACATTCAGGGCACTTGGTAAGAGCAGGATAGTTTCTAATGAGAGGGGTGAAATTGAAGGAAGAGGGGGAAAGCTTAATGTGTTAAAAAAAACTTACCTCTGACATCCCCTTTATACCTTCCTCCAATCAACTTAAAATTATGCCCCTTGTGTTAGCCATTTTCACCCTGGGAAAAAGTCTCTGACTGTCCACTCAATCTATGCCTCTTATCATCTTGTACACCTCTATCAAGTCACCTCTCATCCTCCTTCGCTCCAAAGAGAAAAGTCCTAGCTCACTCAATGTATCCTCATAAGACATGCTCTCCAATCCAGGCAGCATCCTGGTAAATCTCCTCTGCATCCTCTCTAAAGCTTCCACATCCTTCCTGTAATGAGGCGACCAAGAACTGAACACAATACTCCCAAGTGTGGTCTAACCAGAGTTCGAGAGCTGTAACATTACCTTGCGGCTCTTGAACTCATTACCCCGACTAATGAAGGCCAACACAACATACAGTTATGCCTTCTAAACAACCCTATCGACCTGCATGGTAACCTTGAGGGATCTACGGACGTGGACCTCAAGATCCCTCTGTTCCTCCACACTGCTAAGAGTCCTGCATTAACCTTGTATTCTGCCTTCAAATTCGATCTTCCAAGTGTATCACTTCACACTTTTCCAGGTTGAACTCCATCTGCCACTTCTCAGCCCAGCTCTGCATCCTATCAATGTCCTATCAATATCCTACAGCAACCTTCTACATTATCCACAACAGAACCAACCTTCGTGTCATTGGCAAACTTACGAACCCACCCTTCCATACCCTCGTCCAAGTCATTTATAAAAATCACAAAGAGCAGGGGTCGCAGAACAGATCCGTGTGGAACACCACTGGTCACCAACCTCCAGGCAGAATACTTTCCATCTACCACCACCCTCTGTCTTTTGTGGGTGAGCCAATTCTGAATCCACACAGCCAAGTTACCCTGGATCCCATGCCTCCTGACTTTCTGAATGAGCCTTCCATGAGGAACCTTATCAAATGCCCTCACTAAAATCAATGTACACCACATCCACTGCTCTACCTTCATCAATGTGCTTTGTCACATCCTCAAAGAATTCAATCAGGCTCGTGAGGCATGACCTGCCCCTCACAAAGCCATGCTGACTGTCCCTAATTAGCCTATGCTTCTCCAAATGCCCATAAATCCTGTCTCGAAGAATCTTCTCCAGTAACTTGTCCACCACTGAAGTATGACTCACTGGTCTGTAATTCCAGGGTTATCCCTACTCCCTTTCTTAAACAAAGGAACAACATTTGCCACCCTCCAACTATCTGGCACTACTCCTGTCGTCTGTGAGGATGCAAAGATCATCGCCAAATGCGCAGCAATCTCTTCCCTCGCTTCCCACAATAACCTTGGATATATCCTATCAGGCCCCGGTGACTTATTTATCCTATATTTTTCAAAAGTTTCCAGCACATCCTCTTTCCTCATGTCGACATGCCCTAGCGTATCAGCCTGTTGTATGGCATCCTCACAAACGTCAAGGTCTCTCTCTCTGGTGAATACTGAAGTAAAGTATTCATTAAGGACCTCCCCTACCTCTTCCGACTCCAGGCACATGTTTCCTCATTTATCCCTGATCAGTCCTACCCTCACTCTAGTCATCCTCCTATTCTTCACATACATGTAGAACGCCTTGGGGTTTTCCTTAATCCTACTCGCCAAGCCCTTCTCATGCTCGCTTCCAACTCTCCTAAGTCCATTCTTAAGCTCCCACCTGGCTACCTTGTAACTCTCCAGAGCTCTATCTGATCCATGCTTTCTAAACCTTAGATAAGCTTCTTTCTGCCTCTTGACAAGATATTCTACACCTCTTGGCAACCATGGTTCCTTCACTCTACCATCCTTACCCTGCCTCAATGGGACAAACCTATCCATAAGCCCAAGCAAGTACTCCTTAAACAACCTCCACATTTTCGCTGTGCACTTCCCCAAGAACATCTGTTCCCAATTTACACTCACAACCTCCTGCCTAATAGCATCATAATTCCCCCTCCCCAAAATAAATATTTTCCCACATCATCTGCTCCTATCCCTCCCCAAGGCTGTGATAAAGATCAAGGAGTTATGGTCACTGTCTCCAAAATGCTCTCCCACCAAGAGATCTGAAACCTGATCAGGCTCATTGCCTAGTACCAGGTCCAGAATGGCCTCTCCTCTAGTTGGCCTGTCTAAATACCTAACAAACTCTGCCCATCTATCCCCTTTCCACTAAAGAGGTGCCAATCAATATTAGGGAAGTTGAAATCACCCATGACAACAACCATGTTATTTTTGCACCCCTCCAAAATCTGCCTCCCAATCTGCTCCTCAGTATCTCTGCTGCTATTGGGGGTCTGTAGAATACTCCCTTCCTGTTTGTGACTTCCAGTCACAGTGACTCAGTAGACAATCCCTCCAGGACGTCCTCCCTTCCTACAGGTGTGACCACTATCCCCGATCAGCAAAGCAGCTCCCCCAGCTCTTTTACCTCCATCCCTGTTCCTTTCGAAACATGTAAACCCCAGAAGATGCAGCAGCCATTCCTGTCCTTGTGACAGCCAAGTTTCTGTAATGGCCACCACATCATAGTTCCATGTAATATAGGCTCTTTTTGACTGGCTTGCATCTGGAAACCTGCCCAAAGCATTGCTGAAGTCCATCTAATGCATTACCCTCATCAACCCTCCTGATTAGTTCCTCAAAAAGATCAATCAAGTTAATCAGTCAGGACCTTTCATTATCAATACCATGCTGATTGTTCCTTATTAACCCATGCATTTCCAAACAAAAAGATTATAGCGCCCCTCAGAATTGATTCCAATAACTAGTTCATCAGAAAGTAAGAATAACTGTCTTGTAATTACTTGATTTAATCCCTTCCCTCCTTTTTAAGCAATACTACAACTTCAGCAGCTCCCCAAACCTCTGGCACCACTCTTGCAGCCAGAGAAGATTGAAGATTTATAGTCAGAGCCTCTGTAATTTCCTCTTTTCTTTGTCTTAACAGCCTGGGATATATTTTATCTGGACCTGGGGACTTATCCATTTTCAAAGATCTTTTAATCTTGCAGGCTTCCCAATGTGGCACTCACCATCCTTCTGTGCTCCAGGCACCCCTCCCTCCTGCTTCCTCTGGACCAGTGCTCTACTTCCACCACACGTTCTCCAAACCTGCTCCACTCACCAATCCCCCCACCAAATCCTCCCCATAAACTGCCTCACTTTCTAGTCCTGAAAAAGAAACTGCAGTAACTCAAAATCTTGCCTAAGTTTTCATTTGGTTGCCCAGTGATGCCCACTCTGATTGAAACCTTGAGAAAGGTTTCAGCTGGCTGCTCGAGTGACTTCCCTGGTCAGAATACCACCATACCTGATGTCTGGTGTGACAGAGGTCCTTCTGGGACCTTGTCTAAAAACCAGGCAAGTTTGCAGTTGCCCATTCAATACTGCCTTGACCAACATTGCTGCAGTGAGTTTGTTAAATCCTGATTCAGTCCTAACCAGTTGAGGGGGACGGATTTGTCCTCAGCTGGAATGGCAAGTCACAGCTCTATCATGACCAGAAGCGAGGTACAGGGGAAAGGCATGGACAGAGGAGGACTGTGGAAAAGTGGGAGTAAGTTAGAGTATCAAAGGACATTAGGAAGAGGAAATTCTAGGGCAGGAAAGACTAAGGGTGAGAGGGGTCAACAAGAAGATAGGCAAGGAGTGGGAAAGGCAGTGAGCAAGGGCATCTGTGCCTAAGCCCACCTATGTGTCTATGTACATCTATGCATGGTGACATGTGTATGTGTGTTTGTGTGAGTCTTCAGTTGTTTTGAACTCCCTTGCCACTTAGTCAAGACCTCACCCTGTCAACCCCTAGTGATAGGTGACGTGCAACAGCTTTCATGTTAAAAAAAAGGGTCATAAGAGTCTCAGAGTTATACAGCACAGAAACAGGCTCTTCGGCCCAACTCATCCATACCGACCAAGTTGCCTGCCTGAGCTAGTCCCATCTGCCTGCATTTGGCCCATATCCCTCTAAAGTTTCCTATCAATGTACCTGTCCAAATATCTTTTAAATGTTGTGATTGTACCTACCCCTACCACTTCCTCTGCTGCTCATTCCGTATGCCCACCACCTTCTGTGTTGTCCCTCAGGTCTCTTTTAAATCTTTCAACAATCGCTTTAAAACTATGCCCTCTAGTTTTAGACTCCCCTTCCCTTGCAAAAAGATTGTGACGATTCACCGTACCTATGCCCCTCATGATTTTATATACCTCTACAAGTCACCGCTCAGCCTCCTATGGCCTGGGGAAAAAAAGTCCCAGCCTATCCAGTCTCTCCTTCAAGTCCTCCAATCCCAGTAACATCCTTGTGAATCTTTTCTGTACCCTTTCCAGCCTATTCTTCTCTAGTTAGGCAACCAGAACCACACCCAATACTCCGAGCAGTCTCATCAATGTCTTGCACAGCTGTTACATGATGTCCTAACTCTTGTACTCAATCCCTGACCTATGAAGACAAGCGTGCCAAGTGCCTTCTTCATCACCATGTCTACTGGTGTCACTACTTTCAGGGAACTATATACTGGTACACTTGGGTCTCTCTGTTCTACAACACTCTCCAGGCCCTGACTTTAGCTGAGTAGGTCCTGCCCTGGTTTAACTTCCCAAAATGCAACACTTTGCATTTGTCAGAATTAAATTCCATCTGCCATTTCTTGGTCCACTTTCCTAGTTGACCTAGATTCTGTTGCAATAGTGGATAAATCTTCTTCACTGTACACTATACTACCAATTCTGGTGTCATCCATAAACTTACCAATCATGCCAACTGCCTTCTCATCCAACTAGTTAAAATAGGTGACAAACAACAGGGGACCCACCTCTGATCCCTGCAGCACACCACTGATCACAGGCCTCCAATCTGAAAAACAAGCCTCCACTACCACCCTCTGATTTGTACCACCAAGCCAATTTTGTATCCAATTGGCTAGTTCGCCCTGGATCCCATGTGATCTAAACTTCTGGACCAGTCTACCATACAAGACAATGTCAAAGGCCTTGCTAAAGTCCCTGTAAACAATGTCTATTGCTCTGCTCTCATCAATCCTTTTGGTCACCTCTTCAAGATCGATCACATTCATGAGACATGATTTCCTATGCACAAAGGGAATCAATTGTAATACAATAATACATATATCTGCAAGGGCCCCAGCAATTTCTTCCCTGGCTTCCCATAATGTCCTAGGATAAACTTGGTAACACCCAAGCCGCTTTCATTTCTTAATATGGAACCTGGAAAGTCAGGACCCTCAAGTAGCTAATATAGTGGTAAACCTGAACAATGCTTTACTATCATAATGGGGGGGGGGGGGGAAGAAGACAGAGAATTCAGACCCTTTGCTATTGATATTCCTGCCCTGAGTGAGACCTGGTAGGAAGGAGGTGAACTTCTCTACCCTAGAGTGGCCAAATGCAACTTGGGTGATCACTTTGCAGAACACCTCCCTTCAGACCTCAAAGGTAGCCCTGAGTTCCCAGCAATCTGACCTTAATTCACCAACCCACTCTAACCTTTCTGACGTTGAACAAAGAAGCCCGGTATAAACTTGGGAACAGCATCTCATCTTCCACTAGGCACATTGCATTGTTCATTTTAGCACCAGATAACCAGCCGCCTCAGTTTCTATCAGAACAATGAAAGATCATCAGTCAATCTTAACTCATCCTCCCTCCACCGCCCTTCTATTGATGCTCTCTGAACTGCTGCATATTTCTAGCATTGTCTTTTATTTCAGATTTTCAGCAACTGCAGTGTTTTCTATCTCACGATTCCAGCATTTTATCTCTCTAGTATTCTTAATGATTTCCTTCCATTTACATCTCCTCCAGGCACATCAGCCGCGATTAACAAACCTTCGCCGCCCTCTCTGAGCCGGCAACGTCACAGCCGCCTCCCGCGCTTTTTATTAACAAGTCCGTTTACCTCATTTTTCCTGTTCCTACCCATCGCCTTCTTTCCCCAAACAGATCAGTTGCAACTAACAGGCTCTGCCACTCTCTCTGGTACAGATTCGGTGGGTTGACGAAGAAAAGGACGAAGAAGGGAGCAGAGGCTTGAGCTTAAACGAAGGGCGGGAAACGGAGGCTCCGACAGACCCCGTGCGGTGCAAAGCGCGGGCACAGCGGTTGTTATAAAGCTCGGTGGAAACAGTGATTGGAAAGACCCTCGGAGAGTTCAGAGATGCAAAGGAAACAGACCAGAGAGTTAAAAGCGCGGAAGACAAAGATACGATGTGTTTAAGCGTAGATAACAGGGGCGGGGAAGATGAGTTAGACCGAGTCAAATGGGTCTCGCAGAATATATAAACAACGAGAAACGGAGCCCGATAAATTTTAATGGAACACGGGCTTATTGAGACGAAACACTAAGTAACCAGGCCCACAGTTAATAAAATGTTCGAGAGGCGGAGACCAATGAGTGTAAAACAGCGCGGGAAACAGGTCCACGGCGATTAAAGCAGCGCGGGAAAACACTATCGATGAGTTTTGAAAGTGCAGAGAATAAGAGCTGGGTGAGTTTGAAAACAGCACTGGGGACCAGTTTGGTGAGATTGTCTCCCGCGCCGTTTCGGGGGGTGGTGGTTAATAGAAGCACGGTAGACGTTGAGTTTAAAATGACCGGGAAGGGTAAGGATGAGCTTGGAAACAGCGCGGGAGTGAGAGCCTCTGATACTGAGACGCCGTCCGTTCACAGGGAGCGGGAGTGCAGAGACTCCGAGAGGTTACACAACGGGCGGTGGGCTCCAAACAAACACGGGAAACCGACGCGTCGAGTTTTACAACCGCCGGAGGCAAAGGGCGGCGAGTTTTGTTTAAAACGCGGGAAGTAGGGATTCCGCAGCTTTACCGCGCATGCCCGGTGTGTTTAGGAGAGCGGGAAAGGGAATCAGTTCATAAACAGTGCGGAATACAAAATCAGTCTGTTTAAAAAGAGCTGCGGTCAGAAGCGTAAAGAATTCGGGTAAATACAGCGGGCGGCACAGGTGATCGGAGAAACAAGGTCGCGGAACTACCTTGAGGTCGGGAGACGGGGGCTCGCTGGGGGTATGAACAGCGCAATAACTTATGCTGGAGTGCGGCAATCCAAGTCTCAATCGGTTTAAAATCTGCAGGAACTATACGGGGAAAGACGAAAATATAAGAGTACTGTACAGGAACAGGCCCTTCGGCCCACGATGTCTGTGCCGACCATGATGCCAAGTTAAACTAATCCCATTTGCCTGCACATGGTCTGTATCCCTCCATTCCCTGCCTGTTCGTGTCTGTCTAAATGCTTCTGATATGTTGCCATGGTATCTTCTTCCACCACGTTCCAGGCACCTAACACACTGTAAAAACAAAACTCTCATATCTCCTTTAAACGTTCCCCGTCCCGCCTTCAAGTCATTCCCTCCAGTATTTGACATTTCCACCCTGGGGAAAAAGACTATCTACCCTATCTATGCCTCTCACAATTTTATATACTTCTATTAAGTCGCCCCAGGCGTCTGATGCTCCAGGGAAAACAATCCATGTTTGTCCAACCTCTATTTATAACTGATACTCTAATTCAGGCAACGTCCTGGTGAACCTCTCCTGCACCCTCACACATCCTTCGTGTAATCTGGTGAACAGAACGGCACGCAATACTCCAATATGGCCTAACTAAAGTTTTATACAACTACAACATGAGTTACCAACTTTTATACTCAACACCCCAACCAATGAAAGCAAGTATGCCGTACGCTTTCTTTAACACTCTGTCGATTGTGTTGTCACTCCCAGGGATGAAGGGTCTCGACCCGAAACGTCGACTGTTTATTTCCCTCCATAGATGCTGCCTAACCTGCAGAGTTCCTCCAGCATTTTGTGTGTGTTCTAGATTCCAGCATCTGCAGAATCTCGTGTCTGAGTTTCAAGGGACTTCGGTCAACTGAGGCCATGTGTGCTTGAAAATGGAGCAGGAGACAGACCAATGAGTTCAACATGAGCAACAAAGGGAGCATTGATGAGTTTGCAAGATACGCGGAAGATAGGCAAGGTAAATTTAAATTGAGAGCGGGAGGCTGAATTGGTAAGTTTAAAAGATGCGGATGCTCAGGCTCGATGAGTTGAACAACATTACGCGGCAAATGGCTTGGTGTAAATCCCGCGCGGGAGAACGGTGTTGGGATCAACCTGCTCGGGAAGGCGAGCGGATGAGTTTGAAAACAACGCGGGGGGAAAGCCACGAGTTTTGAAAGCACACGGGAAAACAGCTGGAGAATTTAGAGGTAGTGTGAGAGACGGGCGCTGAGTTTTAAACCATTGTGGGCCAGAGAAACTCCTTGTGCGTGAGCAGCGGACTTTGAGTCGGAAGATTGCGCAGGATGAGAGGGGTTGCGAGTTTAATGGGCATGGGGAGAGAGCGGCGCTAAAATTAAAACCTGTGTGGCAAGTGAGTTTACGATATTTCTCGGATAGGAGTTTGTTGAAATTCTCGGGGAAGAGGTTCGTCGGGTTTGAAAAGTGAGCAAGAAAAAAATACTGAAAATTCATCAAGAGCGCGAACTGGATGAAGCGGTGGAGACATTGGGGAGAATTAAAGTAAGTGCGGGAAACAAGCCCCCGTGGTTTCAGAACGGTGGGAGACGGAGTTTCGTGGGTTCGGTGAGTTCAGTGACAGCACATCAGTCGGGATCGATGAGTCTAAAAAGTGCACGGGAAAGTGAAACAGTCTGAAAGGTGCGCGGGAAAGAGAGCCCCCGTGAGTTTAAAAACAGCGCGGCAGTCGGAGGACAGCGGGACTTAGTACAGTCCGGGAAACATGCTCGGAGAGTTGGGAAGAAGCGCAGCAATCAGCAATGGTTAGTTTAAAACTGGCACGCCGGACAAACCCGCGAGTTTAAGTATAGCACGGGAAACAGACTGAGTGAAACTAAAAGCAGTGCAGGAAGACAGACTCTGTTTAATACCAGCGAGGGAAGTAGAATTGGTTAATTTCAAACATTTGCAGGGAACACGGGCCCCGCGAGTTGGAAAGCGGCGCTGCAAACGAAGCATCGATGAACTTTAAAGTAGCGCGGGAAACAGGCTCGGTGAATTTAAAATGAGTAAAAAAATAACTGCTGGAGGAACTCAGCGGGTCAAGCAGCATCTGTGGAGACAGATGCCTGACAGTTCAGGTCGAGACCCTGCTTTTGGGCAGAGTGTGGAGAGGGAAGACGGTATAAAGAGGGGAGGCAGAGGCTGGCAGGTGATAGGTGGAACCAAGTGAGGTGGGGATGATAGGCAGATGGAACCAGGTGGGGGAGGGTAAGAATCTAGCAGTGAGTTGATGGAGAGAATAAAATGAGTCAGGATAGGATTAGTCTAAATATGGGTTCTTGGTTGGTGCAGACTCTGGGCCAGAGTCTTACTGTGCTGTGTCTCTATGACTTCATGACTGAGAGCTTCAGTGGTGGTTCAGTATCAGAGACACTAGCGAAGCACAAAATCATAAGCATCAGCCACGTTATTAACCTAACTTGTTTGGAGTAGTCAGAGTATATACTACCAGCTGTGTAAGCATTCATTTTAACTGTGTAATTTGTATTAAGAAACTGAATGTAACTTAACCACAAGGCATTGTGGAATACTTAACAAGAGAATGAAGTTCTGTAGTTAAGTACTGGCTTTTTAAGTGTTACAGTCAACATGAGTGCCGAATCTTGTCACTGTCGTAGAGGATGAGTAGTGGTTACCAACAGAAGGGGGTTTTGCTTCACTACACACAGCGCTATCTGTTTATCCAAAGAAGTCAAGGAGCTTGACTGATGAACGGTGAAAGTATCAAGTGAGCTCTTAGAATCAGGCACAAATCTGGAGAAACCTTTTTTCCTGGTTGCACATCAACTATCTATTAATAGATTGATCGTGACTGACAAATATCACTTGGAGATTCGTGTGCATTTCTGGTCTCAGAACACTGGTAGGGATGTGGTTGCACTGGAGAGACTGCAGAGGAGTTTCACCAGAATATTGACAAAAGAGACAACAGATGCTGGAACCTGGACAAAAAAGAGGATATTGGAAGAACACAGCATCTGCAGAGGCAAAAACATAGCAACATCTCAGGTCGAGATCCTGAATCAGGATTGAGAGAAGAGGAAAGATTGCCTGTATATAGCAGTATGAGGGAGATTGGTAGGTGATAGGTGGAACCAGATGGAGGGAGAGGATGATGGGCAGATTGAACGAGGAGGGGATGGGAAAGGTATAGTGTCAAACAGCACAGAAATGGGCCAGGCTTCCCACCAAGCCCATGCTGACCATCATGCCCATTTACGCCAATCCTATTTTCTCCGCACCTTCCCATCAACTCTGCCCAGATTCTACCATTCACCTGCACACCAGGGAAATTCACAGTGTCCAATTAACCCACCAACCCACATGTTTTGGGGGTGTGAGAGGAAACCAGAGCACCTGGAGGAAAAAGCAGTCTCTGTATATATTTAAAAAAAAATTCCCCTTGGATCTGCTTTAAAACTTCTACGTCTCATCTTAAACCTTAGAACACTTGTTCTTGATACCCCTATCAGGGGAAAAAGACTTTGACTATCTATTCCTCTTATAATTTTATGTACTTGTATTAGGTAACCCCTCAGCCTCCTTCATTCCAGGGAAAACAAGCCCAGCCTATCCAACCTCTTCCCATAACTAGAGTCCACCAATACCACAACATCCTGGTGAATCTCCTCAGCACTCTTTACCAGCACAACAATACCTTTCCTCTGGTGTGGCAGCCAGAATTGCACAAAAGACTCAAGTCTAACCAGCATTTTATTAAGTTACAGCATAACATCCCAATTTGTGCATTCTTTGCCCCAACATATGTAAGTGCCTTCTTCACAGCCTATCTAACTTGGTTGCTACTGACAGGGAACCATAGACTTGAATCAATGAATCATAAGCACTGAAATGGGCCTTTCGCCCCCACCTTGTCCATGGTGATGCTTATCAATGCTAATGCCATTTGCCTTCATTAGGCATGTATCTCTCTGTGCCATTCCTAACTAAGTACCTTTCTAAATGCCTCTTAAGTGTAGTAATTGTAGCCACCTCTACCACTCTTTTCAACTCATTCTATATAATCACCACATGTGGAAAATCTTACCCCTCAGATCTCCTTTAAATTTCTCTCCTCTCACCTTAAACCTGTGCCCTCTAGTTCTAGACTCCCCTGCCCTGAGAAAAAGACTGATTACCCATCAGTGGCACGGTAGCGTAGCAGTTAGCGCGATGCTATTACAGCGCCAGAGATCGGGGTTCGATTTCCGTCGCTGTCTGTAAGGAGTTTGTACATTCTCCCGTGTCTGCGTGGGTTTCCTCCGGGTGCTCGGGTTTCCTCCCACATTCCAAAGATGTACGGGTAGGTTAATTTGGGTTTAAAATGGGCGGCGCAAACCCGTTGGGCCGGAAGGGCCTGTTACCACTCTGTAAATAAAATTAAAACAAAAATCTATGTCCCTCATAATTTTATAAACCTTTATAAGGTTACTCCTCATCCAGTCCAGTAAGAATAAACCCAGCCAATCCACTTTCTCCTTATATCCCAAGGTACCTCTGTTTATTAACATTCCGCAGCACTCTGCCATTTACTGCATGTGTCCTAACACTATTTGACTTAATCAAATGCCATCTTACACTTGTTGTTTGTGGAATTGATCCCAACGAGGGCCACAGCACCAATCCCTGTGGTATTTCACTGATCACAGACTTCCAAACAGAAAAGCGTCGTTCCATCACTACCCTCTGCGTCCTATCACTGAGCCAATTTTGCATCCAATTAGCCAACTTGCTTTGGATCCCATGTGCCTTAATTTCTTGACCAGCCTATCATGCAGGACCTTCTCAAGTGCCTTTTTAAATTCCATATTAGTGAGACAGGATTTCACCCGCACAAAGCAATGATCCCTGACTCTCCAAATATACATAAATTCTATCTCCAATAATTTCCCTGGCACTGATGTAAAGCTCACTGGCCTGCCTTATCCCTACTGTTCTTCTTAAGTAAAGGACTAACATTGGCTGTCCTCCAGTCTATTGGCACCTCACCTGTGATGAACAAAGATGCAATATTTTCCATCATGTCCCTAGCTATCTACTCCCTTGTTTTGCATAACAACCTGGGATAGTTCTCATCCGGTCCTGGGTATCTATTAACCCTTGTGTGTTCCATGACATCTAACACCACCTCCTTAATACTGACCTGCTCCAGATTATCCACATACTCCTCCCTAAACTCACTGTCTTCCATGTCCTTCTTGACGAATGCATATGAGATATATTCAGAGTCAAACAGCACATAAACAGGCCCTTTGGCCCATGCCAACCAAGATACCCATCCAAGCTAGTCCCATTTGCCCGTGTTTGGCCGACCTGTCCAACTGGCTTTTGAGAGTTGTTATCGTACTTGCCTGAATTATTTCCTTTAGGAGCTCATTCCATAAATGTAAACCCTCTGTGTTTAAAAAAAAAGTCATTTACACAGTTATTTGCAAATTAATTTAGAACCTTGCCCATATTGTCTGGTTCCACACATGGATTACCCCTTTGGTCCCTCAGAGGATCTACTCTTTCCCTGAATATCCTCTTGCTCCTGATATACTTATGAGATATCTTAGGGTTCTCCTTAATCTTACTTGTCAAGGTTATTTCATGGCCCCTTTTTGCCCTCCCAATTTCTGTCTGTTCTCTCCCACACAATATTCCTTAAGAAATTCCCTAAGAAAGCAGTTAAGATGGCAAAAAGGGGATATGAAATGGTCCTGGCCAACAGAATTAAAGAGAATTCTACCAGGGAGGATGGAGGTTTAAGGGTGGTAAATGCAGGTGAGCCTGCCAGCCCTCCCATGCTCCATCATTACATTTGCTTTGTTTAACTCCAGACTTACTGGCCTTTTTTACATGTAACTACAAAGATTTCCAATATCTCGGCATAATGTAGAACCCAAACATATCATGTAAAGTTTATCAACAGCCAATGGGCATTAATACTGAACACTCCAGTAGCGGGAGTGACAGCCCCAACAATAGAGCGACATAGTGGCACAGCTAGTAGAGATGCTGCCTCACAGCCCGAGTGATTTTGGATCAGTTAGGACTTCTGGTGCTGTCTGTGGAGTTTGCATGTTCTATCATGAGCCTGTGGATTCCTCTTGGTGGTCCTGTTTCCTCCATATCACAGAGATGTGCAAATTGGTAGGTTAATTGGCCCCTGAAAATTATGCCGAGTAGGTAGGTGTTTGTAGAAACTGGGGGAATGTGGGCAGAACGGAATGGGATTAATGAAAAATTAGAGTAGATGGGTGTTTGATGGTCAGCTTGGACTCAGCCAAAGGGCCCGTTTCCATGCTCTATGACTATTTCTGAATCTATAACCTTGTACAACTGACGATGGTTATGTTAGAGACAAATCTGCCTGCCCTAGAACTTTAGTGCAAGTGTTTCTCAGGGCAGTGTCCTAAGCCTATCTATGTTCAATTGCTTCATCAATGACCTTCCTTTCACCATAGGGTCAGAAGTGAGAATGTTCTTTGCATAATATTCAATTCCATTCACAACTGCTCAACAAGTAAAGCAGCATGTGGCTGCATATGAAGCAAGACCTAGATAATATTCGGGCATAAGAAATGAGTAACATATCACCACAAAAGTGACAGACAATAACCAAAATCTACCCACCTATCCTTCAATGGCATTGCCATTACCAAGTTCCTAACCATAAATATTCCAGCGCTTTTACTATTGATCAGAAATTTAATTGGACTAGTAGTAACAAGAAAAATTAAGAGGCTCAGTGTTCTGTGGTAAGTAACTCAACTCCTGATAACCAAAGCCTTTGCACCAGCTGCAAGGCACAGGTCAGGAGTGTGGTGGAATATTCCCCTCTTGCATGGACGAATATAGTGCCAACAATTATCAAAGCTCCTTACATCCAGGGCAAAACAGATTGCTGTTTCATCAACACCCTAAACATTCATTCCCTCCACCAACAGAACACTAGCTTTCATTGGCCAGAGCATTGAGTATAAGGTCACAGCTGTCATGTTACAACTGTACAAGATATTGGTGAAACTGTACCTGGAATATTTTGTGTTGTTCTGGTCGCTATACTATAGGAAGGATATGATTAAGGCTAGAAGGAATGAAAAAAGATTCACAAGGATGTTGTAGGGACTGGAAGGCTTGAGTTGTAAGAAGAGACTGGATAGACTGAGACTGTTTTCCCTGGAGCATAGGAGGCTGAGGGGTGGCCTTATGGAGGTTTATAAAATCATGAGGAGCATAGATAAGGTGAATGGTCACAGTCTTTCTCCTAGAATACAGGAGTCTAAAACTGGAGAGCATAGACTTGCTTTGAGGGGGGGAAAGATTTAAAGGGGACCTGAAAGGCCTGTTTTTCACAAAGCAAGTGGTGGGCAAATTGAACGAGGTGCTGGACGAAGTCGTAAAGGCGGGTACAATTACAATGTTTAAAAGACATTTGGAAAGGTACGTGGAAAGGAAAGATTTAGAGGGATATGGGCCAAATGCAGGCAAATGGGACTGGTGCAGGAAGACACCTTGGTTGGCATGGACAAATTGGGCTGAAGGCCCCGTTTCCATGCTCTATGACTCTATAAATATCAACTATAAAACGCTGTGCAGTTACTCTTGAGGTCATAACAGCTCCTCCCAAACTTGCAAACCCAACCAGCAGCTGCAGGTTCCCTTCATATTGCATATAATCCTGACTTGAAAATATATCATTGCTTTATTGTCGCTGGATCAAAATCTTGAAACACCTTACCCAACAGCACAGTGGGTGTACCCTCACTCGAAAGAGTGCAGCAATTCACGAAGCAACTCATTGGCATCTTCTCAAGAGTAACTAGGGATGCCGAGATCCTAAATAAAAATAAACCAAACATCATCAATATGCGGGGACACAACATATGCTTGGTGTCAGCTTTGCATGTCCCTTTCTCTACACTGGTGCTCCAGATGAATATTTTCCCAGCATCTGCCATTTAGTATACTAAAGGCGAAGGAAATTTTCTGTAACTCCAAATTCTAGAAAGGAAGATATAAGTGCAAGTTATAATATTGCAGTGTGGGCTACAGTCATTGGATTCAGATGGCTGAGTTACACCAACAAGAGCACAGGCAAAGTGCTTAGCAAAGAACTGGTAATACAGTCCCCGTGAGCCAAGTCAAAACATACCTTATTCATGGAATAAAGACCACTCTTCTGGGGAGCAACTCAGCACCTCCAAATACTAGAATCATAGTCATAAAATCATACACATGAAACAGGCCATTTGGCCCAACTCATCCTTGCCGACCAGTGGCACCCTTCCATATTAATCCCATCTCCCAACACTTAGTCCATAGCCTGCTACGCCTAAATGATTCAAGTGCTTAGACACTTCTTAAATGTTAGTGACCCGCTTCAACCACTCTCTCAGGCAGTGCATTCCAGGTACTTACTAGTCTGTGGGTGAAGAAGGTCCCCCCTCATGTCCCCTCTAAATCTCTTCCCTTTACCACAAATTCATGTCTTATAGTTTTTGTCTACCTCTGATATAAGGAAAAGTTTCCTGCAGTCCACATTGTCTATACCCCTTGTAATTACGGTATATATGCCTTAATCTTTGTCTGCCTTAACCTTCACCGGTCTTTCTGCTCCATCTGAAGCAACATCCTGACGAATCTCCTTTGCACCTTCTCCAGCACTATCATAACCTTCCTACAGCATGATGATCAGACCTGCACGCAGTCCTCCAGCTGAGATTCGATCGAGGTTTTATAAAGTTGGAACATTAGCTCCCTGCTTCTGTATTCAGTGCCTCAACTAATGAAGGCCAGTATCCCATTTGCCTTCCTAACCATCTTGTCTACCTGTGTTGCCACCTTAAAGGATCTATAATTTTGAACTTCAAGGTCCCTCTGTTCCTTCATTCTCCCTATGATCCTACCATTCATGGTGTATGTCCTAGTCTCTAGTACTCCCAAAGTGCATCACCTCATATTTGCATTAAACTCCTACCATCTTTCAGCCCATTTCACCAACACACAGATATCTCTCTGTGGCCTAAGACTGCCTTCCACACCATCAACAACAATGCCAATCTTCGTGTCATTCATGAGCTTAATGATCATGTCATCCACATCAAAGTCATTTGCGTATATTACAAACAGCAAGGGTCCCAGCACCGATCCTTGTGGGAAACCACTAGTCACAGTCACTCTTCCCTTGCCTCTCATAGCAGCCTAGAGTAAATCCCATCTAATCCTGGGGATTTATCCACCTCTAAACTCACTAAGGCATTGAGTACCTCCTCTATTTATGATGACCTGCACAAGAATTTCACCTGTCCCTTCACTTAATTATCCAACTACAAAGTCTGTATATAAACAGTATTCTTATAGGGCCACATCTATACCTTCTGGCTCCATGCACAGATGATTATGTTGTCCCTAATAGGGCCACTTTTTTTTCCTGGTTATGCTTTTGCCCTTAATTTAGAATACCTTCAGATTTACCTCAATCCTGTCTGCTAGAGACTTTTCGTGACCCATCTTTGCCTTCATAATTTCGTTTTTCAGCATCTCCCTATGCTTTTTATACTCTTGATAGGCCTCCCCCATCATTAGTTCCCTATACTTGTCCTATGCTTCCTTTTTTCTCTTTACCTAGTCCTCAATATCCATTGACATCCAGGGTTCTCTATAAAGGCCATCCCAAAGTTAAGAGCACCTGACCTATGCACATTCCCTACACAGGAACAAGCTCCCATAATACTATTAATTCAAAACTCTGATGTACATGTATACATTTGTTCCTAGCAGAACTGATCTTCTTTCTCTCCACTTTAGTAATTGTTCTTTTCTTATCAGCCTTTTGTGCTTTTGATGCCATTCATTACAACACTGTGAAGGCGTGCTTACCATATCAATGATATTTGTGTATTTTCTGACTAATGGACAAAATGAAAATGGATTGTCTGTAAAAATGGAACCCATTCACTACCCGGGGACGTTCTGTGCTTGTCACCCTGGTTTTTATCCTTCCAGGAATATGTTGGCCTTGAACTCTTGCTATTTCTCCTTTGAATGCTTCCACTGTACTACCTAGATGCTCGAATCTACCACTGCCCGATTTCCCCACCCCCCCCCCCATGTTGATGAAATTGGCCTTCCCCAATTTAAGACCTTACTAGTCCATCCCTATCCTTTTCCATCTGCATTTTAAAATATGGTCACTGTCCCCAAAATAATCCCCCACTGACACCCCCTCCATTTGGTTAGCTACATTCCCCAAGATAACGTCCAGTAATGCTCCTTCCCTCATTGGTCTATGTATATACTGCAGCAAAGACTTCTCAAGACACACCTTAAAAATTCCACCCCCTCTTGAGCCTTTAATGCTAAGGTAATCCCAATTAATACTTCAGAAATTGAAATCCCCATTTTTATTGCATCTCTCTGCTATCTACCTACATTTCTGTACCCCTATCTCCTGTTGACTGTTGGGAGGTCTGTAATACACACCCAGCAATGTGACGACACTTTTTGTTTCTAATCTCAATCTATATGGCCTTGTTTGAAAGTCTTCTGGGATATCCTCACTCAACACTGAAGTAATCTATCTTTGACTGATAGTGCAGTATCTCCTCTCAGCTTCTGTCCCACTGTGATAAGACTATTGAACGGTTCCCTTATACAAAGAGATGGACTCTGACCTCACGATCTACCTTGTTGTATCCTTGCACCTTGTTGTACTGCACTTTTTCTGTAGCTGTGACACTTTGCTCTGTACTGTTATTGTTTTTACCTGTACTACCTCAATGCACTCTGTACAAACTCAATGTAACTGCACTGTGTAATGAATTGACCTGTACGATTGGTATGCAAGACAAGTTTTTCACTGTACCTCGATACGTGACAAATATAAACCAATACTAATACCCTTTTTACTCCCCAGTGTCTTGGCTGAAAATTCTACACCCTGGGGTATTGATTGGCCAGTCCTGCCTTTCCTTCAACCGTGTCTCAGTGATGGCAGCAATGTAATAGACCTTCATGTTGATTAAAGCTTTGAGTTCATCTGCTTTGTAAGTTATACTCCTTGCATTAAAAATAGATTCAATTTAGCTTTGAATTATCCATTTATTCACTTGTTCTGCCTACTGGACCTACCAATTATTTTTCCTCTACGTGGTTGTACCTCTCCATCTGAACAACTACTCTGAGCCCTCTTCCCCTGCCAACTCAGTTTAAACCCTACCCCAACAGCACTAGTACTGAAATGTTCCATCCTAAGCAACGTAGCACTGTGCAACGTAGCACTGTACAACATAGAACAGTACAGCACAGGAATAGGCACTTCACCCCTGATGTCCATGGCAACCATGATGCCAATTTAAACTACACATCTGCCTGCACATGGTGTATATCCTTCCATTCCCTGCCTATTTTTGTGTCTGTTTAAATGCTTCATTAACAGTTCTATCATATCTGCTTCCAGCACCTCCCCTGGCAGTGGATTCCAGGCACATATCACTCTCTGTGTAAATCTCCTTTAAACTTTCCCCCTTTCATCTTAAAGTTATGCCCTCTAGTATTTGACATTAACATCCTGGGAAAAAGACTTTATCTACTGTGTCGACACCTCTCATAATTTTATATACTTCTTTCTGGTCACCCCTTAGCCTCTGACACTCAAGAGAAAACAATTCAAGTTTGTCAAATCTCTTCTTGTAGCTAATGCTCTCTAATCCTGGCAACATCCTGATGAACCTCTTCTGCACCACCTTCAGCACAATCCCATCTTTCCTATAGTGTAGTAAACAGGACATCTTTCCTCTAGTGTGGTGACCCTCATGGTTTGTCATACTGATTCCCTCCCCAACCCACTAGAACTCTGTTGCCTACAGTTTTAAGGGCCCTTCCTGCAAGAAAGTGAAAGCATTTTAATGAGAATCTCGGAAAGATCATTGGGCATTTGGCTCTTGTAACTGAATATCTGATGTGAGAAGCAAATTGCGAAGTTTGTAAATTCGCAGAATTAAATTTGTAGAAAATACTTGATGACAGAAAATACAGGTAACTCTGCATTACAGCTGTGCAAGTCATAGAAATTTGCCCTTACAGATTTCAGAAATCACAACACAAAAATTTGAGGTATGGAATAAAGTTCACTCTCAAGTAAATAAATAAGCACAAATCTTTTTCAACTCTCATTTCTTGATGTTTGTTCAGATGATGCAAATCATGATACAGACCATTTTCTAGGAATGCAACCCACCACCCGCACCCCTCCCTCCCCCCCAGCCCCTACTGTAATGCAACCGTCACCTCTACACGGTGTTTGGGGAGAGCATTCACATTATTGAGGCAAACCTTGCTGGCTGTGGTCAATGGTTTGTAAGGGACATGATGCTTTGAGCCATTTGGAGTCCAGCAGCAGAATCTGTTCTTGTCTGGGATTTCTATTTCAATTGGAATTGTCAGTCTGCACAATGGGAAAATTTTAAGGATTTTTCAGTCTGTTTTAGTGAACATAATTTTCTTTTTTTTTTACAATCCTTTTTACCTTCTAATTTATGTACATTACAGCAATTTTTACCTTCTAATTTATGTACATTCATGTCACTGTGAGGAATGGTTTCTGCCTTTAGATTGCATAATAAATCACTTCTGATAAAGAATATCTATTTAAATACATTGCCCGATGCAGATAGGCTGTGTGCTTCATAAGTATCACAATAGTGACCATACTCAAAAAAAATACTTCGTCACCTAGAGACGTTTGGATAACCTAAAAAGGCACTTAGAAAAGTGAATCTTTCTTTCTCCACTAATTTTTGTCTCTTTTTGTCCATTTTCAGTAAGGTCTTCAATAAGGTTCCACATGGTAGATTGTTGTGGAAAGTTAGATTGCATGGGATCCAGGGAGAGCTAGCATGTGAGGTGATGCATTTTGGAAAGTCAAACCAGTGCTAGACTATACATTGAATGGTAGGGCACTAGGGATTGTAATGGAACAGTGGGACCCAGGAGTATAAGTGCATAGCTCGTTGAAAGCGGCATCACAGAAAGACAGGGTGGTGAAAAAAGCGTTTAGCCTGCTGGTCTTCATCAGCCAGGGCACAGAGTATAGAAGTTGGGATGTTATTGTTGCAATTGTACAAGACGTTCGTGAGGCCATATTTGGAATATTGTGTTCAGTTTTGGTCACCTTGCTATAGGAAAGATGCCATTAAGCTGGAAGGAGTGCAGAGAAGATTTAAGAGGATGTTGCCTGGACTCGAGCAACTGAGTCATGGAGAGAGGTTGGACAGGCTTGGACTTTTTTTCTTGGAGCGTAGGAGACTGAGAGCTGATCTTATAGAGATGTATAAAATCATGAAGGGCATAGATAGGGTGAATATGCACATTCTTTTTCCCAGGGTTAGGAATCAAGAACTGGAGGGCATAGGTTTAAGGTGAGAGGAGAAAGATTTAATAAAAACCTGAGGGGCAACTTTTTCTGCCAGAGAGTGGTCAGTATATGGAATGGGCTGCCAGAGGAAGTGGTTGAAGCAAGTACATTAACAACATTTAAAAGGTACTTGGGCAGTTACATGGATAGGAAAGGTTTAGAGGGATATGGGCCAAACACAGGCAAATGGGACTAGCTTCAATGGGAATCTTGGTTGGCATGGACCAGTTGGGCTGTTTCCGTGCTGTATCTACTCTTTTGCTTTCCACTTTTTGATTCCCATCAACTGGACCAAATTCTTTTCCAACTCACTGAAAGCTCTTCTCTGGTTAAGTACGTTTGCAGCCATTGTTGATAGTGACTTTCCGTAAGAATTCAAAAATTGATATCACAACTGCTGTTCCCCAAGTGCTCCTTGTTCGAAAAATAATCAATCTGCTCATTTCCTTTCCCAGGCCTAGAGTCAGCAGTGCTTCCTTCCTTGAAAGGCTGAAAACATAAAAAGAAAGTTCTCTGTTACACATTCCAGGAATTCTACTCGCACAATTGCATGATTACTGTTCCAGTATAACTTTGGATAATTCAGATCTCACATTACATCCATCACCACTCATCCAAATTTTTGTAATTTGTCTTTTGCCTCACTCGTATTTGGTGACCTATAACATATATCCAACAATGAAATATTTCCAATTCTATATAATATATTCATCCTTGGTCCTTCAACTACATCATTCTTCAGTGATATAATTTCTGTGATCAGTGCTACCACCCCCTTTTGTTCTGCACTGTATCAACATTAATAAGCTAAAAGTTACTCTGCAAATAGAAATGATAAAACTGTAGTAAACAGATAATCCATACTTCATGACATTGCTACTAGAGCAAACCTAGTGTAAGTGTGTACGTGTTTTTGAGTGGTTGTGTTTCATTTCGCATGAAGCTGTACCGTGAGTACATATTTATAACATCTTTATTAGTCACATGTACATCGAAACACACATCTTTTGTGTAGTGATTTTGGGGTGAGTTCCAATAATTGGAAAATCAGGTTGGAGTTGATGGCATATGAGAGAAAACTGGTTAAATAGGGGAATGGGATAAATGGGATTGCTCTGAAAACATAGACTCGATGGGCCGAAGATCCTCCTCTTATGTTGTGAATAATGTGAAATTTTGCACATCTGCTGACTCATTTATTTCCTAAATGGTGCCTGGCTCCAGCCCAAGAGAACACCTGACTATAACACTGAAGCATTGCCCACAGGGATGGGTGCTGGGACCTTTATTTTTTTGTTTTATATATATAGTTGACTTGGATGAGAATGTATGACTTGGATGAGAATACAGGGTGTAGGATTAGTATGTTTGCAGATAACACAAAGTTGGATTCATAGATCATGAATAAAGTTGCTTAAAGGAACAGCAGGACATTGATCAACTGGAAAGTTGGGCAGAGTGGTGGCAGATAGAATTTAATCCAGGTAAGTGTGAAGTGATGCACTTTAGAATGTCAGATTCTGGGAGGACATATAGAGGGCATAAATGGCAGAGACCTGAGGAGCGTTGATGTACAGAGAGACCTTGTCCATTGCTCCTTGAAAGTAGGGATACAGGTGGATAGGGTAGTGGAGAAAGCACTTGGTATGCTTGCCTTCAAAGGCCAGGACATTGAGTATAAGAGTAAAAGCACCACGTTGCAGTTTTAGGAAACATTGATGAGACCACACTTAAAGTACAGGCAACTCCTGTGATACAGCAATTCGCGTTACGGAAATTCATCCTCACAAAATGCACAAATTCCTAGCCAAAAATAAGAGATAAAGAAATTCTGTGAGAGCGAATTTTTTTCTGTCTTGTTCAATCTTTTTATTAATTTTCAAATTAGTACAAAATAATATATATAATATTAGTAATTATACATATGGTGCAAAGAGATCAGGATAACAATCATAACAGTTAATATATATAGTCACAAGGAGTAAGAAAAAGTAATCTAGACCTCCTGTTCTCTTATTAAGTGAACAAATACAAAAGGAAAGATTGAAAAGAAATGAAATTTGATTATATGAAAGAAGAACCCCCAAATAAAAAAAAAATTGATAATAAACCAAAAAGAAACCAAAAACTTCAAAAAAAAAACTGGACTGATAATTCTTCAATTAAAAAGAAATTAAAAACAACATTATTATGTTGTCAACTCCGCTCCTCTGCATTCAAGGGTTATTGAAAGGGATCTGAAAAAGGTCAGCTTATATCATATAGAAGTATTGAACAAATGGACTCCAGACTTCCTCAAATTTAAGCAAAGGATCAACAGTACCACTCCTAATTTTTTCTAAGTTTAAACATGCTATAATTTGAGAAAACCACTGAAAAGTGGTGAGAGGTATTGGATCCTTCCATCTGAACAAAATGGATCGCTTGACCATTAATGTGACAAAGGCGATCATACGACAAGCAGAAGCAGATAAATGGCGGGATTCCATCATTGGTAACCCAAAAATTGCAGTAATAGGATGAGGTTGTAAATCAATATTCAATACAGATGAAATAATGTTAAAAATATCTTTCTGATATTTTTCCATAAGGGGACAGGACCAAAATATGTGTCAGGGAAGCCACCTTTGAATTACATCTGTCACATATAGGATTTATATGATGATAAAAACGGGCTAACTTGTCCTTGGACATATGGGTCCCGTGAACCACCTTAAACTGTATCAAACAGTGTCCAGCACACATAGAAGATGTATTAACTAATTGAAGAATTTTCTTCCATGTCTCTGTAGGTAAAAGTATCTGGAGTTCTCTTTCTCATTCATTCTTAATTTTATCAAGTTCCTCTGAATGTATCTTCATAATCCGATCATAACTTATTGCTATCAGGCCCTTCTGATAAGGATTAAAACCTAAAATTTTTTCCGTAATTTCAATTTTATATGGTGTCGGAAAAGAAGGTAAAGTAACTTTTTAAAAATTTCTAATTTGTAAATATTGAAAAAAATGTGATCTAGGCAGATTGTGTTTAGTAGACAACTGTTCAAAAGATAAAACAGTTATAAATGAATAAATCTCGAAAGCATGTTATACCCTTCACTTTCCATAAGGAAAAGGCTGAGTCAATTCTAGATGGTTGAAAGAAAAAATTAGATTGAATAGAACTTGATAAATTTATTCAATCCAAAAAATTTACGAAATTGAAACCATATCCGTATTGTATGTTTACCTATTGGATTAGTCACTTGTTTACTCAATTTAGTAAGTGCAAAAGGGAATGAAGCTCCTAAAATAGAAACTAATGAAAATCCTTGCACTGATTCACACTCAAGGTGTACCCAACAGGGACAATGAGTAGCATCTAAATCTTGTGCCCAGAAAATTAGGTATCTAATATTAATTGCACAGTAGTAAAATCTAAAATTAGGCAAAGCCATACCACCATCCGTTTTTAATCTTTGTAAATATTTCTTACTTAACCTTGGGTTTTTATTCTGCCATATATATGAAAGAATTTTGGAATCAATGGTGTCGAAAAAGGATTTCAAAATACAAGCTGGAATCGCCTGAAATGGATACAAAAATTTTGGTAAAATATTCATCTTAACTGCATTAATTCAGCCAATCAATGATAAAGAGAATGGGGACCATTTAGTAAATAATTGTTTAACGTAATTAATTAAAGGTAAAAAGTTCACTTTAAATAAGTCCTTGTGTTTCTTGGTAATTTTAACACCCAGGTATGAAAAATAATCAGTCACTAAGAATTTAATTGAAAAACAGTAAGTAAGTCAACAAAAAATTTACTTTCTCGACTCCTGTTTCTTGACACGTGCAGATGATGTGGCATTGCATTGTGGAAAATCCTGATGCGGCCATTTTCTAGGAATCCAACCCTGACCACCAACACCGCCCCACCCCCTCCCCCCCCGATGTATCTCAGGGGTCACTTGTATTGTGTACATTTCTGGCTGCCACACTACAAAAAGGACTTGGAAGCAATAGAGGGAGTGCAGAAGAGATTCACATCTTTTGCTGGAATGGAGGGCTGCAGTTACAAGAAGAGGTTGTATAGGCTGGGTTCATTCTCACTGGAATGTAGAGGCTAAGGGCTGACCTGAGGAAGGTTTACAAAATTACGAGGGGCATAGATAGGATAGATGGTCAGAATCTTTTTCCCAGAGCAGGGGAATCTAAAAATAGAGTGCACAGGTTTAAGGTGAGAAGGGAAAACTTTAAGAGGTCTGAGGGGTAAGTTTCTCATGTAGAGGGTGGTGAATCTTTATAACAGTTGGCCAGAGGAGGTGGGGGAGGCAGATACTATTACAACATTTAAAAGATATTTAGACAGGTACTTCAAAAGGAAATGAGTATAGGGATACAGACCTAATACTGGCAAATGGGATTAGTATAGATAGGCATCATGGTGGCATTGATAAGTTGGGCCAAAGCGCCCATTTCTGTGCTGTATGTTTCCATAATTCTATGAAGTGTTTGCTGTGTTTTGGACAAGGGCCTGGAAGGGAGTGAACCCCTTGAATCATAAACATGGACCTCAACATCCTGGTGAAGTGGTGGAAAAAAGTGCGGTGCACTAGGATTTATGGAAGCCAACTGGGGCAGAACTGACAACACACCAGCTGTACATGGCCACAGGGATAAAACCAGAAGTGAATAACCCAGGATTTGAGAACAATGGAGGAAAATAAATTCTGGCTCTTAACAGTTACCACCCAAGAACAGACAGCTGCCATTAGGGAATATATTGATGCAGGCCCACAGGCAATGCTACATTAGCAATGCTTACAACCTCACACACACTTAGATGCCTGGCCCTGAGAGATTTCCATTTGCACAGTGAAGCTAGGATGTCCTTTGCTTTCTCAGAGGGTTCTTGACAGTACCTCTACATGCCTTCCATCTCAAGACAGTTGTCACTTTGGCTGGGTTGGTTCAATCCCAGTCACCTACCCAGGACCAGAGCAGCTCATGGATGACCATCATATTGATTTGTTATCGTAACCAATAGATCAGCAGTCTTCCATTCAGCATGGCTACAGCCATAGGAATGGAGCATGTATTAGAAATAATAGACCTAGAAACTGGAATGCTATCACAAAGTGTACTACTACTAGTGCACAATGTAGAGGGCTATCAAAGGATACAGCAGGATATAGATCAGTTGCTGATATGGGCAGAGAAATGGCAGATGGAATTTAATCTGAGCAAGTGTGATGTGTTGCACATTTGGAAAGTCAAAGGTAATGGGAAAGTATACAGTTAACAGCGTTGTTGTAAGGATGGATCTTGGGGTCCAAGTCCTTGGCTTCCTGAAAATGGCTGCCCAAGTTGATAGATAGTAAAGAAAGTGTATGGCATGCTTGCCTTTATTGAGGCATTGCGTTCAAGAGTTAGGAAGGTATGTTGCAGCTTTATAAAGCTGGTTAGGCACATCTGGAGTATTGCATTTGATTCTGGTCGCCCCATTATAGGAATGATGTGGAGGCTTTGGAGAAGATGCAGATGTTTACCAGGATGCTGCATGGATTAGAGGGCATGTACTATAAATAGAGACTGGAGAAACCTGGTTTGTTTTTTCTGGAGTGGCAGAGACTGAGAGGAGACCTGTTAGAACTTTATAAGATTATGAGAAGTATTGATAGAGTAGATAGCCAGTATCTTTTTCCCGGGGTCAAAATATCTAATACTAGAGGGCATGCATTCAAGATGAGGGGGTAAGTTCAAAGGAGATGTGTGGGGCAAGTATTTTTTTTACACAGAGAGTGGTGGGTGCCTGAAATGTGCTGCCAGGGATGGTGGTAGAGGCAAATACGATTGAGGTGTTGAAGAGGCTCTTAGATAGGCACATGAATATGCAGGGATATGGGTTTCTGTAGGCAGAAAGGACTAGATTAGTTAGGCGTTTAGTTACTAGTTTAATTTATATGGTACAATATCGTGGGCCGAAGGGCCTGTTCCTTTGTCGTACTGTTCTAGTTAATGGCAGGACCATTAACAGCATTGATGTACAGAAGGATCTTGGGGTCCAAGTCCATAGCTCACTGAAAGTAGCCCACAAGTAGAAAGGGTGGTAAAGAAGGCATATGGCATGCTTGCCTTTATTAGTCGGGGCATTGAGTATAAGACTAAGGAAGTTATGTTGCAGCTATATAAAACTCTGGTTAGGCTGCAGTTGGAGTATTATGTGTAATCCTAGTCACCCCATACTAGGAAGGATGTGGAAACTTTGGAAAGGGTGCAAAAGAGGTTTACCAGGATGCTGCCTCAGTTAGAGGGTATGAGCTAAAAGGAGATGTTGGACAAACTTGGGTTGTTTTCTCTGGAGTGTCGGAGGCTGAGGAGAGACTTGATAGAAATTTATAAAATTTTGAGAGGCGTACACAGGTTAGACACTCAGAATCTTTTTCCCAGGGTAGAAACATCAAATATGAGAGGACATGAATTTAAAGTGAAAGGAGGGAAATTTAAAGGAGATATGCAGGGCAAGTTTTTTTTACCCAGAGAGTGTTAGGTGCCTGGAACTTGCTGCCAGGGGTAGTAGTGGAAGCAGATATGATAGTGGCATTTAAGAGGCTGTTAATTAGACACTTGAAATGCAAGGTATCATGTTTTGCGCAGACACCGTAGGCCAAAGGGCCTATTCCTGTGCTGTAGTGTTCTATGTTCTAATATCATGTAATTTGTAAGTTTCCATAGAACCACAGAACAATACAGCACAATACAGGCCCTTCAGCCCCCCCATGTTGTGCTGACCTTCAAACCACTCCTAAGACTATCTAACCCCTTCCTCCCACATATCCCTCTATCTTAAATTTCTCCATATGTTTGTCTAACAATTTCTTGAACTTGACCAACGTATCAGCCTCCACCACCACCCCAGGCAGCGCATTCCATGGACCAACCACTCTCTGGGTGAAAAACCTCCCTCTGAAGTCTCCCTTGAACTTCCCATCCATTACCTTAAAGCCAT
The DNA here is from genome assembly GCF_009764475.1 of Pristis pectinata. Lineage (NCBI taxonomy): Eukaryota > Metazoa > Chordata > Chondrichthyes > Rhinopristiformes > Pristidae > Pristis > Pristis pectinata. The sequence goes on from NC_067413.1 coordinate 54,663,715, forward strand.
GCCCTCTTGTATTAAGCATTGGTGCCCTGGGAAAGAGGCGCTGGCTGTCCACTCTATCTATTCCTCTTAATATTTTGTATGCTTCCATCATGTCTCCCCTCATCCTCCTTCTCTCCACTGAGTAAAGCCCTAGCTCCTTTAGTCTCTTCCTTTGATTGAGGTGATTAAAATGTTTTGTTAATTAAAGTGTTTACTTCCATAGATGCCAGGCAGTCCACATCAGGAAAGAATGCAAATAGGGCAGTGAGGAAGGCATCAAGAGCAAAGAATACTTCATAGGAAATGGCCATTTTGTGGGATTATCCTTAATCCTTCAAACAGTATTAAACAGCATATCATGGTTGCGATAATTTTATATGATATGCATTATTGCAGGAAGCCCTTGAGAATTCCCTTTCTAAAATTACATGTGTCATATGCAGGGGGTTAAGTGATGTTTCTTACTTGAAGTAAACAAGTAAGGAGGTTTCAAAGTGTAAGGACATTACATTATAGCTGTTCTCGAATCACTGGTGGTGCACTTTCACTTTCTCATTTATGAAGGAGAACATTTAGACCTGCTTTGAGGATCCTCATGCTGTATGCATATATACAGAATGCCGTCTCTTTAAGGGCATTAACTGATATCTCATTTTTACTCTGGTGCCATGGAGCACCAGAGATGAATGAAACCTGATGTCAATGTAATCAGCTGTGCTTAAAGGCTTCAGGTACACCAGATTGTGCTTACTATAAGCACAGGGGAAACAATGTGTAGATGAGTGAAACCTCTCATGAAGGGTGGTTACTATCTTAATGAAGGCACACAATCCTTGATTTCTTTGACCAGGCAAATATAGCAATTTGGCAGCTATGTACAGAGGAGGAACATGTTTGAATGATTGAGGCTCAATTATATTTGGTGGCTGCTGACCTCATTTGTTCAGCAGTCCACAAACCATTGATGAGGTAAGAAAGAAGATTTTCTGTGCTTTTCTGCAACAATCATTCTTGTGCAGCTCAATTCTGTTCTGTGGAACAGGAGGATGGCAGGAATGTTGGCTAACAATCTATGACAATAATTTGTATCTGCATGTAGTCAGCTATATGAAAGTGCGACTGTTTTCTAAACTCATCAGTTCATTGAGGTTTATAAAGGCTAATTGTGACCAATAACCTCTTGCTGTTCTCAGCAGCAGAGGCTGTCGTATCAGTTTGATGGGTAGTTGAGTCTAAATGCTTGCATTATAGTGAAGATACATCCTTTAAATAACATCACTGGGGTGCATTTCAGTCATGTACAGAGAGAGAGATGTAGTGTTTCATTGGTCAGGCATCCTCATGAAAAAACATAGACATAAGAAATACGAGTAGAAATAGGTAATCTAGCCCCTCAAGCCTGTTGTACAATACATCAAGATCATGACTGACCTACCTTAGTGCCATTTTCCTGCACAATTTTTCTATCTGTGATTGAGTCCATTTTGAACGAATTCAATCAGTCAGCATCCATAGCCCCCAAAATTCACCACCTTCTGGGAGAAGAAATTTCTTCTCAGTCCTAAAGAGTCCTAAAGAGCGTACATTGTCACCAGATGTGGTCTAACCAAAGGCCCTTTATTATTGTGGTATAACTTCCATATTCCTTTTGTAATACAGGATGATATACCATATTTCCCTAATTGCTTGTGACACCTGCATATTGACTTCAGCATACAAGCACAACTGCTTTGAACATCAACATTACTCAATTTCTCACCTTATAAAAAATATTCTGCTTTTCTACTTGATGGCATAAGATTTATTCATATTGTATTCCATCTGCCACATTCTCATTAGCTCAAGCCTGTCCACATGCCCCCTGAAGTCTATTTGCCTCCTCCACAGCATTCACAATCTCACTTTATTATCCTCAGCAACTTGGAAATACACACTGTTTGGTGCCCTCAGCCAAATTGTTGATGGAGATTGTCAATAGCACGGATACCTGTAGTACCTCATGAGTCACAGACTGTCAACCTTGGGAAGGATCCATTTGTTCCCACTCTTTGGTTTCTCTCCAATAACCAAACTGTAATCAATATCAGTATATCATCATGTACTTGATAGGGATATTGATAGGATGCAGAGCTGGGCTGACAAGTGGCAGATGGAGTTCAATCCGGAGAAGTGTGAGGTGGTACACTTTGGAAGGACAAACTCCAGGGCAGAGTACAGGGTAAATGGCAAGGTACTTGGCGGTGTGGAGGAGCAGAGGGATCTGGGGGTTCATATTCACAGTTCGTTGAAAGTTGCCTCACAGGTGGAAAGAGCAGTTAAGAAGGCCAATGGGATGTTGGCTTTCATAAGTCGTGGGATTGAGTTTAAGAGCCGCGAGGTTATGATGCAGCTTTACAAAACTCTAGTTAGACCACATTTAGAGTACTGTGTTCAGTTCTGGTCGCCTCATTATAGGAAGGATGTGGAGGCATTGGAGAGGGTGCAGAGGAGATTTACCAGGATGCTGCCTGGATTGGAGGGTATTGAATATGAAGAGAGGCTTAAGGTGCTAGGGCTTTATTCACTGGAAAGGAGGAGGATGAGAGGAGACATGATAGAGGTATATAAAATATTGAGAGGAATAGATAGAGTAGACAGTCAGCGCCTCCTTCCCAGGGCACCAATGCTCAAGACGAGAGGTCATGGCTTTAAGGTTATGGGTGGGAGGTTCATGGGAGATGTCAGAGGGAGGTTTTTCACCCAGAGAGTGGTTGGTGCATGGAATGCACTGCCTGGGGTGTTGGTGGAGGCAGATACATTGAACAGGTTCAAGAGCTTGTTAGATAGGCATATGGAGGAACGTGAGATAGAGGGATATGCGGGAGGAAGGGGTTAGGTAGTGTGAAGGTGGTCTGATGGACGGCACGACATGGTGGGCCGAAGGGCCTGTTTTGTGCTGTATGGTTCTATGGTTTGATAAGGTTCCTCATTGGTAGGCTTCTTCAGAAGGTCAGAGGCCAAGGGATCCAGGGAAGCTTGGCTGTGTGGATTAGGAATTGGCTTGCCTGTAGAAAGCAGAAGGTTGTGGTGGAAGGAGTGCCCTCGGATTGGAGGGCAGTGGCTAGTGGTGTCCCGCAGGGATTGGTTCTGGGACTTTTTGTGATACTTATTGATGACTTAGATGAGGGGATGGAAGGTTGGGTTAGTAAGTTTGCAGACAACACTAAGATCAGCAGTGTTGTGGATAGCGTGGAGAGCTGTCGGAGCTTACAGAGGGATATTGATAGGATGCAGAACTGGGCTGACAAGTGGCAGATGGAGTTCAATCCGGAGAACTGTGAGGTGGTACACTTTGGAAGGACAAACTCCAGGGCAGAGTACAAGGTAAATGGCAAGGTAATTGGCAGTGTGGAGGAGCAGAGGGATCTGGGGGTTCATATTCACAGTTCACTGAAAGTTGCCTCACAGGTGGATAGAGCAGTTAAGAAGGCCTATGGGATGTTAGCTTTCATAAGTCGTGGGACTGAGTTTAAGAGCCGCGAAGTGATGATGCAGCTTTACAAAACTCTGGTTAGACCACACTTAGAGTACTGTGTTCAGTTCTGGTCGCCGCATTATAGGAAGGATATGGAGGCGTTGGAGAGGGTGCAGAGGAGACTTACCGGGATGCTGCCTGGATTAGAGTATATGGAATATGAAGAGAGGCTTAAGGTGCTAGGGCTTTATTCACTGGAAAGGAGGCGGATGAAAGGAGACATGATAGAGTATATAAAATATTGAGAGGAATAGATAGAGTAGACAGTCAGCGCCTCCTTCCCAGGGCACCAATGCTCAAGACAAGAGGGCATGGTTTTAAGGTTATGGGTGGGAGGTTCAGGGGAGATGTCAGGGGGAGGTTTTTCACCCAGAGAGTGGTTGGTGCATGGAATGCACTGCCTGGGGTGGTGGTGGAGGCAGATACATTGGACAGGTTCAAGAGTTTGTTGGATAGGCATATGGAGGAATGTGAGATAAAGGGATATGCGGAAGGAAAGGGTTAGATAGTGTGAGGGTGGTTTGATGGACGGCACAACATGGTGGGCCGAAGGGCCTGTTCTGTGCTGTATGGTTCTAAGGTACTCTAACCTTGTTGACCATCCTCTGGGTAAGTGTAGAAGAATAAATGGTGTCTTTTGACTATACTGGGGCTGATGGGATACTTGACATTGTATTAGAGTACTATGGTTGCAGTCAACAGGCAGAACTCTATGCGGTTACCTGTGCCAACATTTTGGCAGCAGGCAAGACCGCCTGACTCTGACTCTCGCTATGCCTTTGGGGTGGTCCATGACTTCAGTCAATTATGGAAAAATAGAGATTTTATTACCTCCTCTGGAAAAACCATTAAGCATACCTCCCTGATTCTTAATTTATTTGATGCCATTCAACTCCCACAGGCTTTGGCTTTCATCAAATGTGAGCTCATACCTCAGCTGATGATGAAGTATCAAAATGCAACAGATTTGCCGACATAGTAGCTAGGAGCGTTGCTGCCGAACAAACTCCCATGTTGCAGGTGGCTCGCACCGAATCGGGGGGACAGGGTCTCCCTGAATATGTCAGTAACAAGTAGTTGCAATCAGCCCAAAATCAGGCTACCCAGCAAGAAAAGCACTTCTGGCAGAAAAATGGTTGCTACCCTGACCCAACTGTTTGGCGTCACCCTGATGGATGAATAGTCTGCCTCCACAGCTTGTTTTTGCCCCTGGCTCGCCTGGCCCATGGCCAGGCTCACATGGGCAAAGGAGGGATGCATCATGCCATTACACAACAGTGGGATGCTCTGGGGATAACGGTAACCATAGAAAAAGTCACTACAACTTGTCTTGTTTCTCAACAAAACAATAAAGGAAAAACACCGGCTAAATTTGACCACTTGCCCCAACCTGAGGTGCCATTCGAAATTCTGCAAATTGACTTTGTGCATATGCCCCCAGCAAAAGGATTTAAGTATATACTAGTAGATATGTTCTCCAGATGGGTAGAAGCATACCCCACAAGGAAGGACGATGCCAGGACTGTAGTAACTGCATTAATGAAGGAAATTATCCCTAGATTTGGAATCCCCCTGTGAATGAACAGTGATAAGGGAACCCATTTTGTAAACAAATTAGTAACGGGACTAACAGAGGTTTTAGGGTTCCAGTGGAAATTACACATCCCCTACCAACCCCAATCATCAGGAATGGTAGAGCGAGTAAATGGCGAGGTAAAAGCAGTCTTGGAAAAGGTTTGCCAACAAAATGGGTTAGGGTGGCCTGAGGCGCTACTTCTTGTCATGTATACCTTGCGCAACCAAAAGAATAGAAATACTGGATTGACCCCTCATGAGATTTGAATGGGAAGGCCCATGATAACAGGTATAAAACCCCCCATGACCCCAGATAAAGTAGCCTTAATCTGGAACGACGAGATATGCTCAAGCCCTGTGACGGAAGGTAATATGCATCCGTTTAAACTGGAAGACAAAAGATATGTAAAAAATATGAACAAAGATCCTTTTTCTCCAAGGTGGAAAGGCCCCTACCTACTGCTGCTAACGACTCAAACAGCTGTCAAAGTGAAAGAAAAGCCTGACTGGATACACGCTACGTGGTGCAAACCACACTACGAGTCAGATGAATAACTAAAATGGGACCAACCCAGAAAGTTATTACCATATTGGTCCTTTTGCTAGCTACAGTTATTCCACAGTGCTTGGCTATGAATACATTTTTGCGAATGGTTTATGAATATGCTGACAGAAGTAGTGTGTCTAGCTGTTGGGTACGTATGGTTATACCAATGCATGGAGGGGGAGAAGGGAGTATCCCGCTGATCCCTATACCTCTGAATGAGACAGAAATGGAGGCATTCGGTTCAATAATGACCTGCTTCTGCAGCTGGTTCTTCGGCCAAACCTTGAATTTGATGTGGCATAGTTAAAGTGGGACCATACAGTCCGAGCAGCTTGAGGCCAGATAACGGCACGACCCATCACTGTTCCTCTGTGGACAGAGGACTCTCCAAGACAGGGTGTTTCAAGGGATGATGGTTTCCGGAGTATAATTTAAGTAAAAGTAATCCACCCGTGCTGCACGTAGCCCCACGACCAGTGGACAAGTGCTGATGGAAGGAACAGGAAAAGGGGAAATGGGTAGGAAGAGCAAAATGCGAGAATCAGAATACAGAATGGGTGCAAGAAGAAAGCATAATGAAGGGAATCCCCTGGACTTTAAGTGGAACCTAATGGATATGTGGTAGTAGGGCATATCCCTGGTTGCCGTGGAATTGGAAAGGCTGCTGCTACTTGGGGTACGTAGCGCCTCTCATGTATCATGTAATTCATTTGGGTGACAAACCAAAACACCCAAGAGATAGGAAAGCAATTACAGAATTAGAGCGATTTGGGATGATAGCTTTCCCTGGAACTGGAAAAGCGGCAAGGGAATTGATTAATATGATATCCACACTAGAAAACTAGCTAACGACACGGCTGAAGGGTTTAAAGAATCACAGCAGGCCCTATCTGCCATAACAGCTGAATTAGTTGCTACTAAGACTATCGCCCTGCAAAATAGGATGGCCTTGCATCATTGTGGGCCAGGAATGCTGCACCTATGTACCTGATGAGTCAGAAAACATTACGCACCTGAAGGATTCAGCTGAGAAAATTAAGAAAATTGGAAAGCAGTTTCACAACTATAATCCCCCTGGTAGTAGCTGGTGGCCATTTGGAAGTTGGTGGGAGTCCCTGATGCATTATGGAATAATCCTGATCATTGTAGTTATCTGTGTAGTGGTTGTGCGATTTCTATGTGTTCTGTTGCTCTCCGCAGGAAGGGGCAGGCCTTTGTACATGTACCCATGGTTAGAAGCTCGTGAGAGAGACGATGATAGTTATGATGAGGAGGAATGTTTGAAGATACGACTGTACCCCGTAGGGTATGAACCTCCTTTTCAGCAAGAGGAGGAAAAGTTTTGATCCAGAGGATCAACAAGGAGGGAATGTAGAAGAATAAATGGTGTCTTTTGACTATTTTGGAACTGATGGGATACTTGACATTGTATTAGAGTACTATGCTTGCAGTCAACAGTAAATCTGGGCTTGGAGCCAGTGGCTCTGCAGAAGACTGCTGAAACCAGACTTAGACCTCGCAACCTGTTTTATTTCAGTCTTGAGCACATTGATAAGGGCTTATCTTGATCTATGTGATACATTGATTTTGTTCTTAAGTGTGTAACAACCATAACTGAACTAGTCACGTGATATAGCTGTTGTTTTAACATATAAAATAAGCTTGTAACCTTCTGTATGTTAGAGTCTGGGTGACGGTGGAGATCGCTGCCCACTCTATGGTACCATGTAAAGTAAAGCCTTGGAACAAAACTCGGAGTTATCGTCTCTTATTGTAGATTAAATTAGAGTTTCCACAACAGTAAGATCTTGTTGAAAGCCTTCCAAAATTCAAATATTTGACATCCACTGGTATACCCTTATCTATTCTATTTGTCACATCCTCAACAAACACGAGAAGATTAGTCAAACATGATTTTCCTTACTCAATTCAATGCTGACTCTTCTGAATCCTATTAAGCTTCTCAAGGTACTTTGTCATTATACACTTAATTATAATTTCCAGCATTCCCCTACCACTGATGTTAGGCTAAGCAGTCAGTAGTTCCCTACCAGACAACCTGGACCCATTGCAATTCGCCTATCGCCGAAACAGGTCTACAGCAGATACCATCTCCCTGGCCCTTCACTCAGCTCTGGAGCATCTGGACAGTAAGGACACTTACGTTAGACTATTGTTTATTGACTACAGCTCTGCCTTCAATACAATAATACCAAGCAAGCTTGTCACCAAACTCCGAGACCTAGGACTCAACACCTCCCTCTGTAACTGGATCCTTGACTTTCTAACAAACAGACCGCAATCAGTGAGGATAGGCAGCAATTCCTCCGGCACAATTATTCTCAACACTGGTGCACCTCAAGGCTGCATCCTCAGCTCTCTACTCTACTCCCTATACACTCATGACTGTGCAGCCAGATTCTGCTCTAACTCCATCTACAAGTTTACATATGATACTACCGTTGTAGGCCATATCTCAAACAGCGATGAATCGGAGTACAGGAAGGAGATAGGGAGCTTAGTGGAATGGTTCATGACAACATCCTTTCCCTCAATGTCAACAAAACTAAAGAGCTGGTCATTGACTTCAGGAAAGGGGGCGGTGTACATACACCTGTCTACATCAATGGTGCTGAGGTCGAGAGGGTTGACAGCTTCAAGTTCCTGGGAGTGACCATCACCAACAACCTGTCCTGGACAAATCACGTGCATGCCATGGCCAAGAAAGCTCACCAGCTCCTCTACTTCCTCAGGAGGCTAAAGAAATTTCTTTTTCAATCTTTTTATTAGTTTTCAAATTAATACAGATTGATATATAGCATCAATATTTATACATGTAATACAAAGAGATAACAATCATGGCATAGATAATCATAAAGAACAATAAAATATAAAAAAAACTGTAGATCCAATGATCTCTTAGTAAATGAATATAATATAAAAGAAAGGAAAGAAAAAGATTTATTATATAAATTTAAAAAAACCCAAATCAATAAGAAAAATTGTAAACAATATAAACAAAACTAACAAAAAAAATTCAAAAAAAACAAACAAAAAAAACGGCTAAAATTTCTCAGTAGAAACAGAGCAATATTATGTTGTTAACTCCATTCCTCCAAGTTAGAAAGTTATTGAAAGGGGATCTACATCATGTGAAAATATTGAATTAACTCCAAATATCTTCAAATTTAAGCGAAGGATCGACAGTACCACTTCTAATTTTTTCCAAGTTTAAACATGATATAGTTTGAGAAAACCATTGAAAAGTAGTAGGGGGTATTGGATCCTTCCATTTAAGCAAAATGAATTGTTTGGCCATTAATGTAACAAAAGCAATCATACAGTTAGCGGAAGCAGATAAATGGTCAGACTCTATCCTTGGTAATCCAAAAATTGCAGTGATAGGGTGAGGTTGTAAATCAATCTTCAATACGTTTGAAATAATGTTGAAAATGTCTTCCCAATATTTTTCCAGAAGAGGACAGGACCAAAACATATGTGTCAAAGAAGCCACATTCGATTTACATCTATCACATATAGGATTTATATGGTTAAAAAAACGAGCTAACTTATCTTTGGACATATGGGTCCTGTGAACTACCTTAAACTGTATCATTGAGTGTCTGGCACACATTGAACATGTATTAACTAAATGAAGAATTTTCTTCCAAGTCTCTGTAGGTAAAGATGTCTGGAGTTCACTTTCCCATTCATTCTTAATTTTGTCCAGTGATTCTGGACGTATTTTCATAATTAAATCATAGATTATTGCTATCAAGCCCTTCTGATAAGGATTAAGACCTAAAATTTTTTCCGTAGTTTCAATTTTGTATGGTGTCGGAAAAGAGGGTATAGTAGTTTTTAAAAAAAATTCTAATCTGCAAATATTGAAAAAAGTGTGATCTAGGCAAATTATATTTATTAGACAATTGTTCAAAAGATGAATAGGCTAAAGAAATTTGGTTTGTCCCCTTTGACTCTCACCAACTTTTACCGATGCACCATAGAAAGCATCCTATCAAGATGTATCACGGCTTGGTATGGCAACTGCTCTGCCCAAGATCGCAAGAAGCTGCAGAGAGTTGTGGACACAGCCCAGCGCATTACGGACACCAGTCTCCCCTCCTTGGACTCTGTCTTTACCTCTCGTTGTCTTGGTGAAGCAGCCAGCATAATCAAAGACCCCACCCACCCAGGACATTCTCTCTTCTCTACTCTTCCATCGGGTAGAAGATACAGGAGCCTGAGGGCACGTACCACCAGACTTAAGGACAGCTTCTACCCCACAGTGATAAGACTATTGAACAGTTCCCTTATACAATGAGATGGACTATGACCTCATGACCTCACGATCTACCTTGTTGTGACCTTGCCCCTTATTGCACTGCACTTTCTCTGTAGCTGTCACACTTTACTCTGTACTGTTATTGTTTTTTTTTACCTGTACTACATCAATGCACTCTGTACTAACTTGATGTAACTGCACTGTGTAATGAATTGACCTGTAAGATCAGTTTGTAAGACAAGTTTTTCACTGTACCTCGGTACAAGTGACAATAATAAACCAATACCAAATACCTCCTTTCTCTTTCCCTCCTTTCTAAATTAGTGGGGTCACATTTGCTGCTCTGTGATCTACAGGAACAATTCCAGAATCTGTAGAATTTTAGATATTAACCAGAGCATTCACTTCACAATAGCTACCTCTTTCAAAATTTGTTTGTGGATTATCTGGTGTTTGGGATTTATTGGCTTTAAAGCTCCCCAACCTTTTTAGTCCTACTCTTTTGATCAACTTCACTTTCACATTCTTGCTCGACCCTGGTTCTCTAATATTTCTGCCTGTTTCTTTGCATTTTCTGTGAAGACGAACAAATAGTAAGTAGTTTAATTAGTTTGCTGTTTCTTTAATCCCCATTTAAAATCTGCCATCTCTGTCTAATGATATGGGCATTACCATGAGTTAAGGATTACCCTGCAATAGAACACCACAAATCCCTGAGGCATTGCATTGGTTTGCAGTTTCCATGAGTTCCATTCTTTGCACTAGTGAGAGCCAAAGCATTCAACATCTGGTTTAGTTAGGACTGCTCAAATGTCCCAGAGTGCTATGTGTCTTCATTGAATGTTCTCAGACTGTGAATGCCATATTGTTTCAAATTTTCCAAAGATTCCTGAGGGCTCAATGCCTGAAGAAACCTGACAGTTAATATGGTGTGGCAGCTATTGAGTCTGCTGAGGCTGGGTTGAAAGAGTCACTGACTAAGTTTTCTTGTGAATAGCACTGAGAAAGCCAAGTGTGTATAGCTCTAATATAGAGCCAAAGACAGGTGCTGGAAATCTGAAATAAAACAGAAAATGTTGAGCATACTCAACAGGTCATACAGCATCTATGGAGAGAGAAACAGTTAATGCTTCAGGTCCGTCAGCTTTTATTTGAATTGATCATTTTTATAGAATGCTGCCTGTCTTGCTGACCCTTTCTTTTATTATTAATAATTGTGCTGAAAATCTTTAATGGACCCAGTTGCTTGTTTCTTCTGTGTATGGTGTTGGGTGCAGATGATTTCTGTTAACTGATACCCATCAGAACTCTGGCTATTTAATGCTTTTAACTTTAGGAAAATCATGCCTTTTCTACTCCGTTTTCACTGTTCCTGAGGTTGTCAATGATTTACCGAAAAGCACAACTTCCTGCAAGCTGCCTTCGCCTTCAATCGTAGACATTAGTCACAGCTTGGTCAAGTAAATTAGATCTACTTCAGTTAAAGTGTATGGGCCAAGTGAGGCAATGGATTCTTAACATGGTATCTTGCCATTGAACACTAAAGCTAGGCATTATCAAGGAGGGTTGTTATTGTTATTAATTTCCTGCCTGATGACTTTGTTGAACTGATGTCTTTAACTCAAGCTAGTCACAACAGACTAGCTTTTACGAGCCATGGACTCAGGTCACTTTTCCCTCCGGGACATCTCACCCTAGTCTAATTCTTTGATCAGAGACAAGAGAACTCAGCCAATCACACTTACCCCATCAGCCTATTCAGTGATACCCTGGTTCCATTACTATCTACCTAGACACTCCTCCTATGCCACTTATCTTAGCATCCTCCTCCTGCTCGAGGGCTTCAGCCAATGGCAAAGACCTATTAATGGTTATGTGGTGGAGCACAGATCAGATGATGCTGAAATAACCAATTTGCTCTGGGGAGTATTGGAAGCAACAAAATTTTATCCCCTAACATGCTCTTGGTATTCCAAAGACAGTCATTATAACATCACTTAGGTGCATTTGCTGGATGAGACAAGAGACAAAGTCAGAATTTCTCTCATGTTGACAGTTCAAATGGGATTTCAGGAAGTGATCATTCTTTTAAATCATCTGGAGCCTTGGGTTCTGAAAAGGATTCTGAAATGGAATATACTGTGAATGCAGTCTGTCACTCCTTGAACCTTAAGGACGTGCCATTCCACATCCATGCATGAATTCTTGGCCATTGCCCAAAGGGAGCTTCAATGACCTGTCTAATGCTTTGCTGAGATGCACATTGGGATATATCAGCTTGGAATGATCCCAAGGTTAAGAATTTAAGACACAATGTTTGTCTCTCTGCTTTCACGCCATCTCGCATCCCAACTCCCACTCTGACATTCTGCAGACACCAGACCATTCTTCTTTCCTACTGCCCCTTTTGAAATCACAAGTTGTCTCTGCTGACTCTCCCCATCTGGATTGATTACAAGACCTTCAACTCTGCCAGGACTATTTTCAGTCTGCTTTTCTGCTCTCTGGCTACACAGTATTGGACATACATTAGTAAGTCTGTGTAGAACCTTCAGAGCTTTTGAGCTGCCTTCACATGGCAAACCAACCCTCTCTTTAAACACTCAACTCAATCCCTGTTTGATTCAGGCCATTTGGCAATTCTGTAAATAGCTTCTGTCCAGAACTTGCAGCTTCACACTCTTCATCAGTATTTCTGTGCCAGTCCCAATTGATATCATGTTGATACCAATTCATACTGAGCCTTTAGCTTGTGGATTCTTATAGTGACACAGCTGTATCCTGAAACTTGTGTCTGAACTGGCTCTTTCCTATTGTTCAAACAGATCTCAGGCGCTCCTGAACTGCTTGCCAACAAGATTTGTGATTAGTCCCAACTGATGCCTTTGTCGAACTGATGCCTTTGATTCAAGTTTGTCGCAACAGACTAGCTTTTACTAGCCCGAGATTCAGATCATCTTTGCCTCTGGGACGTATCACCCTTGTTTAATTCTTGGATCAGTTTGTTCTTTTGCTTCGCAAACTGATGGTGGTCTCCACAGGCACTTTTGTAATGATACTTTCTGCCCAAATGTTCTGCTGCTATGATGATGCAATACTTGCATCACTCATTGACTGCGGTAAAGCAGACATATGCCCAGTTCTTAATGTCTGACATCGCAACAGTCAGCACTGCAAATCCATGACTCTCAAAGAATTCCCACAGAATTCCCTTTATGTCTCTGATGTTATACCCTTCAGTCCTATTGTCCAGTTTCATTGCAATCCTGGTTCCTATTTCACACCACTTCACAAGCACCTCTTTGGATACTGTTGAGGGGGATGTTCTTTCAGGGTTAGCAGCAGTAGTCAGGTCCTGGCACTGTGACTGGCTCAATTTCCTTAAAATGTAGCAGACTGCCAAATTTTGTCCTCCCAGGGGGGTCTCATATTTAACTGCCTATCTTTCCTTCCATTGCATGTCAGACGCACTGAATTCTGCGATGGTGCCAGCACATCACTGCCCATCCTAAGATCACTATGCCTCTGCTTCTGGAAAGAGACTGTATTCCTTATACTCTCATCCCTGTTTGCCCTTCATTTCATTGGAACAGTATGGTAGTATGGTACTTGAGCTGGATTTAAATGTACTCGGGATCATCTGGGAAGCTGAGAACTTTATAAATGAGAACTTTTACTGAGGTGGTCACAGCCAAGGTAGAAGCTTCAGATAGATGGGTGACCACCAGGAGAAGGGGAGTAGGCAGTAGGTGCAGGGCTCCCCTGTGGCCATTCCCCTCACTAACAGGTATACCTCTTTGGGTACTGTTGAGGGGGATGTTCTTTCAGGGTTAGCAGCAGTAGTCAGGTCCTGACACACAGTGGAAAGCTCAAGGGAATGGGTGCAGTCAGATAGGGCGATAGTGAGAGGGACAGACAGGAGATTCTGTAGCTGCAAAAGAGACGCCAGGATGGTGTGTTGCCTCGCGGGTGCCAGAGTCAAGGATGTCTCTGAGCAGCTGCAGAAAATTCACAAAGGGGAGGGCAAACAGCCAGAAGTCATTGTAACATGTTGGTATGAATAACATAGGTAGAACAAGAGATGAGATCCTGCAGAATGAATATAGGGAGTTTTAAATTTAAATTTTAAATTTTTAAAGTTTTTAAATTTTAAATTTTATTTACAGCATGGTAACAGGCCCTTCCGGCCCAACGAGTCTGCGCCACCCATTTTAAACCCCAAATTAACCTACCCGTACGTCTTTACAATGTGGGAGGAAACTGGACCACCCAGCGGAAACCCACGCAGACACGGGAGAACGTACAAACTCCTTACAGACAGCAACGGGAATCGAACCCTGATCGCTGGCACTGTAATAGTGTCATGCTAACTGCTACACTACCGTGCCGTGGTAAGAAATTAAGAAGTAGGACATCGAGGGTAGTGATCTCTGGATTACTCCCGGTGCCATGTGCTAGCAAGGTCAGAAATAGAAGGATAGGCCAGGGATTAAGGTTCTTGGACTATTGGGATCTCTTCTGGGGTGGAGGCGAACTGTGCAAGAGGGATAGATAGCGCATGAACCAGAGAGAGACCAATATCCTTGGAGGGAGGGGGAGGGATGGCAGTGTGTAATCTAGATTGGCAGGGGGTGGGACTCTGAGCAGGAGCAAGTCATAGGATAAAGCAGTAGCCAGTGAGAAAAAGTTTACTAATCAGGATAACCAGGGGCACAGTAAAGGCAGGGAAAGGAATACTCAGTTAAACTGCATTTATTTCAATATGCGAGGTTTAACAGGTAAGGTTAACAAACTCAGAGCATGGATTGGCTCTGAGGACTGGGATGTTATAGCCATAACAGAAACATGGCTGAGAGAAGGGCAGGACTGGCAACTCAGTATTTCAAGATACAGATGTTTAAGGCGAGGTACAGGTAAGCGAGGAAGGGGTGTTGCCCTTTTGATAAGGGAGGACATAACAGTAGTACTTAGAGATGACATTCTTGGGAGATTGTCCATTGAGGCCATATGGATAGAACTTAGAAACAAGAAGGGGAGGGTCACTCTAGTGGGGCTGTATTATAGACCCCCTGATAGTCAGTGGGAACTGGAGCAGGTGTGTAGAGAAATTGTTGACAGTTGTAAGATTAATAGGGTTGTAATAGTGGGAGATTTTAATTTTTCTGGTATTGACTTGACTACCCAGAGTGTTAGGGGCTTGGACAGGGTGGAATTTGTGAAATGTATCCAGGAAGGTTTCCTGAGTCAATATATGGAGGGCCCTACTCGGGAGGATGCAATACTGGACCTTCTCTTAGGGAATGAGGTAGGGCAGGTAACTGAAGTAATGGACAGTGATCATAATTCCATTAGTTTTAAAATAGTGATGGAAAGGGATAGGACAGGTACATAGGGTTAGGGTCCTAAACTGGAGCAGGGCTAAATCTGGGGAATTAGGCAGGATATAGCAGAGGTTGATTGGGTGAGCCTGTTTGAAGGGAGAGGAATGAATGGCAAGTGGGAGGCTTTTAAGAGTGTGATATCAGGAGTCCAGGAGCAGCATGTTCCTGTTAGGGTGAAGGGTAAGTCTGGCAAGTTTATGGAACCTTGGCTGATGAGGGATATTGAGGCTCTGGTTAAAAAAAAGGAAGGAGATTAGGGATGAGTGAATCACTTGATGACTATAAAAAGATTAAGAATACTCTTAAGAGGGAAATCAGGAGGGCACAGGCAGGGTATGAGATGGATCAGGCAGGTAAGGTTAAGGAAAATCCCAAGAGGTTCTGTAGATGTATTAAAAGGATGGCTAGGGAGAGAGTAGGTCCCTGTTGAGATCAGCAGGGCCGCCTCTGTCTCAAGCCGCAGAAGATGGGTGGGATTTTTAATGAATACTTCTGTGTTCACTGAGGAGAAAATCATAGTTGCTCAAGAGATAAGAAAAACGAGTGATGATGTTTTGGAGGACATTCATATTACTAGGGAGGAGGTATTTGCAGTCTTACAGCGTATTAAGGTGGAAAATCCCCAGAGTCTGACCAAGTACATCCTTGGACTTTGTTGGAAGCTAGAGAAGAAATTGCAGAGTCCCTTGCAGAGATATTTGCTTCATTGTTAGCCACTGGTGAAGTTCCCGAAGACTGGAAGGTGGCTAATGTTGTTCCGTTGTTTAAAAAGGGTAGTAAGGACAAGCCAGGGAACGACAGTCCGGTCAGCCTGACATCAGTGGTGGGGAAGTTACTGGAGAAAACTCTGAGGGATGGGGTCTACCAGCATTTGGATAGACAAAGTTTGATGTGGAGGAGTCAGCATGGCTTTGTGCGTGGGAAGTTCTGCTTGACTAACCTTTTAGAGTGTTAGAAAGCTGCAACATAACTTCCCGACTCTTGAACTCAATGCCTTGGCTAATAAAGGCAAGCATGCCATACTCCTTATTTACCACCCTATCAATCTTGGCAGCCACTTTCATGGACCTATGGACTTGGACCCCAAATCCCTCTGTACATCAACACTGTTAAGGATCTTACCATTAGCTGTGTACTGTCCCTTTACATCTGATTTCCCAAAGTGCAACACCTCACATTTGGCCGGTTTAAACTCCATCTGCCAGTTCTCTGCCTATATCTGCACAGATCTATATCCCACTGTATCTTTAGCAGTCTTCTATGCTACCCACAACACCACCAATTTTCATATCGTGTACAAACATGCTAACCCACCCATCTACGTTTTCATCCAGGTCATTTCTATATATCACAAACAGAGATCCCGTAGGGATCCTGTGGAACACCACTAGTCACAGACTTCCAGCCAGAATAAATCCCATCAACCACTGCCCTCTGCCTTCTATGGGCAAGCCAATTCTGAATCCAAATGGCCAATTCATTATGGGTCCCATGCATCTTAATGTTCTGGGTGAGCCTCCCACAAGGGACCTTGTCAAATGTCTTACTAAATTCCATGTAGACAACAACCGCAGCTCTACCTTCATCTATCACCTTCATCTGTATTGCTGCCGCAAAACAACAAATTTCACATCATATGTCAGTGATAATAAATCTGATTCTGATTTGTCACCTCCTCGAAAAACTGAATCAAGTTAGTACATGACTTGCACTGCACAAAGCCATGCTGACTGTTCCTAATTAGGCCATGGTTTTCCAAATGTTCATAAATCCTATCCCTAAGAATCCTCTCCAGTAACTTCTCTATGAGACTCACCAGTCTATAATTTCCAGGATTATCCCATTTCCCTTCTTGAATAATGGAACAGCATTAGCTACACACTAGTCTTCCAGGACCTCGTCTCTGGCTAGAGAGGGCACGAGGATATTGGTCAAGGCCCCAGCAATCTTATCACTTGCCTCTCACAATAACCTGGGGTATTTTCCATCAGGCCTTGAGGACTTCTTCACCTTAATGTTCTTTATTGGTATTGGTATTGGTATTGGTTTATTATTGACACTTGTACCAAGGTACAGTGAAAAACTTGTCTTGCATACTGATCATACAGGTCAATTCATTACACAGTGCAGTTACATTGAGTTAGTACAGGTACATAGAATTTAAATTTATAAGTATAGAACGATTATAGTAAGGGTAATGAGTAGATCTATAGAAAGCAGCTTGTAACGAATCGCCATGCTCTGGTGCCATCTTGCCAGGACTCAAGAGACCCAATACTATCTCTTTTCTTTATCTCAAAATGCCCTAGCATACTAGGACACTCCACACTGATCTCACTATCCTACATGTCCTTTTCCTTAGTAAATACTTGATGCAAAGTACTCATTTAGGACCTCTCCCACATCCTCTGCCTCCAAGCACATGTTCCCTCCTTTATCCTTGAGTGGTCCTACCCACTCCCTAGTTATCCTCTTGCTCTTGATATATGTATAGAATGCCTTGGGATTCTCTTCAATCCTACTTGCCAAGACTTTTCGTGGCCCTTCCCTGGCTCTCCTAATTCCCTTCTTGAGTTCTTCTCTAGCTTCCTTATAACCCTCAAGGGCTGTGTGATTTTAGCTTCCTAAACCTTGCATACATTTCTTTTTTCTCCTTGACTAAATTCACCACCTCTGTCATCATCCTAGGTTCTCTTACCTTGCCATCCCTGCCCTTCCTTCTTACTGGAACATACCTGTCCTGTACTCTCTGCAGTTGGTCTTTAAGCACCCTCCACAGATATGAAATTGTCCAATAACAGCTGTTCCCAATTAACTCCCCCTAGTTCCTTCCCAATACTCTCGTAATTTGCCCTGCTACAATTTAATACTCTCCCACAAGGTCCATACTTATCCTTATCTATAGCCATCTTAAAACTTAAGGAGTTGTGGTCACTATTCCCTAAATGTTCTCCCACTGAAAGGTTAGTCACCTGGCCAGACTCATTACCCAACACCAGGTCCGATATGGCTCCTCCTCTTGTTGGGCTATTTACTTATTGATTTGAGAAACCCTGCTGGATGCACCTAATAAATTCTGCCCCATCTAAACTCCTTGCACCAAGGAGATTCTAGTCTATATTAGGGAAGTTGAAGTCACCTACTACAACAACTCTGTTGTTTTCGTACCTTTTCCTAATCTGCCTGCATATCTGTTCCTCAATGCCCTGGGTGTCTGTTGTATAATCCCATCAGAGGGATTGGACCTTTCTTATTTTTGAGTTCTACCCATATAGACTCAGTGGATGAGCCCTCCATTATGTCCTCTCCTGAGAGCAGCTGTGATATTGTCCCTGATTAATAGTGCAATTCCCCTGCCCCCCCCCCCCCCCAACCCCACAACCTCCTGCTCTATCGGAACCCTGGAACTTTAAGCATCTATTCCTGTCCCTTTCTCAACCAAGTCTCTGTTATGGCTGCTATTCTTATATATATAAATGATTTGGATGCGAGGTCTGAAACAGAGTGTTCCTGACACAACATAAACAGGGCACTGGTGAACAGATCATTGAGTAAGTGCTGCTTGATAACACCTTTCATCAGTTTGCTGATGATTGGGTGGTCATTTGCTGCATTGGATTTGTCCTGCTTTTTGTAAACAAGACATATTTTGTCAATTTTCAAGTCGATGCCAGTATTGTAATGGGACTGGAACATGGAGCCTGGTTTAAGATGCAACCAGTTCTGGAACACAAGTTTTCGGTACTTCAGATGGGAATTTTGCTTTATACAGTGCTTGGTCACAGGCTGAGTATCTTGACTCTCCTCCTCACACCCCAAAACCTTGCCACCATCTACAATGCACAAGTCAGAAGTGTGATGGAATTTTTTTTACCTGCCTCAAGATCTCAGTAGACAAGGTTGTGTGCCTGTCATACTTTAAACACAGATGACAAAGGCAATAGGTACATGGAAAGACCACCCTGCACCACACAGGTTCCTCACCAAATTGCAAATAATTTTAAATTGGAAATATATTATCAGCTGTCACTGTTTTCTGGTCTAAATTTTGACCCTCCTTGCCAACCAGATCCGGGAGTACCTTCACAAGAGAATGTAACAGTTCAAGGAATCTCATCCAAAAGGGGATGGCAACAAATATCAGCAATGCACAAATCCCACCCCAATAATCTGATTCAGCCAATTTGATATCAAGAAATGGCTAACAGCATTAGATATCAAATTGGCTGAAGGCTGGCTTCTGTGATGATGGGAATCTCAAGAAGTCAAGGTGGATTATCTATTCAGCATATCTGACTGAACATGCTTACAATGCTTCAGTCTTTTCCATAGTACATGTTGGTCTCCATCACCACTGCAGATGGGAATAATATTATCCTCTTTCTCTCTTTCTATTAGCTATTTAATTGGTGTAGTGACTCCTTTGAGTCAGTGGACTGATCCATATTCAAGCATTCAGCAGCCAACCTAAATGAGTATGTCACTGCCGTCACAGACTTCATCAGTTAGTTTGAGGATTGCAGGCCAAAGAAGTCGATCTAAGTGTTCCCAAACTGGAAACCATGGATGAACCGAGAGATCCACTCCCTACTGATGTCCTGCTCTGAGGCATTCAAGTCAGGTGACCCTGACCTATACAGGAAATCTATGTACAACCTTCACAATGCCATCAGGCTAGGGCCCCAGACTAACCACACAGACACCTGTCAACTGGCAAGGCTTGTATATTATAACAGGCTACAAAGCAAAGTCAGGCGATATTACTGGCAGCAGTGCATCCCTTCCCAATAAGCGCAATGCACTCTATGCTCACTTTGGACAGAAGGTCAATGAAATGTCACCACCTGTCCTGACAGCCTTTGATGCCTGTACCCATAGTCACCACTGTAGATGCCAGACCGGCCTTCCTGAGAGTGAATTCACGGAAAGAAACTGGCCTGGATGGAATCCCTGGCCATGTCTTCGGATCCTGAATGGATCAGCTGGTGGGGATATTCGCAGACATCTTTAACCTTTCTGTACTCCAAACTGAGGTTCCCACCTGCTTTAAGAAGACCACTATCATCCCAGTGCCAAAGAAAAACAAGGTAACATGCCTTAATGACTACCACCCAGTAGCTCTGATATCCACATTCATGAAGTGCTTTGAGAGGCTGGTCATGGCATACATCAACTCCAGACTCTGAGACAGTCTCGACCCCCTGCAATTCACCTACCACCAAAACAGGTCCACAGCAGATTCCATTTCACTGGCCCTACACTCATCTCTGGAACATCTATATAGCAAAGACATCAAAGTCAGACTACTATTTATTGACTATAGCTCTGTCCTCAAGACCATAATTCCAAACAAACTCATCTCCAAACTCCTAGACCTTGGACTCTGCACCCTCTCCCCCAGCAACTGGATCCTTGTCTTAGAGTCATAGAGCATAGAAGCAGGCCCATCAACCAAAATTCCCATGGAAGCTGGTCCCATTTGCCTGCGTTTGGCCTGTATAAGCCCTTCATTGGCATTTACCTGTCCAAGTGCCTTTTAAATGTTGTTAATGTACCTGCTTCAACCACTTCCTCTGGCAGCTCATTCCACACGTGCTGACCACTCTGGGTGGAAATAGTTGCCCTTCAGTTTCCTCTTAAATCTCTCCCTTCTCACTTTAAACCTATGCCCTCTCAGTCTTGATTTCCAACCCTAGGAAAAACACTGTGTGATTCACCCTATCTATGCCCCTCATAATTTTATATATCTCTATAAGATCACGTCTCATTCTCTGACTCTCCAATGAAAAAAGTCCCAGCCTGTTCAATCTCTCTCCACAACCTCATCCCTTGAGTCCTGACAATATCCTCGTAAATTTCCTCTGCACTCTATCCAGTTTAATGGCATCTTTCCTATAGCAGAGTGACCAAAACTGAACACAATATTCCAAATGCAGCCTCACCAACATTTTGTACAACTGCTACATAACATCCCAACTTGTATACTCAATACCCTGACTGATGAAGGCCAACATGCCAAAAGCCGCCTTCACCACCCTGTCTACCTGTGACACAACTTACAGGGAACCATGTACTTGTACTCCTAGGTCCCTCTGTTCTACAACACTCCCCAGTCCCCCACCATTCACTGTCAAAGTCGTACCCTCATTTGTCTTCCCAAAATGCAATACCTTGCACTTATTCAAATTAAGTTCCATTTACCATTCCTTGGCCCACATACCCAGCAAATCAAAATCACTCTGTACATCCTGATGACCATCTTCACTGCCAACAATGCCACCTATTTTGATGTCATCTGCAAACTTGCTAACCATGCCTTGTACATTCTCATCCAAATCATTGATATAGATAACAAATAGCAATGGGACTAGCACTGAGCCCTGGGGAACTCCATTAATCATGGACCTCCAAAAAGCAACCTTCCACCATCACCCTCTGCTTCCTACCATCAAACCAATTGTGTATCCAATTAGCTAGCTATCCTTGGATCTAACTTTCCATAGCAGCCTACCATGCAGAACCTTATCAAAGGCCTTACTGAAATCCATATAGACCACGTCTACTACCCTGCCCTCATTGACCTTGGTTACTTCTTCAAAAACATGATCTCCCACTACATGCTGACTATCCCTAATCAATCCATGTCATTCCAAATGCTTGTATATGTTGTCTCTCAGAATCCTCTCGAGTAACTTACCTACCACAGATGTTAGGCTTACTGGTCTATAGTGCCCAGGTTTTTTTTTTCGCAGCCCTTCTTAAATAAAGGCACAACATTAGCCTCTGGCATTTCACACATCGCTAACAATGATGCATATACCTCAGCCAGGGCTCATGCAATTTCTTCGCTAGTTTCCCACAATGTTCTTGATATACCTGATCAGGGCCTGGAGATTTATCTACCTTTATACATTTTAAGACATCCAAATACTTCCTCTGCTGTAATGCAGACTATCCCCAAGACCTCCCCATTAACTATCTCAAGGTCTGAAGTCTTCATATCCTTCTCGGTAAAAACAGGGGAGAAATGCTCATTAAGAACCTCACCCATCTCCTGCGGCTCCACACAAAGATGTCCACTTTGTCTTTGCAGTGCCTTATTCTCTCCCTAGTTACCTTTTTCCCCTTAATACGCTAATAAAATTTCTTTGGATTCTCCTTAATCTTCTCTGCTGAAGTTATTTTATGCCCCCTTTTTGTCCTTCTGATTTCCTTCTTGAGTATACTCCTGCAACCCCTATACTCCTCCCAGGATTCACTTGATCCCAGCTGCCTGTACCTGACCCATGCCTCCTCTTTCCTGACCAGAGCCACAATGTCCTTTGTCATCCAGTGTTCCCTTCTCCTGCCAGCCTTTGCCTGCAAACAACCTACTGCAATCAACTTTTGCAAGTTCCTGTCTAATGCTGTCAACATTTGCCTTGCCCCATATTAGAACTTTAACTTGTGGACCAGATCTGTCCCTTTCCATAACTAATTTAAAACTAATGAGATTATGGTTACTGGTCCCAAGGTGTTCCCCCACTGATACCTCAGTCACTTGTCCTGCCCTATTTCCCAAGAGTAGGTCAAGCTTTGCCCTCTCCTTGGTAAGGCCTTCAATATATTGCATGAGGAAACTTTCCTGAACACACTTAACAAATTCCATCCCATCTAAGTCCTTAGCACCATGATCTATATTAGGAAATTTAAAAATTTCCTATATGACCAACCCTATTATTCCTGCAATTTTCTGCAATCTCCCTGCATATTTGTTCCTCTAATTCCGGTTGACTATTAGGGGGGCCTATAGTATAGTCCCAACAAGGTGATCATCCCCTTCTTATTTCTCAGCTCCACCCATAATGCCTCACTGGACAATCTCTCAGTAATTTAATCTCTGACTACTGCCGTGATGTTCTCCTGAATCAGAAATGCAATTCCCCTTCCTCTCTTTCCTCCACTTCTATCCCGCCTAAAGCACTTATACTCTTGGTCCCCCTCCAGTTCGGGTGCAATTCATCCCTCTTGTACAGATCACCCCTGCCCCAGAAGAAATCCCAGTGGTCCACAAATCTGACTCCCTGCCCCTTGCACCAACTCTTCAGCCATGCATTCATCTGCCATATCTTCCTATTCTTGTCCTCACTAGCTTGTGCACTGGGAGTAACCCAGAGACTACTACCCTCAAGGTCCTGCTTTTTAACCTCTTTCCCAACTCTCTATATTCACTCTGCAGGACCTTATCCCTTTTTCTACCTATGTCATTTGTACCAATGTGCCCAATGACTTCTGGTTGCTCACCCTTCCCCTTGAGAATATTGTGCAATTGCCCAGAAACATCCTTGACCCGGCACCTGGGAGGGAACACAGCATCCTAGAGTTCCTTTCATGTCCACAGAATCTCCTGTCTGTCCCCTATCAAATATCCTATCACTATAGTCCTTTCTGCCTTCATCCTTTGCTACTGATCTTCAGACTTGCTAACCAACAGACCGCAATCAGTAAGGATAGGTGACAACATCTCCTCCACGATCATTCTCAACACCAATGCTACACAAGGCTGCGTTCTCTGCCCCTTACTTTACTCCCTATACACTCATGACTATGTGGGCAGATTCTGCTCTAACTCCATCTACAAGTTGGCAGATGATGCACCGTTGTGGGCCAGATCTTAAATCGTGAAAAGATGGAGTACAGGAAGGAGATAAAGAGTTTAGTGGCATAGTGTCAAGACCACAACCATTCACTCAATGTCAGCAAAATGAAGGAGCCTGTCATTGATTTCAGGAAGTGGAGTGGAGTACACTCCCCTGTCTATATATCAACGGTGCTGAAGTGGAGATGGTTGAGCACTTCAAATTCCTGTGTGAAAGTATCACCAAAAATTTGTCCAGCCACATTGATGCTATGGCCAAGAAAGCACACTAGCCCCTCTACTTCCTCAGAAGGCAAAAGAAATTCAGCATGTCCCTGATGACTATTAGCAATTCTTGCAGATGCATCACAGAAAGCATCCTATCCAGATGCGTCACATGCTTGGTACAGCATCTGCTCTACCCAAGACTGCAAAAAAATGCAGAGAGTTGTGAGCACAGCAGACTACATCACACAAACCAGCCTCCCCTCCACTGACTTGGTCTACACTTCCTGCTGCCTCAGGAAAGCAGCCAAAATAGTCAAGGACCACCCCCCCCCCCCCACTCTGGTCATTCTCCCTTCTTTTCAGTTGGGGAGAAGATAGAAAAGCTTGAAAGCAGGTACCAACAGACTTGACGACAGCTTCTATTCCGCTGTTATCAGACTCTTGATTGAACCTCTCATACACTAAGGATGAATTCTTGATTTTACAATCTACCTTGTCATGGTCCTTGCACTCCATTTGTTTACCTGCGCTGCAATTTCTCTTTAGCTGTTACACTATATTCTACCATGATGTACATATGTATGGCATGATCTGCCTGGGTAGCACTCAAACAAAGGCTTTTCTCTGTATTTCAGTACACATGGCAATAATATTGGTATTGGTATTGGTTTATTATTGTCACTTGTACCAAGGTACAGTGAAAAACTTGTCTTACAAACCGATCATACAGGTCAATTCATTACACAGTGCAGTTACATCAAGATAGTACAGAGTGCATTGATGTAGTACAGGTAAAAACAATAACAGTACAGAGTAAAATGTCACAACTACAGAGAAAGTGCAGTGCAATAAGGTGCAAGGTCACAACAAGGTAGATCGTGAGGTCATAGTCCATTCATTATATAAGGGAACCGTTCAGTAGTCTTATCACAGTGGGGTAGAAGCTGTCCTTAAGTCTGGTGGTACGTGCCCTCAGACTCCTGTATCTTCTACCCAATGGAAGAGGAGAGAAGAGAGAATGTCCCGGGTGGGAGGGGTCTTTGATTATGCTGGCTGCTACACCAAGACAATGAGAGGTAAAGACAGAGTCCAAGGAGGGGAGGCTGGTGTCCGTGATGCGCTGGGCTGTGTCCACAGATCTCTGCAGTTTCTTGCGGTCCTGGGCAGAGCAGTTGCTCTACCAAGCCATGATACATCCAGATAGGATGCTTTCAATGATGCATCGGTAAAAGTTGGTGACAGTCAAAGGGGACAAACCAAATTTCTTTAGCCTCTTGAGGAAGTAGAGGTGCTGGTGAGCTTTCTTGGCTGTGGCAGCTACGTGATTTGACCAGGACAGGCTGTTGGTGATGTTCACTCCCAGGAATTTGAAGCTCTCAACCCTCTCGACCTCAGCACCCTTGATGTAGACAGGTGTATGTACACCGCCCCTTCTCCTGAAGTCAATGACCAGCTCTTTTGTTTTGTTGACATTGAGGGAAAGGTTGTTTTCATGACACCATTCCACTAAGTTCTCTATCTCCTTCCTGTACGCCGACTCATCGCTGTTTGAGATACAGCCTACAATGGTGGTATCATCTGCAAACTTGTAGATGGAGTTAGAGCGGAATCTGGCCACACAGTCATGAGTGTATAGGGAGTAGAGTAGAGGGCTGAGGATGCAGCCTTGTGGGGCACCAGTGTTGAGAATAATCGTGCCGGAAGTGTTGCTGCCTATCTTGAGTTCTGAGATCTTGCCTCACTAGTTCTTTCAGGAGGTGACCAGGAAGATTGATGAGGGTAGTGCAGTAGACGTGGTCTTACATGGATTTTAGTAAGGCGTTTGACAAGGTTCCGCATGGCAGGCTTCTTCAGGAGGTCAGAGGCCAAGGGATCCAGGGAGGCTTGGCCGTGTGGATTCAGACTTGGCTTGCCTGTAGAAAGCAGAGGGTTGTGATGGAGGGAGTGCATTCGGATTGGAGGGCTGTGACTAGTGGTGTCCCACAAGGATCAGTTCTGGGACATCTACTTTTTGTGATATTTATTAATGACTTAGATGAGGGGATGGAAGGGTTAACAAGTTTGCAGATGACACAAAGATCGGTGGTGTTGTGGATAGTGTGGAGGGCTGTTGAAGCTTACAGAAGGATATTGTTAGGATGTAGAGCTGGGCTGACAAGTGGCAGATGGAGTTCAATCCGGAGAAGTGTGAAGTAGTACACTTTGGAAGGACAAACTCCAAGGCAGAGTACAAGGTAAGTGGCAGGATTCTGGGCAGTGTAGAGGAACAGAGGGATCTGGGGGTTCATATCCACAGATCACTGAAAGTTGCCACACAGGTGGATAGGGTAGTTAAGAAAGCTTATGGGATGTTAGCTTTCATAAATCATGGGATCAAGCTTAAGAGCGGCAAAGTAATGATGCAGCTTTACAAAACTCTGATTAGACCACACTTAGAGAACTGTGTCCAGTTCTGGTCACCTCATTATAGGAAGGATGTGGAGGCATTGGAGAGGGTGCAGAGATTTACCAGGATGCTGCCTGGATTAGAGAGTATGGATTATGAGGAGAGACTAAGGGAGCTAGGGCTTTACTCTTTGGAGAGAAGGAGGATGAGGGGAGACATGATAGAGGTATACAAAATATTAAGACGAATAGATAGAGTGGACAGCCAGCACCTCTTTCCCAGGGCACCAATGCTCAATACAAGAGGGCATGGCTTTAAGGTAATAAGGGGGAAGTTCAAGGGAGACGTCAGAGGGAGGTTTTTCACCCAGAGAGTGGTTGGTGCATGGAATGTGCTGCCTGGAGTGGTGGTGGAGGCTGATACGTTGGTCAAGTTCAAGAGATTTTTAGATAAGCATATGGAGGAATATAAGATAGAGGGATATGTGGGAGGAAGAGGTTAGATAGTCTTAGGAGTGGTTTGAAGGTCAGCACAACATGGTGGGCCGAAGGACCTGTATTGTGCTGTATTGTTCTATGGCTCTATGGTATCCTCACTGATTGCAGTCTGTTTGTTAGAAAGTCAAGGATCCAGTTACAGAGGGAGGTGTTGAGTCCTAGGTCTTGGAGTTTGGTGACAAGCTTGCTTGGGATTATTGTATTGAAGGCAGAGGTGTAGTCAATAAACAACAGTCTAACATATGTATCTTTACTGTCCAGATGCTCCAGAGCTGAGTGTAGGGCCAGGGAGATGGCATCCACTGTAGACCTGTTCCGATGATAGGCAAATTGCAATGGGTCCAGGTTGTCTGGGAGGCTGGAGCTGATGCGTGCCATGACCAACCTCTCAAAGCACTTCATGATGATGGATGTCAGAGCCACTGGTCGGTAGCCATTGAGGCATGTTACCTTGCTTTTCTTCGGTACCGGGATGATAGTGGTCTTAAAACAGGTGGGAACCTGAGATTGAAGCAGGGAGAGGTTAAATATGTCCGCAAATGCTTCTGCCAGCTGATCAGCACAAAATCTGAGCCAGGTGCTTTCCTCATGTTCACTCTCCGGAAGACTAATCTTACGTCCTGCACTGTGATCACAGGTTCAGCTGCATTGGGGGCTGTCAGGGTGGATGGTGACAATCCACTTCCTTTCTGTTCAAAACGCGCGTAGAATGCATTAAGTTCATCAGGAAGGGATGCGCTGTTGTTAACTATGCAGCCCGACTTTGTCTTGTAGCCTGTTATGGCATGTAAGCCCTGCCATAACTGATGGCTGGTCAGGGACTCTATTTGGAGTAGATATTGCCTCTTGGCATCCCCGATAGCTTTCTGAAGGTCATACCTTGATTTCTTGTACAGATCAGGATCACCAGATTTGTGTGCGGCAGTCCTCTCCTTCAGTAGGGAGTGGATCTCCCAGTTCATCCATGGTTTCCTGTTTGGGAACACCCATATTGTCTTCTTTGGTACACAGTCCTCCACATACTTGCTGATAAAGTCTGCGATGGTGGTGACATACTCATGAAAGCAGTCACGTAGGAGCTTGTCTGCTTCCTCAGACCAGCACTGCACGACTCTCTATACTGGATCCTCCCATTTCGGTTTCTGTTTGTATGCAGGGAGAAGGAGCACGCCTGGTGGTCTGATTT
Organism: Pristis pectinata; assembly: GCF_009764475.1. Taxonomy (NCBI): domain Eukaryota; kingdom Metazoa; phylum Chordata; class Chondrichthyes; order Rhinopristiformes; family Pristidae; genus Pristis; species Pristis pectinata. The sequence goes on from NC_067413.1 coordinate 54,691,910, forward strand.
CCCAAAGTGAGGACAAGGGGTAGCTCGGAAGGCATTTTTGATGGTTGTATAGCAACCATCAAACCAATACCACTAGCATGGATTAGTTTACAGACTGAAAACAGGAGGAGGGATAAATGTGTCCTCTTCAAGCTGGCAGAATGCAACTAGTGGGGTACCATGGCACCAAATGTAAAGTTTGTAAGGTTGCTGATAACACAAAACTAAGTGGTATATGCTCTGCTTTTTTCTCCTAAGTATTGGTCTTCCCCTTTTCCTAGCTTCAGTCCTGAAGAAGAGTCCTGACCTGAAACATTGACCGCCTGCTTTTCTTCATGGATGCTGCCTGACCTGCTGAGTTCCTCCAGCATCATCATGTTTTTCATCTGGATTCCAGCATCCTTTGTTTCTCTGATCAGTAATGAGACTGCAAAGGAGGTTAGGAGTATATAGACTGAGTGGATATAACTAAGGATTACAATGTGGAAAACAGAATATCTATTTTGGTTGAAATGCTAAGTATTTTTTAAATGTTGAGAAATTGGGAAATGTAAAAGAGACCTGGATATCGTTATACACAAGTTTCAGAAAGCTAACATGCATGTTCAACAGAAAATTAGAAAGGTGAATTGAATGTTTGCCTTCAGTGGTTGTAAGTTTGAGTAGGAGAGAAAAAGAGTCTTACTTCATTTATGCAGGATATGGTAAGACCACACCTGGACATACTTTTAAAAGAAAAGTGCAGTAAAGCTTCACCAGACTTTTTTAGGATGGCAGGCCTGGTATGTGGAGGTGGGTGGGGGGAGTGAGATTGAGTAGGCTAGGCCTTTATTCTCTGGAGCTTAGAAGAAGGAGAGGTGACTTCATTGAAACCTACAAAATTCTTAGAGGGCTTGACAGGATAAATACTGGGAGAATCTTCATCCTGCTTGCAGAGTCTAGAATGGGGGTTCACAGTCTCAAAATCAGTCCTGGTCCATTTAAGACTGAAGTGAGAACTTTCTTCATTCAGCAGAGTGGTAAATCTTTGGAGTTCTCTACCCGAAGTGCTCTGGAGGTTCAGCCATTGATAGCTTTCAAAACAAATAGTTTTCTTCATAGTAAAGGAATCAAGGATATGGGGATAGTGCAGGAACATAGTGTGTATGGTAGAACATCAGTGATAATCTTGTTGAATGGCTCAAAGGTGTTGAATGACCGAGCCCTGCTATTTCTGATATTCCTTTGCTGTTCTGTGGTGAAGAATCTGTGACAAAGTATCTGAGAGAGAAAATGTGATAGGAAATCTCTGATGTGGAATCTGTGATGGAAAATTTATTGGAGCATCCATGAAGGTAAACCTCTGCTGACAAACCTGTGTGATATGTGATGGAGTAATCTGTGACATGACAACTGTAATAGGAAATCTTTTAAAGGGAATCTGTAATGGAAATTATATGAAGGGGAATCTATGATGGGTAATGTGGTATAGAGAGTCTGTGATGCTAATTCTACCTTGGGGAAGCTTGATGCAGAAGCTTTGAATGGGAACCTGTTATTTGGAGTATATAATATTGAGTCTGTGATGCAGAATTTGTTGTAGGCAATCTGGAATGGGAATCTTTTGTTCTGATATTTGATATCGTGTGAAATTCTGGAAATTTGTATTTATGAAGGCTGAATCATTTATGTTGAGTGTGTTTAATGTTTGATGGTGAAAGAGAGATGGGAATATGTCTTGGATAAACTGTGATGGGAGATCTGAGAAGCGTTATTCACCATGGAGTAGCCATATTTGAGAACCTATTGATAGAGATTCCATATTGGAGGTGAGCATTAGGGGACCAAATACGAAATGAAACCCTGAATTAGATCTTCCAGGGCTTTCAGGATGTTTGATTATTTGTAGAGATTTTGCAGAGGTTATGGGTTAATCCTTGTAACTGCAAATTGGCAAAAGGTGTTTCAGTGGTTTCAATAAAATCTGTAGAGGCCAGTTTCAGTAAATTGTCTGCAAGTGGTAATCTGCTAAAAGGTGCAAAAAAAAATACTTGCAGACAAACTGCAGAAAAAAACTGTTTTAATAGATTAGCCATTGCTCTGCAAACTGGTGCCACAGCTTCTGAAAACACTGTGAAGGCAATTTGGTGCTTCTAATATACTCTCAAATCAGAACAACTTTGTGTGTAACATAAATCAACACTTGTGTATTTGTTGTTCTCTAAAATAAATTCAGTAAGTCTATTTTAAAATCTCCTCCATCAACTGCCCATCCCAGGCAGCTTGCATCTTTAGTTTCCTGAGTGCTGGTATCCGGAGGCTGTGCTGCCAAGCTGCCAGTCTGCAGCGTCACACCTTACTGCCTTTAAAGATTGCCCTGCAGAGACAGAGGAAAATGGCAATTTTTACATGATGCAGTCTGGCAACCCCTGAGATTTAAAGTCAGAACTGGTGCCAAGGATTACCCTGGAGAATGAAAGATGGAAAGCAGAGGCCCACATATCAGTAGAAAGTGTGAGCTCACTCTAACCTAATTTCAGGATGATAGACAGAGTGGCAGAATTTTAAAGTATTCAGTTTCACTTTTAATTTTTATTTTAAATTTTTGTTAACAAGTCGAGCAAATTTTTTGAGGCTTTTTTGTCAGAAATTGCAGTAGATTGTGAAATGTAAATGAGATGGTTATTACACCAATGTTCATCAAGCTGAGCTGGAAAGACTTCAATAGCCTGATGAATATGCATGTGAATTTGTTAATTAAGTTAATTATTCTGCTGAAAATTCATTTGTCTTCCAAGGACATTTTCAAAATGATTTTAACATGCTTGTGCCATTAGTCATGCCCTATGCTATTTAAAATCATTTTTGTCCACCCATGTAACTGCAACTTCATAAACATAGTAATGTGTGAAATCTTCTTTATTTTTGTAAGTTTTTACAATTCAGGAATATCTTTATATTGTTATGTTCTCCTGCAAATCTAGTGATGAATTTTTCCTTTGTAACTGTTGCAAGTTCTCAAGGGTTATTGATTTTCACAACAAAATAGGCCTTTGTTGCACAAGAATAACTAAGCTTTGGCTTCAGTGTGCAGCATATTAACTTCTGAGAATGCCAAAGGGAATCATTGTGTGCAATGACAAGCAATGCAATGCTAACACCCCGCCCTGTGCAAGAAAAATTCAGCTCCAAGCCAACATTGCAAAACTTGGTCAAATAGAGATCTGCTTTGTACATCAGGTATTTTCTTTTGCAGTATCTGTGAATAAAGCCTCCAAGACAAAATAACGTATTGCAGATTTGACTGTAATGACTAAGCTTGGATTTACCTATCTAATGCTATTGAACAATGACCTTGTACAGTACACATCCAATCTCCTTGTGTATTTTACATCAAATTTTGTTAAATTTTCATAACTTTGAAAAGGAAGCCAGCATTAAGGATCAGTGAGATATCTTGCCTTTATATCGAGCAGCTGCATGACTGAGCGAGGAATCAAGGACTCAGATGGTATTCAGTCACAAATGAGTGACACTGTCGGCAACAAAATATGATGTATGATTTTCTATCAGCTTCCCAGTAACTGTCGGTGCAAGATTGCAGCACAGTAGGTTTTTATCTCAGCCTTTATTCAATATATATTCCTTCTCTCCTCAGAGCTTGCACCACTTCTGCCTCCCACACCCCCATCACTACTACCACCACCTTTAATGGAACATCTTTCCTGTTCCAATTCATTTTCTCCCACATATTTTCGTTTTGTTTTGGCATCTTTAAATATCACAGTGCAGAATAGGTGTTAGGCCAATGTCTCCCTCAGTGAGTGCTTTCCCAGTATATCTAATTCACCATATAAAGTTTATAACAGCCAAGATCTCACCAGCAACAGCCAGGCTGCTCTTGGCTGCATTTGCTTATTTACAACTGGGATCTTGTTTGCTCCCCATCCCCCAAATAACTTGAATCTACATAAACATGTTTATGTTGTTTGCCAAGAAAACATATATCCAGCATAAGAATTATATTTTGATTACAATTTCTTCAGAAGGCATAATAGACCTATAACTGATTCATAGTAATTATATTTTTGCCAATTAATACAGAATTGACAAATTAAAACATCAAGATTCTGCATATGTTAAATATATTAAATGAAAAACCTTATTTTTTCAGAAGTGATGAATTCAAATAAATGTTTGCTGTTATTCCATCCTTTCAAATGTTTGAAAGCTATGCTTCTGATGTAGCCATTTCAACTTATCAAATTCTGCTACGTTACAGAGATATTTTTTATAGTAACCATTTCCCAGTATTTTAAAACCATTCACATCCATGTCCAAAAGCCAAGACCTCGTGGGATCGAGGTAATTTAACAAATTGGATCCAAAATTGGGTTAGAGGTAGGAAACAGATCGTGACGGTCAAGTGTTGTTTTTGTGATTGAATTCTGTGACCAGTGGTATACCACAGGGATCAGTGCTGGAACCCTTGATGTTTGTTTATACACATTAACAATTTAGAAGTAAATGTGGGAGATATGATTAGTAAGTTTGATGAGTTGGTAAAATGGACAGAGTTGGTAATCCTGAAAAATGTGAGGTGGTGCCTCTTTAATAAGACTAGGATATACATTGTGAATGGTAGGATCCTAGGGAGTACTGAGGAACAGAGGGCCTTGATGTACATGTCCAAGGATCCCTGAAATAAGCAGCGCAGGTGGATAAGGTGGTTAAAAAGGCGTACAGGAAACTTGCCTTCATTAGCCAGGGAATAGAATATAAGGGCAGGAAGATTATAATACAACTATATGAAACTATAGTTAGACTGCGGCTGGGGTACTATGTGCAGTATTGGATGCCAGAACATAGGAAGGATGTGATTGTAGTGGAGAGGGTGCAGAGGAAATTCATCAGGATGTTGTTTGGAAAAGGAACATTTAGCTTTGAGGGGACACTGGATAGTTTGGGTTTTTCTTTGGAGCGGATGAGGCTTACAGGGGAACTGATAGAAGTATACAAAATTATGAGGAGCACAGATACACAGATAGGGCAGATAGAGACCTTTCCCTTTGCAGAGATGTCAATAATCAGAGGGCACAATTTTAAGGTAGGAGATTGATAATTTAGAGAGGATTTAAGGAAGAATTTTTCACATAGAGGGTGGTTAAAATCTAGAATACACTGCCTGAGAGGATGATGGAGACTATTTAAGAACGATTTAGATGAGCACTTGAAAGGCTATGGCATAGAAAACTGAAAAATTGAATTAGTATAGATAGGCACTTGATGGCTGGCAAGGATGCAGTGGGTCAAAGGGCCTGTTTCCATACTGTATATGATTCTACGAGTTTGTGAGGAGTTAAACCATGCCATTGCTCAAGGTAAATCAAATGATAAAAGCAGGAACATTATGCTGTATGTCATCTTAGCCAATTTCAAAGTACGTCAAATTGTTAAGCAGATAGCTTCAGATTGCAGAGTTTAATCATTACCTGATTCAAGTACCACAGTACATAAATCTGACAAATTCTCCCAAACTTTTTTAAAGCATTTTTCAAGCTAGTAATAATAACAATAAAATGTTTCAGGGCATTTGTTAATGACAGGACACAGTATATATTCTATAAGTATTATTCAGTGAAATGAAAGAATTAAAGCAAGTGCATGTACAATAATGGTTACTATAGAAAATGGACGATTCTGTCATATAGAGAAATCGGCTTATGGACAATTCCCAGGAATGGAACCCTTATGTAACCTAGGGACTGCCTGTGCCACAAAAGGGCATACATTTAAGGTGAGAGGAGAGGTTTAAAAGGATCTGAGGGGTAAATATTTTCCACACAGAGTAATTGGTATCTGGAATGAGCTGCCGGAAGAGGTGGTGGAGGCAGAAACATTAACAACATTTAAGGGGCATCTGGATAGGTACTTAAATGAAGAAGGCCCGGAGGGATATGGGATTAATGCAGGCAAGTAGGATTAGTATAGATGGGTATGATGATCAGTGGGCCGAAGGGCCTGTTTATATGCTGTGCAACTCTATGACTCAAAAATGATTAAATGTGTTAAAATCCTATACCTTTATTTAATATAAGCATTGGTTCATTTAGATAAAGTGGTAGATAAATGAAGAGAGATATGAGGAAGTAACTTATCTTTCAGTTACTTCATAAACTGATTATTTGTGTAAGAGCAGAAAATGTTGGAAATACTCAGCAGGTCAGACAGTATCTGCATAGAAAGAAACAGTTAATATTTCAGGTCAATGAGCATTCATTAGAAATGGAAAAGTGAGAAAACAGGAGTGTTTGAAGTTGCAGAGAGGAAAAGGGACAGAGAAAACAAAGGGAATTTCTGTGACAGTGTGGAAACCAAGGGTATCTGGGTGATGTAATGCTTTTGGAACTATCTAGTTAACAGATGAATTAGAACAGTTGGAGAGAACAAGAAAAAGAATATGCTGAAACTGAGATGCAAAACAGGGCAGTTGCTGGAGATCTGAAACAAAAGAGAATGCTGGAAGTACCCAGCAGGTCATGCACATCTGCAGTGAGAGAAAAACTGAGATAATGTTACAGGTAGATGACCCTACATGAGTAATGGTCAGTTCTGACACAAACCAGATAGCCTGGTATCTGAAATTGTTGAATTCATTTTCATTTTAATTCTTTATCCCACAGCCACTCTGACCTCCAGCATTCTGTACTGTTCCAACGAAGCCGAACGTAAGCTTGAGTAAAAGCACTTTGTCTTCCTTCTAGGCATGTTGCAGCCCTCAGGACTCAAAGTTGAATTCAACAGTTTTGGATGACTAGTCTTTCCTTTTGTATCAGAACTGGGCAGTTCTGGTGTAAGACCATCCACCTGTGATGTTTCATTCTCTCCACTGATGCTACCTGATCTGGTGGGTATTTCCAGCCTTCTCCTTTGTTTCAGATTTCCTGCAACCAGGACTCCTGCTCTGCCTCTTACAATTCCAGCATGTTCTCCGTACTGCTCTCATTTATGTTTAACTAGATGGCTCCAAAAGCAGTTGTTTCATCTGGACAACTTTGGTTTCCTCCCTAGCACAGACATTGACTTTGTTCTCTTAACTCCCATCGCTTTTTTCAATTTGAAAACCATTTGCTTTTGCACTTTTCCAGCTCTAATGAAGGGTTGTTGATCTGAAATTTTAACTCTGTTTCTCTTTTCAAGCTTTGCTGCCTGGATCTGCCCAGTATTTCCAACAATACTATTTTAGTTTCAGTTTTCTAGCTCGTGCAATTTTTTTAATTATCAAGTTTTGATTACTGGTGTACCTGTGAGGTGGGAAACAAATTCAAATCTAGCAAAAGGACCATGACACGGTTTTTTGTATTGTACAGGCATTGATTAGCAATTTTTATTTCATCTTTTAATATATAAATGGGAAAAGGTAGATTTTTAAATGTTCAGAATACATGAATGTGCTAATGTAACTGTACAAAATTACCATATTTGTACTTGAAGTGGTTATGTAACTAATGTATTGCAATCACATATAAATCCCAATATGGGTAAAGCCATATGGTTATCCAGCTAAAGGAATGGAGTGAAATTTAAGTTATTTTGTCCATTGGCAAACTTGGCTCAAGCAAAAATGCAGCTCAAGTCACGAGCCTGGGCCCTGAAATTGCATTTCATGTTGCTGAGACCTACCAACCCTGGGTGTGGTAGGTCTCAGTGACATGAATGCAATTTCAAGGAGCCTTTCTAAGAGCCATTACAGGCATAGTGCATCATAAGATTCTTTGAAGGACTATTGCTGCCCTGGCCTCCCTCCCAGATTTTACTCTTGTTAAAGAAGGGAAGTTATAAGGCAGGCATGGTAACATAGTGGTTAGCATGACACTATTAGTGCCAGCGACCAGGGTTTAATTCCTGCCACTTTCTGTAAGGAGTTTGTACGTTCTCCCCATGTCTGCGTAGGTTTCCTCCCATATTCCAAAGACATACGGGTTGATTAACATGGGTTTAAATGGGCAGTGCAGACTCATTGGGCCTGAAGGGCCTGTTACCGGGCTGTATAAATAAGGTTTTTTTCGAAGTTTAAGTTGTACAGAAACTTGAATGATTCCCAAATAAAGACAACCCTATGATAGAGAGTGGTTCTCAAGACTGGATAGAGAATGGAAACTCCGAGATTAGAGTTAACAGTTAGCGTTTTGAAAAATATGCTTAGATTTGTTTGTATTTTTTCTGTTGCTATTGGGGATTATTGGCCAAATTTCGGATCCTGTGTTATATTTTCCCTCCTTCACTTATTTAATCCAATTTCATATAATGTCTGCAGTTTCAGTTAACATATGAGTCATTGAGTCTGTGATTCCTCTGAGATTTTCTGTTGTGCAGGAAGAGTTATGAAATTGCATGTTTTTATGACATTAGCATGAAATTTTACTATCCATGCAAAGCCCAAGAACTTTGTTGGCCTTGAACACTGAAGGAAGTCAGCTGAAGAGCTGAGATCCAGTCTGACATTAATTAAAGTGTGTGTCCGGACCACAGCTCAGTGCTCAGTCCCCCCAAATTTCCTCCTATACTACATCCCTCCCAAGCTTTCTTATGGAACAACTCAGCCCCCCAAACTCCATTCCCAGGTAGTGTTCAAAATGTTTCCTCCATGATCTTCACTTTCTGCAATGTAGAACATAGAAAATGTTTTTTGTGCATGTATATTTGTGCAAGGCCAGTTCTGCGATGGAAAACTTGCATGGTTATGCTGTAAAGCACACTTCCATGTGGAAAAGAATTCTCAGCTATTGTATACCCAAAAGATTTATGATTTTTGTTGTGTAGTCTTTTGGTAATGCACTTTATTGAACACTTTTCCCAATGGCTCATTTGCTGAATTAGCCAAGTATTAAAACATCTATTTTAAATCTTCATTGATGCAGTAATAGTACTTTTTTTTGCTCTAGCCTGTTCAAACACTTTATATCTGGTGTTCGTCTGATCTACCCAGTGGGAGTTGGATGCATTTGGGTCATACACTAACCTTACATCTTATTTACTTTTGTACTACATGGAATATGGGAACATGAAATGGGGTAGGGTAGAAAATACGAACCTGTCCCAAACCTGTTCATATTCTTTATGATATAGATGGAGACCATTCAGCCCACCAAGTCAGAGTGATCCCATCAATTTGATTCTCCCCTCCCAGTTTTCCTGCAACCTACTATTTTTCACATGCTCACCAACTTCACCCATGTTGTCCTACTGCTCAATTACGTACATATACAAGGGCTAACCTACAGTAGCCAAATAACCTACCAACCAGTATGCCTTTGCAATGTGGGAGGAAACTGAAGAATGCGGGGGTGGGGGGGGTGGGGGCAGAAACGGAACATGCAAATCCCACACAGACACAAGTGAGTGACATCATCACTTGAAAATATCATTGTCCTTCATCCAGGTGAATGGAGGACACAGCCATTGCCGACACTTACAGTGTATTAGAAAAAAATACAAACTCACATGAAGAATACTCATCAAAATCTCTGTAAAAATCTGCCATCATTTTTGTGGCCTCATAAATCTACCCTAAAGTTTTTGGCTGAAGTATTGGTATAGCAAAAGCTATGAACTAAATTTACTTACCAGGAGATGGATATTTAAGAAATCATCAAACTGACCAACTTTATCTATCTAGGTACTCCAATCACATCAAAAGCATGATGAGTTTCTCTAATACATTCAATTAGATTGAACCAAACACACAAGCATTTACAGAATGCCATTGTATGCCTCTCTAAAATATCCCAAAGGGCTTCACAAGAGTCAGTTATTTTGTAATCAAGCAATTGTTATTTTCTACATAGCAAGATCCCAGAAGAAGCAGTGTGATCATGACATTAATTTGTAAGTCTGCCAATAATCTAGAAAGTGTTGTATGATGACTAGCAGATAATTGCTTAACTTGTTGCTCTTTCTACTATTTTAATAGTCAATTTTATTTTATAGGGATACTGACCCTGCTAAATTAACAAGGAAGTCTCACATGAGTGCTTGCACACTCATTTTTACGTAAGGTCATTTTAAAATCCTGTGTTTTTGAGAGTATCTAGGGAAAGAAAATTAAAGATACCAAATATGCTGGAGGATATTGTTTCATTCACATCTTCAACCTCATATCTTCTTGAATCCCACTCATTGTTTTCCTTCCTTGTATGTTTCTTGTGTCAGAAGGAGAAACTAAACTCCTACCTTTCCAATGATTAAGAGGAAAAGATGAGCAAAATGCCTGCTCCAGCTCTCAGTAAGGCAGAACACGAAGAGTGTTTAGAGGAAGAGCAGGCTGAGCTTCTGGGAGATGTACAGACAGCATGTTTCAGATATGCAGAGTCGAATTCTTGGCATTCATCAAAGCACGCAGCAAGAGTACCAGATTGTGCCTGTGCCTGCTTCTATATACTTGTTACAAAATCAAGTAATTAAGTGAAATAAAATTATGATGCATTTTGTTAATGGTCTAAATCTTATATTACTGCCCAGTAGTTCTGGTGAGCTTTTTTGGTAATTCTGATATGATAAAGATTCTTTGAGGATTTAAAGTTTCTGGTTAATGCAAGAAAATAATTATGTGGATACTAATTGTCAAATTCAGAATGTAAGTGAGCTTATCTGTAGAACATTTAAAACCAACCTCATCTACTTTGATACTCTAATCACATCAAAAGCATGAATTTCTTAACACATTCAGTTACAATGTTGATGCCACAAATCCATGTATAGATTCAATAGGATTAATTCCTATTAATGAAATTTTAATATACAAAAATACTAACCAAAGCTTATTTCAAAACTAATAACAATAACATTAGATCCATTGTTTTAATACCCAACATATGATTGGAAAATTCCATGACTGTTGCTGGGTCATTCTATTTTTGGCTTAATCACTGCAGATTTGTTGAACTGAATTAAAGATAGCCAGAATTGATCATGGCATTATTACAGAGGTGCTAATTAAATATTGAGCAGTGATAAATTTGAGTAAAATTTAAAGCTATAGCTATAATTTTCTGCAATTTTTTTGGTGCCCAGGATGTATGATGTGAATTACATTTGAAGTATAGTCCAAAAGCAGTCTTAGGCATAAATCTCACATGCTCCATGATACAACTTATGGTTAACATTCAGACTTAAAAGTATTGTGTGACATTTAGAACTGCAATGTTTTTGCCAGAGGGGCTATTTTGAGAACCTCTTGTTACGTGTGACTGCAGGACTCTAACACAGTAAAACCAATTCTTTGGTTGCTGCTCCCAAGTGCAAGGCTCCATGCCAGAAGTACAACCTCATAAAATCACCCCTAGCAATATAACAAGAGAAGTGGCAATCTGCCCATTATTCTTTTAATTTATTTTAATGAATTACCTGAAACAAAGCAAGGCATCTTCTACATACTTATAGTAAAGGAATGGGAACCCAGAGGCATTTAAGATATGGAACATAAAATGGAGAACATATGGTTTTCTTGCAGCTTAGAATCCGCATTTTTAATTTTAATTTACAGTCACAACTAGATTTCCAGCATCAAGTGAATGCAGAAGCATTAAATTTTTTATTTGGAATGCTTTTGTCCAACAAAAAACAATCCATTATATTGATGTTTTCACTTGGTATAAAAGTAAGCTTGTTTCACTGATGTTTATAATTATTCTGAGTATTATAGCTCAAATGATCCGCAGGGATTATTTCTGCGAGAAGCAACACATCAACCACAATAGCTCTCAAGTCTGCCCCAAGAATCCTGCCAGGCTGTCAGAGGACTCCAAGGAGAAGGCCTGACTGGCATCATCCTTGAGCTGCATAAAGGAAAGCGCCTGGCTTCAGACCAGCATAGTTACTAGATTGACAACAGAGCCAACCTGCTCAACAAACCGTACCCAGCCAACTAGATTAGTGTGATTCACTAAAACAGACTGTATACTATCCAAGAATTGTCAGAACCCTGAACCTTTAGAGTATTCATTGTAGTGGGCTGTCTCTAAGTGTGCTGTGGCTTCTGGCCTGTTCACTAATGTGTCCTTCCATGTTCCTTTTTAAGTGTTATTCCTTCTTGAAAAGAAGTCTTTTAACAATCCTCATGGGAAAGAGGAAGATCAGCAAGGCCATGCATATTTTTATCAGGGAAAGCAGTATAAAAAAGACAGACACATCCCAACCTGCACAGAGACAACTTTTTCATGCAAGGGTTCTTCTTGTGTTAATGGTGTATGATTAAATCTACTGAAGTGCATTTTGTAAAACATTAGCTGTGATTGGTATTATTCGCCAAACAACAATATAATTTAGTAAGTGCTTCCCAAAAATAGCATCTGGCAGGGATATTCCCTGTTTACTGTTTACAAGGCTATTCCCTTGTAGAGTAAACAGCTACTTTTAGGAATGCATGCCCGTTTGTGTCTACCTTTCATAATTCTGTACTTTAACCCACCTTCTATCCTGGCAATTACTTGACATTATTGTGTCACTTCCGGTATTTAGAAAGGTTATTTTGTGGGATTTTGCCTGTTTTTCTTATCCTCCAACAGTAGAAAGCCCATATTATGAGCTGCATCTTCTCCCCGTTGTCTATCTATGGACTTAGTTTTTGAGAAATTCCTCCTTTCATTCAATCGTGTGCCTGTCGCATTTTATTTCAGCAACCCACTGCTCAACCAAGAAACCTTCAAGCCACTGCTCCCTCTGTTGGAGTACTATGTAACTACAAAACATGAATTCATTCATGGCAGCTAGGAAATGACAAAAGCCGTTTTCAGCCAAGTTATCATATAAGTAGGACTCTTGTAGCAGGGAATTTATCTTTCATGAGATTTGGGCAACACTGGCAAGACTACATTTATTACCCAAGACTAACTGCTCTATTGTTTCTCAATGACCAGTCTTTAATTTAGGCACTTTAAGTATTTTTTTCTCTTTCCCTTTGTTCAATTCCTGCTTAAATTCTGTTTACTTGTAATGTCTCCTGATTCTGATGTGCCTGAATGATTCATACATTTTTATTTTTATGTCAGATTTTCCAATGTCTGGACTAGAATTTTTGCCTGCATGGTTTAGTGCCTTCCAAACCAATGTTTGGAGAAAAGTATTTATTCATGGATTTGTTTACTCAGTGGCAGAATGCATGGTAACAGAAATAAAAGGCAATTTTGATTAAGGTAAAGAAAAACAAACAAAAAATGCAGTTAAATATATTGTTATATATTTAGAGGACTGTTCCAGCCCACCTCCACTCCTCAAGATCTCACAAACAGCAATATAGACTGACTACTTTTAATGATTTAGTTGAATAATTTATTTTGGCCAGCAAACTCCATCATTCTTTAAATAGTTCTGCAAGATCTCTTGCATCCATCAAAGAGAGCAGACAGAGTCTTCCCTCATTTGATTAACTGCGGCACCTCCAAGAGAGAGAATTCCCTCTACCACACATGTACTGGCATAGATTGTGTACTTAGGTCAGTGGGGTGGACGTGATTTGACACGACTTCCTGATTTGGGTGAGAGCACGACCACAACAGCTACAGCCATCACTTCTGTCGTCTATGTTTTTTTTTCTCTTCAATTAATTAAAGCTTGCTTAAAGGAGCTTAGAAAAAGAACAAAGCAGAGACTTCAGTTCATTTATAAATGTTTGAGACAATGTGAAGCCTCCTGATTTTATATTTGGCAAGAGAATAATTTAAGAATAAAAGAGTATAAACATGAGATTTTTCATATTTATACTATATATATTCAAGGCTTAGAGTGTTAACACAGCAGCATCTTGGAGTGAGCAATTGGTAAAATCTGGCAGGAATGTCAGCTGGAATTTTCATACCATAATCAACAGTACACATACACAACTCATCAAATCTTTTGGTTTAGGATGGCTGACAAATCTTAAGCCACTGGAAGATTCTGGCAGTACTTCACAATCCAGTTCAATTCAGAATCAGCCCCTGATGGTTGGTGTGGACTTGATGGGCCAAAGGGCCTGTTTCCACACTGTATGACTCTTATGATTCAACTACAAGGAACTGAGAAATAGGTACATACATGTGACCTAAAACCCAACAAACTGGCGACAACTTTCTACGTACACTGAAAGGCTTTGTTGAGATAGATGCTTTAGTAGTCCTAGATCATTAGTTGTGGTGGCATGTATTTAACACCTAAGCTGTTCATGCCACTGTACTGGATACTGTGACCATTATATAATAAACAGATCCTAGCACTGTCTCACAAATCAATGATGTCCACGGTTTGCAGCACAAGACACCACTGCTGGTGTATCGGGGTTGTATTGCGATTGCGAGTAGCCTTTTAATCTTAAGGAAACTCACTCGTCATTTCAGCACTGCTGCCTCCTTAATTAGGGTATTGTAGAAAGGTAAACAAAGCAAGCAGCACACAGCATCACAAGTCACAAATATATGTCACTCACATTATATGTGCTGTAAATATAACTCTCCTTCATGAACTGGCATTATGTCACCAGTAATAACTGCTGCTTTTAGATGCTTTCTTACTGTGTTGGTAGGAAAACATAATTTTACCTAAAGTAGACTGAAGTGAACAGATTGTATTTATGAGGCACAATTAAACAGGCAAAGCAGCTGGCAGGTTCCTGATTGAAAATACGTGAATATAAAGTTGCAGCAGATAGTTAAAAAACTCACTAGATTCAATGTCCAATCAATATCCTGTCAGCAATGTCTCACCCAGTGCTGATAGCTGCTGGTCCTTAGGTGTCACTGCACTGGGCTATACACTGTTGTTGCTCCTCATTCAACTCAATAATAGGCACCCATCCATGATAATTGATGTACATTATTCAATCACAGAGTACTGCACCATAAAGAGGAGGCCCTTTGGTCCAATGAATCTGTACTGACAATTGAAGAACAATCCAGTTAGTCCCACTTTTCTGACTCTTTTTATATCCATATTTTTTTCTCCATTCAGTATTTATCCAATGCTTTATCAAAGGCTCCTGTTGAATCTTATCTCCCGCCCTATCAAGGGTAATTCATTCCAAATCCTAACCACTCTTGCAATAGTGTTTCTATTTTCTTATGTTGCCTGTACTTTTCCCAGTCACATTAAATCCACGCCCTCCATTTATCAACACTTCAACTGGTTGAAAACTTTTTCCAGACTTTTTTGCAGTAAGGGCAGCAATCCCATATTCACGGAAACTTTCTGGTAAATAACTCACGAGCCTCTTAAAATCTTTCAAAACTTTGCTAAAATATGGCTGGACAAAGGTTTAGCATAACTTTGACTTCAGAGTCATAAAGTAAAACAGGACCTTTGTCACACTATGTCCATGCCAACCATCAAATACCCATATTCCATCCAATTTGCTCTTTTGTACATTTTTACCAAGGCATATTCAAAGCATTTGAGTTGCTGAGATCAGATGCACAGGTCTGATGTTGGGAGTAGAAGCCTGAGGTCCAAGGTGGGGACATATACCTGAAAGCGACTGCACAGATCAGAGAGTTCCATTGAGCAGGACTGAAATCGGCTGCACACACCTGAGTTGGGTCCAGAGGTCAAGAACATAGATCAAGTCAGATGCATGGTCCTGAGGTCAAGTGCACAGTCCTAAACTTGTGTGCACAACTCTGAGGTTAGGTATGCACAATGTTCAGTTTTACAGTCCTGAGTTAGCTACCTGACACTGAGGACAGGTACATTAGCTTGAAGTTGAGAACCAAGGCCTGAGCTGCATTGCATAGCCTTGAGCTCATGTGTGCAGGCTTGACATCTGCTGCACAGGCCTGAAGTACACGGAATTATGATGTTGTTGCCATTACAGAGACCTGGTTGGTGAGGGACAAGACCGGCTGCTCAACGTTCCTGGGTTTCGTTGTGTTAGATGTGATAGAGAGGGGGATAAAAGAGGTGGAGGGGTTGCACTACGGATGAGGGAGAATGTCGCAGCAGTACTCAGGGAGGACATACTGGAGGGCTCATCCACAGAGGCAATTTGGGTGGAGCTCAGAAATGGGATAGGTGCAATAATGCTGATGAGATTATACTATACCCCCCCCCACTCCCCCCCACCGTAGCCACCGAGAGGTGGAGGAACAGATATTAGACGGATTGTGGAAAAGTGCAGAAACAACAGGGTTGTTATAGTGGGGGACTTTAACTTCCCCAGTAGTCATTGGAACTTCCTTCATACAAGCTTAGATGGGGTGGGATTTCTTCAATGCATCCAAGAGGGGTTCTTGAAACAGTATGTGGAGGGTCCAACTAGAGGAGAGAACATACTGGACCTGGTTTTGGGAAATGAGCCAGGACAGGTGACAGACCTGATGGTGGGTGAACATTTTAGAAATAGTGACCACAACTCATTATGTTTCAAGATAATTATGAGTAAGGGTAAAATTGGATCTTGCAGGAAGGTTTTAAATTGGGGGAGGGCAAATTACGACAGGATAAGACAGGAGCTAAGGGGTGTTGATTGGAAGCAGCTGCTGTCGGACAAGTCCACGTCTGACATGTGGGAGTTCTTTAAAGACCAGCTGATCAGAGTTCAGGATCGGCATGTTCCGGTAAGGAGTAAGGACAAGGATGGTAAGGTAAGGAAACCTTGCATGACACGAGAGGTCCTACATTTAGCCAGGAAGGAAAAAGAAGCATACGTAAGGTTTAAGAAGCTGAAATCAGACTGGGCCCTTGTGGAATGTAAAGATAGCAGGAAAGTGCTCAAGCTGGCTGTTAGCAAGGCTAAAAGGGGCCATGAAATAGCCTTGGTGAGCAGGATTAAGGATAATCACAAGGCCTTTTATACTATATTAAGAAAAAGAGGATAACTAAGGAGAGGATAGGTCCACTCAAGGGTAAAGGAGAGAATCTGTGCCTGGAGTCAGAGTATATAGCTGAGGTACTAAATGAGTACCTTGTGTCAGTATTTACCGAGAAGAAGGATTTGGAGGATAGTGAAGGCAGAGTGGGGAACCTCCCACGCACAAAGCCATGTTGACGATCCCGAATCAGGCCCTGTCTATCCAAATACTTATATATCCTGTCCTTTAGAATACCTTCGAATAATTTACCCACGACTGACATCAGGCTCACCGGCCTTTAATTACCCGGCTTATTCTTAGAGCCTTTCTGGAACAACATTAGCTATTCTCCAGTCTTCTGGCACCTCACCTGTGGCTAAGGATGTTTTAAATATCTCTACCAGGGCCCCTGCAATTTCTACACTAGCCTCCCACAAGGTCCAAGGGAACACCTTGTCAGTCCCTGGGGATTTAACCACCTTCATTTGCCTTAAGACAGCCAGCACCTCCTCTTCCGTAATCTGGATACAGTCCACGACCTCACTACTCTTTTGCCTCAGTTCTATAGACTCTGTGTCTGTCTCCAGTGTAAATATGGATGCAAAAAATTCATATAAGATCTCCCCCATCTCTTTCAGCTCCATGCATAGATGACCATGCTGATCTTCAAGACAACCAATTTTGTCCCTTGCTACTCTTTTGCTCTTAATATAGCTATAGAAACCCTTGGGATTCTCATTCATCTTGTCTGCCAGAGCAACCTCATGTCCTCTATTTGCTCTCCTGATTTCTCTCTTAAGTGTTCTCTTGCATTTCTTATACTCTTCAAGTGACTCATTCGATCCATCTGCCTATACCCGATATGCGCCTCCTTTTTCTTTACCAAGGCCTCAATATCCCTCGATAACCAAGGTTCCCTAAACCTGTTAGCCTTGCATTTTATTCTAACAGGAACATACAGATTCTGTACTCTCAATATTTCACTTTTGAAATCCTCCCACTTACCGAGCATCTCCTTGCCAGAAAACAGCCTATCCCAATCCACGCTTGCCAGATCCCTTCTGATGCCATTAAAATTGGCCTTACTCCAATTTAGAATCACAACCCGAGGACCAGTCCTATCCTTCTCCATAATTATCTTGAAACTAATGGAATTATTATCACTAGATTCAAAGTGTTCCCCTACACACATTTCTTCACCTGCCCTGTCTCAGAGGAGATCCAGTATCACACTCTCTGTAATTGGGACCTCTACATATTGACTAAGGAAACTTTCCTGTACACATTTGACAAACTCTATCCCATCCAAACCGTTTACAGTATGGGAGTCCCAGTCAATATGTGGAAAGTTACAATCGTCTACTATCACAACCTTATTTTTCTTGCAACTATCTGCTATCTCTACAAATTTGTTCAAGTCCAAGGTCCAAGTCCATAGTTCACTGAAAGTGGCTGGGCAAGTGGATAAGGTGGTAAAGAAAGTGTATGGAATGCTTGCCTTCATTGGTTGGGGTGTTGAGTATAAGAGTAAGGAAGTCATGCTGCAGCTATATAATCTTTAGTCAGATCACACTTGGAGTATTGTGTGCAGTTCTGGTCACCCCATTATTGGAAGGATGTGGAGATTGTGAAAAAGGTGCAGAAGAGGTTTACCAGGATGCTGCCTGGATTAGAGGGTATGAACTATAAGGACAGGTTGGACAAACTTGGGATGTTCTCCTTCGAGAGTTGGAGGCTGAGGGGAGACGTGATAGAGGTTTTTTAAATTATGAGAGGCATAGATAGAGTAGCCAGTAAGAATCTGTTCCCCAGGATAGAAATGTCAAACACCAGAGGACATGCTTTTAAGGTTGGGGGAGGGGGGGAGGTTTAAAGGCAACGTGAGGGTCAAGTTTTTTACGCAGAGAATGGTATGTACTGTGAATGGGTTACCAGGGATAGTAGTGGAATCAGGTAGTTTGTTGGAGTTTAAGAGGCTTTTAGACACATGAATATGAAGGGAATTGGAGGGATATGGATGATACACAGGAGGAGGACATTTAGTATAAACTGACGTCAAGATCAGTGCAACATCATGGCCAAATGGCCTGTCCAGTGCTACACCGTTCTGTGTTGATGTCACCTCCGACTCTGGTTGCCACCTCCTATGCCGTCCTCCTCCCTCACCACTGCCATTAACTGTTCACCACACTTTCCTGGGATGGCAGGACTGATGTGTGAAGAAAGATTGAGTCAATTAGGCTTACATTCATTTTAGAAAGAGAGGGTTCTCATAGAAACCTACAAAATTTGAACAAGATTGGACAGATTAGATGCAGAAAGGTTGTTCCTGATGGCTGAAGACTCCAGGGCCAGCGTTCACTGTCCAAGCGTAATGGAAACCATTTCAAACTGAGATGAGGAGAAAATTCTTCTCCCAGAGAATGGTGAACCTCTGGAATCCTCAACCACAAAAGACAGCCGAAACCACATCAAGGAGTAAGAGGAGACACAAGAGACTGCAGATGTCTTCAACCTGTAAGAACATAAGAATATAAAGAATAGGAGCAGGAGGAGGCCTGGATTTGGAAGCACAAGCCCGATGCCTTGTTCATGTGCTGGAGTTCTAGGTCCCAGAGGTGCAAGTCCTGGCATGCCCTTCAGCTTTCAATAGACATTGTCATCAACTGCTGCCTCCTCAATAACCAGTGGTGGAGGAGGACGGTTAAGGTGATCCTGACGGACGGCAGCAAAAGGAGGCCCTCTCTGGATATACTGTGAGGGTTAAAAGGAAGGTGTGCAGATTCTATTGAGGACCCCACTCATTCTAGTGAAGCATAGGATTTGAGACATTGTTAACATCCATGATTTATACAACTACAGGATATTGATAGGGCCAAGGATTCCATATAAACTCTCATTTATCCCTTATGCATTCAGAATTCTCGTGCAACCGGCAAAAATTTCTCAGAACATCAAGCAATTCCTATTTTTTTTCAAAAACGTAAATTTTAATTTGGCACACCAGGTTCTGAAGTGATTTAGTCCACGCACTGTCTCCTATCAACTTACAGGACAGCATCCTGCCCTCAGTCCCCCGTGTGTTTACATGTGGTGGTTGGTTCCACCTGTGTTTCATGTATTGGATTTCTCCCATCCATCGACTAGGTTGGATTAAGAACACTCCTGGCAAAGGTGCAGAGCAGAAACATGTTGTTTTAATATCGAAACAAAATGGAAATATATAAAAGACTGGAAAAAAGTGAACATTGATTTATGTTTTGATTCAATGACACAAAATCACAAAGTTCAAAGCTTCAGAAGTTCTTTCTGAACTCAGAGAATGTTGAAAAGCGTCATATGATGCATGTAGTGAAGCTTGAAGATCTTGATCATGCTTTAAAGGACTGGTTTTCCTTAAAGAGATCAGAGAATACATGTACTTCAGGACCACTGCACGTGAATAAAGCAAAGGAATTTTGTGAAAGAATTAAAATCACAGACCTGTGTGCCTTTACTCAAGGATGGCTCACTCGCTTCAAGATTTGGCATAGGATTCAAAAAAACATGATGTTTCTGGCAATCAGGAACCTGCTGATATGAAAACAGCAGAGGAATTACGTGAAACTTTTAAGAATTTAGTCATTCAACATGATCTGACTGCTGAGCAAACTTATAATGTTGGTGAAACTGAATTAATGCAGCACTGCATTCCTAACACAACCCTAGCTGGTGCAAATGAAAAGGTTGTGCATAGTTTTAAACAAAACAAAGATCACTCAACCATGCTTACGTGCAAATGCCACAAGAATCCATTGAGTGAAATTGCTTGTTAATCAGGAAGTATTCAAAGGCAAAATGTTTGAGCTCATCTCCTCGTTGATTATAAATCTCAAAGTAATGTTTGGATGGATGCAGAAACTTTGGTGGTCTCACCATGTTTTGTACTGAGCATGAAGGAACATTTACGAAGAAAAGACTGCCTAAAAATAATAAAGTTGTGCTTTTGTTGGTTAACTGCTATGCTCTTCCTTCTGCAGAAAGACTTGCAAATGGAAATATTTTTGTTAATTTTATCCCAGTCAGTGTGACATTTCAGCCTGTGGATCAGGGCATGATAAAATATGTCAAAATGTCACACCGACATTACTTTTTGAGAAGGTGACTAACTTTAAAGGGAAAATTTAAGATTTTCAGTAAAAATATTCCATCAAAGATGCAATCTTTAATCAGCCCTGAGTGTGGAAATAGGTAAAGAGTGAAAAACTGCAAAGATTTAGTGATAACTATGGCCTTTCGTCATGTTTGAAGAAGGGTTATCTGATAAAGAAAAAGTGTGTGAAGGATTTTGACTAGGTAAAGGCAAGCAGATGGTGATTGTGCAAGCACAGAAAATCCAGTACAGAAACTTTCCAGAGATGAACTAGATTAGTGGCTGGAAACTGACAAAGATGCTTCTGTAACAGTGACGTTAAATACTGATGACATCATAAACAATGTTTTAAATCATAATAAATCTAAAGTTCAAGAAGAAGAAAGTGATGATGAAAGGGAGCTGGAGGAAAAAGACTCTCAGAAAATTGCTGCCGAAGGATTCAAAAATGTCTTCAAATTAGTTGAGCAACAGAATTGCTTTCCTGGAGATTATTCACCAAGGAGGAGGACATGGAGGATAGTGAGATCACTGTGGGCATGTTGAGATAAAGAAGGAGGAGGTCCTTGAAGAACATTAAGGTAGATAAATCCCCAGGGCCTGATGGGATCTATCCCAGGTTATTGAGAGAGGCAAGAGAGGAGATTGCCTTGACAGAGATCTTAGGATCCTGTCTATCCACAATGGTAGGGAAGTTATTGGAGAGGATTCTTGGGGATAGGATTTACTCACATTTGGAAAAGCATGGGCTTATTAGGGACAGCATGGCTTTGTGCAGGGCATGCCATATCTTACAAACTTTATTGAGTTTTTTGCAGATGTGATGAAGATGATTGATGAGGATATTGAGGATGATGAGGAGGAGGAGGAGTGGATGTTGTCTGCTTGGACTTTAGAAAGGGATTTGACAAGTTCCCCACAATAGGATCCAGAAGATTGTCACATTGGATCCATGCCAACTTGGTAGTTTGGATTCAAAATTGGCTTGGCCATAGAAGAGAGAAGGTGGTGGTGGAGGGGTGTTTCTCTGACTGGAGGTCACTGGCCAGTGGTGTTTCACAGGGATCAGTGCTGGGACTGTTACGAACCAGCAACAAAAGAAACACACTGAGTCATGATTCAGTGTTAAAAACTATTTTATTAATCACTACTTATGATAATAAGAAAAAAAAAGTAAAAATGTTAGTATGTTAGAAGTAAAAATGTTAAACCTTGAACATTAACCCCAAAACTAAACTCTTCGTGTGTGTGTGTGGCAAAGTCCCAAACTCCAAGTCCAGGAATGGTTCTTAAAATTCAGTTCAGCAAGCCATAAGGTGAAACATGAGCAAAGGCTTCTTCAACAACCACCGTTGTCTGAAGATAAGACGTAGATGTAGAGAACATAGAGAGGGTAATTACGAAATCCAAATGTTCCACAATGGATCCCAAACGACACCTCAGTGTTTACTCGGTCATCCAGCTCGTGGTCGTCCACACAAATACCTGTTTCCCTCTACAGGTTAACGACAAAGTGAACTCCACTGGATTACTTCCAATTTCCATACGTGGATTGCAGTGACAGACACAGTTATTGTTTCTCATCCATCGATAGAGAAACTAGCAGGCTGGTGTCTCTCTCCCTTTTCTCTCTCTCTCTCTCTGACTGACTTCGACTGACCTCTTCAACAACGTCATTACGTCCTTTATTTTCTGTTGATGTAAGCACGCCACACACACACACACACACACACACACACACACACACACACACACACACACACACACACACACACACACACACACACACACACACACACACACTACTACTCTATCTTAAAGGGACATTCACTGAGTCCGTAACAGGGACCTTGGCTTGTTTGTGTTATGTTTGTGATATATTTAAATGATTTGGATGAAAATGTATATATGGACTGATTAGTAGGTTTTTGGATGACACCAAAATTGTTGAAGTTGTGGATAGTGAAGAAGGTTGTCAAAGGATACTGCAGGATTTAGATAAGTTGGACATATGGGCAGAGAAATTTCTGCTGCAATACAATGTGGATAATAGTAAGGTGTTGAAGTTTGGGGAGTCAAACGTAAGGGGAAAGTTTACAGTAAATGTCAGGACCCTTAGGAGCATTGATGTGCAGAGGGATCTTGGGGTGCATATCTATAGCTCCCTGAAGGTGGCAACACAAGTAGATAGGGCAGTTGCCTTCTTTGGTCAGGGCATTGAGTAAAGAAGTCAGGAAGTCATGTTGCAGCTGTACAAAACAATGGTTAGGCCACATTAGGAGCATTGTGTGCAGTTCTGGTCGCTGCATTACAGGAAGAATGTGGAGGCTTTGGAGAGGGTGCAGAAGAAGTTCACCAGGAGGTTTGCTGGATTAGAGAGTATCAGGTGTTGGACAAGCTTGGATTGTTTTCTCTGGAGTGTCGGAGGCTGAGGAGAGTCATGATTGAAGTATATAAAATTATGAGAAGCATAGATAGGTCAGATTCTTTTTCCCAGGGTGGAAATGTCAAATACTATACGGCACAGATTTAAGATGAGGGGGTGGGGTGGGGTGGGGTGGGGAGATTAAAGTAGATTTACAAGGCAATTTTTTTTTACACAGAGTGTGGTAGGTGCCTGGAATGCACTGCCAGGGGTGGGGGGATGGCGGCAGGGGCAGGGGCAGTGGTGAAAGCAGTGATAGTGATGTTTCAGAGGCATTTGGACAGACACATGAATAGGCAGGGAATGGAGAGACATTTATCCTGTGCAGGGAGATGGGATTAATTTAGTGAGGTGAGGTTTTAGTGAGGTGGTCACACCTCAGGTGCAGGCTACAAATAGATGGGTGACCACCAGGAGAAATAAGGGGAGTAGGCAGACAGAGCAGGGTTCCCCTGTGGCCATTCTCCTCACTAACAGGTATACCCCTTTGGATGCTGTTGGGGGGATGACCTTTCAGAGGCAAGCACCAGTAGCCGGGTCAGTGGCACTGTGCCTGGCTTTGAGGCAAAGGGAAGGGTGAAGTCAGGCAGAGTGACAGTGATAGGGTACTCGATAGTAAGAGGTACAGATAGGTGTTTCTGTGGCCACAATCGAGACTCCAGGATGGTGTGTTGCTTCCCTGGTGCCAGAGTCAAGGAAGTCTCACAGCAGGTACAGGACATTCTGAGAGGGAAGGGTGAGCAGCCAGAGGTTGTGGTCCATATAGGTACCAATGACATAATCAGGGGCAAGAATGAGGTCCTGCACAGAGATTTTAGGGAGCTAGGTAGAAAGTTAAAAAGCAGAACTTCCAGGGTTGTAATCTCAGGATTACTACCCATGCCACATGCTGGTGAGGTGAGAAATAGATACATAGTGCAGTTCAATACGTGGCTAAGGAGCTGGTGCAGGAGGGAGGGCTTCTGATTTATTGATCATTAGGCTCTCTTCCAGGGCAGGTGGGACTTGTACAAACAAGACAGTTTGCATCTGAACTGGAGGAGAACCTCCCTGGGAGGTTTGCTAGTGCTACTCGGAGGGTTTAAACTAGAGAGGCAGGGGGATGGGAACCACAGCAGCAGGGCAACAGGTGGTAGGGTTGAGGACAAGAAAGATGGTATGACAAGTAAGATTGAAAGGAAGGACAGCAAGGGACAGGCTAATGAACATGGTAGGACTGATGGCTGGTATGTGTTTATTTCAATGCCTGGAGTATTATGGGTAAGGAGGATGAACTTAGAGCTTGGATCAGTACATGGAATTACGATGTTGTTGCCATTACAAAGACCTGATTGGGTGAGGGACAGGACTGGCAGCTCAATGTTCCTGGGTTTCATTGTTTTAGATGTGACAGAGTGGGGGGTTAAAGAGGTGGAGGGGTTGCACTACTCATAAGGGAGAATGTCACAGCAGTACTCAGAGAGAACACACTGGAGGGCTCATTCACAGAGGTAATTTGGGTGGAGCTCCGAAATAGGTACAATAATGCTGATGGGATTATACTATAGCACCCCCACCCCCCCAATAGCCACCGAGAGGTGGAGGAACAAATATTAGACGGATTGTGGAAAAGTGCAGAAACAACAGGGTTGTCATAGTGGGGGACTTTAACTTCCCCAGTCGTCATTGGAACTTCCTTCATACAAGCTTAGATGGGGCGGGATTTCTTCAATGCATCCAAGAGGAGTTCTTGAAACAGTATGTGGAGAGTCCAACTAGAGGTGAAGACATAATGGACCTGGTTTTGGGAAATGAGCCAGGCCAGGTGACAGACCAGATAGTGGGTGAACATTCTGGGAATATAGACAACAACTCATTGTGTTATAAAATAGTTATGAGTAAGGGTAAAATCAGATCTTGTGGGTAGGTACTAAATTGGGGGAAGGCAAATTATGACAGGATAAGATAGAAGTTAAGGGACATTGATTGGGAGCAGCTGCTGACGGACAAGTCCACAGCTATCATGTGGGGATTGTTCAAAGACCAGATGATCAGAGTTCAGGATCGGCACGTTCCAATAAGGAGCAAGAACAAGGATGGTAAGGTAAGGAAACCTTGAATGACCCGAGAGGTCCTAAATTTAGTCAGAAAGAAAAAGGAAGCATACATAAGATTTAAGAAGCTAAAATCAGACTGGACTCTTGTGAAATATAAAGATAGCAGGAAAGTGCTCAAGCAGGTGATTAGGAAGTCTAATAGTGGTGACGAAATAACCTTGGTGAGCAGGATTAAGGATAATCCCAAAGCATTTTATACTTATATTAAGAAAAAGAGGATAACTAAGGAGAGGGTAGGTCCACTCAAGGATAAAGGAGGGAATTTGTGCTTGGAGTCAGAGCATGTGGCTGAGGTACTAAATGAGTACTCTGTGTTGGTATTTACTGAGGAGAAGGATTCAGAGAATAGTGAAAACAGAGTGGGGCATGCTAATGTGCTGGGACACTTTGAGATGAAGGAGGAGGAAGCACAGGGTCTTTTAAAAAGCATTAAGGTGGATAAGTCCCCAGGGTCTGATGGCATATATCCCAGAATATTGAAAGAAGCAAGGGAGCAGATTGCTGGGGCTTTGACAAAGATCTTTGTGTCCTCACTAGCGACAGGTGAGGTCCCAGAGGAATGGAGAGTAGCAAATGTTGTGCCTTTGCTCAAGAAGGAAAATAAGAATAATCCAGGTAACTATAGGCCAGTGAGCCTCACATCAGTGGTAGGGAAGCTATTGGAGAGAATACTGAGGGATAGGATTTATGCGCATGGAAAGGCATGGCCTGCTTAAGGACAGTCAGCATGGCTTTGTGCAGTCCAGGTTTATGTCTTACAAACTTTATCAAGTTTTTTGAGGTGGTGAGAAAGGTGCTTGATGAGGGTAAGGCAGTGGACGTTATCTACGTGGACTTTCGTAAGGCATTTGATAAGGTCCCTCATGGTAGGTTGATTAAAAAGATAAAGATGCATGGAATACTGGGTGAATTGCAAGTTTGGATTCAGAACTGGCTCAACCAGAGAAGACAGAGAGTTGGGGTGGAAGGCTGTTATTCTGGTAGGAGGTCTGTGACTAGCGGCGTTCCGCAAGGATTGTCATTGGACCACTGTTGCCTGTGATATATATCAATGATTTGGATGAAAATGTAGTTGGGTGGATTAGCAAGTTTGCAGATGACACCAAGATTGGTGGAGTTGTGGACAGTGTAAAGGACTATCAAAGAATACAGCGGGATATAGATCAGTTACAGATATGGACAGAGAAGTGGCACATGCAGTTTAATCCAGGCAAGCGTGAGGTCAAATGAAAGGAGAGAGTATACAGTTGATGGTCGGCCCATTAAGAGCATTGATGTGCAGAGGGATCTTGGGGTCCAGGGCCATAGTTCATTGAAAGTGGCTACGCAAGTGGTAAAGAAGGTGTATGGCATGCTTGCCTTCATTGGTAGGGATGTTGAGTACAAGAGTAAGGAAGTCATGCTGCAGCTATACAAAATTTTAGTCAGACCACACTTTGAGTATTGTGTGCAAAGACATCTTAATTTATTTACTTTGGTACATAAAGGGCAGTAGGCTGATTAGCAGCAGCATCCTCTGTACATTTGGCCCTTCATGTGAGGTAAGTACAGTCATTCATCTGATTTAATTTTGCTGTGTTTTACATTAACAATGTTTGGCCTTGAAATGTAGAACTGTAGTGTAAAACCTTGTTATTTAAAAGGGTATAGAGATGACAGATAGTTCAGCAATTTATTTAAAAGTTTATATATGGGACACTAGTGTGTGTTGTACAGTAATTCTTTTGATCAATTCATCTAACTGACACCCCCATTCCACATGGATACCAGATGGCTGACAGAATACTACAAAAGGGTGTAATATTAAGGAGTGTTGTGTACTTGTGGATGGAACTGCAAACTAGGCTGGCAAGCTCTAACTACAGGAATATTCTACGAGATAGTGGCACTAGAGTGTGTACAATATCACAAACAAATTACAGGAAAACTTGCAGACTGACCAACTAATTGGTAAATTAAGTTTAACACATAAATTCAATGTTGTTTATTTTGATAGGAAGATTGGAAGTGCAAGAATAATTTGGGTAAAGCATCTATAGGGTCTCAGAATATAAATATGTCAATCTCTAAGAGTGTGCCACAGGTTAGAAAGGCCACTAAACCAGCAAACCAACATTAGTGTTTATTTCTTGAGTGAGAATTAAAAAGTAGTGAAGTATGTATAGAATTTTGTTTGGACTATACAGAGTACAAGGGTTCTGGTAGTCATACTATAAGAAGGACTCTCCTGACAACAGGCAACAAACAGACTGCTTTCACCCAGGCTACACAGTACAACTGCCATAAAAGCCTCGAGGCCCAAGCCACAACCAACAACCAACTCCCACAACACAGAAATTAGCTCCCTAATGGCAACAGCTTTCCATTCACATAGAACAACAATCTGCTGCTGGCTAAGAGGAATCTGTTCTCTGATGAAATCCCCCTCATCTTTCAGGATAGCATTCTGCAGGCAAAACTTGATTGGATTGACCTGCAACTCCACAAAGGGATGAAGATTTTGGATGGCATTTTACTGTGCTTCCATGGAAAATGAAGCCTGCTCCATCAGCCGCTGTCACATGGACTGACGTAAATATAGAGATGATGTGCTCCTGGCTCTTCATGGCCACCTGCATGGTCAGAATTGCCCAGTGTTCCTTGCCATGCCTTCCAATCTGCTGGGCAGGCTGGACAATGTGCCAAGCATTTCTTCAAGCATCAGTCACCCTTTGTGAGCCACCCAATTTTATCCTCATCTAGTTGCTCCAGCTCAGTACAAATATGCAATCTCTCCCGAGGATAAGTTGGTACAGTGCCCTCCCTTTACTACCAATTGATTTGGTCCCTATCCAGTATGTGAAACATGTCTGTCTCATCTGGCCACTTCAGTATTTGAGCTGGTGCTCTATAGGGTTAGGCACAAAGAATCAGTCTTTTTCTTCTCTTCAGTGTCCTTTGTACTCAAACAGGAGGAATGGGTGGTTGGTCTATGGGTCTCCTCTGAGAGCTTGCAATGATAAAGGCATAATAAACAGTGTAACCATGATAAATGAATGGCCCTATCTATAGGAGTGGCCAGTACACACGCCAACACATATTGACAAAACATTCATTACAATAGGTGTGAGAACGGATGGTCAAGGACCTGAGGATACTTGCATATCAGAGAGAAGCAGACCTTCCTCATTGGTACCAGCTGCAGTAGCCTGAGTTTCACAGATGCCCATCAGAGGGTTTCTGTCCTGTCACCTCACTCTGGAAGCTGAAGTATGCACAGGTGAGATGCTGTTCAAATTGTCAGAATACTATGATTGCCTTGACATGTATTCAGGTCATGGAATTTCTGTGGTATGAGTTTAATTGCTCATAGCCGCCACCTACTAGCTCAGCTGGCATTGGGTGGTCTCCTGGAATTGATACAAAGGGCATCCCTCTCCTTCCTAATTTACAAGCAAGCAGAGGTTGAGGTCTGTAAAAGAGCGAGTACTCTTTCTCTCCACTTGTGCCTCCCTCTCTATTGGTTTTGCCAAAAAGCCAACAGCATGCAACACTTGTGGTTTGTTGTGACTGGGTGGAGAGTTGCAGTTGAAGGAGGCCTGATGTGATTTAGCCCCAGTAGATACCTAGTGTACATTGGCTAAGGTGCATGACCTCTGCTGCTTTACATAAAAGAAAGTGTAGACTCTACAAATGTACCTGTGCTATTAAATCCAGATTACCTAATCATTCTACACTTTTAAACTTAAATTCTATGTCAGTTACTATTACTAACAATGTCCTTTTAAATCTTCTTATAGGGCTGGCGATCTTCCAACCTCCAGGAACGACTGTGAAGCGGATCCGACTCTCGGACCCAGAAGGAAACAACCAGCGAGGCCTAGGAAGGGCCCGTCCACGTGGAAGCCTTCACAGGGCCAAGAGACTGTAGTGTAAAAGGTCATGGCTGTCATGTGACCGTGACAACACTGACAACACTGACAACACTGACCCCTCTGGCTGGGATGACACCATTGAGCACGTGGCCAAAAGCGACACCACTGTCAATCAAGGTTTGGCTCCACCCCATTAGGTAAACACCTTTGTCCTTGCTGGACCACTCGGACTGGTCTGTGTGAGCACCTTTGTTCCTGGGCACACCTACCACTGGCCCGTTTAAACACCTTTGTCCTGCTGGGCCACCCAGCCCCCCAGCAGCATAAAAGTGCTGCATGTTTGGTTTTCTCTCTCTTTCTGTCTCCGAGGATGTTGAGGTAAGCTGTGCACTGCTTCAGGGCAGTTAGTTAAGGACTCCCGAGACCAAAGAGCCAATGTTTGTCCAGAATCAATCATTTGTACCCAGTTATTGTGTGTGTGTGTGTGTGTGTGTGTGTGTGTGTGTGTGTGTGTGTGTGTGTGTGTGTGTGTGTGTGTGTGTGTGTGTGTGTGTGCGCGCGCACGCGCGCACACCTCACCCCTGTTGCGATTCCCTTCACATTCATGATCTCCTGCTTGAGAGTGTGCATCTGCTCCCATTCATTCTGTCCCCGCATTTGTCTTTGTTAACAAACCATTTTTAAATTACAAAGACTGTGTCCAAAGTTCCTCTACCTTTAAGACATCAAAGAACCGTTTCACACAACAGAGACCACGGAGCCCCCATTGCCGAGATCCAGCTCCTGGACCCCACTGGAGCTCCCTACACTGAGATTCGACTTACAGGAGCGCCTGACGCCGAGGCCCGACCTGCGGAGGCTGAGTCCCGAGGCCCGAACCCCTGACCCGACAAGGCTGAGTCCCAAGGCCCGACCCGACAAGAAGCCAAGTCCCGAGGCCCAACCCGACGCGAGGCCCAACCAGCCAGGGCACGACACCGGGGCCCCTCTGGATCGGAAGCCCGACCCTATAGAGCACCTGGGGCTGAGTCCTGACGCTGAGGCCCCCCTAGATGCCCCCACTTACCTGCTGGGGCAGCTCACTCCTCTTCAGGACCTTTAGACCTGTATGGAAACAACAACTTACCTCACAAGATGGCTGAATCTACTCCAGATCTTCCATCCGCTCCAAGTCTTCCAAGTCTGTACACTGGCAGTCACTTACCTTCCAGTCCAGGGGAATCTGCTCCAGGTCTTACAGGTCTGACCTTAAGCAATCATTTACCAGGTGACTCCACTTCAGGATGGAAGAGTGGCTGCCGCTTATCTCAGAAGTGTGGCAAGAGTGCTGGGCTGCAGGTGAGGCTGAAACAACGTGGATACAAGACCCCCCTCCCCAGCATACTACTAGCTTACGTCCAGTCCATTGAGAAAAAAAGAGAACTGAGGGACTGCTGTGTGCTATGTCTCACTGAAACATGGCTTACAACTGCTTCTGACTGTGCCATTCAACCTGTGGGCTTCTTAATCCATCAAATGGACCATACAGCATCCTCGGGCAAAGTTAAAGGCGGAGGGGTCTGCTTCTTAATCGCTAACTTGTGGTGCTCAGACATGACAGTCCTGGTGAGCTCCTGGCTCACCCAACCTGGAATATCTAACAATGAAGTGTTGACCCTGCTACCTGCCACAGGAGTTCACTTCAGCTATCCCGATGGCAGTCTACATCCCACCCCAGACGGACATGAAGCCTGCACTCAATGAGTTATACTCTGTGGTCAACAACCTTGAAACAGGATACCCTGAGGCCCTCTTCATTATTGCAGGTGACTTCAACCAGGCCAACCTCAAGAGTTTGTTACTGAAATACTATCAGCACATCTCCTGCTCCACCAGGAGCCCTAACACCCTTGACCATTGCTATACAACCATCAAAGATGCCTTCTGAGCCATCCCTCGCCCTCACTTTGGTAAATCGGACCACCAGGTTGTGCTCCTTCTCCCTGAATACAAAGAGAAACTGAAATGCGAGTGTGCTATTATGTGTTATTATGTAGTTATAATGAAGAACTACAGTTCCCAGTAGGCAATGCAAGGTGTCACATGTGTCAGATCCGGTTATTTTCGAATCCACAGATTCTTTCAGGAGTCCAGGAATGAGTTGAAAACAACTTGGTGCTTCACAAAGTTTTATTGGAAAGGTTTAAAACTAAGAAACAGTCACAGAGCTCATGGAACTAACTTTGATGAGCTGAGACAAAGGAACAAAAGAAAGCTCAGGCCAGGGGAGAGGAAGAGCAAGAGAGAGATTAACAAAAAGCGACACCTTTTATACCTGAGATAAAAGGTGCTCCTTAGCTAACAATAGTCCAATCAGGAAATCTATTAGATACTTGTGGCCAAACCAACCAATGAAAAAACCACATATTCACCTGATGGACGAACTAATAAGCTAGCAAGCGGCCATTCCTTGTGCAGCCACTTGAGGTGTATTAAACACTATACATGTTAAAAAGCTAATTAAAAACAGTCGAATCCAACACATGGGGAACAGGAAGTGACTGTAAAAAGAGAGGGAAAGCAAGCCAGTCTGGGGTTGGTTAATAAAATGTTCAGATGTCAAACCCACGCAAAGTTTGTCTCTTAATGAAGAACAAACATAACATAGTGTCAGAAGTTGGAGTGAGGTCTGAACAGGGAGAGTACACGAATACTGTGTGCAATTGAGAAAGAGACTCAGTGAGTACGAAAGAAAAGCTGTAATAAGATGGAGAAAAAGCTGGCCGGTGTGGCGAGGGAGCACATTGTTCCTGAAGTTCAGCAGTCACCGGATTTGCCAAAAGAGATTCAGGTGAGAGGCCGAGAGTTCCCGTTATGGTTAAGCTAAGTCTTCCCATGACTATGCAGCTTACTGGCAATCTAACCGATAATTCGAAATGCTTCAAACAGCGATTCAACATATATTTAGATACTAGTGGAGTGGGAGGGAATGATGAAAAATTGAAAGTGTCTATTTTTCTGCACGTGATTGGCAAAGATGCTTTGGACATCTATAACAGCTTTCAAATTGATGAGACAGCTTTTGAGTTGGGCACTTTGATGAAAAAATTTGAGGAGTATTTTATCCCAAGTAAAAGCATCACATTTGAGAGAGAGAATTTTTTTTCCTGCGTCCAGAAACAAGGTGTTAGCTTCGACCAATACTTAGCTGAGCTTCACACACTGAATAAGTCTTGTGAATTTGGAGATTTGAGAAACTCACTAGTTAAAGACAGAATAGTTTGTGGAATTCCAGATAATGGACTCAGAGAAAGACTATTGCGTGAAAAAGATTTGACCCTGGAAAAGGCGAGCAGAAACCACATGAGCACAAGCTAAGAAGCTGCATGGGGCAGACACAACAGTATATGCTGTGAAAACAGAGAAGCAGCACACAAGGCACTTCCAAAAGCAACCACAAAGAGGAAGGCTCAAACAGCAAATGCAGCAGATGTGGAGGTGGACACATTCCAAAGATATGTCCTGCTTATGGGAAGTCCTGCAGTAGCTGTGGGAAAAAGAATCACTTTTCAAGGTGCTGCAAAGCTGGGGCTAAAAAGAGAAAGGTGCACACAGTTGATGAGGAAATGGAGTAATTCTTTGTGGATTCTGTACAGGCTGTGGCTGCTGGTGAAACAGAATGATTGTTCCAGTAACTGTGAATGAGACAGTAATTCCATTCAAGCTTGACACCGGAGCTCAGGTGAATCTGTTATCTATGGATGATTATAGTAGCTTCACATACCAAAGATGACCACACACACTCATGGAAGAGTATACAGATGTCTTTGAGGGGCTTGGGTGCTTACCTCGGGTATACAAAATTCACATTGATGAGGCAGTGGCTCCTGTTGTCCATGCATGCAGGAAAGTTCTGTTTCAACTTAGAGATAAACCTAAACAAGAACTAGCATGCATGGAACGGATGAATGTCATACATAAAACTGAAGAACCAACAGATTGGGTGAGTTCACTGGTCATTGTACAAAAGAAAAATGGAGCATTGCGGATATGTCTAGAGCAAAGAGATCTCAATAAAGCCATCAAGGGAGAGCATTTTAAATTGCCAACATGGGAGGAGATCATGTCCCGGTTTTCAGGTGCTAAATGGTTTAGCAAGCTCGATGCATCGTCTAGGTTTTGGCGGATGAAGCTTGATGAGGCAAGTTCGAGACTGTGTACTTTTAACACACCACAGGGAAGATATCGCTATCTTCGGCTGCCATATGGGATCCTGTCCGTACCAGAAATCTACCATAAAACCATCCACGTGATTTTTGAGAACATACCTGACATCATTGTCTGGGGGTCCACCAAGGAGGAACATGATACTCAATTGAGACAAGTGCTTGACATGACAAGGAATGTCAATTTGAAATTAAATAAAGAGAAACGTGAGTTTGGTGTTAAGACACTGATCTTCATAGGAGATGTCATATCTGAAAAGGGAGTGAAGCCTGACTCAAGAAAGACGTCAGCCATTGAAAACTTGGAGAGGCCCCAAAGCAAAGAGGAGGTGAGACGTTTCTTAGGGATGGTGACTTACCTGGCTACGTTCATCCCTTGACTGTCAACAGTGTCAGCACCACTTAGGTCACTCCTTGAGCAACAAAATGAATGGATTTGGTCTCATGAACAAGAAGAGTTTCCAGACATTGAAAAGGGTCCTAACTGAAGAGCCCGTGCTGAAGTTTTATGATCCGGAAAGGTGTATCAGGATATCAGCTGATGCGTCCCGGCACGGCCTTGGATCAGTACTACCACAGTAGCATGATGGCACATGGCAACCTGTGGCCTATGCATCAAGGGCTTTAACAAGTGTGGAAGCCAACTATGCACAGATAGAGAAAGAGCTTCTCGCCTGCACAAATGCATGTGAAAGGTTCCATCAGTACCTCTATGGGCAAGCTATTGAAGTGGAGACAGACCATAAACCATTGGTCTCAATTATGTCCAAACTACTGAATGACTGTCCCATGAGGATACAGCACATGTTGATAAGGCTGCAGAAATATGATGTGAAGATGATCTACACACTGGGAAAATATATGTTTGCTGCTGATGCGCTGTCTCGAGCAGTCGACAAGACAGAAAAGAGTGACCAAAAGGTTAATGCAGATATACAGGCCTATGTTGACATGATTGTCACCTCTCTTCCAGTATCTCTGGATAGAACAGAGCAGATTAGGAAAGCAGCAGAGGCAGATGAAACAATGAAAGTACTCAATGATACAATACGGAAAGGATGGCCAGCAGCAAAGGATGACTGTCCAATGTGTATTCGGGATTATTGGGCATGCAGAGCTGAACTATCAGTAGTGAAAGATATGGTCTTCAAAGGGAACAGGTTTGTGATTCCAGTCTCACTACACAAGGAGTTGCTCCAGAAGATACACGAAGGGCATCTTGGGGAGGGAAAATGTAAACGTAGAGCACATGAAGTGATGTACTGGCCAAGAATGAACCAAGACATCAGCTGGACTACTGCTTCATGTGAAATATGCCTTACCTACAGACCAAAGCAGCAAGCAGAACCACTTACACCACACCCTGTACCAGACAGGCCGTATTTCAAAGATGGGGTGGATTTGTTTGACTGTAATGGGAAGAGCCATATTGTTGTAACAGACTACTTTTCCAATTACCCAGAGGTTGCGACACTGCAATCAACATCCAGCAAAGCAGTTATCACGTTCCTGAAAGCTGTGTTTGCAAGGCATGGAGTTCCATGTGAAGTAGTATCAGACAATGGTCCACAGTTTTTGAGCCCACATCACCCAAAATCTAATGGCCTAGCAGAGAGTTCAGTTAAGGTGGTGAAGGGCCTCATGAAGAAAGCACAAGATGGATGAGAGGATTTCCACAGAAGTCTAATGATTTACAGAAGTGCACCACTGCAGAATGGCCTTTTCACCAGCCCAAATGCTGATGGGTCGACGCATACGCACTAACCTTCCAATACATGAAAACCTGTTGACACCTGAAGGAGTACACAAGGTCAAACAGGCCAAAGAGGAAGGGAAAGAAAAACAGAAACAGAATCACGACAAGACAGCGAAAAGCCTACCAGTCCTGAAGCCTGGGGATCAAGTGCGAATCCGAGATCATGATTCTGGCACATGGTCGATGCAAGGACATGTGCAAGAGGAAGTAAATCCACATTCATACCAGATCCAGACGGAGCGAGGGACACCTCTGAGGAGGAACCACATGGATCTATGACCACAAGCTCCAACCCATGGCTGTGACCCGTCCCCTGTCAGTACACCAAAGGGGCCAGCAAATGGAGAAAATGAACGTGTGGACCAGAGTTCCCAGGAAAACACCAATAGTAATGCAGCAAATGAAAGCAACACACCTGCAAAAACAAGTACCAGACCAAAAAGGACCATTAAACCACCTCAGAGACTGATTGAAAGCTGCTGAGTGGACAAGGGTTCTTGGCAGATTTATAAGGACAAAGTATTGTGTTTGTTTTTCTTTAAAGAGGGAAAATGTGTTATTATGTGTTATTATATAGCTGTAATAAAGAACTAGAGTTCCCAGTAGACAATGCAAGAGGTCAATGGGGGAACAGGAAGTGGCTGTAAAAAGAGAGGGAAAGCAAGCCAGTCTGGGGTTGGTTAATAAAATGTTCAGATGTTAAACCCATGCAAAGTTTGTCTCTTGATGAAGGACAAGCATAACAGGGAGGAACCAGTACAGAGAGTCACACAGTGCTGCTCTGAGGAAACAGATGAGCTTCTGCGCAATTGCTTTGTGTCAGTGAACTGGTCCATGTTCAAATACTCAGCTGCCACCCTTGATGAGTGTGTCACCACCATCACAGACTTCATCAATAAGTGTGTTGAGGACTGTGTACCAAAGAGGTCAATATGGATGTTCCCAAACCAGAAACCATGGATGAACCAGGAGATCCACTCCCTACTGAAGTTGAGGACTGCTGCACACAAATCTGGTGATCCTGACCTGTAAACGAAATTGAGATATGACCTTCAGAAAGCTATCAGGAATGCTAAGAGACAATGCTGGTTCAAAATAGAGTCCCAGAGGCTTACATGTCATAACAGGCTACAAGACGAAGTCGGGCTGCATAGTTAACAACAGCGCATCCCGTCCTGATGAACTTAACGCATTCTATACGCGTTTTGAACAGAAGGGAAGTGGATTGTCACCACTCACCCTGACAGCCTCCAATGCAACTGAACCTGTGGTCACCGTCGAGGATGTAAGATCAGTCTTCTGGAGAGGGAACACGAGGAAAGCATCTGGCCCAGATGGTGTCCCTGGCCGAGTCCTCAGTTCTTGTGCTGATCAGCTGGCGGGAGTACTCGCAGACATATTTAACCTCTCCCTGCTTCAATCTCAGCTTCCCACCTGTTTTAAGAAGAACACTATCAAGCCCAGTACCAAAGAAAAGCAAGGTAATATGCCTTAATGACTACTGACTAGTGGCTCTGACATCCACCATCATAAAGTGCTTTGAGAGGTTGGTCATGGCATGCATCAACTCCAGCCTCCCAGACAATCTCGACCCACTGCAATTTGCCTATCGCCAAAACAGGTCTACAGCGGTCGCCATCTCCCTGGCCCTACACTCAGCTCCGGAGAATCTGGACAGTAAAGACACCTAAGTTAGACTATTGTTTATTGACTACAGCTCTGCCTTCAATACTATAACTCCAAGCAAACTCGTCACCAAACTCCGAGACCTGGGACTCAACACTTCCCTCTGTAACTGGATCCTTGACTTTCTGACCAACAGACCACAATCAGTGAGGATCAGCAGCAACACCTCCAGCACGATTATTCTCAACACTGGTGCCCCACAAAGCTGCGTCCTCAGCCCTCTACTCTACTCCCTATATACTCATGACTGTGTGGCCAGATTCTGCTCTAACTCCATCTACAAGTTTGCAGATGATACCATCGTAGTAGGCTGTATCTCAAACAACGATGAGTCGGGGTACAGGAAGGAGATAGAGAACTTAATGGCATGGTGTCATGACAACAACCTTTCCCTCAATGGCAATGAGGTTAATTCCGGGGATGTCGGGACTGTCTTATGCTGAGAGGTTGGAGAGACTGGGATTGTACACGCTGGAATTGAGAAGATTGAGAGGGGATCTGATTGAAACATACAGGATTATTAAGGGATTGGACAGGATAGAGACAGGAAATATGTTCCAGATGTTGGGGAAGTCCAGGACCAGGGGGCATGATTTAAGAATAAGGGCTAGGCCATTTAGGACAGAGGGGAGGAAAAACTTCTTTTCCCAGAGGGTTGTGAATTTGTGGAATGCACTGCCTCAGAGGGCAGCGGAGGCCAATTCTCTGGGCACTTTCAAGAGGGAGCTAGATAGGTTTCTTATAGATAGGGGAATCAAGGGATATGGGGACAAGGCAGGAACAGGATATTGATTGTTGAGGATCAGCCATGATCTCAAAATGGCGGTGCAGACTCGAAGGGCCGAATGGTCTACTTCTGCTCCTATTGTCTATTGTCTATAAAACAAAAGAGCTGGTCATTGTCTTCAGGAAAGGGGGCAGTGTGCATGCACCTGTCTACATCAACGGTGCTGAGGTCAAGAGGGTTGAGAGCTTCAAGTTCCTGGGAGTGAACATCACCAATACCCTCTCCTGGTCAAATCACGTAGATGCCACAACCAAGAAAGCTCACCAGCACCTCTATTTCCTCAGGAGGGTAAAGAAATTCGGTTTGTCCCCTTTGACACACTCACCAACTTTTATCGATGCACCATAGAAAGCATCCTATCTGGATGCATCACAGCTTGGTATGGCAATTGCTCCGCCCAGGACCGCAAGATACTGCAGAGAGTTGTGGACACAGCCCAGCGTGTCACGGAAACCAGCCTCCCCCTCCCCTCCTTGGACTCGCTGCCTTGGTGAAGCAGCCAGCATAATCAAAGACCCCACCCACCTGGGTCATTCTCACTTCTCTCCTCTTCCATCAGGTAGAAGATACAGGAGCCTGAGGGCACATACCACCATGCTCAAGGACAGCTTCTATCCCACTGTGATAAGACTATTGAACGGTTCCCTTATACAATAAGATGGACTCTGATCTCACGATTTACCTTGTTGTGACCTTGCACCTTATTGTCAACCTGCACTGCACTTCCTCTGTAGCTGTGACACTTTACTCTGTACTGTTATTGTTTTTTTCCTGTACTACCTCAATGCACTCTGCACTAACTCATGAAGTGAGTTGACCTGTAAGATCAGTATGCTAGACAAGTTTTTCACTGTACCTCGGTACAAGTGACGATAATAAACCAATAAGTAAAGTTGTGTTCAGGTCTCCATGGCATGAATGGGCACAGGTAAACCATACGACACTGGATTACCACTTCAACCCATGTGAAATTGAATTTCTTGACATCCCTGAAATGTCAACCATCCCAAATGGATCATGATGCTATTTCACTTTTTGCCTATTGAATGATAGCTTAAATTCAATCACATTATGATACTCACACATGTTAACTGAATCTGCTTAACTATACATTGTTAAACCTAATGCTGGAACATGGAACATTACAGCACAGTACAGGCCCTTTGGCCCATGATGTTGTGCTGACATTTTATCCTACTCTAAGATCGATCTAACCCTCCCCCCCCATCCGACATAGCCTTCCATTTTTCTATCATTCATGTGGCTATCTAAGAGTCTCTTAAAATGTCCCTAATGTACCTTCCCCCACAACCTCTGCCAGCAGTGCGTTCCATGCACCCACCACTCTCTGTGTAAAAAAACTTACCTCTGACATCCCCCCTATACCTTCCTCCAATCACCTTAAAATTATGCCCCCTCGTGTTAGCCATTTTCACCCTGGGAAAAAGTCTCTGACTGTCAACTTGATCTATGCCTCTTATCATCTTGTACAACTCTATCAAGTCACCTCTCATCCTCCTTCTCTCCAAGGAGAAAAACCGTAGCTCGCTCAATATATCCTCATAAGACATGCTCTCCAATCCAGGCAGCATCCTGGTAAATCTCCTCTGCACCCTCTCCGAAGCTTCTATACCATTCCTCTAATGAGGTGACCAGAACTGAACACAGAACTCCAAGTGTGGTCTAACCAGGGTTTTATGGAACTGCAACATTACCTCGTGGCTCTTGAATTCAATACCCCAACTAATGAAGGCCAACACATCATATGCCTTCTTAACAACCCTATCAAGCTGCGCGTTAACCTTGAGGGATCTATGGATGTGGACCCCAAGATCTAGCTGTTCCTCCACACTGCTAAGAGTCCTGCCATTAACCTTGTATTCTGCCTTCACATTTGACCTTCCAAAGTGTATCACTTCACACTTTTTTGGGTTGAACTCCCTCTGCCACTTCTCAGCCCAGCTCTGCGTCCTATCAATGTCCTTTTGTAAACTACAGCAACCTTCTGCACATCCACAACACCACCAACCTTCATGTCATCTGCAAATTTACTAACCCACCCTTCCACTTCTTCATCCAAGTCATTTATAAAAATCGCAAAGAGCAGGGGTCCCAGAACAGATCCCTGCAGAACACCACTGGTCGCCGACCTCCAGGCAGAATACGCTCCATCTACTTCCACCCTCTGTCTTCTAATGGCAAGCCAATTCTGAATCCACACAGCCAAGTTTCCCTGGATTCCATGCCTCCTGACTTTCTGAATGTGCCTTCCATGAGGAACCTGATCAAACGCCTTACTAAAATCCATGTGCACCACATCCACTGTTCTACCTTCATCAATATGCTTTGTCACATCCTCAAAGAAGTCAATCAGGCTCGTGAGACACGACCTGCCCCTCACAAAGCCATGCTGACTGTCCCTAATCAGTCTATGCTTATCCAAATGCCCATAAATCCTGTCTCTAAGAATCTTCTCCAGTAACTTGCCCTTCACTGAAGTAAGACTCACTGGCCTGTAATTCCCAGGGTTATCCCTACTCCCTTTCTTGAACAAAGGAACATTTACCACCCTTCAATCATCTGGCACTACTCCTGTGGCCAGTGAGGATGCAAAGATCATCGCCAAAGATGCAGCAATCTCTTCCCTCACTTCCCATAATAACCTTGGATATATCACGTCCAGCCCCAGTGACTTATCTATCCTAACATTTTTCAAAAGTCCAGTACATCCTCTTTCCTCCCGTCAATATGCCCTAGCGTATCAACCTGCCATATGCCATCCTCACAAACATCAAGGTCTCTCTCTCTGGTGAATACCGAAGTAAAGTATTCATTAAGGACCTCCCCTACCTCTTCTGACTCCAGGCACATGTTTCCTCATTTATCCCTGATTGGTCCTACCCTCAATCTAAGTCGTCCTCATACTCTTCACATACATGTAGAATGCCTTGGGGTTTTCCTTAATCCTACTTGCCAAGGGCTTCTCATACCCCTTTCTAGCTCTCCTAAATCCATTCTTAAGCTCCCTCATGACTACCTTGTAACTCTCCAGAGCCCTGTCTGATCCTTGCTTTCAAACCTTAGGTAAGCTTCTTTCTTCCTCTTGACAAGATATTTTATGTCTCCTGTTCCTTCACTCGACCATCCTTACCCTGCCTCAATGGGACAAACCTATCCAGAAGCCCATGCAAGTACTCCCGAAGCAACCTCCAGTCCAGAATAAAGTTTCAGCACAGACTTGAAGGGCCGAATGGACTGTTTTCTGTGCTGTAGTGTTCTATGATTCTATGGTTCTATTTCCATTGTACACTTCCCCAAGGACATCTGTTCCCAATTTACGCTCCCAAGTTCCTGCCTAATAGCATCATAATTCCCCCTCCCCCTATTAAATACTTTCCCATATCGTCTGCTCCTATCCCTCTCCAAGGCTGTGGTAAAGATCAAGGAGTTATGGTCACTGTCTCCAAAATGCTATCCCACCAAGAGGTCTGAAACCTGATCAGGCTCATTGCCTAGTACCAGGTCCAGTATGACCTTTCCTCTGGTCGGCCTGTCCACATCCTGTGTCAGGAATCCTTCCTGGACACACCTAACAAACTCTGTCCCATCTATCCTCTTTACACTGAGGAGGTGCCAATCAATATTAGGGAAGCTAAAATCACCTATGACAACAACCCTGTTGTTTTTGCACCTTTCCAAAATCTACCTCCTCAGTGTCTCTGCTGCTATTGAGGGGTCTGTAGAATACTCCCAATAGAATGATCGCTCCCTTCCTGTTTCTGACTTCCACCCACACTGACTCAGTGGACGATTCCTCCAGGACATCCTCCTTTTCTACAGCTGTGACACTGTCCTTGATCAGCAAAGCCACTCCCCCACCTCTTTTACCTCCGTCCCTGTCCCTTTTGAAATATCTAAACCCGGGAGCATCCAGCAGTCATTCCTGCCCTTGTGACATCCAAGTCTCTGTAATGGCCACATCATCATAGTTGCATGTACTTACCCATACTCTAAGTTCATCAGCTTTGTTCCTGATATTTCTCATGTTAAAGTAGACACACTTCAGCCCATCCAACTGACTGCAGTTTTACTCTTTCAACTGCCTTTCCTTCCTCACTGTCTTTCTAGATCCTACATCTACTTGTACACTAAATGCACCACCCTCTGACCTATCACTTGGGTTCCCATCCCCCTGCCAAACCAGTTTAAACCCTCCCCATGTGGTCTATCTCCTTGTTGGTATTTGCACAAATATCTAAACACATTGCAGTAATAAGGTGAGCCAAGCTTTCGTTAGACTTGTGTTTTTGCCAAGTTTAACCCACACCACACACGTCAATTGTGCTTGTCGATTAAACATATTCTTTGTACCATCAAATCTCATAAAACTGCTGAGAGTAGGAAACTATCAACGTCTCCCTGTCTGTCCGCCAAGAAAGCTCACCAGCACCTCTACTTCCTCAGGAGGCTAAAGAAATTTGTTTTGTCCCCTATGACCAATGCACCATAGAAAGCATCCTATCTGGATGTATCACGGCTTGGTACGGCAACTGCTCTGCCCAGGACGGCAAGAAACTGCAGAGAGTTGTGGACACAGCCCAGCACATCATGGACACCAGCCTCCCCTCCTTGGACTCTGTCTTTACCTCTCGTTGTCTTGGTGTAGCAACCAACATAATCAAAGACCCCACCCACCTGGGTCATTCTCTCTTCTCTTCCATCGGGTAGCAGATACAGGAGCCTGAGGGCACGTACCACCAGACTTAAGGACAGCTTCTACCCAACTGTGATAAGACTATTGAACAGTTCCCTTATACAATGAGGTGGACTATGACCTATGACCTCATGACCTCACGATCTACCTTGTTGTGACCTTGCACCTTATTGCACTGCACTTTCTCTGTAGCTGTGACACTTTACTCTGTACTGTTATTGTTTTTACCTGTACTACATCAATGCACTCTGTACTAACTCAATGTAACTCCACTGTGTAATGAATTGACCTGTACGATCAGTATGCAAGACAAGTTTTTCACTGTACTTCGGTACAATTGACAATAATAAACCAATACCAATACCAATCTTCTGTGATCAAATGGAAATGCCATTGTTCTTGCCCTCAGTAAAACAAAAAACCTTGGACAAGTAATGATAGAAATAAAAATCATTGTGTAAGTCACACAGCATTTTTGTTTACTGCTGCAGTCTTTGAATGTACATTCAATATGCTGATATGTACATTAGTACAACAAATATGCTTCCACTGAGTAGAAACCATGCCCTTCAAAGGAAGATGGCAGCAGAGAGCAAGCTGTAG
Organism: Pristis pectinata; assembly: GCF_009764475.1. Classification (NCBI taxonomy): domain Eukaryota; kingdom Metazoa; phylum Chordata; class Chondrichthyes; order Rhinopristiformes; family Pristidae; genus Pristis; species Pristis pectinata. Next base: position 54,734,943 of record NC_067413.1, read on the forward strand.
AACTGTGAGCAAACCGAAGCAAAGGGCTTAGGTTTTGATTACTCTAAAGGGCGGATACCAACGCAATGGGCCAGATGGCCTCCTTCAGTGCTATAAATGTCTGAATGGTAAACATAGTTGTGGAACTAAGACTTTGGAGCAAGCAGCTCCATGCTGTGTTATTTATTGAATGCATCTGAAAATAATAGAGGATATACAAAAGGACAGATTTTCCTGAATCTGCTCCCAAATAGATTGCATCCAGTGGGCACAGTGAAAAGCAGAAAAGTAAACAGTTCAAGACAAAAGGATGTGAATGAGACAACTGACATATCAGCAAAGTGAGTTTCTGCACAATTGACACTGATTTTTATTGTGCTCAGGACATCCCATGAACCTGGGGACAAAACGTAGAACATAGAACAGTACAGCATAGGAACAGGGCCTTCAGCCCACGATGTTGTGCCGAATCAATTAAGCTATTGACACCCAAGCCCTTCGGTCTGCACACGGTCCATATCCCTCCATTCTCTGCATATTCATGTGCCTATCTAAGAACCCCTTAAACACTTCTATCATATCTGCCTCCACCACCACTCCTGACAGGGCATTCCAGGCACCCAGCACTCTTTATGTAAAAAACTTACCCCCTCTCACCTTAAAATGCATGCTCTCGAGTATTAGACATTTCGACCCTAGGAAAAAGATACTGGCTGTCTACTATCAATGCCTCTCATAATTTTATAAACGTCTATCAGGTCTCCCCAGAGCCTCTGCCGCTCCCAAGATCCAACTTCTCTTTGAACAAGATCCAACCTCTCCTTATAGCACATGCCCCCAATCCAGGCAACATCCTGGTAAACCTCTTCTGCATTCTCTCCAAAGCTTCCACATCCTTCCAATAATGGAGTGACCAGAACTGAATGCAATTCTCCAGATGAGGCCTAACCAGAATTTTGTAAAGCTGCATCATAGCTTCCCGACTCTTGAACTCAATGCCTTAACTAATAAAGGCAAGCACGCCATATGCCTTCTTTACCACCCTATCAAATTGTGCAGCCACTTTCAGAGAGCTATGGACCTGTACCCCAAGATCCCTCGGTACTTTCCCTTTACATTTGATCTCCCAAAGTGCAACACCTCACACCTGTCCTGATTAAACTCCACCTGTTATTTCTCTGCCCATATCTACAACTGATCTATATCTCGCTGTATCCTTTGGCAATCTTCTACACTGTCCACAACATCACCAATCTGCAAACTTACTTACCCACCCATCCACATTTTCAACTAAGTCATTAACATATATCATAAATAGCAAAGATCCCAGTATGGATCCCTGCGGAACACCACTAGTCACGGACCTCCAGCCAGAATAAGACCCATTGACCCCTACCCTCTATAAGCAAGCCAATTCTGAATCCAAATGGCCAAGTCACCATGGATTCAATGCATCTTAATCTTCTGGATGAGCCTATCATGAGGGACAATCTTGAAAGCCTTACTAAAAGCCACGTAGACAACATCCACTGCTCAACCTTTCATCGATCACCTTCATTAGCTCAAAAACCTCAATTAAGTTAGTAAGACATGACCTGCCCTGCACAAAGCCATGCCATAGATACAGGAAAATCTCATTTTACCCTGTAAACAGAAATTAAGCGCTTAAAATGCACACTTCCTCATTTTAATATTAATTACATAATTCAGCAAATCTCTTCCTATTTTCTAAGATTCAAGCAAGTGAAACAGATATTTGACATTTCAAGCAGCTCTTGCATTAGATATTATACAGCAACAGTGAAAAGATATTTTGGAAGAATAATTTAAACTTTAATTTTTTTCAGATGAAATCATATGTTTGTAATTAAATCTGTTCCCAAACTGTTGCCAAGGAAAACTGGTGTTATACTTGGTTGAGTGATCTCACTTACATTCTATGAATGTAGCAATTTGGAGGTTTAATTTTGCACTCAGGCAACACTTCCAAAGACAGGATGTGCTTTCATTTTATTCACATCTACAGCTGTCCTCTTATCACTCTCTCTCCCCATTCTAAAAGACCTTAACTCTAAGTTTAATAATGGCTAAAGGCAATTGTTTTCACTTCCTGCCATTATGCATGGACAAAACACTATGATGCTGGAGGAGCTCAGCAGACCAGACAGCATCCGTGGAGAAAAGCAGGCAGTCAACGTTTCAGGTCAGGACCTTTCTTTAGGACTGAAGATAGGAAAAGGGGAAGCCCAATATACAGGAGGGAAAAGCAGAGCAGTGATAGGTGGACAAAAGAGAGGAGGCAGGGTGGGCACAGGGTGGTGACAGGGAGATGCAGGTAAAAGATAGTGAAAGGCAGGTGCGGGGGAGGAAGGGAGAGCAGATCCGCCAGGAGGTGGGTCAAAAGTAAGGAGAAAAAAAAGGGGATAGAGAAAAGGGAGATAGAAAAAAGAGAGATAGACTAGGAAAGGGAAGAAAAGAAGAGGCATAGTTGGGGGGGGGGGTTTGAGGAGGGGAGAGGGGTGTGGGGATTACTCAAAGTATGAGAATTCAATGTTTGTGCCATTAGGCTACAAGGTTCCAAGATGGAAAATGAGGTGCTGTTTCTCCAGCATGCGCTTGGAATTCTCCTGGCAGTGGAGGAGGCTGAGGACTAACATACCTGTGATGGAGAGGGAGGGGGAGTTGAAATGACTGGCAATGGGGAGATGCAGATTGTGGTTACGGATGGAGTGCAGGCGAAGAGCCGGAGAGCAGAGGAGGTCACAGAGTGGGAGCAGTGAGAGAGGGACTCATGAAACTCCCGTCGAAGAGAGGAAGAAAACTTCTTCAAAATGGGCATCCTTTGAGACTTCGCAATGGAGCAGTAATACCAGAGAAACAAAGGACAGCAGATGCTGCAGACAGCATCTATACTATGAGAGATTATGATAGATCATAATAGATAGATCATAATAGATTTCTCTATTATGCATGGACAGTTGGGTGCATGACATGAGTCCACTTAGAACTGATGGGAGATGTGACTACCTCAGCAAATTCCACAAAACTTGGTAGCTTTACACACCTCTGCTGCTGTGATAAGCTTCCCACAATCTATCTTAGCTATCTCCTTCATAACCTAAGATTCCTGTATCAAGTCCCCTATTAATTCCTGACTACCTGCCTGATGGTCACCCATTCCTTTGACTGGCATTCCTTAGGCAGTGGAATGTCCTTCAGTGCTCAGGTTCCAAAACCTGGCGTCCAACCTGGCCAAACTGGAGGACCTACCGCACAGATGCAGTTGTCTAGACCTCAAGGAACATTTAAGAATTCCCACCTCATGTGAGCTCACCTGCCATACTTTTGCATTAGAAAAACTCAGCAGGTCAGGCAGCATCTGTGAAAAGAGAAACAGTCAACGTTTTGGGTCTGCTACCTTTCATCACCCAGCAAAGACCAAGAAGCTTAATGTTCTGGTAACTACTGCCATTAAGCCATTTTGACTCATCCTATCACAGACATTCCCTTTGTTCTCTACACCCCTACCTCACCTTCTCACCTACTGAAACCTAAGTTACATCTCTCCCTTTCCCAGTTCTGGCAAAGAGCTACAAAGCTGAAATGTTAACTGTTCCTCTTTTCCATGATGCCTCCTGACCTGCTAAGTTTTTCCAGCAATTTTTTTTGTTTTTGTCTCACCAACCACTTACCTGACTGTCCATCCAAAGGATAGAAGATCCCAAAGACCCTCCCTCACCAGAGAAACTCTCCATCACCAGAGAATGTACTCTGAGATCCACTGTGGTTTTCCTTCTTCTCTTTTTATAAACTCATACAGTTCCAGTCCACAATTGAAAATGCTGCATTACAATGTTTACCCCCTCACCCGAAAATTCAAGCTTCAGCTAGAATATAGCCTACATGAACTTAATTGAAAAAGCTTGCAGCTTTGAATATTACAGTAAAATTAATGAAATAATATACACTTAGCCTCCTGTACTCTGATATCCATGTAAAATAAACACCAGGAAAATGAGAGAAAAAAAACTGACAGCAAACCTAAAGGAGAATCCAGAAATATTCAATAGCTATGTAACTGTTAAAAGCTTGTAAGAGGAGAGGTGCCACTGATTAGGGATCAAAAAGGCTCAAGAAGCCAGACAGAACAACTGAGATACTAAATAGTGTTTTATATCAGTCTTTACCAAGGAAGAAGATGCTGGACTCTCAGCAAAGGAAGATGTCATCAAGATTCTGGATGGGCTAATAATTGATAAAGAGATAATACCAGAAAGGCACGGTAGCATGGCGGTTAGCGGAATGCTACTACTGCGCCAGCGACCCGGGTTCAATTCCAGCCACTGTCTGTAAGGATTTTGTACATTCTTTCTGTGTCTGAGTGGGTTTCCTCTGGGTGCTCCAGTTTCCTCCCACATTCCAAAAGATGTATGGGCTAGGAAGTTGTAGGCATGCTATGTTGGCACTGTAAGCGTGGCGACACTTGTGGGCTGCCCTCAGAACACTCTACGCAAAGATGAATTTCACTGTGTGTTTCGATATGTATGTGACTAATAAAGATATCGTATCATCTTATCTCTTAAAATAAATGTCACCTGGTCCAGATGGAAGGCGTCGAAGACTGCTGATGGAAATAAAAGAGGAAACTCCAGAGGCCCTGGCCATAACATTCCAAACATCAAAAGATTCAGGGATGGTGTTCAAGCAGTGGAAAATTGCAAATGTTACATCCTTGTTCAAAAATCGTTGAGGGGATAAAGTCAGTAACCATGGACCAGTTGTTGTGGAGAAAGTTCCAGAAACAATAATTGGGGACAGAATTATCAGCCATATTATTCAAGGAAAGGCAGCATGGATGTATTAAAGGGAAGTCATGTTTAATCAACTTGACAGAATTTGTTGATGAAATGGCAGAGAAGGTCATTAAAGGAAATGTCGTTAATGTGTTGTATTAAATAGGTATTTAATAAGGTAGGATATTATGATAGGTTGTCAAAAGATACAGCAAGAATTATATCAGTTGCAGATATGGGCAGAGAAATAGCAGATCTGGGCAAGTATGAGGTGCTGCACTTTGTGAGGTCAAATGTAAGGGGAAAGTATATAGTTAATGGCAGGACCATTAACAACATTGATGTACGGAGGAATCTTGGGGTTCAAGTCCATAGCTCCCTATAAGTGGCCACACAAGGGTGGTAAAGAAGGTGTATGGATGCTTGCCTTCATTGGTTGGGGCATTGAGTATAAGAGTCATGTAGCAGTCATGTTGTCTGCATGGATGTTAGGCATTTGACAAAATTCTCATGGTAGGCTCATCCCCAAGATTAGGATGCATGGGATCCACAGTGACTTGGCCATTTGAATTCAGAATTAGCTTGCCTATAGAAGACAGAGGGTAGTGGTTGATGGGATTTATTCTGGCTGGAGGTTTGTGACTAGTGGTGTTCCATAGGGATCTGTACTGGGACCTTTGCTATTTGTGATATATATTAATGACTTGGATTAAAACATGCATGGGTGGGTTAGTAAGTTTGCAGATGATACAAAGATTGGTGGCTTTGTGGAGAGTGTAGAAGATTGCCAAAAGGTTACAGCGGGATATAAATCAGTTGTAGATATGGACAGAGAAATGACAGATGGAGATTAATCTGGCCAAGTGTTGCACTTTGAGAGATCAAATGTAAAGGGACAGGACACAGTTAATGACCAGCCCTTAACAGTGTTGATGTACGAAGGAATCTAGGGGTCCAAGTCCATAGCTCTCTGAAAGTGTCTGCACAGGTTGATAGGGTGGTAATGAAGGTGTATTAGTTGAGACACTTGAGTTCAAGAGCAGCTTTATAAAACTGAGTAGGCTGCATCTGGAGTATTGCATTCAATTCTGATCTCCCCATTATAGGAAGGATGTGGTGGCTTTGAAGAGAGTGCAGAAGAGGTTTACCAGGATGATGCCTGGAATAGAGGGAATGTACTATGAGGAGAGATTGGGGAAACTTGGATTGTTTCATCTGGAGCAGTGGAGGCTGAAGGGAGACCTGACAGAAGTGTATAAGATTATGAGAAGCATAGACAGAGTAGACAGCCCAGGGTTGAAATACCTAATACAAGAGGGCATGCACTTAAGGTGAGAAGGGGCACATTCACGGATGTGTGGGACAAGATTTTTTACACAGAGAGTGGTGGGTGCCTGGAATGCACTGCCAGAGGTGGTAATGGAGGCAAATACAATGGAGATGTTTAAGAGGCTCTTAGATAGGCACATGGGTGTGCAGAGAATGGAGGGATATGGACATTGTGTAAGCAGAAGGGATTAGTTTAGTTAGGCATTTAATTACTAGTTTAATTAGTTTGGCACAACATTGTGAGCCGAAGGGCCTTTCCCTGTGCTGTACTGTTCTATGTCCTAAGTTCTAACTCTGTGCCCTCTAATTAACTGCCCCTCTGTTGATATTAGGCTAATTGATACCTCCCACTACTACTGCCCTGGGCTTCTGTACTTGTCAGAAACTTGCCTTCAGATTTGCTTTTCTACCCCCTCAGACTCTTTGGAGGTCATTCAGGGGTATGGTTGTGCTGTTTATCCTTTTTCTTCAATCCTTCGAGCCTCATTTCATGATCCTTCTAACATATCACTTCTCAAAACTCTATATGTTCCTTTAACAATATTAACACAACCTCTTCTATTGATCCCCCTCTCTCTCCTCTGTAATCAGGAACACTAAGCTTTCAGTCCTGCCCTTATTTGAAGCATGTTTAAGTAATATCCAAAATTTCATATGTTTAAACATGTTGTCAACTCATCTCTTAGTCACAATGCCCTTGCATTTAAGTATAATCTACTAATCTCAGGCAGACACCTTTTTCTGTTTTCTAAACTGTTTTCTCTGCCTTTCAAATTCTCTCGTTGGTTTTCTGCCTTCTACTTAAGGTTCTGATTTTCTCTCTTCTGAATCTTTTCACATCTTCTCGTCCCTTGCCAAGCTCATTCAAAAAGGAGGAAATAAAGGAAGTATGAAATACTAGAAGAGGAGAGAGAAAATAATAAATAAATATGCTAGAAGTATGAATTTGTTGGTTATTTGATACTGTTGAATTCAGTGTTCATTTCTCAAGGCAGTGCTCGGTCATAAGATAACATAAAGGTCCTTAAGTGTATGCTGAATTTTGTTGGAATAGTGGAGCAGGCCAAAGGCAGTGGGTGTAAACTTAAGCATGTCATGTAGTTGATAATGAATGAAAAGCACTTGAATAAAAAAGGTACACAGGATCCACAATTCAGTCCATAAAGTTTCCAACATGTTGTCATAATTTTTAGTCATGCATTTGGACAAGAGATATCAGCATTTACCAAATAATTTTGCTTTAAAAATGTTACCTAATAGTTGAAAATATTGATTACTGGATTTTTTTCAAGATTGAGTTTCTGTCACCATCTTGATGTGTTGGTCTCAGAAGCAGCATTCTCAAGTTTGTGCATTGAGGATTTGAGTGTAGAATCTATTTTGTTTTGGGTCATTTTGGCAAACTACTGGATTTTTTTCGAGGTTGAGTTTCTGTCACCATCTTGATGTGTAAAGAAGTTGGTCTCAGGAGCAGATTCTCAAGTTTGTGCATTGAGGATTTGAGTGTAGAATCTATTTTGTTTCGGGTCATTTCGGCGAACTTCGAACTTCAGAGCAGCTAAGTGTTTTGTTCTCTATAATCGGGAATAGTGGGGCAAGACTGCGCAGGTGCGTGATGTAAGCGGGTAGCGCGCGCGCGAGCAGTTTAAAAAGAAAACAACCATATCCAGCGGGCAGCGTCGGAGCGGGCAGCAGAGTGAGAGGGAGCAGAGTGATTGGGCTTTGGTTCAATGGGCTTAGGCAAGAACAGGTAAGAGGCGAGATTTATAGAGCAGGGGTATTTATTACTAGAGTTTATTTATTACTAGTTTATTTATTTTAGTAGCATTAGATAGCACCATAGCAGTATGCATCTGGGATTAGTTTTATGTTTGGAGTGCCAGATGTGGGGACCCTGGGAAACTACCTGCCTCCCTGAGGACAACATCTGCGCAAAGTGCATAGAGATGCGGCTCCTCAGGTATCACGTTAGGGATCTGGAGCTGCAGCTCGATGACCTTCGGCTGATTAGAGACAGTGAGGAGGAGATAGACAGAAGCTATAAAGAGTTTGTAGAGAGTACCTCTGTGGCGGTCCCCCTCAAAAATCGGTATCTCTTTTTAGATTCTGTTGGAGAGAATGACCCGACAGAGGAAGACCACGGCAAATGGGACTTTGGCACCGTGCCTGGTGCTGTGGTCCAGTGGACAAGGAGGAATGCAGTGGTTATTGGGGATTCTATAGTGAGGGGAACAGATAAGAGATTCTGTGAACCCGACAACAATACCCAGATGGTGTGTTGCCTCCCTGGTGCCAGGGTATGGGATGTCTCGGACCGGGTCCAGAATATTCTGAGGAGAGAGGGTGATCAACCAGAAGTCTTGGTACATGTAGGTACCAATGACATAGGTAGAAAAAGAGAGGAGGTCTTGAAGGAAGATTACAAGGAGTTAGGAAGAAGGTTGAGAAGCAGGACCTCCAGGGTAGTAATCTCAGGATTACTACCTGTGCCATGTGCTAATGAAAGTAAGAATAGCAAGATCAGGCAGATGAATGTGTGGCTGAGTAACTGGTGCAGGGGGCAGGGCTTCAAATTCTTGGATCATTGGGACCTTTTATGGGAGAGGTATGACCCATTCACAAAGGATGGGTTACACCTGAACTCCAAGGGGTCCAATATCCTGGTGGGAATGTTTAATATAGCTGTTGGGGAGGGTTTAAACTAATTTGGCAGGGGGAAGGAAACCAGGATGTTAGGATAGAGGAAGAGATATACTCTATAGGAACAAGTCCAAGACAGTGTGCAGTGAGGATGGTAAGAAGGGCAGGCAGGTGAAAAGTCAGGAAAATTGCTGAACAATAGAAATACAGCGAAATCGGTAGCAGATACTGGTCTAAATGTACTATATTTAAATGCACGTAGCATTAGAAATAAAGTGGATGACCTAGTGGCACAGCTACAGATGAAAAAATATGACATTGTGGCAATCACCGAGTTATGGCTTAATGATGGATGTGATTGGGAACTGAATGTCCAGGGGTACACATTGTATAGGAAAGATAAGTGGGTAGGCAGAGGGGGTGATGTGGCCCTGATGGTTAGTAATGATATAAAATCAATAGAAAGAAGGGACGTAGGGTCAGAAGAAGTGGAATCCTTATGGGCGGAGCGAAGAAATGGCAAGGGTAAAAGGACAATAATAGCAGTTATATATAGGCCCCCTAACAGCAGCCGGGATGTGGACTATAAGTTACAGTTAGAAATAGAATAAGCGTGTCAGAGAGACAACGTCAAGAAAATTATGGGGGATTTTAACATGAAGGTGGATTGGGAAAGCCAGGAAGGCAGTGGATCTCAGGAGAGCGAGTCTGTGGCATGTCTACAGGATGGCTTTTTGGAGCAACTTGTTGATGAGCCCACCAGGGGATCGGCTGTTTTGGATTGAGTGCTGTGTAACGAGCTGAAGGTGATTAGGGAACTAAAGGTAAAGGAACTATTAGGAACCAGCGATCACAATATGATTGAGTTCAGTTTCAAATTTGAAAAGGAGAAGCTGTTAGCAGGTGTATCAATATTTCAGTGGAACAAAGGAAATTACAGTGGCATGAGAGAGGAACTGGCCCAAATTGATTGGAAAAGTAAGCTAGTTGGAGGGACGGCAGAGCAGAAATAGATGGAATTTCTACAAGAAAAAAGGAAAATGCAGGACAGATATATTCCAAGAAAAAAGGTTATGAAAGGAAATATGGCACAAATGTGGATAACGAGAGAGGTTAAGGCTAAAATAAAAGCAAAAGGGAGGGCATACAAGGAAGCAAAAATTAGTGGGAAAACAGAAGACTGGGAAACTTTTAAAAACTTACAGAAAGAAACTAAGAAGTTCATTAGGAAAGAAAAGATGAATTATGAAAGGAAGTTGGCAGATAACATTCAAAAGGATACTAACAGTTTTTGAAAATATACGAAGAGTAAAAGAGAGACACGGGTTGATATAGGATCAATTGAAAACGGTGTGGGAAAGATTATAATGGATAACAAAGAGATGACAGAGGAACTAAATGAGTATCTTGCATTGGTCTTCACTGTGGAGGACATCAGCAATATACCTGATAGTCAGGGGTCTCAGGGGATAGAACTGAGTTCAGTCAAGATTATTAGAGAGAAAGTGCTCAGGAAGCTAAATTGACAAAAGACAGTTAAGTCTCCTGGACTGGATGAAGTGCACCCTCGGGTTCTGAAGGAGGTGGCTTTAGAGATTGCGGAGGCATTGGTGATCATTTTCCAGGTATCAATAGATGGTTCTGGAGGACTGGAAGGTCGCAAATGTAGTTCCGCTGTATAAGAAAGGTGGGAGGCAGCATAAGGGAAATTACAGACCTATTAGTCTGACATCAGTGGTTGGAAAGTTATTGGAATCGATCCTCAAGGATGAGGTTATGGAATACCTAGAGGTGCAAGGCAAGATAGGTCCAAGCCAGCATGGTTTCAATGAAAGGAAGATCCTGCCTGACCAACCTATTGGAGTTTTTTGAGGAAATCTCAGGTAGGGTGGATAAGGGAGAGGCTGTGGTTGTTGTGTATTTAGACTTACAAAAGGCCTTTGACAAGGTGCCGCACAAGAGGCTGATTAATAAGCTGAGAGCTCATGGAATTACAGGTAGGATATTAGAATGCGTGGAGCATTGGCTGGTAGGCAGAAAGCAAAGGGTGGGAATAAAAAGATCCTGTTCTGGTTGGCTACCGGTTACCAGTGGTGTTCTGCAGGGGTTGGTGTTGGGGCCGCTTCTTTTTACATTGTACATCAATGATTTGGATTATGGAGTAAATGGTTTTGTGGCTAAGTTTGCAGACGACACCAAGATAGGTGGACGAGTAGGGAGTATTGAAGAAACAGGAAGGTTGCGGAGAGACTTAGAGAGTTTAGGAGTATGGGCAAAGAAATGGCAGATGAAATACAATGTTGAGAAATGTGCCGTTGTACGCTTTGGAAAAAGAAATAAACGGGCGGATTATTATCTAGATGGGGAGAAAATTCAAAGTACAGAAGTGCAAAGGGACTTGGGGATCCTCATGCAGGATACCCTAAAGGTTAACCACCAGGTCAGATCAGTGGTAAAAAAAGTGAATGCTATGTTGGCATTCGTTTTGAGAGGTGTAACATATGAAGTCAGGAAGTGTTGATGAGGCTCTATGGGGCACTGGTGAGGCCTCATTTGGAATACTGTGTGCAGTTTTGGGTCCCTTATCTTAGGAAGGATGTACTGATACTGGAGAGGGTTCAAAAAAGATTTACAAGGATGATTCCAGGAATGAAAGGGCTTACATACGATGAGCGTTTGTTGACTCTTGGACTGTACTCACTGGAGTACAGAAGAATGAGAGGGCACCTCATAGAAACATTTAGAATGTTGAAAGGACTGGACAGAGTAGATGTGGCTAAGCTGTTTTCCTTGGTGGGTGAGTCCAGGACTAGAGGGCACAATCTTAGAATTAGAGGGTACCAGTTTAAAACAGAAATGAGGAGAAATTTCTTTAGCCAGAGGGTAGTGAAATTATGGAATTCTTTGCCACATACGGCTGTGGAGGCCCAATCAGTGGGGGCGTTTAAGGAGGAGATTGATAGGTATCTAATTAGTCAAGGTATCAAGGGAGATGGGGTAAGGCCAGAAATTGGGGCTAGATAGGAATAGTTTTAGGTTAGCTTATGGAGCAGACCGAATGGGCCGAATGGCCTAGTTCTGCTCCTTTGTCTTGTGATCTTGTGATCTTGTGAAAACAAAGAGCCTTACTAGTTCCATCAGTTAGAGACACCTTTTAACACTTGTCAACCCCAATACTTGTATCTATGCTTTCTGAAGCAGTCTCCTATGCAGATGAGACTTAATGATAAAATCTAAATGTATGCACAATTTTGACATATGAATTTCAAAGACGGTGTGTTGCAGGTTGTAAGGAAGGAGGTAGCTTTTGCAATGAGTGTCACCTCGCCACAGTCACTCATTGTCAGAAATGTCTGATCTCGCCATATTCAAAGGCTGGCTATATCTTGTTATGATAATCATTTGTCGTAGCATTACTGCAGCCAACTCCATCTGCACTTCTGCACTTTATCACCAATGTTCTTTTCAGACAGCATATCACAAACCCACAACTTCCACCTCAGAAGTGCAAGGACAAGGGAATCATGAGAATATTACCAGTATTTCATCAAATCTCTATAACACACAACATTCTGACTTGAAAATGTATGACTACACCTTCATTGTCAGTAGATCAAAGGCCTGAAACTTCATGTCAAAGACACGAAAGAACTTTCATCGCGTGGACAGCAGAGGTTCAAGAAGGTTGCTCTCTACCATTTTCTCATGAACAGTAAGGAATGGACTTTAAATACTGGCCTTGCAGGGGCTCCCACATCTCAAATATAAAGTCTTAAAATTAAGAAGGCATCACATCATGCTTTCCTTTCCCCACATATCTTTTACTCACAGCTCAACATACAGTAAAGCAGAATCGTGTACCTGCTACTTTAGATACTGACATCTTTTCCCACACCTTCTAAAAATTGGGGTTCACTCCATTTTACAGCTTATATTATCTCTTCAGTCTTCTTAGTCTCCGCTTATATGGGAAATGGACCACAGCCAAACACAAGGAAGGCCCTCTTCTATCCACCAGGAATCCTAGTGAGATTCTTCAACCAGTCAGCTTGAATCCTGAGAGGCTGAGAATGACCCGGGTGGGTGGGGTCTTTGATTATGCTGGCTGCTTCGCCAAGGCAGCGAGAGGTAAAGACAGACTCCAAGAAGGGAAGGCTGGATTCTGTGACGCACTGGGCTGTGTCCACAACTCTCTGCAGTTTCTTGCGGTCCTGGGCAGAGCAGTTGCTGTACCAAGCCGTGATGCATCCAGATAAGGTGCTTTCTATGGTGCATCGATAAAAGTTGGTGAGAGTCAAAGGGAACAAACTGAATTTCTTTAGCCTCCTGAGGAAGTAGAGGCACTGGTGAGCTTTCTTGGCTGTGGCATCTACGTGATTTGACCAGGACAGGCTATTGGTGATGTTCACTCCCAGGAACTTGAAACTCTCAACCCTCTCGACCTCAGCACCGTTGATATAGATAGGAGCATGTACACCACCCCCTTTCCTGAAGTCAATGACCAGCTCTTTTGTTTTGTTGACATTGAGGGAAAGGTTGTTGTCATGACACCATGTCACTAAGCTCTCTATCTCCTTCCTTTACTCTGACTCATCGCTGTTTGAGATATGGCCTACAATGGTGGTATCATCTCCAGACTTGTAGGTGGAGTTAGAGCAGAATCTGGCCACACAGTTATGAGTATATAGGGCTGAGGATGCAGCTTTGTGGGGCACCAGTGTTGAGGATAATCGTGTCGGAGGTATTGCTGCCTATCCTCACTGATTGCTGTCTGTTGGTTAGAAAGTCAAGGATCCATTTACAGAGGGAGGTGTTGAGTCCTAGGTCTCAGAGTCTGGTGACAAGTTTGCTTGGGGTTATAGTATTGAAGGCAGAGCTATAGTCAATAAACAATAGTCTAATGTAGGTGTCTTTACTGTCCAGATGCTCCAGAGCTGAGTGTAAGGCCAGCTGTAGACCTGTTATGGCGATAGGCGAATTGCAGTGGGTCGAGATTGTCTGGGAGGCAGGAGTTGAAGTGTGCCATGACCAGCCTCTCGAAGCACTTCATAATGGTGGATGTCAGAGCCACTCATCCGTAGTCATTGAGGCATGTAACCTTGTTTTTCTTCGGTACCAGGATGATAGTGGTCTTCTTAAAACAGATCACTAAAACCTGAGATTGAAGCAGGGAGATGTTAAATATGTCCACAAATACTTCTGCCAGCTGATCAGCACAAGATCTGAGCACACGACCAGGGGCACCATCTGGGCCAGGTGCTTTCCTCATGTTCACTCTCCAGAAGACTGATCTTACGTCCTCAACAGTGACCACGGGTTCAGTTGCATTGGAGGCTATCAGGATGGGTCGTGACAATCCTCTTCCCCTCTGTTCAAAACGCACATAGAATGCGTTTAGCTCATCAGGAAGGATGTTCTATTGTTAACTATGCAGCCCGTCTTCGCCTTGTAGCCTGTTATGGCATGTAACTCCTGCCATAAGTGACAGCTGGTCTGGGACTCTATTTTGAGTTGGTATTGCCTCTTGGCATTCCAGATAGCTTTCCGAAGGTCATATCTCAATTTCTTGTACAGATCAGGATCACCAGATTTGTGTGCATCAGTCCTCGACTTGAGTAGGGAGTGGATCTCCCAGTTCATCCATGGTTTCCTGTTTGGGAACACCCATATTGTCCTCCCGTATTGTACCCTACACATTCATGCTTCCCATTTGAAAAGGTAATATACCTATGCAATCTATTATTTACCGATGTGAAGTTATACTATTATTTAATTGTTTCCACTAATCCACAGTCGTAAATTCAACCAACTATAAATTCACCCAGCCTCTTGTTCTTTTTGTTCACTGAACTCCTCACTGACAGCTACACATGACATCTCTGAAATATCCACTCTGAGCACTGATAATGCCAATGGGTCATTTCTGATAGGTTTCATACATTTCTGGTCTCTCATCCTGACCTCATGATATTTTGCTTCATGACTTTGAATCCATTGAATTACATGTTCCAGATAACCACTGTCTCTGGCAAAATGCATGCTCTAAACACTCTACATAAAACTTCACAAAGAAGCCAATAACATACTGTATCAATAGCTACAGCAGTTGCAATTAGACAGGGTATTTGGAACATTACTAGATGCAATGAACCCAATCTCTGCATTTTCAACTTTGATTTCTTCTTAAAGAACCATCTCCTGAAAGTTCTCTATCTCCTGCATACAGATTCACCCTGAACCTTCATAAAAATGTGCATGTCATGAGTTCTGTTTGCTGCTTATTGATTTCAGTTTTATCAGGGCATCAGGGAGAAATGGTAAAAATGAAGTCAATGGCATCAAAGGGAAAACATACAATTGTTGGAGTCATATCTCACAGAAAGTAAGATGGTTATGATTGTTGGACATTAATCATCCTAGCCCCAGAACATTACTGCAGGAGTTCTTCAGGGAAATGCCTCAGACCCAACCATCTTTGGGTACTTCATCAATGACCTTCCTTCCATCATAAACTCAGAAGCTGAGATGTTTCCTGATAATTACGTAAAATTCAATTCCAACCACAGTTCTTCAGCAAATGAAGCAGAGCAAGTCTGCTTGCAGCATGTAGCATTCAGAAATGGATTGATAAACATCACTGCCTGGCAATTCTGTGGCATTCCTGCCACAGAATTGCCAAGCAATGACCATCTGCATCTCTGCATCATCTCCAAAGCTTTCAACTCTGCCGTGACTGTTTTCAGTCTTACCTGTCACATGCTGGCTGACTTTGTGGACCTCCATGGGACAATTACCGATTTAGCTGAAGAGTACTGACCTCTGTTTCTGGTCCATTAACCTTCTGAATGCCCACTCATTGGTATAGTTGACCACTCACCATGTTGCTGGGAGTCAGGTCTCCTGACCTGCACTTTGCCATGAGGCCACCGGTGGAAGTAGTCTAAACTTTTAAACTTTATTTATACAGCATGGTAACAGGCCCTTCTGGCCCAACAATCCCATGCCACCCAATTACACCCATGTTAACCTATCCGTACATCTTTGGAATGTGGGGGGAAACCAGAGCACTGGGCGGAACCCACGTAGTCACAGGGACAACATACAAACTCCTTACAGACAGCGGCGGGAATTGAACCCTGATTGCTGGCGCTGTAATAGTGTTACACTAACAGCTACGCTACTTTGCTGACAATGACAATTTTCAGTATGTCTGGACCGCTAACTGGTAAGAGGCTTCAAGCTTTGAGAGACATTACCCAATGGGTATTCACAGCAGGACACGGGGAAGTATACTACGAGGCTTGTTACAGCTATTGAGAATTTATGCCTTGAGAGTTACTTTTTGCCTTGTGAAATAAAACTAATCAACCCACATTAACTTATGTGAGACACTATGAAAATCTTTTTAACATAGGTCGATTATAGTTAACTATTTTTGTGGATAAAACTTTTGAAGATTATAATACTTCTGTTGTATTAATATTTTTGAATAAAATAGAATAATGTTAAACACAGCTTAACTATTATTTGATCATTGTAAACAAGAAACCTATAATGTAAAACCAAAGGAAGTTCGCACTGCAAATGTTCTGCAAAACATCTCATCTGTATTTACTTAAAATTATTTGACAGGGAAGCCAACATCTCAGGGCTCTCTCCTTGGCCTTTGTCTTGTTCATCTCTGGAGGATTGTAGGGGTGGGGAGTACTATCAGTTGACAAGTGTATGTCAATTACTAGAGTACCATATTTAAGCCAGAACATCATCATCTCCGTACAACATCAAACATTGGTTGAGATAATATTTTCTGCATTATTACCTTCCTCCACTCTATAATCAGTCCATTGTACCTTGACCGAGACTTGCATGTACATTGATACCATCATAAATTATTCCAATACTGTAAAATTTTTGTCACAAGCCCTCTGCTGTAAATTATCTAATCTAATCTAATCTAATCTAATCTTATTTTATCTTCATTGTTGAAGTGTGACATTTGGGAATGTCAGGCTGTAGCGATGGGCTATGAACTGAGCTAGAAATAACGACACGCAGTCGGTAGGTTGCTCTCGAGACTGGTTTATTGCGAACCTCGCCCCGCTGGCTTTTAAACACTTAAGTTCCCACCCTCTCCAGGCAGCGATGACGTCAGAGGTGTGCTACCAGAAACTCTTCCCGTGCGCCGGCTTTCTCTTCTCACTGGTGGAGAAGGCGGCCCAGCGCCATTTTGTGGCTGGCCTCTCTGCCAACGCACGCGCTGTTTTCGGAGCCTGCGTGAAAGGTGGGTCGCCACATAACACCCCCCCCACCCCCCCCCCAGAACTGAAGATACACCCCCTGAAGTCCACAGACTGGATCAGTCGCTGTCTGGGCGGTCTGCCTCTGCACCGCGGGGCCTGAACCTCAACCGGCTGCACCAAGTCCACATGAGCCGGTTTGAGCCGGTCCGCCGTGAAAACCTCCTCTTTCCCCCCAGTGTCTAGAACGAATGTGGACCCGTTGTTCCTGAGCACCTTGAACAGCCCCTCATATGGC
Organism: Pristis pectinata; assembly: GCF_009764475.1. NCBI lineage: Eukaryota > Metazoa > Chordata > Chondrichthyes > Rhinopristiformes > Pristidae > Pristis > Pristis pectinata. The sequence goes on from NC_067413.1 coordinate 54,752,219, forward strand.
TGCTGTAGCAGTGTCCGGTGTGCGCCCCTCCGTACAAATACAAACTTACAGTTCTGCAGTTCTTTGGGTACGCAGGTTGGGATCTGTCCATGCCGTGAAATCGATACGGGGGCCAGGTTGCCGAGCCTCTCACGTAGTCTGTCCAGGACTGCCACGGGTTCTTCTTCTTGCCCCCTTGGGGCTGGTATGAACTCCCCTGGGACCACCAGGGGTGCGCCGTACACCAGCTCGGCCGACGAGGTGTGCAGATCCTCTTTGGGTGCTGTGTGGATTCCAAGCAGGACCCAGGGAAGCTCGTCCACCCAGTCAGGCCCTTTCAGGCAGGCCGTGAGAGCTGACTTCAAGTGATGGTGGAAACATTTCACTAGTCCATTCGACTGTGGGTGGTAGGCAGTTGTGTGATGGCTTCACTTGTGGCTGGCCTCTCTGCTGACGCGCACGCTGTTTTCGGAGCTGGTTTGCCTGCATGGAAGGTGGGTCGCCACAAGGCATAAATAAAGGCGATATTTTTTTTGCTATCAGATTGAAAAGCAGCAAAGCAATTAATTCAGCATAGTTTGTTTTATGTCACTAGTGCAAAAGCACAAATAGGAGTTTACATTCAGTCCAATGCCTGGTTAACGTGCTAATGCCAAGAGATCATCCCGAATGCTGCAGTCACACTGCATTTTGTCTTAATTCTTTGCAACATGTAGTGATGCCAAAATATTAAATAATAATTAGATGCATCTGAAGAACATAAATAAAAAAACACAGTAAAAATAGGAATTAAAGGCTTGCTCTATTCAAAAGCATAAATTGCACAGATTTCCTTTTCACTATGAACTCAGAGTGCATATGTTTTTATTTGCCAGCTGTTTGGGCTTATTTCATGTTGTTTTAGTCTTTAGTTTCCAAGACTCCAATCAATTGAAATAACTTCTTGATTAGCCATGGCAAATTTTTATTCCCCTGTACTTCTATAAAGAGAATTCAGGCGTCAGGCCCGGACCGTGAAGTGATTTAGGAATAATGGGCGGGAAACAGCCACAAAGATAAATCAGTCTCAGAGCAATGGGAATATTGTACAGGGAGATTAAAGGGATTGAGGGTAAGCATTTTACCTTAAGGAAAAAGGAGCTGGACTACCAGAACTAAACTCCCTGCATAGTGGGAACATAACACAAGAAAGGGGAAGCCTGTCTGAAGAGAGTGTCATACAGCAGAAAACCTGAAAGTACATAGGAAGTGTAATTAAAAGGGAAATTAGGAAAGCAAGGAGAGACTATGAAAACATTTTGGTTTAAGGGCAAAGAAAATCCAAGGCGTGTTTATGTATGCAAAAAGCAAGAGGATAATTCAGAGAAGGCAAAGGCCTATCACAGTCCAAAAATGTAACTCTGCATGTGGAGGTCAAGGTTGTGGGTAATGAATATCCTGTAGCTTTCTTCACAAAAGTGGGGGATGACGGCAGGACTTTAAATTGTGGTCCTTCCCCAGAAAGCCTTTGTATTGGCTGCATCAAGTATCAGTGTGTTACAAGTACATAGTTCCCTAAAGGTGGCAACACAGGTAGACAAGGTGATGAAGAAGACACATCGCCTGCTTGCCTTCATCAGACTGGGCATTTACAACAGCTGGGATGGCACGTTACAACTGTAGAATACAATGGTGAGACCGCACTTGGAATATTGTGTGCAGTTCTGGTCGTCATGCTATGGGAAGGATATGAGTAAGCTGGAGAAGGCACAGAAAAGATTCACAAGGATGTTGCTGGGACTGTTTTCCCTGGAGTGAAGGAAGCTGATGGGTGGCCTTACAGAGGTTTATAAAATTGAGGGGCATAGATAGGGTAGATAGTCACAGGGTAGGGGAGTCTAAAATTAGAGGGTTCAGGTTGAAGGTGAGAGGGAAAAGATTTAAAGGGGACCTGAGAGGCAAATTTTTCTCACAGAGGGTGGTGGATATGTGGAATGAGCTGCCAGAGAAAGTGATAGAGGCACGTTTACAATGTTTAAAAAAATGTAGAGCTCCAGATTTCCAGCATCTGCAGTCTCTTGTGTCTGTCTCATTAAGAAAAACTTGAACAAGTACATGGATAGGAAAGGTTTAAGTGATATGGGCTATGGTTCTAGCTTAAATAGGTAACTTCCCGAATGGTACAAACATTGAATTTTCTATATTCAGGTTACCCTTACCTCCTGTGTTCCCCCCTCTCTGTCCGATCCACCTCAGGTCCTCCCTTTGTTGCTCCCTTTCCCTGCACACCTCTCTAATGCCCCATCATCCATTTGTGTCCCCCTCCCCTCCTGGTTCCATTCACCTACTACCCACACATTTCACCCACCAGATCCCCTCCCCATCTGGTTCCATCTGCCCTTAATGTTTCCCATTAGCACCTTCCTTACTCATTAGATTCCAATACTGGGAGCCTTTGTGTTCCTGCTTATCAACCCCCTGGTTTCTCCAACTTCACCCTACCCTCATCCCATCTGGATCCCTCTGCCTTTTTTTGTCTTTTCCCTTGTCTGCTTTCTCCTACTAACTGCTAACACGCTTCCCACAAACTGGAACAATGATCAGATAATCTTTATTAGTGATTTGAATGAGGGATAAAATTTGATCTGGACACAAGGAGAGCTCCTGTTCTGAGAGAGGGGCTTCAGGTTAACATTTCAACTAAAATGGCCTATCTCAAACTGTCATGGAACACCTTGCTGTTGTGTTAAAACATTTTCTTCTCAGTTCTGAGTGGGGTTTCAATTCCATCACCATCTTGTAAATAAAGGAATCAATATTAAACATCAAACACCATATCTAGTTTACAGGTTGCAAGTAATTATTGCTGAGTGGAAACTTGCAATCTAAATGGTAGCCGCTTAATTTTGAGTTTTGCTATAATACATGTTGCATTTTTTATATTTCAGAAATAAACTTTATTCATAAAAGGTATATACAAGAAACAAAAAAGGTACAAGGCATTTTTACATTCATTACTTTGTCCAGGCTATACATTCACAGTGTTATCAGGTCTACACATTTGTAGTATCATCAAGTTAATGCATTCTATGTACTCATGTGGCCTCTTTGAACAAAATACCTTCAGTTTTAGCAGGGCTGTTATACAAGATTTGCGGGGCTGTTACACAAGACCCAGCCCCTCAGTGCCTAGCGACAGCAGGACTTTAAATTGCGGTCCTTCCCCACAAAGCTGCATCAAGCTTCAGTGTATCCCTTAGCAAGTACTCCTGCAGCCTGGAATGTGCCAGGTGGCAGCATGCCCTTACGGACACTGTGTAATACTAGAAGACCAACACATTTTGGGCAGACCTAAGTGCAACTTTCGCCCCAATTGATGATCTTCCAGCAACATGATGTCTATCTCAGTGTGCATCCCTGGGAATAGCCAATAGATCAGAAGGTCCTCAGTAAAGTAGCTGCTCAGGATTAACCTCAACAAAGATCCTTTTCCAGACCTTTTTTGCAAATGCACAGTCCACAAAGAGGTGGACGTTCATCGCAACCTCATCTTATCTGTCCCGAGGACAGTGTGCCCTGGGAATGAGACTCCGACTATGCAGAAAGGATCTGATGGGGAAGAGCCCTCTCACTGCCAGCCAAACAAGGACTTGGTGCTTTTAGGCGATGGGGTATTCTGGCGATGAGGTATTCTGCCAATTGATTTTGCTAGTCTGCTTGGGGAACCATCCCGCAGGACTTATTGTGTCCTTCTCCCACAGTGCCTGCAGGTTGTTCTGTGCCTGATGGACTGGCCAAAGGTATTTTTCTGAAGGAGTTTTTCCATGAAAGACAGATAGTACAGCAAAGTCCAACTGAATGGAACATGGCTCGGCAACAAGGCAATGCACCTCCTTCGCAACACCAAAGACAGGTAGAACCTTAGCATCTGGTGACACCTGGTATTTGCATACTTCTGTTCTACACACAGCTTAATGCAACCATACACAAAGGTGGTCATCAGGACGAGAGCAATGTTGAGAACATTTTGCCCCTCATTCTCTTGAGTCTTGTGCATCGTAACCTGTCTTGGATCCATCTTGGATCCCCAGATGAAACGGAAGACAACTTGGGTGACTGCCACGACAGAGAAGTGGGGTGTGGGCCACACCTGCACCACATACAGCAACACTGAGAGCACCTTGCACTTGATGACCAGGATCTTGCCTGCCATCGAGAGGGAGCACCACTCCCATATTCCCAACTTTAGTTGCACCTTACTTATCCACTCCAGCCAATTTTTGTGCATGCCCAAGCTCCTCTGAACCAGATCCACAGCACCCTTGTGTAGTTAGCCTATGGTGAAAGGAACAGAGGATCCATCAGGGGTGTTACCAAAGAGCATGGCTATGCTCTTCCTGTGTTTGACTCTGGCCCCCAAGGACAATTTAAAGTTGTTATAGATGCCAAACAATCTGAGGACCGACTGTGGATCTCAGCAGAAGACTGTGACATCATATACACCTCACAATATCAAGATGGCAATGCATAAATCACTGAATAAAGAATACAAATTGAGTCAATTGCTGGGAGGCTGATTCAAGCAATCACACTTTACGCAGAGAAACACATATTGAGAATTTGTGGGCAAATTCAGTATGTTCTATATGAATTCATGCCTATTAAAGTTAGTAGATAGCAAATTCCACAGGGTACACTCACCTCAGTGCCAGGCTTCCTAAACTCTACTGGTACCACTGCACCAGAACCACCGGTCTGTGGGATTTGTCTACAAGGTATGAATGCCTAAAATTTCCCGTACCCCAGAGGGTACACTAGATGGGTGATGCAGCTAGGCACTCATGACCACCTACAGCAAAGCCAAACTCATAACAGGATGCGTATTGCAAGAGAAACAAAGGACTGCAGATGCTGGAATCCGGATGAAAAACACTATGATGCTGGAGGAACTCAGCAGGCCAGGCAGCATCCGTGGAGAAAAGCAGGCAGTCAACCTTTCGGGTCAGGACCCTTCTTCAGGACTGAAGATAGGAAAAGGGGAAGCCCAATATATAAGAGGGAAAAGCAGAGCAGTGATAGGTGGAAAAAAGAGGGGAGGCAGGGTGGGTATAAGGTGGTCCCAGGGAGATGCAGGTAAGAGGTGGTGATAGGCAGGTGCGGGGGAGGAGGGGAGAGTGGATGGGTTTGCACATCTTCAAACATGAAATGAATAATTTCTAAAAGATTGGGGAATTTGGAGCTATGTGGAACTGGCATGAAACAGGAGTGCAAAGCTGGGACTGATCAATCATGATCATATTGAATGGAAGGGCAAGCTTGAGAGGCCAGGTGGCCTACCATTACTCTACTTCTTGTGTGTCCTTGTATGAAAATGTGTCATCAAGTTGTAGGATTCAGCCTGTGCCTTCAATCTTGGAGGGAAGAAGGAAAGGACCCAAAGAGCTGGAAGGGGGGCTGTGGTTGCTGCTGAAGATAGGGGTGGTGATGATATAAGTAGTAGATCTGCTGGGTTTGTTGGAGATCAAAGTTTCACTTTGTGGGGCCAGGTGGTTAGGAAATTGAGAGATCAATGGAGAAGATGATTCAAGATCTGGGCCTTGGAGATGGGCAGTAACATTGGGGACTAATGTGGGGATGCAGCAGGATGCAAGGTGAGTAAAAGGTTTACTTGATTGGGGCACCAGTCAGGCACCAGATGTGGACCAAACAATCCAGGAGTTTCCAGTAATGCTCACTCCCTGCACAACATGGACTGAGTCCTTCCATATTGTTCCAAAAGAAGAATGACATGTGAAATGTCATCCTCTGTCGGAGTTTACAGAGGGATATTGATAGGATGCAGAGCTGGGCTGACAAGTGGCAAATGGAGTTCAATCCGGAGAACTGTGAGGTGGTACACTTCGGAAGGACAAACTCCAGGGCAGAGTACAGGGTAAATGGCAAGGTACTTGGCAGTGTAGAGGAGCAGAGGGATCTGGGGGTTCATATTCACAGTTCACTGAAAGTTGCCTCACAGGTGGATAGAGCAGTTAAGAAGGCCTATGGGATGTTAGCTTTCATGAGTCGTGGGATTGAGTTTAAGAGCCACGAAGTGATGATGCAGCTTTACAAAACTCTAGTTAGACCACACTTAGAGTACTGTGTTCAGTTCTGGTCGCCGCATTATAGGAAGGATGTGGAGGCGTTGGAGAGGGTGCAGAGGAGATTTACCAGGATGCTGCCTGGACTAGAGCGTATGGAATATGAGGAGAGGCTTAAGGTGCTAGGGCTTTATTCACTGGAAAGGAGGAGGATGAGAGGAGACATGATAGAGGTATATAAAATATTGAGAGGAATAGATAGAGTAGACGGCCAGTGCCTCCTTCCCAGGGCACCAATGCTCAAGACAAGAGGGTGGGAGGTTCAGGGGAGATGTCAGGGGGAGGTTTTTCACCCAGAGAGTGGTTGGTGCATGGAATGCACTGCCTGGGGTGGTGGTGGAGGCAGATACATTGGACAGGTTCAAGATTTTGTTGGATAGGCATATGGAGGACTGTGAGATAGAGAGATATGTGGGAGGAAAGGGTTAGATAGTGTGAGGGTGGTTTGATGGACGGCACAACATGGTGGGCCGAAGGGCCTGTTTTGTGCTGTATAGTTCTATGGTTCTATGGTTCTTCTCATCAGGCACAACTTCTTCGCACATTTTAATTCTTAGTGCTTCCAATCAGGCAAGTGAATAGGATGAATTTTCAATCTCTAAATGTATCACGAAAGTCTTGTGACCAAACACTGAATGTCACATGTCACACCTCATAGTGAACTCATAGTGGATGGCATATCATGGCATTGAGGGCCTAATCAGAAGGGTGCAATACTGGACCTCCTCTGAGGGAACGAGGTAGGGTAGGTAACCGAAGTGGCAGTCAGGCAGCACTTTGGCTCTAGTGACCATAATTCTATTAATTTTAAGATAGGAATTGAAAAGGACAGGACAGATCCACAGGTTAGGGTCCTAAACTGGAGCAGGGCTAATTTTGGGGGAATTAGGCAGGATCTAGCAGAGGTCGATTGGGTGAGCCTGTTTGAAGGGAAAGGAATGAATAGCTGTGGAAGGCTTCTAAGATTGTGATATCAAGAGTCCAGGAGCAGCATGTTCCTGTTCGGGTGAAGGGTAAATCTGGCAAGTTTAGGGAACCATGACTGATGAGGGATATCGAGGCTCTGATCAAGAAAAAGGAAGCATACATTGGGTTTAGGAGGTCAGGGACAAGTGAATCCTTCGATGACTATAAAAAGATAAAGAACACCTTTAGGAGGGAAATCAGGAGGGCAAAGAAAGGGTATGAGATGGATCTGGCAGGTAAGGTTAAGGAAAATCTCAAGAGGTTCAATAGCTATATCAAGAATAAAAGGGTGGCTGGAAAGAGAGTAGGTCCCCTTCGAGATCAGCAGGGCCACCTATGTCTTGAGCAGTAGGAAATGGGTGGGATTTTTAATGAATATTTCTCCTCGGTGTTTACTGAGGAGAAAATCAAGGTTGCTCAAGAGATAAGGGTAACTACTGGAGATGTTTTGGAGAACATTCATATTACCAGGGACAAGGTATTTGCAGCCTTACAGCGCATTAAGGTGGATAAATCCCCAGGGCCGGACCGAGTGCATCCTTGGACTTTGTGGGAAGTTGGAGAAGAAATTGCAGAGGACCTTGCGGCAATATTTGCTTCATCATTAGCCACTGGCGAAGTTCCTGAAGACTGGAAGGTGGCTAATGTTGTTCCGTTGTTTAAGAAGGGCAGCAAGGACAAGCCAGGGAACTACAGGCTGGTCAGCCTGACATCAGTTGTGGGAAGTTACTGGAGGGAATTCTGAGGAACAGAGTCTGATCAGGGGAAGTTATCATGGCTTTGTGCATCGAAAGTCGTGCTTGACAAATCTTTTTTGAAGAGGTAACCAAGAAGGTTGATGAAGGTAGAGCAGTGGATGTTGTCTATTTGAACTTTAGCAAGGCCTTCAACAAGGTCCTGCATAGCAGGCTGGTCTGGAAGGTTAGGTCCCATGGAACCCAGGGAGAGTTAGTTCAGTGGGTTCAAAATTGGCTCGGAGGTAGGAAGCAGACGGTGGTGGTTGAAGGTTGTTTTTCGGAATGGAGGCCGGTGACTAGTGGTGTGCCACAGAGGTTGGTGTTGGGACCCTCGTTATTCATTATTTATATGAATGATTTGGATGTGCATGCACAAGGCTTGATCAGCAAGTTTGCAGATGGCATGAAATTAGGAGGTGGTGTTGATAGTGAAGAAGATTATCGTAGATTACAGGGGGATCTTGATCAGTTAGGGAAGTGGACTGAGGACTGGCAAATGGATTTCGATACAGATAAGTGTGAGGTGATGTAGTTTGGAAAGTCAAACCAGTGTGGCTCTTATACTATGAATGGTAGGGCACTGGGGAGTGTAATGGAACAGAGGGACCTAGGAGTACAAGTGCATTGTTCTTTGAAAGCGGTGTCACAGGTAGACAGGGTGGTGAAAAAGGTGTTTATCACTCTGGCCTTCACCAGTCAGGGCATTGAGTATAGGAGTTGGATATTATGTTGCAGTTGTATAAGTCGTTGATGAGGCCACACTTGGAGTACTGTGTACATTTTTGGTCACCCTGTTAAAGGAAAGATGTGATTAAACTGGAAAGAGTGCAGAAAAGATTTACGAGGATTTTGCCAGGACTAGGAGGGCCTGACTTACAGGGAGAGGTTGGCCAGGCTTGGTATTTATTCTTGGAATGTAGGAGAATGAAGGGCGAACTTATAGAAATGTTTAAAATCATGAGAGGCATAGATAAGGTGGACAGTAACAGTCTTTTCCCCAGGGTAGGAGAGTCCAAAACTAGGGAGCATGGATTTTGGGTGAGCGGGGAAAGATTTAAAAGGGAACTGAGAGGCAACTTTTCCATGCAGATGGTGATGAGAATATGGAATGAGCTTTCAGAGGAAGTGGTTGAGGCAGGTACAGTAGTATCATTTAAGAAGCACTTGGATAGGTCCATGGAGGGGCGGGGCTTGGAGGGATATGGGCCGAATGCAGGAAATTGGGACTATCTGGATGGGCACCATGGTCAGCATGGACTTGTTGGACCGAAAGGCCTATATCTGTGCTGTATTGTTCTATGACGCTATGTCTTGTTGATAATGTGGACAAACAACAAGGGCAGGTTCAAGCATCCATTGCTGAGCTGTAAACACAAGAGGTTGCAGATGTTGATCTGTGACTTGGTGAACTGTGACTGACACATTCAGCATTTCTGTTCCCACGATAGGGAATTATCATCAAGTAACAACAAAGCACAGTAGATGCTGGGAATATGAGCAAAAAAGGAAAATGCTAGGAAGTCCCAGTAGGTCAGGCAGCATATGTGGAAAGTAAAAGCAAGATAACTTTGCAGATTGTTGGTTTTATTTAAGTTGATTTTCAGTGGAGCCTTGGAGCAGGTGTACACTATTACAACAGTGGTTAATCATAGTTTCTTAAATAACAAACCGACCAAGATGTAACAATACTGAACAAGAATATATATATGGGAAAACAAACCCAGCCTATCCAATCTCTTCCCACAATTATAGTCCCACAATCCAGGCAACATCTCCTGTACACTCTCTCCAGCACAATCACATCCTTCCTATAGCATGGCTGCTAGAACTACACACAATACTCCCAAGTGCAGTCTAACCAATGCTTTGTAAAGCTGCAACATAAGATCCCAACTTTTAGATTCTATGCCCGAAACTAAGAAAGGAATCGTGCCATATGCCTTCTTCGTCATGTTGTCACTTTCAGGGAATTATGGACTTTAACCCTAAGGCCCCTCTGTTTATCAACACTCCTTTGTACCTTACCAATTACTGAATATGTCCTACTCTTATTTGACTTCCCAAAATACACCATCTTGCACTTATTGGGATTAAAATCCATCTGCCAGCACTCTGCCCAACTTTCTACCTGGTCTTTATCCTGCTGTAGCCTTAGCCTTCCTCGCTATCCACAACACCACCAATTTTCATGCAATGTTTACATTGGTAAACTTGCTGTGCATGATAACATATTCACAATTGCAGCTAAGACATAACAAACGTTATTCAACTTTCTATGTTCAAAATATTTGTAACCGTGGACTCAAATTCTTAATATTTAAAAGTATACACTATGCTAATTAAACTTTAAAAACTACTTTATTTATACAGCACCGTAACAGGCCCTTACACATCAACGAGTCCGCGCCGCCCATTTAAATCCATGTTAACCTACCTGTATGTCTTTGGAATGTGGGAGGAAGCTGGAGCACCTGAAGGAAACCCACGCAGATACGGGGAGAACGTACAAACTCCTTACAGATAGCAATGGGAATTGAACCCAGGTCACTGGCATTGCAATAGTGTCACAATAACCGCTACGCTATCATGCCACCCTCGATCCAGGTGAGCACAAACACATGAGAGCCCAAGAACACAGTTGAAGAAGCAAGCAATTCCTTAACCTATGGGATCTTCATCTACGGCTAAAACTTTATTTTTGGATTTCTTGATGTTCTGCCTTTGTTGTATTGTGCTCTGGCTTTAGCTTGCCTCTCTGGGTGTTGTGCTTCCCCTCTTTGGAGTTCACTTTTAGGAATCTTGCTGTGCATTCATCCTCTTCCTCTTCTGCTTTCTCCTCGGGGATCACCAATGCAGTCTTCACATCAGTTGGGACATTACATAATCTCAACCCTTCTTGCTCTAGCCACATAATTATGATCAGGTAGCATTATTAACATATTTTCAAGGCAATCTAACTCTGGCTAAGGACTTTGAAATTGTTTTCACAGAACTATATGTTTTTCCTGCAGTTTTTCCATTTCCAGCTGAATTTGGATCTCTCCCTTCCAAAATTTCATGAGTACCTTGATCATGTGGACAGTTGGCACTGTGTCAGCCTTTGACTCAGCTGTTCCGTTTGTACCACCATCACCAAATGGCACCTGTGGAGTCTGCTGCAATTTCTTTGGTCTGTAGAACTGCTGGTTTCTGTTGACTTGGGAAGTATGCCTCAGATTCCTTTAAGAAGCATTCCTTGCAGACACTGGCAAATAATCCTACCTTTTAAATGTTGTCAGAAGGCTGCAAGCTCATGTTTCCAGGAGGGACTTCTAGTCACACTTCCAACTCACTATACACTTTACCCTGTTCCTAATCTCCATTTTCCCAATGTTGGGTTCCCTTTCTTACAGTTTGGTCTCATTCTTTAGGATCCTAACCTTAGGTCACTTTAAAATGGTAGCCTGTGTACCTGGCTCCAGGTGATGTTGCAGGTATTGTGATCGCTCATTTGAGTGTCCTGCTGCTGCTGGTTTTTGTTAACTGATCTATGGTCCAAAGCAAATAAATTGGACAGCTATAGCTGTAAGTCCCGTGTTTTGAAAGAATAGTTTTAATACTTTGTTCAGCTCTACAGATCCATATGCCATGTTCAGGTGATCAACTCCCACAATGAGTCCGTATCTTGATCCTTCATAGCAGTTGTTTTTTGCATTCAGTCATCAAGTGTGCAATTGTCCACACATTTTCCAAGCTCACAATGTAACTCATCAATGGAAGTGCTTGCATCCAATTATATAACTCTCAATATACTCAAAACTTCACCAAATTCCTCTATTCATTGGGCTTTGATTTCTTCTTTTGCCATTATATTGACCACTGCTTCCCAACCTATCCCCACTTTTTCCATCCCTATTTCTGGTGTCATATTTCCTGTTGCCTCAATCTCATGCACTCCTTCATGGCCACTCCTATTCAAATGGTCTAATGTCTCAAGATCCTAGATATGTAACCAAGTTCCCTTACCCCAGTAAATTCTATAAATCGCTACCATCAGATTAGTTGTCATCTGCTCCACCTTGTTGCCCTTTGGTCAGCTCAGTCTTGGCAATTGGATTGCAGTTCTAGCTCATTGACCTGTCCCTAATGCAACTCCTACACCACATGCTTGCTTGAGACTGAGTGGCACCTCATTCTGCAAGCTATTGGGAAGGATTCAAAGGCTATGGCAGTAATTATTGAGACAGACTGATTGATCTGTCTCCATTATACTTTGCTTAGTGATTAAATAGAAAATGTATTGTCTAGGTCTAAATTTCTTAACTCATCTAATTTTAATACTATTGGCCTCTGCATTGATTTCACTAAAACTAACGGCAGCTCAATTTCCCAATTAGCTTAGGCCACAGTGCACTTCATTTCTCCCAGTCTTTGTAAAACTTCTCCAGAGTAGTGGGTAACAGGTCTTGTCCAAAGCTCATCTTTTTATGGAGAGGTCTGTTGCAGTATCGACAGTCATTGTAATATGATGACTATTTTAAAGGCAGCTGTGAATGCTGTAATCTTTAGTCATTTCACCATCCTTGGTGTTGATTCAATGTGTGCTGCTTGACATCATTAATAACTTCAGTGATATACAGAGCACTTCCCTGGGTGTATCCAGTAGTGTATTTCATTGATTCTGAGCAAACTGTGGACTGCGTTCTCTATGTCTGCCACATCCTGTTTGCTTTGATAAACTGGTGCCAGATGTCCAACTTTATACAATTATAACAGCAGGGCCCTTTAAATGGGTAGACGGAAGCTGCGTGGTTTCCCAGACATCAGTCCAAATGCCTCTCCTCATTTATAGTCATGTGAACTGAGGATTTTATGCCTCTCAGGTTCTTGCTGTTAGCTAGTTTGCCACTGAGGGTGTCTCTAATAGCTACATGAATGGGTCCTGACAGAGAAGATACACTGCTATTGCTCTTGTCATTTAGATCCATAAACTTACATAAGCACCTTGAGCTGACCAAACACCTCAATGTTTCTCAGTGCCACCTCCATCAAAACTGTAAATTTGACTTCCTTCTGAGATGTCCTTCCATGCTAAAGAGTTAGTTCTATTTTCACAATATCCACACATTGAACTGTTCCTTAAGAATGTGTAGAAATTAGACTGTTTTGTAATCCCCAATTGTTTCCTGTGGCATCTGGTTATGAGTACTGAAATTATAAATATAAAATCCTGGATGGTGTTGGATTGAAGTGTGTCTTTAGCTTTTCAATAATCTCATCAAATGCAACATCTGATCCACTCTAAGATACCATAAAGTATCAGAGCCCATCTGTATTAATAAAATGGACTTTTTCAGTTGCAGATCACCAACGTCCATTCAAAAAATGCATTTACTGCACAATTAACATCACCTCTAGAGGGCAGAATTGGCTGAATGTTGCCATTTAAGCAAAGTGAACATTTCAATTGCAGCTTAAACTGATGAAAATTAATGATTTAGATTTGCCATCAGTTCAAATCTGATTCTCTTCAAGCGACTGTGGAATACTAGATAAAAATCACATCATCTTATGCATGTTATTAATTAGAGTTCAGAAGTTAGGAAATAAAATATTGCATCAAAATTTAGTATCAAAATAGCAACAAAACAACAGAATTCAAGTTCAAGTTCAAGTTATGCTTTATTGTCATTCACGCATATGGTATAAAAACACAAGGAGGAACGAAATGTCATTTCCCCCAGACTCACACAACAAAGGACATACATAGAACAGAGGACATACAATAAACGCAGACAAAAAAATTGTGCAATTACAAATAGTGCAAAAAACAATATATACAGAATACAAAATTAGTGCAGCGTTGCAAAACCATGTTGGACGAAGAAAATACAGAACTCAGTATGTTGCACTAAATGTATAAACATGTTCAGCAGCAGCCAAAGTTCTTATACGCCGATGTGCAAACCAGTGCTTTTGACGCAGCATTTGTCTGAAACTGCCTCCAGGGTATTCAGGAGCCTGATAGCCTGGGGGAAAAAGCTGTTGTACAGTCTAGTAGTTCTGGCCCAGATGCTCTGGTACTGCTTGTCAGACGGCAGTGGGACAAATAGGTTGTGTGAGGGATGAGAAGGGTCATCTATGATTCTGCAGACCTTGAGTGTGCATCGTGTGTTATAGATATCCAGGATGGAGGGAAGAGGTACTCCAATGATCGTTCCAGCTGTACTTGCAATTCTCTGCAAAGTCTTACGGTCAGAGATGTTACAGGTACCGTACCAGGCAGAGATGCAGCTGGTCAGGACACTTTCAGTGGTACCCCTGTAGAATGTGGTGAGGGTGGGGGAGGGCAGGTTTGCTCTCTTCAACCGCCACAAAAATTGGAGAAGCTGCTGCGCCTTCTTGGCGAGGGAGGAGGTGTTGGTTGACCAGGGCACATAGAAACATAGAAAACCTACAGCACAATTCAGGCCCTCCGGCCCACAAAGCTGTGCCGAACATGTCCCTGCCTTAGAGACCCATAGCCCGCTATTTTTCTCTGCTCCATGTACCTATCCAAAAGTCTCATAAAAGACCCTATCATATCCGCCTCCACCACCGTTGCTGGCAGCCCATTCCACACACTCACCACTCTCTGAGTAAAAAACTTACCCCTGACATCTCCTACCTACTCCCCAGCACCTTAAACCTGTGTCCTCTTGTGGCAACTATTTCAGCCCTGGGGAAAAGCCTCTGACTATCTACCCGATCAATACCTCTCATCATCGCAGCCCATTCCACACACTCACCACTCTCTGAGTAAAAAACTTACCCCTGACATCTCCATAGCTACTCCCCAGCACCCTAAATCTATGTCCTCTTGTGGCCTCTGACTGAGGGAAACCCTCATATAAGATAATGCCTCTCATCATCTTATACACGTCTATCAGGTCCCCCCTCATCCTCCGTCGCTCCAAGGAGAAAAAGCTGAGTTCCCTCAACCTGCTTTCATAAGGCATGCTCCCCAATCCAGGCAGCATCCTTGCAAGTCTCCTCTGCACCTTTTCTATGGCTTCCACATCCTTCCTGTAGTGAGGTGACCAGAACTGAGCACAGTACTCCAATTGGGGTCTGACCAGGGTCCTATATAGCTGCAACAATACCTCCCGGCTCCTAAATTCTATTCCACGATTGATGAAGGACAATACACCATATGCCTTCTTAACCACAGAGTCAACCTGTGCAGCTGCTTTGAGCCTCCTATATGGACTCGGACCCCAAGATCCCTCTGATCCTCCACACTGCCCAGAGTCTTGCCATTAATACTATACTCTGCCATCATATTTGACCAACCAAAATGAACCACTTCACACTTATCTGGGTTGAACTGCATCTGCCACTTCTCAGCTCAGCTTTGCATCCTATCTATGTCCCGCTGTAACCTCTGACAGCCCTCCACATTATCCACAACACCTCCAAACTTTGTGTCATCCACAAACTTACTAACCCATACCTCCACTTCCTCATCCAGGTCGTTTATAAAAATCACAAAGAGTAAGGATCCCAGAACAGATCCCTGATGTACACCACTGGTCACCAACCTTCATGCAGAATATGACCCTTCAACAACCACTCTTTGCCTTCTGTGGACCAGCTAGTTCTGGATCCACAATGCAATGTCCCCTTGGATCCCATGCCTCCTTACTTTCTCAATAAGCCTTGCATGGGGTACCTTATCAAACACCTTGCTGCAATCCATATACACTACATCTACTGCTCTCCCTTCATCGATGTGTTTAGTCACATCCTCAAAATATTCAATCAGGCTCGTAAGGCAGGACCTGCCCTTGATAAAGCCATGCTAACTATTCACAATCATATTATACCTCTCCAAATGTTCATAAATCCTGCCTCTCAGGATCTTCTCCATCAGCTTACCAACCACTGAAGTAAGACTCATTGGTCTATAATTTTCTGGCTAATCTCTGCTCCCTTTCTTGAATAAGGGAACAACATCTGCAACCCCCCAATCCTCTGGAACCTGTCCCACCTCCATTGATGATGCAAAGATCATCGTCAGAGGCTCCGCAATCTCCTCCCTCGCCTCCCACAGCAGTCTGGGGTACATCTCATCTGGTCCCAGCGACTTATCCAACTTAATGCTCTCCAAAAGCTCCAGCACCTCCTCTTTCTTAATATCCACAAGCTCAAGCTTTTCAGCCTGCTGCAAGTCCTCACTACAATCACTAAGATCCTTTTCCATAGTGAATACTGAAGTAAAGTATTCATTAAGTACCTCTGTTATTTGCTCTGGATCCATACACACTTTCCCACTGTTACACTTGATAGGTCCTATTCTTTCACGTCTTATCCTCTTACTCTTCACATACTTGTAGAATGCCTTGGGGTTTTCCTTAATCCTGCCAGCCAAGGCCTTCTCATGGCCCCTTTTGGCTCTCCTAATTTACTTCTTAAGCTCCTTCCTATTAGCCTTATACGCTTCCAGATCTCTAACATTACCTAGCTCTCTGTACCTTTTGTAAGCTTTTCTTTTTCTTTTGACTAGATTTATTATAGCCTTTGTACACCACGGTTCTTGTATCCTATTGTAACTTCCCTGTCTCATTGGTACATGCCTATGCAGAACTCCACACAAATATCCCCTGAATATTTGCCAAATTTCTTTATGTACTTTTCCCTGAGAACATTTGTTTCCAATTTAAGCTTCCAATTTCCTGCCTGAGAGCCTCATAATTCCCTTTACTCCAAGTAAATGCCTTTCTAGTCTGTCTGTTCCTATCTCTCTCCAGTGCTAATGTAAAGGAGATAGAATTATGATCACTATGTCCAAAATGCTCTCCCACTGAGAGATCTGACACCTGACCAGGTTCATTTCCCAATACCAAATCAAGCACAGCCTCTCCTCTTGTAGGCTTATCTGCATATTGTGTCAAGAATCCTTCCTGAACACACTTAACAAACTCCACCCCATCTAAACCCCTCACTGCATGGAGGTGCCAGTCGATATTTGGGAAATTAAAATCTCCCATCACAACAACTCTGTTATTCTCACACCCTTCTAGGATCTGCTTCCCTATCTGCTCCTCGATATCCCTGTTACTATTGGGCAGCCTATAAAAAACACCCAGTAAAGTTATTGACCCCTTCCTGTTCCTAACCTCCACCCACAGAGATTCCGTAGACAGTCCCTCCATGATGTCCACCTTTTCTGTAGCCATGACACTAACTCTGATCAACAGTGCCACTTCCCCACCTCTTTTGCCTCCCTCCCTGTCCTTTCTGAAACATCTAAAACCCGGCACTTGAAGTAACCATTCCTGTCCCTGAGCCATCCAAGTCTCTGTAATGGCCACCACATTGTAGTTCCAAGTATTGATCCAAGCTCTAAGCTCATCCGCCTTGTTCACAATACTCCTTGTGTTAAAATAGACACATCTCAAACCGTCTGTCTGAGCATGTCACTTCTCTATCACCTGCCTATCCTTCCTCTCGTACCGACTACAAGCTTTCTCTATTTGAGAACCAAACACCTCTTCCCCAGTCTCTCCAGTTTGGATCCCACCCCCAACAATTCTAGGTTAAACTCCTTGAATGAATGAACTTGCACGTCAAACACAACTATATGAAATAGAGTTCAGTTTTTCAAGGAGGTTAACAGGAAGGTTGACGAAGGGAAGGCGATGGACGTTGTCTACATGGACTTTGTCAAGGCCTTTCACAAAGTTCTACATGGGAGGCTGCTCCAGAAGGTTAAGTCGCTTGGCATTCAGGATGAAGTAGTCAATTGGATTCAATGTTGGCTTAGCGGGAGAAGCCAGAGAGTTATAGGAGATGGTTGTGTCTCTGATTGGAGGTCTGTGACTGGTGGTGTGCTGCAGGGATCGGTGCTGGGTGTGTTGTTGTTTATCATCTATATTAATGATTTAGATGATAATGTGGTAAACTGAATCAGCAAATTTGTGGATAACACCAAGACTGGGGCATACTGGACAGCAACGGAGGCTGTCAAAGCTTGCAAAGTGATCTGGACCAGCTGGCAAAATGGCCTGAAAAATGGCGGATGGAATTTAATGCAGACAAGTGTGAGCTGATGCACTTTGGGAGGACAAACCAGGGTAAGACTTACACAGTGAATGGTAGGGCACTGAGGTGTGCGGTAGAACAAAGGGACCTGGGAATACAGATCTATAATTCCTTGAAAGTGGCATCACAGGTAGACAGGGTCTTAAAGAGAGTTTTTGGCACATTGGCCTTCATTAATTAGGGCACTGAGCGCAGGAGTTGGGATGTTATGTTGAAGTTGTGTAAGACATTGGTGAGGCCAAATTTAGTGCATTGTGTGCAGTTCTGGTCACCTACCTAGAGGAAAGATATCAATAAGCTTGAAAGAGTGCAGAGAAAATTTACAAGGATGTTGCCGGGACTTGAGGACCTGAGTTACAGGGACAGGTTGAATAGATTAGGACTTTATTTCCTGGATTGCAGGAGAAAGAGGGGAAGATCTTATAGAAGTATACAAAATTATGAGGGTATAGATAGGATGAATGCATGCAGCTTTTTCCCCTCAGGTTGGGTGAGACTAGAACTAGAGGTCATAGGTTTAGGGTGAAAGGTGAAATATTTAAGGGGAATCTGAGGGGGAACTACTTCACTCAGAGGGTGATGAGAGTGTGGAATGAGCTGCAGCGGAAGTGATAGATGCGGGTTCAGTTGTAACATTTAAGAGAAGTTTGGATAGGTGCATGGATGAGAGAAGTATGGAGGGCTATGGTCTGGGTGTAGGTAGATGGGACTAGGCAGAAAACCAGACCGGCATGGACTAGATGGGCCAAAGGACCTGTTTCTGTGCTGTAGTGCTCTATGACTCTATGACTATGATTTTGTGGACAGATATAGTTGTCAAATGTCAAGTTAATCTGCTTTCCTTGGCCTGTGGTGAAAGTACTTATTGAACAGGAGCACCAAGAGAGCTCTCTTATGAATTTTGGCATGGTTCATTTAGGTGCAGCTTGATAATGCTGCACTCCCTGGAGTGTCAGCCTAGAGTATGTGCTTGTCAGAATCAGAATCAGGTTTATTATCACTGACTTATATGACATGAAATTTGTTGTTTTGCGGCAGCAGTACAGTGCAAAGACATAAAAAATACTATAAGTTACAAAATATATAAATAGTGCAAAAAAAAGGAATAACAAGGTAGTGTTTATGGGTTCATGGACCATTCAGAAACCTGACGGCAGAGGGGAAGAAGCTGTTCCTGAATCATTGAATGTGGGTCTTCAGATTCCTGTACGTCCTCCCCGATGGTAGTACAGTGAAGAGGACATATCCTGGATGGTGAGGGTTCTTAGTGGTGGATGCCGCCCTCTTGAGGCACCGACTCTTGAAGATGTCCTTACTGACCTTGATGTCCTTGAGGGTTGTGCCCATGATGGAGCTGGCTGAGTCTACAACCCTCTGCAGCCTCTTGCAATCCTGTGCATTGGAGACTCCCTGCCAGGCTGTGATGCAAATTGTCAACTGTTCATTTCCCTCTATAGATGATGCTTGATCCACTGAGTTCCTCCAGCATATTGTGTGTTACCCAGCTTTCCAGCATCTGCAGTCTCTCTTGTGTCTGGATTGTTGTAAAAAACCCATTTGGTTTACAAATGTCCTTCCATTACGAAAATCCATTATGCGGTTTGTGCTCTACTTAACTTCAGGCCTACATGGATTCATAGAATAGTTGCAGCACAGAAGAAGGCAATTCAGCCTACCATGTCCACTACCAGAGCAACTCATCATTTCCACCCTCCCAGCACATTCTCTGTGGCCTTGCCAAATTTTCCTCACTACATATTTATCCAATTCTCTCATGAAGACCACCGTGGAACCTGTCCATTATGAGGCAATGGACTCCCAAAGCCACCATGAAAACACTTCTTCTCATCATGCTTCTTGTGGGGACTCCATTCCATTCTCCCAGTTTCTCCATCTCAGTCACATCTATTCTAATAATGCACCTTCCACACCATTGCTTTTGATATGCCTTCCTTTTTCCTCCATTATGAATTCTCTGCCACCATGAATTCCCTTTCACCACAGCCATGTTGGTTCTATTTCGTGCACCTCTGCTCTAACCATTCTCCTCTCATTCAGAACAAAGATTGGCTTTCCTTCTCCTCACCTTCCATCCCACCAGAGTCCACATCCAACTGAAGACCACACCCAAAATGATGTCACCATCAGAAACATCTTCCCCTCCCTTCCCTTCCCATCTTCTCAAGGGCCCCAACCCCACTATGATTCTCTAGTGCTCTCTTCCATTTCTGCCAACACTCTCAACAACACTCAAGAAGCTCAACATCATTTGGACAAAGCAGCCCTTCTGACTGGCACTCCATTCATCACTCTAAACATTTGTTGCCTACATTATCTGTGCACCATGCATGCTGTGGGTAGTTTCCACAAAGTGCATTGCATTACTCATAGAGACACAAGAAATTCTGCAGATGCTGGAATCTGGAGCAATACACAAAAAGTGCTGGCGGAACTCAGCAGGTCAGGCAGCATCCATGAAGGGAAATAAGCAGTCGACTTTTGGGCCGTGAGTGGTGGGTGCCTGGAATGCGCTGCCAGGAGTGGTGGTGGAGGCAAATACAATAGAGGTGTTCAAGAGGTTCTTAGACAGGCACATGAATATGCGGGAAATGGAGGGATATGGACATTGTGTAGTTTGGGGCATTTGATTACTAGTTTAATTAGTTTGGCACAACATCGCGGGCTGAAGGGCCTGTTCCTGTGCTGTACTGTTCTATGTTCTATCTTATAATTGCACAGGAGGAGACCATTTTACTCATAGGGCTATATTGGCTTCCAGGGAGCAATTGTATTAAGAAGTTGCTGGAGAAAATCAGTGGGTCAGGCTGAGGACCTGATTCAGAGTCTTGACTTGAAAGAGCTATACATTCCTTTGCCTCCATAAATGCTGCCTGACCCACTGAGTTCTTCCAGCAATTTGTTTTTCGCTCAGGATTCCAGTCTACAGTCTCGCGTCTCAAGCAACTGTTTTATTTTCACTCCCTGTCTCATTTCCCTGTACTCCTGTAACTTGTTCTCTCTCCCATTTGCTCATCAATTCAACTTTGATTCTCATTACTGTTAACCTACATTAAAAAGCAATAACTAGTGGCACATCTTTGGGATGAGAGAGGAAACTGAAATACCTGGAGAAGATTCATAGAGAATGTGTAAATACTGCACAGACAGCACCTGAGGTCAGGGTCAAAGCCTGGTCCCTGGAGCTGTGAGGCAGCAGCACTAACCACTGTATCACCAAGCCACCCTCCATAACCATAAGCTTGTTCAGTACTCTGCTCTCACCTCGTAGCTCTGCATCAAATATTTATATGACTTTACATCAAAGGATATAGTGCTTTCTATATCCTCATTCCCAATCTTCATAGAACATAGAACATAGAAAACCTACAGCACAATTCAGGCCCTTTGACCCACAAAGCTGTGTCGAACATGACTAGGCTTACCCATAACCCACTATCTTTCTCAGCTTGATGTACCTATCCAAAAGTCTCTTAAAAGACCCTATCGTATCTGCCTCCACCACCATTGCCGGCAGCCTATTCCACGCACTCACCACTCTCTGAGTAAAAAACTTACCCCTGACACCTCCTCCATAGCTACTCCCCAGCACCCTAAATCTATGTCCTCTTGTGGCCTCTGACTGAGGGAAACCCTCATATAAGATAATGCCTCTCATCATCTTATACACGTCTATCAGGTCCCCCCTCATCCTCCGTCGCTCCAAGGAGAAAAAGCTGAGTTCCCTCAACCTGCTTTCATAAGGCATGCTCCCCAATCCAGGCAGCATCCTTGCAAGTCTCCTCTGCACCTTTTCTATGGCTTCCACATCCTTCCTGTAGTGAGGTGACCAGAACTGAGCACAGTACTCCAATTGGGGTCTGACCAGGGTCCTATATAGCTGCAACAATACCTCCCGGCTCCTAAATTCTATTCCACGATTGATGAAGGACAATACACCATATGCCTTCTTAACCACAGAGTCAACCTGTGCAGCTGCTTTGAGCATCCTATGGACTCGGACCCCAAGATCCCTCTGATCTTCCACACTGCCTAGAGTCTTGCCATTAATACTGTACTCTGCCATCATATTTGACCTACCAAAATGAACCACTTCACACTTATCTGGGTTGAATTCCATCTGCCACTTCTCAGCCCAGCTTTGCATCCTATCTATGTCCCTCTGTAACCTCTGACAGCCCTCCATACCATCCACAACACCTGCAACCTTTGTGTCATCCGCAAACTTACTAACCCATACCTCCACTTCCTCATCCAGGTCGTTTATAAAAATCACAAAGAGTAAGGATCCCAGAACAGATCCCTGATGTACACCACTGGTCACCAACCTCCATGCAGAATATGACCCTTCAACAACCACTCTTTGCCTTCTGTGGGCCAGCTAGTTCTGGATCCACAATGCAATGTCACCTTGGATCCCATGCCTCCTTACCTTCTCAATAAGCCTTGCATGGGGTACCTTATCAAACGCCTTGCTGAAATCCATATACACTACATCTACTGCTCTCCCTTCATCAATATGCTTAGTCACATCCTCAAAAAATTCAATCAGGCTCGTAAGACAGGACCTTCCCTTGACAAAGCCATGCTGACTATTCCTAATCATATTGTACCTCTCCAAATGTTCATAAATCCTGCTTCTCAGGATCTTCTCCATCATGTTACCGACCACTGAAGACTCACTGGTCTATAATTTCCTGGGCTAGCTCTACTCCCTTTCTTGAATAAGGGAAAAACATCCACAACCCTCCAATCCTCTGGAATCTCTCCCATCTCCATTGATGATGCAAAGATCATCGTCAGAGGCTCCGCAATCTTCTCCCTCACCTCCACAGCAGCCTGTGGTACATCTCATCCGGTCCTGGCGACTTATCCAACTTGATGCTTTCCAAAAGTTCCAGCATCTTCTCTTTCTTAATATCTACATGTTCAAGCTTTTCAGCCTGCTGCAAGTTCCCACTACAATCACCCAAGTCTTTTTCCATAGTGAATACTGATTAAGTACCTCCGCTATTTCTTCTGGATCCATACACACTTTCCACTGTTGCACTTGATAGTTTCTTCAAACCAGAATCATAACAATAAACAGATTGAAATTGCTTCATTTCATATTTTACCACAGTACTTTATCATTTCAGGCATCATAACCCTCAAATGTAACTGAACTTCACCCCTAGATTTGGCTGTTGAGATTATTTCCTTGGGTCCGAGAGTCCTATTGCAACTATTGTAGTCCTTTTAGTCATCCTGTCCTGACTACTATTCAAAAGTAGAAGCCAGAAGACCTCCAATGCATGTCTACATAAGGAAAGTTGCTTAACCTTTCTTCCCAGTTGCATCAATGCACAAAAATTTGCTCTATCAGCCCAGAACAACCATGGCAACCATAATACCAATCTACACGAATCCCATTTGCCCACATTATGCCTGTATCCCTCTGCACCTTTCCTACCCAATTACCTGTCCAAGCACATTTTAAATGTTGTAATACTATCTGCCTTCACCACCTCCTCTGGTCCCCCTCAAATCTCCTTTAAATTTCTCCCCTCTCACCTGTGCCCTTTAGTTCTAGTCTCCCCTGCTCTGGGAAAGTGATTATGTACATCTATCCTATCTATGCCCCTCATATGTTATAATCCTGAATAAGAAGAATGATCCCTCAGTCTCCTACATTCCAGTGAGAATAAACTTAGCCTATTAAAATTTCTGGTTCTAACTACAGCCCTCCATTTCGGGCAATAATCTAGTGCGTCTCTTCTGCACTCTCCCTTTTGCTGCCACAGCCTTCCTGTTGTGTGGTGACCAGAACAGTACACAACACTCTAAATGCAGTCTAACCAATGTTTTGTACAGCTGCAACATTAAGTCCCAATTCTTGTACTCAATGCCTTGGTTTACCTAAGGTCCTTGCCATTTACTCTGTATGTCCTCCCAGAACTTCACCTCCCAAAGTACATTATCTCACACTTGTCTGGATTAAATTCCATCTGCTACTGCTTCATCTGTCTATAACTCCACCAATTTTTGTGTTGTATGCAAATTTATTGATCATACCACCTATGTTCTCATCCAAATCATCCAACTTAACACTGATGACTATTGCAAACTACAATTCCAACAATGGTTTTGGTAGCATGGTGGTTACTTTACTGGACGAGTAAGCCACAAGCCTGCTTCCATATTCCTGAGATGTGAATGTTAATACTGTCACATTCAGTTCAGTCAATTAAATAAATGCAAAATAAAAAAAACTAGTAATCATAATAGTGACCATCTGGTTTGTTGTAAATTGTGTTAATAAACCAATTACCAAAACCCTGTTGTTTTATACAAGTCCAGATAACAATGTCATTGACTGTTCTCTGAAATGGGCACTCACTGCAAAGGAGGTTAGAGAGAAACAACAAATGTTTGCTTGCCAGCAATGCCCACATCCCACGAATGAACATGAACAATGTAGAATACCAGAGTAACAATATGAATTAATTTATTATAAAATTGATGGAAATAACAATAAATATACTTTGGAATGAGCAAGTAACAACATGAAAAATCAAATCCCAAATATAATAACAAACAGTAGTAGTATTTTCCAATCAGAAATAAAAGCAGAAGACTTATTTGGCTATTTGTATGCAGTGCTGTGTGTGCCTATAATGCAGCTCAACAAGGTCAGCAACATGTAAACATTCTGAAAGCTCCACTAGGTTACATGACATTAGGTCACTCAGACCAGGGAGTTAGAGTCAGTTCTGTGTTGATTTTAATGGGATGATAGTTAAGGGACTTCAATTGTGTGCAGATATCCTGAACCAGTGAAAGTGAATAAATCAAGCTCCCACCATTTGACTGTTATTCTCTGGCATACCCATTGGTCTTGGATGAAAACCCTCCCCCCACATCTGCCAGCAACCAAAGATTAACATCCCCTCAAGTCAGGGCTTTCTGAAGAGAGGAAGAGTAGTTGTGAAACTCATCACTATTTAATTAAGCAAGCAGATAACTATAAATATTCCCATATGGTATTAATTACTCCAAATCCACTGGAAATCATTAAAATATATGCTTTAAGGTAAGTTGTGAGCTTCAGAATACAGTCCCATTACGACAATATTAATTATTGTCACCAATGCTTTTTTCTTCATTGGTTGTAAAATGTTTTTGTTTCTTGAAGCAGAACAAGTTTTGCTTCTCTGCAATATGCAAAGGGAATGAAACCGACTCAGCTATTCAACCGCACACCCAACTTTCATTGGCACCAATGGAAAACACTGGGTGTGATTTTGAATGAACTGCCCATTAACTCTAACTCTGTTTAGTGCAATTGACAAAGAACAATTTTACCCCACTTATCGTCTTTTTAAATGGTAACTTCGTGTTGACGGGCCTTATTTGGGGAAAACACAGTTCATTTAAAATTACAAGCGTAGCAATTCCTTCAACCCACAGTAGTTTGCATACTGAAGCACAGGTCGCTGGATTCACTTGTAAATTGGGTGACATAAGGCTACAGTAACATATATAACTGTAATGGTCTGAAGCTTAAGGGGACTCAGGATTACACATATTTGACTTCAACAGTGTAGGGAATATTTAATTAAATTAATTATAAAATTGTTAAATACTTTATGAGGTTTTTCTTCAGACCTGGGCTGGGAACTTGTTACTTGTTAATCAGACATAGTCCAAGTCTTGCAACTGGCCAGCTACTTTAGGGACACTTTCTGGAAATGTGAGAGAACTTTTCTGAAGCCGTGGTTAGCCTCTTAAGTGGAAGAAGATCTTAAATGGATATTACAGACAACAATCTCAAGCGTCTGAGGACAAGACAAAAAAATTAAACAGTCGAAGAGATCACTCAAAACCAATCAGTTACTAGTGGAAGGAAATAAACATCATTGGTCACATGATACAGTCAATATTATATATCCATATTTTGGCATATTCTTCCATAATATTACAATGACTACTTAGTACTTTGACTGTGAAAGTTGTGTCTTATAAATATGTGCTCCAAGTTTTATTATTATAACATGAAACTATATTTTCATTTCCTAAAGTGGATTGTTAGTACACCATAATTGAATAATATACAAAGCTTTCTTTCAGGAATATCTTTAACATATTTTTCAAAACAAAAAACTGATCCACATAAAATGAATGAAAGATACTGAAGAAATCACTTTCCAAGCAGCTGATGCAAAAGTCAAATCTAAAATCATGCCCTTATGTCAAATGGCATAGATAGAGAAGGGATGTCCACCCATTACCCTGCAGCCTTGGAATTAGCCCTTAAACATCAGGCTTCTTAATTCTATTTGCATTTTTATTTATTTTATAATTTGTTTAACTTTTTTCAATTGTGTCATTGATAAATCTACACTAACACCAAGAATGTTAATATAAGCAACCTGCATTATGTGCAAAAGATTTGGAACACAGAATTAAGTGTGGCTCTTGGACACCCTGTCGTAGGAATTATATTGAGTTTTGTTCCTGTGGTATCCATCAACAGATGATCAGAAGTTGCTGTGATCAAAGTCATTTTACATTGAAATATGTCATGCATAAATTATAGTGCAAATGTTTTGACCCATTTGTAATGCATTAGATAAGCATAACTTCTTTAGGACATCAATGTGGGGATAAATCTTTCTGAATAAAATTCTGTTCAGTTGATATTTGCTATTGGAAGGATGGTTCACAGCACTGGCAATTTCTATAACCACATGTTTGGATCTGCTATAAGCTGTATAATTGATAACCATGATTGTTGTTCCTCATATAATGACCAGAAAGGCATGAAATGAACTGGAAGGACATTTGGTCTTTTTTCATCTAGCTATTCATAGATTTTGATCTGTTCTTACAAAAGAGAAGCAACTGTCTACTCCTGGATAATAACTAAGGCCCCATGTAAATGGTGATATTGCAGATTAGGCCTCTGCTACATCGGGCCAAATTGTCCAATCTGCTCCTGTTTCTGGAATCGCCGACATCCCCCTTGGCCACCCGAGTCTGTCATTTGCTCATCCAATCCCAGACCCCAGCTCACCAGTTTCTGCAGCTGTCCCTGAGAACCAAACCAACCACATCTGTAGATGAGCTGCAGTAGACTAAGGGGTGTGTATTGGAAAACTTGACAATTACTAAGATGAAATGCTCCATAAAGATATTTGAATGACAGATTTTACATTTTTCAAAAAGTTATTGAAAGTGTTTGTATATTTTAAGTAGCTCCCCCCACATCCCAGCAACTGACTTTTGCAAATTACCCCAGTCAGTAAAAGTAAATATAATATTTCTGCAAATGTATGTCTCTTATTGATAAATCAGCTACATTTTTAAAAATTTGTCCCGCAACCTAGGTCTTTCATAATGAGAAGTTGTTTGTTGAGGCCAAAGGGAAGTTTCCAGGTCACAGTTTGCTGTGACAAGAGGGTTTTATTTTCTGTATGTTAAAGCAGTTTTCCCACTAATGCTATATAAATGGAAGCAATCTTGGTGACATCTTACCTTTCTTTCTCAAAGGCTTCCCCCAAGACTTAATAGTGGAATTCACTATTACTAACACTGAACATTTACTGTCACTAGAGTTAAGTCATAGAGTTGTACAGCAGAGAATCAGGACATCAGCCCAACTCGTCCACGCTGACCAAGGTGCCTTCCTGAACCAGTAACATTTGCCTGCATTTGGCTCATATCCTTCTAAACCTTTACTATCCATGAACTTGTCCAAATATCTTTTCATCAGTGTAACTGAACTCACCTCTATCATTTCCTCTGGCAGTTCATTCAACATACCCACCACACTTTGTGTAAAAAACTTGACTTTCAGGTCCCCTTTAAATCTTTCCCCTCTCATCTTAAAGCTATGCCCTCTAGTCTTAGACTCCCCTACCTTGGGGAAAAAGACTGTGATCATCCACCTTATCCATGCCCACCATAATTTTATAACTCTCTATAATGTCAACCCTCAGCTTCTAGGCCACATTCTTGTGAATCTTTTCTGCATCCTGTCTAGCTTAATCATATCCTTCCTAGAGTAAGGTGGCCAGAACTGCACACAATATTCCAGGTGTGGTCTCACCAATGTCCAATACAGCAGTAACAACTCTCATACTCAATGTCCCATCTGATGAAGGCAAGCATGCTATAAACCTTCTTTACCACCTTGTCTACCTGTATCTCCATTTTCAGGGAACCATGTACTTGTACCCCTAGGTCTGTGTTCTACAACATTCCCCAGTGCCCTGCCATTTACTGTCTAAGTCCTGCCCTGGTTTAACTTTCCAAAATGCATCACTTTGCACTTGTCTGAGTTAAGTTCCATCTGCAATTCTTTGGCCCACTTCCCCAGATGATCTTGATCCCATTGTATTTTTAGATAACACTCTTTGCTGTCCACTATACCACCAATTTCGGTGTAATCTACAAACTTGCTAACCATGTCAGTGACATTCTCATCCAAATTGTTAATACAGATGACAAACTACAGTGAACCCAGCACCGATCCCTGCAGCACACCACTGGTCACAGGCCTCCAATCTGAAAACTACTCTCCACTACTACCCTCTGACTCTTTACACCAAGCTAATTTTGTCTAATTGTCTAGCTCACCCTGGATCCCATGTGATCTCACCTTCCAGACCAGCCTACCATGTGGGGCCTGGCTGAAGTCCATGCAGACAATGTCTACAGCCCTGCCCTCAGCAAAATTCTTGGCCACCTCTTCAAAAAACTCATTTAACTTTGTGAGACATGATTTCCCACACAAAGCCATGCTGACTATCCCTAATCAGTCCTTGCCTTGCCTTATCTCAAACTGTTTTCTCATGCATGTGTTTGTCTTCAGAAATGTGTCATCTTGACAATCTGTCCATTTTTGTTTTGTGTTTTAACCAGGACCTCTGAGGAAGAATTTTTTGTTTATACTATGTTTTGATGACCACGTTTATCACAAGAGAAAAAGCATACTTTTGAATTAGTCATGATTTTAATAGAAAATTTAGCAACTTATTTGTGTGAATGCATCCTCTGTCACAAAAGTAACAGTGAGATAATTTGTTTTAGTGATGTTGATCAAAGATTAAATATTTGCCAGGTCCCTACTCTTTTTCAAAACAGTGCCATTGACTCTTTAACATATACCTAAGAAGGCAGACAGAATCTCAGTTTTATGTCTCATCTGAAAAACAGCACCTCAACCACAAGACTCTAAGGCAAGTTTGCTTCATTGTGCCAAAGCTGACAAGTACATAAAAAACATTTTTTTAAACAACATGGGATCTGTCTGTAAAGAATTTGCTGGGAATTTTTTCACTTGAGGATTCACAACATGCAACAATGACAACAAGCAGTGCACACTGAGAGATCAATCAGCCCAAGCATGGAAAATCTTTCCCATATCTTTGAAGCTCCTCAATCAAAAAAAACTGATCTAGCACACCATGGATTGAAATTGAAGTGGATAATGAACCAGCAATAAATGGAACATGGTACCTCTTGAATTATGTCATTATGTTTAGCAGCAAAGCTACATTTTCTGACAATGCAAGACTAAACACTGCCATTTAATGGGCTAGTAGTAACAATATAAGATTAGCTTAATAACTGGATTCATTGACTGCCACAAGAAATTAAGACATTTTTCTTTTCAGTCTTTTAAACTGGAAGATGGATGTATCAATAGTTTCCATAGCAATTGCATTATCTTTCAAAATAAAGTCTGGAGTCTAACTCTTTCTCTTGACCAATTATCAAGGTGTGCAATTTAGACCCAAACTCCACTGGTTGGAACTTCTATACAATGAAGTTCTTATAGTTGAATAGTTGTTCTGTGAGCCTCCAATCCCTACGAGAATTAACATAACATTAGCTTATTCACCTGAACTTTCTATGAACATAGGAGTATGGAATCAATGCACTTGACAGGTTGTTTATTTTTATTGAAGCAGTGACCAGTTTGCTTTATTGTGGAAATTCCATTTTATATCTGTATCTTTCCTTCTAATTAATCATCAACCAATATTAAAGAGCATTAATGCCATTCTACATAAAAAAGCAAGAAACTGACTTCTCATTAATTTAGACCCACATTGGAGATTCTGTTGTCCTTTTCCCCTGCACTCCTTGCAGAAGGAAAGTACATTGCAAACAATCCAGAGTTTGAGTCAATCAGGTCACAGAACATATATAGAAAGTGCACCTTAGTGGTAATTACATTCCCATTTACTTTCCCACTGCATATCTGTTCTTTATTATTATTTACCAATGAGTGCCATATTAGAATATGCATCTATGGACCCTGCCTGCTCCCTTTCAGTGGCTCCTCAAAAACATAGGAAGAAACATAGAAACACGGTAATCCAGGCAACAGCCTGGTGAAATGCGGGTAGGCCATTCAGACCTAAATCTGTTCCACAATCAATACAATCATGCCTCAACTGTGATCTAATTCCAGAGACCCACCTTTGTGACATAAGCTTCATCAAGCAAATGGCATTATTGCTTTAGCCCCCTCACATCAATGTTGCAGATACATCCATCTATGCTTAATACATATTACTAGCACATGCAAATAAATAAAATCTCATTGAATGTAAAGCTGTGAATGATTATCACTGACTTCTAGTATGATCTACTTTGTTAAATATTGCAGTGAACTGAACCTCACTGAGCACACAGCTCACATCAAGTTCAGATAGACTTTTTGGTTTCCTTACATTATAAAGGAAGTTCAGTGATGCTGTTACCCAGAGCTTCAGTCAATGAGATTGCAAACTGCAAGTAGGTCAACTGAATTCCCTAATAGTTTTGAATTACTCTCATTTATAATGCAGTCCACTATAATTCAATGTCAGAAAATTAATAACCTACTAAAATTTTACAACTGAATGTCATTACATGACAACACGTCAACAATTTCCATTTATATAGCACATTTAAGGTAATGAAACGCCCTAAAGTGCTTCACAAGAGCATTATCAAACAAAATTTACTCCCATGTCAAATAAGGAGATGTTAGGGCAAGAGCCTTTATTGCAGCATCTTAAAGGAGGATGTGTTCATGCTGACCTATTTGCCCACATCAGGACCATATCCTTCCAAGACTTGCCCATTTAACTACCTGTCTAAAGGCCTCTTAAATGTAGTAATCATAGCTGATTCAACCACTTCCTCTGGCAGTGAGTCCCATATATCAACTACATTCTGTGTAAAAAAACTTACCCCCTCAACGCCCTTTAGAAGAACCCTTCCTCTCATCTTAAACCTATGCTTTCTTGGTTTTGATACACCTGGGATTGGGAAAAGATTGTGACTATTTACCCTGTCTATACCTCTTGTAATTTTATATACCTCCATCAGATCAATATTACTCCATCTGGTCAATAATAATGGTGGAATGATTAAATCAGTGGAATGTGCAAGGAGCAGTTATTTTGAAGGTCCTGAGGATGGAAGGAAATTACATGGCAATGGCATGGAGGGATTTGAAATCCTGGATGACAATTTCAAAACTTGCTTGTCTGGAAGCTAATGTAATGCAGTGAGAACAGGGATACTGAGTAAACAAAACTGGGTGTGAATTAGGACAGGAGTGGAGGGCAAGAGTTTTGGAATACCTCAAGTTTACAGAGACTGGAAGAAGGAAGGCTGCTGGGATTGCTTTGGAATAGTCAAGTGTTAAGGTAACAAGAACATGAATGAAAGCTCCAGAACTAAACTTCCATCACAATGCTTGAGTATTGCTTTCATTAGTATCATATTTCCGTATTGCACAGGCATCTCAGTAACCAGAAAGGTCAAGATTCAGTGAGACTCAAACTAAGGATTTCCTTTCATGATTCTATTAAAGAGGAATGAACAGAAAATAACACATTCCAAATGTGCACAAACCATGGGAATTACCCCTCTCTACTGTGTTACAAGAATATATGCAAATAGGAGTAGGCCATTCAGCCCCTCAAACCTGACCCACCTTTCAATATGATCATGGCTGATGTGCTCCAGGCCTCTTCTGCTCTTCTGCGCCAGTTGCCTAGAGCCCTCAATTCCCCCAGCATTCAAAATTTTATCCTGTTTAATTCATTTATCTCCTTTTTATCACCTGCAAATGCTTTTCCCATTATTTTCCACAACATAAAAAATATCTTAAACCTTCAGTTCTGCTATTGGCAGATGCTTCACATTACCTCCTCGCACTTTTCCTTTTCCTCTGTCTTCAGGCACCTTTGAGTCCCCCACTTGACTATTTTTTTCT
Organism: Pristis pectinata; assembly: GCF_009764475.1. Taxonomy (NCBI): domain Eukaryota; kingdom Metazoa; phylum Chordata; class Chondrichthyes; order Rhinopristiformes; family Pristidae; genus Pristis; species Pristis pectinata. The sequence goes on from NC_067413.1 coordinate 54,784,363, forward strand.
CTCCAGTCCTTATTCTTCTCCCTTCCCTTCCTCCCCTCATCTCATTCTACAAATAATTCTGCAATAACTTTGTGTGTGATAAGTATTTTAGGAATTCTGTATCAATACAGAAGTCATTTTATTCTCCTTTCCTTATCAATCTTCTCACATATCTTTCTTGAATGTGTTGCATCCTTAACTGCACACTATTTCACTAGCACTACTTTCCTCTACAAATGCATGTAGGCAGCCGTTTTTCTTGTCTGAGATTTGACGGTAAAAATCAGTAGATTATCCATATGCTATTGAGTATTATAGGCAAGCTTTATTCTAACACAACCACACATGGTATAGTTTCAACTGATTTGGAGGGTGGGGGGATGGTTGGGGGGAGTCTCTGAATTATGGCCTGACACAGAAATCATTTTCTCTGACCTAAATCTGGAGCACGAAGCCTATTAGTACTTCCTCTACTGTCTCCCATCCTCCACAATAGGCTGAAAAGTGTATCTTTATAGTGTACAACAATACAAACTCATTGTTTCATACAGCAGATAATGGAAAATAGCTTGAGGCAAAGTGCAAAGTATATACAGTACTGAAAGTGGTCGATAACTCTGCAAGTGGTCGTGAATTTCATCATCAAGGTTGACCTTACTGCAAAGAGCTTCTGGCAAAATAGCTTCTTCATCAACTTGTCATCACTCAGGCTCTGAGCAAGACATCAGTGCAGTGAGTGTGATAAAGAACTGAATATGAGTAAATTACATTTGGATAAAAACATTTGGATAAAAATATAAAGGAATAAACATTTGGACAGACAAGTTATTTTCTTATAAAAATATTTGTTCCTCTTTACTGAACACACAAAGAGAATTTATCCCCTGAGGGCTGTATTGTTGTAGATCCTATTCTCTTCCATTTCTAGTCTCCACAGCACTTTGTTTTCTTAATTCATCAATGTGTTTTAAAGGAAGCCTAAGAACCACACAACAAATCTTCTGCTTGCAGTGTCTGCCTCAGGAATGCTTCCAGCTGTCGAATTACACAAATATTCAATTATCAATTCTCCAAAAATCTGGAGAAGGATCCCTTCTTCCACATATGGAAGACTCAAGAGCAGGATCAATTAGTTGTCTGCTGCATGTCACATGATTTAATTATCTGGAGCTCACTGGTCTTTTTGGACCCAGTCCCAACTTTCTTCACTGTCCTTCCTGTTCTTCTCAGCTTCAATGATTTCTTTGTACCTTCGACGAAAGAAGCCCATCTAGGCAAAAAAGGAAAGCAGCATGCATCAGAGTCCAAAACAAATATACACAATTTTGGAATGACTTAAAAGAGTTTAGATTTGGCAAATGTAATTATGATCAATGTTGGCCTTTTACCCTTTGCATATAGTTATTTATCTTGTGTTTAATCATCCTCAGAGGTTATGTTCTAATCCACCAACACCATCTAATCAGATTCATTGGGCAGGTTGACTGGCTTTGGTGTTGAAGTTGTCTTCATCGCAGGAAACCTCAGTGAACCTATTCCTTTACACAAGGTAAACTGAAGTGACCTTTAAAAGCAGTAAGTACATGTATTGCCAGGAACATCGAATGTGAAAAGCCTGTGGGGAGCAGTTATTTTGCATCGGCTTCTGTCACATGAATTCAAATTAAAGTAAAATCAGTTGAATCGCTGACAAAAAGTACTGAAAATGGAGAACGTGATATTCCCCAGTGCTGGTAACAATCATCTTGCTGATCATGAGAAAATAGGAATGAGAAGAAAAATATTAGTGGCCATCATTAACAATGCTATCCAGAAATTCATCCTCCTTCAATAGCACTAAATGTGTTATATTGTAGTGGCCTCTAAACTTCAGTATTTTACAGTTTACAAAAGCCTCAACTAAACATGAACTTTAGCTGTTATTTTCTATGGAGTTTTGTGGTAAATGAGCAGATTTGTTTACGTAATAAATTCAGTGATGTCACAATTCCAGTAGGGAGGTAAACTCAACATGAAACCGAGGTCATTGAATCTATTCTCTGCTGCACTCTCTTCAGGAAGAGCTACCATTGCAAGTTCTCAACTTTGCCTATTTTTATTTTTCTGTGCTTTGCTAATGCCTGAAGTTTGCTTATGTAAATCTCAGTGATCATGTTGAAAACTTTTGGACACAAGGATGTGTTCATGTACAGGAAGCCTCTCCTTTCAACTGCTATTTTTTTATAGGTCCGATGTTATCTTAATTTAAACTTCTTAGCAAAAATTCACATTTGTCAGTATCCACAGAGAGCAAAGGATAGGAGACAACCTCTACAGCCCCTCTGCCTCGGGTGAAATCACACCCCAACTGCTAAGCCTGACATCTGGCCTCACTTTCAACTTATACAAGGAAATCTGATCTCAACTGAGGGAAAAGTCTGGGAACACAACAATTTTCACGGTCTAAGCGATTTTCACCATTTCCGCAAATAACCATTTGATCATAAATGTTTTCTACCATAAATATTATCATAGCAATAAAAATAACTCTAAGTGTAGCTTTGTTAAGTGTGACAGGATTATCAACAGTTGTGGAGAACTGAAGCTTATTGACTTTGAAAGACTTTAAGCTTCTGTGATGTTTTCTGGTAACATTTTCATTCTTTGAATTACTTACAAGGTAATTTTCTGATTTTATGCTTGGGTCAGAAAATTAGCTCTCATGTCAAAGAAAAATCTATAAAACCTTGTAATTTAAAATATAAACAGGCAGTGCCAGAAATGCAGTGTAAGTACCAGAAACAGAAGAGCAATATTGCATATTCTCAGTATGACCTGACATGCTTTAGAGACAATGAAGTACTTTTAAAGTATAGTGATGGAATCATGGAGTCATGGAATCATGCAACACCAAAACAGGCCCTTCAGCCCACATTGATCATCAAGTACCCATCTATACTAATCCCATTTACCAGCACTTGGCCTTCTGTGCCTTGGCAATTCAAGTGCTCATCTAGATCCTTTTTAAATGTTGTGAAAGTCTCTGCCTCCACCATCCTCTCAGGCAGTACAGTCCAAATTCAACAATTCTCTTGGTGAAAACAAAACCTTCTTTATATCCCCTCTAAAGCTCTTACTCCTTTTCTTAAACATATGCCCTCTGGTAACAGACACCTCTGCTATGGGGAAAGGTTTACTACTGACTACCTCTTCTTCCCCCCCCAGTAATTTTGTATACCTGTATCAGATACCCCCGCTGAGACTTCTCCACTCCAAGTAAAACAAACCCAGCCTCTTCTCATAATGGAGATGTTCCATCCCAGGCAACATCTTGGTGAATCCCCTCTGCACCCTCTACAGAACAATCATGTCCTTTCCATATTATGGTGACCAAAACTGTATATTCTAGTTGGGGTCTCACCAATGTTTTTTAAAGCAGTACCATAACCTTCCTGCTGTTATATTCTATTTATACTCTATGCTCTGGCTTATGAACATCAGCATTTTGTATGCCTTCTTTACTGACATATCTTCCTGTGCTACCAACTTCAGAGATCATTGTGTGGAAATGGTACAGCAAAACTACACAGAACAAGGTCTTTTAATTGGCAATTTGCCAGATCACCAACTTTCAACTAAATAGTGTGGGGCTGGGGAGGTAGGGTAGGGGGGCAGTGATGAGGGTTCAGGTGAGGAGAACTTTAGAAAGTTAAACAGAAAGGATATAAGAAAATAGTATAGGTTAATATAATGGATAATGTTAGCAAGAGTGTGATAGGAAGAGAGAGAACATCCAAATGTAAAAGTGCCCCTTCAACTAGACCAGAATAGGAAAAACTGTTAAAAAAATAAAATTCAAGGCTCTGTATCTGAATATAGGAAGCATGACTGACAAATTGTTGTCACTGATAGAAATGATAAGAAATGATCTGATAACCAGTACAAGGCGAGCAACTATGAGACTTAATATTCCGGGTTTTGACATTTCAGAGGAGAGGGAGTCAGGAAATGGAGATGGGGTAGCTGTGTTAATAAAAGTAAATTTCTGCAGTGAAAAATAATCTTGGTTCAGAATATCAAGATATTTCACCTGTTTGGGTGAAGATAAAAAATAGCAAGGGAAAGAAATCACTGTGGGAGTAGTCTAAAGGCCTTCCAACAGCAGCTACATTGTAGGATAGAATATAAATGAAGAAATAATGGGAAACTGCAAGAAAGGAACCACAGTGATTGAGTGCATTTAATCTTCATATAGCTTGGACAAAACAAATTGACAAAGATAATCTTCAGGATGGAGTCATAGTTTTACTTGGGACAGTTTCTAAGAACTATGGAAATAGTGGGAAACAGGCTGTTTCAGATTTGGTTATGTGCAAGGAGGACGGATTAATTAATGGTGTCATAATAAAGAACCCTTTGGGAAGAATGATCATAATATCATAGAATTTTATTTTAAGTTGAGAGTGAGAAACTTGGGCCAAAAGCTGAAGTCTTAACTTAAAAAATACAATTACGGAGGTTTGAAGGCAGGGTTGGACAAAATAGACAGGGTAAACAGATTGGAATGTAAGTTGCTAGGTAAGGTGTGGTAGGTATTTAGGGAGATACTTCAGAATTCTCAACAATATATCCCTTTGAGATACAAAGACTCGAAAAGGATGATCCAACCATGCCTAGCCAAGGAAGACAAGCGTGGCATCAAACTGAAGAAAACGGCATATGATGTTGAAGTCACAGAGTTGCAAAGCACATCCACGCCAATCTTTTTGCCCATCGACACTATTCCATTTGCCCACATTAGGGCAGCACCTTTCTATGCCTTCCCTATTTATGTGTCTGTCTAAATCCCTTTTAAACATGGTAATCTGATTCCATCACTTCCTTCGGCAACATGTTCCAGACACCTCTGTGTAAAAAAAACTTACTCCTCGGATTCCCCCTGAAAACTCCTATTTCTCACCTTAAAACTATGCCATCTTGTTTTAGATATACTTACCAAGGGAAAAAGATTTTGACTACCAACCCTATCTATGCCTCTCATAATCTTATATTCTTCTATAAGGTCACCCCTCAGCCTCCTTCACTCCAGGGAAAACACACACAGCCTATCCAATCTCCCTCCCAAAGCCCTCCAATCAGACTGCAGGGTTGAAGCTATGGAAACATGATTCAAGAATCAGCCCCATAATTTTGAATTTATATAGTCTGGCATTTATGGATTCTGACAACACTTTCATGAAACTCATCCCTGGAAAATCAAGCTTCCCTACCCCCATATGCTATACCCCAAGTACAGCACTGGGTTGTGAGATAAGTGCAAAGAAATAGCAGCAAACATGTTTCGATATGATCATGGTTGATGATATGTACCACAAGTTTACTTAAGGGGTCGGAGCATGGCTTGTTGGTCTAACAACGTTAATTGGCCTAAACCAAGTGGCTTGCTACATCACTTCGGAAGGTAATTAAGAGTCAACCACATTGCTTTGGCTTCAGGTTCACACTTAGGCCAGACTAGATAAGAATGTCTGATTTCCTTGCAAAAGATAAACTGCTGGAAGAAGTCAATGAGTCAAGCAGCACCTGTGGAGGCAAAGTGGTGGTTGACACCTTGGTTCGAAACCCTGCATCAGAACTGAGAGTGGAGAAGGACGATGGCCACTATATAGAAGTGAGAAGGAGGAGTGAGACAGAGATTGATAAGTGACAGGAGGCAAATGAAGTCGGGATGATGGGCACATGGAGAGAGGTAGGGGAGGGGAGAGTGTTGAGAAAGAGGCTGGTAGGTGATCAGTGGGAACAGATAAGGGGAGGCAAAAGAAACAGGGTGGGGGAGGGGGATGGTAGAGCCAGCCTGGTAGTTCATCGGTGGAACCAGATATGGGAGGGACGATGGCCTGATGGAACCAGGTGGAGGTGGGGAGGGGATATAAAAGGTGAACCAAGGGAGAAGAAGCCCAGGTGGATAGGTATGTGGGTGATGGGCAGATAGAACCAGGTGGGGGAGGGTTTTGAGTCTTGAAAACAAGGAGGGGAGGGATGGAAAAGGTGAACAAAGGGAGAGAGAAACTGATTTCCTTCCCTGAAGAACAAAGTGATCCAAATAGAATTTTATGGCCATGGTCACCACAACAGATCATTTTTATTCTAATTTTATAACGCTACTTAATTTAAGTTCCTTTAACTTAATGACTCTGGAACTCGAATGTCCAGACTTTTGGATACTATGCTACCCAAACCCTTAATCCCTTTACTGTTGCTAAAAATCTATCAATTTCTGATTTGTATATATTCATTGACTGAGCAATCGTATGATTCTTGCGGGGAGAAAATTCCAAGTGCCAGCAAACCACCGAGAAAAGAAATTTCTCCCTATCTTAGTGGTTAATGGGTGACTGTTCCCCCCGAGACTTTATCACCTGGACTCTCTCGTCTGAAGAAATGGTCTCTCAGCATTTACCCTGTCAACCCCTTTCAGCCTTATACATTTCCAAGGAATCACATCCCATTCTATTAAATTCCACTGAGCATAAAACAATCTAAATCCCCCTCAAAGAATAACTCATCATCCCAAGAATCAATATATTGCATCACCTCCGAGGTAAATTGTGAGTGGAGAGATCAGACCTGCAGGCAAGGTTTCAGCAAGGTCCTGTGTAATTACAACATGGTTTCCCTATAAATGTAGTCTAATACTGTTGAAAAGTTGGCCAACATATCTTTTGCCTTCCTAATTGCTTGCTTCACCTGAATGTTTAATTTTATACATTTCCTCTCCCATTCAATCTCTATGTACTAGCATTGTAGGTTGCTTTTAAATAAATGAATGCATAATCCATCAGATATTGTCTATTTCCACTGAAAGAAAAATCAAAGGCATTTTTCTGATTCCAGTCCATTGACCAGTTTACCTTCCAAAGCAAGACAGCAAGCAACAGGAAAATGAGGATTCCCACAAAAAGGCTAATGGCGATGATCCATCCCACGACGTAACCACGAGGTTCCAGATTATGCAAAGCTTCAAACACCACCTAGACAAACAGATATCTTGAAGTTAAACAATCAGGTTCATAGATACCATATTAAGGATGAAATCACATATGATGTGCTTCTCTCTTGCGGTACATTTTGTCCAACATCCTCACATGGGCTAGTAATTTAGATAATTTGCCTTTACTTAATTTTCCGATTGCAATAATAACAATAAACTCCATTGCAAAATAAACCATTGGGTGTGCATGAGGCTTGCAGGATACGTACTTGCAGCAGAAACATTAATGACCCTAAAATGAAGAAAAAGTCCAACCCCCTTATCTCTTACCTGATGCCCCACCATCAACATCTGTGGGTCAATATTAATCCAGATCTTATTGGGACCAGCCACAATACCTGTCTTATTTAATTGTTTCAAAATATGTTGCATTGCTGCCAAAGACAGAATTTTTTCAAAATAAGTGGCACTGCAGGCAAGGGCTCATTCCTAATTGCCTTTGAGAAAATGTGGTGCATCATCTTTTTAAATCACCACAGATGTTGATATGAAACTAGTCATTACTCTTGTATGACTTGGAGGGAACTTGGACACCATTGTCATGAAACTGTTGCTATTTTACTAAATGGCAGAGGCCTCAGATTTAGATGATGCTGCTCGGAAGTCTTGTAAATAGTACACACTGCAGACACAGTATCTACTGGTGCAGGGAAAAAATGTTTAAAGTGATAGATGGCAAGTTAGTCACATGGGCTGCTTTATTTTAGGCAGTCTTGAGAAATGCTAGAACTACATTCATCCAAGTTGGTGAGGATCATTCCGTCCAACTCCTGCCTTTTGCCTTGTGGATGGTAGAAATCAGGAGGAAAGTCATTCACCAAAGAATACTCAGGCTCTGGCCTGTTTTTGTGGTGATAGCATTGATGTATATTGGCTGGTCCAATTAAGATCTGGGTCAATAATCACCTGAAGGATGTTGATAGTATAAGTTAACAGCAATGCATTTGAATGTCAAGATGAGGAGGTTAGCCTCTTTCCTCATGATGCAGGACGTGGTACTTGTGAGGTGAAAAGGTTACATGCTACTTAGCAATTCATGGATGGAGATTCCTTAGATCTTGCTGAATGCAGACATGACTTTTGCATTTACTGAGTTGTGAACAGATTTAAACACTGTAATCATCAGTGAATATCCCATTTTCTGACGTTATGATGGAGGAAAAGTCATTGATGCAACAACTGAAGATAGCTGGGCCCAGGGCAATGTCATCCTCAGGAACGACTCAGGCTAAGATCGCCTCTCAAATTTTATTTTAATAATGGAGCTTTAAACACCTGCATTTATGCTGCACAGCCAGATTGCATACAATACATAAGTTTTCACACTGTATTTGGGATGTTCTTGCCTTTGTTCTATTGTCAATAGTTGTACTTAACACTAAAGTCAATGGATTAACCAACGAGTGATACTTTGTCACACATTTAGTCCTAGTGATAGAAGATGAATTATTCCCATTAGTTTTCAGAAGGAATATGAAGTGGTTTCTCTAAATATGTCTTATCTTTGACAGCACGGTTAATGATGGCTAGGTCAAATGGATCTTTCCCTGTAGGATTAGTTTAGGAGGTATGTGCTTTAGAACTCCCCCAGCTTGGTCAGTAGTGTCATTAGAGTCACATTAGGTAACGTACACTGAATTCTTCCACGTACACCACTTCCACGTGTGTGTGTGTGTGTGTGTGCGCGCGCGCACATGCACGCGCGTGTATCTGGGGTGAACAAGTTGAAGCTCAAGTGTGCTGGGATACAAGAATATCCCCATGGCTAGAGATCAGGATGGGCATTGGTACAGTGCAGCAATCCCCAGGATTGTTATATTTGAAGCCTCATGAAAAAGTTGTGTAATTTCCTCCAGCAGGTTTACATATTGTGAATTCTGGTACATAGCCCCCTATAGTTTTCCAATGTTTCATGTTTACAGAAAGAAAATGATCATAATCATGTCAGACCACACATAAGACATTGTTGGTATAGTTTTGGGAATGGCAAAAGGATAAGCCAGTCTATGGTATGTTGCTGAAGCAATTTAGTACCACATCAGATGTCGTGGTTGTTTTTCACACAATGGTTCAGGATCTGATTTAGGGAGACTTCCTAAAACCTTGCAAAACCATGACAACTGCACGTTTGTAAAATTGCCCAGATGTGCCTGTTGACAGAATTTTAATACTGTACTATTTCTGGAAACACTAGTCATTTAGTCCCATTCCACAGCCCTCTATTTTTTATTTTTCCTTTAACCTGTGGACTCCGCTTCTACCACTGATTCTGGTAGGATGTCACATTTCAATAGATATTTTATCCATTCTAAGGATGCTAACAATGTTGGTATTTATTATCTGATTACATGATTTCTCCTTTGTGAGCACTTGGCCAAGTTAGTGCGCAGTAAAAGCCAGCCACATTAGTGTGTAACAGGAATCACAAAGAGTTCCCTTCCCTAAAGGAAATTAATGGAACAGTACAACACCCAAACTAACATTTCCTAATGTCTCCCTTAATCCTTTGGTGATGATCATCGGGTCACTGATTCACCAACCAGTGGAAATATTCTTTCATAATTTAAAATCTCGAATACATTTATCAGATCGCCTCTTCTGATAATGGAGCTATAATTTCTCTAATTACCAGTCATCTCTGGTATCAACCTAGTGATTTAATCCTCCAGAAATAAATGCTCAAAGGTAGATGCAGATCATTGGAGGGATATTAAAATAATAATTAATATCTCAGAAAATACAGAAGTACTACTTCTTTTATTTGTTTAAATCTTTTTAACAACATACTTTAATGTTCCATTCTGTTTGCTGCTTCAGCAGTGAGTGGGTGTGTTGACAACTGCTGACCTCTGACTTCCCACTTCCACATAGGATTTGTGCAGGCTTCCTGCACGAGCAGAGGTCACATATAATTTATCCCGGAGCTCTCAACTTCAGGGATATATTAGGAGTCACATTTATGATCAACAAGAATGACTCATATGGCAATCTCATTTGAACATAAATTTTTAAACCTCCATGCTCAGCATGCTTCTAATAAAGAACGTATGGTGGAATTGTGGTCAGAATATCCTTGTACTTTCTCTCTGAGCATGCTGAACTTAACAATCTCAACTTTCATTATTTAGTGCCTTCAATGCAATAATAAAACATTAAAAGGCATTTCTCAGTGGCTTTGCCAGGTACGGTTCTGAGTCACATGAAAATATATTAGGATGGGTGACTCTTTTGGTCAAGGAGCTAGGAGATTTAAGAGAGCAAGGCAGAGAGAAGGAAAGGTTGAGGGAGGAAATTCCAGAGCTTAGGGCTCAGGCATCTGAAACCAATTGCCAATTATAGAGCAATGAAAATTGGGGATGTGCAAAAGGTCAGAATTGGAAGAGAGCTGAGATCCCTGAGGGTTCTAGGTTGGACGGGGGGCACAGCAAGGAGAGGGAGGGGTTGAGGCTATGAAGTAATTTGAACACGATGAGAATTTTAACATCAAGGCACTGCATTAAGAAACGTGATTTAAATCCCCACCAATGTATTATTAAATGGCAAGAATGTGTGCTTATAAAGAGATGCTTGGTTTTGTGGTCTACCTCATTGCCGTTCACTTAAACTAAAGTGTTACCTTGCCTCAGTATATCACTCTGGCTTTTGCGTCTGAGGTTTGCAGATTAATGTCCCACTTTAAAGATTGAGTAGATACTGAATTGTACAGGGAAGTGCTATCTTTCATATTATGACATTAAATTCATGTTCTGTGCTCATAAAAATCTAAGAATTAGGCCTGTAGGCCATTTGGCCCCACTATGAGATTGTAGTTGATATGACTTTTGGCTTCAATTTGATCTTCCTTCCCAATCCCCATAAATCTTAATTCCCCTGGATTCCAAAAACTCTCATACAACCTCAAATATATTCAGTGACTCTGCATCCACAGCCCTTTAAGGGTATAGAATTTGACAGATCCATTGTATCTTGTGGCTGCTCTGCTGTTCTGAGACCATCTCCACTTGTTCTAGACTTTCCCACAGCATCCACCCTTGTCAAGTTCACTCAGAATCCTAAATGCTTCAGTAAAATAAATTTGTAGAGCCACACAGCACAGAAACAGGCTCTTCAGCCTACCATGTACCTGCTGACCATCAAGCAACTATCTACACTAATCCCTTTACCAGTGTGGTGAAAGTACTTACCTCCACCATCTCAGACAGTCATTCAAGATTCCAAACACCCTCTTTCTCCAATGCCCTCTGAATCTCTTCTCTTTTACCCTCTAATTTTAGACACCCCTGTTATGAGGAAAAGTTTCTGATTATCAACCATAACTATGCCCATCATAATTTTGTATACCTCTTTCAGATCCCCCTTCAGACTCCTCCACTCCAAGGAAAACAAACTCAGCCTATCCAATTGTTCCTCATAACTGCAACCCTCTATACCAGGCAACATCCTGATGATCCTCCTCTGCACCATCTCCAGTGCAATTACATCCTCCCTATAACTGGTGACCAGAACTGCACACAGCCTTCCAGGTATGGCCTAACCAATGTCTTATATCATAACCTCCCTGCTCTTCTATTCTTTACCCTGGCTAATTAAAGGAAATATTCCTTGCTGCTCAATCATGGCTTCTAAGACCATCAATTCAACTTCAGAATCAATGTAGAGAACCTTCACCAAACTATGTCTTCAGCAAGTACCTCTGCTTAGAAATTGAAGTTCACCCTATCTTGTTGGGATAAACCAGATAATGCCCAGTTGGATCCCCTCAAAAAATCACGAACGTGATCAAGAAAATGTTTGAAACATCTTTACCATAGAACCATAGAACAATATGGCACAATACAGGCCCTTCGGCCCACCGTGTTGTGCTGCCCTTCAAACCACACCTAAGACTATCTAACCCCTTCCTCCCACATATCCCTCTAACCTAAATTCCTCCATATGCTTATCTAACAATCTCTTGAACTTGTCCAATGTATCAGCCTCCACCAACACCTCAGGCAGCACATTCCATGCACCAACCACTCTCTGGGTGAAAAACCTCCCTCTGACATCACCCTTGAACTTCCCACCCAATACCTTAAAGCCATGTCCTCTTGATTTGAGCATTGGCGCCCTGGGAAAGAGGCGCTGGCTGTCCACTCTATCTATTCCTCTCAATATCTTGTATACCTCTACTATGTCTCCCCTTATCCTCCTCCTCTCCAATGAAAACAGCCCTAGCTCCTTTAATCTCTCCTCATAATCCATACTCTCTAATCCAGCATCCTGGTAAATCTCCTCTGCACCCTTTCCAACATCTCCACATCCTTCCTATAATGAGGCGACCAGAACAGGACACAGTAATCTAAGTGTGGTCTAACCAGAGTTTTGTAAAGCTGCATCATCACTTCGCAGCTCTTAAACTCGATCCCACGACTTATGAAAGCTAACATCCCATAAGCTTTCTTAACTACCCTATCCACCTGCGAGGCAACTTTCAATGATCTGTGGATATGATCCCTCAGATCCCTTTGTCCCTCTACACTGCCCAGAATCCTGCCATTTACCTTGTACTCCACGTTGGAGTTTGTCCTTCCAAGGTGTACTACCTCACACTTCTCTGGATTGAACTCCATCTGCCACTTGTCAGCCCAGCTCTGCATCCTATCAATATCCCTCTGTAAGCTTCTACGGCCCTCCACACTATCCACACCACCACCAATCTTTGTGTCATCTGCAAACTTGCTAACCCAGCCTTCCACCCCCTCATCTAAGTCGTTAATAAATATCACAAAAAGTAGAGGTCCCAGAACCAATCCCTGCAGGACACCACTAGTCACAGCCCTCCAATCCAAATGCACTCCCTCCACCACAACCCTCTGCTTTCTACAGGCAAGCCAATTCTGAATCCACATGGGCAAGCTTCCCCGGATCCCTTGGACTCTGACCTTCTGAAGAAGCCTACCATGCGAAACCTTGTCAAACGCCTTACTAAAATCCATGTAGACCACATCCACTGCACTACCCTCATCAATCTTCCTGGTCACCTCCTCAAAGAACCCTATCAGGCTTGTGAGGTAAGATCTTCCCTTCACAAAGCCATGCTGGCTGTCCCTAATCAGTCCATGTTTCTCCAAATGCTCATAGATCCTATCTCTTAGAATCCTTTCCAACAGCTTACCCACCACAGACGTAAGGCTCACCAGTCTGTAATTCCTTGGACTATCCTTACTACCTTTTTTGAATAAGGGGACAACATTCGTCACCCTCCAATCCTCCGGTACCATCCCTGTTGACAATGAGGACTCAAAGATCCTAACCAACGGTGCAGCAATCTCGTCCCTCACCTCATGAAGCAGCCTGGGGAATATTCCGTCAGGCCCCAGGGACTTACCTGTCCTAATATTTTCTAACAACTCCAATACATATTCTCTCTTAATATCTACATACTCTAGAACATTACCCTCATCTACACTGTTCTCAGCATCATCAAGACCCCTCTCCTTGGTGAATACTGAAGAGAAGTATTCATTGAGAACCTCACCCACTTCCACATCTTCCAGGCATATCCTCCCACCTCTGTCTTTAATCGGACCTACCTTTACCTGAGCCATCCTTCTGCTCTTTACGTACGAGAAAAAAGCCTGGGATTCTCCTTAACCCTACTCGCCAAAGCCTTTTCATGTTCCCTTCTCGCTCTCCTCAGCCCTTTCTTAAGCTCCTTCCTTGCTACTCTATATTCCTCACGAGCCCTGTCTGATCCTTGCTGCTTACACCTTATGTATGCTGCCCTCTTCTTCCTAACTAGTTGTTCCACCTCTCTCGTCACCCACGGTTCCTTCACCCTGCCATTCCTTCTCTGCCTCACTGGGACAAATTTATCCCTAACATCCTGCAAAAGATCCCTGAACATCGACCACATCTCCATAGTACATTTCCCTTCAAAAATGTCACCCCAATTTACACTCCCAAGTGGACCCGATCAGAGACATCCTGGACCCTGGCACCTGGGAGGCAACAAACCATCCGGGATTCATGCTCACTGCCACAGAACCTCCTATCTGTTTCCCTGACTATCAAGTCCCCTATCACTACTGCCTTCCTCTTCTCCTCCCATCCCTTCCTAGCAGCAGGACCAGTCCCAGTGCCACAGACCTGGCTACTGCTGCTAGGCCCTGGCAGGTCATCCCCCTCAACAGTCTCCAAAGCAGATAACGTGTTACTGAGGGGAACAGCCTCCAGGGTCCTCTGCTCTATCTGCCTGTTCGTTTTCTTTTTCCTTTTCTCTCCCCTGACAGTCACCATTCTATCTACTTCCTGGACTCCAGAATTACCTGCTCTAAGTGGGGTGACCATCTCATTATGTACAGTATCTACAAAACTCTCCCCCTCCCTGATGCTGCGCAGTGTTTGAAGCTGTAACTCCAGCTCATCGATTCGTCGATGACTACTTCATCTTTGAAGTGGTTTATGTCTGAAAACATGTTGTTTCCTATGGAAACACATTTCTATGCTTCCCAATGTGAACCTGGTTTCCCATAATTTGAAGTGTGCCAGCCTGAGAAGCCTTAAAACCACATTCCCCAAGGAGCCAGGCAGCAGCAACACACACGATTGCCATGACTGCATGAGACAAGGAGAGAGTTTCACTCAAAGGGCGGCACGGTAGCGTAGTGGTTAGTGCGATGCTATTACAGCACCAGCGATCGGGTTCGATTCCCGTCGCTGTCTGTAAGGAGTTTGTACATTCTCCCGTGTCTGCGTGGGTTTCCTCCGGGTGCTCCGGTTTCCTCCCACATTGCAAAGACGTACGGGTAGGTTAATTTGGGTTTAAAATGGGCGGCGCAGACTCGTTGGGCCGGAAGGGCCTGTTACCACGCTGTAAATAAAATTTAAGATTTAATTTTAAAAAAGAGTCCTCATCAGTTTTATAATGTGCCATCTGGGCCCTCTTGAGCAATTATTGCTGACGTATGTCAGTGCAAAGGAACGTGGTGTGTCAACAGTCACTTTGTCTACATTATTGACTCATTATTTAGCCAGTTTATGAAAAGCATCTCTCACTGAGAGCGTCATAAATAGCTCTTTTCAGTCAACGTCTCCCTCTCTATTCTGTTGGGAGATGAGGTCGGTGGCTAGCACTTCCCATAAGTATCCTTCCTCATCCTCCTGCTCCTGCTGATCTTCAGCCAACTCTTCATGTCCCGCAAGCTCTGGCTCTCATGCTCTCCTCTGACATGGCTATTGTCTTTAGATTGCTAAGTTGTACAGTGTGCAGTACACACCAATGTAGTCTCCACATTTCCCAGGTGTTTACTGCAGGCTGGCCCCATAGTGATGCAAGCATTAGAATCTAATTTTCAGATGACAATGCTGGTGCTTGCATGGTTTTGGTTGCTGCAGAATAAAGGCTTTTTCTGATGTCCCACATCACTTGATCATCAAGGAATTGGAAACCTTTTGTGTGAGGAAAGGGTCTAGGTTGTTGATGGCTGCCTGCTCGTGTGTGAAGCCAGCAGGTACCTGAGATTCCATCTGATCATCACTATCAAAGCAGATGAAATCAGCTCTCTGTGATACAAGCTGCAATATCTATAAACAGTTTTGGAATAAGGTTCCAGAAAAAAGCAAAGGAGTTCTTTTGGTGCCTTGACCAACAATTATCCCTCAACCAAAATCACAAGTAGATTATCTGGACAATTATTTCAAAACTATTTGTAAGATCATGCAACTTGCATTGCCTGTCATTTTTCTTTACAACTGTTACTGAAAGTCACTCTAACACAGCGGTTTTCAACCTGTGGTTGCCAGGGGGTCCACAAGCAAGCCAAGAAAAAAATGGAAAAGCGACCTGTTACAAAGACGTAGCTTACTTGCTTGCTCCAGTTTTCCACTATTCAGAAAATTGGCCACATCTATTCTATCTCCACATAGATATTCTAGCCCCACATGTAGCAGCAACCCACTGCATGATTCACCGTGAGGCTTTGGCTGCAATGGATGAAAATCTTGCGGATGTGTTTTCCACGTGCATTAAAATCATTAACTTTATCAAAGACAGGCCACTCAATCATCGTTTGTTTGAAAACATATGCCGTGAAATGGAAGCCGAGCATAAGCATTTGTTGCTATGTACAGAAGTCAGGTGGCTGTCATGAGGCCGCATTGTGCAGCGTGTATATCAATTGCGAGATGAACTGCTCATTTTTCTAAATGAGCATAACGGATCATTGGCACAGTTCTTGACAGATGAGACATGCATTGCCAGATTAGCTTATCTTGCAGATATTTTCAACATTTTGAACAGCTTTAATCTATCACTACAAAGACCTGGCTCAAATGTTCTGAAAACGTATGACAAAATCAATGCCTTCCAGAAAAAACTCCATATCTGGAAGGGAAGATGCGAGCAAGGCGTCTATGATATGTTTCCGTTGCTGGCTGACTTTCTGACAGTGAACGAGACTAAGACAGAGGCCATTGCGAGCACAGTTTTGAACCATATTCAACAGCTGTCACATTATTTCCATGAGCATTTTGGTGACAACAACACAAGCATGTTTGATTGGATTCAAAATCCGTTTGAATGCATGCTTACTGATTTAACCGGATGTGAACAAGAAGAATTGGCTGAACTGTCACATGACAGGACTTTGTGCTTGCAGTTCAACCGAATGTCACTGTTGTCATTCTGGATAGCATGTTCCCAGGAGTATCCACTGCTGTCCGGCAAAGCCGTCAATGTTCTGTTACCATTTGCAACCACTTACTTGTGTGAAATAGCATTTTCTGCAGTCACTGCCATGAAAACCAAATACAGATCAAGACTGAATATTGAGGATGACATACGCGTATGTTTGTCACACACACCACCACATTTGGACAAACTCTGCAGTGCAAAACAGGCACAACCTTCACATTGAACTGAACACTGAAAGACACCGCTGGTAATTATCGGTGATGGAAAGTCACTATTTCAATAGGGCCTATGTGCAGTAGTTTAAGTGTTGTATGCATGAATTATCGATTGTTTGATTTTGTGGGCTTTGGGGGTCCATGTTCTGGGGGGCCGCAGCATGAAAAAGGTTGAAAACCACTGCTCTAACATTTCTCAGCATGTGGCTGATACTGATAAGGTTGTATTTATTGCTCAACTCAAGTTCTCTTGCGGAGTAATGGTCACGTTCTTCCTTTTATTATCCAGTTCAAAGCCATATGGAGTTGTCAACACAGTGTATGTATTGAGTGAAACAGGGCTCCCCAAGGAAATTATTGAAGAAAGTTCTGAGGCACCGAATCAATCTGCACTTGGAGTGGCAGAGATTGATCAGAGATAATCAGCATGGCTTTGTTAGGGGATATCCTGTTTGACTATTTTGAATTTTCAAGGAGGTAACTAAGTGTGCTGTTGAACACAGTTTGGTTGATGTAGTCCACATGGACTTCTGTAAGACCTCTGACATAGGAGACAAGTTGGAGCCCATGGAATCTAGAGGCAATTTGGTCAATTGGATCCAAAGCTGATAGGAAGCACAGAGTGATGCTCGTGTGATGTTTCTGCAATTGGAAGCCTGTGACTATTGGTATTTTGCAGGGGCATTGTTTAAGCTAAGCAGTAGGAAATTTAAAGGGTCTTGAGGAAGAATATTTTCACCCAGAGAGTGAATGAAATCTGAAATGCACTGTTTGTGGGGGTATTGAAGGCAGGTACATTCACAATATTTAAGAAGTACTTTGATGAGCACTTTTCCATAAATTAGCCCCATCCGTTGGGTCTATTGAGGCTTTGTTTGCTTCTTGCCTATCTTTCCCCTGCCTTCCTATTTTGCTTTCTGTTTTATCTGCCATTTATTTCCATCCTTCTTTTCCTTTCCTCCTAAGTCCCTGTTAAGATACCCATCTTACAGGACCTCATCCTTTATTTAACCTATATCACTGATACCAAAATGTACTATGGCCACTGTCTGTTCACCCTTCCCCTCCAGAGTGTCCTGCTGCCACTCCATGAGGTCCTTGACCCAGGAACCAAAGAGGCAACGAAGCTCATGGACTACTGTGTAACAGTGATCCCCATCCTTTTATATGCTTCTGAGAGACTACCAACAGCAGGAAGCATAAAGCACTGGAGAGATACCACCAACTCTTTCTGAACAAGATTCTATAAATCCACTGGCGTCATAAGCAAACCATTTTCGGTGCTCTCTCCTTGGTCAGCATCGCCATTGTTGAGGCTCCAATTACACTCAGCCAATCTCCAATGGACACGTTATGTTTGTGTACCTGAAACCTGAATTCCCAAAACAAGCAGTCTACTCTGTTATGACAAGACTCACAGAAATCCCCTGCAAAAGAGCACTCAAAATGGAGAAGGTGCATTTGGGAAGGCACTGAGAACCTCAAGTTGCTTGACTGTAAGCGTGCAGAAGTCCAGTGAAAACAGCAGAAGGAGCACACCATCTCACAAATTCTCCATGTGTACCTCTGGAACGTCTTGGCCCCACTCATGGCAGAGTCCATGGGTTCCCCATTGACTTCAACAAAGCCTGGAGAGGAAGCAAGTCAACTTCAACCTCAACCTAAGAGGCAGCCAAAGAAAAGGAGAGTGTATGGTATGTCCGGTGTCAGCTGTGGCTTTAAGGTGACCAGATGTTGAATATTTTTCACTAAAGGATGCTGGAATCTTTTTAGTTTAGAAATTAATTTAATTAATCTAATTTATAACAAAAGATGTGTATGCATGTTTTTGGGAAGATTAATATCAGGAGGTGTAAAGGGAACCGCCCAACTGGGAACATGCTGAACTCCTTCCTGAACCTTTGGCTACACTTCCGGAGAGAAGTATGAGAAAAAGGAGTAATTGTGTTCAAACTAGAGTTGTGATGGGAGGTTCAGGACAGGGGATATGACCTTCAGCAGTCACAACACCTACACTGATTGATAGCTGGAAAACAGTGGCTGAGCCCTTCAGTCAGGTCATTGATCTGGCACACTTGCAAGTCCAGATACATCAAAGGAATAAGTGCTCACCAGCTCTGTTGCTGCCAACTTTTGCTAGCTCAACAAAAATTACCAGAAATAGAATGAAACAGGCTTCTTGCATCAAACCACCTCCCAACAAAAGCAGCATGGAATGGGGACTTCAAGAGGAATAGCATTTTCCTGTGCTTTCTCTGCAGTTCTCAGAAAAATATAATTTAACATAACACCAAACAGATTGAGTTAGTGAGAAAGAGGCAAAAGCAAACAGCTGGAGGTAATTCTAATGCAGTAATCAAATAAGGTCAAATGGTTGGCACGGACCTTTATTTTATGAGCCTTAACCAATCCACTGCATTCGATCACTTCCTTTTAATCATTCTCTGTGGCTTAGAGTTACCAGGGTATATTGTAACAGAAAATGAGCAGAAGTGGTGCACCTTTCTCTTCTTTTCATCAGCTGACCATTACCAGGCATTTTTTGCCACTAAAAATTAAAATAAGCCTTTTTTAATATTATGGGTTGGTCTGACTTTTTAGATCTATTCTGAGGCTGGAGTAGTTGTTGGTGTATTACGTGGTTAGCAGTATCATCCTTATCTGTGAAGGTTCTTGCTATGGATGGAGTGCAGCAAATATTCACCAGACTTATTCTGAACTGATGGCAGGATTGATGTATGAAGAGAGATTGGGTCAGTTAAGCTTACATTCCCTAGAGTTTAGAAGAATGAGCAAGAATCTCATATAAACCTACAAAGTAGGACTGGACAGACTAGAGGCAGAAGAGACTGCATATGTTGTAATTTGGAGCAAAACACAAACTGCTGGATGAACTCAACAGGTCAAGCAGCATCTGTGGAGGGGAAATAAATTGTTGACGTTTTGGGCGAAGACCCTGCACCAGGACTGAGAATGGAGAGGAATGAGGTTTCCACACACTTCACCCACCAGATCCTCTTCCCCAATGGGGTTCCATCTGCCCATCTCTCCCCTGAATGGTTCCCATTATCACCTTCCTTACTTATCTGATTCAAGCACTTGTTGCCTCCGTGTCCCTGCTCATCACCCTCCTGTCTCTTAAACCTCCCCTCCTCCAACTGGCTCTATCTGCCCATACTCCCTCACTTTTCCTTGGTCCCTGATTCACCCCTCCCCCTCTCATCTTTATACCAACGCACTCTGCCCTTGGGATGGCTGCATGGAGGATGAGACGATCGCCCACCTTTGTGGGCTGTGTATTTGCAAAGAGGATCTGGAGAAATAGTCAAGGTGTCTTGTCATGGTTCATTCCAAGCAGCTGCTTTACAGAGCATTCTCTGATCTACGGGCTGTTCCCAGGGATGCATACTGAGACAGACATCATGTGCTGCTGGAAGATCATCAACAGTGAAAGGCACTCTTTGGCCTGCCCACATCTTCTTGGTCTTCCAGTACAATGAGATGTCCGTAAGAGAATGCTGCTGTCTGGCACATTCTAGGCTGCAGGAGTACATCCTGAGGGATGCACTGAAGCTCAGTACAGCCAACACAAAGGACTACTCTCCATGGTCGTTCTGCTACTAGACATTGATGGGCTAAGTCTAGTGCCAAAGCCTCACAAACGCTTAAAGTTTGTATCATACCAGGAGGTCACTCGAGTGGCAATGGTGCTTTGTACACAGAATGTCACCCAGAGTGGTGAACTTCTCTACCACAGACAACAGGCGCTGACCTTATCACAAGAAAGAATTAGATATAGTCTTTTGGGCTAAAGGGATCAGGGATTGGGGAAGGAGCAGGAACAGGATACTGAATTTGGATGACTAGTTATGATTATATTGAATGGCAGAAAAGAGTCAAAGGGCCAATTAGCCTCTCCCGCTCCTAATTTCCATGTTTCTCTGCAGGCAATTTGAGTTTGTTCCACTTGAGCTATCATGTCAGTGCTAGCTGTCTGGTGGAGATGTCTTTTTAGAACACTCCTCTGGCCCTGCAAACTTGCGCCTTTCAAATATATATCTAATTCCCTTTTTCAAGTTATATTAAATCTGCTTCAACCACAATGCCAGACCACTGGAAAAAAAGCACTTCAATGTCACTTTACTTGTTTTTCCAGTCAAATTATATCAGTGTAATTTACTTATCAATCATTTTGTACCAGAACAATTCCTCATTCAAAATCTTCTGTGATTTCGAATAGGTCTGTTAATTCTCCTCTTTATCCTCTCTATTCCAAGGAGAACAGAGCTAGCTTCTCCAGTGTCTCCACATTACTTAAATTCCTCATCCCTGATAACAAAACATGCCAGTGTGTTGGGTTAGAGGTTATAGAAATACCTTCATGAATTCCTCACAAAGGTCTTCAATTGTGTTGAGAAACAGTAGCCAAATTTTGCTTTAAGATCTGCAAGGAAATAACTAACAGACATTTAAGCAGCTGGAGTCAGTTCTGAGCGAATTTTCATTCTATAAATGTGGTTTGGAAATGCTTCAAATATTTTTCATATTTCCATATATGTGTGGTTAATGTTATTCAACTGTAGAGACCAGCCTCATTTTCTCATATTCCTTCAGTCCACAACATGTGCACATTCCAACTTCTCTACTCCCCACATCCAGGATGGTGCATTTTTTTTCTAATGAGAGCAATTACATTTTTGAAGTTAAATCTTTACATGGGAAGGGAGAGAAGCAACAGGAAACAAACATCATTTCAGCCACAATGATAATCCATGCAAATGATGACAAACTTGATAGCAGTTCAGGGATACTTGCAAACAAATGTAAAAGGTATCTTCGCCTTTTTACCAAGTATTTTAACATAATGAGGCAGCAGAGGCCTGCAGGAAGCTCCACACTTATAGGTATTAAAACCTTAATGCTACCTGTGAAAGTCACATCATGACAGTGAACTTCAAATGTACAGTTGGGTTTCACTATGCTGTGACATGCTGGACGTGGTACTTTTCCAGCTACTAAGGAGTGCTGCAGAATGAGTGGTTGTTGGAATGATGGCAGGAAAATGGGAGCGCACTCATTTGGATTCAGGAGATGGGCTGGTGAAGAACAATGCTGAAGCAGGCATGTCCTTTGTGTAAGGGGTTAATGGGAAACCCCAGTTCCCCTGCTAGGCACCCCAGAAAGATGCCAGGGAGATCTCTGCAATAACACAAGCACAATCATTTACAATATCAGCTGTAAGAGTTTCTGTCAGTATGTAAAAAGGGAAAGAAAAACAGCAAGTATAAGTGCAGAGAAAGGAGAATTTAAAATCAAGAATAAGGAAATGGCAGAGGAATTAAAGAAATACTTTGTGAATGTCTTCATAGAACATTACAGCACAGTACAGGCCCTTCAGCCCACAATGTTGTGCTGACATTTTATCCTGCTCGAAGATCTATCTAACCCTTACCTCC
Organism: Pristis pectinata; assembly: GCF_009764475.1. Lineage (NCBI taxonomy): Eukaryota > Metazoa > Chordata > Chondrichthyes > Rhinopristiformes > Pristidae > Pristis > Pristis pectinata. The sequence goes on from NC_067413.1 coordinate 54,806,719, forward strand.
CACAGAAGACAGGCAGAGACAGATGATGGAATAAAAATTCCTAGAAACTAAAAAACAAGGGTCCAGGGCAAATAAGGAAGTAAAAAAAAACATTTTTGAAAAAATTACTGGAGCAATAAATTAACCTGAAAATGTAGAAACCCCAAGGACCCGATGATCTATATCCCAAAGTATTGTGAAAGAGATTGCTATGGAGGTAGTGGATAGATTCTGAAATGGTTCCTGCAGATTGGACAAAAGCGAATGTCATGGAGAGATACAGCGAGCAAACAGGCCCTTCAGCCATCGTCCACACCAACCAACCACCCATATATACTAATCCTACATTTTTTATTCTCCCCATATTCTTATCAACTCTCCCTGGACTCTACCATTCACCGACACAATAGGGCCAATTTACAGTGGCTAATTAGCCTACAAACCTGCATGGATAACTAGGGAGAGGGTAGGGCCACTCAAGGATAAAGGAGGGAAGATGTATTTGGAAGTGGAGGATGTGGGAGAAGTCCTAAATAAGTACTTTGCATCAATATTTACCAAGGAGAAATATGTGGAGGATAGGTAGATCGGCGTGCTAATATGCTCGGGCATCTTGAGATAAAGAAGAAGGTAGTGTTGAGTCTCTTAAAGAACATTAAGGTGGAGAAGTCCCCAGGGCCGGATGACATATACCCCAGGTCACTGAGCGAGATAAGAGATGTGATTGCTGGAGCCTTAACCAAGATCTTCACGTCCTCTCTAGCCACAGGTGAGGTCCCGGAGAACTGGTGAGTAGCTCATGTTGTTCCATTATTCAAGAAGGGAAATAGGGATAATCCTGGAATCTATAGACTGGTGAATCTCACGTCAGTGGTAGGGAAGCTACTGGATAGGATTCTTAGGGATAGAATTTATGAGTGTTTGGAAAACTATGGCCTAATTAGGGACAGTTAGCATGGCTTTGTGCGGGGCAAGTCATGTCTTAATAACCTGATTGAGTTTTTCAAGGACGTGACGAAAAGGTGATTGATGAAGGTAGAGCTGTGGGTGTTGTCTGCATGCATTTTAATAAGGTATTTGACAAGGAGGCTCATCCAGAGGATTAACATACATGGGATCCACTGTGAATTGGCCGTTTGGATTCAGAATTGGCTTGCCCATAGAAGATAGATGGTAGTGGTCGATGGGGCTTATTCTGGCTGGAGGTCTGTGACTGGTGGTGTTCTGCAGGGATCTGGACTGGGACATTTGCTGTTTGTGATATATATATAAATGATCTGGATGAAAATGTAGATGGATGGGTTAGTAAGTTAAAATTGGTGGTGTTCTGGATAGCGTAGAAGATTGCCAAAGGATACAGTGGGATATAGATCAGTTGCAGATATGGGCGGAGAAATGGTAGATGGAGTTTAATCCAGCTAATTGTGAGGTGTTGCACTTTGGGAGATCAAATGTAAAGGGACAGTACACTGATAATGGCAAGATATATAGAAGGATCACAGGGTCCAAGTCCATAGCTCCCTGAAAGTGGCTGCACAGGTTGATAGGGTGGTAAAGAAGGGGTATGGCATGCTTGCTTTTATTAGTAGAGTTGAACAAAGAGTTGGAAAGTTACAGTGCAGCTTTATAAAACTCTAGTTAGGCCACATCTAGAGTATTGCCTTAAATTCTGGTCGCCTCATTATAGGAAGGATGTGGAGGCTTTGGAGAAGGTGCAGAAGAGGTTTACCAGGATGCTGCCTGGATTAGATGGCATGTGCTATAAGGAGAGGTTGGATAAACTTGGGTTGTTTTCTCTGGAGCAGAAGAGGCTGAGGGGAGATTTGATAGAGGTTTATAAGCTTAAAAGAGACACAGTAGACAACCAATACCTTTTTCCCAGGGTCAAAATGTCTAATACCAGAGAGCATGCATTTAAGGTGAGAGGGGGTAAGTTCAAAGGAGATGTGTGGGGCAAGTTTTTTTACAGAGAGAGTGGTGGATGCCTGGAATGCGCTGCCAAATACAATAGATCTTTCAAGAGGCTCTTAGATAGGCACATGAATGTGCAGATAATGGAGGGATATGGACATTGTGTAGGCAGGAGGGATTAGTTTAGTTAGAAATTTAATTATGAGTTTAATTAGTTTGGCACAACATCGTGGGCTTAAGGGCCTGTTCCTGTGCTGTGCTTCGCTGTGCTATGTTCTATGTGGGAGGAAGCCAGAGTATTCGGAAGAAACCCAGGTGGTCACAGAGAGAACATGTGAAATCCACAGATACATCATCCGATGTCAGGATTGAACCTGAGTCTCTGGTGTTTGAAGCCATGGCTCTACCAGCTGTGCCACTGTGCTGCTCCACTGTTTAAGAAAACAGGGAACTACTGATCTGTTGGCCTGGGAAAACAGAGCCATGGAGTCATACAGCAGAGAAACAGGCCTCTCATCCTACCATGTCTATGCTGATCATTAAGTACTAATCCCGTTCATCAGCACTCGATCTGTGGCTTACTTTGCCATGGTGATGCAAGTGCTCATCCAGATCCTTCTTAAATGTCGTGGGAGTCCCTGAGGTTGGTGACAGTGGGACTGGGAAGGGTTGGAGCAGGGGTGGAAAGGATTCAAGAGACCAGAAGATCATCTGAAGAGAGCATTGATGATGCATCACCAGGCTTGGTACTGGAGGATGAAACATTAGGGTTAGACACCTGATAAGTGGTGGAGGGAAAGGGTGGGACACCCATTGAGGCTCGGATAAGGTTGGGGAGGGAACGTGGTTGGAAATTGGATACATGCCTGTCAAGACACTAACAACTACCAGGAGTAGCTGGAAGCAGCACTAAGAAACACACACTTCTGGGAGTACACAACTGGAAGGATGCATTGGATTCTACTGCAATTGACCAGGTAAATTCTGCCTCCTTCACCTGCTGCTGAAGCAGTGCTCACCTATCCAATTAAAGCCTGTTTGAGTGTGAGTGCCCTTGAATGCACAATAGCAGTTTGGATTCCATGCGATTACACCTGAGCCCGATCCATATGCACATCCTATGCTCAGAGGATGCAAATTCAACCTGTACAGGTATGTTTCACGTGCACAAAGGACTTGACATGGTTTTGGATAAAAAGTCAATCATGCAGAGCACAAGTTTTCTGCAATGCAGAAGAATTTCCTGTCCATTGTATTTTTAACATCGTAAAATATTTCAACATACTTCACAAAGGATTTGAACAGAAAAAAAATGAATGCAGAATCAAAGACTGAATCATTGGTACAGAGAAAGGTGACGAAACAGAGATCGAGAAGAATTTCAGAGCTTAAGGCCATGGTGGTTGAAGGTACATTTGCCAGTAGTGGGACAAAATGGTGAAACTGTTTGATACACAAGACCAGAATGCAGACTTCTTGCAGGATTGTAGGGTGACAGAAGTTATCAGAGATGAGGAGAAGTATTCCTATGTCAGGAGTTCAACATTATGAAGAGCATTTGACAATCAAAACATTCTTGGACCAGGAGTGACAACTACCATGGAGCGATAAGCAGAATGCAGATTAGCATTATCAGAAGCAGGATTTTAGATGAATTCAATTTAGCAGAATGTGGAAAATATTAGGGCAGCCAGGAGTATGCTGGAACAGTTAAGTCTGGAGGCAACATAAACATATCTGGGAGCTTTAGTAACACGTGAGCAAGGCAGGAATGGAAACAGTATGATGGAAGTGGAAATAAACAGTCTTTATGATGGAAATGATGTAGGGTTGGAAGCTCATCCCATGCCCAATACTCTGCCAAGATCGTATTTCATCAGTTTCAGCCTGGGAATATTCTTGGAGCAAAACGAAAATGGAAATGATAGGAAATGATGTTTCCAACAGGGGACAAAGATAGTGGCTGTGATCTTCAAAATTTGTAATCGCAGGAAATTTTGGCTCATCCAGAATCAGACAATAGAGAAATGGTCTGACAACTTAGAAAGATTAGAGATGTTGGAAGGGGTGATGGTGAGGTGTAGCTAAGCCTTGTGAATCCATACATGGGACCCAATCTGTATTCAAATGATTCGGCCATTTCAGATTCAGAGGCTGACCATCCAATTTAAATATCCTGTATAAGTGCCCAGCATTGAAAATTTACAGCTATGAGAAAAGACTGGGCAACTTAGCGCTGTTTTCTTTGGAGCACAGTAGCTGAAGGGAGACCTAACTGAAGTATATAAAATCACAACGAGCCTAGACAGAATAAATAGGAAGCACTTGCTTTTTTTTTGAAAAAGGTTAAAAACTAAGAACCAAATTGTCAGAATGATTAGGGCGCAAATGTGCAAACATTTTCAGAGGGCAGCAGGGATCTAGAAATCTTTGCCTGAAAGGGTGGTAAGAGCAGAATCCTTCACCTCACCACAGCACTTGGATGTGTATTTGAAGAGCCATGATCTGCAGGGCAATGGACCTAGTGCTAGAAATGGGATTAGGCAAAGTGGCTCTTTTTTGACTGCCAGAGGCATGATGGGCTGAATAACCATCTTCAATGTCATAAATTTTCCATGATTTGACAACTCTATGAAGTGCTGCTCACCGTTGCATCTTCGGAAAGTCCACCTGCCACCTCCACTATTCTTCTATCTTCTGCGACCATTCCTTTGGCCCTGGTAACAAACTGAATAACAGAGGCACTGTCCTACAAATAGAAATGGAGACGATTATTACAATGATGACAACTCTTACACTCATGGTCAATGCACAGATCAAGACCTGACCATATTCCTGACACTGTAACTACCTATTCACAGCCATTTTCTGTAACAGGACTTGCTTATTACAGGTGAATAAAGTCACTAGTCCAAACTCAAAGGTGCCACTGATCTGAATGCTGCAGTACTCTTTGGCACTCAATTTTGGCAACACTGTCAGGATCAGATGTCAATCATCCAATTTAAATATTGTGGGTAGGTGTCTATGCCAAAAATGGATCATCAGAGGCACTTTCCTTTCCCATAATAATGGCAGTTTAGGTCAGGGGTTGCTACCCCCAACATTTCCTCTCTGGTGTGTATGCATGCTTTCTGGGCCTGACTTTGAATCTAGCCCAGCCAGAAGGAAAGCTCTGAATGATATGCGTTTGAGCTCGCTTTTACACTAAAGCAGTCCATTTAAGCTGCTGAGGCAGAAGGCAGAATTCACATTAGAAATATTGTGCCTTTAGATTTCTGGTACATACCTGAGCATCAGGTTAAGACAAACTATTGGAGCAAAACAGGGAACTTTACTAACACAAATCCTATATTGTAACTAAATGAAGAATGCTTGATAATGGTAGTGAGCTCTTACAGTAAAAGTCTTTTGGCTGTTTGTACCTAGACTAGCTTTCTGTACAACAACCTTGTCAATCCTATTCTCTAGCTCTTTCCTCACAGCCCTGTAAATTTGTTTTCTGAACAAAATATTTATCTAATTATTTTTTGGAAGTGGGAACTGAATCTGTTTCCACTGCCTCTTCAAGCAGTGAATTTCAGAACTTGACCACTCGTTGCATGAAAATTGATACACAAAACATCACAGATGCTGGAATCTGGAGCAAGAAACAATCTGCTGGAGGAATTCAGTGGCCAAGCAGAATCTGTGTGTGTGGTGGGGAGGGATTGTCAACGTTTCGGGTCCAAGCATTGCATCTGGACTGATGCTGGGTTTCAACCTGAAATGTCAACAATTCCTTCCTCCCCCCGCAGATACTGCTCAACCCGCTGAGTTCCTCCAGCAGACTGTTTGTCGCTGCATGAAAATGTTTTCATTATGAACCATGTCCCTTTCATCAATTTATCTTTTATCACAGAAAATGTTGGAAACACTCAGCAGGTCAGGTAGTATCTGTGGAAAGAGAAATAAAGTTAACCCTTCTGTTTCTGATGTTGTCTGACTTGCTGAATGTTTCTGGCATTTTCTGCTTTTACTTGTGTCTGTGGAGAGAGAGAAAAACAGGGTTAACGTTTCAGGTCAATGAACCTTCAAATGAAGAGCAAAAATTTGCAGATACTAGAAATTAACACTGACTCTGTGTTTCTTTCAACCGGTGCTGCCTCTTCTGTTGCATCTCTCGAATTTCCTGGTTTTTTATTTCAGAATTTCCATCACCTGCAAATTTTTTGCTTTTCAAAAACAGCAGTGTTCCTGGTACTGACTCTCAAGGAACATCACTGCAAACTTTCTTCCAACCCAACTACAACACCCATTCACCATGCTTCCTGTCCTTAAGTTAACTTCATATCATGCTTCCACTACTTTTATTCCAAGTGCTTCAGTCTTGCTGACAAGCTTATGATGTATGTTTGTATACATGATATCGACTGCATTGCCATCTTCAATCCTCTGTCACTGCAACAACAACTCAATCATGTTTGTAAAGCAAGATTTGTCCTTAACAAGTCCATATTGGTGTTTCATTTTGGTCACTTTCTTTCCCCCGATTATGTCTGGCATCTTCCTTACCTCTGAATTTAAACTGATTGGCCTGATAAAATGCAATCTGCACCAAAAGTCTTTGTTGTGGAAGGCGTTAAGTGATTTTCTTATTCAGCTTCTGTGGAGCACGGTGGCAAAGCTAGTAGAGTTGCCTCACAATACCAAGGACCCAGGTCCAATCCTGACCTTGGATGCTGACTGTGTGGAGCTTGCAGGTTCTCCTGGTGACTGTGCGAGTTTCCTCTGGTGCTCCCGTTTCCTCCCACATCTCAAAGATGTGCGAGATGATAGGTCAATCAACTACTGTACATTTCCCCTAGTGTAGAATCCAGGGGCAGTTGGTGAGAATATGAGGAGGATAAAAATGGAATTAATGTAGGATTAGTGTAAAAGGGTGGTTGATGGCTGGTACCAAAGGCACTGTTTCTGTGTCTATGGACAAAAGCAATATGGTCTGAATTACTCTCACCTTTTTCAATATCTCAGTATTCAGCAGCAAGCGTACATCAATGTTTCTGGTTTCTTCTTTTGCTATGGAGCTTAATTCACAGTTGATGATCGAACAAGGTCGGCCAGGTCTATCGCAATCCTAAAAGAATTAGCAAGCATGGAAAGCACACTTCCATTATTCAGTTAACTAATTAATCACAAAGCATAGGACTACACAGAAGCAGTGCGCAAGTCTTGTTTGTTTGCTTGAAGCACTGCAACTAGAAAATCAAGGATATTGAAAATTAGGGTCATTCGCTTCCATGCTTGATCCTTAAATCTATGCCACAGGTTAGGAAGAATCCACACTGTAAGCGAAGTAGGGAAATTTCAGGACCTGAATGCAATGAGATCCACAACTGAACAATAGGATTTCCAAATTTCACCTTGGCTTGAACCTTCTGAAGAATAAACAATTTTCAACATTATGCCCATGTGTTATATCTCATACCTGCCATTCTGAAATGGCCCAACCAGCCAATCACAACTGCTACTTCAAAACATGAAACAGGATAAAACTGAATGAACCACCTGTCATCGACCATTTACAAAATGCAGTGCACTGCAGTTACTCACCTGGACTACTCCAATAGCACTTTCCAAACCTGTGATCTCTGCCACTAAACAAAGGTCAAGGGAGCAGGACATGGCAGGACACAGCATCCTGACTAGAAAACATTTATATCATCAGTTCTTCATTGTCACTAGTCCAAATAATGGAACTCCCTCCACAATAGCAGAATCAGGACAAATTTTGAAAGATCAGTGGGAAAGTAGAACAAAATAAGGAGAACAAGAGCTATTAGGAGAGTGGTCGAGCTGCTAATACAAAAGGGAATCAAAATACCTTCAGTACGCTTATAAATAATATAGTACAAGGGGGGAAACAGCCAACTAGGGACCCAAAAGGAGATCTTTATATGAATACAGAAGGCATGCAGAAACATCAAAAAAATATTTTAAGTTAGGTGATTATGGAGGAAGATGATACTGTCAAAGTCAGAAGGGAAGGTCATTAACATACATAGGCTAAAGACTGATGAAGAGCTGTTCCCTGACCATCAAGGAAGGAGACATTGCTGGAGATGATTCTGGGGGCTGAGGAGAAACAAACATAGCAAATGTCTCTGTGGGAATATTTAGAGCAGCATGTTCAGTGGGTACATTAGTGTGGTGGTTACATAGTTAGACAAGCAACCAAAGTTCTGGACAAGTGATCCAGAGTTTGAATCCCACCATCAGAACTGGGGAATTTCAATCACTCCATTTTTTATGACCTGGCTTTCAGCTGTCTTGGTCCAAAACTCTGGAATTCTCTTCTTAATCTTCCTTCTGGTTATGGCACTCCTTAAAATTTATCTCATTGAACAGCCCTTTAGTCAGTTGTGCTCCCTTTAGTCAGTTGTGCTGTTATCTTCTCATGTGGCTTGACATCAAATTTTCACTTGGTAATACTTGCTTTTACTCCCTACCTTAGCATGGAGTCTGTGGAACTTGAAAACTTCCAGCTCAAGTTTTTGAGTAAAATGCTCAACAAGGATGCAACTGGACTTTCAAGATTACTTGATTATTATGTTCAGACATGATCAGTTCATATCAGACTATCAGAGGAGTGAAGGGGGAAAAGAAACAAAGAAAGCTTCAGCGGCCTTTTGACACTTCATAACCATCTTATTCTACACTTAGGAATTAACAATCATGACCATACGATGCTCCAACATTATTCATTTCATTTTGCACACAAGTATGTTCACCTCTCAATAAAGAAATCAAGTATCACGCTCACTGGTTTATAACTTACCTTGTGGTTCATTCGTCTGTGACATTACTGGTCTATAAACTGCACCTTATCCTGCACTGTATTTCCTTAACCCACAGCCCATATCCCACTTTGATTCCAAATGCTAATAGCCCAAACTCACCAGAACTTTCCTGCCAGACTTGGTGAAGAAAGCAAAGATTGTGTGGAAGATGTTCTCTTTATCTTGAGGTATGAAGCAAGGTTGAAGGTTCCGGTGGTAGGTACAATTGCCTCCCTCCTGACCAACCTTTATGAAAAACAGAGACAGGATTAGTGAGCATTCGACAATTTTTAATCACAAGTTGGCCTGCTGAAGAGGAGTCACCAATGAGCTAAATGAGAAGCTCCCATGATGCTCCCAAATTGAGCCTAAACAATTGCAACTCCCAGGGGTCATTCTCCAGGATTGACAGACTGCCTACCAAAGCATGACAAGAAATTGGCAAACCATTTCCAGTACCAGCAGCCCCCACCACCCAGGCATATTTGAAGCAAGGCTGCATTTCCTATGGACAAACTATCTCAAAATTGTCCTGTCTAATAAATGCCTCTCTGGAGCCTGTCCTGCAGGCAAAAGGGGAAGCAAAGTCATCCACAGCAACATCCACAAGGACATTATTCAGCTGCATCTGAACAACGGTAGGAAATACCTTTGTACCGTCCTGGTACTGAACCTGCCATGCACAGTTTTAAAAACCAACTGGCTCAAAGACTGCAGCTAACTGGAGATTTATTTATTGTCTAATTATATTACTGCAATTAAATGTTATATTTACTGCATTTCATTAAATCTCAGTGAAATTAATAAGGTTACTTTTTAAATAAAAATGAGTGAACCCCATGGGCCTCGTTTTCTGTAGAATTTCATTTGAACAGGGATCACCAGCTAGGATCATCTCACTTACACCCTGTGAAAAAGTGTTACAAGCAGCTTGTTAAAATCACACATATTATTCCAAAAGCACTACACATGATGACAATCCGATCATAGCTCATGACTCAATTGAATTGAATTGAGTCATCACGCTAATCTTTAAAAGATTAATCAATCACAAATAGAAACCTCATTAAGTCTCAAAAATTTGAATTGCAAATAACCATTTTTGCAAAAATAACGATTTTTGTATATGCATTAAAAAAGGACTGTTAAGGATGTTGTGATTACATGTATAATTAATAAAATTAATCATGAGTTAACTCCACTTTTAATTGTGAACAGTCATTGATTGTGAACAAAACAGTTTGTTGAAGGAGAAATAATCAGAGATTAAAAAGGAAATGTCCTCGTGGAAGTAGAGGGCATTTGATAAAGTGCCACAGAATGGGCTTGTCTTCAAGACTTAAGGCTTTGGAAGGGGCTGTCAGGACCATGGCTACAAAACTGGCTTAGTAGAAGGAAACAGAGTGTAGTAATGAAAGAGTAGAAGCAGTTTTTAGATTTTCAGCATCTGCAATTTTTTGATTTTCAGGAGTGAATAATTGCTTTTCAGTCTGGAGGGATCCTGGGGTCAGTACTAAGACCTCTGATTTTCTTAATATATATTGACAATACATACTTGGGTGGTCTGGGTATGATTTCTAAATTTGGAGAAGTAGTGAACTATGGGGAGCATACTTAAAAGATGCTGAGACAGGCTGGTAGAATGGGCAGATTGGTGGCAGATGAAGTTTAATGCTGAGAAATGTGGAATGCTCATATTTTGGTAGGACAACTGAGAAGAGAAAATATAAACTGGATGGCACAAGTCAGAAAACAAGCAGATCTGAGAGTAAGTTTGCATTGTTTGGCGAAATTGGGAGGGCAGATTGAGCAAATAGTTAAAAAAGCATAAGGGATAGAGCTGTTGCCACATAGCTCTAGAGTTTGGGTTCAATTCTGTGTGGAGGTTCCATATCCTCTCTTTGACTGCAGGTGCTCTGGTTTCCAGCCACATCCCAAAGAAATGCTGGTTGATTAACTGGCTGTTGTAAATTGTGTCTAGTGTGGCAGGAGAATCATGGGGGAATTGATGGGCATGTAAGAAAGAATAGGTTACAGGGAAATAAATGAGGGCAATGCTTGAGAGCTGGCAATGACATCCCTGTGTGTTGTAATAAATATGGAATATGATGTACAGAGGTATCTTCGGGAGCACGTCCATAGCTCCCTGACAGTGGCAACACAAGTAGCTAGGGTGGTAAAGGTGGCGCACAGCCTGCTTGTGGCATGCTCAACAGTTGGGGCGTTGAGTATACAAGTTGGCAAGTCATGCTGCAGCTGCATAAAACTTTAGTAGTTAAGCCACATTTGGACTACTGTGTGCTGTTCTGGTCCCCGTATTACGGGAAGAATATGGAAACTTGAGGGTTCAGAAGAGGTTCACCAGGATATTGCCTGGATTGGAGAGTATTAGCCATAAGGAGAGGTTGGACAAACTTTGTTTTTTTCTGGAATATCGGAGGCTGAGGGGTGGCCTGATAGAAGTATATAAAATTATGATAGAATAGATAGAAAGTCAGAGTCTTTTTCCCAGGGTGGAAATGCCAAATACTAGAGGGCATAGCTTTAAGGTGAGAGGGGGAAAATTTAAAGATTTAAGAGGCAAGATTTTTTTTAAGATAGAGAGTGATTGCTGCCTGGAACACGCTACTGGGGAGGTGGTGGGAGGAGATACGATGGCAATGTTTAAGAGGCAGTCACATGAACAGACAGGAAATGGAGTGATATAGACCATGTGCAGGCAAATGTGCAGTCTGAATTGGCATCATGGTCAGCACAGACATTATGGGCTGAGGGAGCTGTTCCTGTGCTGTACTGTTCTGTGTTCACCTATTGATTCTAGGCCTTCTAAATAAAGTCAGAGAGAACATAGAGGAATCATGATGAGCCTTTATAAAACACTAGGTCAGCCACAACTGGTGTACTGTGTCCAGTTCTGGGCACTACACTTTATGGGTGGTGCAGCAGTTAGTTTCCGTTCTGACCTGGGAAGCTGTCTGTGTGGGGTTCACACATCCTCCCTGTGACTGGGTGGGTGTTGTAGTTTCCTCCCACATTCAAAAGATGTGCTGGTAGGTTAATAAGTTATTGTAAATTACCCCTTGGTGTAGGTAAATAGAAAAGAATTAAAGGGGAATTGATGGGCATGTGAGAGAGAATAATTTTTAGGATTATGGTGTGTGGGGGAGGGGGGGTTGTCGGTAGTCAGGCTAATGGGATTGCTCTGCTGGGAGTTTGCTTGGAGTTGATGGACTGAATGGCCTCCTTTGCTGCAATAAGTACTAATTAAATTTCATATTCCACAACATTATGTGTCTGCAGCAATGGGCCAAACTATTGACCGGTTACTTTGCCAAACCAATCTCAGACCTGACTCACCTGCTTCTGTGGCAGCCCCGAGGATCTAACCAAGCAGATTTCCCCCAGAAATGTATACACTGACAGAATTTTGCAAAATGCCGCAATTAAAGTCCACTTTATTTCTTTGTAATTTTGACTGTCTTGTCCACAATTTAACCACAATTATTTATAAGATCACCCTGCAATTTATGAAGGACCTTAGTAATACAAGGATTTAGAGTTTTTATCATGTTCACATCCCTCTGTGAGCTTGCTTCACCTCTGTAACTTCCTCAAGTCTTCTAAGCCCCAGTTTCTGTATTCCTTCAATTTTGTACATCTGTAATCTCCTTCATCTCAACACTGATGACTATTGTCCATTATCAAATAGTTTGGTGATACTTAGTGCCAAGCTTATGCAATATTTTTTGGATGAAATACTGTAGGGGGAGTGAGGATCCTGGGGAGAGAAATAAGGAGTGGGGGGGGGGGGGGGGGGAAAGAGGGGAAAAGAGAGAGGTGGATGGGGACCGGGATGAGAGAGGATGTCAGGGAGGGGGAGGGTGGATGAGATATGGATTTGCTCATTTTATTCCCACCTTTCTCATGGACTTTTAAACATATTTTCATGCTCAGTGATTGATAGGTAAGTGAACAAATATGATGTACAATATCGTACCAAGCTAGAGACATGGAACATAGAACATTACCACACAGTACAGGCCCTTCAGCCCACGATGTTGTGTTGACATCTGAGATCTGAGAAAATTTCTAAAGGCCTCAGTAACCCTGGACATGAGAATCACTTCCTCACTGACTAGTGGTTCCTGTGGGCCACAGATCAAACCAAAACAGATTGTTTCCTCTGTAGCCGCCTTCTTTGTTTTCTCACCTAATTTTTCTCCCTCTTCCCCCACCGCCAAACAACTGGCAGGATTCAACAGGTGATATTTATTTTCCTTCTCAAATGCAATCCATGGGACGTATGTTTGCTCTAACAGTAAACTTAGAAGCACAGGAAGGATTCCGGTTCCTGTAGAAGCTCTGCAGGTTCCTTGTGATATGCAAGGAGGAAAAACAAAATGCAGCAGGGGAATTTTTAAAAATGGAAGAATAATAACAGAGAAGTTGCAATTAAAGACAGAAATAACAGCTGATTTTACAAAATTAGCACTGGCAAAATGCCTAACCACTGGGAACGTTGAGGGGAAAATCGCAGAATCAATATCTACAAATCCGTCTTTGTTCATAGAATTATACAAAAGTACAGCACTGAAGGAGAGCATTCAGCCCAGTGAATATGAATTTGTGCTGCCTCTTTCAAAGGCAATCTCGTTAGCTCCACAATCTCTCTTTCTCTGTAGCCATGCAATATTTTTCCTCCTTCAAATACTTACCCAATTCTCCATGGAAGATTAGCATTAAATCTAGTTCTGCCATCCTATCAGGCAATGAATTCCAAATCCTAACTAGTCATTGAATAAGAAAATATGTTCCTTGTGTCACTTTTTATCACTTGAGAAATGGGGGAGGTTTGCCCACACTTTCATCAAATGAAGCTCCCTGTCAGTTCCAAACATTCAAAAGATTGTATGAGACAGAAGGGTCTTGGCAAAATGGAGGCATCAGAGAAAAGAACAGGACCTACAGAATTACTTTTACTTAGCTGGATATTGGTTTGTTATTTAAACTTGAAACCATAATTTATTGCTGTAATCTGGGAAAGAAAACACATCTAAAGTTTGAAGTTATCAAACCTTGGAAAAATATCAAAAGAAACTGTGATGTTGAATTTTTTTGATTCAATTTAAGTAGTTGTAGGGTCCAGTAAATTGCTATGTCTTTTCCTGGTGACTAATGCACCTCAGGTGCAATTTCTTTGCTGTGCTGTGATGAACATTAGCATCCAAGTATAACAGGGAACAGGACTTAAAAGGATGTCAACAGACTTAATTTTTGGACATCATTGTACCAGTAGACACCTACCACAAAGCAAATTGTAGAAAATCGTGATCCTCTATTCGTTCATGTTAATGGACAGTGCATGATCAAATAACTTTTTGCAAGGGATGATAGTAAGATTAAGATATCTTTATTAGTCACATGTACATCGAAACACACAGTGAAATCCATCTTTGCGTGGAGTGTTCTGGGGTCAGCCCACAAGTGTCGCCACTCTTCCGGCGCCAACATAGCATGCCCACAACTTCCTAACCTGTACATCTTTGGAATGTGGGTGGAAATCGGAGCACCCGGAGGAAACCCACACAGACATGGGGAGAATGTACAAACTCCTTACAGATGGCAGCCGGAATTGGACCCAGGTCGCTGGCGCTGTAATAGTGTTATGCTAACCGCTACACTACTGTGCCTGCTTGCCCGATGCCAGGGAAATGCCCTGGGACTGACAGCTTATTCTGGTTTCTGCTCTTAGACTACCACATATCCATTGGATGCAGATAATTTTTAAGGTATACTCTACACCAGGGGTGGAGAGAGTGCATCTCATAACCCTTTCAAACTACTTTTAAATATTTCAGGCAGATGAGATTCTTCCTAGTTTTTAAACAAATGTGAAGATTATTTCGGAGAAAAGTGTAAACGGGCTTCATGCCAGTGCTGTACCTGAGCTTAGCCTGAGCCTGCCTGAAGCTAAGCTCATTCTGCAGCTGACAACTTCCAGCACTGACACATCATGCAAAAACCCACTAAGGCTGAATAGTAAATAATTTTAAGCTGATAGTTACATCATGCTTTCATTGTTTGTTTTATTGTAGGTAAAGAACAGGAATGGTAATTGGGTGGTGGTGGATTTGGTGGTTTTCTGCTCCACAAACTCCAGAAGGAAGTTGGACAGTCAGATAAAGTGGTTAAGACGGCATATCTTTACAGAGTGAGGTGCAGAATGTAAGAACAAGGGGGTGTATGAAATTAGTTTGGCAACAGCTAGAGTATTGTGTAGTCTTCTTGTCAGCACACGACAGGAAGAATGTGGATGTGCTAAAGAGTGTGCAGAGGATGCTGCAAGGCTGAAGAGTTGTCATCATGAAGAGAAACTGTTTAGGCTTGAGAGTTTCCTTTGGTAAGGGAAATTTAATTGAGATGGATAAAACTAAAGAGTGATCTGGACAGGGCAAATGAGTCACAGAATCAGACAAGTCATAGAGCATGGAAACAGGCCTTTTAGTCCAACTCATCCATGCCAACCAGGCCTACATGAGCAAGTCCCAGTTACCTGCATTTGGCCCATATCCCACTAAGCCTTTCCTATCCATGTACCCATCCAAGTATCTTTTAAATATTGTCCAGCTCCAGCACTTCCTCTGGCAGTTCGTTCCATATAACCACCCTCTGTGTGGAAAAACTTGCCTCTCTGGACCCCCTTTAAATCTTTCCTCTCTTACCTTAAACTTATGCCCTTTAGGCTCCCCTACTCTGGGAAAGGAACTGTGAGCATTCACACCTCATGATTTTATAAACTACTACAAGGTCACCTCTCAGCCTCCTTTGTTCCAGGGAAAAAAGTCCAGCCAATCCTTGTAACTCAAGCACTCCAGTCCAGGCAACATCCTTGTGAATATTTTCTGCACCTCTCTAGCTTAATCACATCACAACAGCATCACCCTTGTCTGCGGGCTTGACAATGAGATTAGGATTGTCAGGGAGGGAGTGGAGGGCAGTGTGTTCAGAGGGGGTGAGGTTGGAGTAGGTGAGGGGAGTGGTGAAGTTGACATTGTTACGTACCAATAGCAATAGAAACGCAACAACCGAAGTGTGTGTGGCTACTTCCCAAACCGCCAAGTCTAGGAACAGTTCTCAAAGTTTTACGATGGCAAACCAGTTCAGTTCAGCAGGTCACGAAGCAAAACGATGAGCAAAGGCTTCTGAAAACCACGCTAGAATGTAGAGAGAAGGAGTTTACGAATTTCACAAGTTCCACGTTGGAACCAATACGACTCCACAATCGCTGAAGATCTTCGTTGCTTTGTTCCCAAATATCTGCCACACCGAGGGCACTCGATACATGGCCGCCCACAGATATACCTGATTCCCGGTACAGGTTAGTGACAAAGTGGACGCCACTGATTGCTCCAAAACTCCATGTATGGATTGCAAAGTGACAGCCACACAACTAATGGGCTTCACCCATAGATACAGGGGCTGGCAGTCAGTGCTACCAACTCTCACGTCTCTCCTCCCCTGAGAGAGCGAGCCCCCTAGCAGTCCGTGCCACAGCCCGCCAAACCGACGCCACCATTCAGATGTCTAAAAGGGACACTCACCAAGTAGCAACCTGGGGCTTGTAAAACAACATGGTTAATGTCCCATCGGCAGTTAGAGATAAAGAGATCCAGAGCGGGCAGAAGGCCAGAACGAGGTGTTCAAGAGGAGGAAGAGGGCTTACGGTGGGAGAAGGGGTCATCAGTGGGGGCGTGGGGAATTCTTGCCAAAGAAGTAGGCCCGGAGTGGGAGGCGGCAGAGGAAGAGCTCAGCATCACGGCAGGTGCGGAACTCGTTGAGGTGCAGGTGCAGGGGGACAAAGGTAAGGCCCCCTGCTAAGGACAGAACGTTCAGCCTCAGAGAGGGGAAGGTCGGAGGGGATAGTGAAGATGTGGCAGGGGTTGGAGCTGGGGTCAGGGGAGAGTAGAGGGTTGGAGGAGAGAGGAGAGTTAAAAGGTCAGGGAAGGTGGGGTGGGAGGAAGTAGAGGGCTCAGAGGAATGAAGGGGGGAGGTTGAGAGGTGGCAGGAGGCTTGGGAGACCAGGGAAGGGTGGGGTGTAGTAGTGAAAGCAGCGGAGCAGTAGGACCCAGCGGCAGTGTGAGAGGTCTTGGCCTGGGAGTGGCAGGGGCTGAGATTGAAGCCGGCAGGGGCCACGGCCCAGGGCCGAGGTCTATTTGTTTCCTTCCATAGCCGCTGTCTGACCTGCTGAGTTCCTCCAGCACTTTTTGTGTATTGCTCCAGATTCCAGCATCTGCAGAATTCCTTGTGTCTCCAGAAGTATTGTTTTAACACGTCATTCATCTCTTGCATTTAATATACATGATTAAAGTGAAATTATTACCTCTTTATCTTGACAAAGCTAATTTTATAAATATTATGTCTGATGGATTCAGCAATGTCAAAAGGGAAAGGAAGTTGAATATACTGTAATCAGCTTCATTCTGTCCCAAGGAAAGGGTATCATTGCAAAAAATATAGAGTGCTTGTCAGAGGTCAGTTGAGAATCAACTGCTTTACTGTGAATTTGAAGTCATGTGAAGGCCAGATCAGGAAAGGGCCATAGGTTTCCTCCCCCAAAGCACATTTAGTGAAACAATGAGTCTTTGTGAGAGTTTGGTAATTTCACGGTCACCATGACTGTTGCCAGCTTTTCACTCCGGACTATTTTATTAACTGGGTTTAAATTCCCCATCTGATCTAGTGAGATTTATACTTGTGCCATAGAATCACAGAGTAATAGTTGTACAGCAAAGAAATGGGCCCTTTGCCCCACTGCGTCTATGCCGACCATCCTGCCTATCTATACCAATCCCACTTGCCTGCATTAATTCCATATCCTTCTGTGCCCTACTCATTCAAGTACCTATCCAGCTGCAGCTCCTCTTGAATTGGTTGGAGTGGCAGTTGGACTCACTGAGGGACACACAGGAGGAGGTGTCACAGATAGGGGTTTCAGGGATGTGATCATACCAAAGGTTCAGCCAGATAGATGGGTCTCCACCAGCGAGTGCAACAAACTCCCGTGGCTGTCCCTCTCTCAAACAAGAAAACCATTTTGGATACTGTGGGGGGCGGGGTAATAGCATCACAGGAGAAAATGACAGCAGCAGATAGATCTGTGGCACCTTGACTGGCTGTGTTGAACAGATGGGTAGGCCAAAGACGAGGCGAACAATAATGACAGGGGACTCTTTAGTCAGCGGCACAGACAGGCACTTTTGTGGCTGCAAGCGAGACTCCAGAAAGGTTTGTTGCCTCCCTGGTGCCAGGGTCAAGGATGTCTCTGAGCGGGCACAGGACATTCTAAAGGGGATGGTGAGCAGCCAGAGGTCGTGGTTCATGTTGGTACTAATGGCATTGGCAGGAAGAAAGATGCAGTCCTGCAAAGAGAATTTTGGGAATTAGGTAAAAAGTTAAAAAAACAGGATTTCAATGGTTGTAATCTCAGGATTTCTCCCTGTGCCACATGCTAGTGAGTCAACAAATAGGAACAGTTAAAGTACAGAGAAATGTGAGGCGACAGAGCTGGTCCAGGAGGGAGGGTTTGAGGTATATGGATCATTGAGCACTCTTCCAGGGAAGGATGGGTTACATCTAAACTGGAGGAGCAACTGGAGGGTTTAAGCTAACATGGCAGGGGGATGGGAGCCAGATAGTAGGTCAGCAAGTGGAGGGATTGAGGGTAGAGGTTAGGTCCAGTAAGTCTGTAAGGAAGGATGAAAAGGGTGGGACTGATGGGCTGAACCGAAGAGCAAAAAACAGCTGGAGGAGGTCAGCGGATCGAGCATCATCTGCGGGGAGGGGGAAGGGAAAGGAATTATGAATATTTTGGGTTGAGTCATTGCATCAGGACTGAGAGTGGAGAGGGAAGATAGCCAGTATGAAGAGAAGAGGGGGAGCAGTGAGACAGGGGCTGGTAGGTGATAGGTGGACTGAGGAGGGGTGAAGGATGATGGGCAAGAGACAGGTCAGGTGGGGGAGGGGAAGTTGGGAGACAGTGGTGGCTGGGTGATAGGTGGAAACAGACAAGGAAAAAGAAGAAAAACAAGAGGCTGATGGAGCCAGGTAGAGGAGTGGGGAAGGTAAAGCTGGAGACAGAGGCTGGAGAGTGATAAGCAGGAACACAAAGCTTACAAGTGCTGGAATCTGATAAGTAGGAGAAATGGGAATGATTAGGGGAGAGGTGAAAGGCAGGAGGAGGAGGGAATACCGTGGGTAGTAGGTGGATGGAACGGGGGGGGGGGGGGGGATGCAGGGAACAAAACTGAGTGTTGGGCGGCTGGGTGGGGGATATAGAAAAGGGAATAAAAATGAGAGGTGGATCGGAAGAAGAAAGAGCAAGGGGAACACAGGAGGTAAGGGTTACCTGAAACTGAAAAATTCAATGTTCACATCACTGGGTTGTGACTACCCAGGCAGGAACATGAGATGTTTTGGATTTCAATCTGGATTAGTGCATGAAACTACCATGTTGTGGCCATTACAGAAACTTGATTAAGAGAAAGGCAGCTCAGCATTCCAGGATTTAGATGTTTCCAGCACGATAGAGAGGGATGTAAAAGAGGTAGGGAGTTTCTCTGCAGATCAGGGGAAGTGTCACAGTTGCACTTAGACAGGAAATTCTGTAGGGCTCATCCAGTGAGGAAAATGGATAGAGTTCAGGAATAAGAAAGGTACAATCACCACGATAGGGTAATACTATAGGCCTCCCAATAGCCAGCAGGAGATAGAGGAACAGGTATGTAGGCAGACTGTGGAAAGCTTTGAAAGTAACAGGTTTGTTGTAGTGCGTGACTTTAATTTCCCAAATATTGATTGGGACTCCCTTAGTGCCTGAGGCTTGGATGGGAGAGAATTTGTCAGGTGCATCCAGGAGGGTTTCTTGAAACAATGTGTGGATAATGAAAGGGCCATACCTGACCTTGTATTGGGAAAATGATCCTAGACAGGTGATTAAGAGTTTTGGTGGGAGAGCATTTTGGAAACAGTGATCATAACTCCATACATTTTAAGATAGTTATGGATAAGGATAAGACTGGACCTGGGGATGGGGGAGGGTGGTTTAGGGAGTACTACGCTGGAGGAAGGCTAACTACAACAGCATTAGGAAGAAGCTAGGGGGAGTACATTAGGAGCAGCTGTTATTAGGCAAGTCCACATCTGACGCGTGGGAGTTATTTAAAGGCCAGCTGGTCAAAATTCAGGGAATTTATGCCTGGAGCCAGAAGAACTGGGTGAGGTACTAAGTATTTCATATTGGTATTCACCGAGGAGAAGGAGATGGAGTACAGTGAGATCAGGGAAGGGTATGCTAATATTCTAGAGCATATTGATATCAAGAAGGTGTTGTTGGCTCTCTTGAAGAACAATAAGGTAGACATCAGGCCCAGGGCCTGATGGGATCTATCCCAGGTCATTGAGAGAGGCAAGAGAGGAGAATGCGGGGCCCAGATAAAAATGTCTGGATCCTTTTTATCCACAGGCGAGGTCCCAGAGGACTGGAGAATTGCCAATGTTGTTTCTTTGTTTAAGGGCAGAAAATGATAGGCTGGTGAGCCTTATATCGATGGTAGGAAAATTACTGGAGAAAATTCGTAGGGAGAAGATTTACTCACATCTGACAAAGCATGGGCTTATGAGGGATAGTCAGCATGGCTTTGTGGGGGGGAAGTCATATTTTACAAACTAAAGTTTTTTTGAGGAGGTGACTAAGATTGATGAGAGTAGGCCAGTGGATGTTGTCTGCATGGACTTTAGTAAAACATTCAACTAGGTCCTTCATGGTAGGTTGATCCAGAAGGCACATGGGATCCATGGAGACTTCACAGATTTGATTCAAAATTGACTTGGCCATAGAAGAGAGAGGGCAGTGATGGAGGGTGCTTCTCTGACTGGAAGTCTGTGACCAGTGATGTTCTGCAGGGATCAGTGCTGGGACCTCTGTTGTTTCTGATAGACATAAATGACAGGTAAAAATGTTGGTGGGCTGATTAGTAAGTTTGCAGACAGCACAAAAATTGGATCGTGAGAAAGGTTGTCAAAGGATACAGCAGGATTTTGCTCAGTTGGAAATACGGGTGGAGAAATGGCAGATGAAATTTAATCAAGACAAGTGGGAAGTGTTGCACTTTGGCAGATGACATGTAAGAGGAAATTATACAGTAAATGGCAGGACCCTTAGGAGCATTGATGTATAAGGGGATTTTGGGGTACAAGTCCATAGCTCCCTGAAAGTGGCAACAGAAGTAGATTTGGTGGTAAAGAAGGCATACGGCATGCTTGCCTTCACTGGTCAGGGCATTGAGTACAAAAGTCCGGAAGTCATGTTGCAGCTGTATAAAACTTTGCTTAAGCCACATTTGGAGCATTGTGTGCAGTTCTGGTTGCTGCTTTACAGGAAGGATGTGGAGGCTTTGGAGAGGGTGCAGAAGAGGTTCACCAGGATGTTGCCTGAATTAGAGAGTACTATCTATAAGTAGAGGTTGGACAAACTTGGATTGTTTTGTCTGGAGTATTAGAGGCTGAGGAGCAACCTAAAGAAGTGTATAAAATCATTGGTAGGGTAGATTGCTGCAGTCTTTTTCCCAGGATGGAAATGTCAAATACTAGAGGGCAGAGATTTAAGGTGAGATGGGGGAAGTTTAAAGGAGATTTGTAAAGTAATTTTTTTTTATACACAGATAGTGGTAGGTGCCTGGAACATGCTGCCAGGAGAGACAGCGGAAGCAGATACAATAAGAGGCATTTAGACAGACACATGAGTAGGCAGGGTATGGAGGGATACAGACAATGTGCAGGCAGATGGGATCGGTTTAAACCAGCATCATGGGCAGCACAGACATCATGAGCTGAAGCGCCTGTTCCTGTGCTGCACTGTTCCTGCCTCCGCCACCTCCTCTGGCAACTCATAACAACTACTCTCTGAGAAAAATTTACCCTTCAGTACTTTTCTTCTTCTTAACTTAAACCTCTGCCCTCTGATTTTTAGACACCCCAACCATGGGAAACAAACTCTCGCTTTCTACCCTACCTATGCCTCTCATAATTTTATATATCTCTATTATATCACCTCTAAGCTTCCTTTGCTCTCGGGAAAACAGACCCAAACTAAAACAGACCTAACCCAAGCTCTCCTTACAACTAAAGATCTTCAATCCAGGCAGCAACCTTGTGATTCTTCTCTGCACCCTCTTGAGCTTCATTACATCTTTCCTTTAGTGTGGCGATCAGAACTGCACATCATACTAACCAATGCTTAGTACAACTGTAACTCTACATCCCAAATCTTGTACACAATGCCTTGACCAATGGAGGCAAGCATTCCATATACATTTAGTGAGGTGGTCACATCTAAAGTGCAGGCTGCAGATAGTTGGGTGACCACCAGGAGATGTAAGGGGAAGAGACAGTGCAGGGTCCCCCTGTGGCCATTCCCCTCAGCAACAAGTCTACCCCTTTGGATGCTGCTGGGGGCTGGGGGGGGGGGGGGAGGCGGAGAATGACCTTTCTGGGGACAGCAGCAGTAGCCAGGTCGGTGGCACCGAGACTGGCTCTGAGGCTCAGTGTGAAGAAGTAAAGGGTTAAAAAACTGTGACTGACTGTAACTATACATATAGCTGATGGAAAAATACCTTGCAAGCAAGAGCACGCAAGCTGCTGACTCATGGATAGGTGTTAATTACTGTGTCCGGACCCTTAGTTGCAGAACAGTTATGCTAGACAATAAGGGTGGTGGGTGCAATAAACAAGAAGTGGGAAGCTTGTCCTAAACAATGAGGGGTGATACCTGTTTTTGAGTCTCTTGATTATAACTCAATTATGCTGGACAATAGGTGCGATGTCTGTCTTGGGACCTGTGTGGCCTGACCGAAACTCGCAGGGCCGCATGCATTAAGTGTCCGTGACAATATCTGTATAAATTTCTGTCTGTTCCTTTGTACAAGTGAGACCTCGGGAAGCGACTCTTAACGAGTGCTGAAGAGACCTCTCCTTAGCGGTATACTGCTAATAAACATGTTTTATCGGATCGACCTTGTGGCACTGTGTTACTTTACAGCGGACAGAAGTGGGAACTTAAAATCAGGACACAAGTGGGTAAGGGAGAAGTCAGGCAGGGCATTAGTGATAGGAGATTCGATAGTTAGGGGGGCAGACAGGAGATTCTGTGGCCACAAAAGAGACACCAGGATGGTGTGTTGCCTCCCAAATGCCAGGGTCAGGGATGTCTTGGAGTAGCTGCAAAACATTTTCAAGGAGGAAGGGGAGCAGCCAGAGGTCATAGTGCATGTTGGTACCAATGACATAGGTGGAAAGAGAGATGAGGTCCTGCGCAGTGGATGTAGGGAGATAGGGAGACTTCTTGATGAAAGAGGACATAACAACAGTCCTTAAGAGAGGATATTCTTGGGGGATCATCCAGAGAGGCCATATGGGTAGAACTTAGAAACAAGAAGGGGATCGTCACTCTGATGGGATTGTATTATAGGCCCCCCCCCCCCCCCCCCCCCAAGAGTCAGCAGGAATTGGAGGAGCAGGTTTGTAGAGAGATTGCAGCTAGTTGTAAACATAATGGGATGGTATTAGTGAGAGATTTTAACTTCCCTAATACCGACTGGGCTAACAATAGTGTAAAAGGCTAGGATGGAGTGGAATTTGTGAAATGTGTCCGAGAAAGCTTCCTTTATCAATACATAGAGGGACCTACTAGAGAGGGTGTGACACTGGACCTCCTCCTGGAGAATGAGGTAGGGGAATTTACAGAAATGTCTGTCGGCGAGCACTTTGGGTCCAGTGACCATAATTCTATTAGGTTTAAAATATTTATGGAGAAGGATACGACCGGTTCAGGTTAGGGTCCTGAACTGGGCAGAGCAAATTTTGGAGCCATTAGGTGGGATCTCGCAGTTGTTGATTGGGTGAGATTGTTGGCAGGGAAAGGAGCGTCTGCAAAGTGGGAGGCCTTTACAAGTGAGATGGCAAGAGTTCAGGGCCTGACTGTTCCTGTTAGGGTGAAGGGCAAGGCTGGTAGATTTCAGGAACCCCGACTGATGAGAGATACTGAGGCTCTGGTTAAGAACAAGAGGGAGACAAGACACTGTATAAGCAATTGGGAACTAGTGAATCTCTTGATGACTTCAAGAAGTGTAGGAGTGCACTTAAGAGAAGTTAGGAGGGCAGAAAGAGGATATGATAAGGATCTGCAGGCAAGGTGAGGCAAAATCCCAAGAGGTTCAAAAGATATACTAAGAGTAAAAGGTTGGCTAGGGAGAGAATAGGTCCCCTTAAAGATCAGCATCAGCATGGTGTGTGGAACCAAAGGAAATGGGAGAGATTTTTAATGAATATTTCTCTTCAGGTTTACTGTGGAGAAAATGATGGAAGCTAAGGAAATGAGGGAATTAGGTAATGTTGTCTTGGACCACATATGAATTAGCACAAAGGAGGTATTAGAGGCCTTAGAGTGCATTGTGGATAAATCCCCAGGGCCTGAGCTGGTGCATTCTTGCACCTTGTGGGAAGCTAAAGAAGAAATTGCAGAGATTTTTGCTTCATCTCTTGCAACAGGTGAGGTTCCAGAGGACTGGAGAGTGGCTGATGTGGTACCATTGTTTAAAAAGGGCAGCAAAAACAAGCCAGGAAACTACAGGCCAGTGAGTCTGACATCGGTGGTGGGTAAGTTGCTGGAAGGGATTCTGAGGGACAGGATCTACAAGCATTTGAAGAGACAGGGTCTGATCTGGGACAGTCAGCACGGCTTTGTGCGTGGGAAGTCATGTCTGACAATTCTCTTGGAGTTCTCTGAGGAGGTAGCCAAGAGGGTAGATGAGAGTAGGGTAGTGGATGTTGTCTATATGGACCTTAGCAAGGCCTTTGACAAGGTATCTCATGGCAGGCTAGTCTGGATGTTTAGATCACATGGGATCCAGGGGGAGATAGCGGATTGGATTCATAATTGGCTCAGTGCTAGGGAGCAGGGAGTGATGGTCGAGGGTTGTTTCTCAGACTGGAGGCCTGTGTAGTGGTGTGCCACAGGGGTCAGTACTGGGGACTTCATTGTTTGTAATTTACATAAACAATTTGGATGTAAATGTACAAGCCATGGTTGGTAAGCTCACAGATGATACTGAACTAGCTGTTGTTGTAGACAGTGTTGAAGGTTATGAAAAGTTACAGGGGGATCTTGATTAGCTCAGTATGTGGGCCGAGGATTGGCAAATGGCTTTCAATCCTGATAAATGTGAGGTATTGCATTTTGGGAGATCAAACCAGGGTAGGACTTATACAGTGAATGGTAGGGCCCTGGGGAGTGTTATGGAACAGAGGGACCTGGGAGAGCAAATGTATAGTTTGCTGAAAGTGTCTTCCATCTAGATAGGGTGGTGAAGGCGGCATTTGGTACGCTGACCTTCATTAGTCGGGACATTGAGTATAGGAGGTGGGAAGTTATGATGCAGCTATGTAGGACATTGATGAGGCCTCACATGGAATATTGTGTACAGTTTTGGTCACCCTGTTATAGGAAAGATGTCATTAAACTAGAATGAGTGCAGAACAGATTTACCAGGATGTTGCCTGGACTTGGGGGCCTGAGTTACAAAGGGAGGTTGTGTAGATGAGGACTTTATTCCCTGAAACGTAGGAGATTGAAAGGTGACCTGATAGAGGTGTATAAGTTCATGAGGGTGAAAGCATGTAGTCTTTTTTCCCCAGGGGAGGTGCTAAAAACAAGAGGGCATATGTTTAAGATCAGAGGTGAGAAATTTAAAAGGGATATCAGGGGAACTTCTTCACACAAAGGGTGGTGCATATTTGGAATGAGCTGCCAGAAACAGTGGTTGAGGTAGGCACATTAGCAACATTTAAAAGCCATCTAGAAAACTACATGGATAGGAGAGGTTTAGAGGGCTATGGGCCAAATGTGGGCAGATGGGACTCTCTTGCTGGGCAACAGTCAGCATGGACCAGTTGGGCCGAAGGGCCTGTTTCCGTGCTGTATGACTATGACCTTCTTCACCACCCTGCCTGCCTGTGTTGCCACTTTCAGGAAACTATGTATTGTACCCCAAGGTGCAATAAGACTCCCCAGGGCCTTGCCATTCACTGCATGTGTCCTTCCCAGGTTTAACTTTCCAAAATATATCACTTTGCACTTTTCCAAGTTAAATTCCATCTGTCATTCCTTTACACACTTTCCCAGTTGATCCAGAAACTGTTGTAACCTTAAACAACCTTCTTCTCTGTCGACTACACCACCAATTTTGGTGTCATCCACAAACTTACTAACCATGCCACCTACATTCTTGTCCAAATCATGAATATATCTGACAAAAACAGAGGACCCAGCACTGTTCCCCAGCACTGGTCACAGGCCTCCAATCTGAAAACAACCCTCCACTAGTTACATCCTCCCCACCTAAGAATGACCTGTTTATTCCTTCCATCTGTTTTCTGATCCAAATACGCCACATCCACCGTCTTATCTTAGCTGTTCAACTTACTGTAAATTTTATGAGACTAAAACAAATTTGACAAGCATAACTTCCCTTTCATAAACTTAGTTTGACTCTGCCCAATCCTTTAATTATTTTTAAATGCCCTGTTACCACTTCCTTCATAAAAGATTCTCAGATTTTCCATGCTACTGGTGCTGATTTTTCCTTGCTGCTAGTGGAGCTTCTGCCTCAGAGCCAGAGACCTGGGTTCAATCCTGAGCTCAGATGCTGTCTGTGTGGAGTTTGCACATTCTCCCTGGGACCACATGGGTTTCTTCCGGATGCCCTGGCTTCCTCCAAATCCCAAAGTCTTACGGGATGGTGGGTTAATTAGCCACTGCAAATTGCTCTGATGTGTAGGTGAATGGTAGAATCTAGTCACAGTTGACAGGAATGGGAGTTAGAATAAAAAATGAGATTACGGTAGGATTAGTGTAGTTGAAGCTGTATCACTCTGATGCTACTGCTGTCAGATTAACCAGTCTATAGGTTCTGTATTAACTCTCTCAACTTTCTTAAATCACAGGATTATATTTGCTACCTTCCAATCTGTAGGAATCATTCTGGAATCTATAGAATTTTGGGAGGTGACAACCAATGCATCCACTTTTCAATAGCCATCTCTTTCAAAATAACAGGATGAAGGTCAAAAGGTCATCGAGTCATACAGCATAGGAATGGGCCCATCAACTGCCACATCCAGACTGACCTTTTTGCCTACCTACACTAATCACATTTGCCTGCATTTGGTCCATATCCTTCTATGCCCTACCTATTTAAGTGTCTGCCTAAATGCCCCTTAAGTATAGTAATCGTATCCAGTTCCACCAGCTCCTCTGGCAATGTGTTCCAGATATCAAAACTTACCCCTCAGAACCCTTTTAAAACTTCTTCCTCTCACTTTAAACCAATGCCCTTTTAGAATCAAAGAATCATGGAAATGTACAGCACAGAAAAAGGCCTTTCAGCCCAACTCATCCATGCTAACAGCGATGCTTATCTACGCTAATCTCATTTGCCCATATTAGGCCCATATCCTTCTATGCCTTTCCTATCCAAGTCCCTATCCAACTACCTTCTAAACATTGTAATTGTGCCTGCCTCCTCCACCACCTCTGCCAACTCATTCCAGATGTTCACCACCCTCACTGTGAAAAAACTTAACATTCAGATAGTTTTTAAATTTCTCCCCTCTCATTTTAAAGGTGGCCTCTAGTTTTTACACTCCCCTGCCCTGGGAAAAAGATTCTGACTATCTATACCACTCATTATTTTGTAAACCTCCATAAGGTCACCTCTCAGCCTCCTAAGCACCTATGAGAATATACCCAGGCTATCCAATCTCTCCTTATAACTACAGCCTTCCATTCTAGGGAGCATCCTGGTGAATCTCTTCTCTACCCTCTCTATTGCTACCACATCCTTCCCTGTGGTGTGGCGACCTGTACTGCACACAATTATTGCAGTCTAATCAATGTTTTGTACAACTGCAACATGAGCTCTTAACGCTTATGCTCAATGCCTCGGCCTATGAAAGCAAGTGTACCAAATGCCTTTTTCACTACCCTATCCACCTGTTTCGCCAATTTCTTGGAGCTAAAGATTGCACCCCCAAGGTCTCCCTGTCAATTAGCTCCTAATGTCCATGCCATTAATTCTATATGTCTTATCAGAATTTGACCTTCCGAAGTGGATTACCTCACACTTGTTTGTATTAAATTCCATCTGCCATTGCCCCACCCAACTTTTCAGTTGATCTATTTCCTCCTATGTCCTTGGTCAACCTTCTTTGCTATCTACAACTCCACCAATTTTCATGTCATCTGCAAACTTACTAATCAGAACACCTACATTCTCATTCAAGTCAATTATATACATTACAACAACAAAGGTCCCAGCACTGATCCCTGTGGTACACCACTTGTTAGACTTCCAGTCATAAAAACACCCATCCACCACTATCTTCTGCCTCCTATCACCAAGCCAATTCTGGATCCAGTTTGCCAACACACCTTGCTCAGATCCTTTGTGCCTTGATTTTGACACTGTCCCATGAGAAAAAGATTTGACACTTGTCTGCTCTATCTCTGCCTCTCAATCTTATACACCTCTATCAGGTCACCCCTCAGCCTTCTTCACTCCAGGGAAAACAAGCCCAGCCTATCCAATCTCTCCCCATAACTGAAGTCTTTCAATCCAGGCAAAATCCTAGTCAATCTCCTCTGCACTCTCTCCAGCGCATCACATCCTTCCATAGTGCAATGATCAGAGCTGCACACAATAGTCCAAGTCCAACATAATGTCCCATCTCTATGCCCCAACCCATGAAGGCACCACCTTCACCAACTTATCAACCTGTGTTGCCACTTCCAGTGAACTATGCACTTGGACCCCTAGATCTTTCTACTCATCAATATTCCTTAGTGCCCTACCATTTACTGTACATGTCCTACCTCTATTTGATTGTGAATGAGGACAATGGTTCGTGGCTGAACAATTTTCCCCAGGAAATATAAAATTATCTATACTTTCACATCTCTAGTTTCCAAAAGTCACTGGTTCAGTAGATCTCTACATTTGCACATATTTATAGTATTTTACCCCTCAGTGCTCAATGGAATGGCTGCCTACAGGCACAGCTTCCTAAAATTCAAAGCCCTATGTGCCAGAGTGATGGGTCTTTGCTGCCAATGCTCGGCAAGCTTACAGTATTCCATCCTAGATGGTTGCAGTTTATTCATGATATCTACAAGATAACATCAACAAGCCAGATTATTAATAATAACTAAGTTATTACATTGCAAACTTCTATCCTCCTGAGAGGCAGATGTGTGCACAAGTTTCAGGCTTCCCCTTTTGGATAGTGGAATGGACCTTTTGGGAGATGGTTTGGAATGCTGGTCCTGGCTAATTCTCATCTTCTCCAAGACTGATTTTTTCAGATCTATTTTATCTAGCTTTATTCCATCATCTTGTGACTTGAAAGGCAGACAATTATTCATAGCAAAACCATGTAGATTAATTGGAACCAACTGTAAATAATATGCTTGCTTTGTTTCTCTATTTTCAAACCTCTTGATAGATTAATTCAGCAAACAAAATATTTCATTGAAACAGAATTTCAACAACTTAGTGAATCTGTAGCCCTGAAGTGCATGCTCTGTGTTCAATGGCCTATGTGTCCTAAAAATCTTACATTACATTGGCATCATTCAAAAGCAACATTGCACTGTATTTTGGCAAATTTACCAAATGTCTTTTTTACTACCCTATTTTTTTCTAAGAGATGCATGTCTATAGTTTTTGTACATGCCAAACCTGTTTTTTGTTAAAATTCCTGGGGTTTCTCATCATATTTTTGTTGTTTCCGGTAAGGCAACTTAACATTCAGAAGTTTATGCAAGGTGAGATGTAACTCTTCTACATCTCAAAACATTCACTCATTTAACGTTCTTCATGGCTTAAAGGCCACACAACTTACATGAAAGAGAAACACTGGCATCAGTCTTTGATTTTTCTAACAATGGCATCCTACATCAGACTACAAAGTTATCTTTTTCCTCCACTAATATCTCCTTGTTTACACTTTAAGTGGTATGCAGTGCTAAGGCTATTCTGGACAGGCATTCTGGAGGCATTCAACTTGTGTGTCCAAGTTATCTCCTCTCCTGCTTTTTGCCATAGGTTTTGTAATTATCCTCTGACACACTCTTGGTTTGAGATTCTTTTCAGTCAGAACATACCAAGTATCTGCAATAGGGCAGTTTCAGATGGGGATTTAGGTTACATACTCACAGGGTCAACTTTGATTTTGACTTTAGTAGCAGCACAAAAACAGCCATCATTGAATCAACAGACAATTTTACATCCACCTGGTTTCCCTTACCAACAAAGCCCCATCACCAAAGTCTGCTTATTCCCACTATGAGTAAATCGTGTGCCAGTCTTATCCACCACAGTATTAGAAAAGATAACAACAAAGTAAATTCACTGTGTATGACAATAACTTCTTTGTTTATGACTCCATGCTCTGAATTTTTTTTTCTTCTCAAATCCCCGTTGCTTCGAAGTTACTCTCTTGACTGGGTTCCCAGCTCTGTTTTAATGTTGTTCTATGGCCAATCACTAGTAGGTCTTCAGAAGTGGGCCACAGTGACTCATTTCTCTCCCTCCAATCTGGAAAGCATTTGCATGCAATCTGTGTCAAGACTTTACATTCTAGTTAACACTAATCACATGGGGAATAATGGAGCATATCCATGTCTTGTTGCTTTGCATGGGAGAATATGTCAACTGCATCTCCACAATTATGAATACAAGATAAAACCACTTAACACTTACAGTAAGTACCACATATTTTACTCTGTCAATTTTACAAAAACTCAGTTCACTCAAAGTGTAATTTCATTGGATATTGAAGTTCAGAGCTCATGTCAGCTGAAACACTCAGAGACTCATCTGTTATTATCTGCCAAGAAAAAAAACTGAGCAAAGGGGCTCCAGATTTGGCTTAATTTGCAGAGTAGGCCTAGACCATAGGTGTCAGCTCTCCAAGTCTTGGGAATGCATAAGAAGAAGGTAATTTAAAGGTACTGGTTCATTTTTCATTCATGGTGATCTTCAACTTCCCAACAACTGGCGACGCAGCCACGAAGTTCAGTACCGTCTGCACTAAACTGGCACTGCACTAGAGCCTGCATGACTTGGTCCATCTTCAACAGGATTTTCATGAATCCACCTCATACATGGATTCAAGGGTTTAAGCAATATCATATAACCTTTCTGGCAATACTACACACAACCAGCCATTTCAGGTGTCCCAGCCACCATGGAATCATAGAACCATAGAACACTATAGCACAGAAAACAGGCCATTTGGCTCTTCTAGTCTGTGCCGAAACAGTATACTGCTAGTCCCTTTAACCTGCAGCCAGTCCATAACCCTCCAGACCTCTCCCGTCCATGTATCTATCCAATTTATTCGTAAAACTCAAGAGTGAGCCCGCATTTACTACATCAGATGGCAGCCCGTTCCATACTCCCACCACTCTGAGTGAAGAAGTTCCCCCTAAACTTTTCCCCTTTCACTCTAAAGCCATGTCCTCTCGTACTTCTCTCCTAATCTAGGTGGAAAGAGCCTACTCACATTAACTCTGTCTATACCCCTCATAATTTTGTAAACCTCTATCAAATCTCCCCTCATTCTTCTGCACTCCAGGGAATAAAGTCCTAACCTGTTCAATCTTTCCCTGTAACTCAACTCCTGAAGACCCGGCAACATTCTAGTAAATCTTTTCTGCACTCTTTCAATCTTACAAATATCCTTCCTATAGTTAGGTGACCAGAACTGCGCACAATACTCCAAATTTGGCCTCACCAATGTCTTATACAACCTCACCATAACATCCCAACTCCTATACTCAACACTTTGATTTAAGAATGCCAGGATGCCAAAAGCCTTCTTTACAACCCCATCTACCTGCGACGCCCTTTCAGGAAATTATGTATTTGAACTCCCAGATCCCTTTGTTCCTCCACACTCCTCAGTGCCCTACCGTTTACTGTGTATGTCCTACCTTGATTTGTCCTTCCAAAATGCAACACCTCACACTTGTCTGCATTAAATTCCATCTGCCATTTTCTGGTCCATTCTTCCAGTTGGTTCAGATCCCTCTGCAAGCTTTGAAAACCTTCCTCGCTGTCCACTACGCCTCCAATCTTAGTATCATCAGCAAACTTGCTGATCCAATTTCCCACATTATCATCTAGATCATCGATATAGACAACAAACAATAATGGACCCAGCACAGATTCCTGAGGCACACCACTAGTCACAGGCCTCCAGTCTGAGAAACAATCATCCACTACCACTCTGTCTTCTCCCACACAGCCAATTTCGAATCCAGTTTACAACCTCTCCATGGATACCTAGTGTCTGAACCTTCTGAACTAACCTCTCATGTGGGACCTTGTCAAGGGCCTTACTAAAGTCCATGTAGACAACATCCACAGCCTTTCCTTCATCTACTTTCTTGGTAACCTCCTCGAAAAACTCTACAAGATTCGTTAAACACGATCTACCACGCACAAAGCCGTGCTGACTATCCTTAATCAGCCCTTGGCTGGCCAAATACTTGTATACCCGATCTCTCAGAACACCTTCCAATAATTTACCCACTACTGATGTCAGGCTCACTGGCCTGTAATTACCTGGTTTACTTTTAGAGCCTTTTTTAAACGACGGAACTACATGAGCTACCCTCCAGTCCTCCGGCACCACACCTCTGGCTAAGGACATTTTAAATATATCTGCCAGGCCCATGAAATTTCTACACTAGTCTCTCTCAATGTCCGAGGAAATATCTTATCGGGCCCGGGGGATTTATCTACTTTTATACACTGTAAAGCAGCAAGCACCTCCTCCTCTTTAATCTCTATATGTTCCATGACACTATTGCCTGTTTCCCTTCCTTCCATGCCACTATGCCAGTTTCCTGAGTAAATACTAATGCAAAAAACTATTGAAGATCTCCCCCATCTCCTGAGGATCCACACATAGATGACCACTCTGATCTTCTAGGGGACCAATTTTGTCCCTTACCATCCTTTCATTCTTCATATACTTGTAGAAACCCTTTGGGTTTACCTTCACATTATCTGCCAAAGCAACCTCATGTCTTCTTTATGCCTTCCTGATTTCCTTTTTTAGTAATTTCTTATTTTTTCTATACTCTTCAAGTACCTCATTTGTTCCTAGTTGCCTATATCTGCTATACACCTCTCCCTTTTTCTTAACCAGATCAACAATATCCCTTGAAAACCAAGGTTCCCTATACTTGTTAACTTTGCCTTTAATCCTGGCGGGAACATGCAAACTCTGCACTCTCAAAATTTCGCCTTTCAAGGCCTTCCACTTACTGAGCACATCCTTGCCAGAAAACAACTTATCCCATCCACTCTTCCTAGATCCTTTCTCATTTCCACAAAATTGGCCTTTCTCCAATTTAGAACCTCAACTCGAGGACCAGACCTATCCTTATCCATAATTAACTTGAAACTAATGACATTATGGTCACTGGACCCAAAATGCTCACCTACACATACTTCTGTCACCTGACCTGTCTGGTTCCCTAATAGGAGATCAAGTATTGCATTCTCTCTCATTGGTACCTCTATATATTGATTTAGAAAACGTTCCTGAACACATTTGACAAACTCCAAGCCATCCAGCTCTTTCACAGTGTGGGAGTCCCAGTCAATATGTGGAAAGTTAAAATCCCCTACTATTACAACTTTGTTTCTTACATCGGTCTGCTATCTCACTACAGATTTGTTCCTCCAATTCTCTCTGACTATTGGGAGGTCTATAATACAACCCTATTAGTGTGGCCACACCTTTCCTATTCCTCAGCTCCACCCATATGGCCTCAGTAGACGAGCCCTCCGGGCTGTCCTGTCTCTGCACAGCGGTGAAATTTTCCCTGACTAGTAATACCACTCCTCCCCCTTTCATCCCTCCTCCTCTATCACATCTGAAACAACGGAACCCTGGAACATTAAGCTGCCAGTCCTGCCCCTCCTGCATCCAAGTCTCACTAACAGCCATAATGTCGTAATCCCATGTGCCAATCCACACCTAAACTCAGCTGCCTTCCCTACAATACTTCTTGCATTGAAATAGATGCACCTGAGAACATTCCTATCATGTACAAACCTTTGATTTCTGTTTATACTTGCAGTCCTCGCATGACCTTTTTTCTCCTCCATCTATCTGCTCTGATGCTCTGGTTCCCCTCCCCCTGCAAGTCTAGTTTAAATCCCCTAGAGCAGCACTAGCAAACCTACCCGCAAGAATGTTAGTCCCCCTCCAGTTCAGGTGCAAACCGTCCCATTGGAACAGGTCCCACCTTCCCTGGAACAAAGCCCAATTGTCTAGAAACATGAAGCCCTCCCTCCTGCACCAATTCCTTAGCCACGTATTTAGCTGCATGATCCTCCTATTTCTAGCCTCACTAGCTCGTGGCACGGGTAGCAATCCTGAGATTGCTACCTTGGAGGTCCTGTCCTTCAACTTTGCACCTAATTCTCTAAACTCTTTTTTGCAGGACCTCTTCCTCTTTCCTATCCACATCATTGGTCCCTACGTGGACCACGACATCTGGCTGCCCACCCTCCTTCCTGAGGATATCGAGAACTCGATCCAAGATATCACGGACCCTGGCACCAGGGAGGCAACAGACCATCCGGGATTCTCGATCTCTCACGCAGAACCTCCTATCTGTCCCCCTAACTATCAAATCCCCTATCACTACTGCTCTCTTCTTTTCCCTCCTTCCTTTCTGAGCTGAAGGTCCCATCTCGGTGCCAGAGACATGACCACTGCAACTTGTCCCTGGTAGGTCATCCCCACCAGCAGTATCCAAAACAGTATACTTATTGTTGATGGGAACGGCCATGGGTGCTCTGCTCTTTCGGTCTATACCCCTTCCCTTTCCTGACAGTCACCCAAGTACCTGCTTCCTGACTTTTAGGGGTGACTATCTCCCTGAAACTCCTGTCTATTTCTGCCTCTGCCTCACAAATGATCCAGAGTTCATCCAGCTCCAGTCTAGTTCCCTAACTCGGTTTGTCAGGAGCTGCAGCTGGATGCACCTTTTACAGGTGGCACTTCAGGGAAGTTGGCACTTTGACACATCCTGATTTTTTTTTAAATGTGATGAGGGCCTCTGCCTCTACCATTCTGTCAGGCCATGAGTTCCAGAATCTCACCTTTTGCCAGCTGAAAAAATACTCATCCAACCCTCCTATTATTTTAAATGCATGACCGTTCTGCTGAAGGAAATAAATTCCTCATGTTCATCCCATTAAGGCTTCCCGTAATTCTATACATTGCATTTCCTCTCCACTTCTATGTTGTACACAACAACTCCACCCTAGTCAATCATCATTACCAAAGTCTTATGGAAGATTTCTAGATTGGGAACATATAGACAATATCATTGCAAACACCTTCTTTACCCTAACTGGTGCTATCATATCTTACAATGTGATAATCACAAATGTGTGCACCAGTCTAACAGTGACTTGCTAGTATGTTGAACATTGGGCTCATTAGTTTGCGGCACCATTTTTTGATTCAGTTAGAGCTTTTACTTGTTTAGTGTTTGGCAAAAACAGATACTTTTGGTTATTTAAAAAACTTCAAGGAGATGCATCGAGTTTTAATCTCTGTACTAAAATTAAAGTTAGCAAAAATAACTTACAGTCTAGTTTAGACATTACATAACTGTTTATAGAACAGTACATCACAGGAACAGGCCCTTCAGCCTACGATGTTGTACCGAACTAATTAAGCTAATGACACCTAATCCATTCTGTCAGTACATGGTCCATATCCCTCCATTCTCTGCATAGTCTCTAAGAGCATCTCAAACATAATTATTTCTTAATTAAATCTACATTTGCCTTTGTTTTGTTTTGTCTCATCTCTGCTTCTATTGTTCTGGTCTTTTTCAGCACTGCCATGCCACTGACCAGCACATCCCACAGATAATTAAGTTAGGTCTACATGACTGTTCTGAAAGCCACATGTCCAAGTGAAAGAAAATGTAAATACTGCATGGTTGGCATTTATTGCAAGTGCAGAGTCTTATCAGTCTTTCAGCAAAGTCTTTGGGGTACTTTTTGTTTATTGGTTGAAACTGGAATACTCAAGCTCTATTTCAGCAGTTTTAGAGCACTTTCTGGCTCTTGGACTTTATTCCCTTGCATGATAAAGGCAAATACCCAAATACCTTTTTAACCACTTTATCTGTTTACCTTGTGCTCACGAGCTCTCTCTGCTTCTCTATACTTCTCAGTATCCTAGCATTGATAGTTTCCTACAGTTGATGGTTTTCTTTCATATAATCAACCATTTGGCCAATTTTTTAATTATTTGTTAATCTCCTTATCAAGCTTCCAATTGAGCTTTCATTTTTTAAGTGTGTTCACAGAACCTGGGCGTTGCTGGTAGCACTGGCAGCAATGCTACCAGCAATGCCCAGGTTCTGTGAACTAGCTGGTAGCAACGTTCACATAGCACAGAAACTGCACCTTTGGCCTGCTGTGACTATGCTGCCCATCAACTACCTACCTGTACTAATCCCAATTCCAAGCACTCAGCCTGTGGTCTCCTATGTCTTGGCTTTCCAGGTGCTAATCTAAATACTTCTTAAATGTTGTGAGAGTACCTGCCTCCACCATCTTCTTGGGCAGTGAATTCCAGGTTTCACCAGCCTATGGGTCAAAACATTCTTCTTCAAGTCCCCTCTAAATCTCCTTCCCTTTACCTTAAGCCTATGCACTCTGGTCATAGATTTCTTTGATAAGCAGAAAAAAAGAAAAACAAACTCAGCCTGTTCATTCTCTCCTCATAGCTGGAATGCTTCATGCCAGGCCCTGGTAAATCTCCTCTGCACCCTTTCCAGTGCAATCTCATCCTCATCTCCAGTGCAGATGATACCACCGCTGTAGGCCGTATCTCAGACAGCAATGAGTCAGAGTACAGGAAGGAGATAGAGAGCTTAGTGGAATGGTGTCATGAAAACAACCTTTCCCTCGACGTCAACAAATGAGCTGGTCATTGACTTCAAGAAAGGGAGCGGTGTACATGCGCCTGTCTACATCAACGGTGCTGAGGTCGAGAGGATTGAGAGCTTCAAGTTCCTGGGAGTGAACATGACCAATAGCCTGTCCTGGTCAAATCATATGGATGCCACAGCCAAGAAAGCTCACCAGCACCTTTCCTTCCTCGGGAGGCTAAAGAAATTTGGTTTGTCCCCTTTGACTCACCATCTTTTACCGATGCACCATAGAAAGCATCCTATCTGGATGTATCACGGCATGGTACAGCAACTGCTCCACCCAGGACCACAAGAGGCTGCAGAGGGTTGTGGACACAGACCAACGCGTCACAGAAACCAGCCTCCCCTCCTTGGACTCTGTCTTTACCTCTCGCTGCCTTGGCGAAGTAGCCAGCATAATCAAAGACCCCAGCCACCCGGGTCATTCTCTCTTCTCTCCTCTTCTATCAGGTAGAAGATACAGGAGCCTGACGGCACGTACCACCAGACTTAAGGACAGCTTCTACCCCACTGTGATAAGACTATTGAATGGTTCCCTTATACAATGAGATGGACTCTGACCTCACTATCTACCTTGTCGTGACCTTGCAGCTTATTTCATTGCACTTTCTCTGTAGCTGTGACACTTTACTCTGTGATGCTACTATTCTTACCTGTACTACATCAATGCACTCTGTACTAACTCAATGTAACTGCACTGCGTAGTGAATTGACCTGTACGATCGATATGCAAGACAAGTTTTTCACTGTACTTCGATACAAGTGACAGTAATAAACCAATACCAATACCAGTGCGATTTTATCCTTATTTGTTCATCCCTATTTGCCCTTGAACTAAGAATCAAACACATTGGTCAGTCCAGTGTCATAGACTGGGTAAAGGTGGCTGATTTCCTTCCTTGAAGGATATTAATGATCCAGATGGGTTTTTACCACAATCTGGTGTTTTGTGGTTACCACTAAGTAAACTAGCTTTAAAAAAAATCCAAATGTATTTAGTTACTTGAATTTAAATTTCTCAGTTGAGTTGGTGAGATGAAAATCATGTCTCAGGATCATGGTCCAGAATGCTGTTAGACACATAACCATGATGCATCATTGATATATAACTCAAAAAGCAAAAGACTTACCAATGAGTCTTGTGGTCTCCACTGCAAAAGTTTTACAACCACCTGTTGATCATTACCCTTTCTTTCTCACCATTGAGCCAATTTTGCACTAAACAGAGTATAGAGAAGATTCAATAGGACGTTGTCTGGTTGGACCAACAGCAACTATTTTTTTTGGCAATAACTGATCCTGATGTAATGCCTCAGTGCATTCAGCACCAAACAATTACAAATGCAAATCACAAGGACAGAATATTTGATTAACTCCAGGCCTAGAAAGCATGAGAAAAATTAATTTCACCAAGCAACCTATCACGTCCCACACCAACACTCCAGAACTGTGTTCTGTGTTCAGAACTGTGTGTGTGTGAAGAAACCTGACAAAACAATTAGAAAATGATACAAGGATTCAATCAAAGAGAGCAGAAGACTGCTGTGATTACTAACAGCCCTGTATACTCACCACGGTCTCCTGGACAAGAAAGATGTCTGCTCCATTTTTAAAAAGCCTGCTAGGAATCATAATTTGGACAGCCAGACCAGGTGCACTGCTTGGGCCCATGTTTATAACCTTCAATAAAATAATGAAGGAAAAAATGGCTTTGTTAATCCTTTATAAATAAACAAGTTCCATTACAAACAACAGCAAAAGATCTAGTCTTAACTGTAAAACTCTCTGGTTTGATGGTACAACATACAGTATTTATATTTCCTTTCTTTGTAAATGCAGTGCTCTGTAAAAGAACTCAGAATTATCTTGCAATCCAGAGTTTCTTAACAGAAGGATATTGTGCATCGTACAGTCCTCCTTCAAGAGAGGTGTCCAATCAATCATTTTTTTTTCTTCCGGGAGCATGAACATATATACCCTTATTGTCTCTCACTGTGACATCAGCTCCCAAGCTTTAACAGAGATGGTTCATGTTATAAGATGTGTTTTTTCTTATTTATCCTCTATAGCCGTTCAAGCTGAAAACTGTAAAAGAGAACCAAGGCACTGCAGTGATGTAACAAAGTCAATTTTCCCTCATTTCTAATTATAAAAGAGCCAAGGGCGGCACAGTGGAGAAGCTAGTAGAGCTGCTGTCTCACAGCTCCAGCAACCAAGGTTCAATCCCAATCTCCTGTGCTGTATGTGTGTATATGGGCTGATGGGAATTCGAGGAGCATAAAACAGGATGTGTGGGTTAGTGTAAATGGGTGCTTGATGGTTGGCATGATCTTGTTGGGCCAAAGGGCCTGCTTCTGTGCTCTATGACTCAATGACTCTAAATACAATGATAATTCAAATTATTTCCTAAATAATGCTGCTTGTCTCACAAGCTATAGCACATGTCCACTTAAACCCCACTTTAGAACGAGTCTACATGGAGGCCATTATAAGTTTTCTGCCAGGAAATAAACATACCATTTCAACATAACATCACTTGAACATTCTGGCTGGAGGTTCATCAAAATCAATGCTTAAGTTGCTTGAAAAACCTTTGATGGTCTCAACTATATTATCACAATCATAATTATTTGATACATCCCCTTGATGTGGCCCCATAAATTGCTCACACTATAGTACATGAATCCAATGGGTGGATTCCTCAACACTTCAGTAAAACAAAAAATAGACAAAGTAGAAAATAAGAGAAAGAGGCTGTTACCTTAGAAGTTGACTAGAAGTTGATTTTGGTGAACGTCCAGCCAAAAGTCAGTTGACTTCACGTTAAAATGTTCAAAACATGCCACAGTTCAAAAGGCGAAACTTGACAACTTTACAATGTTACAATTAAACAGCCAAGTATGCAAACAGTTGAAGAATTCTGCAATCACCAGAGTTCAAAAATAGTATCACTGCAAAATAAATCTTCAGGAAAAGATTCTTCTGTCATTTACAGGAATACCGATTCCAGGTACAGATTCCAGGACCAGGATGATACAAGACAGCTGTCAGAAGGAACTTGACCTTCAGACTGATGTAAATGGAAACTGTCACTGGGGCCCAGAAGTAGAAGAGTTGGGTTAAAATAAGTTCTTAGGATCTAAATATATTTGCTTAAAGGGATGACTTATACCACAAGTGCATGTATGGAGTAACACTGTATGTCCCTGCCAAGAAGTTATACTAACCTAGAATGTATATTAAGGGACAGAGTCTGATCAAAATAATGTCAAATATCCTGAATGTTCCGGGCTTCGCAGGACTCTGAAAAAACCAGCCTAATCAGAAGAGAATGCAGTGAATGTACTACAAGTCCACCCAAGCCTCCATCCTTTTATGGATCAATAATACTATCTTACACATTATTTGCAGTAATTGAAATAAATATATTTTCTTCAAAGCAGAACATTCTCACAGTTCTCTTAGGTCTCATAATACTGAGTATCCTGGATTCAAAGTCTGGAAATGTTCTATAAATAGAAAGCCATACTGTTGGACAGTAATTTTACACATTTTCTTGGCTTTCTCTTTACCACCCACCATTTCTGAACCCTGGAAGTTTGAGCCATAGAGTTATACAGCAAAGAAACAAGTCCTTCGGCCCAACTCATCTCTGCCGACCAAGTTGCTTACCTGAACTAGTCCCATTTACCTGTATTTGGCCCATATCCCTCTAAACCTTTCCTATCTGTGTACCTGTTCAAATGCCTTTAAAATATTTAATTGTACCTTCCTCTACCACTTCCTCTGACAGCTTGTTCCACATACACACCACCGTCTGTGTGCAAAAACCTGCCCCTCAGGTCCCCTTTTAATTTTTCCTCCTCACCTTAAATCTATACCCTCCAGTTTTAGATTCCCTTACCCTGGGAAAAAGACTGTGAGCATTCATCTTATCTGTGCCCCTCATGATTTTATATGTCTCTGTAAGGTCACCCCACAGCCTCCTTTGCTCCAGGGGAAAAAAAACAGCCTATCCAGTCTCATATAAGTTTTCAGTGCAGAAGAATGCTATTCAGTCCATTGCATCTGGACATAAGGTTCCTTATGACACTTGAAAAACACTTTTGCTCCTTCTGTGCTACAAGGCAATCTAAATAAAACATTTAAAAATTCTGATCCACTTCTGGCCTACAATTTGCCTCCAGGCAGGTCTAGTGTGGATCTAGGATTGTTGAACCTGTGGTCCATTTGCTCAGAGTAAAACCCTGAATGGCTTAACTTCCAATGGTAGCCGTTGCCAGAATAGGATAACATTTCATTGATAGGAACACGAAATAAGATGACCCAATAACTATCCTGGTGAATTTCCCCTGCACGCTCTCCAGTGCTATCATGTTCTTCCTGTAGTATGGTGATCAGAACTGTGTACAGTATTCCAGTTGTAGCCTAACCAATGTTATATAAAGTTGTAACATAACCTCCATGCTCTTATATTCTATGGCCCAGCTAATGAAGGCAAGCATCTCATAAGCCTTCTTTACCACCCAATCTGCCTGTGTTGCTGCCTTTGGGGTTCATAGAGTCATAGAAAGATAAAGCATGGAAACAGGCCTTTTGGCCTGACAAATTCACTCACCATCAACCACCCATTTTACACTAATCCTATACTAATCCATTTCTTAAAATTCTCCCCATGTCCTCTCCAATTCCCCAGATTTTACCGCTCTGCTACACACTAGGGGCAATTTGCAGTGGAGGAAACTGGAGCACTTGGAGGTAACTCACATAGTCACAGAGAGAATGTGCAAACTCCACACAGACAATACCTGAAGTCAGGATTGAACCTGGGTCTGTGGCCCTCCACAAAGAGAGAAGTGTAGCAGAGGGGTCCACACTGTGAGCTTTTCTCTAGCTATGTGTTACTGGACTTGCTGAATGTCCCATACCAGCTAATACAGACTAGGGATCAAATTTGACCTCTTTGATACATCTGAGGTAACTCACTGAAACAACTGACTGTGACCAATCTGTGGCAGCTGTTATCTAATCCATAATATCATTGTTAGAAACTTGCACCAAACTCATCAAAGGCTGAGTGGACAAGCAGCATTAGTTAGAGATAGGGTCTTCACTCACTTATAGCCTTCAATTATTGAAGGCTAGCATCTGCAAATATAACACTTTGTCAAAATTAAGAAATGGGAAGTGGGCATATCACTGCATGGGGTCTACAGACAACTCCTACACATGTCTTCTGCTTCTTACTGTTTCTTAGCAACACCCAAACCAATTTTATTTCTTGATTTTCCAAGGTAAGATCCTTCCTCTCTATTGTCTTTATCTCAATTCTTAACATCAGGGCTCATCCACTTCCTCTTCCTTTTTGCTATTTCTTTTAAAAGTTAAGTATCCTGAAATATTTAATTCCCAAACATGGTCATATAGCAATTATATCCCTGTAATGGTTATTCAATTTGACTGATTTATTTCTACTTGTGTCATTAAGTGGACTGATTTTATATGAATTCTAAGTGCATTCAAATAAAAATCCTTCAGTTATGTCTTTTTACGATTTTTCCTTTCTCTGATTCTTATTGGAGGTATAACCATAGTGTGAAAAAGAACAGAAAATGCTGGATAAACTCAGCAGGTCTCCTTTGCCGGTATTTTCCGCTTTTGTTGCAGATTTCCATCATCTGCAGTTTTATTGATTTCCTTATGCTGTAACATTTGTACACATTGTCCCTTTCTCACAGATTAATATTTAGCTGCCCCGCACTGTCACTTTGTCTTTTCTTTTCAAGTTTTTCAATTTTCCCTTCCCAAAACCTGCCACTAACTGTTTAGCCCCACCAACAGCCCAAGTTATTTGATTCCATTAAGATCACATAGGCTGGAAGATCTAGTTGATGGAACAATTGTACAATTGAGAAGCAGGATATTGGGGATCCTCTTGGTGGCACTAGATGGAGTAAGTCGCATTTTAGCACTGCTCCGCTCCATTTTAATTTTTTTCCACCACCTCTTCACTACCTATGTTAAAGTATTAAAAATACTTTTATATGTTTGGACTTTGATTTTTAATTGCTGGAAATGACTACCAGAGGGAAAGCAGCAGCTGAATCTCAACTCACTTTGGAAGCTACTTCCAAACTCCTGCATGAAAAAAACGAAAAATTCGATCGAAGATTTTCCACTTTGGAAGTGTTGTTAAAGGAGATCGAAGGTAGATTAACGGCACTTAAACAGGAAAATGCTAAGCAACAGAAACAAATTTCTAAACTGGAGGAAGCTGGCAAACAAAGAGATCATACATTAGATTCCTTGGAAAAGAAATTAGTCTTGACTACTCAAGCACTGGAACAGTACAGACAAAAGACTATTGATTTAGAAAGTCGAAGTCGGAAAAAAAACTTGCTGATAATTGGTCTCCGTGAAAACACCGAAACTGGTAATCCTATTGAATTCTTTTCCAAATTTTTGATGGATGTGTTTGGCTCTGAAGTTTTCTCTGCCTGTCCTATTCTTGATCGGGCTCATAGAGCTCTAAAACCTAAACCTCTTGAAGAGCAAAAACCATGACCAGTAATATTGAGATTCCACTATGTGAATACTAAAGAGCATTTAATTCAAATTGCTCGTCGTAGAGGAATTATCCAATACAAAGATTTTAAGTTCCGTCTGGTTGAAGATTACAGTCCAGAAATTATGAAAGAGAGACTGCTTTTTCAACCGATCATGTATCAAAGGAAATTTCAACCTGCATTGTTATTTCCAGCTCGTTTAGGATCTGAACTTTTTAAGTCCAGAGTTCTTTGCCCTTTGTTAACACTATCGTGTTTAGTTCTGGAATATGGATATTTATCATGCTCTTATATTATAATTCTTTTCTTCTTTCCTTTCATTATTTTATTTTATTATTTTTTAATTGTTTATTTTTGAAATAATTAAGAATCTGACTTGGTGATTGATTGTTTTTTTCTTTGAAATATTAGTAAGACTGTAGTTTCTTTAAATGTCGCCCTTTAGAAGTTTTAACTGTGTAAAAGATTCCAGTAACATTTTTTTCTTTATATGTTTATATGTTTGAAATGTTTATGG
This sequence comes from Pristis pectinata, assembly GCF_009764475.1. Lineage (NCBI taxonomy): Eukaryota > Metazoa > Chordata > Chondrichthyes > Rhinopristiformes > Pristidae > Pristis > Pristis pectinata. The sequence goes on from NC_067413.1 coordinate 54,850,666, forward strand.
TACTTCTATCTTAATGTTTTGTCTAATGGTGGTGTTTTGCATTTCTTTTAATTTGGAGATTTGCCATCAAGAGAGGTGGGGTTAAGGGAATTCGTAGGTAGCTTTCTGTCTGTCTATTGGCCAGTTTTTGGGCTTTGGTGGGTGGGGGCTGGGGCTATTTTTAGTTTAGTTCTTCCTTTCTGGGCTGTCCTAAAACTACAAATATGTCTGAATTGTCGTAACATCCGGCTCCCCTTTGAACTCTTCTCCCTCTTCCTGATTAATGCCTCCTATGCAGTAATGCATTAATGTCTCCTATCCTTTACGTACCATATGCTTTATTTAAGTAAAATGGATAATATTATTAACTTTGTTTCATGGAATACGAAGTGTTTAAACCATCCGATTAAGCGGAAGAAGATTCTTAAAGTTTTCCATAGATTGAATGCTCAGATTATTTTTCCTCAGGAGACTCGTATTAGGAAGGAGGATAATCAGCTTTTTTTAGGTTTTGGTAAGGTCAACAATTCCATTCTAATTCACAAGCCAAGGTGAAAGGAGTTTCTATTTTTATAGACTCCTCGATTTCAATTGTTCATTACGAAACAATTTCAGACCCGAACAGTAGATTTTTATTAATTACTGGTTTACTTCATAACAAAAAAGTTGTAATGGTTAATGTTTATGCACCTAACATCGACTACCCCGAGTTCTTTTGTTACGGACTCAGTGAAAGTCCCTTTAAGATAGAGAGAGTGTCTGTTTGTGTGTGTGGGGCGTGCTTACGTCAATCGAAGATAAAGGACGTAATGATGTTGTTGAAGAGGTCAGAAGAAGAAGGAGAGAGAGAGAGAGAGAGAGAGAGAGAGAAGGGAGAGAGACACCAGCCTGCTAGTTTTCTCTATCGATGGATGAGAAACTATAACTGTGTCTGCCACTGAAATCCATGTATGGAAGTTGGAAGTAATCCAGTGGAGTTCACTTTGTTGCTGACCTGTAGAAGGAAACAGGTATTTGTATGGACGACCACGATTTGGATGCTTTTCGAGGTGAGGAAGTCACTACCGAGTAAACACTGAAGTGTCGCTGGGGTTCCATCGTGGAACATTTGGATTTCGTATTTACTCTCTCTATGTTTCTCTACGTCTACGTCTTATCTTCAGACAACAGTGGTTGTTGAAGAAGCCCTTGCTCATGTTTCACCTTATGGCTTGCGGAACTGAACTTTTAAGAACCATTCCGGAACTGGGAGTTTTGGACTTTGCCACACACACACACGATGAGTTTAGTTTTCGGGTTAACGTTCGAGGTTTAACATTTTTGAATTCTAACATACTAACATTTTTATTTTTATTTTACGTATTATCATAAGTAGTGGTTAATAAAATAGTTTTTAAACACTGAATCATGCTCAGTGTGGTTCTTTTGTTGCTGGTTCGTGACACTTTAAACATTTATTTGCATCTCTTCCTAACTTAAATGAATAAATGTTGATTATGGGTGTTGTTTGAACCCTTCGATGGACAGGTCTGTGTCCAATCAGGTACTTCCAAACAAATCCGCTATTTTTATCAATTCCTTTTTAGTTGATTCTGGAATTTTAGAAGTTTGGAGGTTTTTGCACCCTAATGATAAAGAGTTTTCATTCTTTTCTCATGTTTACCACAATTACTCTAGAATTGATTATTTCTTTATTGACTGTCAATTAGCTCCATCTGTTATTGACTGTAAGTATGACACAATCACCGTTTCCAATCATGCGCCCTTGAAACTATCAATCAAACTAACTGACGTAATTTCTGGTGCCAGGCAATGGCAGTTCAATTCTTCTCTGCTTCAGGATTTAAACTTTATTAATTTTATTAAAGAACAAATTGCCTTTTTCTTTTCAACTAACTCTACAGAAGAAATTTCCAATGCAATACTATGGGATACTTTTAAAGTGTATATCCGTGGTCAAATTATTTTATATTCTGCTAGATTGAAAAAATGAACTAATAATGAACTACGTATATTGGTTGATGACATTAAAGAAATACTCTGTTGCTCCTAATATGGAGCTTTATAAAAAGAGAACTGAACTTCAATTGCAACAGAATTTGTTATTAACATCCCCAATTGAAAATCAATTCCTCAAAACCAAGAGTCAGTTTTATATACATGATGATAACTCTGGGTAAATTATTGGCCAACCAACTGAAAGTTGCTTTGGCTAAACGTCAGATTATTAAAGTTCGTAAACGAGATGGTAATTTGACGGTTGGCCATAACGAAATTAATAAATCTTTTCAAGAATTTTATACCTCTTTATACCAATCAGAATTTCCTGAAGATTCCACCTTAATGCACGAATTTTTAAGGAAATTGAACATTCCGAAATTATCACTTAATGAACGTTTAACATTAGATGCACCCATTTCGGAGGAAGAAATAAAGAAAGCAATCTCTTCAACGAATTCTGGTAAAGCACCAGGTCTTGATGGGTATACAGTAGAATTTTTAAAATCTTTTTCTGATCTTCTTTCTCCTTGGTTATGTAAAATTTTTAAAGATGCCCTATTTGTAAGTAAATTACCACAATCCTTTTATGACGCATCTATTTCTTTAATTCCTAAAAAAGATAAAGATCCTTCTGAATGTGCATCATACAGACCTATCTCCTTATTGAATGTGGACTCCAAAATCTTTTCCAAAATATTGGCTACTGGACTGGAAAATGTTCTTCCACAAATTATTTCTGATGATCATACAGGGTTTATTAAAAATCAGTATTTGCAGTTTAATATTAGGAGGTTAATGAATATTGCATATACCCCTTCACCTAAAATTCCAGAATGTGTTATTTCGCTTGATGCCAATTAGGCGTTTGATAGGGTTGAATGGGAATATTTATTTAACACGCTTGAGAGATTTAATTTTGGTCAAAATTTTATATCCGCGCTCAAATTGATATATCATACACATTTGGCTTCTGTACTTACCAATAATCAGAGATCCCCCCTTTTCAGGATTTTCTGAGGTACTAGACAGGGCTGCCCCTTAAGTCCTTTACTATTTGATATTGCCTTGGAACCTCTGGCAATTGCTTTTCGTGTCTCTTCTAACATATCTGGTATTAGTCGTGGAGATGGGATGCATAAGGTATCACTATATGCAGATGACCTGTTACTTTATACCTCTAACCCTGAGGAATCCATCCCTGCAGCATTATCATTGCTTGCTCAATTTAGTGGTTTTTCTGGTTATACCATTAAATATGCAAGTTCCAATCTGTAGGCAATTACCATTTAGATTAGTAATCAATTTTACTTATTTAGGTGTTAAAATTACTAAGAAGTAGAAGGACTTATTTACAGTTAACTTTTTACCCTTAATTGATCATGTTAAACAATTGTTTACTAAATGGTCCCCATTATCCTTATCACTGATTGGTTGAATCAATGCTGTTAAGATGACTATTTTACCTAAATTTTTGTATCTATTTCAGGTGGTTCCAACCTCTATCTCTTAATCCTTTTTTGATATTATTGATTCTAAAATTCGTTCATATATATGGCAGAATAAAAATCCAAGGTTAAGTAAGAAATATTTACAAGGATTGCGGTAGGGCTTTGCCTAATTTTAGATTTTACTATTTGGCAATTAATATTCAAAATTTAATTTTCTCGACAGAAGATTTAGATGTAACTCAATGTCCATGATGGGTGAGTCAGTGCACTCCTGAAGGAGAGGACTGCTGCACACAAATCTGGTGATCCTGATCTGTACAAGAAATCGAGGTGTGACCTTCAGAAAGCTATCAAGGATGCCAAGAGGCAATACCAACTCAAAATAGAGTCCCTGACCAGCCACCAGTTATGGCAAGGCTTACATGCCATAACAGGCTACAAGACGAAGTCAGGCTGCATAGCTAACAACAGCGCATCCCTTCCTGATGAACTTAATGCATTCTATGCACGTTTTGAACAAAAGGGAAGTGGATTGTCACCATCCACCCTGACAGCCACCAACGCAGCTGAACCTGTGATCACAGTGGAGGACGTAAGATCAGTCTTCCGAAGAGTGAACACGAGGAAAGCACCTGGCCCAGATGGTGTCCTGGGCCACGTGCTCAGATCTTGTGCTGATCAGCTAGCAGACGTATTTGTGGACATATTCAACCTCTCCCTGCTTCAATCTCAGGTTCCCACCTGTTTTAAGAAGACCACTATCATCCCAGTACTAAAGAAAAGCAAGGTAACATGCCTCAATGACTACCGACCAGTGGCTCTGACATCCACCATCACGAAGTGCTTTGAGAGGTTGGTCATGGCATGCATCAACTCCAGCCTACCAAACAACCCGGACCCATTGCAATTCGCCTTTCGGCGAAACAGATCTACAGCGGATGCCATCTCCCTGGCCCTACACTCAGCTCTGGAGTATTTGGACAGTAAAGACACATACGTTAGACTATCGTTTATTGACTACAGCTCTGCCTTCAATACAATAATACCAAGCAAGCTTGTCACCAAACTCCGAGACCTAGGACTCAACACCTCCCTCTGTAACTGGATCCTTCACTTTTCAACAAACAGACCGCAATCAGTGAGGATAGGCAGCAATACCTCCGACACGATTATTCTCAACACTGGTGCCCCACAAGGCTGCGTCCTCAGCCCTCTACTCTAGTCCCTATACACTCATGACTGTGTGGCAGATTCTGCTCTAACTCCATCTACAAGTTTGCAGATGATACCACCGTTGTAGGCCGTATCTCAAACAGCGATGAGTCGGAGTACAGGAAGGAGGTAGAGAGCTTAGTGGAATGGTGTGATGACAACAACTTTTCCCTCAATGTCAACAAAACAAAACAGCTGGTCATTGACTTCAGGAAAGGGGGCAGTGTACACGCTCCTGTGTACATCAATGGTGTTGAGGTCGAGAGGGTTGAGAGCTTCAAGTTCCTGGGAGTGAACATCACCAACAGCCTGTCCTGGTCAAATCACGTAGATGCCACAGCTAAGAAAGCTCACCAGGAGGCTGTTGGAGGCTAAGGAAATTTGGTTTGTCCCCTTTGACTCTCACCAACTTTTACCAATGCACCATAGAAAGCATCCTATCTGGATGTATCACGGCTTGGTACGGCAACTGCTCCACCCAGGACCGCAAGAGGCTGCAGAGAGTTGTGGACACAGCCCAGCACATCACAGACACCAGCCTCCCCTCCTTGGACTCTGTCTTTACCTCTCATTGTCTTGGTGCAGCAGCCAGCATAATCAAAGACCCCACCCACCCAGGACATTCTCTCTTCTCTACTCTTCCATCGGGTAGAAGATACAGGAGCCTGAGGGCACGTACCACCAGACTTAAGGACAGCTTCTACCCCACTGTGATAAGACTATTGAATGGTTCCCTTATACAATGAGATGGACTATGACCTCACGATCTATCTTGTTGTGACCTTGCACCTTATTGCACTGCACTTTCTCTGTAGCTGTAACACTTTACTCTGTACTGTTATTGTTTCTACCTGTACTACTTCAATGCACTCTGTACTAACTCAATGTAACTGCACTGTGTAATGAATTGACCTGTACGATCGGTTTGTAAGACAAGCTTTTCACTGTACCTCGGTACAAGTGACAATAATAAACCAATACCAATACCAATGCAAGGGTTTTCATTGGCTTCTATCTTAGGGGCCTCGCTCCCCTTTGCACTTACTAAATTGAAAAAACAAATGATTAATCCAATAACTAAACACACAATACGAATGTGGTTTCAATTTTGTAAATTTTTTGGATTAAATAAATTTATCTTATCAAGTCCTATTCTATCTATTTTTTTCTTTCAACCATCTAGAATTGATCTGGCTTTTCTTTTATGGAAAACGAAGGGAATAACATGTTTTTGAGAAGCAGGATATTAATACTGGTTCAGATGAATCACCTGAAATGTCAAGTTGAATGGTTGAAACAGACAGGACATATCTTCCAGTTGAATAAATTTTGATGCATCCACTGAATCACCATAAATAAAGGAGGCTGGAGAAATAGACCTATTTTGAAGAGAAATAAAGAGCTATTAGCATGGACAGGAAATGAAATAGCACTGAGCTCCAGCTGTGTCAAGCATCAAGACTAAGCTAGCATAAGCCTTTATTTGGCTATACTGGCAGACAGAATTATTCTTACATCTTGTAATAAAGCTGAATAAATGCTACGCTTGAAATTCAAAACTGGAACTTAATTTGAAACTCTATCAGAGACATTATTTGGGACTTCAGAACACAAAGGAGCTGGAAGAGTTAATGTAAAGTAATATTCACATTATTCCTATTTTTATAATACACAGATAATAGAACAAATGTAAATATGAGGATGTATATTCCTTTTACTTTTATTCTTTATACTTTATTATTTATTACTTATTCTTTATACTTTATTCATACACATGTGTGAATTAGAACAACAACCTGCTCTTGCATGGAATGTTTAATGCAGTGAATGTTGAACTGTAGTCATGAGTGGAAAAAGTCAATGAGACAGGAGAGCTTGCACTGATGCTTCAATGCTTGGGAGAGGATACAGAAGCAGTTCCAGAGAATGAGAGCAAGGTGCTTGATAGTTCAGAGAAAGAGGAGGCTAAAGAGAAAAAGTAGGTCATTTTTATTTTCAGAATTAGTACAAGAGCAGGGCAGAAGGTCCAGCTATACAAGTAACCATCTGAGTTTCATTCCCAAGAGGGTGATTTAAGGTGGGTGACCTTTCCTACCTTCTTGTACCTAAGCAGTAAATATGAAAGCTTCCTCCTTGAGCAGAAACCAACTGATGGAAAATCAGGAGCACTGAAAGTTAGGCACTTTGGTTTTCAACCACTTCTTTTGTCCTTGTGCCAGTCATACAAAATTCATAAACAGAAGCAAAATCATAGAATCTCTGTGCTGTATTTTTTTTTAATTTTTAATTTTAATTCATAATGGTTAGGAACTGAAATAGATTAATTTTATGTGGGGCAGACTGTGGGTTTCCTCTGCTTGTCGGTGTTGCTTTCACTCAAAATGATGTTCAGAGAGGCAACAGAAAGCACATAGAACATAGAACAATTACAGCACAATTCAGGCCCTTCGGCCCACAAAGCTGTGCTGAACATGTCCCTACCCTAGAAATTACTAGGCTTACCCATAGCCCTCTATAGAACATAGAACAATTACACCACAATTCAAACATAATTCCAAACCAGCAACCCATTTTACAGTTTGCCCCATTTTCTGTTAAAATAGGTTGCATTATAAAATGTGCTTCTGATTCACTCTCACCCAATTTGTGCTATCACTCAAAACAAATCTAAACCTCAAAATTCTTGACATGTTAATCATCTGCAAAGAGTAAATAAAAGTACCAGCACACATACTAAAATAGCTAATATGTACAGTACAAAACAACTGTAAGCAATGGGAAGCTCCTTTAAATGACCCATGCAAAACTTCAATATGTTTCTCATTGCAAACTATAAGTTCAAACCCAAGTATTTAAAAATTGCAATTGACGTGAGTTAATATTCAGCTAATGTACTTCCAGGGAGAGCAGGGATTCATTGCTGCAACTTTGACTCCAATTTCTGCTCCCTTTAAATGAAGCTTCCCCACAGATGATGCCAAATGACAAAATTACCCCTCTCTAACGCACAGAGCTACTGCTGCCTCAGGTGGTTTAACTTCACCAAGACCACAGCCAACACTACTTCCCCAGCTACCACATGTAAATGGCAGAGGGAGAGGCAGGATCAAGTTTCTCCTATTCTGCTTTCACCAGCTTCTGATGATGGTGCAAATTATACCAATTAAGATCCAACTAAAATCCTCTTCTCTCTTCAGTTTTGCCTTCATAAACCACCAACAGCTTGTTTTTGCCTGAGGTTCACAAGCACAGCTCTCTTCATTTATCTTTTCCTCCATTGCGGTGATAGTGAAGAACCTACTTCAAGATTCTTCTTCAACTATGGCAAGCTTCCTCTTGAGTGTTACTATACATGACCCAGGAAAATAGATCAGGATTGTGGTGGGGTCAAAGAGCAAGTGCAACTTATGTCCTGGTCATACCAACACATTTGCGTGCGATGAAGTGTACACATGGACACATACAACCATCTATGTTTCATGTATTCAAAGAAACAAGAGCACAACAGTGCCAAAAAATGGTCGGGGAGGGGTGAAGGATGATGAGCAGATGAAGCAGGGTGAGGGGAGGAGGGGCAGTGATGGAGCTGGGAGACAGAAGCAGGTGGGTGATAGGTGGAAGCAGACAAAGAAGGGGCAAATGAAGCCATGTGGCAGGAGGGGAAGTTGAAGTTGGAGACAACTGCTGGAGGGTGATAAGCAGGAACACAAAGGCTACCTGTGCTGGAGTCTGATAAGTAAGGGAGGTGATAATGGGAACCATTAGGGGAGAGGTGAAGGGCAGATGAAACCAGATGGGGGAGGGGATACAGTGGGTGATGTGTGGGTAGTGGGTGGGTGGAACCAGGAGGGGGAGGGTGATGAACATGGGGGATGAGGGGCTGGGGGGGATGGGGTTTGGGTAGGACTGGACATGGATCTGAAGGAGAGAGAGAGGGGGAACACAGGAGGTGAGGGTTACCTAGAATTGGAACACTATATGTTCATCCCATTGGATTGCAGACTACCCAGGCAGAAAATGAGGTGTTATTCCTCTAGTTTGCTTTTGGCCTCACCCTGGCAGTGGAGAAGGCTGAGGATGGAGAGATCATTTTGGGTATGGCAAGGGGAGTTGAAATGGAAAGCAACTGGGAGCTTGGGATGGCTATTGTGGACCAAGCAGAGGTGCTCTGAAAATCAGTCGCCTATTCTGCGCTTGGTCTCACTGATATAGAGGAGGCCACATCGGGAGCGCCAAATGCAGTAGACAAGGTTGGAGGAGGTCCATATGAATCTTTCCCTCACCTAGCAATGCTGTTTAGGTCCCTGGATGGTGGTGAGGGAGGAGGTACCAGAACAAGGGAAAAGTGCCAGGGGTCAGGGATGGGTGAGTGGGGAGGGATAAATGGACCAGGGAGTAGTGGAGGAAGTGGTCCCCATGGGTGGAAACTGGCAAAGGGTAGGGAGGGGAAGATGTGGTTTGTGGTGGGATACCGTGCAGAAATGACAAAGAATGATGTGCTGGATGCTGAGGCTAGTAGGGTGAAAGGCGAGGACTAGGGGAGCTCCATCTCTGTTCTGTTTGGAGGTAGCTGGGGTGAGAGCAGAATCTGAAGAATGGAGGAAATGCGAGAGTGGGTTCCATCAACCACAGCAGAAGGGAAGCCACACTTCCTGAAAAAGGAGGGTGTTTCAGATGTCCTGGAATAAGGGAGATGAACTGAGGGCTTGGATAAGTATGGGGGACGATGACATTGTGGCTATTACTGAGACGTGGCTGACGTCAGGGCAGGAGTGGATATTGAACATTCCTGCTTTTCGGTGTTTTAAGAGGGATAGGGAAGGGGGGAGAAGAGGAGGAGGGGTGGCTATACTGGTCAGGGACACTGTTACGGCTGCGGAAAGGATGGATGTTGTAGAAGGATCATCTCTAGAGTCCGTATGGGTGGAAGTAAGGAACAAGAAAGGAGCAGTTACTCTACTAGGAGTATTCTATAGGCCCCCCGGTAGCAGTAGAGATATAGAGGAGCAGATTGGCAGGCAGTGTTTGGAGAGAAGCAAAAATAACAGGGTTGTTATAATGGGAGACTTCAACTTCTCAAATATAGACTGGAACCTGCTTAGTGCCAAAGGTTTAGATGGGATGGAATTTGTTAAATGTGTCCAGGAGGGATTCCTGACGCAGTATGTCGACAGGCCTACTAGAGGGAATGCCATGCTAGATCTAGTTTTAGGAAATGAACCGGGACAGGTGAAGGATCTATTGGTGGGTGAGCATTTGGAGGACAGTGACCATTGCTCCATAACCTTTAAAATTGTCATGGACAGGGACAGGTGTAGAGGATAAGAAAATATTTAATTGGGGAAGGGCGAACTATGAGGCTATAAGGAGATAACTTGGGAGTGTAAATTGGGATGTCTTTTTTGAAGGGAAATGTACTATGGAGATGTGGTCGATGTTCAGGGATCTTATGCAGGATGTTAGGGATAAATATGTCCCGGTGAGGCACAGAAGGAATGGCAGGATGAAGGAACCGTGGGTGACGAGAGAGGTGGAACGACTAGTTAGGGAGAAGAAGGTAGCATACATAAGGTATAAGCAGCAAGGTTCAGACAGGGCCCGTGAGGAATATAGAGTAGCGAGGAAGGAACTTAAGAAAGGACTGAGGAGAGCTAGAAGGGGACATGAAAAGGCATTGGCTAGTAGGGTTAAGGAAAATCCAAAGGCCTTTTTCACGTACATGAAGGGTAGGAGGATGGCTAGGGTAAAGGTAGGTCCGATTAAAGACAAAGGTGGGAGAATGTGCCTGGAGGCGGTGGAAGTGGGAGAAGTTCTCAATGAATACTTCTCTTTGGTATTCACCAAGGAGAGGGGTCTTGATGACACGGAAGGGAGTGCTGGTAAGGGTAATGTTCTCGAGGTTGTGGATATCAAGAGAGAGGATGTGTTGAAGTTGTTAAATAATATCAAGACGGATAAATCTCCGGGGCCTGACGGGATTTTCCCCAGGCTGCTTCGAGAGGTGAGGGAGGAGATTGTTGAACCGCTGGGAAGGATCTTTGAGTCCTCGTTGTCCACAGGGAGAGTGCCAGAGGATTGGAGGGTGGCGAATGTTGTCCCCTTGTTCAAAAAAGGTAGTAGGGATAGTCCAGGGAATTACAGACCGGTGAGTCTCACGTCTGTGGTGGATAAGCTGTTAGAAAGGATTCTAAGGGATAGGATCTATGAACACCTAGAGAATCATGGACTGATTAGGGACAGCCAGCATGGCTTTGTGAAGGGAAGATCTTGCCTCACAAGCCTGATAGAGTTCTTTGAGGAGGTGACCAGGAAGATTGATGAGGGTAGTGCGGTGGATGTGGTCTATATGGATTTTCGTAAGGTGGTTGATAAGGTTCCTCATGGTAGGCTTCTTCAGAAGGTCAGAGGCCAAGGGATCCAGGGAAGCTTGGCTGTGTGGATTAGGAATTGGCTTGCCTGTAGAAAGCAGAGGGTTGTGGTGGAGGGATTGCATTTGGATTGGAGGGGTGTGACTAGTGGTGTCCCGCAGGGATCGGTTCTGGGACCTCTACTTTTTGTGATATTTATAGATGACTTAGATGAGGGGGTGGAAGGCTGGGTTAGTAAGTTTGCAGACGACACTAAGATCGGCGGTGTTGTGGATAGTGTGGAGGGCTGTCGGAGCTGTCGGAGCAGATGGAGTTCAATCCAGAGAAGTGTGAGGTGGTACACTTTGGAAGGACAAACTCCAGGGCAGAGTACAAGGTAAATGGCAAGGTACTTGGCAGTGTAGAGGAGCAGAGGGATCTGGGGGTTCATATTCACAGTTCACTGGAAGTTCCCTCATAAGTGGATAGAGCAGTTAAGGCAGCCTATGGGATATTAGCTTTCATGAGTTGTGGGATTGAGTTTAAGAGCCACGAAGTGATGATGGAGCTGTACAAAACTCTAGTTAGACCACACTTAGAGTACTGTGTTCAGTTCTGGTCGCCACATTATAGGAAGGATGTGGAGGCGTTGGAGAGGGTGCAGAGGAGATTTACCAGGATGCTGCCTGGATTAGAGCGTATGGAATATGAGGAGAGGCTTAAGGTGCTAGGGCTTTATTCACTGGAAAGGAGGAGGATGAGAGGAGACATGATAGAGGTATATAAAATATTGAGAGGAATAGATAGAGTAGACAGTCAGCGCCTCCTTCCCAGGGCACCAATGCTCAAGACGAGAGGGCATGGCTTTAAGGTTATGGGTGGGAGGTTCGGGGGAGATTTTTCACCCAGAGAGTGGTTGATGCATGGAATGCACTGCTTGGGGTGGTGGTGGAGGCAGATACATTGGACAGGTTCAAGAGTTTGTTGGATAGGCATATGGACGAATGTGAGATAGAGGGATATGTGGAAGGAAAGGGTTAGATAGTGTGAGGGTGGTTTGATGGACGGCACAACATGGTGGGCCAAAGGGCCTGTTTTGTGCTGTATGGTTTTATGGTTCTATGGAATGGAAGGCCTCAACTTGAGAGCAGATGTGGTCGAGGCAGAGAAAGTGGGAGAAAGGGATGACAAGAGACAGGGTAGGAAGACGTTTAGTCAAAGTAACTGTGGGAGTTGGTGAGTTTGTGGTAAATGTCAGTGAACAGTTTGTCTCCTGAGGTCGAGGCATAGAGATCCTGCAAAGGGAGAGAGGTGTCACAAATGGTCCAAGTGAATTTGAGAATGGGGTGGAAGTTAGTAATGAAGTTGATAAAAGTGATGAGTTCCGTATGGATGCAGGTAGCAGCACCAATGTAGCCATCGATGTAATGGAGAAAGAGTAGGGGAGTGATACCAGAGAAGATTTGGAACCAGAACTGCTCCATGTAACTTGGGCCCATGGGTACACCTTTGATTTATTGGAAATGAGAGGAGTCAAAAGAGGTGTTGAGGTAAGAACAAGTTCTGCCAGGTGGATGAGAGTGTTGGTGGAGGGGAACTGGTTGGACCTTTGTTGAAGGAAGAAGCAGAGGGCTTTAAGATCTTCCTGATAAGGGACGGAGGTGTATAAATTCTGGACATCCATGGTGAAGATGAGGCAGTGGGGTTACAGGAAATTGGAAGTTGTTAAAATGGTGGAGGGCATGCAAATAGTCCTGGATGTGGGTGGGAAGGGACTGGATAAGGGGAGACAGGATTGAGTCAAGGTATGAGGAGGTAAGTTTAGTGGAGCAGGAGCAGACTCTTGGACCTACCAGGACAGTCCCGTTTCTGGACCTTGGACAAGAGATAGAAGCAGGAAATAGGGGGGTTGGGCACTGCTCCCATTTTCATTGCCCTCCCCCTCCTGGCTCCATCCACCTACTACCCACACATTTCACCCACCAGGTCCTCATCTCCTCTCTGCTAATGGTTCCCATTATCACCTCCCTTACTTATCAGATTCCAGCATTGGTAGCCTTTGTGTTCCTGCTTATCACCATTGAGCAGCTGTCTCCACCTTCACCCTCACCTGGCTCCAGTTATCTTTTTTGTCGACTTCCACCTATCACCCACCTGTCTCTGTCTCCCAACTCCATCCCCTCTACTCACAGATGCTGCTCGACCCACTGAGTTTCTCCAGCTGTTTGTTTTTAAATCTGACACTACAATGTTCTCTCCTCCACACAAAAAAACACAAAGAGGAAGTCACGAGGGGGCATAGTTTTAAGGTGATTGGAGGAAGGCATAGGAGGGATGTCAGAGGTAAGTTATATTACACAGAGAGTGGTGGGTGCGTGGAACGCACTGCCTGCAGAGGTTGTGGGGAAAGATACATTAGGGACATTTAAGAGACTCTTAGACACATGAATGATAGAGAAATGGAGGGTTATGTGAGAGGGAAGGGTTAGCTAGATCTTTGAGCAGGATAAAATGTCGGCACAACATTGTGGGCCAAAGGGCCTGTACTGTGCTGTAATGTTCTATGTTCTATATCTGACAATACCGAACGCTTTCAACATCTTATGGCAACAAAATGGACACCACTGGTGCCTCTCTGCAGTCCTTCCTCTATCAAGTATTATTACTCTTTGTTTTCTTCATTACTTGCAATCCAAAACACCTGTCCATTTCTCCTTTGATTCTGCACCTATATCCCAGCATGATCAGATCTCCCTCCAATCCTACTAATGTATTAACTACAACAATTAGAGCCTCCCTGTTCTTTCCTATTTGTGCAAAATAGGCAGTCAGATTCCCCTTTCACTATTTCTTTCTATTTTGATGAGCAGTTATTGAGTATCTCGGCCGATAATTTCAGTCGTGGCTTGCTCATTCTCTGAGCATTAATGCCTGAAATAGTGCCCAGGAATCACCTGCATAATATTAAAAGTGAATCTTTTACCATGTTAAGTGTGGGAAACAAATCATTGTGCAGTATTTATGTCTGCCCACACCACCAGTCCTTGCTCTTGTGTCTCCAGATCTCATAGAATCATAGAAAGTACAACACAATACAAGCCCTTCGGCCCACAATGTTGTGCCGACCTTTAAGCCTCACCTAGGACTTCCCCCCACATATCCCTCTATTTTAAATTCCTCCATATACTTATCTAGCAATCCCTTGAATTTGACCAATGTTCCTGCCTCCACCACCACCCCAGGCAGTACATTCTATTCCCCAACCACTCTCTGGGTAAAAGTCTCCCTCTGATATCTCCCTTGAACTTCCCACCCATTACTTTAAAGCCATGCCGCTTCTGAGCCTCTTCTTGGCATCCTAAAGACCTCCAACCCCAAAGGCATCCAATTCTGTTTCCTGGTTTCTGACCTTCTGATCTCCCATTCGAAGTGCTGCTTGCGCCTCAAACAGATTCCTCTCATCACCAGCTACTCTGTTCATCACCCCCCTCTGCAATAACAAGCAGATGCCCATTGCTTCCCTGCCAAAATAGTTCCACTTGACTTTCTAACCTTTCATCATTTTGTGGCAAATTATATTCCAGCTTCAAAATGTATCAAAATGTATCATATTTACCCTGTAACAGCAGTGTCCACTTCATGTTTCAGAGGCATTGTGAGGATGAGTGCGTTGTCATGCAGAGTGTCATTATGCTCCACATTCCCACTGCGGAGAAGAAATATAAACAATCTTAAAAGTCTGCATTATGCACATGGTCCCTCAGACAAAGTGACATAGGGACAATACTGTGGGTATTTTTTTGACTGAGCACTGTTGGCAAAAGCCCTCGTTCCTTTCAAAATTGCTTCATGCTTGAGTATTAAAGGTCACATCCAAAACAACAGCTGCACTATTCAATACTTCTAAAGAGTATTTTTAAATATTGTAATCATTTGATATTTTTGTAGACATGTAATGGTGTTGCATTGGGTTAAAAGGAAACATAAGACATTGGGGGAATTCCAGTTTAATGTTAACTGACTATGATCTCAAACGTCATGATGGATTGAAAACACTCTGTTGGCTCAAAGCCCCTCAATTTCAAGGAGAAGGGACCAAAAGTCAAAGTGCTGCTGAGCTCAAGAGACCTATAACTCAGTGTAGGAAGCACACCGAGTCTCTGCTTCATGGAGCCAAAGTTAAAGATAATAGAAACAAAATTCCATTAAACTTTAAACTTAGGGACTCATATGTTACAACATTTTAAGTAGTATAAGGATGCCTGGAATCTGGAATAATAGAAAATGCTATCAATATGCAGCAGATTAGTCAGCAGCTGGAAAACAATATATAGACGAATCTTTAAAGTGTTGACCCTTCATTAGGGCTGCAAACTGGATAATAGATAAACTTTTTAATTAAACTGAAAAGTCTGAAGAAAGAGGAAATGAACCAGTGTTATATTGAAAAGTCAAAAATACATGGAAACTGGTGGATGATCAATGAACCAATTACAGGAAGGGATTCAGATGCTATTTTTAATACAGAGAGCCAGGGAAGGGAGTCAGAGGTCAGTCTGCCTCTCTTTGCCTTTCCTGAATTGCTTATCAAGACAATATTGAATTGGGGGCCAAGAGAGAGAGATCTCAATTCCTGGTGAGAGACTACACATGTCCATGCTGAACTTGGTTGGTGTGCTGCCTGCTAATGCTCACAGAGCTCATGCAAATAAACCTTTACAATAAAAATGCTCTGGACAATCACCCCCAAAGTATTTGAATTACATAACATAAGATGGTTATATGTTCTGTGTACAAAATTACACATTTTCAACTTTGGTAGTGTAACATCCTCACATCCTTCTATACTTCTGCTCAGTAAAGCAAGTAACAAGATTAGAACTTCTAACAAAATATTCTATCAAAAGTTGTTGATATAACAAGGCACATAAGTTTTAAAGATAAATGCACAAACACATAATTAATCAACAGCTGTAAATTTAAACATAAATCTAGTCATTTTAATTATATCATCTACAACATTAACTTCTACAATATCTGCCCGACAATGATAGAATCATGGAGTAATGCAGCACAGAAACAGGCCCTTCGGCCCTACTTGTCCATGCCAACCATGATGCCTGCCTCAAGCTAGTCCCATTTGCCTGCATTTGGCCCAATAAACCCCTCCTATCCATGTGCTTATCTAAATGTCTTTTAAATGTTGTTATTGTACCTACCTCAACCACTTTTTCTGGCAGCTCATTCCACATGCACACCACCCTCCATGTGAAGAAGTTGCCCCTCAGGTCCCTTTTAAATCTCTCACTGCTCACCTTTAACCTATGCCCTCTAGCTATGTCCGTTCAGCCTATCTATGCCCCTCATGATTTTATACACCTCTATAAGGTCACCCCTCAATATCTTGCATTCCAAGGAATAAAGTTCTAGCCTGCCCAAACTCTCCCTATAACTCAGGCCCTCAGTCCTGACAGTATCCTCAGAAATTTCTCTACTCTCTTTCCAGTTTACTGATGTCCTTTCTATAACAGGGTGACCAAAGCTATGCAAAATACTCCAAGTGTGACCTCATCAACGTCTTGTACAACTGCAACATAACGTCCCAACATGCCCTGACTGATGAAGGCCAGTGTGGCAAATGCCTTCCTCACTACCATCTACCTGTAACGCCACTCTCAGTGAACTATGTACTTGTGATAAACCCAACAAATGCTTCTTCAATAGACCACGTATGACAAATCTCACATCCTATACTAAAGTCTTACTTTGACTATACATAACCATCAATACAGAATATAAAATACATTTAAAAAATATTAGCTGAAAACTCCAAGCTCAACACAGACCAAAGCACTTATTAATTACTACAGGAATAACAACTACTCATTCTTTCTAAAATGTCCCGAAGTATCACAGCCTCATAATAACTTAAATTTGTCTTCATGATTTCTACCTTCACATGCATTCTGAATGACATTACAACTCTTTCTTTTCTCTGCTGACCCTTTTAAAGCTGGGAATTCATCACACCTGACCTTCTTACTTTGAATGGTTTCCAGTGTATAAAACTCAAGCCAACAAGATCCTTAGCCTCTCTCCCTGCACTTTGGCTTTAGTGTACTAAGCTGACATCACTACATGTTTATATACTCTTATATCCCTTGTACT
Source organism: Pristis pectinata (assembly GCF_009764475.1). Taxonomy (NCBI): domain Eukaryota; kingdom Metazoa; phylum Chordata; class Chondrichthyes; order Rhinopristiformes; family Pristidae; genus Pristis; species Pristis pectinata. The sequence continues at coordinate 54,867,821 of NC_067413.1, forward strand.
CCCTCAAGAGACTCACTTGATCCCAGCTGCCTGAGCCTGACATATGCCTCCTCCTCTCTCCTGACCAGACCTTGAATATCCCTTGTCAACCATGGTTCCCAAATTCTGCCTGCTTTGCTCTTTACTCTAACAGGAACATGCTGGCCCTGAACTCTCCCTGTCTCACTCTTAAAAGCCTCCCACCTACCAGATGTCCCTTTTCCTGCTAACAGCTTCTCATAATCAACCATTGCAAGTTCCTATCTAATATTGTCAATAGAAGCCTTGCCCCAATTTAGGACTTTAACTGGTAAACCAGTCCTATCTTTATCCATAACTAATTTAAACCTTATCGAATTATGGTCACTGGTCCCAAAGTGCTCCTCCACTGACACATCAGTCACGGTCCCTGCTCATTTCCCAAGAGGAGGTCAAGTGTAGCCCCTTCTCTCGTAGGGCCATCTACATATTGCTTGAAGAAACTTTCCAGGACTAATTTAACTGATTCTGCCCCAGTCCCTTCAGACCATGGCAGTCTCAGTCAATAATAAGGAAGTTAAAATCATCTACTATTGCAAAACTGTTATTCCTACAATTATCTGTGACTCCCCTGCATAATTGTTCCTGTAATTCCTGCTGACTATAGTACAATCCCATCAAAGTGATCAACTCCCTCTTATTTCTAAGTTCTTCCCAAATAGCCTCAATGGATGCTCCCCCTGGAATAGCCTCTTTGTACTGCCATGATGCTCTCTCCAATCAAAAGTGCAACTCCCCCTCCTCTCTTACCTCCACCTCTATCACGCTGGTAGCATCTGTACCCCAGAACATTGAGCTGCCAGTCATGCACATCCCTCAACATAATAGCTGGAGTATCCCAGTCCCATGTGCCTATGCATGCCCTGAGTTCATCTGCCTTACCTGTCTGGCTTCTTGCAGTTTAGTCTCTCAGACCTTCCTCGCTCCCTGTCCTGTTCCTGCCTAGCCTGCCAACTGGACTTGCTCACTTTAACTTCTATATTTGCTTCAATTTTCTCATTTATTACACTTGTACCTTGGTCCCCCCTCCCCCACCCACCCCCAGACTATTTGAAACCCTCTCTGGAGTAACTTGAGCAAATCTCCCTGCCAGGACATTGGTCCCCTTCCAGTTCAGGTGCAGCCGTCCCTCTTGTACAGTCACCTCTGCCCCAAGAGAGGCCAATTCCCTTAATCTGTCCTGTTAATGCTATTGTATGCCCCCTCTTAATCCCTCTAATTAATTTTTAAGTACCTCCTACGTTTTCTATATTCCTTTAAGGCCTCTCATGTGTTACCTGCTGTAAGCTTCCTTTCTTTCTTTCATCCAACCCTTGATATCCCTTGTCATCCAGGGTTCCTTGACTTGCTGCCCTTAACCTTCACCTTTTTGGGAACATGTTGGCCTTATCTCTCACTATTTCACTTCTGAATGACTCTCACTTTTCATAGAGTCATAGAGTCACAGAGCAATACAGCAGGGATAGTAGCTGCTCCCATCTTATTATATTGAAATTGGCCTTTCCTCATTTCAGGAATTTCTGGTCCATTCTTGCCCTTCTCCATAACATCCTTCACAGAGTTATGTCACTATCCCCCAAATGCTCTTGTACTGACACTCCCATCACTTGCCAGGCTACATTCCCAAAGATTTGATCTAGAACTGCCTCTTCTCCAGTAAGGACGTCTACACACTGGTTCCAAAATCGCTCCCTTTTCTCTCTTTCCTCCCATAACAACCTGGGATATATCTCTCCTGGATACGCTTTAAAAATTCCATACCTTCTACCTTTCACACCAAAGTGATCCTGGTTAATATCAGGGAAGTTAAGATATTTTTATTAGTCACATGTACTTTAAAACACACAGTGAAATGCATCTTTTTTGCATAGAGTTTTTCTGGGAGCAGCCCATAAGTGTCACTACACTTCTGGTGCCAACATAGCATGCCCACAACTTCCTAACCCGTAAGTTTTTGGAATGTGGGAGGAAGTCGGAGCACCCAGAGGAAACCCATGCAGACACAGGATCCCTTTGGCCTTTAACCTATCATTTGCACACTTCTCTGTACATTGCTTACATATCTGTGCCTCTATCTCCTGTTGATTGCTTGGAGATCTGTAGAAAATCCCCAGCAAAGTGATCACCCCCTTTTCTTTTTAGGCTTTCCCCTTATGGCCTTATTTCATGGAAACCAGCCTCCCCTCCATGGACTCTGTCTATACTTCTTGCTGCCTCGGTAAAGCAGCCAAAGACCCCACCCACCCGGCACATTCTCTCCTCTCCCCTTTCCCATCAGAAAGAAGATACAAAAGCCTGAAAGCAACTACCACCAGGTGCAAAGACAGCTTCTATCCCGCTGTTAAAAGAATATTGAATGGTCCCCTAGTACGATAAAATGGACTCTTGACCTCATAATCTACCTTGTTATGACCTTGCATCTATTGACTGCCTGCACTGCACTTTCTCTGTAATTTAAACACTTTATTCTGCATTCTGTTATTGTTTTCCCTCAAAATGATCTGTATGGATAGCATGCAAAACAAAGTTTTTCATTGTACCTTGGTACATGTGACAATAATAAACCAATTTACCATTTTGAAGAACCTTCTAAGATATCCTCCTTTCTTACTGCATTGAGGTCTCCTAGGTTAATACTGCAATGCCACCTTCTGTTTTACACCCTCTTCCCCCACCCCACCCCATCACAGCCAAATATATCTTGACCCTGGAATGTTGATTTGCCAATCCTGTCCTCCTTTCCACCAAGGATCTGTTCTGAGACCCCTGCTCTTTGTGATTTTTATAAATGACTTGGATGAAGAAATGGAAGGGTGGATTAGTAACTTTGCAGATGACACAGAGGTTGGTGGTGTAGTAGATACAGCAGAAGGTTGTCGTAGGTTGCAACAGGATATAGACAGGATGCAGAGCTGGGGGGAGAAGTGGCAGATGGAGTTCAATCCAGAGAAGTGTGAAGTGATACACTTTGGAAGATCAAACTTGCAGTGTACAAGGTTAATGGCAGGATTCTTAGCAGAGAGGATCTTGGGGTCCAAGTCCATAGATCTCTCAAAGTTGTTGTGCAAGTTGATAGGGTTGTTAAGAAGGCATATGGTGTGCTGGCCTTCATTAGCCAGGTGATTGAGTTCAAGAGCTTAGAGGTAATGTTGCAGCTCAAAAAATTCTGGTTAGACCACACTTGGAATATTGTTGTCAGTTCCGGTCGCCACATTATAGGAAGGATGTGGAAGCTTTGGAGATGGTGCAAAGAAAATTTACAAGGATGCTGCCTGGATTGTAGAACATGTCTTATGACGAGAGGTTGAGCAAGCTAGGGCTTTTCTCTTTGGAGCAACAGAGGATGAGAGGCGATTTAATATAGGTATATCACATTATAAGAGGCATAGACAGAGTGAACAGGCAGCATCTTTTCCCCAGGGTGGTAATAGCCAATACTAGAGGTTAAGGTGCATGGAGGAAAGTTCAGGGGAGATGTGAGGGGCAGGTTTTTTTCTTACACAGAGAGTGGTGGGTGCCTGGAATGCATTGCTGGGGGTGGTGGTAGGGGCCGACACGCTAGGGTCATTTAAGAGACTCTTAGATAGGCACATGGATGAAAGAAAAATAGAGGGTTATGGGAGGTGAAATAAAGAGGGGAATAGATTGAATGCGGTTAAGATTTGTATAGGTCGGCACAACATCATGTGCCGAAGGGCCTGTACTGTGTTGTACTGTTCTATGTTCTTAGTCTCTGTGATTATAATATCACAGTCCCCCATGTTAATCAACACTCTCAGTTCATCTGCTTTCCTTGTCAGACTCCTTCCATTAAAATAAATGCAGTCCAGTCTTGCATTCCTCCCACATCCTTATCAAAGTCTAGGTATGCTTTGCCTACTAGACTGACTTTACCCAGTGTAGCATGCGTAGGTTCTTCTGCTTGGCAGTTTATTAAAGAAAGTAACAAGGATAGAGCTTCTAATGCAATTGATGGTGAACAACATTAAAGTAGCAGCATTAAAGGCCGATATCAAAGGTCATGCCATAGAGTATTGATAGTTCCTAAAGACAGATAGATAGCAGAGATGGAAAAATTGAAGTCAGTCAATGAAAGGAAAAAAAATTGTACAGGCTACATCTTGAATGAAAGATCCAATACTTCAAGATTACAATCTACAATGTTGATAGATGTGTTTTGAGTAAGCATGACGTGACATTGACTTCACATTCAAAGAGCGGGGAGAACAGCACAATGGTGTAGCAGTTAATACTGCTGCCTCACAGCTCCTGCAACCAGTTCAGACCTGGCTTTGGATGCTGTCTGCATGGAGTTTTCATTTTTGCACTGTAACAGTGTGGGTTTCCCCTTGGTGCCGTGGTTTCCTCTCACATCCCAAAGACACATTGGTAGGTTAAATGGCTGCAGTAAATTACCCCAATATAGCTAAGTGGAAAAAGAATCAAAGGAGAGTTGTTGATTGGCATGTGGGAGAGAATAGCTTGCAGGGTCACAGGGAAATAAGAATGGAACGGGACTGATGGATTGCTCTTCTGGGAGTCAGCATGGATGTGATGGACTGAATGGCCTCATTCTGTGCTATTAGTTAGTTAGTAAATTAGTAAGTTAGTTATCCACTGAATAACAATAGATTGAATCTTGCTGGTAAATACCAGCAATGTCAAAAGGAGGTACCGGCATAAATCCCTGTAAGTGGAAGCAAGTTTGGGAGTTTGATAAGATATCTTTATTAGTCACATGTACATTGAAACACACAGTGAAATGCTTTTTTTGCATAGAGTGTTCTGGGGGTAGCCTGCAAGTGTCACCACGCTTCCAGCGCCAACATAGCATGCCCGCAACTTCCAAATCCATACGTCTTTGGAATGTGGGAGGAAACCAGAGCACCTGGAGGAAACCTATGTAGTCACAGGGAGAATGTACAAACTCCTTACAGAGAGTGGCTGGAATTGAAACCGAGTCACTGGTGCTGTGATAGCGTTATGCTAACTGCTACGCTACGTGCCTGCCCTGCATGTGCATCTAAATACAAAAGTTCTGAACTTATTCACAGATTCCACTGGCCAATTCAGTCAATGTTCTCCACTGCTGGATTCTGCATGGCATACAGTGGTGAAGCATAAACTTGCTGAGATTCCATAGAACTTAAATGGAGAATCTGCCCAGGCATCCAGCACCCAGTTATCAAATTTCATGTTGCTACTTATCAAATGGTGTTAATTTAACAATTACAATTATTTTCTGTTTTGGTTGGTAAATTTAAAAATAATGATTAGTTAAGCACCACTTGACTTTAAAAGAAATGCTTAGTTTTGGAGTTGTTCCATCGGATCAGTGATTGGATCTGTGAAGCAGATGGGACTCAGCCCAGAAGAATAACACAATCCCTTTAAGTTGAGTGTCAGATGGACATCAGCCTGATTCCACAAAAAGCATGGAATGTGGCTATTGAATTCATTAGGAAGTAGCTCTGGAAAAACAGTAAATGATCTGTATGTACCTGGATTGTATTAGACCTGGAAACATCAGTAGGCTCACAGTCTGCTGAGTGAGGGTTTTTATGTGCTAGAACAACTTAAACTATTAACCATGTCAGTGATAGTTGTTGATTTTGCTATTATTGTTTGCATTTCTGCCATGTATGGAATTTTTGTGAACATTCTGCCAAATTCCAAAAACTGCTAATTTTAGCTTATTAAGGGTTTCCGGTTATTAAATCAAAACAATTCCCTCATTGTCATTTTTCATGCAACAAATTCAATACATATTTGAACTTGTGTATGTTACTGCAACTGATAGCTCCATGGGGACATCTTTGAGCAATCTTTATTATTTTTCAAAGGACAACACTTGAGCGCTTGCTACAGCTTGCTCCACCTACAGCAAGGGGTAAAAACAAACCGTTAGAAGAACTCATCTAATGCAGGGTCTTGACCCAAAATGTCACCCATCCCTTTGCCTCCAAAGATGCTGCTTGACCCGCTGAGTTCTTCCAGCAGTTTGGTTTTTGCTCCAGATTCCAGCATCTGCAGTCCCTTGTGTCTCCATACAGCAAAGGGTAGCTGGACTAATCTGCAATAATGGTGAATTAAGTAGTGGATAGGCCACCTCAACAGACCAAGGACTGGATTACAAAGTGAACAGATTAAAAGCTACGAGTTATTTGCTGTTAGGAAATACCAAAGCCAAAAGGTCCCTTGTGGTTTACACAATGAGTCTTGTATTTCAAATGCACAGTTCCATGAAACCAGGGGCTTTGAAGGTCAGCTTTCATTATATAAAACTGATGCTTGGATTTCAGACACAAAGATATTCCTATTGATTGGGGGCTTGTGTCACTGCTGAATGGTCAGCAGCACCCCTAAGCGATATCAGAATGTCATCAGGAGTTAACCTGCATCAGAAAACCTACCGGATGTCAGAAAAAGGGGATCTCCAATGCTCTGGGTTGCTCTATTGTAACATGACAGTGACACAAAATCAATACTAGGAACAGATTTAGGAACAGGAGTTAGAAGTCAACACAAGTTTAGAAACGAGTGTAGAATGTAAATTTATGAGACTCCTTTCTTGTTCTCAGAACATGACATACACAAAGCAAATGAAGCGCTATTCCTGTTGAAACATAGGGAAACGTGGTAGCCAATTGCATTAAGGCTTAGATCTATAGCTATTTTATGTATCAAACCAATTCACACAAATTAAATTGCAATTGTCTTCTGTTTGTGTGGTGACAAACCAGAAGCTAATAGTGTGCACAGTAAGATTCCACTAACAGGCATGAGAGGAACCTCTGGAATAGAGAATTCTCATGATTCACCATTGCTCTTACCGAATCCTGCTACTTACTCTGTGTTGCCACATCTAAATTTGTCAAAGAAAAACAAGAAATTATAAAGCAAAATTTCTAAATTATTTTCAGCTTTTCTTGGCTCCTCCTGCTCATTTCTTTCTCTGCACAGTTTAGCTCTCTGGACGACGGGCAAAGGTAAAAGGCCACTGCTACTACAGATCAAAGAACCAACAGAACAGACAAGGACTGCAGATTAAGTGTTGCCGCAACAGCACAAAAGGTGGCAAAAAGCCTGACATAGCCACTATACACAACACTGAAAAGAATGACATGGTTTAATCGTTAATAAATACATTCAAAATCTAGTTTTAAAGCATCAGCAAACTTAGTGCTGATTGCATATCTCTGAGGTAATTTGCTATAATGCAGATTTTAAAAGAGAAATATGAACAAAAAACCTGTCCCAAAACCAATCCATAAGGTTTTATCTCTTTTTCAAAAACAACAGAAGAGATTTACTTAGTACTGTATAACTTTCTGGAGACTGACTGGAAACAACTAACCAATCAGGCACCCCCACCAACCACCCGAACTCGAACTCAACCAGCAGCTGGTTCTATTTAAGATTATCACAGGAACTACAAGAATGCTGTAGCTGAATGTATTATGCAACTTATTTGTTAACCAAGCTTTGTACAAGCCAAAAAGACATCCAGGCCAAAATCTTTGTGTAATGATTCACCCTGTTCATTTTTCATGTTCTTTTAAACTATTCTGAGTAAACACTTAGTTCTAAAACTTCAACACAATTTATGTATATTGTAACTAATGTCTTTGCAACAAAAACCTTGTTTTCAGCAAATGATCTGTTGCACAAAACAAAATGCAAAGAGATAAGCACAAATGAGCTGTTGTGCTTATCTCTTTGCGTTTTCTTTTGTGCAATACTTGTAGTCTTAAACATTTACTTAGAGGAGGCAACTTCCAGTGAGACCAGGACTGTGACTAGGGAGGCAAGATAAAACTGCTAAGATTTACGAAGTCCTGAGTTCTCTCACAAACTACATCTGGACAATGTTTTAGAGTAAAATGGCATGATAGATCTTCAAATGTTTGGGGCAGACAGTGAAACTGTGGAGTTCATATCATAAAGATTTATTGGGTGATTATGTTGTCATTGCAGCTCCATGTTATTATGGTAGCAACATTAGTTCCTTGGAAAAACTAGTTGGAATCTGATTCCCCAAAGCGTGAGCTCTGAATCTTAGTTACCAGAGAAGGCAGCAAAAAGGGTAATCGATTGGTCTTGTACACCTTGAAGTGACTGGATTTCCATGGTTGCAGGAGCTTTAGCACAAAACTAAAGTAATAGCAGTCAATGTGATTGAATCACGGAAAAATTACGACAGAGCAGGTTGCCATTTGGCCCATCATGTCTGTGCCAGTCGAAGAACTACCCAGACTATCCTACCTTCCAGCACTCGGTCACAACTCTGCAGTTCTGTGCTCTTCAAGTACACATTTGAGTATCTTTCAATTATAATGAGGGTTTCTGCCTCTATCGTCCTTTTAGGCAGTGGGTTCCTACAACTCTATGGCTAAAAAAAACCATTCCCTATCTCTCCATCTGAATTATTTTAAAAATTATTTTAAATCTCTGCAGCTGGTCTTTCCACCTATCTGTTAAGAGTAACACTCTTTCCTATTTATTCCAGCTAGATCTTACTCATCAATTAATGCTTACCTCTGCTTCTTCTGTTCCAAAGAAAACGTGCCCATCTTTCCTCAGAGCTACAGCTTTCCAGGCATGGCAACAAAAATATAATGAGGTTGCATACCTATCATTCTGCAATCTCTACCCTCTATGTAAAGTGCCATCAGTGAATGTGGGGTTATGCAAAAGTTTTCCCTCAGTACAAATCCAACCTGATTGAGGGACCTTGAGTGTCTCATTTCTATTTCTTTCAGGATGCCTCAACCTGTTCACACCCATTCCACAACGAAAATACCATTGATAAAGGTCTTGGGGTAACCAGCAATTCTAATTATTCAATAATGGAAACAGAAAATGCTGGAAACACTCAGCAAGTCAGTCAGCAACAGCAGAAAAGGCAACAGAGTCAAGGTCTCCAGGAAAGACCCTTTGTCAGGACCTGAGACCTTGACTCTATTATTCCTTCCATGAATGCTGCCTGACCTGCTGAATATTTCCTGCAATTTCTGTACTCCAGTTCTGACTAAGGGTTTTTGACCCAAGACTTTGACTCAGACACTGCCTGACACACTGAGTGTTTTGAGCATTTTCCATTTTACTTCAGGTGACCAGCATCTGCAGTCCTTTTTTTAAAGAATCATAGAGACAGTTATACAGCACAAAAACAGGTCCTTAAGTCCAACTCATTGATGCCAAGGTGCCTTCCTGAGCTGGTCCCATTTGCCTGCATTTAGCCCATATCCTTCTAAACCTTTCCTAGCCATGAAACTGTCCAAATGTCTTTTACACATTGTAATTGTATCCGCCTCTACCACTTGGCAGCCACACTTACTCTGTGTGAAAAACCTGCCCCTCAGATCAACTGTTGAAAGGTCTTGGGGTAACCAGCAATTCTTCATACACCAGGAACCGTGGTGTACAAAGGCTATAATAAATCTAGTCAAAAGGAAAAGAAAAGCTTACAAAAGGTTCAGAGAGCTAGGTAATGTTAGAGATCTGGAAGAGTATAAGGCTAACAGGAAGGAGCTTAAGAAGGAAATTAGGAGAGCTAGAAGGGGACATGAGAAGGCCTTGGTGGGCAGGATTAAGGAAAACCCGAAGGCATTATAGGACCTATCAAGTGCAACAGTGGGAAAGTGTATATGGATCCAGAAGAAGTAGCGGAGGTACTTAATGAATACTTTATATCAGTATTCACTACGGAAAAACATCTGGGTGATTGTAGTGAGGACTTGCAGCAGGCTGAAAAGCTTGAGCATGTAGATATTAAGAAAGAGGAGGTGCTGGAACTTTTGGAAAGCATCAAGTTGGATAAGTCGCCGGGACCGGATGAGATGTACCCCAGGCTGCTGTGGGAGGTGAGGGAGGAGACTGCGGAGCCTCTGACGATGATCTTTACATCATCAATGGAGACGGGAGAGGTTCCAGAGGATTGTAGGGTTGCGGATGTTGTTTCCTTATTCAAGAAAGGGAGTACAGATAGCCAAGGAAATTATAAACTAGTGAGCCTTCAGTAGTCGGTAAGATGATGGAGAAGATCCTGAGAGGTAGGATTTGCGAACATTTGGAGATGTATAATATGATTAGGAATAGTCAGCATGGCTTTGTCAAGGGCAGGTCCTGCCTTACGAGCCTGATTGAATTTTTTGAGGATGTGACTAAACACATCAATCAAGGGAGAGTAGTAGATGTGGTGTATATGGATTTCCGCAAGGCATTTGATAAGGTACCCCGTGCAAGGCTTATTGAGAAAGTAAGGAGGCACGAGATCCAAGGTGACATTGCATTGTGGATCCAGAACTGGCTGGCCCACAGAAGGCAAAGAGTGGTTGTTGAAGGGTCATATTCTGCATGGAGGTTGGTGACCAGTGGTGTACATCAGGGATCTGTTCTGGGATCCTTACTCTTTGGGATTTTTATAAATGATCTGGATGAGGAAGTGGAGGGATGGGTTAGTAAGTTTGTGGATGACACAAAGGTTGCAGGTGTTGTGGATGGTATGGAGAGCTGTCAGAGGTTACAGCGGGACATAGACAGGATGCAAAGCTGGGCTGAGAACTGGCAGATAGAATTCAACCCAGATAAGCGTGAAGTGGTTCATTTTGGTAGGTCAAATATGATGGCAGAGTATATAGCATTAATGGCAAGACTCTAGGCAGTGTGGAGGATCAGAGGGATCTTGGGGTCCGAGTCCATAGGACGCTCAAAGCAGCTGCGCAGGTTGACTCTGTGGTTAAGAAGGCATATGGTGTATTGTCCTTCATCAATCGTGGAATTGAATTTAGGAGCCGGGAGGTATTGTTGCAGCTATACAGGACCCTGGTCAGACCCGACTTGGAGTACTGTGCTTAGTTCTGGTCACCTCACTACAGGAAGGGTGTGGAAGTTATAGAAAGGGTGCAGAGGAGATTTACAAGGATGCTGCCTGGAATGTGAAACATGCCTTATGAAAGCAGGTTGAGGGAACTCGGCCTTTTCTCCTTGGAGTGACGGAGGATGAGGGGGGACCTGATAGAGGTATATAAGATGATGAGAGACATTGATTGGGTAGATAGTCAGAGGCTTTTCCGCAGGGCTGAAATGGTGGCCACAAGAGGACATAAGTTTAAGATGCTGGGGAGTAGATATAGAGGAGATGTCAGGGGTAAGTTTTTTACTCAGAGAGTGGTGAGTGCGTGGAATGGGCTGCCGGCAACGGTGGTGGAGGTGAACACGATAGGGTCTTTTAAGAGACTTTTGGATAGGTACATGGAGCTGAGAAAGATAGAGGGCTATGGGTAAGCCTAGTAATTTCTAAGGTAGGGACATGTTCGGCACAGCTTTGTGGGCCGAAGGGCCTGAATTGTGCTGTAGGTTTTCTATGTTCTATGTTCTATGAAAGTTCCTGTCTAATGCCATCAAAATTAGCCTTGCCCAATTTAGGACTTTATCTTTTTCCATAACTATTTTAGACTTATGGCCATTGGTCCCAAAATGCTCCCCACTGACACATCAGCCACTTGCCCTGCCTCATTTCCCAAGAGCAGGAGTTATTTTGATTTTCATCCTGGTTATTCAAACTATTCAACTAGCTTGACTGCTCAAGGCAGAAAGACCAACAAGGTTAACAGACACATCATCTCTTCCCCTCAGTGTTTCTCTCTCCACTAGCACAGCCTGACCTGCCGGCACGACCTATAGTTCTGCACCTTTTACATTCTGTATTCTCACTCTCTAACTGCCTTCATTTCATAATTTTTATGTTCCATTGTTCAGATTCTCTTTCTCTAACTGTCTCCATTAACCCACTTAGTAACAGCTTATCCACATAGAAACCCTGAGAGGGGGGCCAGTCCAACAGCGGCAGGGGGCAGAGGGGCTCATCCGCCTGGGAGCGAGTATATCAGTGTCCAGACTTGAAAATATGCTGGTGTTCATCGTGTACACCAGTTCATTACTTAATATACTGGAGAAGTATCTTTGAGACAGACTGCAAGTACTTGCAGTGCTTCAAGATGATGACTCACATTATTTTCTCAAGGAACTTAAGGGTGGGCAATCAATGCCAGCCTTCTCCATAATGCATGCATCGCATGAACAAATACAAAAACAAATGTGTAATTGCAAGGAACTGTTAATGATGGTGAAAGTGATACTTTTAGAAGTGATTGACTCTAAATACAGAAAGCCTCCAATGTGAAATGTGGAAATTAACCAAGTGTCACCATTTATACAATTATTATGAAGTAAAGCATTAATCCAAAACTCGACCTTTACGTTATAAAATTAATTCAGTTTGCACTCTCTGTCTTTCAGAAGTCTTCTATCTTGACAGGTAATTGAACTTATAGTGCCAACCTTCCCAGACTGATGATTTCTCCTGCAATGCAGCAGACTTTTTCTGAATGCACTAAATTTTCCCCTTCACACCATGATATTACCAACTGCTCAAAGATGCATCTGGTCTGTGATGTCACCATCCCCACTGCCACAGAAAGCAGGAACCAGCTGGGATGATCATAGCCCACAAATGGATGGTTGATGGTTGGGCATGGATGGTGGGTCAAAGGGACTGTTTCCTTGCAGTATCTCTCTATGAGGAAATGGGACAACACTGGGGAATGCAATTGGGAGTGCAACTGGCCCAGATGGAGTCCCTGGCCGTGTCCTCAGATTATGCACAGATTAGCTGGCTGGAATATTCGCAGACATTTTTAACCTCTCCCTGCTCCAATCTGAGGTTCCCACCTGCTTTAAGAAGATCACTATCATCCTGGTGCCAAAGAAGATCACCCGGTGGCTCAAACACTTATTTATTAACTTTAGCTCTGCCTTCAATACCATAATTCCACAGAAACTCATCTCCAAACTTCTGGACTCAGCAACTCCCTTTGCAACTGGATCCTTGACTCCTGACCAACAGTCTGGAATCAGCAAAGATAAGCAACAACACCTCCACAACTATCCTCAACACCGGTGCTCCACAAGGCCACATCCTCAGCCCCTTACTATAATCCCTATACACTCACAACTGCATGGCCAAATTCTGATCTAACTCCATTTACAAATTTATAGATGACACCACCGTCGTGGGCCAGATAACAAACAACAATGAGACGGAGTACAGAAAGGAGATAGGGAGCCTAGTGGCATGGTGTCAAGACAATAACCTTTCCCTCAATGAAAGCAAAATGAAGGAGCTGGTCATTGACTTCAGGATGTGGAGCAGAGTACTTGGCCCTATCAGTATCAATGGTGCCAAGGTGGAGATGGTTAAGAGCTTCAAGTCTCTAGGTGTAAACATCACCAACCATTTGTCCTGGTCCAGCCATGTGGACGCTATGGTCAAGAAAGCACATCAGTGCCTCTACAGCTAAGGAAATTCAATATGTCCCTGATGATGCTCCAATTTTTACAGATGCACCATGGTAAGCATCCTATCCAGATGTTTAACAGCTTGGTATAGCAACTGCTCTGCCCAAGATGGCAAGAAATTGCAGAGTTGTGAACGTAGCCCAGTTCGTCACAGAAACCAGCCTCCCCTCCATTGACTCCATGTACACTTCCCGCTGCCTTGGGAAAGCAACCAACGTAATTTATACTCCCAACCTGGTTATTCTCTCTTCTTTGTCCTCCCATCGGGCGGAAGATAAAACTGCTTGAGAATATGTATCACCAGGCTTAACGACAGCTTCTATCCCACTGTCATCAGACTCTTGAACAGACCTCTTATACGCTAAAGATGAACTCTTGATCTCTCCATCTATCTTGTCATGGCCCTTGCACTTTATTTATCTACCTGCACTGCACTTCCTCTTTAACTGTAACACAATATTCTGCACTCTGTTTTTCCTTTTCGTACCACCTCGATGTACTTATGTATGGAATGATTTGTCTGGATGGCATACTAACAAAAGGTTTTCACTATATCTTGGTGCATGTGACAATAATAAACTAATTACCAAATAGGGAGAGAGATGGGCCACTGAAAGTGGCCTTGAAGGGGAGGCTGACCATAGCCTGCATAGGGCAGAAATGTAGTCAGCTACAATCCTGCATTTTACAAGGTGTGGTCAGCAGCAATAAAGTTACTATTAGTTGGAATATTAAGATATAACATCTGCTATAATCAGTTATATTTTGAGTATTGACAAATTACTACATTAATTTTGCTTATGACAGAAAATGGAATGTTCCAGTATTTTAGTTTTGGTGCAATTTCAGTGAGTTAATACTAGTTACTGAATCAAGATTCCAACCAACCCTCCTATATTTTCCCCTCATTCCCAATCTTGCATCCACTTCTTTTTCAATTCATGGGTGCTCATCAGGTTTACAGAATTCTTTGCTGAACAGAAAAGAGGTTACAGTTTTATTTGTGAAATTAGGTGATCACTGGGCTAACCACCTAAAATAAATGAAGTGAAAGAAACCAGTTTCTCACTGTAAAGACACAACTTGGTGATAGAAACATGCAGGGTTTATACAAAAACATAGAAACATCTGGTTATAAGCAGTGTGAAAATAACCCTAGATTACTAATATAAAAATGTTAGTTGATTTCTGACCTCATTTCCTCAGTGATGACATGGGTCTGAACTTATACTCAACACACTGTTATTTTAAATTTGCTTTGCTAACATTACTGAACTTAGATTGTAAAATTTTGTTTCAAATATGTGAAGTGGTCTAACAGAAAAGTTGCTAAGAGGCAATGGTTCAATGATACTTTTACTGCATATCAACAGTTATATGTTTATTTAGTATCGATGGAATCCTTCTTCCTGAACTAAAACTACAAACTGTTTCCAATCCTGCTTTTTTTTAAACAGGAAGGTGACCTTGACTCCTAACATGTGTTGGAAAGGTCACACAAGCCTAACCAAATGCCTAAAGTGACCCAGTGACCTGAACAAGGCCATTTTTGATTAAAGTGCAGTTTGCCATATTTAACCCAATCTTTCCAATATAAAATGGAATCAGGAGTACTGGGGATACAAGGACATTAGTAATAGAGTCACAGAGTTATATAGCATGGAAACAGCCCCTTTAGCCCAACTCGTCCATGCCAACCAGGTTGTTTACCTGAGCTAGTCCATTTCCTCACATTTGGCCCATATCCCTCTAAACCTTTCCTATCCATCAATGAGAATAGATTGTTTTGTCCTGTGTTGCACATTTCTCCTGATAGAGTCATGGAATCATATAATACAGAAACAGTATCATGCTTCCAATTTTGAACCTCAGTATATTAATTACCATCCAATATTTTGATTGAGTGATGTGTCATAAACATTTATCACTCAAAATTAGCCCTCCAGAATTGACCCAGGTTTGAAAATTAAGATTCAACTGCAAGTAACCCTACTGAAAAATCTTACAAGTATCAAAAGAAAACTCTATCCAAATAATTCTGTCCATTAGTTGAAGAACTGATTTTGCAGATATAAAAATAAAAGCTATTTGATTGGCAGTCAAGTTTCATTCCATTGGATCGGTCGTTTCACTTTGTGATTGGTGTGGGAAGGCACTGCGTGTGAAGTGGATGTGTAGGATGACCAATGGGAGGAGAATGTAAGTGGGGCAGATGGAGAAAAGTGGTTACATTATGAAATTTCCAGGAATACATCCAAACAGAACTGGCAATCCTGCTCTAAGCAAAGTTTCCAATCCTAACTCTGGCAGATATCTGGCAGGAAGTTTGTAATGAGTGCTGTGGGTTAGGAGTGATCCATTTTTCTGATCCGTTGCTGAAATCAACCTGAAACATTGGGCCAGAATGTGTGACGAAGCAGGGGTGGTTCCACATCTCACTGCTGGCTAGTGCAGTACACACAGCAACTTATTACTGACTTCCACTCCAGGGCACTGCAGCAAGAATTGGTAACACGTTGGAGGTCAGACGTGTGCCACGAGACTCACCATTGAGTCCAGGGCCTTCCATATCTTGCTGAGCCAGAGGTCCAAAACGCTTTGTACCTGCCCCTCAGCTAATCATAGGGGATCTAGCAAAGCCCCATTCATTTGAAAACAGTCACTGACCTTCACTTAAAAGATAAGTTTTAATCTTTTTATTCACTCGGTACATTTTTAATGAATTGGGAATGCTCTAATGAGTTTTGAAATTTGTTTTTAAAAAATTTATAATTCCTACATTTTTACTTATTTAATTATTTTAAACTTTTTCCAGGGTCTCAGAATGCCATCAGGGTGACCAGTGGGTGGGGCCTTGCCTTGCACTGCCTGTAGCCTCAGTGGTCTACTGTGCCTCCTGAAACAGTCGAGGCGGTGACACTGGCAGGACTCTAGGAGCTGCACAGCCACAAAATATAAGTGCAGCTGCTGGGGGAGACTACAGGTTTGCCAGATCAAGAGTGACATGACCTCTGACTCCATTTCTTCACAGATGTTCTCTGACCTTTTTATTGTTTCCAGCGTTCTCTGCTTTTACTTCAGATCTCTGGCTTGACATGAAGACAATTTATGAATGTTGCTTGTACTCTCTGTGGGAACAATAGCCAAGTTGCCCTCTCTCCAAGCCAACTCTCCAAGTTGCCCGAGAATCAGCCTGCTTGCACTGGCTGGTGGACATAGCACAGCACTATTCAAGGTGTAGAGATCCTGCTCGACATATGTCAGAACTAATTAATAAATAAATGTAATTACTGTTCATGGAATCACTGAAACAGAGAGTAAAGGAAATCATTTGGCCCAACATGCATCTCTCATTTAAAGGGCAATCACTTTACTACCGTTCTTCAGCAAACACCTATTCCCCTGCAAATATTTCCTCTTTTAATTCATGTCTATAGCCTTCTGGAAGTTACAACATAATCTGTATTAACTCTTCAGGAGGTACATTCCAAATCACAGCAACAGACTGCACAAAAAAACCTCCATAGGTACAACTATTTTAAATATGCATTCTCTGGTTATTGACCTTTGGCCAAACAGATTTTCTTTCGATGTTTTGTGCACACCCATTAATTCTATCCCTAATCTTCAGTGCTCCCAGGAGAAAATCTCTTGCTTCTCTCGTCTCCTCACATAACTGAAGTCCCCCAAGCCTGGGAAAGCTTTCCTAAGCCTTCTCTTTGCTTTGACATGCTTCATAAATTGGGACACTATTCCAGTTGACCAGTGATTTATCCATGTTTATAAATGTTACAGAAATTCTATTTTAACATTGGAATAGTAACTAATAAACATCAACTAGAAAATGTGGATTAATAAATCTGCCCTATTAGGTCTCTTTCTTCCTGCATCCATTTTATTGTGCCTCATTTTTCCAACAAAAATGCAACTCATCATATTTCTCTGGAATAAATTTAATTTGCTTATTTTACCAGACTACCTTTATCCCCAAAACTCAATCCTTATCTTCTATATTCATTGTTAATTTCCTATGGTTCAGCATTTGGAAGGTCAAATAGGGGCAGAACATATGCAGGAAATGGTAGGGCACTAAGGAATATCATTGAGCAGAGAGACCCAAGGGTCCGAGTTCACAGTTTCCCGAAAGTGGCAACATAGGTAGGGTGGTGAAGAAGGCATAGGGGCCTAGGGACATTGAAGACATCTTCAAGAGCTGGTGCCTCAAGAAGGTGGCATCCATCACTAAGGACCCTCATCGTCAGGGACATGCCTTCTTCTCATTACTACCATCGGGGAGGAGGTACAGGAACATGAAGACACACACTCAATGTTTTAGGGACAGTTTCTTCCCCTCCGCCATCAGACTTCTGAGCATTCTATGAACCCATGAACACTACCTCGTTATTCCTCTTTTGCACTATTTTTTGGTAACTTATATTAATTTATATGTCTTGCACTGTACTGCTGCCGCAAAACAACAAATTTCATGACATATGTCAGTGATAATAAACCTGATTCTGATTCTGCAACTATACAAAACACTGGTTAGATAGAACTTGGAGTATTGTGTGCAGTTCCGGTCACCACACAATAAGACGGATGTGATTATTCTGGAGACTGTGTAGAAGAGATCTACCAGAATGCTGTCTGGATTGGAGGACTTTGGTTTTGGGGAGAGATTGGATAGACTGGGCTTGTTTTCCTTGGATTGAAAGAGGCTGAGGAGTGACCTGATAGAAGTATACAGGATTATGAGAGGCATAGATAGGATAGATAGTCAAAACTTCTTTTCCCATGGTATGGGTATCAAAAACAAGGGGATTTAAGGTGAAAGGTAGGAGTTTTAAAGGGGAACTGAAGGGTACACTTTTTTTTATATATACAGCAGTTCATATCTGGGACGTGCTGTCAGAGGAGGCGGTGGAATCAGATGAATTACTAAGTTTAAGAGGCATTTAGACAGACACTAAAGTAGGCAAGGCATGGAAAGTATTACAAGCCAGGTTGCTACTTGGTGAATGTTCCTTTAAGGCAAGACAAGTTTTTCACTGTACCTCGATACAAGTGACAATAATAATACCAATACCAACATAAAATCAGATCATAGAGTCATAGAGCAATATGGAAGTGGAGGAAGTGTTAGTGGGGGAGCATTTTGGAGATAGTAACAATAATTCCATATATTTCAATGTTGCTATGGAAAAAGATAGGGATGGACCAGAAATAAAGGAACAAGTTCATTAAATAAGGTAGGACCTGGCATATGTAAACTGAGAGCAGCCAGTTGCAGATAAATCTACATCTGCACAGTAGGAAAGATTCAAAGGAGAATCAAAAGAGAAACAGCAAGAGCTCAGAGCCAACACGTTCCTGTAAGGGTAAAAGCCAATGGTACCAAGTACAGGGAACCCTTAATGGTGAGGTTGAATAAAGAGAGAAAAGGAAGCACATGGCATGTATAGAGACATAAAGACAGTGGAGGCCTGTCAAGAGTATAAACAATGTATATGGAGGTGCTTGAAAAGGAAATTGGGAAGGTAAAGAGGTGTCATGAAATATCACTGGTGGACAGGATTACGGTAAATCCAAAGGCTTTTTATATTAAGGGCAAAAGAATAACCAGGGAAAGAGTAGGGCCCATAAGGGACAACACAGGCAATCTGAGCGTGGAGCCAGTAGGTATAGGAGAGATCCTAAATGAATACTTTTCATCTGTATTTGCAATGGAAATGGATTTTGTCACTGGGGAACTCAGTGAAAGGTTAGGTGAAATTCTTGTGCAAGTCTCTATAAATAAAGAGGAGGTACTCAGTGCCTTAGCAGGCTTAAAGGCAGATAAATCCCCAGTACTGGATGAGATTTATCCCAGGTTGCTCTGGGATGCAAGGGAAGTGATTGCTGTGGCTCTGACTGAGATTTATAAATCTTCGCTGACCACAAGTGAGGTACCCAATGACTGGAGGATGGCAAGTGTCGTTCCTCTTTTCAAGCAGGGCAGCAAGAAATAACCTGGTAATTACAGACCTATCAGCCTAACATCAGAAGTCGGGATGTTGTTGGAAAAAGCTCTGAGGGACAGCATTAGTACTCATGTGGAAAGGCAGGGACTAATCAGAGCTGGCCAGCATAGCTATGTCATGGGCAAATCCTGTCCAATCTGATTGAATTTTTTAAAGAGGTAAAACAATGCATTAATGAAGATAGTAGAGTAGATATGGTTTACTTGGACTTCAGTAAGGCCTTTGACAAGGTCCCACATGGGAATCTGGTCCAAAAAGTTAAGGCACATGGGGTCCAGGGCAAGTTGGTAAACTGGATCCAAAATTGGCACGGTGACAGGAGACAGAGGGTTGTTTTTTGTGATTGGATCCCTGTAACCACAGGGATTGGTGCTGGGACCCTTGCTGTTTGTGAATGACTTGGATGTGGATGTTGGAGGTACGATCAGTAAGTTCGCAGATGGAAAGGTGGAGTTGTTGACAGGGTGGAGGGTAATCTTAGGGTGATAGCAATGCTTTAATGAAATGAGCTGAGAAGTGGCAGATGGAGTTTAATCCAGATAAATGTGAGGTGATGTGTTTTCGGAGAACTAATGAGGTGAGGACAGACACCATGAATGATATGGTTGGAGAACGTATTGAGCAACAGAGATACATTGGTGTACAAGTCCAAAGATCCTTGAAGGTGGCAATGCAGGTAGTTAATGTGGTTAAAACACATATGGAATAGTGGCCATTCGTAGTCAGGGCACTGGACACAACAGCAGGGAGGTTATGCTCTAGCTTTATAAAACATTGGTCAGACGGCAGCTGAAGTACTAAGTGCATTTCTGGCCACCACACTCCAGGAAGGATGCGATAATGCTGGAGAGGGTGCAGAGGAGATTCACCAGGATGTTGCCTGGGATGGAGTGTTTCAGTTATGAGGAGAGACTGGAAAGGCTACGTCTGTTTTGCCCGGAGTGGAGGGTATTAAGAGGGGGCATGATTGAGGTATATAAAATTATGTAGGGTACAGATAGGGTAAACTGCAGGGAACTTTTCCCCATATCAGAGATGAATATAACTAGAGGACATAGATTTAGGGCAAGGGATTAGAGATTTAGAAGGGATCTGAGGGGGGCCTTTTTCACCCACAGAGCAGTGAGTACCTGGAATGCAGTGCCTGAGATAGTGACAGAAGCAGAATCACTGACAGTATTTAAGAAGTGTCCAGGCGAGCACCTGAATCACAAGGTGTAGAAGGCTATGGGCCAAGTGCTGGAAGATGTGAAATACAGATGGGTGCCCACTGGTCAGCATGGACGTGGATTTCTGGAGCAAATGAATTTCTGATTCAATGTCACCGAAAAAGATTGCAACATGAGTAGCAGATGATTCTGTAAAATATGCAGAAGTGATTTTGTCAAGAAATGTATTCATAGCTGGGATGTATGGTGTAATCAGCCTTTAAAGGTGCTTCAGCCTTTAAAGGGACACCCTCCATGGCAGTCCAGTAGAAATAACATTTTATGGTTCAGGGAGAGGCAGCAGAGGGAAGGGAGTGAGTCCCCATTTCACAAACAGGGACACTGAAATACCAGTCAATAAAATAACTTTAAGGAAGTAGACAAAACAGGAAGCATTCAAGGGCAGCCACTTGTCAGGGAGGACAAGATGCAGTTAGTCACTTGACTCAGGAGTAAGATCCGTGGAACAATGGAGCAATGCTGGAAAAGGTACCATGCCTTATTTAAGTTATTGAGTCACACAGCACAAACACAGCTCACCACATTCATGTTCACCATGTTACACTTACTATACTAATCCCCTGTACCAACACTAGGTCCATAGCCTTCTATATTTTGCCAATTTAAGTACTCACCTAGATACTTAAATGTTGTGGTGTCAGGCCTTTCAAATGCAAAACTCAAACATTTCCCAACATGAGTGCAGGGAATGTGCACGTTGACTTAAGTTAATTCAAAAGCAGGATCCCTCCCTAATCCACATGGCCCGATACAGAGAGATCAGGAACTCAGCCGCCATGAATAGGAGATCCAATTTATTTGTAACTGCGGTAAAGCACTTCAAGACAGATGCCAAGCAGAAAACCTGTAGGACAAACTACCGAAAACAGTTTAAACGAAAGGATGCTTCTACATGCACCCAAGAAAAAAAGTTTGAGTTCTGTTTTTTAAAAGCTTGTTACTTTATGTATGGGACAATGCCTTAGCAGGGATGTACATGTGTAGATTTGTCAAAAATTTGAAGAAGCAGCAGTCTTTGGAAGTCTAAAACTTTTGAGATAGAGTCATAGAACAATACAACAGAGATACAGGCACTTTGGCCCAACAAGTCCATGCCGCCCACATTATCCACCCAGCTAGTCTCAATTTCCTGCATTCAGTCCATATTCCTCCAGGTCCTCCCCTCCATGTACCTGTCCAAGTGCTTCTTAAATGATACTATTGTACCTGCCTCAGCCACTTCCTCTGGCAGCTCGTTCCATATACTCACCACCCTCTGCGTGAAAAAGTTACACCGCAGATCTGTTTAAATCTTTCCCCTCTCACCCTAAACCTGTGCACACCTAGTTGTGGACTCCCCTAACCTGGGGAAAAGTCTGTTACCATCCACGTTATCTAAGCCTCTCATAATTTTAAACATTTCCATAAGGTCGCCCCTCATTCTCCTACGTTCCAAGGAAAGAACCTGGCCTGGCTAACCTCTCCCAATAACTCAGGCCCTTTAGTCCTGGCAACATCCTCATAAATCTTCTCTGCACTCTTTCCAGTTTAACCAAAACTGTGCACAGTACTCCAAGTGCTGCCTCACCAATGACTTATACAACTGAAACATAATGTCCCAACTCCTATATTCAATGCCCTGACTGATGAAGGCCTCACCACCCTGTCTACCTGTGATGCCGCTTTCTATGAACTACGCACCTGTACTCCTAGGTCCCACTGTTCCATTGCACTCCCGAGTGCCTGACCATTCATAGTATAAGTCCTGCTCTGGTTTGACTTTCCAAAATGCATCACCTCAGCTGTATTGAAATCCATTTGCCACTCCTCAGCCCACTTCCCTAACTGATCAAGATCCCCCTGTAATCTACGATAACCATCACTATCAACAACACCTCCTAATTTTGTGTCATCTGCAAACTTACTGATCAAGCGTTGTGTGTTCACATCCAAATCATTTATATAAATAATGAATGCCAAGGGTCCCAACACCGACCCCTGTGGCACACCACTAGTCATCGGTCTCCATTCTGAGAAACAACCTTCAACCACCACCCTCTGCTTCCTACCTCCGAGCCAACTTTGAACCCACCTAACTAGCTCTCCCTGGATTCCATGGGACCTAAGCTTCCAGACCAGCGTACCATGAGGGACCTTCTCAAAGGCCTTGCTAAAGTCCAAATAGACAACATCCACTGCCTTAGAATCATTTGCCCTTTTGGTTACTTCTTCAAAGGACTCCAAAAGGTTTGTCAAACATGACTTCCCACACACAAAGCCATGCTGACTCCTCCTAACCTGATTCTGTCTATCCAAATGTTGGTAGATCCTGTCCCTCAGAATTTCCTCCAGTAACTTCCCCACCACTGATATCAGGCTGACCGACCCGTAGTTCCCTGACTTGTCCTTGCTCCCCTTCTTAAACAATGGAATGACTTTAGTCACCTTCCAGTCTTTGGGAACTTCACCAGTGGCTAACGATGAAGCAAACATCTCTGCAAGGGCTTCTGCAATTTCTTCTCTTGCCTCCCACAAAGTCCAAGGATGCACTCGGTCAGGCCCTGGGAATTTATCCACCTTAATGCGCTGTAAAGCTGCAAATACCTCCTTCATGTCAATATGAATTTTCTCGAAAACATCTCCACTTGTTTCCCTTATCACTTGAGCAGCCATGATTTTCTCCCCAGTAAACACAGAGGAGAAATATTCGTTAAAAATCCCACCCATCTCCTGCAGCTCGAGATATAGACGGCCCTGCTGATCTCTAAGGGGACCTACTCTCTCCCCAGCCACCCTTTTACTCTTTATATAGTTATTGAACATCTTGGGATTTTCCTTAACCTTACCTGCCAGAACCCTCTCCTTGCCCTCCTGATTCCCCTCTTAAGAGTATTTTTAATCTTTTAATAGTCATCAAGGGATTCACTCGTCCCCAACCTCTTAAACCCAATGTATTCTTCCTCCTTTTTTCTTGACCAGAGTCTCAATATCTCTCATCATCCAAGGTTCCCTAAACTTGCTAGGTTTACCCTTCATCCTACCAGGAACATGCTGCCCCTGGACTCTTAATATGTCACACTTAGAAGCCTCCCACTTGCTATTCATTCCTTTCCCTTCAAACAGGCTCACACAATCAACCTCTGCTAGGTCCTGCCTAATTCCCTCAAAATTAGCCCTGTTCCAGTTTAGGACCCTAACCTGTGGACCTGTCCTATCCTTTTCCATCACTATCTTGAAATTAATAGAATTATGGTCACGAGAGCCAAAGTACTCCCTGACAGCCACTTCTGTTACTTGCCCTACCTCGTTCCCACAGAAAAGGTCTAGTATTTCACCTTCCTGAATAGGTTCCTCTATATATTGACTCAGGAAACCTTCCTGGACACATTTCACAAATTCCATTCCATCCAGGCCCTTAATGCTGTGTGGCCCAGTCGATACCGGGGAAGTTAAAATCTCCCACTAATACAACCCTGTAATTCTTACCACTACGAGCAATTTCTGTACACACCTGCTCCTCAAGTTCCCACTGACTATTCGGGGGGGGGGGGGAGGGGTCTATAATACAGCCTCACAAGACTGACCCTCCCCTTCTTGTTCTTAAATTCTAACCATATGGTCTCACTGGACGATCCTCCAAGAATGTTGTCTCTAAACTCTGCTGTTACGTTCTCCCTAATCAAAAAGGGAACACCCCCTCCTCACTTACCTGTACCTCCATTACACCTATAGCATCTGTATCCCAGGACACTGAGCTGCCAGTCCTGCCCTTCTCTCAGCCATGTGTCTGTTATGGCTATAAAATCCAAGTCCTCAGAGCCAATCCACGCTCTATCCACTTTTCCTGTTAATCCTCATGCATTGAAATGCAGTTTAACTGAGTTTTCCTTTCCCTGCCTTTACTGTACCCCTGGCTATCCTGATTACTAAACTTGCTCTCGCTGGCTACTGCTTTATCCCAGGATTTGCTCCTGCTCAGAGTCCCACCCCCCACCAATCTAGTTTAAATCCTCCGTGTAGTACTAGCATACTTCCTTGCAAGGATATTGGTCCCTTTCAGGTTCAAGTGCAACCTCTTGTACAGGTCACTTCTACCCCAGAAGAGATCACAATGAACGTGAATCCCTGCCCTCTGCACCAGCTCCTCAGCCACAAAATCATCTGGCCTGTCTTTCTATTTCTAACCTCGCTAGCACGTGACACCGGGAGTAAATCAGAGATCACTACCCTCAAGGTCCTGCTTCTTAACTTCTTACCTAACTCCCTGTACTCATTTTGCAGGACCTCCTCCCTTGTTCTACCCTTGTTGTTTGTACCAACATGTACAAAGACCTCTGGCTGTTCACCCTCCCACTCCAGAATTTTCTGCAGTCGCTCAGAGACATACTTGACCCTGGCACCCAGGAGGCAACACACCATCCAGCATCTCTTCTGCAGCCACAGGTTCTCCTGTCTGTCCCCCCATTGAGTCTCCTATCACTATTGCCCTGCCTGACTGCACCTTCTCCCTCTGAGCCTCAGAGCTGGTCACAGTGACAGGGACCTGACGACTGCTGCTGCTAGCCCCTGAAAGATAGACAATTTGCACAGAGGCTACAAGCATTCATTGGCTTAATTCAAAGTGCATCAGGGAAAAGGTTTGTTCATTGTTTAGAATATTTGATCATGAAAATATATTAGTGGATGGCGAGAAAAGCAAGTATTTACAATGAGAGTGGATATTTTAAAATCAAGACCAAAAAATCATTCCACCAAATGGAGTTTGGATTATTATTGGATGAAGATGTGTGGATGTAGGCACAAACATTCTAAAGGGTGTCAGGAAATGTAACTAAAATAAGGTCATTGAGAAGTTTTGCAGGAGATCGCTCTGACTGTAATTAACAACATTTTGATTTTAAGAGAATTGCATTTGGTAACCTACACACCCGTTACACAAGGACCAAGAAAGTGATTTAAGCAAAGCTCTCAGACTCCAGCATAGCTTGTGTTGCATGACACATTGGTTACATGATTGGTTACATAATATGTGGAAGTGGATTCTGAATTTGCACAGAAGAATGAATCTCGGACATACTTACAAGATGTAAATATTCAGCAGATCAGGCAGCACCAGTGGAAAGAGAAACAGCGCTAACATTTCAGGTCATAGACCTTACATCCAAACTAAAACAACCTTTCATCCACTCTCAATGATTTTGTTTTATTCCATAGAGAAACTAAGCTGATTGTTTCTATGTTACTGCAGTTAGAGGAATATGGGGGACACTTAATGAAAGGGACATTTGAGGGGTAAAGAGAACTTTTGATATCTAATGCTAATTATCTATGGAGTAGATACAATTCAGAAGGAGCACTGGAAGAATTTATGTTCACAGTTGATTAATTTGAAGCAACAAACAATCTGCTGGAGGAACTCAGCGGGTCAAGCAGCATCTGTGGGAGAAAAGGAATTGTCGACGTTTCGGGTCGAAACCCTGCATCAGGACTGAGAGTGGAGAGGTGAGGTGGTCAGTAGCTCAGGATGGCCACTGCGGACTGAGCATAGGTGTTCTGCAAAACAGTTGCCCAGTCCGTGCTTGGTCTCACTGATGTAGAGCAGACCACATCAGAAGCACCGAGTGCAGTAGACGAGGTTGGAAGAGGTGCATGTGAAATTTGAAACTTTCTGTATGTTGCAGTATCTGACTCTGTACAGTAAACCTCTGATAATCCTGCATCCTTAGTGGTGCTGAACTAGAAGATTTCCTGGAATATTGGATGGTATTCCTATTAACAACCAAACATACACTTATTTCACTTTTATTTAACATGTTACACACTCATCTAAAATTTTCCAATGAACCCAGTAAGAAATATACAAGCTCTCCGGACCCCAGCTCCAGCCACAAACCCGCCCACATTCTGACCCCTGGTGTTCTAGACCCTGACCATGGCTCCAGCTGCAAATCTATTCATGTTCTATTCTCTGGTGTAGCTATGTACCAGACCTCGACCCTGTCCGTGGTCACACTCCAGACCACACATACTGGCCACATATTCCACTCGCACCCTGGACCCCTGGCTCACACTCCAGACCAACAAGTCCATCAGATGCTAAACCAACAGAATTTCCAAACAATGGTACTTGTGTTTCAAATACATTGTTACATCTGAAGTAGTTTCCCACGTAACATGTTGAAGAAGTATTTGCATTTGTCAGTGTAACATTTGTCACTTGTGAGATTAGATTTTTAATATCAAAATCTTAACAATTAAGTTAAAAAAAAGATGCATTTTCACCAAAACTGTGTTTCTGTGCAGTTTGTTCCTGTGGCCAATTTGTTGGTGGCAGTTGTGTCCCAACTCAGTCCCAGGCAGTCTACCCACTTCTTGGATACGCTAATACACTAATGTAAAGTCATTAGTTGAATAATTACCTATTCCTATTCTTCAACTGGAATAATTACCTATTCTTCAACTGGAATGACAGTAAGCACATTTAACACCATTGAGCCATTTCCTGCGGTGTTCAATAACTTGCTGGGCTGGATCAAGAAGGATGACCAGCAGCTAAACAGACTTCTCTGTAATTGGTATTGGTATCGGTTTATTATTGTCACTTGTACCAAGGTACAGTGAAAAACTTGTCTTGCGTTCCGATCGTACAGGTCAATTCATTACCCAGTGCAGTTACATTGAGTTAGTGCATTGAGGTAGTACAGGAAGGGTAAATTCAAATATAAACCAGCCTGTGAGTAGTTCAAAAATTGTCCATACTGCAGGACAAGGAAGGTACAAACACAGTATCCTCACAAGAGATGGTAGCGCGGTAGTGACATCCAGGATTGGGATGGTATCAACTGGAAGACAGGTGGCTGTCACTGCCATCAGTCAGGAGGACTGCCTGAGGACAATGTGAATTCCTTCAGTTGGACTGCCCGAACTAGCCAGTTAAGGAATGTAGTAAATAGAGTCAAAAGTAGAATTGCTGCCATTATTTGGGCATATTTATCACCACTTTTGTTAAAATCATTGGCATAATTGGTGTTATATTAATTTATGTTACTTATTTTGCTATCTTCATACAAGTAACCCATATTTTATTCACTGATAAATAAAGATTAATTATTGGCCCCGCCATGGTGAGAGCTGCAGCACTGGAAACGTCTCTGTGATGGGATCACTTCCATCTGAAAAACACACACACTCATACACGTTCCTACCCTCACGCCCACTAACCTTTATACCCCAATCTACCCCCACTAATCCACATACACACCCAAACCTCTTTGCCTAAGCAATCGTTACAAAATGGTACACCAATGGCCAGCCAGATTCCCATAGATCATGTAACCAGCTGAATGGAGACACAAGAGACTGCAGATGCTGGAATCTGAAGCAACAAGCAAAGTGATGGAGGAACTCAGTGGGTCATGCAGCATCTATCCAGATGAAGGGTCTCGACCCAAAATGTTGACTATCCGTTTCCATTCACAGACGCTGCTGACCGACTGAGTTCCTCCAACATCTAGTTTGTTGTTCCATGTGACCAGTTGAAACTGATTAACTTAACTTATTGACAGATGACTCAGAACATAAGGTACCTGGCAATATAAATCTCTCAGTTCTGTTAAAGCACCAAATACTGTGCCTACTGGGCTTTGGTGAGTGAAGGACTTCAGCAAGACAAGGGCAAACACGCAGCTTTATATTTAAAGAATTAAATAAGTTATTTAAATAGTTAATTAAATAATTCAATTAGATTAAGAGAGGCATGGCAATAGTATAAGAGGCAATGTATTGTAGCCATGAGCTGCTGGAAACCACTGCGAACTATGACAATCACATATTCTGTATAAGATAACTTTATTAGTCACGTGTACATCGAAACACACAGTGAAATGCATCTTTTGCATAGAGTGTTCTGGGGGCAGCCCACAAGTGTCGCCATGCTTCCAGCACCAACATAGCATGCCCACAACTCCCTAACCCATACGTCTTTGGAATGTGGGAGGAAACCGGAGCACCTGGAGGAAACCCACGCAGACACGGGGAGAACGTACAAACTCCTTACAGACAGGGGGCGGAAATGAACCCGGGTCGCTGGCGCTCTAAAGTGTTACACTAACTGTTCAGCAGCTTGAGAAAATTCAGCTCAGAGTGCAAGATTCAAATACTTCACTGGATCAGGGAGGGGAAAGTTACACGGCACTTTATTCTGAGGCAGTCACTGTGATTAAGAACCACAGAACTGATCAGGAAAGAAAGATGGGAAGGTGCGACTACAAGTGAGGTAGATGTGGGAGGAGCTCAGAATTTCCACAGGACCAACAGGTACAACATTTGTTACAGGTACAACATCTGTCTGTGTTTATGACAGCAGAGATGGCAGGGAGGATGAGAAAGCTGATCACAGCATCATTTTTTAGTGGCACATTCAAGTGGCGAAGGGAAAAGGAAATTGGGTAATAGGGGACAATGTAACTGGGGGAGGAGGCATACCTCTGCAGTCCCAAAGGCTGTGTTGCCTGCACGGTGACACATTTAAGTGTTAATGACCTCTCCATACAGCAAGGGAGGAGTGTGGAATGGAAGGGGAAAGATCCAATTGCCATACTCTATGTAGGATCCAAAAACATAGATCTATCAAATTGCATTTTGGTAATAATAAGGAGGTTCTGCTGAAAGAACCTGGGGTCCAAATTAAAATTCAAAATCACAAACTTCTGAATTAATGTGACCCACATCCAACTTTGGTTAGAGTAAATACGTTCAGTGTTGAATGTATGGCTCAAAGATTTGGTGTGGGAGAAATGGGTTTCAATTCATGAGGCACTGGCACCAGAACTTGCAAAGGCTTCACTTGAACTGAGCCAAGACCAGTGTCCAAGCAAATTGAATAACTGGCTTGTAGAAAAGGTGTTAAAACTGAATAATGGGGGAGGAGGGAAGGGTTCCAGTGAGATAAAGCTATGTTAAAGAGAATAGGCGCAGTGATAGGACTGGTTGGTGAAATTGTAACTGATCATCAGAGTGTGTCAGCAAGGGACAGTGCTTACTAACATAAAAGTATACATCTAATTAGAGTCAGATTATGGAAAAATGGTAAAAAGACAAATCTGAATGTACACAGCACTTTTAATAAGATGGATGAATTGAAGGAAAAAGATAGCCAATTACAGAGGTTATGGTTGCAAAGTGACCAAGTTTGGGAATTAAATATTTTAGCAGAGAATTGGTTGCAGATGACATGAAAATCAGTAGTGTTGTTGATGGTGAGGTGGATAGTTGTGGGCTACAGGATGATATTCATCAGTTGAAAAGATGGGCAGAGCAATGACAGAATTTATCATGACAAGTGCAAAGTGATGTGCTTTGGAAGGACTAACAAGTGCAGGACAGATATAATGATGGAGAACCTTAGGGAGTATTGCGAAACAGGAGGGGCCTCGGTGTACAAGTCCAAAGATCCCTGAAGGTGGAAGCACAGGTAGACAAGGTGATGAAGAAGACATATGGGAAACATGCCTTCATTAGCCAGGGCATAGAATCTAAGAGCAGGAAAGTTAAGGCATAACTTTATAAAACATTGGATAGGCCACAGCTGGAGTACTGTGTCCAGTTCTGGTTGCCACACCGTGGGAATAACGTGATTACACTTAACAGGGGGCAGGGGAGGTTAACCGGACCATGCCAGGGATGGAGCATTTCAGTTATGAGGAGAGACTAGATAGGCTAGCTTTATTTTCCTTGACAAGGAGGAGGTTGGGGGGACCTGACAGAGGTATAAAAAATTATGAGGGACATATAGAGGGGAGACAATTGGCTACTTTTCCCCTTAGCAGAGGTTTCAAAAATGAAGAGGATAAATGAAGAACTTTTTCACCCAGAAGGTGGTTGTAATCTGGAGCACACTGGCTCAAAGAGATCTGTACATTGAGCATCAAACTAAGCAATAGGCTATTTTAGATGCAGAATTGCTCAGTAAGAGAGAAAGTAATTTACTTCAATATGAAGTCAGAGTCTTAGGGTTAGAAGAAGTTTTACAGGGAACAGACGGCAGTTTTTTTGTTACACAGTGTGTGGTTGATACCTGGAAAATGCTGCCAGAGGTGGTGGTGGAATCAGATTCAATTACTATGTTTAAGAAGCATTTTGACAGACATTTAAATAGGCAACGGATAGAAGGATAGGTTGTAATGCAGGCAAATGAGATTAGTGTAGATATGCAAAAGGATTGGCATGTTCATGGTGTGCCAAAGGGCCCATTTCTGTGCTCTACGACTCTATGACAAAGTTGTAAAGTGTGAATTGGTTGTGGTAAACTGGTAGACTACGTGAAAAAATATGACAGTCAATAAGCAGTAGCTAATGTTTAAAGAATTATTTCATAGAATCATAGAAGTGTACAGACTTATAGCCCACCTCTCCCATGCTGACTGCGATATAGCTATTCCAATTCCATTTGTCTGCATTAGGCCTGTAGCTCTCTACTCCATTCCTATCCAAGTACCTGTCTAAATGCCCTTTAACATTGTAATTGTGTCTGCCTCCATTACCTCCTCTGGCATTTTGTTCCAAACCTTCAGCACCCTCTGACAACTCCCTACCCCAGAATTCACTAATTTACAAACACACAAATCTCTTCCACTTACTAACCCCCTAATACAAACAAATCCAGCAATATGGTGAGGATGTCAAAGCCTGACACTTAAACAATGTATTCTCTTTTTGTTTCAGGCTAAGTATCAACTGAACTAAAGAAAGCCTTGAAGGAATCCTTTTCATGGTCACTGCCTCAGAGGTCTGGAGAGCTTCCTCTTCCTCCCTAACACACAGCCCTGAATGGAGACCAGAGACATGTTGGAATTCTTGTTCACCACCATCAGCATGGTGGGGGAGGACGAGGAAGAGGAGAAGGCAATGAAGCCAAGGTGGATGATAATGAAGAAGTGTACGAGGTATTATTGTGCCTCATACCGCTTAACAGCACTTCAGATACTGGAGGCACCAAGAGAGTAGCAGTAAATATGACCCATGAAAGACACATGATCTCAGGGGCCACAGTCAAGTACAAGGGGTAGGCAATATGGTGTGGCAGCTAATTGGAGCCTCAGATGAATCATACAACCAATAGGCTTTCATGAGAAGTTGATGAGATGCACACTAAGCTGGTTGTAACATTGTCAGGCCTGCTGGCCAAATCCTGGAAGTGACAAGGTGTATGGGGCTTCATCTCCCTCTGGCAGGAGGTAGATGTGGATGTAGGAGATCATCACTTTCCCTTGAACTAACACGCACACAGCTCTGCAAGGGGTCAGTGACAATCCCCTCACTACTGCCCAGTTGGTACCTGCCATGGAGGCACAGAAAGAGGCTACTCAATGTCTTACTGCCTCTGCAGACTCAGGCTGACCCAACTAGAGCAATGCTCTCTATGACCTCAGGCTAGATTCAGGACCAGCAAAATGCCAGATTTGCAGGAACAGAGATATGATACCCATGATGTCAAATCCCTTGCCAGGAAGAAAAAGGTGCCTCTTTGGGGTCAGAAACTTCTTCACTGTTAACCAATTGGTGTTCATTCAGAATAGAAAGCTAGAATCCCAGGAGAAATGAAAATATAAAAGTTGGAAAGTAATGTTGCAGCTGTATCAAACTTTAGTTAGGCTGCATTTGGAGCATTGTGTGCAGTAGTGGTTGCTGCATTACAGTAAGGATGTGGAGCTTTGGCAAGGGCACAGAAGAGGTTCACCAGGATGCTGCCCAGATTGGAGTGTATTAGCTAAAGGAGAGATTGGACAAAGTTAAATACTTCAGGGCATAGATTTAAGATGGGGTGGGGGGTGGGGGGGGGAATTTAAATGAGATAGGAGAGGCAAGTATTTTTTCCCCCCACACAGAGTGGTAGGTGCCTGGAACGTACTGCCACGGGTGGTGTGGAAGCAGATACAATAGCAACATTTAGACCATGTGCAGGCATATAGGATTAGTTAGATGGTCAGCACAGACATGGTGGGCTAAGGGCCTGTTTCTGTGCTGTACTGTTCTATATCCTATGTAAATCTGAAAGGTACTGGGAGCATGCAGGTGGGATATGGACATATCAGCCACATGCATCTGGAGGATGAAATAATGGCAATGCAGCCTGGGTCACCAAGTCAGCACATAACTGTGTACCGGGTCCTGAGGAGTCCATTGACGTTTGTGGTGTTTGCTTAAAGGCTGGCATTTCTCCTCCAAACCTGCCTTTCAAGCAATCTGCTCATCTATGCTTCACCGTCAGCTGTCCCAAAATGTGGATTAATGTGACAGGAAAGAACAAATTGATGCCGGCCCAAAAAAGGGCAAGAGTTTCTTGTGAGCATCTAGCTCAAAAATCTACAAACCTGCTGAGTTGTAGGGAGCAGCCTGGCTGCAGCACAGGGCTGAGTGAATGTATCACAGTGTGAAACATTCCACGTTCTTTTGAAGACACTTAGTAATATATTTCACCTTAATATATTTCACCTCATTTATATAGCAAAATTTTCTCTTTACTTCACTGTTAATTAAGCTGTTCTTTCTCAGACAAGCTTTTGTTTTAATTTCATCCTAGGCTAGATGAGAATGGTTTAGATATGAATAATGATAATGTAGCCAAGGTGCTCAGAGTCATTCCAATGAATCGTTGAAGGAAAGGGAAAAACATTTTTCAGACCTGTGTCCAAACCCATCTCTATTACATTCATTCATTTCTGAACTTATGGATTTCCACTGTAGTCTTACTGTTAGGGAATTGTCAGACATGGGACATCTTAGGGTAGTAGGTGTTAAAACAAACAAGAACCAACCAGCCTTCAAAAGTAAACCTATTGAAATGTAAAGTGAAAGCAGTAATCAATTTTGAAATTAAAAGGTGTCTACAGAGCACAAAGTGATGTGACCATGAGATGTTCTAGTCTACTTCAGTCAAACGTAAGACAATGGGCTATGTGAATTGGCCTACATCAAACAAGCACCTATAGTTAAGTCATTTTGCACGCTTCTTCCAGAGATCAAGGAGGGCTGCCAGACCATACTAAATTTTGTCACTTAGCATATCAAACATGGTCAGAGGCATATTTGTTCTATCAATAATGGGGATATTTGTGTACTCAGAGAGTCAGCCCTCACAACATTGATCCTGGGTGTCTGGTTCTCTGTCCCCAGTGGCTTTTAGACCACCTAGACAGTTTCCTAGGAATTTCCACTCGGCCTAAAGATCCATTTGATTGATGAGAAGAACGTAACAATCGATATGACTTGAAATGAAATCACATCATGTTGTGTCAAGGGAAGAAATATCCTTAAGGTGATCTAATGACTTCCCTTATAATAAGAAAACTGTGATTTTAAATTTAAAGTACACAATCAGATATCTACAAATGTACTTTGGAAGCAGATTGAGCAGAACATACAAATTAGGATCAGTAGTAGGCCACCCAGCTCCTAAAGCCTGCTCTGCCATTTAATGAGATCAGGATGGATCTGATTGTAGCCTCAACTCTACATTCCTGCCTAACCCTGTAAACTTATCACATATTTATCTACCTCTGACTTAATAATATTCAAAACTCTGCTTCCACCACCCTTCATGAAGAGTGTTCCAAGGACTCTCAATCCATTGTGAGAAAAGCAATGTCTCATCTTTGTTTTAAATGGGGACTACATCATTTTAAACAGTTGATTAGGAAGTCTTTATAGCAGCACCAAGTCCTTTTGAGACAGTGAGACTGCATAGATTTAAACATTAATTCGTCACAACTGCTGCACATCAAACTATTGTGTTGTCCTTCATGGATCTCGTTAGGTAACCCATTCAGCCAGGTCTTTTAACAAGCAAGTCCTTTTGTGCCTTAGATCTGGGGTTGACATTTAATGGACTAATCCTGAAAAAAATCTTTGCAACTGAGCCATTTATTCTATCAAATTGCATTTTGGTAATAGTAATATGCATCATTTTGATACTTTGTTGCCATACAGAAAGAGGCCATTTTGCTCACTGAAAATGTATCAGGTCCTATAAGAGCAATCCTGTCAATCCCATCAATCCCAGTCCCTGCTTTTTCTCCAGAGTCTTGCAAATTATTCTCAAGGGCCTATCCAAATGCCTTTTGAAGGTACTCATTCTACTCACCCTGACAGGCAGTGAATTCCACATCCTAACTACTCTCTAACAAAAAAGATTTTCCTCACGTTCTGCTTTACCCCAACCTTATTTCAATCAATACTGGAGTAATTCAAACCACCTAATTACTCATTATGACATGGAAAGAGGCCATTTAGCAAATGTCCATGCCAGCTAGAACCACAGAACACTACAGCACAGAAAACAGGCCATTTGGCCCCTCTAGTCTGTGCCGAAACTTTATTCCACTAGTCCCATTGACCTGCACTCAGTCCATAAGCCTCCAGATCTCTCCCCTCCATATATTGGTATTGGTTTATTATTGTCACTTGTACGGGGTACAGTGAAAAGCTTGTCTTACAAACCGATTGTACAGGTTAATTCATTACACAGTGTAGTTACATTGAGTTAGTACAGAGTGCATTGATGTAGTACAGGTAAAAACAATAACAGTACAGAGTAAAGTGTCACAGCTACAGAGAAAGTGCAGTGCAATAAGGTGCAAGGTCACAACAAGGTAGATCGTGAGGTCATAGTCCATCTCATTGTATAAGGGAACCGTTCAATAGTCTTATCACAGTGGGATAGAAGCTGTCCTTAAGTCTGGTGGTACGTGCCCTCAGGCTCCTGTATCTTCTACCCGATGGAAGAGGAGAGAAGAGAGAATGTCCTGGGTGGCTGGGGTCTTTGATTATGCTGGCTGCTACACCAAGACAATGAGAGGTAAAGACAGAGTCCAAGGAGGGGAGGCTGGTGTCCATGATGCGCTGGGCTATGTCCATAACTCTCTGCAGCTTCTTGCGGTCTTGGGCAGAGCAGTTGCCGTACCAAGCCATGATACATCCAGATAGGATGCTTTCTATGGTGCATCGGTAAAAGATGGTGAGTCAAAGGGGACAAACCAAATTTCTTTAGCCTCCAATTTATTCTTAAAACTTAAGAGTGAGCCCGCATTTACCACGTCAGATGGCAGCACATTCCATACTCACACCACTCTCTGAGTGAAGAAGTTCCCCCTAATGTTCCCTCTAATCCTTTCCCCTTTCACCCTAAAGCCATGTCCTCTCATACTTATCTCTCCTAATCTAGGTAGAAAGAGCCTACTCACATTTACTCTGTCTAAAACCCTCATAATTTTGTAAACCTCTATCAAATCTCCCCTCATTCTTCCACGCTCCAAGGAATAAAGTCCTAACCTGTTCAATCTTTCCCTGTAACTCAACTCCTGAAGACCCGGCAACATTCCAGTAAATCTTCTCTGCACTCTTTCAATCTTACTGATATCCTTCCTATAGTTAGGTAACCTGAACTGTGCACAATACTCCAAATTTGGCCTCACCAATGTCTCATACAACCTCACCATAACATCCCAACTCCTATACTCAATACTTTGATTTATGAATGCCAGGATGCCAAAAGCCTTCTTTACAATCCTGTCTACCTGTGATGCCACTTTCAGGGAATTATGTATCTGAATTCCCAGATTCCTTTGTTTCTCTGCACTCCTCAGTGCCCTACCGTTCACTGTGTATGTCCTACCTTGATTTGTCCTTCCAAAATGCAGCACCTCACACTTGTCTGCATTAAATTCCATCTGCCATTTTCTGGCCCATTTTTCCAGTTGGTCCAGATCCCTCTGCAAGCTTTGAAAGCCTTCCTCGCTGTCCACAACACCTCCAATCTTAGTGTCATCAGCAAACTTGCTGATCTAATTTACCACATTATCATCTAGATCATTGATATAGACGACAAACAACAATGCTCCCAGCACAGATCCCTGAGGCACACCACTAGTCACAGGGCTCCAGTCTGAGAAACAATCATCCACTACCACTCTGTCTTCTCCCACACAGCCAATTTCGAATCCATGGATACCTAGTGTCTGAACCTTCTGAACTAACCTCCCATGTGGGACCTTGTCAAAAGCCTTACCAAAGTCCATGCAGACAACATCCGCAGCCTTACCTTCATCTACTTTTTTGGTAACCTCCTCGAAAAACTCTACAAGATTCACTAAACATGATCTACCACGCACAAAGCCATGCTGACTATCCTTAATCAGCCCTTGGCTGTCCAAATACTTGTATATCCGATCTCTCAGAACACCTTCCAATAATTTACCCACTACTGATGTCAGGCTCACTGGCCTGTAATTACCTGGTTTACCTTTAGAGCCTTTTTTAAACAACGGAACAACATGAGCTACCCTCCAGTCCTCCAGCACTGCACCCGTGGCTAAGGACATTTTAAATATATTTGCCAGGGCCCCTGCAATTTCTACACTAGTCCCCCTCAAGGTCCGAGGAAAATATCATGTCAGGCCCGGGGGATTTATCTATCTTTATCGCTGTAAGGCAGCAAGCACCTCCTCCTCTTTAATCTCTATATGTTCCATGACTCTAGTGCTTGTTTCCCTTCCTTCCATATACACTATGCCCATTTCCTGAGTAAATACTGATGCAAAAAAACTGTTTAAGATCTCCCCCATCTTCTGAGGCTCCACACGGTCTTCTAGGGGACCATTTCGTCCCTTACTATCCTTTTACTCTTAATATACTTGCAGAAACCCTTTGGATTTACCTTCACATTATCTGCCAAAGCAACTTCATGCCTCCTTTTTGCCTTCCTGATTTCCATCTTCAGTATTTTCTTACATTTTCTATATGCTTCAAGTACCTCATTTGTTCCTAGTTGTCTATACCTGTTATACACCTCTCTCTTTTTCTTAACCAGATTGCCAATATCCCTTGAAAACCAAGGTTCCCTATGCCTGTTAATTTACCTTTAATCCTGGTAGGAACATGCAAACTCTACACTCTCAAAATTTCGCCCTTGAAGGCCTTCCACTTACTGAATACATCCTTGCCAGTAAACAACTTATCCTAATCAACTCTTCCTAGATCCTTTCTCATTTCCACAAAATTGGCCTTTCTCCAAGTTCGAACCTCAACTCGAGGACCAGACCTATCCTTATTCATAATTAACTTGAAACTAATGACATTATGGTCACTGGACCCAAAATGTTCACCTACATATACTTCTGTCACCTGACCTGTCTGGTTCCCTAATAGGAGATCAAGTATTGCATTCTCTCTCATTGGTACCTCTATATATTGATTTAGAAAACTTTCCTGAACACATTTGACAAACTCCAAGCCATCCAGCCCTTTCACAGTATGGGAGTCCCAGTCAATATGTGGAAAGTTAAAATCCCCTACTATTACAACTTGCTGTTTCTTACATCGGTCTGCTATCTCTCTACAGATTTGCTCCTCCAATTCTCTCTGACTATTGGGCGGTCTATAATACAACCCTATTAGTGTGGTCACACCTTTCCCGTTCCTCAGCTCCACCCATATGGCCTCTGTAGACGAGCCCTCCGGGCTGTCCTGTCTCTGCACAGCTGTGATATTTTCCCTGTCCAGTAATGCCACCACTCCCCCTTTCATCCCTCCCCCTCTATCACATCTGAAACAATGGAACCCCAGAACATTGAGCTGCCAGTCCTGCCCCTCCTGCATCCAAGTCTCACTAATAGCAATAATGTCGTAATCCCATGTGCCAAACAACGCCCTAAACTCATCCGCCTTACCTACAATACTCCTTGCATTGAAATAGATGCACCTGAGAACATTTCTATCATGTACAAACCTTTGATTTCTGTCTATACATGCAATCCTCGCATGACCTTTAACCTCCTCCACTTCACTATCTGCTCTAGTGCTCTATCCCCTCCCCCTGCAAATCTAGTTTAAACCCCCCCGGAGCAGCACTAGCAAACCTACCCGCAAGTATGTTAGTCCCCCTCCAGTTCAGGGGCAAACCGTCCCGTCGGAACAGGTCCCACCTTCCCTGGAACAAGCCGAATTGTCGAGAAACCTGAAGCCCTCCCTCACTGCACCATCTCCCTAGCCACATATTTAGCTGCATTATCCTCCTATTTCTAGCCTCACCAGCACGTGGCACGGGTAGCAATCCTGAGATTGCAACTCTGGGAGGTCCTGTCCTTCAAATTTGCATCTATTCACTGAACTCTCTTTGCAGGACCTCCTCTTCCTTCCTATCCATGTCATTGGTCCCTTCATGGACCACAACATCTGGCTGCTCACCCTCCCTCCTGAGAATATCTAGCACTCGATCCGAGATATCGCGGACCCTGGCACCAGGGAGGTAACAGACCATCTGGAATTCTCTATCTTTTCCCCCAGGTAGGCTGTCTCCCCCAACAATTAAAGACAAAGGTGGGAGAATGTGCCTGGAGGCGGTGGAAGTGGGAGAAGTTCTCAATGAATACTTCTCTTCGGTATTCACCAGGGAGAGGGGTCTTGATGACGTGGAAGGGAGTGCAGATAAGGGTGATGTTCTCGAGGTTGTAGATATCAAGAGAGAGGATGTGTTGAAGTTGTTAAATAATATCAAGACGGATAAATCTCCGGGGCCTGACGGGATTTTCCCCAGGCTGCTTCGAGAGGTGAGGGAGGAGATTGTTGAACTGCTGGTAAGGACCTTTGAGTCCTCATTGTCCACAGGGATGGTGCCAGAGGATTGGAGGGTGGCGAATGTTGTCCCCTTGTTCAAAAAAGGTAGTGGGGGTAGTCCAGGAAATTACAGACCAGTGAGCCTTACGTCTGTGGTGGGTAAGCTGTTAGAAAGGATTCTAAGGGATAGGATCTATGAACACTGGAGAATCATGGACTGATTAGGGACAGCCAGCATGGATTTGTGCAAGGAAGATCTTGCATCACAAGCCTGATAGAGTTCCTTTGAGGAGGTGGACGAGGAAGATTGATGAGGTAGTGCGGTGGATGTGGTCTATATGGATTTTAATAAGGCGTTTGATAAGCTACCTCATGTAAGCTTCTTCAGAAGGTCAGAGGCCAAGGGATCCAGGGAAGCTTGGCTGTGTGGATTAGGAATTGGCTTGCCTGTAGAAAAGCAGAGGGTTGTGGTGGAAGGAGTGCCCTCGGATTGGAGGGCAGTGACTAGTGGTGTCCCCGCAGGGATCGGTTCTGGGACCTCTACTTTTGTGATATTTATAGATGACTTAGGCTGGGTTAGTAAGTTCGCGGATGACACTAAGATCGGCGGTGTTGTGGATAGTGTGGAGGGCTGTCGGAACTTACAGAGGGATATTGATAGGATGCAGAGCTGGGCTGACAAGTGGCAGATGGAGTTCAATCCGGAGAAGTGTGAGGTGGTACACTTTGGAAGGACAAACTCCAGGGCAGAATACAGGATAAATGGCAAGGTATTTGGCAGTGTAGAGGAGCAGAGGGATCTGGGGGTTCATATTCACAGTTCACTGAAAGTTGCCTCACAGGTGGATAGAGCAGTTAAGAAGGCCTATGGGATGTTAGCTTTCATGAGTCGTGGGACTGAGTTTAAGAGCCGCGAAGTGATGATGCAGCTTTACAAAACTCTAGTTAGACCACACTTAGAGTACTGTGTTCAGTTCTGGTCGCCGCATTATAGGAAGGATGTGGAGGCGTTGGAGAGGGTGCAGAGGAGATTTACCAGGATGCTGCCTGGATTAGAGCGTATGGAATATGAGGAGAGGCTTAAGGTGCTAGGGCTTTATTCACTGGAAAGGAGGAGGATGAGAGGAGACATGATAGAGGTATATAAAATACTGAGAGGAATAGATAGAGTAGACAGCCACTGCCTCCTTCCAAGGGCACCAATGCTCAAGACGAGAGGGCATGGCTTTAAGGTTATGGGTGGGAGGTTCAGAGGAGAAGTCAGGGGGAGGTTTTTCACCCAGAGAGTGGTTGGTGCATGGAATGCACTATCTGGGGTGGTGGTGGAGGCAGATACATTGGACAGGTTCAAGAGTTTGTTGGATAGGCACATGGAGGAATGTGAGATGGAGGGATATGCGGGAGGAAAGGTTTAGATAGTGTGAGGGTGGTTTGATGGACGGCACAACATGGTGGGCCGTAGGACCTGTTTTGTGCTGTATGGTTCTATGGTTCTAATACTCAAACAGGTGTACTTATTGTCAAGGGGTACAGTCACAGGGGTACTCTCAAGTACCTGACTCTTGCCCTTCCCCCTCCTGTCCGTGACCCACTTGCCTTGTCTCCCGTGGCCCTGGTGTGACCACCTACCTATAAATTCCTCACTCTCCGTGACCAGATGAAGGTCATCAATTTGCCTCTCCAGTCCCCTAAGGTTGTCCCTTAGGAGCTGTAGCTCGACACACCGGGTGCAGATGTGGCCGTCCGGGAGGCTGGGAGACTCCAGGATCTCCCACATCTGACACCGAGCACAGACAACCGGCGTCACACTCATACTACTTCCTTTCCGCAATTAGAACAGGTAAACCTACCTCACCTCGCCCCGTTACCACCTAAGCCCGTTCCTGCCAAAGCCCTTTTAGGCCAAAGCCCAATCACTCTGCTACCCCTCACTCCACTGCCCACTCCGAATGCTGCCCACTGGATATGGTGGTCTTCCTTTTAAACCTTTCGTGCTCAGCTGGCTGACTTCACGCACCTGCGCAGTCTTGCCTCTCCTTTCCCGAGTAGTAAATATAAAAAAAAAACTTAGCTTCTCTTCTGGAAATCCACGGCCGTTCTACTCACAGCCCTCTCGCTCCGAATCTGTAAAGGAATACTCCCCCTTATTTTGCCTCTCACATGTCCATCAATTCCCCTTTGATCATTTTGCTACCTACCTACAGTAGGGGTATTGTTCACATGTCAATTAACATACCAGTATGTCTGTGGGATGTGGGACAAAATCAGAACACTCAAGATAAACCTACCTGGTCACAGGGAGAATGTGCAAACTCTGCACAGACTGCACCAGAGGACAGGACAGAATCCAGGTCACTGGAATGGTATCGCAGCAGCACTAATTGCTGCACCACTGTGCCACACTACAACTCTTGCTCATCCTAGACTTTCTTGCAGTTTTGTTCTTCTCTCTCACACACTATTTGGTGGACTATAGCCTGCTCCCAGTAGCTCTATTCTTGCACCCCAAATCTAAACAAATGATTCTGAAACATTATCCCCTCCAGAACATCCTCTCTCCAGCAGTATGATCTTTCTTTCATTTTCTTCATGAACACTTTACATCCTGAAAAATTAATTTTAGTAAAGTCACACAATGCAGGATGGACATCAATATGTACTTCTTAAAACTAGAAGATTCAGAAGTAACAGGTCAAATAGCACCATGGTGATGCCACCATGCTGTTTGTGATAACCCAGACGCCCAAAGCACGGCAACCATGGCAAATGACAATAAGATCAATATGCATTTCACCCAGTTGTGTTTGCACTGAAGGCAAGCGCAAATGTACCTTTGTGGGGCAAAAAGATACAAATTCCTAGATTTCCACGAGAAAATTGTGGGATGTTGTTTTCAGGCCTAGGTCTAGCATCCTATTGGTCTCCAGACTGCCTGATATTACTTACGGAAGCTTAGAGAGATACAGAATGGAAACACATCCTTAGGCCCACAGACTAAACCAGCAGGTGCCCAACCCTATCCAGATGCTAGTGACAGATGAATCAAAGTAAACCTAGCAGCAAGTTAACCAACACTATTCTGAGTTCTGACGAAGGGTCTAAGACTTAAAACATTATCTTTTTGCCTTTCCACAGATGTTGCCTGACCTGCTGAGTGTTTCTAGCTTGCTTAGTTTGGTAATTATTGTGAGGTTGTCTATGAACTGTTTAATAGTTGAAAAGGTATAGTTAAAATTGAGCACATATTCTTCTACTTCCTCATAAATATTTCGGCTGGGAACCAACCACACATAATCAGTCGGATCGTTATGTGATACAATATGATGTCTCTAAAGGCACAGTGAAATGACCTTAAGCAATCGACTTGTATTGATGACTGCTAAGGCCAACACTATCTTCGTAGAATATCAATGGATGGGATTGACATTATCAACCTCTTCAATCTTTCACAAAATCCATTTCACTTTCCCTCACCGCCCTAGTTCATTTCTTTGAGAATATCATAATTTCTCTGTGTATTTCAAAACAACGCTTTCCTCCTTCAACTTGTCTTTTTGTCTTATTTTTCTCCAATTGAAAGAAACACACCTTCAAAATCCAAGCCTTCATCTAACATCCCAAATCTCCGCTTCAAACACTGATCTGTTTCTCATCCATTTTGTTTTATCTTCACATTCATCATGCTGCCTCCAGGACAGTACATTCCCTCTCTGTGAAAAATAACTCCCGATATCACAGCTGTTCTTTTACCTCTATGATCAATCACACTCAAAATATAAAGGTTACATGCAACATTTACACTGATTAGCAAGGTACAAATAAGCTCTCAAGATCACAGAATATAAGAGTGAGGTCAAAGGTTTACTTTCACTAGGGAGGAGCAGATACATATTTAGACGTCAATAAATTAAATAAGATAAGATATCTTTATTAGTCACATGTACATCAAAACACACAGTGAAATGCATCTTTTGAGGAGAGTGTTCTGGGGGGCAGCCCGCAAGTGTCACCTCGCTTCTGGCGCCAACATAGCATGCCCACAGCTCCTAACCAGTACATCTTTGGAATGTGGGAGGAAACCGGAGCACCCGGAGGAAATCCACGCAGACACGGGGAGAACGTACAAACTCCTTACAGACAGCAGCCAGAATTGAACACGGGTTGCTGGCACTGTAAAGTGTTACGTTAACCGCTACACTACCGTGCCTGCTGAATGTTTAGTCTTTATAGAAATAGTATTTTACTAT
Organism: Pristis pectinata; assembly: GCF_009764475.1. Lineage (NCBI taxonomy): Eukaryota > Metazoa > Chordata > Chondrichthyes > Rhinopristiformes > Pristidae > Pristis > Pristis pectinata. Next base: position 54,911,285 of record NC_067413.1, read on the forward strand.
CTAGCTCACTCCAGTGACAACCATTGAATATTGCAAAGCTTCTGTACATGGGCGGCAATACAAACCCAAATGCAATAATTTAATGACCCATGTCACTGCCCTTTTGACAATATAATAATTGTTAATTACTTCTAGTTAAGCATTCAAGCTCTGAAAGTATTGAAACTATTGCAAGTCTGGAATATTCTTCTTGCAGCCAAATATTGTTGTTGGAAAATTTTAAGAGTTTCAACTTACTTTCCTCCATTTTTCCTTTCTATATTTGATTTTACATCGAATTCATCTATTCTGTTTGACATTTCCTCCTCAATGTTTCTTCTGCTTATTTCTCAACTCTTCAATCTGAATAGTTATGTAGAGAAACTGTTGCTTCCCCTGACCACTCCAGCCTTAGATCCTTCATTTCCTTCAATACTCCATTTTAGCCTGTGTTTTGAGTAACTTGTTAATAAATATTTAGATTTGAAAAATCTTTGTGACATGCCCAACCAGTGACAGAAACCATTTGATACTCTGTTGCAGCAAAATCCAAATCTGAAATCTATCTGAATGAGTGGAATGGGAAATATTCCACAGGTATTGAGGCAGCCATGGGAAGAATTTTATAGAGCTGGAGAGAGGGATTTCTCATCATTGAATTTACTTTTGAAGTCATGTGGAATCACACCTTGGCTAATTGAGTAAAGAGATGATATGTATCAAGCAACATGAAGTCCAAAATCTTTTATGTCATTGCTCATCCCTGGAATTACCTCTACTCATGATACGTGCCAGAAATCTCATTTTTCTAACCTTTATTTCAATGGTTACAAAATCATGGGCCGTACATGTGCATTTTTATAATGTAGCAGATAAGGCTCCTCATCTGGATCACCAAATAATAATTCCTGGTAATGAGTTAATGGGTTCAGTTTCATTTCATCAGTTTCATGCTGGTGGAAGTGCAAAATAGAATGGATATTTCAAAACTGCTCCAAAAAGAGGGAATCATTCCGTAGACCATCAAGTAGTAAGCTGCAAAACTGAACCAACATCCTGTAAAATTCATCCTTCAGTCATTTATTCACTCTTATTTGACTGACTATATTAGTAGTCATCTGAAGCTTTGAAATAAAGATGCTCTGCATTGTCATCATTATTGATGTGATAGCATTACTTTCACATTGAACAGTATTTCAAATCTACGGGCAGTATACATAATTTTAAATGTACAATCTTAAATGTTAATCAGCTTCAAGAATAAACCCAGGTCACCTTAGATTGCACATGAGCTTTACCTCTGTGTTGTGACTATGAATTCCAAATTCTCCTGCTCTCCAAAAAGGTGACTTGTATCAAAAATCACGCTGAATTCATACTGCAGGGCAAAAAGAAAGATTTGAAGATAAGTGGATGAACCCAAGAGAAAGGCGCCTATAGCATTGATCTTCCAGTGTGTAATGACAACTGGAGATACCAAATGCTGCATTTCCTCATCTCTACTGATATACTGAACGAAGGACAGGCAGTTAGATACAGCAATAATCCAGTTACCCCAAGCACATTAATGAGTTGTTATCCTTGGTGCAAGGGTCTCTGTATAATTATTTAATCTAACAGATTCTTGTGCTCAAATTCATCTGAAAGCACAAATAACATACAGTGGCATGCAAAAGTTTGGGCACCCCTGGTCAAAATTTATGTTACTGTGAATAGCTAAGCAAATAAAAGATGACCTGATTTCCAAAAGGCATAAAGTGAAAGATGACACATTTCTTTAATATTTTAAGCAAGGTTACTTTTTTATTTCCATCCTTTACAGTTTCAAAATAACAAAAAAGGAAAAGGGCCCGAAGCAAAAGTTTGGGCACCTTGCATGGTCAGTACTTAGTAACACCCCCTTTGGCAAGTATCACAGCTTGTAAACGCTTTCTGTAGCCAGCCAAGAGTCTTTCAATTCTTGTTTGGAGGATTTTTGCCCATTCTTCCTTGCAAAAGGCTTCTAGTTCTGTGAGATTCTTGGGCCGCCTTGCATGCACTGCTCTTTTGAGGTCTATCCACAGATTTTCAATGATGTTTATGTCGGGGGACTGTGAGGGCCATGGCAAAACCTTCAGCTTGTGCCTCTTGGGGTAGTCCATTGTGGATTTTGAGGTGTGGTTAGGATCGTTATCCTGTTGTAGAAGCCATCCTCTTTTCATCTTCAGCTGTTTTACAGACGGTGTGATGTTTGCTTCCAGAATTTGCTGGTATTTAATTGAATTCACTCTTCCCTCTACCAGTGAAATGTTCCCCGTGCCACTGACTGCAACACAAGCCCAAAGCATGATCAATCCACCCCCATGCTTAACAGTTGGAGAGGTGTTCTTTTCATGAAATTCTGCACCCTTTTCTCTCCAAACATACCTTTGCTAATTGCAGCCAAAAAGTTCTATTTTAACTTCATCAGTCCACAGGACTTGTTTCCAAAATGCATCAGGCTTGCTTAGATGTTCTTTTGCAAACTTCTGACGCTGAATTTTGTGGTGAGGACGCATGAAAGTTTGGAGAAAAAAGGGTGCAGAATTTCATGAAAAGAACACCTCTCCAACTGTTAAGCACGGGGATGGATCGATCATGTTTTGGGCTTCTGTTGCAGCCAGTGGCACGGGGAACACTTCACTGGTAGAGGGAAGAATGAATTCAATTAAATACCAGCAAATTCTGGAGAGCAAACATCACACCGTCTGTAAAAAAGCTGAAGATGAAAGGAGGATGGCTTCTACAACAGGATAACGATCCTAAACACACCTCAGAATCCACAATGGACTACCTCAAGAGGCACAAGCTGAAGGTTTTGCCATGGCCCTCACAGTCCCCCGACCTAAACATCATTGAAAATCTGTGGATAGACCTCAAAAGAGCAGTGCATGCAAGACGGCCCAAGAATCTCACAGAACTTAGAAGCCTTTTGCAAGGAAGAATGGGCGAAAATCCCCCAAACAAGAATTGAAAGACTCTTAGCTGGCTGCAGAAAGCGTTTACAAGCTGTGATACTTGCCAAAGGGGGTGTTACTAAGTACTGACCATGCAGGGTGCCCAAACTTTTGCTTTGGGCCCTTTTCTTTTTTTGTTATTTTGAAACTGTAAAAGATGGAAATAAAAAAGTAATCTTGCTTAAAATATTAGAGAAATGTGTCATCTTTCACTTCATGCCTTTTGGAAATCAGGTCATCTTTTACTCACTTAGCTATTCACAGTAACATAAATTTTGTCCAGGGGTGCCCAAACTTTTGCATGCTACTGTATGTAATGCACGTATGTTCCATGGTAGTGGCACACAGAAAGTAGCAAGGAGGTTTGTGACTTGCAAGCAAAGCATAAGGAAAAATAATTATTTGTAAATTAGTTGAAAATGAAATTCTGACATGAAATAAAAAGATACTATATTAATACCCTCAATAAATGAAGAATCTCTGATCCATTCATTAAACATCACACAGTTTCTATTCCATGAAGAGTCACAGTACATGTCTCCAGCAGGAGAGGAGCTCCATCCTCAAACTGTGACAATGATGCTCCACACTTCAGCTGATAATAAGGCAGTGTCTTGGCCAGAGAATGGTTAAGCTGTTTTAATGTTGAATCAAACATCAGGAAATTTAAGCATCTGAAGGTTTAAAACTACCAGCAAGCGATAGGATGCACTGCAGTGCTCACTTAGAAGACTAACAAATGAGAAACAGTTGTAAAATGACTTGGCTAAACAACAGATTATTGTTATAGAATCATAGAGTTGTATGGCATGGATACAGACTCTTTGGCCCAACTGGTCCATGCTGACCAAGATGCCCAATCCAAGCGAGCCTCATTACCTTCTAAACCTTTCCAATCCATGTACCTGTCCAACTGTCTTTTAAAAATTGCTATTGTACCTGCCTTAACCACTTCGTCTGGCACCTCATTCCACATAGATACCACCCTATGTGTAAACATAGTTGCCCTTCAAGTTCCTATTAAATTCCTCTCACCTTAAACCTACGGCCTCTAGTTTTTGATTCCCCAACCCTGGGAAAAAGACTGAGTGCCTTCACCCTATCTCTGCCCCTCACGTTCTTAACTTATAAATAATTCAAGAATGTGCCTTACATTCAAATATTATGTTTACAGCACAGTTATTTCAAAAGTGCAACCTTGATAGATAAAACTGCAATTGACTGGCTAAGTTATGAAATTACCAATTAACTTTCCCTCAGCCATATGACAATGCCTGAGAGAAATTTCATTGGTAAATTAAAGGCAAAACTTACTTTCACTAAGTGTTGATACTTTTCTACTGAGAGCATGTGACTTGGATGTTTTGAACACAATTTTAAAATGGCTGAACCGTGACTGATGTTGATCCTTGTTGAACAGTGACAATCATATCTATTGTGCCTCTTGACGGAAGGATTCCACGCTGTGTTTCAGGAAGCCACATGGGCCGAAAGGCCTATTTCCATGCTGTATTACTCTATGACTCTCAGTAAGATTGGGCCTTAGGTGTTGGGGCCGTCAGTGTTCTTGAGAGCGCTGTAGAATCCACACATGCCGTGGCTATCAGTGAGTTGCTGAATCTCCTGCACCCTTTCCACCCACCATCTGTTCTTTATGTCATCAGTTTTCTGTTGGACCTCAGCCTTCTGGTGGCTGTAGAGCTTTTCTTTTTCCTTGACATATGGTAGAGTTTCCAATCCAAGGAAACCTTACATTTGTGAATGTCCTAGCTGTTTTCATCAAACTAATGTTGGTGTTATCTGGTAGAGAATCAACTCAAAGATGCTGATTACAGTGGACTTCAGGGCAATCCCTGCACTCTGGACAGCATGTGGTTCACATTCGGTGAGGGTTGTTCAGTTGTCTGGAAGATGCCAAATGAGGTGAGCTACCTTTGCGGGATCCTTGACACCTTTAACTTTGATTTACTTGTGGCCGCCATTGTCTTGAAGCCAGGCTGATGGAGATAACAGAGTGGATTAGATGATGATTAAACCAACAGACTTTGGTACCTGTGATGCAAATACTCTTGTTCTCTGGCTCAAATGATGACATATTCCAACAGATGCCAGTGCCAAGATCAAAAGAGTTACCACAAGGTTCCTCACATTCTCCAGATGCTTGAGAGCATCGAGGTCAATGCAGCCTGTATGGCTGGCTCCCTATCAACAAGCTTAAACGTTTATTTCCTCCTCCACTGGCACACAATGGCTACAGAACATACCATCTACAAAATGCCCTGCGGATAATCGTCCCAACTACTCTCATAGCACTTCCCAACCCACGATACACACAAAATGCTGGAGGAACTCAGCAGGTCAGGCAGCATCTATGAAGAGAAATAAACAGTCGACGTTTCGGGTTGAGACCCTTCATCGGGACTGGAAAGGAAGAGGGCAGAAGCCAGAAGCCATTCCTCTGCAGATTCCTCTCCAAGTGTCTCAGCATCCTGACTTGGAAATATATTGCCGGTCCTTTGTCCTAAGTCCTGTAACTCCCTATCCGATTGTACTGTGGGAGTGCTGTTATCTGAGGATAGCAGAAGTTCACAAAGATACCCCGGGAACACTTTCTTAAGGGAAATTAGCATAAGGTAATAAATGCCACCCATGTGAGCGAGGATCAGATCCCAAAAATGAATTTAATAAAAATAGTCTCAAACTTCATATTGAGCAGTGGAGTTGTTGGTGTGTGATTTCTTATAATATGGGTTATCTATTGCACACCAACTGCACACAGGCTTGGCAGAGTGGCAAATCTTGATCCAGTGGCAAAAGGTGATTGGAGACCAGGTTGTGCTCCATGGACATACACATACAAAGAAGAAATGAACAGGTGAACCAAGAGAAGGAGTAGCCACCTCATGCCTCCTCCATCATTTAACAAGATTATGGTGGATTTGGTTGCATCCTCAACACCATTTTCTGCCAACCTTCCACCCCTTGCTCATGAAGGATCTACCATTTTCTGCCTTAAAAATATTCAAAGACTCTGCTTCCATTGTCCTTTGGGAAAGAGTCATAAGAGTCATAGAGCAATACAGCACAGATACAGGCCCTTCAGCCCAACCAGTCCATGCCAACCACAGTGCCCTCCCAGCTAGTCCTGTGTTCGGCCCTTATCCCTCCAAGCCCCACCCCTCCATGTACCTATCCAAGTGCTTCTTAAATAGAAAAATACACTCCCTAATCCAAGCAACATCCTGGTGAACCTTTTCTGCACCCTCTCCAAAGCCTCCACATCCTTCCTGTAATGTGCTAATCACCTGTAGGCACTCCCTCATGCCCGTATTCTAACTGCCTATGCCTGTTCCTATGGCTACATTCACTGATACCCCAATGATTACAGCATTCCTTCTGGAAGGCTGCTGGATTTCAGTGGAAGATACCACAGATAGCCTTGGACATGCCCTGGAACAACTCTGGACCCACAAGGCACAGCCATGGACTGCACCACATCAGCCACAGTAAAAATAGCATGGACTCTTATCTTTGAAACTTGAGTTCAATTCCAGGTGCACCTTACAAAATAGAAAGCTGGAGCTACTGCCTCCAGAAAATGATTGCCTGTGGCCAGATGTGGCTTCCTGAGGCAGGCCTCATCATTCACATGCTTCACACCAGAGTCCTGAAACAGGCACTCTGTTTCGAGCTCTGTTGTGGGACAGAGAAAAAGATTCAAGGACGTGCTCAGTTTTCATGAAGAAATGCAACTTCCCTACCGACTTCGGGAAACCTCCAGCTCAGGACCGCTCAAAGTGGAGATGGAGCATTTGGGATGGCATTGAGAACCTCAAGGCCACGCATCAGGAGTACACAGAAGCCAACAGAAGGAACACACTATATCACAAATACTCACTTACCCACTCTGTCAGCCAATGCCTGCCCTACCTGTGGAAGAGTCTGTAGATCCCACATTGGCCTCAGAACCCAGAAAACCAGCAAGTCTTCCTGAATTCTGAGAGACTGCCTAAGAAGAAGAACTGTGTGTGGAAACCAGAGCTTAAGCCCTGATCAATGAATGTAGAAGTGGAGATAAATATTGTGGAGTTTGGGGAGAATCAGTGAAATATTTTTCAAAGCTTTCCCTTGGAAGACTGATTCATCTTCCAATTTAATAGACCAAGACCAATACTAAGATTTTGCATGTTTTAATGGGTGTGTTGTGTCATGTTTCATACAAGCCACACAAGAATGAACGCTTTCATTCTTGAAGGAGGATCAGGCAGAAAGGCATAAACGCACAAAAAGCTGGTGGATCTCTCTTTCACAACACAGAGAGGCCAACCACTATGTCAATAGCTCGTGCTATGATGTCCGAAGGGCTGCATTGGATAGATGGAACTGGAATGAAGTATAAAGTGAACAAAAAGAACAGGCAAAAGAAGCTCAGCACAGAGTTAATCTGAAAATGAAGCTGTGCTGACAGCAATATAGAACCAAAGGAAATCCCTGCACAAGGACAATGACTAACAGGCCAACCTTATTGGCATTAATCAAAACAGGCTGTTACTGTAGCATCTGGTGTAAACATAACGGACTCAGCACTTACCTTGGACTGCCATCTCATGAAAGGAAATCCCACGCTGCATTTCAGGAAGTCTGACTCCACCAGCTCACAGTAAGTGCCTTTTTCTTCCTGAAATGATAATGGGAAGGGTGAGAATCTGTTAATCACAGCTAGAAAGATGGTTCCAAACAATAGTCAATAAAGGGAACAGCATATCAGCTCTCTCTCCAGCAGATCACTATAGTGCCGCACCATGTAAACCCAATGGCCCAGAGGAAACATAGCAGCTCATTACATTTTAACTTTAAAAACAAATCAATCTTTTTAATTAGAGCTTGTAAAAACATTCCAGAGAACACCTCAGTCCGGTTCTCAGAACATTTGTAAATATTGCAGTCTCAGCATTAAATACTCAGTCACAGGGAGCTTTATCACAGAGGTCAAAAGTAGTCAAATAGTAACCGGATAGTTCTGTTTGCTTCAACTCTGGATTCAATATTTGAAAAATGAATTAGGTTCTCAAGCTGACAGAAAATTCACCAGTGCCTCCAATTAGTTCCACTCAAGTTGAAATTAAGAACGAATGTCACAAAGCGCAGGCAGCTGAATCTCAACAACTTCCATTTATATGGTGCCTCTAACCTTCAACAGCATTTAAAGGAATTACCTCAAAAATAATTTCACATATGGCAGATAACAGGAAGTTTGGTCAAGGAAGGTGTTAAGGAGCATCTTAAAGAAGGAAAGGTACGTAGAGGGGTAGTGAGGTTTAGGGAGGGAATTCCAGAGTTAGGGGCTTGGCAGCTGAAAGTATGGCAACTAGAATCCTAGAATCACAGGAAGGTACAGGAAAAAATGGCCTCTTACAGCTCACCTCATCCATGCCAGCTATGATGCCTATCTATGCTAATCCCATTTACCTGCATTAGGCCTGTATCCCTCTATTTTCCTGTACAAATACCCATCCAAATGCCTTTAAAATGTTGTAATAGTATCTGCTTGAACTAGCTCCTCTGGCAATTCATTCCAATTATTCACCATCCTGTGTGAAAAGTTACCTCTCAGATCTCCTTTAAAATTCTCCCCTCTCACCTTAAATCTGTGTGCTCTATTTCTAGATTGCCCTGCCCTGGGAAAAAGATTCTGACCATCTATCCTATCTACTCCCTCATAATTTTGTAGACTTCTATAAAGTCACCCCACAACCTCCTACATTCCAGTGAGAATATACCCAGCCTATCCAATCTTTCCTCATAACTAGAGCTCTGCACTCCAGGCAACATCCTAGTGAACATCTTCTGCACTCTCTATCACATCCTTCCTATGGTGTGGCAACACAAAATCCGAAGTGTGATCTAACCAGTGTTTTGTACAAGTCATAGAGTCACGGAAACAGGCCCTTCAACCCAGCTCGTCCAAGCCAACCAAGGTCCTGAGCTAGTCCCATTTGACTGCATTTAGAACATACCTCTCTAAACCTTTCCTATCCGAGAACTTATCCAAATGTCCCTAAAACATTATAAATGTACTGGCCTCTACCACTTCCTCTGGCAGCTTGTTCCATATACCCACCCTCTGTGTGGGAAAACTTGCCTCTGAGGTCCCCTTTAAATCCTTCCTGTAAGCCTATGCCCTGTAGTTTCAGACTCCCCTACCCTGGGAAGAAGACACTGATCGTTCACCTTACCTATGACCCTCACAATTTTATAAACTTCTATAAGGTCACCCATCAGCCTCCTCCACTCCATGGAAAACATCCCAGCCTATCAAGTCCCTCCTTATAGCTCAAGCCCTCCAGTCCCGGTAACACCTTTGTAAATCTTTACTGCACCCTTTCCAGCTTAATCACATGGCGACCAGAACTGCACACAATATTCCAGGTGCAGTTTCAACAACGTCTTCTATATCTGTAACATGATGTCCCAAACCCTATACTCATTGCCCTGGCTGATGAAGGCATGTGTGCAATACACCTTCACCACTTTGTCTACCTGTGTCACCACTTTCAAGGAACTATGTTCTTGTACCCCAAAGTCCCTCTGTTTCACAACACTTCCCAGGACCCTGTCATTCACTCCCAATGTGACATCCCAACTCTTATACTCAATGCCTTGGCCTATGAAGGCAAGCATACCAATTACCTCTTTCACTACCATATCTACTTTCAGGGAGCAATGGACTTGCACCCCAAGGTCTCTCTGTACATCAACGCTAAGGTCCCTGCCATTTAATCTCTATGTCCTAGCAGGATTTGACTTCCCAAAGTGCATTATCTCACACTTGTCTGGACTAAATTCCATCTGCCACTGCACTGCCCAACTTTCTAGCTGATTTATGTCCCACTGTATCTTTAAACAACCTTCTGTTATCCATGACTCCACCAATTGTGTCATCTGCAAACTTACTAATCATAACCCCTACATTCTCATCCAAGTTATTTATAACTTGTAGTGTAGTGTAGCACAGTAGTGTAGCAGTTAGCGTGACACTATTACAGCGCCAGCAACCCAGGTTCAATTCCGGCCACTGTCTGTAAGGAGTTTTTATGTTCTTCCCGTGTCTGCGTGGGTTTCCTCTGGGTGCTCTGGTTTCCTCCCACATTCCAAAGATATACGGGTTAGGAAGTTGTGGGCATGCTATGTTCGTGCTGGAAGCATGGCGACACTTGCGAGCTACCCCCAGAACACTCTATGCAAAGATGCATTTCACTGTGTGTTTCAATGACTAATAATATCTTATCTTAAAATACAAACAACAAAGGTCACACCACCGATTCCTGCAATACACTACTTGTTACAGATTTCCAGTCAGAAAAAAAAACAATCCATCACTACCCTCTGTCTTCTATCACCTAGCCAGTTCTGAATTCACTTCATCAGCATGCCCCTGATGCCTTGTGCCTTAACCATTCTGACCATGCCTACACCGTGGGACCTTGTCAAAAGCCTTACTAAAGTCCATACATATAACATCTACCACCCCACCCTCCATCAGTCTCCTTGGTTACCTCCTCAAAAACACAATCAAATGTGTGAGACACGATCTCCCCTGCACAAAACTGTGCCGACTCCTCCTAATCAGTCCCTGCTTTTCCAAGCAAACATAAATCCTGTCCCTCAGAATTTTCACTAACAAATTCCGTACCACTGATGTAAGGCTCACCAGCCTGTAGTTTCCAGGCCTAACCCTGCTGCTCTTTTTTGAGGACAGCATAAGCTATCCTCCAATCTTCTAGTAGCTTACCTGTGGCTAATGAAGACACAAAAATATTCGTCAATGCCCCAGAAGTCTCCTCCCTTGCTTCCCTTAGAATCCTGGGATAAATCCTGTCCAGCTTTGGGGATTTATCTACTGTAACATGCTCCAGTATTTCTAGCACCTCCTCCTTCTTGACACAGATGTGTTCAAGAATATCAGCATCTCCCTCCCTTAGCACTCCAGCCTCCACCCTGAGGAGTATTCATTTAGGATCTCACTCACATCCCCTGACTCCACACAGAGGCAGAGGTATGGCTCATATACTGAGATGTCACGACCTGGCAGTGAAAATGCATGTTCATTTCTTTGAAACATGGGGTTTCCATGGCTGTAAAGTATTTAACTGGTGTGAAATGTAATTTGCAAATAAATAGATTCCAGCCACCAGCTGCTGTTGCTGATGTGACCACACCTCTGCTTGGGAATTTTCAAGAAACTCTAATGGTTAAGCCTAACATCATGAGCTTCCATTCTCAAAGCAAGACATTTTCATAACAAAAGATAATCAGGTTTTCCTGCAATTTGTTGAAAGAACTGTTGACTCAGTAAAGTAACATGCCAACTGATTTCTGCCATAGGTCTTTTCTCAGGAGGGTAACGTGCTGATGCTGAAATGGAAGTAGACTGTACAACTCCAGCAATCTTTTAACATTTGTTGAAGGTTGGAAATGACCAGTTATGAATTGGCTGCTATTTTATACCTCACCTAATTTCATTTCCACTTCCATTAATTAAATAATCAGTTCCTCCAGCATCTTGTGCATTGCTCCAGATTTTAGCATCTGCAGTCTCGTGTCTCCAAATAGTCAGGTGAGCTGGTGAATAGATGGTCAATTCACAGTCTCAACCATTCCAGACTGCCTGTATCTGGCTGCTCGCAAAAGGTGAAGCATCAACATTCATTAAAGTATTTTTGGTGCAGGGCGAAAGGGGGTCCTGAAGGTGATCAGGCTTTGGGGAGGGGCATAAAGGTGTGTGCAAAGAAGGCCCAAAGTTTTCTCATGTGGCTCAGAAGGCATAGTTGCTTCTCCTGGCCCAAGAGGAATCTTTTCCTCTGCCTGCCTGGTAATCTCTAACAAGCAGCTAGCCCACATTCTCTTCAGGTTTACTTGTTACCCATGGTACTGGCTCTTCTGGTTTCTATTTCCTTTCCTGACCCAGTGAAAATCAATTTCTTGTTTTGTGATGTGGAGCAAACCTAAAATAAAGGAAAACTAAAATAGTTATGAAACTCACAGATGCTTGATCAACCTCCCAGCAGGTCTGGCCTGAGGGGAAAGTTGTCACTGCTGCATTCAGAGCTATGACTTCAATTCGAGACTGGGTCCCAACGTCAACACAGCATATTTAAAGGAGCCTGCTTTCACACTGTTGGTGTCCCGCATAAACAATTTCACCAAGTTTCCAAACCTACTTGCACACCAGCTATTTTCCTACATGGAGAGTGAATGATGAGGAGGCTTTTCATCTGTTGTTGGGCATATACTTTGTCTGCATTTCCTTGGCCCCAAGATATTAAAGGTCAACCCAAGAGTGAAGCTGGAGTCAAAAGTCAGGGCAGTCAGGGATGGCCAGTTTCATTGCCTGAAGAGCATCTCTCTACAAGTTCAGTTTTCACACAAGTGCAGTTGGTACGAGTTCATAAACTGAACTCCCAACTGCAGGGCTGCCAGGTCTGCATCATTACCACTATACCACCATCTTCACCAGTCTGAGAGATTTGTCGACTAGAGAAGGTGGAAGTAACTTAAGTAAAACAAACCTCAAAACTTGCCAAATTCCCCCACACCATAAACCAAGGAAAGGATTTTCATGGGCTCCAGGTCAGAAAAAGAGTGAAAACAAGAAAAATTGTTATTGGACAATGAGAAAACATGAAGAAGATCAGGACTATCTGTAATATAACAATTACATGCTAGAGGTTATCAACAAGACAAAGGATAAGATTCAAGTATGTTTTCAAAGAATCCTTGAAAAGGTGCAACATTCCCACTGACTCCTTGGCCCATGACCACTAAAAGTGGAGAAGGAGCATTTAGGATGGTATTGAGAATCTTGAGGCCATGTATTGGGAGCACACAGAAGCCCCGGGTAAGTGGTGGAAGAAGTGCTCCACCTCACAAACTACCAGCTCACCCACCCTGCCAAGCAACTCCTGTCCCATCTGTCGAAAAGTCTGCAATTCCCACAACAGCCTCATCGGTCATCTCTGAACCAACACAACCAAAGGGGAAGCATGCCATCCTCAATCCCAAGAGACTGCCTAGAAAGTCACTTCAACTGCTCTCTGCAGGAATGAAACCTGGACACCCACTGAGGCACTGAAGGACTGAGGTGAGACATTTGAAATGCCTCAAAAGACATAGTTCTGCAAATAGAACAAATGAATCTGTGAATAATTAAATCAGACAAGAAGTCAGGAAATATAAACCTTTAAATATTAGAAAAGAAGGCATGAAATGTGCAGCCATGGCACTCTTACTGATATTAGAACATAGAACAGCACAGTACAGGCCCTTTGGCCCACAATGTTGTGCCGACATTTTATCCTTTTATAAGATCTATCTAACCCTTCCCTCCCACATAGCCCTCCATTTTTCTATCATTCATGTGCCTATCTAAGAGTCTCTTGAACGTCCCTGATGCATCTGCCCCTAAAACCTCTGCCGGCAGTGCATTCTACGCACCCACCACTCTCTGTGTAAAAAACTTACCTCTGACACCCCCCTTGTACCTTCCTCCAATCACCTTAAAATTATGCCCCCTCGTGTTAGTCATTTTCACCCTGGGAAAAAGTCTCTGACTGTCCACTTGATCTATGCCTCTTATCATCTTGTACACCTCTATCAAGTCACCTCTCATCATCCTTCTCTCCAAGGAGAAAAGCCCTAGCTCACTCAACCTATCCTCATAAGACATGCTCTCCAATCCAGGCAGCACCCTGGTAAATCTCCTCTGCACCCTCTCCAAAGCTTTCATATCCTTCCCATAATGAGGAGACCAGAATTGAACACAATACTCCAAGTGTGGTCTAACCAAAGTTCTATAGAGCTGCAACATTACCTTGCGGTTCTTGAACTCAATACCCCGACTAATGAAGGCCAACATTCCATACACCTTCTTAACAACCCTATCAACCTGCGCGGCAACCTTGAGGGATCTATGGATGTACCCCAAGATCCCTCTGTTCCTCCACACTGCTAAGAGTCCTGCCATTAACCTTGTATTCTGCCTTCAAATTCGATCTTCCAAAGTGTATCACTTCACACTTTTCCGGGTTGAACTCCATCTGCCACTTCTCAGCCCAGCTCTGCATCCTATCAATGTCCTGTTGTAATCTACAGCAATCTTCTACATTATCCACAACACCACCAACCTTCATGTCATATCCTGCAAGATGAAGAAGGGGAAGAACTGGAACAAACTGGGTAGGATTAAAACTGACTGATTGTACAAGAATGGCAAGACATGGAATGAATGGAGAAACAGTGCCCCAGAAGCAGATGCAGCCTTAGGATCGAATTGATTTGACCAGATGAAAATACTGCACAGCCTCTCAAAAATGATAACTGATCCAATCCTGTGCCTCATGTGGCCAACACCTTCCTGAAAAGGATTTATAATTATTCAGCAAGAACACACAGCTTTTAGGCACAGAACCTTTTAATATGATATTAAGGTCCTGTGACATATGATACAGTTACAGCAGAACATGCATCCTGGACAATTTCATTCAACACACAAAATGTCAAATAATAAAAATTTACCTTCAAGGTTGTAATTGGGTAAGCTGTTCAAAGCTAACTGCCGTGATCATTTACAAATATCTTAGAAGCAATCAGGAATAGAAATTTGTTTTCTTTTTCATTTGAGCCCATGAGTCTGAGGCCTAACATAGTCCCTCCCATCCTCCAACTCAGACCAGTTAAAATTTGTTTACTCATGCACTGATTAGTGATTGAATTTTTGTGGTCCACAGGTCTTCATATGTCACGATTCATTTATTCATTAAGATAGCTGGGAAGAAAATCCCTCTTAGGACTATCAAAAACAAGAGGGCCTAGGTTTAAGGTGAGAGGAAGGAGTTTTAAAGGAGATTTGAGAGGAATTTTTTTTTTACATAGAGAACAATTGGTATCTGGAACTCGCTGCCAGAGAGGGAGGAATCAGAAACAATCACTACGTTTAAGAAGCAGTTAGTCAGGCTCTTAAAAAGGCAGGGCATGGAAGGATATGGAGTTAATGTGCACAAACGGGATTAGTGTAGATGGACAAAAAGATCGGCATGGACGTGGTGAGCTGAAGGGCCCGTTTCTGTGCTGTACGATTCTGTCACTCAGTTTCCACAACAAAAAAATATAAACAGACTCAAAGGAATGTTGAATGTTTATGCCATGTCTGATATTATCTCATCAGCAGGAAAAATGGATGAATGAGTACTGATTATGACCAAATGTCATAGCTGCTTGACCCAGTTGGCATCTATTTGTGGGAAATATGCCACAACGAGTAGAAGCTGCTCAAAAACTTATATGTGAAAATATAGTTAGCTAAAATTGATAGCAAAACAATCTCAAGAAGAACCAAATTTGAAGTGTAAACCTTTCAAAGTTCTTCTTATCCTGTGATCATCTCATGTCAACACAATCCCATTTAATTTTGGCTTGTGAAACTCTTTAATATGTCTGCATTTGGCACTGGTTGAATATTTTCTTGTAAATTCCATGATCTCAGTAGTAAATTTTCTCTCACTCCCCTCCCTTCTCAGTTGTTAACTTCCATCTAGAAGAACATGAATGCCTAGTCCTAAAGAAATACTTTTCAGTGAAGGATGTGTGAAGATTAAAGTCATAACATCATAGAGAACAGCTGGAATGTTTTTCCATTTAAATACATATATGACTGGCTGCTGCTGCACAGGAAATGTCGGTGCTCTAATCCAGACTCATCTTTAAACAAAACCTTTGGGTGTTCTGAAAAGAAACGCCATTGCTTGTGCAGCGGAATGTTAACCATAAAGCAGCAGTTTAAAAAAATATGAAATGTACAATCATAAGGAATTTGGAATGGTTTATAAAATTGGAGTGACTAAAAGACATTTCTCCTTGGCTCTATCTAAATGTTTTTCTAATATTTGGATCACTAGTATTAGATGATTTTCCAAGTGGGCCTTACCAAGTGATTTAAAAATGGAAAACATACCTGCCTTGAAGATTATGAAGATGGTGTGACCTGCAGAGCAACAAAATGCTTTCTTTCCGTAGTCATACAGCACGGAAAGAGATCCATTAGCCCAACTGATCCATGCCGATCAAGATTCCCATCTAAGCTAGTCTCATTTGCCCGCTAGTCCCAACCCCCTAAACCTTTTCTATCCATGTACCTGTACAAATGCCTCAACCACTCCCTCTGGCAGCTCATTCCATGTACCGACCACCCTCTGGGTGAAAAAGTTGCTCCTCTGGTTCCTATTAAACCTCCCCTACTCACCTTCAACCTATGCCTTCTAGTCCTCAATTTCCCAACCTTGGGAAAAAGGCTGGGTACATGGACCCTATCGTTATTTTAAGATCCTCAATAAGATCACTCCTCATATTTCTATGCTCCAATGAAAAAAGTCCCAACCTGCTCAACCTCTCTCCATAACTCAATCTCTCGAGTCCTGGCAACATCCTTGTAAATCTCCTCTGCACTTTTTCCAGTTTAATAGCATCTTTCGTATAGCAGGATGACCAAAACTGAACACAATATTCCAAATGTGGGCTTATCGATATCTTGTACAACTGCAATGCAGAGGGTGGTCAGTATATGGAATGAACTGCCAGAGGAAGTGGTTGAGGCAGGTACATTAACAACATTTAAAATGTATTTGGACAGGTACATGGATAGGAAAGGTTTAGAGAGCTATGGGCCAAACATGGGCAAATAGGACTAGCTTAAATGAGAATTTTGGTTGGCATGAACCAGTTGGGCAGCAGGGCCAGTTTCCATGCTCTATATCATGCCTTTCCCAACACCAAAGAATTTGTAAGTCAATGTTATTTCCAGTTGTAAAGAACAATTGGAGAAATCTGCATTGATTTGCTCCAGTACATGAAGTTTAGCTCTTAATGTGATCTCTCTGTTTGCTGGCGATTGATAAAGGAATTTCTTGTATTCAAGGAAGATTGCCAAGTAAGGGTAGCTACACTTGCTACATTTATGTCTTCTGCTGAACGTCAACAAGACTTAAATCTCAGTTTGCTGTAGCTCTGCTGGAGCAGCATACAGAGTGCCCAGGAAATCTTGAACAGCCAGAGGTTGTGGTACATATTGGTACCAATGACATAGGTAGGAAAAGGGATGAGGTCCTGAAAAATGATTATAGGGAGTTAGGAAGGAAGTTGAGAAGCACGACCTCAAAGGTAGTAATTTCAGGATTACTGCCTGTGCCAACTGACAGTGAGTATAGGAACAGAATGAGGAGGAGGTTAAATGCGTGGCTGAAGGAGTGGAGTGAGGGGCAGGGATTCAGATTTCTGGATCATTGGGGCCTCTTTTGGGGCAGGTATGACCTGTACAAAGAGGACGGGTTGCACTTGAATCCCAGGGGGACCAATATCCTGGCGGGGTGGTTTGCTAAGGCTAGTGGGGGGAGTTTAAACTAGATTTGTTGGGGGGTGGGATCCAAACTGGAGAGACTGGGGAAGAGGTGTTTGGCTCTCAAATTAAGGAAAACCCCAAGGCATTCTACAAGTATGTGAAGAGCAAGAGGATAAGATGTGAAAGAATAGGGCCTGTCAAATGCAGCAGTGGGAAAGTGTGTATGGATCCGGAAGAAATAGCGGAGGTATTTAATGAATACATCAGTATTCACTACAGAAAAAGATCTGGGGGATTGTAGTGTGGGCTTGCAGCAGGCTGAAAAGCTTGAGCATGTAGATATTTGGAAAGAGGAGGTGCCGGAACTTTTGGAAAGCATCAAGTTGGATAAGTCGCCGGGACCGGATGGGATGTCCCCCAGGCTACTGTGGGAGACGAGGGAGGAAATTGTGGAGCCTCTGACGATGATTTTTGCATCATCGATGGAGACGGGAGAGGTTCCAGAAGATTGGGAGGGTTGCAGATGTTGTTCCCTTATTCAAGAAAGGGAGTAGAGATAGCCCAGGAAATTATAGACCAGTGAGTCTTACCTCCATGGTTGGTAAGCTGATGGAGAAGATCCTGAGAGGCAGGATTTATGAACATTTGGAGAGGTGTAATATCATTAGGAATAGTCAACATGGCTTTGTCAAGGGCAGGTCCTGCCTTACGAGCCTGATTGAATTTTTTGAGGATGTGACTAAACACATCAATGAAGGGAGAGCAGTAGATGTAGTGTATATGGATTTCAGCAAGGCATTTGATAAGGTACCCCATGCAAGGCTTATTGAGAAAGTAAGGAGGCATGGGATCCAAGGGGACATTGCAGTGTGGATCCAGAACTGACTGGCTCACAGAAGGCAAAGAGTGGTTGTTGAAGGGTCATATTCTGCATGGAGGTCGGTGACCAGTGGTGTACCTCAGGGATCTGTTCTGGGACCCTTACACTTTGTGATTTTTATAAACGAACTGGATGAGGAAGTGGAGGGATGGGTTAGTAAGTTTGCGGATGACACAAAGGTTGGATGTGTTGTGGATAGTATAGAGGGCTGTCAGAGGTTACAGAGGGACATAGATAGGATGCAAATTTGGGCTGAGAAGTGGCAGATGCAGTTCAACCCAGATAAGTGTGAAGTGGTTCATTTTGGTAGGTCAAATATGATGGCAGAATATAGTATTAATGGTAGGACTCCTGAAAGTGTGGAGGATCAGAGGGATCTTGGGGTCCGAGTCATAGGATGCTCAAAGCGGCTGTGCAGGTCGACTTTGTGGTTAAGAAGGCATATGGTGTATTGTCCTTCATTAATCGTGGAATAGAATTTAGGAGCCGGGAGGTATTGTTGCAGCTATATAGGACCCTGGTCAGATCCCACTTGGATTACTGTGCTCAGTTCTGGTCACCTCACTACAGGAAGGATGTGGAAGCCATAGAGAGGGTGCAGAAGAGATTTACAAGGATGCTACCTGGGATGTGGAGCATGCCTTATGAAAGCAGGTTGAGGAAACTTGGCCTTTTCTCCTTGGAGTGAAGGAGGATGATGGGGGACCTGATAGAGGTATATAAGATGATAAGAGGCATTGATCGGGTGGATAGTCAGGGGCTTTTCCCCAGGGCTGAAATGGTGGCCACAAGAGGGCATAGATTTAAGGTGCTGGGGAGTAGGTATAGAGGAGATGTCAGGGGTAAGTTTTTTACTCAGAGAGTGGTGAGTGCGTGGAATGGGCTGCCGGCAACGGTGGTGGGGGCGGATACGATAGGGTCTTTTAAGAGACTGTTGGATAGGTACATGGAGATGAGAAAAATAGAGGGCTATGGGTAAGCCTAGTAATTTCTAGGGTAGGGACATGTTCGGCACAGCTTTGTGGGCCGAAGGGCCTGAATTGTGCTGTAGGTTTTTCTATGTTTCTATGACATGTGCATATACACACCCATGCTGCTGCAGAGTGTCGCCAAAATATTGTATGAATCTCAGGCACAATTCATAATTAAGGAAGATCACTAAATACCCTACCAATAAAAGCAATTTATTGATATAGACTGGTACCTGAGGACCACTGTTTTACCTCTTCCAAATCCAATGTATGCACATTGTACATCTACCCACAGAGGAAGTTTGCACTTAACAGTAGGCAGGAACTATAGACCATAGACCATTGGCAAGTACAAGCAGCCATTCTTCTGGAACAAGATATCACAGAAGAAGTAGTAGGGAAACTGAGACACAGTTTTCTTTATTCTTTCTTTATTCAGTGACATGGAAGTATGTGTGACTACATCAGCACCGTAAGTTGTTTCAATGGCATCTCAATATTTGCATTTCCAACATTTTTACAATAGTATCCTTGAGTAGCCCAAACGCTTACATTTTTCTGAGCCACCAATACCATTTTGGGTCATTCTGTCCAAAATTGGCAACATCCAATTAGGATCCAATGGGATTTGATTTTCTTTTAAATGAGAAGCATTCATAATGATTGATGTCAGCAGGCCAATTAACCAAAACTACAACTGAGGAACTGAGTTCTAAACTGATTTACTGTGCAGCCAAGTCAGGGGTTCAAAGCTAATAAATTCTAAAGAAACATGGGAAAATTTGACACTGCTGTACGACTGAACTGTAATTCAAGTCAGTAAACTCATTGATAATTTCACTGAGTTATTTTTTCTTTGACTTTGCTTTCCTGTAATCAATACATTTGACGCTATTAAAGCACCAGCAATTGGGGTTCGATTCCCGTCGCTGTCTGTAAGGAGTTTGTACGTTCTCCCATGTCTGCGTGGGTTTCCTCCGGGTGCTCCGGTTTCCTCCCACATTGCAAAGACGTACGGGTAGGTTAATTTAGGTTTAAAATGGGCGGCGCAGACTCGTTGGGCCGGAAGTTATAACTTTAGTTATAACTTAAAGCACAAGTTTTTTTAAAAATTTTATTTAAATTTTTAAAATAAAATTTAAAAAAAAACTTGTGCTTTAAGTTATAACTAAAGTAATCGTGCAGCTGCAGGAAATTATTTTGCACATAGCCATGAAAAATTAACCTTCATACAAAACTCTGGTTAGACCACACCTGGAGTACTGTGTCCAGTTCTAGTTGCCTCATTATAGGAAGGATGTGAAGGTGTTGGAAAGGGTGCAAAAGAGATCTACCAGGATGCTGCCTGGATTAGAGAGTATGGATTATGAGGAGAGACTAAAGGAGCTGGGGCTTTACTCATTGGAGAGAAGGAGGGTGAGGGGAGACGTGATAGAGGTATACAAAATATTAAGAGGAATAGATAGAGTGGACAGCCAGCGCCTCTTTCCCAGGGCACCAATGCTCAATACAAGAGGACATAGCTTTAAGGTAATGGGGGTGAAGTTCAAGGGAGATGTCAGAGGGAGGTTTTTCACCTAGAGAGTGGTTGGTGCATGGAATGCGCTGCCTGGGGTGGTGGTGGAGGCTGATACGTTGGTCAAGTTCAAGCGATTGTTAGATAAGCATATGGAGGAATTTAAGATAGAGGGATATGTGGGAGGAAGGGGTTGGATAGTCTTAGGTGTGGTTTGAGGGTTGGCACAACATGGTGGGCCGAAGGGCCTGTATTGTGCTATATTGTTCTATGGTTCTAAAAACCCAGAAAAGCAAGCTCAGTTTTAATGACTCACAACTCAGGCCTAGGCTGAGTATCAGTTGCAAAAAGACAGATCAAAGTTTTTAAGTTTTGTGATTTCTAGAAGCATCTATTGATTACTAACCTTCTGCCACATTTTGATGAAGAAAAGCTCCCGAGAGAAGTTAAAGTAAACACTGGTGTCATATGCATCATCCCCAGCATTTAAAATGGTCACATTCACAGAGATGTTCTTCACTGCCCCCAGTGCCAGGAAAGTCTTGTCTCGATCAAAGCTGAAAAAAGGTTAGAAACAGAAACGAATTACAATTTTGTGCTGTTCAGAATTCAAAGGGCCTGCTGCTGTTGAGACATTGTCCTTCAATAACAAGTTTCTAAAGCTAAAGCTGAATGCTCAGAAATATCTTGTTCAGCACAACTGCTAGAGTAAACTGTTCCCATTCATGAGTGGTTTTGGTGATACAACAGCTAGTGCTGTGATCTGATTGCTCCAGAGACTTGATCCTGACTTGGGATGATGTCAATGTGGAGTTTACATGTCCTCGTTTGTTTGTGTTGTGATGTGTGTGTTTCTGGTGGGCTAAACAGCCTCCTTCTGTAAGTAAGTAAGTTTCATCACATGTTAATGTAGCAAATGGTTCGAATTGTGCAAATTGAGAATTGGAGCTAGCTTTTTTTGACTTGTTTTTAAAATGCACAGAGAAAAGAAAAGAGAAGGTTTTGCAACCTCATTGGTCAATTTCATGAGGAAGTAAAAGTGAAGGGATGCAGGGGTTCAGAAATTGTTTATCACTGTGAAGGATGGGATATGAAGTGGGGGTGGGAATTATTGCTTGATAAATGTGAAACAAGGTAGAGTTAGTAATAAATCTCCAGAAATTAGGGCAGAGACATCCATTCATTTCAATGAACAGTCTTAATAGAATAGTAAACTCTCCACTCAAAAGGATGTTTATGTCACTGGGCCATGTTCAGCATGAATGTCAAGTATGGATTTTACAAATAATATCTCAATCTTTTCACTTTACCTTCAAGTAGCGTGGAATTCACTGCACATTATTTCTAAATATACATACGGGTAAAAGTTATTAATCCCAGTGTGGCCTTTGTTGCATCGTCCTCCTAAGTTTCTGGCGTTTTTCACTCTCCCTGTCTCTATCTCACTTTCTCTCTCTCACATACAAGCATACGTGATTCTCCTTCACTCAGACTTTTCCCATTTCCTAGAGTCCTAGCTTTATGAGCAAGCTTTCCTAGCAATAAAGATTTCCTAGCTTTATTAGCAAGAAGTGACATAGGATCAGAAGATGTAGAATCCTTGTGGGTTGAGTTAAGAAACTGCAAGGGTAAAAAGACCCTGATGGGAGTTACAGGCCTCCGAATAGTAGCCAGGATGTGGGGTACAAATTACAACAGGGGAAAGAAAAGGCACGTAAAAAGGGCAATGTTACGGTGGTCATGGGGGATTTTAATACGCAGATAGATTGGAAAAATCAGGTTGGCACTGGATCCCAAGTGAATTTGTAGAATGCCTACGAGATGGCTTTTTAGAGCAGCTTGTCATTGAGCCCACTAAGGAAAAGGCAATTCTGGATTTGGCATTGTGCAATGAACCAGATTTGATTAAGGAGTTTAAGATAAAGGAAACTTTAGGAGGCAATGATCATAATTTGATAGAATTCACCCTGCAGTTTGGGAAGGAGAAGCTAAAATCAGATGTATCGGTATTACAGTTGAGTAAAGGTAACTATAGAGGTATGAGAGAGGACCTGGACAAAGTTGATTGGAAGGGGTCCCTAGCAGGGATGATGGTGGACCAGCAATGGCTGGAATTTCTGGGAGTAATTCAGAAGATGCAGGATCATTCCAACCCAAAGCAGAAGCATTCTAAAGGGAGAATGAGGCAACCGTGGCTGACAAGGGAAGTCAAAGACAGCATATAAGCAAAAGAGAGAACATACAATATTCCAAAAAATTAGCAGGAAGCTAGAGGATTGGGAGTCTTTAAAAAACTAACAGAAGGCAACTAAAAAAACAAGAGGAGAAGAGGTGAAATGTGAAGGTAAGCTGGCCAATAATATAAAAGCAGATACCCAGTTTTTTCAGTTATTTGAGGAGTTAAGGAGAGGCAAGAGTGGACATCAGACAGCTGGAAAATTACACTAGAGAAGTAGTAATGGAGAACAAAATGGCAGATGAACTGAAAAAGTATTTTGTGTCAGTCTTCACTGTGGAAGATACCAGCAACTTGCCAGAAATGCGAGAGAGTCAGGGGGCAGAAGTGAGTTCAGTCGCTATACTAAGGAGAAAGTGTTTGGGAAGCTGAAAGGTCTGAAGGTAGATATGTCACCTGGACTGGATGGACTACACCCCAGGGTTCTGAAAGAGGTAGCCGAAGAGATTGTGGAGGCATTAGTAGTGATCTTTCAAGAATTACGAGAGTCAGGAATGGTTCCAGAGGACTGGAAAATCGCAAATGTCACTCCACTCTTTAAGAAGGGAGGGAGGCAAAAGATAGGAAGTTATAGGCCAGTTAGCCTGACTTCAGTGGTTGGTAAGATGTTGGTAAGTCCATTAATCAGGTTTCGGGGTACTTGGAAGTTCATGATAAAATAGGCTGAAGTCAGCATGGTTTCCTTCGGGGAGATCTTGCCTAACAAATCTGTTGGAATTCTTTGAGGAAGTAACAGGCAGGATAGACAAAGGAGAGTCAGTGGATGTTATTTACTTGGATTTTCATAAGATTTTTGACAAGGTGCCGCATGTGAGGCTGCTAAACGAGATAGGAGCCTATGGTATTACAGGAAAGGTACTAGCGTGGATAGAAGATTGGCTGACTGGCAAAAGGCAAAGCGTGGGGATAAAAGGGACCTTTCTTGGTTGGCTGCTGGTGACTAGTGGTTTTCTGCAGGGGTCGGTGTTGGGACTGCAACTTTTCATGTTATACGTATGTTAATGATCTGGATGAGGGAATTGATAGCTTTGTGGCCAAGATTGTGGATGATACAAAGATAGGTTGAGGGGCAGGTAGTGTTGAAGACACAGGGAGTCTGCAGAAGGACTTGGACAGGTTGGGAGAATGGGCAAAGAAGCAACAGAAGGAATACAGCGCAGGGAAGTGTGGGGTCATGCACTTTGGTAGAAGGAATAAAGGCATAGACTATTTTCTAAATGGGGAGAGAATTCAGAAGTCATAGGTGCAAAGGATTCCCTAAAGGTCAACTTGTATGTTGAGTCAGTAGTAAGGAAGGCAAAGGCAAAGTTAGCATTCATTTCAAGAGGACTAGAATATAAAAGCAAGGATGTAATGCTGAGGCTTTATAAGGCATTGGTCAGACCACATTTGGAGTATTGTGAGCAGTTT
This sequence comes from Pristis pectinata, assembly GCF_009764475.1. Lineage (NCBI taxonomy): Eukaryota > Metazoa > Chordata > Chondrichthyes > Rhinopristiformes > Pristidae > Pristis > Pristis pectinata. The sequence continues at coordinate 54,935,641 of NC_067413.1, forward strand.
TGGGCCCCATATCTAAGGAAGGATGTGCTGGCGTTGGAAAGGGTCTAGAGGAGGTTTATGAGAATGATCCCGGGGATGAAAGGGTTAACATACAAGGAGCGTTAATGGCTCCGGATCTGTATTCACTGGGTATTTAGAAGGATGAGGAGGGATATCATAGAATACTGAAAGGCCTGGATAGAGTGGATGTGGAGGGGATGTTTCCAGTTGTGGGAGAGTCTAGGACCAGAGGGCACAACCTCAGAAGGATGTCCCTTTAGAACAGAGATGAGGAGGAATTTCTTTAGCCAGAGGGTGGTGAATCTGTGGAATTCATTGCCACAGACAGCTGTGGAGGCCAAGTCATTGGGTACATTTAAAGTGGAGGTTGATAGGTTCTTGATTAGTAAGGGCATCAAAGGTTACGGGGAGAAGGCAGGAGAATGGGGTTGTGAGGGAAAAATAAATCAGCCATGATCGAATGGCGGAGCAGACTCGATGGGCCAAATGACCTAATACTGCTCCTATGTCTTATGGTCTTACAGTCCCAAGTTTTAGAGGGAAGTGAAATGGTGAGGTATTAGAAATATTAATGAGGTAAGCGAAAAACACAGAGATACTACTGATAAAGGTGTGCACATTTGGTAAATTATTGGGATATGTGTTCATAGCATATGAACGCATTGTGAACACTGAGTATAAATCATTTATTTTCAGACAAGCAGGCCCTCAGTTTCAAAAGGTAGAGTGAACCAAAAACAGAGTGAACTTTGTAAAATTAAGAACAGTATGAACTAAACCACAAAAGGATTTAAACCTGTGTAATGAAGTTTAAGAGCAGCCAATGGTCTTTATTGATCAAGTTTTACTTTCACAGGTTCTGGTGTATTATGATCTCAAATATCCACCCCATTTATTCATAAATGTATAATCCTCCACATTACCTGTCCAATCCAAGTTCTTATGAGTTTTACCACCTGAGACCCTGAATATCTAAAGGCTGACCTTTCAGTTGAGATGAAAATACTGATGCTAGGAATCTTAAATATTCAGAGATGCAAGGTTCTGATCAAAGGCCATGGGCCTGAAACATTAACTCTCTTTCTCTCTCCACAAATTCTGCCCGACCTACTGAATATTTCCAGTATTTTTGTTTTATTTCCAATTTCTAGCATTTGCTTTTCAATAAATATTGTTAGATTGCTACATATACTCGAGCAATGTACTGAGTTGTGTCTGGCACAGCATGAAAGGGAAAGGTTCAGTTAGCTTGCTTTATCTGAAGCTTTACAGTGTAACAAGAGATGGGTTGGTGTTCAGAATGAGCAAAGTGGCAAAAGAAACAGGAAGTGAATGTTTAAAAAAACTAAAAGAAAACCATTGGTTTATTTTTTATTCTCCACTATGACCAGAGTTATAATAAATGCTTGAATTAACCTTTGTGATCATTAGTAAGAATATGTATAATACATATAAGTACAAAGGGGGAAAATTGATTGGGCTGGTTTCCCATGCAAAACCATAATGTGAATAAGTAAAAAGACAAACAGTTACTATTAAGGCAAACTCTGAAACTGAGTGGTTTACACTGAAGAAAACTGGCAGAATGGCTGACTGGAAAGTATGAAAATTGAAGGAATTAATGGTTGAAGAGTTGGGGGGAGGAGGAAGAGGGCAGAGTGTTATAAATTGCTTTTCCATATTTTATGGCACGTGATGTGATTCAACCACAGAACATTAAACAGGTTTCCTCCCAATGTTTGGAGAGCCAAGTACTGGGTGAATGGAATATTTAGAACAGAGCTGCAATGTCCTAACTCCACAGTCCCTTAAACATTCTACTTGCATTTTTCAGATACATGGAGTTGCATTTGAAATTATAAATATTGCCTCAAACTTCAATTGGATAATGCTGTTTATCAGCAATATGATGTTCATATCAAATTGAAAGTTGAATTTTTCCTGGAGTAAAACACTGTTACAACCTTTTCAAGTTTATTTCATATCACTCCTTAAATTCTTTTCTTATCCTTTTGTGGATGATAGAATGTGGATGCCTCTAGCAACACAGGCATTTATTATCCACACTCACTGCTGCTTAACTGAAGTGGCAGTGGTGAATCTGAAATCCTATCCAGGGCCAACTGGAGCACATTAGTGCACAAGATGAGTTCTTACAACAATCCAGCATTTTGATACTTATCTAGCTTCCCAAAGTGTTCTTGGATATACATGATCAGGCCCCAGAGATTCATATGTTTTAAGACTTCCAACACCTCCTTTGCTGTAATGCGGACTATTAACTATCTCAAGTTGTGAAGTCTTCATGTCTTTCTCCACAGTAAAAACAGAGGAGAAATATTCATTGAGGACCTCGGCCATCTCCTGTGGCTCCACACAAAGATGTCCACTTTGGTCTTTGAGGGGCCCTATTCTCTCCCTAGTTACTCTTTTTATCTTAACATACTAATAAAAATCTCTTTGAACTCTCCTTAATCTTCTCTGCCAAAGCTATCTCCTGCCCCCTTTTCATCCTTATGATTTCCTTCTTGAGTATACTCCTGGAACCCCTATACTCCTCCCGGGATTCACTTGATTCCAGCTGCCTGTACCTGACCCATGGCTCCTTCTTCTTCCTCACCAGAGCCTCAATATCTCTTTGTCATCCAGGGTTCCCTACTCCTGCCAGCCTTGTCCTTCACTCTAACAGGAACATGCAGATCTTGAACTCTCGATATCTCGCTTTTAAAAGCCTCCCAGTTGCCAGACATTCCCTTACTGGCAAACAACCTACTCCAATCAAATTTCACAAGTTTCTGTCTAATACCGTCAAAATTTGCCTTGCCCCAATTTAGAACTTTCAATTGTGTTGTGAACATTGTGGAATAATCAACAATTCTTATGATAGAAAGTCATTGGTAAAGCAGTTGAAGACAGTTGAGCCCAGGAAACTGTCCTGTAGTCACATCTTGGAGCTGGGGTGATTGGCCTCCAACAATCTTTCTTTATGTATGTTATGATTCCAGCCACTAGCTCCATGAAAACCATAGTGGCTTTGCTCCATGAAAAAATACCTTTGATTATTTCTTAAGCAGACCAACAACATTTTGTTTTTATCCCATCTAACCCTTTTTCTTTGACCAATATTGTTGGCATACATATTTTTCTTCCAAACCCTTAAATTGTATTAGATCTTAAAAAATCTGTCTTGCTTTTTGGAAATTAAAACTGCTGCCTGCCATTTCACACATTTATAGTTTCATAAACTCTAATTGTGGAGTAATGAATACTATATTCTGAAGCACTTAGAAAGACTGTCTTAATATCCGTTTTCCCACTTCACTTGAGTTCCTATGGTAATATTCTACCTGCCAAGAGACTTTATGCACTAAATGTGTATACAGGTTATCTTGGCACATCATTGACCACTGAACCAAGGGTTGAAAGATCATCTGCACTGTTATGCTATGAAATTCTCTTTCAGGATGCAGAGTTAAGTATATATTACCATAGAACCATACAGCGCAAAACAGGCCCTTCGGCCCACCATGTTGTGCTATCCATCAAACCACCCTCACACTATCTAAACCTTTCCTCCCGCATATCCCTCTATCTCACATTCCTCCATGTGCCTATCCAACAAACTCTTGAACCTGTCCAATGTATCTGCCTCCACCACCACCCCAGGTAGTGCATTCCATGCACCAACCACTCTCTGGGTGAAAAACCTCCCCCTGACTTCTCCTCTGAACCTCCCACCCATAACCTTAAAGCCATGCCCTCTCGTCTTGAGCATTGGTGCCCTGGGAAGGAGGTGCTGGCTGTCTACTCTATCTATTTCTCTCAATATTTTATATACCTCTATCATGTCTCCTTTCATCCTCCTCCTTTCCAGTGAATAAAGCCCTAACACCTTAAGCCTCTCCTCATATTCCATACGCTCTAATCCAGGCTCTAATATTCCCTTTTTGCATTAGATCTGGTGTACAAAAAGGTTCACTTTCGATGTGATATTTCCTTCAAGAACATGAGGATCTTTGGTGATGTTATATTCCAGAAGAGGCACTGCTGTGGAAGGTTGCTATATCTGTGGAAGAACGGCACCGTATGTGAGCAAACCTAGAGCATGAACAGCAGGAAGTGCTGGATTGAGTCAACATTGGGCCATGTCATGCTGACGGGGAGCTAATGGTTCCATCGAGAACCGCCAGCTGTTTCATGTGCATGGCAACATTTTGCAGCCTGGGCACTGCAACATGGGAGTACAGAATGGGCGAGAGGTCAGACTTACATCCTTTCTTCACCATTGCACAATGGCTGCATTGTACCTTCTACAAAATGTACTCACCTAGCTACTCCATTTGCACTTCCCAAACTTGTGACCTCAAAGGGCAGCAGGCTCATGGGAGCACCACCATCTATCTTTCCAAGTACTCCAGATGTGTCCTTACCAATGCCTAATCTAACTGAAGCGTAACCTCCTTATTTTATAATTGATTCCCCTTGCAATAAACAATAACATTCTGTTAGCTTCCCTAATAACTGCATTCTAATCTTTTGTGCATCTTGGAACTCCCCACTATTTCATCATTTAGAAACATAGAAAACCTACAGCACAATTCAGGCCCTTCGGCCCACAAAGCTGTGCCGAGCATGTCCCTACCTTAGAAATTACTAGGCTTACCTATAGCCCTCTATTTTTCTCAGTTCCATGTACCTATCCAAAAGTTTCTTAAAAGACCCTATCATTTCAGCTTCCACCACCGTTTCCGGCAGCCCATTCCATGCACTTACCACCCACTGAGTAAAAAACTTACCCCTGACATCTCCTTTATACCTACTCCCCAGCACTTTAAACCTGTGTCCTCTTGTGGCAACCATTTCAGCCCTGGGAAAAGCCTCTGACTATCTACCCAATCAATGCCTCTCATCATCTTATATACCTCTATCAGGTCCCCTCTCATCCTCCGTCGCTCCAAGGAGAAAAGGCCGAGTTTTCTCAACCTGCTTTCATAAGGCATGCTCTGCAATCCAGGCAGGATCCTTGTAAATCTCCTCTGCACCCTTTCTATGGCTTCCACATCCTTCCTGTAGTGAGGCGACCAGAACTGAGCACAGTACTCCAAGTGGGGTTTGACCAGAGTCCTATATAGCTGCAACAATACCTCTCGGCTCCTAAATTCAATTCAATTCAATTCAATTCAATTCAAAATTAGATAATATGTTTTCTTCATTCTTCCTGAAAAAATGGACAATTTCACTTTCTCCCCACATTATACTCCATTTGCCAGATCTTTGCCCACTCACTTAATCAATCTGCATCATTTTGTTCCCTCTTCACAACTTACCTTCCTATCTGCCCATGTATCACCACCAAATTTAATAATACCTTTGGTCTCTTTATCTAAGTTATTAATATAAATAGCAAAAAGTTGAAGCCACTGCATCAACCCCAATACAAATGTTGGTAATTGTTAAAGAATAGGTTGTCAGCTATAAGCAAAAAAATAACAGGTGTTATACGTAACACAATCTTTCTTCCCTAACATGGAAGGTATATACACAGAGAAACAAAGGACTGCAGATGCTGGAATCGAGATGAAAAACACAATGATGCTGGAGGAACTCAGCAGGCCAGGCAGCATCCGTGGAGAAAAGCAGGCGGTCAATGTTTTGGGTCAGGACCCTTCTTCGGGACTGAAGGTAGGAAAAGGGAAAGCCCAATATATAAGGGGGAAAAGCAGAGCAGTGATAGGTGGACAAGAGAGGGGAGGCGGGGTGGGCACAGGATGGTGACAGGTAGATGCAGGTAAGGGATAGTGATAGGCAGGGGCAGGTGCAGAGAGCAGATCCACCAGGAGACGGGTCAAAGGCAAGGAGGAAAAAAAGGGGGGTAGTAAAAAGAGAGATAGGCCAGGAAAGGGAAGAAAAGAAGGTTGGGGGTGGGGGGGGGGGGGGTTGAGGGGATTACTTAAAGTGGGAGGATTCAATGTTCATGCCGTTAGGCTGCAAGGTTCCAAGATGGAAATGAGGTGCTGTTCCTCCAGCTTGTGCTTGGACCTCTGGCAGTGAAGGAGGCCGAGGGCTGACATGTCAGTGATGGTGTGGGAGGGGGAGTTGAAGTGACGGGCAATGGGGAGATGCAGATCACGGTTATGGACAGAGCGCAGGTGTTCTGCAAAACGGTCACCTAGTCTGCGTTTGGTCTCACCAGTGTAGAGGAGGCCACACTTGGAGCACCAAATGCAGTAGATGATACTAAGGGAGGTGCAGGTGAATCTCTGTCTCACCTGAAAGGACTGTTTGGGTCCCTGGATAGAGGTGGTGTAGGGGCAGATGTTGCATCAATGGCAGGGACAGTGGAAAGCTCCCAGGGTGGGAGTGGGATGGGTGGGGAGGGAGGAGTGAACTAGGGAGTCGCGGAGAGAGCATTCCCTGCAAAACGCAGAAAGGGGTGGGGAGGGGAAGATATGCTTGGTGGTGGGGTCCCATTGCAGACAGCGGAAGTGGCGGAGAATGATGTGTTGAATACATAGGCTGGTGTGATGAAAGATGAAGACAAGGGGGACCCTATCCCTGTTGGGTCCAGGAAGGGTGGGGGTGAGAGCAGAGGTGTGGGAAATGGCAGAGATACGGGTGTGAGCTGTCTTAACTACAGTAGGGGGGAAGCCGCGGTTAGTAAAGAAGTTGGACATCTCGGATTTCCTAGAGTGGAAAGCCTCATCATGGGAGCAGATGCGGCAGAGGTGAAGAAATTGAGAAAAAGGGATAGCATCCTTGCAAGACGGAGGTTGGGAGGAGCTGTAATCGAGGTAGCCGTTGGCGTCAGTGGGTTTATAGAAGATGTCGGTGGATAAGGAATCTCCTGAGAAGGAGATGGAAAGATCGAGGAAGGAGAGAGAGGTGTCACATATAGTCCAAGTGAATTGGAGAGCTGGGTGAAAATTAGTGGCGAAATTTATGCAAGTGTTAAGTTCCCCATGGGTGCAAGAGGTGGCACCAATGCAGTCATTGATACAGCATAGAAGGAGTTGAGGAATGGGGCCAGAGTAGGCTAGGAACAGAGATTGTTCAACGTAGCCAACAAAGAGGTATATACACAATCCTTTTTCACACCAAAACCTCATGTGTATATGATTAAATTTGTGCTATGTATCTGACATACAAATATCTTTAATATCAAATTCACTCCCTTTTCAAGCAGCATTGCATAAAAATTGACAAGTAGAAATGGAGGGAACAAATTTCAGTACAAAGGACAGTCTTTTACATTTGGAAGATATTTGATAAAGTCCCAAATGAAAGGCTACTTAGCAAAGTTGCAAAGAAAAGTAATAATGTTGAAACCAATTTCTTATTCACGCTGCTAACAATAGAAGAGGGAAATATTTGGCTGCTCAAGCCTGCACCGCCACTTAACAAGATCACAGCTGATCTACCTCAAAGACTTTATTCCAGGCTCATCCCCATATCTTTAATATCCAGAAATCTATAAATCTCAGCTTCACATGCAATCAGTGACTAAGCTTCCACAGCCCTCTGGAGTAGAACCATAGAACAATACAGCACAATACAGGCCCTTCGGCCCACCATGTTGTGCCAACCTTTAAACCTCGCTTAAGACTATCTAACCCCTTCCTCCCACATATCCCCCTATTTTAAATTCCTCCATATGCTTATCTAACAATCTCTTGAACTTGACCAGTGTACCTGCCTCCACCACTACCCCAGGCAGTGCATTCCATGCACCAACCACTCTCTGGATGAAAAACCTCCCTCTGATATCTCCCTTGAACCTCCCACCCATTACTTCAAAGCCATGCCCTCTTGTATTGAGCATTGGTGCCCTGGGAAAGAGGCGCTGGCTGTCTACTCTATCTATTCCTCTTAATATTTTGTACACCTCTATCATGTCTCCCCTCATCCTCCTTCTCTCCAAAGAGTAAAGCCCTAGCTCCCTTAGTCTCTCCTCATAATCCATAATCTCCAAACCAGGCAGCATCCTGGTAAATCTCCTCTGCACCCTTTCCAACGCTTCCACATCCTTCCTATAATGAGGCGACCAGAACTGGACACAGTACTCTAAGTGTGGTCTAACCAGGGTTTTGTAGAGCTGCATCATTACCTCGCAGCTCTTAAGCTCGATCCCCCGACTTACAAAGGCTAACATCCCATAAGCTTTCTTAACTACCCTATCCACCTGCGAGGCAGAGGATTCCAAAAATTCATCATCTCCTAAGTGAAGAAATTTCACCTTATTTCAGAATCATGCAGCATAGAAACAGGACCTTCAACCCACCATGTCCACAGTGACCACTGCACCCATCTTTACCAATCCCATTCATCTGCATCATCCATAACCTACTATAACTTGGTGATTCAGTGCTTCTCTGGTTGCCCCTTCAATGTTGTTAGGATATCTGTACCTCCTTTGGCAATGCATTCCAGATTCCAACTACTCTCTGTGTGGGGGAAAAAATCCCCCTCAGATGCCCTCTAAAGCTCCTACCTCTCACCTTAAACCTATGCCTGTTTGTTTTAGGCACCGCAATCAAGGGTGAAAGACTTTACTATCAAATCTATTTATATTCCTCAAGATTATGCATACCTCTATCAGCCTCCTCTGCTCCAGGGAAAGCAAACCCATCTTATCCTATCTATCCCCATAACTAAAGTCCTCCAAACCAGGCAACATCCTGGTGAATTTCCTCTGCACCCACTCCAGCACAACCTTTCCCTCAATGAACGCAAAACAAAAGAACTGGTCATTGACTTCAGAAAGTGGGGCAGAGCACACGCCCCTGTATGTATCAATGATGCTGAGGTGGAGTTGTTTGAGAGCTTCAGGTTCCCAGGTGTAAATATCACCAATAGCTTGGCCTGGTCCAAACACGTAGATGCCACAGCCAAGAAAACACACCAGCGCCTGTACTTCCTCAGAAGGCTAAGGAAATTTGGCACGTCGCCATTGACCCTCACCAATTTTCATAGATAAACCATAGAAAGCATCCTATCCAGATGCATCACGGCTTGGTATGGCAACTGCTCTGTCCAAGACTGCAAGAAATTGCAGAGAATAGTGAACACAGCCCAGCACATCACGGAAACCACACTACACTTCCTGCTGCCTTGGGACAGCAGCCGACATAATCAAAGACCCCACCCACCCCGGACATTCTCTCTTCTCCCCCCTTCCATCGGGCAGATGATGCAAAAGCTTGAAAACACACACCACCAGGCTCAAGGACAGCTTCTATCCCGCTGGTAATAAGACTCTTGAACAGACCTCTTGGACAATAAAGATGAACTCTTAACCTCACAATCTACCTCGTCATGGTCCTTGCACTTTATTGTCTACCTGCACTTTTTATGTAACTAACACTATATTCCGCATTGTTATTACTTTTCCCTATGTACTACCTCAATGTACTTATGTTTTGAAATAATTTGCATGGATGGCATGCAAAACAAAGTTTTTCCACTATATCTCAGTACACGTTACAATAATAAACTAATTACATCCTTTGTATAGCATGGTGACCGGAACTGCACACAGGTGACTTAATCATTGACTTAATCAACATTTTATAAAGTTGTAACATGACATCCCTGTTCTTATACTCAGTGCCACAGTTGATGGAAGGCAAGCATCCCATATGCCCTCCTTACCACCTTCTTCACCCATGCTGCCACTTTCAGGGATTTTTGGACTTAAACAAAAAGGTTGCTCTGTTCATCAACACTCCCTGGGGCCCTACCATTTACTGTGTTTGTCCTACCCTTGTTTGCCCTCCCAAAATGTACACATCACACTTGTCAGGATTAAATTCCTGTCATAAAACATAGAACAATGCAGCACCAGGGAACAGGCCCTTTGGCCCACAATGTCTATGCCAACCATGATGCTAATCCAAACTAATCCCATCCACCTGCACATGGTTTATATTCCCCCATTCCCTGCCTGTTCATGTGCCTGTCTAAATGCCTCTTAAATCCTGTCCTCAAATCCTTGTCAACATCTTTCATGAAACTTCTTTGCATCCTCATCACTACTGACCCTTCAGTAGAAGAACAGTTAGGAATAGTGATCACAACTCCTTAGTTTTAAGATGCCTATAGATAAGGATAAGAACGGACCTTGCAGGAGAGTATTAAATTGGACCAGCACAAATTATGAGAGTTTAAGGCGGGAACCAGGAAGAGTTAATTGAGATCAGCTGTTTTTGGGCAAGTCCACATCTGACATGTGGAGGGTATTTAAAGGCCAACTGCACAGAGTACAGGACAGGTATGTTCCAGTAAGAAAGAAGGACAAGGATGGCAAGGTAAGGGAACCATGGATGTCGAGAGAGATGATGAATTTAGTTAAGAAAGAAAAGGAAGCATATGTAAGGTTTAGGAAGCTACAATCAAACAAAGCCCTTGAGGATTATGAAGAAGCTAGAAAAGGACTCAAGAAGGGAATTAGGAGAGCCAGGATGGGACATAAAAAGTCCTTGGCATATAGGATTAAAGAGAATCCTACGACATTCTATGCATACATCAAGAGCAAGAGGATAACTAGGGAGAGGGTAGAATCACTCAAGGATAAAGGAGAGAACATGTGCTTGGAGGTGGAGGATGTGTGAGAGGTACTATGTGCCTATTTGCATCAATATTTACCAAGGAGAAGGACGTGGAAGATAGGGAGATCAGTGTGGAGTGTGCTAATATGCTAGGGCATTTTGAGATAAAGGAGGAGGTAGTGTTGGGTTTCTTAAAGAACATTAAGGTGGATAAGTCCCCAGGATCTCATGGGATATATCCCAGATTATTGAGAGAGGCAAGGAATGAGATTTCTGGGGCCTTGATGAAGATCTTTGTCCTCTCTAGCCAAGGCGAGGTCCCAGAAGACTGGCAAGTAGCTAATGTTGTTCCATTATTCAAGATGAGAAATAGGGACAACCCAGGAAACTACAGACTGGTGAGTCTCACATCAGGGGTAGGGAAGCTAGTGGAGAGGATTCTTAGGGATAGGATTTATGAGCATTTGGAAAACCATGGCCTAATTAGGGACAGTCAGCATAGCGTTTGTGCGGGGCTAGTCATGTGGAGAGGATTCTTAGGGATAGGATTTATGAGCATTTGGAAAACCATGGCCTAATTAGGGACAGTCAGCATAGCGTTTGTGCGGGGCTAGTCATGTCTTACTAATGATTGAGTTTCCAAAGAGGTGATGAAGGTAGAGCTGTGGATGTTGTCTACATGGATTTTACTAAAGCGTTTGACAAGATCCCTCATGGGAGGCTCATCCTGAAGATTAACATACATGGGATCCACGGTGAATTCGCTGTTTGGATTCAGAATTGGCTTGCCCATAGAAGACAGAGGGTAGTGGTCGATGGGGCTTATTCTGTCTGTTGTTATTTATATTTTACACACACACACGCGCGCACGCACGCGTAACCTGGACGAAAATGTAGATGGGTGGGTTAGTAAGTTTGCAGATGATACAAAGATCGCCCCCGAGCAGGGTATCCTAGACATCTCCCCATCGGTTCCCGCGAGCCGTTGGGCACGGCGGTGGTTTAAAGAGATTTTTTTTAGGGCAGGTCCAGTAGTGTAGGGCAGGCATGGTAGTGTAGCGGTTAGCGTAACGCTATTACAACGCCAGCGACCCAGATTCAATTCCGACTGCTGTCTCTCAGGAGTTTGTACGTTCTCCCGCGTCTGTGTGGGTTTCCTCCAGGTGCTGTGGTTTCCTCCCACATTCCATAGATGTACGGGTTAGGAAGTTGTGGGCGTGCTATGTTGGCACCGGAAGTGTGGTGACACTTGTGGGCTGCCTCCAGAACACTCTACGCAAAAGATGCATTTCACTGTGTGTTTCGACGTACATGTGATTAATAAAGATATCTTATATCTTATCTTGTAGATTGGTGGTGTGGATAGCGTAGAAGATTGCGAAAGGACACAGCAGGATATAGATCAGTTGCGGATATGGGTGGAGGAATGGCAGATGGAGTTTAAGCTGGTCAAATGTGAGGTGTTGCACTTTGGGAGATCAAATGTAAAGGGACAGTACATTGATAATGGCAAGACCCTTAACAGTGTTGATGTACAGAGGGATTTTAGAGTCCAATTCCATAGCTCCCTGAAGGTGGCTGCACAGGTTGATAGGGTGTAAAGATGGTGTAGGCATGCTTGCCTTTATTAGCCAAGGCATTGAGATCAAGAGTCGGGAAGTTACGTTGCAGCTTTATAAAACTATGGTTGGGCCGCATCTGGAGTATTGCATTCAGTTCTGGTCACCCGATTATAGGAAGGATGTGGAGGCTTTGGAGAGGGTGCAGAAGAGGTTTACCAGGATGCTGCCTGGATTAGGGGGCACGTGCTATAAAGGAGAGATTGAACAAACTTGAATTGTTTTCTCTGGAGCGGCAGAGGCTGAGGGGAGATCTAATAGAGGTTTATATGATTATGAGTGGCATAGATAGAGTAGACAGCCGGTATCTTTTGCCCAGGGTTGAAATGTCAAATGCCAGAGAGCATGCATGTAAGGTGAGAGGAGAAAGTTCAGAGGAAATGTGTGGGGCAATTTTTTTTTTTACACAGCCTGTAATGCGCTGCCAGGGGTGGCGGTAGAGGTAAATACGATAGAGGCTCTTAGATAGGCACATGAATGTGGAGAGAATGGAGGGATATGGACATCGTGAAGGCAATTAGTTTAGTTAGGCATTTAATTAATAGTTTAATTAGTTTGGCACAACATCGTGGATCAAAGGACCTGTTTCTATCCTGTGTTCTATGTTCTATTTCTACTTAGTTTTGTGTTATCAGCAATCTCAGAAGTGTTACATTTGGGCCCTTCGGTCAATAGCTTGTGAATGGTTGGGGCCCAAGCAGCAATTGGTACCCACTTTGTCACAGTCTGCCAACTTAAGGATCTGATGAAGCCTACTCCATGTTTTTATTTGTTAACCAACACTCAGTACACACTATTACGTTATCCCCAATTCCACGTGCTCTAACTTTGTTCAGCAATCCGCACACAAAGTGCTGGAGGAACTCAGCAGGTCAGGCAGCATCTATGGAGGGAAATAGACGGTTCAGGTCGAGAGTCGGGTTGAGAAACTTTTCTGGGCAGTTATTGTTCTCCTGACTGCTGCTCAAATTTGCATGTAGAGCTGTGGACATCATGTGAACTCTATCACATACCTAGAAAGGAACAGCTTGCCTTGAAGTTGCAGATCAGCAGCACAGTCATCTGATATACAGTTCCTTTCAAAAACAGTCTGCAGAATGATAAAGAAATTAAAGATTAGACAAACCACACACTGAGTTGCATTATTAACTGAGTTGAGCTGTAATGTGAAATCCAACTGTTTAGTAGAGTAACACGCTAAAATGCTTTACAATGGCATTTTAGATTTTTCAGATAGATTGGGATAATTTTCACCCCTTTACACCAAATAGAGTTTTTACATGTTAATCCCAAGGCTCATCATTCAGCTGCAATGTGTTTCCAGACCATTAGGTGGAGCAGCATACCCTGGCAGCACTGTGATTAAAGCTTGCTGAAGGAGCTTACAGGAAGCCAAATGGAAGGGCCAGACGTGAGGTAGCTGAGAAAGCTCTGTGATTCAGCAAGCACAAAGCACCAAAAGGAGGCCATGGAAAAGAGACCAATCCAAAAAGAAAATGAGCTTGACCAGCCCTGAAGGCAGCTGTGGAAAAGCAAGGAGTCAAATACTAAAGTGCAAAAATTATGAGATCACACACTACTTCAGGGAAAGAATGATGTGTCAAACTGTTTTAAAACATTCTCTGAGTGAACCTAACACTTACCATATTCTGACTAAATTCATCATATAACAGATCACATTATTTTGGCATTATGTAATTACTGAGTGATAGAAACCCAAAATATTCAATGAAGGTCAAGTAAGTTTCTGAGAAAAATTTCATCTGGGCCACATTTCACATTTGCTTTATTTATTTATATTTAACTGAATCACTGTTTATTTGCCTTTGTCATGTGGGTACTTTTTCTTTTAGTTCAAGATTTTTAAACATAGTAATCCAATAGAGAACAGCTAATCGTGAATTCTCTGGCATTCCCTCAGGACTAGGTTGACTTGGTTCTTCTCCAGAGTTTTGTGGGTTCTGAGGTGACTGATGAGGTCAAAGTGGGAACCACAAACTCACAAATATATGGAAAAGGTTCTGCAGCACCCACAGCGTGGGAAGACAGATTGTGGGGAACACACTGATATACCCAATACATTTACTTTGGACAACTGATCTCCCATCGGGTGCAAGAGCTGGTAAAAAAGCATAACATAATCAACTGAGCACAGATATACAGAAACCCATCAACACTGAGGACCGGTGTACAGAGACCAACAACACTGAGGACCGGTATACAGATGGTAAGTCTGACATACGTACCAAAGACATGAGATTGTATTTTAGTTTCCCCAGTATTGACTGGACTACTGAAGATATAAGGGGGATGACAGGGGTAAGTTTTTTTTACACAGAGAGTGGTGGGTGCATGGAACGCACTGCCGGCAGAGGTTGTTGGGGTAGATACATTAGGGACATTTAAGAAACTCTCAGATAGGCACATGAATGATAGAGAAATGAAGAGCTATGTGGGAGGGGAGGGTTAGAGAGATCTTAGAGCAGGATAAAATGTCGGCACAACATTGTGGGCTGAAGGGCCCGTACTGTTCTGTAATGTTCTATGGTCTATGTACCCAGAGTGTTAAGGGCCTGGATGGGCTGAAATATGTGAAATGTGTCCAGGAAAGTTTCCTGAGTCAATATACAGAGGACCCTACTCAGGAGGGTGCAATAGTGGACCTCCTCTTAGGGAACGAGGCAGGGCAAGTAACAGAAGTGGCAGTCAGCGAGCACTTTGGCTCCAGTGACCATAATTCTATTAGTTTTAAGATAGTGAAGGAAAAGGATAGGACAGGCCCACAGGTTAGGGTCCTAAATTGGAGCAGGGCTAATGTGAGGGGAATTCAGCAGGATCGAGCAGAGGTCGATTGGGAAAGGAAAAAATAGCAAGTGGGAGGCTTCTAAGAGTGTGATATCAAGAGTCCAGGAGCAGCATGTTCCTGTTAGGGCGAAGGGTAAATCTGGCAAGTTTAGGGAACCTTGGCTGATGAGGGATATTGAGGCTCTGGTTAAGAAAAAGAAGGAAGCACACATTGGGTTCAGGGGGTTGGGGATGAGTGAATCCCCTGATGGCTATAAAAAGATTAAGAATACACGTAAGAGGGAAATAAGGAGGGCAAAGAATGGGTATGAGACGGATCTGGCAGGTAAGGTTAAGGAAAATCCCAAGGGATTCTATAGCTATATAAAGAGTAAAAGGGTGGCTGGGGAGAGAGTAGGTCCGCCTATGTCTTTATTCCTTGGAACGTAAGATAAATGAGGGGTGACTTTATAGAGGTTTATAAAATCATAAGGGGCATAGATAAGGTGGATGACAACAGTTTTTTCCCCAAGCTAGAGGAGTCCAAAACTAGGGGGCATAGATTTAGAAAGGGGAAAGACTAAAAAAAGCCTGAGGGGCAACTATGGAACGAGGAAGGGGTTGAGGCAGGTACAATAGTATCAGTTAAGAAGCACTTGGATAGGTACATGCAGGGGTGGGGCTTAGAGGGATGTGGGCCAAACGCAGGAAATTGGGACTGGCTGGGTGGGCACCATGGTCAGCATGGACTCGTTGGGCTGAAGGGCCTGTGTCCGTGCTGTATTGTTCTCTGACTCTATTCGCTTTTTTCTTTACTTTTTTGACCTCTGTTGCCATTTTTAGGGAACTATGGACTTGAACCCCGAGGTCCCTCTGTTCATCAACATTCCTCAGTGCCCTACCATTTACTGTACATTTACTACCCCTACTTAACTTCCCAAAATGCATCACCTTGCACTTGTCGCAATTAAATTCCATCTTCCAATGCTCCACCTAACCTATACCTGATCTGTATCCACCTTTAGCCTTAGACAATCTTCCTTGCTATCCACAACACCACCAATTTATATGTCATCTGCAAACTTACCAATCATACTTCCTACAATTGCACCAAGCCATTAATATATCTCACAAAGAGCAAAGGTGCCAGCACCGATCAATGCGCTGCACCATTGGTCACAGATTTCTAATCAGTAAAGCATCCTATTGGTATTGGTATTGGGTTATTATTGTCACTTGTACCGAGGTACAGTGAAAAACTTGTCTTGCAAGCTGTTTGCAACTCATTACACAGTACATTGAGGTAGTACAGGGTTAAAAACAATAATAGAATACAGAGTAAAGTGTCACAGTTACAGAGGAAGTGCATTGGGGGTAGACAATAAGGCGCAAGGTCACAACAAGGTAGATTGTGAGGTCAAGAGTCCATCTAATAGTATAAGGGAACCGTTCAATAGTCTTATAACAGCGGGATAGAAGCTGTCTTTGATTATGCTGGCTGCTTCACCATGGCAGTGAGAAGTATAGACAGAGTCCATGGAGGGGAGGCTGGTTTCCTTAACACGCTGGGCTGTGTCCACAAGTCTCTGCAGTTTATTGCGGACCCGGGCAGAGCAGTTGACGTATCAAGCCGTGATGCATCCAGATAGGATGCTTTATTCCTCCTATCAGAAAGCCAGTTTCAGATCCAATAAGCCAGCTTGCCTTGGATCACATGTGCTTTACCCTTCTGGACCGACCTGCCATGTGGGACCTCGACAAATCCCTTGCGAAAACCCATATAGACAATATCTACCACCTGGCCTTCATCAATCTTCTGTGTTGCCACCTCAAAAAACTCAATTAATTTAGTGAGATAGTATTTCCCCACACAAAGGCAGGCTGACTAACCCTAATCAGTCCCTGCCTTTCAAAATGTACACCTCCAGGTGCTCCAGCTAGCTCCCAAAAACGTGTGGATTGATAGATAATTTACCGCTATTTTGAAGGTAAGAAAGGTGCAAATCTGGTGGAGTTCCTGGGAATGCGGGAAGAATAAAAAGGATTAGTGTAGAATCAGTGTAACTCAGTGTTTGATGGTCAGCATGGGCTGAGGGGCCTACGTGCATGTTGTATGACTCTCTGACACACTGAGAGCAGATATACAGAAACTCTAAAACATAATGATATCTAGTATCAGAAAACCAACAACACACACAGGGCCGGTGTACAGTTCCACAACACACACACAAGTCCGGTGTACAGAACCACAACACACACACAGGGCCAGTGTATAGAACTACAACACACGCACAGGGCCATTGTACAGACCACAGTGCACACACAGGACCGGCGTACAGACCACAACACACACACAGGACCGGTGTACAGAACCACAACACACACACAGGGCCGGTGTACAGAACCACAACACACACTCAGAGCCAGTGTGCAGACCTCAACTGTGTGAAGAAACCTGACTACAACACTTTCATGAATCACACACTGGGACACCCATATCTCTGCAATCTCTCACCATTTAGGCTGCATGCTTCCTTTTTATTTTTCCAGACAAGATGACTTCACATTTTTCACACTGTGCTCTATTTGCCCATGTAAATTTGTGAGTACACTGTACTCACTTCACCTCTACATTGCTTTGTTTTCTCCTTATGTCTTCTTCACAACTTATCTTCCTACCTATCTTAGTGTCATCTGCAACCTTCAATGACTTCTTTCAACTCATTTAAAAAGTTGAGGTCCTAGCACTGTTTCCCGCAGCATACTACTCATAACATCTTGCCAACCAAGAAAATTTCAAAAATAACAGGAAATACTCTCTATTTCCTGTTAGTCAACCATATTTCTATCCATATTTATATGGCATCTCCTATCCCATGAGGTTTTATTTTTCATAGTAAGCTTTGATGTGGCATCTTATCAAATGCTTTCTGAAAAACTCATTTAGTTCATCCATTTGGAGACACAAGAGACTGCAGATGCTGGAAATCTGGAGCAACACACAAAGCGCTGCAGGAACTCAGGGGGGCAGGCTGCATCTATGGAGGGAAATGGATAGTCAACATTTCAGGTCAAGAGCCTTCATCTGGACTCATCCATTTATTCCATTTTATCCACAACACATGTTATTTCTTCAAGAGCAACTGCAACATAATGTCCCAACTCCTATACTCAGTGCCCTGACTGATGAAGGCCAGTGTGCTCTACCATTCATAGTATAAGTCCTACTCTGGTTTGACTTTCCAAGATGTATCACCTCACACTTATCCGTATTGAAATCCATTTGCTACTCCTTGTATGAGCAGAGACCGACAAAACTAGGCCTGTGTCTACTGTAGAAAAATGAAAGGACATCTCATTTAAACTTACAAAATTTTTAAGTTTATAGGATGCAGACAGGATGAGCATAGCCAGCTGCAGATGCGTTGGAATAGTCAAGTCTAAAGGTGACAAAGGCTTTAAACCCATATTACAAAGGTTATCGGGGTTTCACTTGTAAATAAGTTGAAACTGGAGTTTGCTTTACTACAGGGTTGAAAGAGGCAGTCTTAGTGAAGGTCTGACAGTCATCTTAGGGCTGTAAAAGACACGAAGATTGGAAATCGCTTGGTCTCGTTTCAGTCTGATGCCAGAGAGACGGGTGGTTAGGCGGCAGAGGTTGCAAAACGGAGTAAGATCGTGGTTTCAGTATTCCCACAATCTATACCACAGTGTTTGCTGCTTTAACTTATAGCAAAACCAATATTAAGGTATTTAGGTGGAATGAGTAAAGGCTATTAGACCCATACATCCACATTATCTGCCAGTGAACCCCTTCTGTCCGAGGAGTATATAAGATAGGACCATCCTGTCCATGCTCCTCCATTTGCCACTCCTGGATGAGGAGAAGTCGACAAAACTAGGCCTGTGTCTACCGTAGAAGAATGAAAGGAGATCTCGTCTAAATTTACAAAATTTTTAAAGGACTCAACATGTTCGATGCAAGAAGGATGTTTCCCTTGGATGAAGATTCTCAGACCAGGGTCACAGTCTCAGAATGAGAGATAGGCCATTTAGTACTGAGAGAAATGTCAATGCATAGAGTGGTGAATCTTTGGAACCCTCCACCCAAGGAGGGTTGAGGAGACTTCCTCATTCCAGTTTGTTCAAAACAAAGTTGGATAGTTTTCGAGATGTAGAGGGAATCAAGAGAAATGGTGACAGTGCTGGAAAATTGCACTGAGCTGAAAATCTGCCATGATCTTGATGAATGGCAGAACAAGTTTAAAGGGCTAAGTGGTTTACTCCTTCTCGTAGGTCTTATGTTATTAATAGCTCCTATATTAGCAGGAAAGGGTGTTGAGAGTAGGTGAGGTACATTTGGAAGCCAGGAAAATGAGAAGACCGAGTTTCCTTTCGGTTCTGCCTAATTTACATCAGCATCCTATTGCCTTATTTTGTCTTTGGTTCTTAGCCACAGTCCTCCAGATTGAGTCTGGTTGGGTTCAGGTGTTTGGCATCTGGCCACAGCTGGTGGGGAATCAAGGGAGACTCTGACTTGAGAGTGTATGAAGGGGAATGACAGTTTTGTGATGTTAGGGAAGAGGGGAAGGAAAGCAGAAACAGAGTTATCGTTTCAGGTCAGTAGTTAAATAGTTCTGATGAAAGGTCAATAATGTGAAAGGTTAACCCCGTCTTGTTTTTCTCCACAGATGCTGCCAGCACTTTCTGTTTTAATTCAGATTTCCAGTGTCTGCAGTCTTTTACTTCTGGATTGGGATATCTTCGACTGAAAGATGGTATAAAAAGAACTCAGAAAAATAAACTTTATAATTTCTCCTCAATATTACACCAATGTGTACAGGAAGTTCTTGCTGAATTTAATGATAATATTGATCTGTCATCTCCAGCAAAAGAAGTATTCAGAATAATACTGAACTTTTATCCCGTTAACTAGTGTTGATTTGAAAGTATTAATGGGCTCCAATTCCTCTTTATATTTATCTTACTTGTCATTTGTAAAGTGCAATATCTTAATGTTATTCTTCTTGCTAAAATTATGTGATGGGCACAATATCAAAAAAATTTCTATCGCCATGCTGGATTTCCAATGTCCTAAGGGTGTAAGAGCATCTGGAGACCATATGAAAGAACTAATT
Organism: Pristis pectinata; assembly: GCF_009764475.1. Classification (NCBI taxonomy): domain Eukaryota; kingdom Metazoa; phylum Chordata; class Chondrichthyes; order Rhinopristiformes; family Pristidae; genus Pristis; species Pristis pectinata. The sequence continues at coordinate 54,955,726 of NC_067413.1, forward strand.
GCCTTTCAAAAACTGAAGGTTTTCCAATTTGTATTTTTAAACAAAAGGATGGAGATTGTTGCCGAGAATAACTTCAGTTACTGCTGAACTAGTTTTAGAATATTGAGAGAATCAAGGAAATCAAGTACCATTTTAGATGACCAGCTTTCAGAGTTATTTATGAACTGTTCATTCTCAGAAAATAAGAATTAAAGCTGTTTGGTATTACAAATTCTATCTAAGCAACACTGTTCCAAGGCAAAGAACTTGGGTACCAGAGTCTACGGGTCTGGTGAGAGCTGAGTCAGAAGAATTTAAACAAGAATGTTTGAAGCATCAGCATCTTATGTTAAATCATTAATAGTCATGTCTGTACCTCATCATTATCCACCTTTCAGCAGTCACTAGTGTCGCTATTCTATACTGCAGCTTAGACATGTGAAATGATCTCACTTTAACAACCTCGAGATACTAAAGACTGTTGGTATCAAATCTTCTCCAATGTGATTTCCCAACAGACAGGAGTTATACTACAGTAAAATGTAACTGTAATCAGGTGTGATATTATTTCAAATAATCCCAAAAGATTGCTGGACTTTCAGTGACATTTTAAAGCCTCAAATGGAATTTTTTAATGTTCCAAAAATGTAGACGCATTCACAATCTTAGCATTAAGGCTTGTCATGGGGATGGTAGATGATACCAAAAAGTTGCATTTTTAATACGTCTCTTTAACGTTGTTAAATGCCCCAAGGTGCTTCACAGGAGTTGCATGTACAGAATTCCAAAATGCTGCCTGCAGATTTTGGTCAATGTTTAAAAACAGGCAAACTCTGTATTTTGCAGCATCAGTTCTTTAACTCTTGAGTCTTTCTCTGCCAACAAGCATGGCTTTGCGGTCAACCTCTTTTTTCTACAAAGATAGAACATAGAACATAGAACAATTATAGCACAATTCAGGCCCTTCAGCCCACAAAGCTGTGCCGAACATGCCCCTACCCTAGAAATTACTAGGCTTACCCACAGCCCTCTATTTTACTCAGCTCCATGTACCTATCTAACAGTCTCTTGAAAGACCCTATCGTATCCGCCTCCACCACCGTTTCCGGCAGCCCATTCCACGCAGTCACCACTCTCTGAGTAAAAAACTTACCCCTGACATCTCCTCTATATCTACTCCCCAGCACCTTAAACCTATATCCTCTTGTGGCCACCAATTCAGCTCTGGGGAAAATCCTCTGACTATCTACCCTATCAATACCTCTCATCATCTTATACACCTCAATCAGGTCTCCCCTCATCCTCCGTCTTTCCAAGGAGAAAAGGCCGAGTTCCCTCAACCTGCTTTCATAAGGCACGCTCCGCATTCCAGGCAGCATCCTTGTAAATCTCCTCTGCACCCTCTCTATGGCTTCCACATCTTTCCTGTAGTGAGGTGACCAGAACTGAGCACAATACTCCAAGTGGGGTCTGACCAGGGACCTATATAGCTGCAACAGTACCTCACAGCTCCTAAATTCAATTCCCCGACTGATGAAGGACAATACACCTTCTTAACCACAGAGTCAACCTGCGCAGCCGCTTTGAGCGTCCTATGGACTTGGACCCCAAGATCCCTCTGATCCTCCACACTTATAAGTGATGCTTATACTTCGGTCTAATGACTGAAGATTCAAATGTTTCATTAATAGTTTTTTCCCCGATCAGAATAACTTGCATTGAGGTTACTAAGTCAGTCAAGAATCAATAGAATAGGCTATATGTTCCTTAATTAATTTCTTAGTCTTTGTTTTCCTAACTTTATTTTTCTTTCTTCCTTCATACATTTCTGAAGCAGAGCCTAATTCATACAGTTATTAAATTCATGCTGAATACTGGAGCCAGGATCTTAGAAAAAGGGAACAGATAGCAATAAAGTTGGATATTCTGTTAACTTGAGGATATTCTAGCCCCAAAATGGAACAGAAAAGGGACAAAACATGAACGAAGGCCAGAATGAATTGAGCTACCGAGATAAATTACATGCCTTGGGTTTGGATTTGCTGGTAGGGTGTAAACATGGCGAGAAATTGTTTCAGGTCTTCAAAGGTTTAAGAGCATCTCTAATATAACATGTAAATTATATGAGGTGATAGCGCCATGTAGAGCTAAGAGATCATCCATTTAAACTGGAAAAGTAGAGTGAGGTTGAATCATGTGATTCTTATTTATCCCATGTGGATGAGAGGTATTACATGGGCAGATCCAGGAAGGATGCTTCCCCTGGCTGATGTGGCTCAAACCAGGGATACAGTCTCAGAATAAGGGGTAAGCTATTCAAGACTGAGAACAGGAGAAATTCCTTCATGCGGAGAGTGGTGAATCATTGGAATTCTCTACCCTGGAGATCTGTGGAGACTCAGACACTGAGTTTATTCAAAATAGAGATCAATAGATTTCTTAATGTTAAGCGAATCAGGGGATCTGGGGACAGTACAGAAAAAAATGGCAATTAAGAAGAAGATAATTTTGGTGAATGATGGAACTGGTTTGAATGACCTACTCCTGCTCCTATTTCCCATGTTGTTATTTAATGCATCCATGACTCTGTAACAAATTCCTGGATTAGCTTCCAGTTTTTCCATTGTTCTGTCTTTTCCAAGATGTAGAGATATGGGCAAGGGAACAGAATAGGTTCACTGGCATAGAAATGTGGATGTATGGGTCTAATAGCCTTTTCTCATTCCACCTAAATACCTTAATATTGGTTTTGCTGCAAGTTAAATACTGTGGGAATACTGAAACCACGATCTTACTCCTTTTCACAAACCCTACCGCCTAACCACCTATCTCTCTGGCATAGACTGAAATGAGACCAAGTGGTTTCCAATCTTGGTGTCTTTTACAGCCCTAAGACTTCACTAAGACTGCCTCTTTCAACCCTGTAATAAAGCAAACTCCAGTTTCAACTTATTTACAAATGAAACCCTGATAACCTTTGTAATATGGGTTTAAAGCTTTTGTCACCTCCAGACTTCATTATTCCAACACATCTGTAGCTGGCCATGCTCATCCTATCCCAATCAAAAAAAACTGCTGCTTTTATCCTAATTCACACCTTGTCTATGTCATTCAGCCCTTTTATGCTTGCTGAACCACGGTGGCTTCTGGTTTAGATAACACTACAATTTTAAAATTCTCACCACTGGTTTCAAGTAACTCCATGACCACCCACCTCCCTATTTCTGTAATCTCCTCCAGCCCTGCAACCTTCAGATGTTTCTCACTCCTCCAATTCTGGTCACTTGATCATCCCCAAATACAATGGCTCGGCACTCCACGGATGCTGCCTAGCCTGCTGAATTCCTCCAGAATCATCGTGTTTTTCATCTTGATTCCAGCATCTGTAGTCCTTTGTTTTCTGTACAATAGCTCTTACTCTCTTTCCTCCTGTAAGATGAATCTAAAACCTCTCTCTTTGACCATGGTTTTAGTAATTTGGTGTCTGCGTGTCAACATCAAATTTTATTTCTGTGAAATGTCCTGAGACATTTTTCTATGCCAAGCATACTCTATGAACGCAGGCTGTTGTATAAAGCTTGGCAAAATTTTAAAAGCTAAGTTCATCTGATTGGATATCAGGCGAGAAAAATCACGTGAATATTTCTGGTGTGGTTCGGGAGGGTTTAAAGTAGTTTGCGAGGGGGATGGGAAACAGGGGGATAGGTCAGTGGAAGAAGTGCATGGAGTAAAGTCAGATCTAACATATAGAGAGGCTTTGAGGATGGAGAAGCAGAGTATAGGGTATAAAAGTAGAAAGGTGGATGGGCTAAAGTGCATTCACTTAAATGCAAGAAGTATCAGGAATAAGGGTGATGAACTAAGAGCTTGGATAAATACATGGAACTATGATATTGTGGCTCTTGCAGAGACTTGGCTGACATCAGGGCAGGAACGGATACTGAATATTCCTGGATTTCGGTGTTTTAAAATGGATGGGGGGGGAGAAGAGGAAGAGGGGTGGCGTTACTGGTCAGGGATACTATTACAGCTGCAGAAACAGTAGATAATGCAGAGGGAACCTCTCTAGAGTCGGTATGGGTGGAAGTTAGGAACAAGAAAGGAGCAGTTACTCTACTGGGAGTATTCTATAGGCCCCCAGATAGCAGCAAAAATACTGAGGACCAGATTGGCAGGCAGATTTTGGAAAGGTGCAAGAAAAACAGGGTTGTTATCATGGGAGACTTCAATTCCCAAATATTGATTAGCACCTGCTTAGTGCCAAAGGTTTAGACGGGCAGAGTTTGTAAAGTGTGTTCAGGATGGATTCCTGTCACAGTATGTTGACAGGCCGACTCAAGGGAATGCCATATTAGATCTAGTATTAGGTAATGAACCGGGTCAGGTGACAGACCTCTCAGTGGGTGAGCATTTGGGGGACAGTGACCACCGCTCCCTAACCTTTAGCATTGTCATGGACAAGGATAGGAGCAGAGAGGACAGGAAGATATTTAATTGGGGAAGGGCAAATTATGAGGCTATAAGGCTAGAACTTACGAGTGTGAATTGGGATGACATCTTTGAAGGGAAATGTACTATGGAGATGTGATCGTTGTTCAGGGATCTCTTGCAGGAGGTTAGGGATAAATTTGTCCCAGTGAGGCAGAGAAGGAACGGCAGGGTGAAGGAACCATGGGTGACAAGAGAGGTAGAACAACTAGTTAGGAAGAAGAAGGCAGCATACATAAGGTTTAGGAAGCAAGGATCAGATAGGTCTCCTGAGGAATATAGGGTAACAAGGAAGGGGCTGAGGAGAGCAAGAAGGGGACATGAAAAGGCCTTGGCGAGTAGGGTTAAGGAAAATCCTAAGGCTTTTTTCACTTATGTGAATAGCAGAAGGACCAATTAGAGACAAAGGTGGGAAGATCTGCCTGGAAGCTTGTGGAAGTGGGTGAGGTCCGCAATGAATAATTCTCTTCAGTATTCACCAAGGAGAGGGGCTTTGATGACGCTGAGGACAGTGTTGGTAAGTTTAATGTTCTGGAGCATGTAGATATCAAGAGGGAGGATGTGTTGGAGCTGTTAGAAAATATTAGGACAGGTAAGTCCCTGGGGCCTGATGGAATATTCCCCAGGCTGCTCCGCGAGGCGAGGGAGGAGATTACTGAACCGTTGGCTAGGATCTTTGAGTCCCCGTTGTCCACAGGAATGGTACCAGAGGATTGGAGGGTGGCAAATGTTGTCCCCTTATTCAAAAAAGGTAGTAGGGATAGTCCAGGGAATTATAGACCAGTGAGCCTTACGTCTGTGGTGGGCAAGCTGTTGGAAAAGATTCTAAGAGATAGGATCTATGGGCATTTAGAGAATCATCGTCTGATCAGGGACAGGCAGCATGGCTTTGTGAAGGGCAGATCATGTCTCACAAGCCTGATAGGGTTCTTTGAGGAGGTGATCAGGAAGATTGATGAGGGTAGTCATGAGCGTAGGAGATGTGGTCTACGTGGATTTTAATAAGGCATTTGACAAGGTTCCACATGGTAGGCTTCTTCAGAAGGTCAGAGGGCATAGGATCCAGGGAGGCTTGGCCGTGTGGATTCAGAATTGGCTTGCCTGTAGAAAGCAGAGGGTTGTGGTGGAGGGAGTGCATTCAGATTGGAGGGCTATGACTAGCAGTGTCCCACAAGGATCAGTTCTGGGACCTCTACTTTTCGTGATTTTTATTAATGACCTGGATGAAGGGGTAGAAGGGTGGGTTGGCAAGTTTGCATATGACACAATGGTTGGTGGTGTTGTGGATAGTGTGGAGGACTGTCGAAGATTGTAGAGAGACACTGATAGGATGCAGAGCTGGGCTGAGAAGAGGCAGATGGGGTTCAATCCAGAGAAGTGTGAAGTGGCACACTTTGGAAGGACAAACTCCAAGGTGGAATACAAATTTAATGGCAGGATTCTGGGTAGTGTGGAGGAGCAGAGGGATCTGGGGGGTTCATATCCACAGATCCCTGAAAGTTGCCTCGTAGGTGGATAGGGTAGTTAAGAAAGCTTATGGGATGCTAGCATTCATAAGTCGGGGGATTGAGTTTAAGGGCCGCGAGGTAATGATACAGCTCTACAAAACTCTGGTTAGGCCACACTTAGAGTACTGTGTCCAGTTCTGGTCACCTCATTATAGGAAAGATGTGGAAGCATTGGACAGGGTGCAGAGGAGATTTACCAGGATGCTGCCTGGTTTAGAGAGTATGCATTATGAGGAGAGACTAAGGAGCTAGGGCTTTACTCTTTGGAGAGAAGAAGGATAAGAGGAGACATGATAGAGGTATACAAAATATTAAGAGGAATAGATAGACTAGACAGCCAGCTCCTCTTTCCCAGGGCAACAATGCTTAATACAAGAAGGCATAGCTTTAAAGTAATGGGTGAGAAGTTCAAGGGAGATATCAGAGGGAGGTTTTTTACCCAGAGGGTGGTTTGAAATCAGCCCATTATCCAAACTGACCATATTATCTTCAGTACTTAAATGGTTCAGCCTATTTTTCAATCAGTTGTGCAGTAATTTCAACTTGCTCAAACTGTAAAGGATTGCCTTGTGATTAAAGTGATACCATCATTAACCTTTCAACTTCTCAAATACTTTGTCAACTTTTGATTCTTAAACAATAACCACTGAGTAATATCTGTAAATTATTAATGTAAAAATGTAATAATTGGAAAATAAAACTTCAGTTAAACAACCATCGTTACACTACACATGGAATGACCTTGCATTGGTTTTCATACATCACAGCATCAGAGAGATGCAGCGCAGAAGAGGCCCTTTGGCCCATTCTGCACTGGCCATCAGGCACTCATTTATACACTAATCCTACCCCACATTCCCATCAACTTCCCCCATATTCTACCACTCATCTACACACCAGGGGCAATTTATAGTGGCCAATTAACCTACCAACCCACATGTTTTTGGGATGCTGGAGAAAACTAAATCACCCAGACGAAACCCATTCAGTCACAGGGAGACTGCACCTGAGGTTAGGATTGAACCTGGGTCTCTGAAGCTGTGAGGCATGAGCCATTGTTTGGATATAAAAGTGCAATCATAGCCTTTAACAGGTTACAGTAGATGGATGTATCAGCCACTGTTCACAGTGCAAGTCTGCTCAGAAGTTATGTTTCCTTTTGGAAAACTACATAATGTCTCAAGAAAAAACATGAAACGTGTTATTTGTTGTACAGTCTTAAATTCAATCTTAAATTTCACCTGGTTTCGCTGAGCAAGTTTACGACCTTTCTTCCAGCGAAGGATTGGTTTCAAAGCTGGAAGCTCTTTCAGAGACTTGTCACCAATTATGTGCTTGCCCAAGCTGTATGACACTTCAAAGACAATTGGTGCAATCACATCCTTCACCTCCCGCTGTAGATAAAAACAAAGAGTTAATTTAAACTTAAAGCATTACAGAAAACTTCTAAAAGGTAATCTAAAAACAGGAATACACGTAGGTCAACAAATAAAAAGAACCGATTCTGAACCTTTATTCATTAGAAACTAATGAGATTATTTTATCATGGTAATAAAGATTCTTGAACAGTCTCTGTTCCAAGCCTACTCCAGCCCCATTCCTCAAGTCCTATGTTTCTCTAAGATTCTTCTCATTTTGAGAATGAAGCTTACCCATCTCCTTTGATTTTCATCCATATTTTTTAATCTGAATGTCTTTTACAATGTAATTGGTCTGCACTGCTGAAAGGGCCATCCTGGTCAAGGGTTAAAAATTGCATCCATCTACGTACCTCAGTGGCCTACTTTTCATCCAAATGTGATGTTCAGTGGTTAGGAAGATGTTCCAGGTTTAATAAACCACAAAAGGGGGTAGAGTTTTGATCTAAAGTGCTGAGTAATTCAAATCAAACAGTGGTATGTGGTTCCAAAAATATAAATTATTTCTTTCTTTCTTTGGTACATTATTTTCTCTGTACCTTGATGTACCAGCTCCTCCAGAGGCAAAACTCTGCCTTGCTTTACATCAAGAGAGAGCTTCCAACTGCAGTCCAACTGACTAACCACAAGTAAACAAATCTGTGGGGCAGCTACCTGGCCACTCTGCAAACTGCTGCTGCACAGCTTCAGCAGCTGGCCTCCATAGTGCGAAGTGCTCTGAAGGGAAGCCAAAAGATCAGATATTCTTCGATTCAGAGTGATCTGAGAAATATCATTATCAAGGTTTAGAATCCAAGCAAAATTCCCGGCTGCAGGAAGGTGAAGCAAACACCATACAATAGTTGTTTCCAATTTATTTTAAGATCATATGACATCTCATTGATTCTGTTTCATGCTAAAATAAATTGTAAAATGATGAAACTAAATTGTGAACCTTTCTTTATCATCTGTTGAAAAGGTAAACCTCTCAACAGTGTTTGATCCTTCCATTCCTATTCCTGCATTTCTGGTTTAAAAATCAATTACAATGCAGCAGAAGGAGAAGCATCAGCTGGGGAAAAGTAGACACTTACCTGCTGTGGCCTGTGTCCTGATGACTCAAAACTGGCAGGTACACTGCAAGGTTTGACCCATCATTTGGTTATAATTATATTCTCATATTAGCACAGAAGGTGCCCACTGAACAACCATGTTCATACCAACAAAATGTAGAGCAATCCAGTCAGCCTCATTCCACTGCTCTATTCCTGCAGCCCTGCAAGTTTATTTCCCTCATGCCTATCCAATTTCCTCTTGAAATCATTGATCATCTCCAATTCCAACATCTTCACAGAGAGCTGGTTCCAGATCAGACCACCCTGTGAGTAAATAAGTTCTTCCTCACTCCCCTTGGTATATATGTCCCCTAGTCATAGAACATAGACCAGTAGAGCACAGGAACAGACTCTTCAGCCAACTATACTGTGCCAAGCTAATTAAACACCTAACTAAACTAATCCTTTCTGCCAACACAATGTCCATATCCCTCCATTCTCTGCATATTCACATGTCTGTCTACGAGCCTCTTAAACACCTCTATCATATTTGCCTCCAATACCACCCCTGGCAACACGTTCCAGGCACCCACACTCTCTGTGTAAAAAAAACTTGCCCTGCACATCTCCTTTAAAATTACCACCTCTCACCTTAAATGCATGCCCTCTAGTATTAGACATTTCAACCCTGGAAATAGATACCGGCTGTCTACTCTATCTATGCCCCTCATAATCTTACAAACTTCTATCTGGTCTCCCCTCAACCTCTGCCATTCCAGAGAAAACAACCCAAGTTTCTCCAACCTCTGCTTATAGCACAGGCCCTCTAATCCAGGCAGTATCCTGTTAAACCTCTTCTGCACCCTCTCCAAAGCTTCCACATACTTCCTACAATAGGGCGACCAGAACTGAATGCAATACTCCAGATGCGGCCTAACCAGAGTTGAATAAATTTGCAACATTAATTTGTTAATATAATCTGTGCTAATATAACACAATCTCACTGGTTCTTCACTAGGCTTTGGAGCCCCTAGACAACAGCAAAACATACGTCAGGCTGCTGTTTATGGATTACAGCTCGTCATTCAACACCATCATCCCCTCTGTACTAATCAACAAGCTTCAAAACCTGGGCCTCTGTACCTCCCTCTGCAACTGGATCCTCGACTTCCTTATCGGGAAGCCACAGTTAGTGCAGATCGGTAGTAACATCTCCTCCTCGCTGACAATCAACATAGACACACCTCAAGGATGCGTGCTTAGCCCACTGTTCTATTCTCTCTACACTCCTGACTGTGGTGGCTAGGCACAGCTCAAACACCATCTATAACTTTGCCGATGACACCACTGTGGTTGGCAGAATCTCAGATGGCAATGAGGAGGCGTAGAGGAGTGAGGTAGATCAGCTTGTTGAGTGGTATCACAACTACAACCATGCAATCTGTATTAGCAAGACCAAGGAATTGACTGTGGACTTCAGGAACAGGAAGTCGGGAGCACACACACCAGTCCTCATTGAGGGATTAGCTGTGGAAAGGGTGAGTAGCTTCAAGTTCTTGGGCATCAACATTTCAGAAGATTTCAGGGCCCAATACATTGATGCAATCACGAAAGAAGGCATGCCAGCAACTCTACTTCATTCGGAGCTTGAAGAGACTTGGTATGTCACCAAATACTCTTGCATATTTCTACAGATATACAGTGGAGAGCATTCTGACTGGTTTCATCACTGGCTGGTATGAAGGCTCCAATGCACAGGATCGAAAGAGGCTGCAGAGGGTTGTAGACTTAGCCAGTTCCATCATGGGCACAATCCTCCCCGCCATTGAGGACATCTTCAGGAGGTGGTGCCTCAAGATGGCGGCATCCATCATTAAGGACCCTCACCACCCGGGACATGCATCCTTCACGTTACTACCACTGGGGAGGCAGTACAGGAGCCCAAAGACCCACACTCAACACTTTAGGGACAGCTTTTTCCCCTCTGCCATCAGATTTCTTAACGGTCCATGAACCCATGAACACTACCTTGTTATTCCTTATTCGCACAATTTATCTATTTTTGTAACTTAAAGTAATTTTTACGTCTTGCACTGTACCGCAGCTGCAAAACAACAAATTTCATGACATACATCAGTGATAATAAACCTGATTCTGACAGAACTTCCTACTCTTGAACTCAGTGCCTCAACTAATAAAGGCAAGCGTGCCATATGCCTTCTTTATCACCTTATCAACCTGTGCAGCCATTTTCAGGGAGCTATGGACTTGGACCCCAAGATCCCTCTTATTATCAACACTGTTAAGGGTCTTGCCATTAACAGTGTACTGACCCTTGACATTTGATCTTCCAATGTGCAACATCTTACACTTGCCCAGATTAATCTCCATCTGCCGTTTCTCCGCCCAATTCTGCAACTGATCTATATCCCGTTGTATCCTTTGGCAATCTTCTAAACTTTGCAGAATGCCACCAATCTTTGCATCATCTGCGAACTTACTAACCCTCCCATCCACGTCTTCATCCAGATCATTTATAGATATATCACAAACAGCAGAGGTCCCAGTACAGATCCCTGCAGAATAACACTAGTCATGGACCTCCAGCCGGAATAAGTCCCATCAAGCCTTACCCTCTGTCCTCTATGGGCAAGCCAATCCTGAATCCAAATGGCCAATTCACCATGGATCCCATGCATCTTAATCTTCTGGATAAGCCTCCCATGTGGAACTTTGTAACATAAGCTAATGGGAACAACGTTCTTTGCCCATCTTATCTAAACACATCATAACCTTGTGTACTAACAAATCTCCTCCTCTGCTCCAAGGAGAACAACCCCAACTTCTCTGACTTATGTTTGCAGCTGAAACCTCTCAGCCCTATGATCATTCTGGCAAATCTTCTCTGCAGCCTTTCAAGGACTTTCACATCTTTTTTCAAGTATGAAGACCAGAACTGGACACAATACTCCAAGTCATTTGTATATACACATATAAACAACGGGCCTAGCACTACCCCTTGGGGAACATTATGCACCTGCCTCCAATCTGAGAAATGTTCACTGCTTTCTGTCCTTGAATCCAGTTTTTTTATCCAAACTGACAATGACCATCCTATTCCTGGGCCTCAGTTTTGTTAATCAGACTTTTATGTAGTACTTTGGTAAGCACTTCCTGAAAATCCATGTAGACAACACCCACTGTACTTCCTTCATTAACCTTCCCCATTAGTCCATCAAAATATTGAAATATGGTCTATTATTTACAGATTGATACTGGCCCTCCCTAATTAATTTACACTTCTCCAATTGCCTATAAGTTCTTCCCTGATTACTATTTCAAAAACCTTCTTAAGCCCCTCCACTTAATATATTTAGCCCCCTTCTTGTTTGAAGAATTCACCCTCTTTTTTATTTTGTCATATTCTCTAAATTCTTGGTCTTCTGAAGAGCTCTGCTTTGGTTCCCCAACCTTTCCCCTTGAGTTGCCTACCAAAGCAAGTCCCATTTTCCTGCGTTTGGCCCATATCCATCTAAGCCTTTCCTATCCAGGTACCTGTCCAAGTACCTTTTAAATATTGTTAATGTACCTGCCTCAACCACTTCCTCTGGCAGTTCATACCATATACTGACCACCTCTGGGTAAAGAAGTTGCCCCTTGGGTTCCTATTAAATCTCTCTCCTCTCACCTTAAACCTATGTCCTCTAATTCTTGATTACACAACCCTGGGAAAAAGACTGTGCACATTCACCCTGTCTGTGTCCCTCATGATTTTATGCACTTCTATAAGGTCTATAACCTCATCCTCTTATCGAATTCTTGTACTCAGTGCCCTGACTGATGAAGGCAAGTACCTTTTTCACCCATGTTGCCACTTTCTGTGACAGTGTAAATGAATGAAAAGCTTGGCATAGATGTGGTGAGCCCAACAACCCATTTCCGTGCTGTACAACTCTATGACTCTAAGTAAATAAGCACGTTGTTTAAAATGATTGGAAACTGTTAAATTACCAACAATTGAATTATATAGTTATCTCTTAACACTTATCAAACTGTTATACATCTCACCCCTTATGTCTTTCACATATTCAAGTAGTCCAAATTTCTCTGCATCTCTGCACCAGAATCAGTCTATGTATTAAGATTAAATGATAATTAAACTAATAAACAGGTTGTATTCCAATAACTATGAAGATACAGATTTTTACAGTTTGCTGTTCTACTGGAGTGACTCCCTGGAGCTTCATAATCACAAAATCTATAGAAGTTCCTGTCTCATTCACTCAATCAATGAATAATTCTGCATAATGATTTTTAAATTAAATTTTATTGAAAGCTGTTAGCTTACTGGATCTGACACTAATTAAATTAGGAGTGTAAAGTTCAAAATCCTAAGTGATTACCTAATTAAATGCAGCTTTCAACTCAAAACCAAGTTATTATGTTAATTTAAAAAAAATGTAATAAAGCAAGGCATTAGCAATGAGGAGATATTGGAGTAGAAGTTTATCTCTGGTCATATGTGTAATATGGTAGTGTATGATTTCAATGGAATGGTATTTCTGAATCAGAGAACAATGCTGATTCTACTACAATGTGCTTGCTGCATATGACCAAGGACATGTCTCTATTCCATCAAGTTCAATTCTGAAATTCAGCTGCAAATCCCAAAATCCTGAGGTGCTTATGTCACTGTATACCAACTTTTCTTGCCCTCCATGTCCTAACACATCTGCAATCCTCTGTCATTTAACATAATTCTTGTTAAATGAAGGATTTGATAGATAAAGTATATCTAATATCTACATTATTCCGGTAAAGTTATGATGAGCTCTGAGGGTTGCTCTTTAAAACTACCATGGTTTGGAAAAGGTAGATCTACTGATTTAGATGGCATTTACAGCTAATGTTCTTAGTGAAAAAGGTTAGAGCATTTAGGGGAACACAGCCAATTTAAGAATAACAGCCAGAAACTAATGACAATCACAAGCTGAATACAATACCCACCTAACTGATCCATTAACCCTGACATCAAGCAAGATTCTGTGCCAGGACACAAGGTGTCCAATTATACCCATTTCTAGGATATTATAAGATAGAATTTGTGCATAGACAGTGAAACATATTCTTTATCAATCACACTCAAGGACATCACTGTGTTGAAATTCACCAAGGTCAGCTCTTTCAGGAAGACCTATAGGGACAGCTGGTCACTACGACAGCATTGGAGAATAATCTGTCATTAAATTTAATGAAACAAGGATTCTGACTGACACAGGGGGCACATTACAGTTAGACATCTGCAAGGCATCAGTAATAAATTGGTTAAAAGCTATTTGTTCACCTTTGTTTTTTTCTCCATGTGTGTAAGAACATAGACCATAAGATATAGGAGTAGAATTAGACCATTTGGACCATCGAGTCTGTTCCGCCATTCAATCATGGCTGATTTTTTTTCAACCCCATTCTTCTGCCTTCTCCCCGTAACCGTTAATCCTCTCACCAATCGAGAACTTATCAATCACTGCCTTAAATACAACCAATGAATTGGCCTGCACAACCCTCTGTGGCAATGAATTCCACAGCTTCACGACCCTTTGGCTGAAGAAATTCCTCCTCATCTTAGTTTTAAAAGGATGTCCCCTTATTCTGAGGCTGTGCCCTTGGATTCTAGATTCTCCTAATGATGAGAACATCCTCTCCATCTCCACTCTAGCCAGGCCTTTCAGTATCCGGTAGGTTTTAATGAGATTCCAACTCCCCCCCACCCTCCTGAACTCCACTGAGTATAGGCGCTGACACATCAAACGCTCCTCATATGTTAAGCCTTTCATTCCCAGGATCATTCTTGTGAATCTCCTCTGGATCCTCTCCAGGGCCAACATATCCTTCCTTAGATATGGGGCTCAAAGTTGCTCACAATATTCCAAATGTGGTCTGACCAACGCCTTATAAAGCCTCAGCATTACATCCTTGCTTTTATGTCCCAGTCCTCGCAAAACAAATACTAACATTGTATTTGCCTTCCTTACAACTGGCTCAACCTGCAAGTTAACCTTAAGGGAATCCTGAAGTCCATTTGCACCTCCGATTTCTAAATTCTCTGCCCATTTAGAAAAGAGTCTACACCTTTATTCTTCACACCAAAGTGCATAACCCCCCACTTCCCTGTGCTGTATTCCATCTGCCACTTCTTTGTCCACTCTCCCAACCTGTCCAAATCCTTCTGCAGATTCCTTGCCCCCGCAACACTGCCTGCCCCTCCACCTATCTTGGTATCATCTGCAAGCTTGGCCACAATGCCATCAGTTCCTTCATCCATATTGTTAATGCATAAAGTGAAAAGTTGCGGTCCCAACAACTTTGTGGTCCCACAGAGAGTCCCTGCGGAACTCCACTAGTCACCGGCAGCTATGTTGAAAAAAACCTCTTTATCCCCACTCTGACTTCTGCCAGTCAGCCAATCTTCTATCCATGCTAGTACCCTGTTTCTAACACCATGGGCTCTAAGCTTGTTTGACAGCCTTGTGCATGGCCCTTGTCAAAAGCCTTCTGCAAATTCAAGGAACTAATGTCCACTGACTCTCCTTTGACTAAGCTACTTGTTACCTCCTCAAGGATTCTAACAGATTTGACTAAAAAGATCTCTCCTTAATGAAACAGTGCTGACTTCACCCTTTTTTATCTTGTACTTCCAAGTGCTTTGAAATTTCATCCTTGATAAGTAAACATACTTGTGTGTTAAAAGTGAATGCAATTTGTTTAATGTTTCAGCATGTTTGGTATTTGTGTAAAATGCTCTTATGTGGTGTGATCTTCCACACATACTTTACCACCATGTGATTACTTAGCTGAGAAGCAAAAATTGGGTGACTACATGGGTGAATGTTAAGCTGAATAAAGTATGCTACTTGTGCTTAAGGTTAATCCTAATGCATCTGTATGAATGGTATACAACTCCTATTCGATTGTCACTCCATACAACTCAGTACAACTCCAGCACTTTTCATGCTATGAAGGAGGAAGGTATCTTTATTAGTCCCATGTGCATCAAAACACACAGTAAAAAGCATCTTTTGCGTAGAGTGTTCTGGGGGCAGCCCACAGGTGTCGCCACACTTCCAGCGCCAACATCGCATATCCACAACTTCCTAACCTGTATGTCTTTGGAATGTGGGAGGAAACCAGAAGATGCTTTTCTTGCTTAAAGCTGATACTGGAGGCCGTGCCTTACTGGTACGGTATTACTGGTATTCCTTACCAGTATACCTGTCAACCCAAGTCTAATGAAATGAGAATTTAATCCCTTTTTGTAAAAGCAGCCACAAGCCTCTATAAAAGTAAAGTTCTGTCAAAACACTTACTACTGAAGTATCAGCACAAACATTTAGCAAAATGATTTGGTACAGCATTAGATACCCCTAAATGCATTATTAATAAATCGAGAAGTAACATTACAACCATGCTTTTTTTTTACAAATTTTATTGCTAGTGAGGAACATTAATACTCCAAAAGTAGAGCCATCAAGTCTCAGTAAAGACAAAAACACATCCAGAAAATGCTTGTTTCCTTATTAATATAATGCATGTTCTATTGTCCTCTCTTGAGCCAGCTTTTGGTCCCATTCATTTTGTTAATAAAGTTTCACATCAGCACCACACATCCTGTCTATCCTGAAAAGTACTGAAAATATATATACATTTGACAATCCAACTAATATATCCTCGACCTTGTAATTACACATCACAGTAGGAAAACATCTCTGCCTTTTCTCAGCAGCTAGAAATTCTGATAGAGCCACAGCTCTTTAAAATGGAAAGTAAACCAGTTTTCACTTTCAATGAGGAAAAGACCCATTTTTTCATTCCCTAGCACACTTGCATATAACAAGAGTATCGGTAAATTTTACAAAAGAATATCCAGCATAGGAGAAAGCAAGTACAGTCAATACACACATAGCTTGCAGTTTCCCAACAGGACATTGTACAAAGAGCTGTAGGCCTATTCCAAGGGATTTTCTCTCCATTTTCTCTCACTAGGATTTGCACCTGTGATTTGACAACATTCGACAGTGGTCATTTATCAATCCCTGAAGCAAGCATTCATAACTTTTACTCTCATATATGGATAAACAGAACAGGTGATACGCTAAATAAAAACATAATACTTCGGTTAATGAGAATAGAAAACATGAATTATAGGTATGGACACTATTTCCTTGGAATGTTATTGAAAGGAATGTAAGGGATTACAGGGCATGTTGTCCTGAACTGTGGGCTGTAAATAATCATTACTGTGGAGATTCCCTAGATTAGGACTCTGCATTCCTGCCATAGTGCCAGCCTCCACAAGAGTGATTTTGGCCAGGCCTAAGCAACCAAAGAGTTACCTCTTTACATGTTGGCCACCTACTCAGGAGGATCATGGATCAGGGAGGTTGGGCGTGGGAGTTCTTAGCCTGATGTGCAAGGGTAAAGAGGAAATGGAGGAGTATGGGCAAGTCCCACCATAAATGTATCCAAAGTGGTGCCTGCACCTATCCAGCTGATGCTAATTAAGTCCCCCTCCCACTCATACTGCAAACCGCCCAGGGTCAACATTGTTGGGCATCGTAAATCCTGGTGTAAGCAATAGGATTAAATCACTAATAATGCTGTGGCCACAGCCCACCAAGTTTATTCGGCAAAGTACTGAAAAATACACACATATGACAATCCAAGTGATATATCCCAGATCATGACGGACATGAAGCCTGCACTCAATGAGCTATACTCCGTGGTCAACCATCTTGAGACAGGATACCCTGATGCCCTCTTCATCATCGCGGGGGACTTCAATCAGGCCAACCTCAGGAGTGTGTTACCAAAATACTATCAGTACATCTCCTGCTCCACCAGGGGCGCCAACACCCTTGACCACTGCTATACAACCATCAAAGATGCCTTCTGAGCCACCCCTCGTCCTCACTTTGGGATATCAGACCACCAGGCTGTGCTCCTTCTCCCTGCATACAAACAGAAGCTGAAACAGGAGGATCCGGTACGGAGAGTTATGCAATGCTGGTCTGAGGAAGCAGACAAGCTTCTACGTAACTGCTTTGAGACGGTGGACCAGACCATGTTCAAAGACTCAGCTGCCAGCCTTGATGAGTATGCCACCACCATCACAGACTTTATCAGCAAGTGTGTGGAGGACTGTGTACCAAAGAGGACAATACAGGTGTTCCCAAACAGGAAGCCATGGATGAACCGGGAGATCCACTCCCTACTGAAGGAGAGGACCGCTGCACACGAATCTGGTAATCCTGATCTGTACAAGAAAGCGAGGTATGACCTTCGTAAAGCTATCAAGGATGCCAAAAGGCAATACCAACTCAAAATAGTCCCTGACCAGCCACCAGTTATGGCAAGGCTTACATGCCATAACAGGCTACAAGACGAAGTCAGGCTGCATAGCTAACAACAGCGCATCCCTTCCTGATGAACTTAATGCATTCTATGCACATTTTGAACAAAAAGGAAGTGGATTGTCACCATCCACTCTGACAGCCACCAACGCAGCTGAACCTGTGATCACAGTGGAGGACGTAAGATCAGTCTTCCGAAGAGTGAACACGAGGAAAGCACCTGGCCCAGATGGTGTCCCAGGCCACGTGCTCAGATCTTGTGCTGATCAGCTGGCAGACGTATTTGTGGACATATTCAACCTCTCCCTGCTTCAATCTCAGGTTTCCTCCTGTTTTAAGAAGACCACTATCATCCCGGTACTAAAGAAAAGCAAGGTAACATGCCTCAATGACTACCGACCAGTGGCTCTGACATCCACCATCATGAAGTGCTTTGAGAGGTTGGTCATGGCACGCATCAACTCCAGCCTACCAGACAACCTGGACCCATTGCAATTCGCCTATTATTGAAACAGGTCTACAGCGGATGCCATCTCCCTGGCCCTTCACTCAGCTCTGGAGCATCTGAACAGTAAGGACACTTACGTTAGACTATTGTTTATTGACTACAGCTCTGCCTTCAATACAATAATACCAAGCAAGCTTGTCACCAAACTCCGAGACCTAGGACTCAACACCTCCCTCTGTAACTGGATCCTTGACTTTCTAACAAACAGACCGCAATCAGTGAGGATAGGCAGCAATACCTCCGGCACGATTATTCTCAACACTGGTGCACCTCAAGGCTGCGTCCTCAGCCCTCTACTCTACTCCCTATACACTCATGACTGTGTGGCCAGATTCTGCTCTAACTCCATCTACAAGTTTGCAGATGATACCACCGTTGTAGGCCGTATCTCAAACAGCGATAAATCGGAGTACAGGAAGGAGATAGAGAACTTAGTGGAATGGTGTCATGACAACAACCTTTCCCTCAATGTCAACAAAACTAAAGAGCTGGTCATTGACTTCAGGAAAGGGGGCGGTGTACATGCACCTGTCTACATCAACGGTGCTGAGCTACATCAATGGTTGACAGCATCAAGTTCCTGGGAGTGAACATCACCAACAACCTGTCCTGGACTAACCACGTGGATGCCACAGCCAAGAAAGCTCACTAGCGCCCCTACTTCCTCAGGAGGCTAAAGAAATTTGGTTTGTCCCCTTTGACTCTCACCAACTTTTACCGATGCACCATAGAAAGCATCCTATCAGGATGTATCACGGCATAGAATGGCAACTGCTCTGCCCAAGACCGCAAGAAGCTGCAGAGAGTTGTGGACACAGCCCAGCGCATCACGGACACCAGCCTCCCCTCCTTGGACTCTGTCTTTACTTCTCATTGTCTTGGTGAAGCAGCCAGCATAATCAAAGACCCCACCCACCCGCGACATTCTCTCTTCTCTACTCTTCCACTGGGTAGAAGATACAGGTGCCTGAGGGCACATACCACCAGACTTAAGGACAGCTTCTACCCCACAGTGATAAGACTATTGAACAGTTCCCTTATATAATGAGATGGACTATGACCTATGACCTCATGACCTCATGATCTACCTTGTTGTGACCTTGCACCTTATTGCACTGCACTTTCTCTGTAGCTGTCACACTTTACTCTGTACTGTTATTCTTTTTTTACCTGTACTACATCAATGCACTTTGTACTAACTTGATGTAACTGCACTGTGTAATGAATTGACCTGTAAGGTCGGTTTGTAAGACAAGTTTTTCACTGTCCCTCAGTACAAGTAACAATAATAAACCAATACCAATATAGCTGCTAGAAATTCTGATACAGAGCGACAGATTTTATGTGCCACACAATAGATTTAAAATGGAAAAGCAATCAGTTTTCAGCTACCAGCTTGTAGGAAATGTGCTAAGATGCACAGTGGCTGTTGGGTGTGCAGCAGTGATGTCATAGGCAAGCATAACAGGTTTGACATCCCTGCAGCAATATCTGAGCATGTACACTCACTGAATCAGAATCGGATTATCACTGACATATGTCATGAAATTTGTTGTTTTGAGGCAGCAGTACAGTGCAAAGACATAAAAATCTATAAATTACAAAAATAAATAAATAGTGCAAAAAAAAAGGAATAACAAGGTAGTGTTCAGGGTTCATGGACCGTTCAGACATCTGATGGCGGAGGGAAAGAAGCTGTTACTGAATCGTTGAGTGTGGGTCTTCAGGCTCCTGTGCCTCCTCCCCGCCGATGGTAGTAACAAGTAGAGGGCATGCCCCAGATGATGAGGGTCCTTAATGATGGATGCCGCCTTCTTGAGGCACTGCCTCTTTAAGATATCCTCAATGGTGGGGACGGTTGTGCCCGTGATGGAGCTGGCAGAGCCTACAACCCTCTGGAGACTCTTGCAGAGCCTCCATACCAGGCTGTTTGCAATCAGTCAGGATGCTCTCCACCGTACATCTACAGAAATTTGTAAGAGCCTTTGGTGACATACCAAATCTCCTCAAACTCTGAACAAAGTAGAGCCACTGGCGTGCCTTCTTCATGTTGCAGCAATGTGTTAGGCCCAGGATAGATCCTCTGAAGAAACAAAGGACTGCAGATGCTGCAATCTGGATGAAAAACACGATAATGCTAGAGGAACTCAGCAGGTCAGGCAGCATCCGTGGAGAAAAGCAGGCGGTCAACATTTCGGGTCAGGACCCTAGACCCTCTGAGATGTTGATACCCAGGAACTTGAAGCTGCTCACCCTTTCTACCACTGACCCCTCAATGAGGACTGGTGTTCTCCCGATTCCCCCTAACTGAAGTCCACAAGTTCCTTGGTCTTGCTGATGTTGAGTACGAGGTTGTTGCTGCGACGCTGCTCAACCAGCTGATTTATCTCACTCCTGTATGCCTCCTCAACACCATCTGAGATTCTACCAGTAACAGTGGTGTCATCGGTGAATTTATAGATGGCATTTGAGCCGTGCTTAGCCACACAGTCATGAATGCAGAGAGAGTAGAGCAGTAGGCTAAGCACACATCCTTGAGGTGCACCTGTGTTGATTGTCAGCAAGGAGGAGATGTTATTGCTGATCCACACTGACTGTGGTGTCCCTATAAAGGAAGTCAAGGATCCAGTTGCACATGGAGGTACAGAGGCCCAAGGCTTTGAAGCTTGGTTATTAGTACCAAGGAATGATGGTGTTGAACGCTGAGCTATAATCTCTGAAAGCAGGAGAAGGCCTTTTTTAGGCGAATAAGTTTAAGGGAGCTTGAAAAGCCAAGAAGTTACATGCTGGAAATCCGAAAACAGAACATAAAATACAAGAAACACCCATTGGTCAGGCAGCATATGTGAAGAGAGGAACAGTTAACATTTCAGTCAATGACCCTTCATCAGAACAAGTTAAAGATCTGTTCTTCCTTTACTTGCTGTCAGGGAGTCCTGTAGTGAGGCAACCAAACTTATAGTGATGGTCCTGATGCCTCTAATCTTGCAAAAGAGGTCTACTTTTTTCTTTGAAGTGGGTCTGAGCCACTCAGATCCTTGCCTCAGATGCCCACCTGCAGCACTATAATGCAATACTATCCATTGCAATACATGCCACCATTGCTACCCTGTCACTCAAAGCCAAAGCTACCTCAAATAGAACCCACTATTTTAACCATAATTTCCCATTGAGAAGCACTGCTTTTGGAGCTTCCACAATGCTGAGACATTGTGCTTGAAGTTATAAATGGCTCCTACATATAATCTCTTCGAAGCCCCGTGTGCCACCTTGCATGACATCTATATAGAGTAACTGTTCCCCCTCAGTATTGCCCCCTTTGCTGAATCATTGCAACACATGATTTCAAGTGGTAAAGAACTTCTGATCCAGTGACTTGCGGTTAGTCACAGAATCCCATCATTGGCAAGGTTAGAACTCCATTTCAAATTATTTGTGCATTAAAGGCAGGTGGAACTGATTATGTCCGAATCTTGATCAACATTAAACTACTCGGCCAGGAAATGTTATTTTTGGAACAGAAGTTCTAAAAAATGGTGATATAAAATAAGCAGTTAGCAACACTTATAATAGAGTTTTTCCATAACTCAAACACTCACCACAAACCTATTCTTTATCTTGGACATGAAGATTCAAGATTCTATGCTTGTCCTGTGCACAAGACATTGAGAGGGAATATAATAAGGTTCTGTCAAAATTTTGGTTTGTTTACTTCAGCTCCAAAGACTGGCTTGGCAAATAAGAATTCCTGAACTGGATCAGAATGATGCTAGGATTGGGATTCATTTATCTGTGACTAAGGAGGATGAAAGGAAGGGATTATGCCTACACATCAGTGATGAAGTCAACAGGGTTGGCTCTGATACCTGCATAGTTAAATAGTTGCCAATAGATCACTGGCATCCATTCAAACAAGAAGAACCAAGTTGTTGATCAGCTTAGAGACACTGCAAAAGAACATTAATCCAATAGGAGAGGGTGGGAGAAAATAGAGAGGGAGCATAAATCAAACATAGTTCAAAAGTTCCTTAAATGTTCAAGTTCAATTTGCAGTATTGTTTAAAAGAAATTGATTTCAATATTATTTAAAAGTAAATTGGTGAATGCAAGTTTATGGGACTAGGGCCTCATCCACAGAATTCACACATCAGGATTTCATGGTGAGTTCCCCTGCAACCTAGATATCCCATCCCAAGAGGAAAGGCACATCAATAGGAACTGCATGCAGAACAGTTACTTTCACCTTAATTTTACTTCAGTGTGAATAATCATTTAAGTACACTTCTGAAGTCAAAAATCAACCAATTGAGACAAAAATAATGGGATAGTCAAATCACAAAATATTTCTTCTGTCATTGTATAGTTGACTTTAAAGGAGCACTGCTGCCTTTTGGAGGGAAAAGAACATATTTTCTGGTGGTCAAATGTCTGTTAAAATGCCAAGACACTACCTAAAAAGTAATAAAAGGACAAAGCTAAAGAGTCCGTAACTGAATGCAAGTAGCGTTTGTAACAACTGTAAACTCAACGTGTAAATAAAAACTAAATATATAGGACCTTAAAGCCATTATGGAGACATGGCTGCAGGAAGACATAATTTGGGATCTGAATATTGACATTCGGGAAATATAGGAAGCTAGAAAAAGGTGGAGGGTGGCTCTGTTAATTGATGATGGAGAAGGCACAACAGAGAGAGCTGACCCAAGTTGAAGAAATCGTGACATAGAAGCAGTTTGGGTGGAGGCAAGAAATAATAAAGGCAAGGAGCCACCTGTGGGAATGGTGAACAAGCCCCTAACAGTAACCATGTGGTGGGACAGAATATGTTGAAATTATGGAAGAAATGCCGATAATCGTGGGGGATTTTAATTTACGCATAGAACAGAAAAATCAGATGGACAAAGGAAGATGAGGAGTCTGTCGGGTGCTTTCAGCATTAGAGCTGGCCAGAGTGCAAATCGTACTGGGGCTGTTATTGTGCATTGAGATTGGATTTATCAATTACCTCATTGTGAGAGTACCCCAGATAGCAGTGATCATAACTTGATTGAATTTTACATTTAGCTTGTGAGAGAGAAAACTGGGTCTGAGATTAATATTTTAAACTTAAATAAAGGCAATTATTAGAGTATGAAAACAGAGTTCTGCAAACTGGCAAATTAGATTAAAGTATCATAAAGTTAACAGGCAGTTAAAGGGCCCTTTCAGAATATGCAAAATAGATACATCCCTAAAAGAAAGAAAATATCCAAAGGGACGGACAGTCTCCATGCTTAACTAAGAATGTTAAAGCTAGTTTCAAACTGAATGAAAGCATTTAATTATAAAAACAATTGACTTGAAAACTAATAAGAGGAAAATTAGAATAAAAGATAAAGCTCGCCAGAAACAATTAATAAGAATTTCCAATAGATATTCAAAAAAAGAGCTAACAAAGTCAGGGTTGATTCCTACAAAGTGGATTTCAGAATTGTTCATTAAAAAAGGAGATGGTGGAGAAAGTAAACAGGTAACTTCGATAAGTCTTCAGTATTGAGGATACAAGTAAAATCCCAGAAGTAACCGTAAATCAGTAATTGGAATAGATGGAGGAATTTAGCAAAATTACAATCACCAGGGACGTGTACTGAGTTGCAGGCTGACTAGTCACTGGGTCCTGATGTACTTCATCCTGGAAACTTAAAAGGGTATTTAGAAAAAGGCAGGATAATCAAAATCAAATGGTTTTCTGAAAGGAAATCATGGCCATTAATTGGAGCTCTTTAAAATGTAAATTGTGCTGTAGATAAAGGGGAACCAGTGGATGTAATATGCTGAGATTTCCAGAAGATATTTAATAAGGTGCAACATCAATAGTTATTGTGGAAATTAAAAGCTCATGATTTAGAAGGTAACGTATCGGCATGGACAGAAGTATGGCTGGCTAGGAGGAAAGCCATACATGGTTCCTTTCCTGGTTGATAGGATATAACAAGTGGTGAGTCACAGAAATGAGTGCTGGGGCCTCAACTTTTTAAAATTATTATAATGACATGGATGAAGGCACCAAAGGTTAATTTGCTAAATTTACTGATGATACAAAGGTAGGGAAGAAAGAAAGTTGTGCAGAAGGCATGAGGAGTCTATGTAGAGATGTAGATAGGTTAATTGAATGGATAAAAGACCTGGCAAATGGAGTATAAATGTGGTAAAATGTGTAACTGTCTATTTTAGCAGGGAAAATAAAGAGCATAATATTTAACTGGAATGAGATTACAGAACTCTTAGATGCAGAGGAATCTGAGTGTTCTGGTGCATAATTCACAAAAGAATAATATGCAGGCAAAGCAAGAAATTAGGAAGACTAACAGAATGTTTTTGTTTATTACAAGAGGAATTGAATACAAAAGTAAGGAGGTTATGCTACAATTATAAAGGGCACTGGTGAAATCACATCTAGTGTACTGTGTACAGTACTGTGTTCTTTATTTATGGAAGGATGATAAAACATAGAAGCAATATCGAAAAGACACAGGAACAGGCCATTCGACCCATCATGTCTGTGCCGACCAGGATGCCAATCCAAATTAACCTCACCTGTCTGCACAGGATCTATATCCCTCTATTCACCGCCTGTTCATGTGCCTGTCTAAATGCCTCCTAAACATTGCTAAACATCTGCTTCTACCATCTCCGCTGACAGTGCATTCCAGGAACCTACCACACTCTGTGTAAAAAGCTGGCCTTGAAAACCTCCTTCAAAATTTTCCCCCTTAAACCTATGAAATTTGAAATTTCTACCCTGGTAAAAAGATCCTGACTATCTACCCAATTTACACCTCTCAAAATTCCATATACATCTATCAGATCTCCCCTCAGCCTCTGGCGCTCCAGAGAAAACAACCCAAGTTTGTCCAACCTCTCCTTACAGCTAATACACTCCAATCTAGGCAACATCCTGGTGAAACTCTTCTGCACCCTCTCCAAAGCCTCCACATTATTCCTATAGTGTGGTGACCAGAACTGCACACAATAGTCCAAATGTGACCTAACCAAAGTGCTATGCAGCTGCAACATGATTTCCCAACTTTTATCCTCAATGCCCTGTCCAATAAAGGCGAGCATACCATACACCTCCTTTACCACCCTATCTAACTTGTGTTGCCACTTTCAGGGACTTATGGACTTCCTTCCCAAGATCCGGCAAGATCCATCAATGCTCCTAAGGGTCCTGCCATTCACTGTATACTTTCCTCTTACATTTGAC
The DNA here is from genome assembly GCF_009764475.1 of Pristis pectinata. Taxonomy (NCBI): domain Eukaryota; kingdom Metazoa; phylum Chordata; class Chondrichthyes; order Rhinopristiformes; family Pristidae; genus Pristis; species Pristis pectinata. The sequence continues at coordinate 54,981,314 of NC_067413.1, forward strand.
CTCCCAAAGTGCAACACTTCACACTTGCCCAGATTAAGCTCTATCTGCCACTTCTCTGCCCAAATTTCCAACTATTAATGCAAGGAAAATACTAATGTCTGGAATAGGCAGGCTGTCTTATGAAGAAAGGTAACGCTTTGTTTTTTGGAGTTTATAAGAACAAGAGGGGTCTTGACTGAAATACGTAACATCCTGAGATATCTAGGCAGGATGGATGTGGAGAGAATGTTTTCTCTTGTGGAGCAATGTGGAACAAGGGGCCATTGTTTAAAAATAAAGGCTCACCCATTTAAGCCAGAGGTAAGGCAACATGTTTTCCCAAAGAGAGTCAGGAATCTTTGGAATTCTCTTCCTCAGAGTGGTAGAAGCAGAGTGTGAGTATTTTTAAGAGGTAGATAGGTTCTTAACATGCGGGACAGTAAAAAGTTAACATGGCTAGAAAGAATGCAGTGTTGAGATACGATTCAGATCAGCCATAATCATTAAATGGTGGAGTTGGCTCGAAAGGCTGTGATCTGCTCCAAATTTATTTATATGTTTGTACGGATCTTCAAAATACCACTACATTCTTATAGGTATCATTACCGTAACAGCTAACCAGTAAAACACTTAATCTTTAATTTCACCGGTAACATAATCAGTATTCAACTAAATTAACCCTTCATCAGCCCAGCCAAGAATTCAGCAGAAAACGCAAGATCATACTGCATATTTTGCATCCAAGTAAAATAACTGTTTTTTATCTTTTGAACAGTTGTCTAATAAATACAATTTGCCTAGATCACACTTTTTACGATACTTGCATATTAAAAATTTTTTAAAAGTTACTATGCCTTCTTTTCTGACTCCATATAAAATTGAAATTACGGAAAAAATTTTAGGCTTTAATCCCTATCAGAATAAATTATTGATAGCAATAATTTATGATCTAATTATGAAAATACATCCAGGGACACTTGGTAAAGTTAAGAATGAATGGGAAAGAGAACTCCAGATACTTTTACCCACAGAGACATGGAAGAAAATTCTTCAATTAGTTAATACATCTTCAATGTGTGCCAGACACTCTTCAATACAACTTAAGGTGGTTCACAGGACCCATATGTCGAAGGTCAAGTTAGTCCATTTTTATCACCATATAAATCCTATTTGTGATAGATGTAATTCGGAGGTGGCTTCCCTTACACATATGTTTTGGTCCTGTCCTCTTTTGGAAAAATATTGGAAAGACATTTTTAACATTACTTCAACTGTATTGAATATTAATTTACAACCTCACCCAATCACTGCAATTTTTGGGCTACCAATGATGGAATCTGGCTACTTATCTGCTGCTGCTTGTCATATGCTTGCCTTTGTTACATTAATGGCCAAGCGATCCATTTTGTTTAAATGGAAGGATCCAATACCTCCCACTATTTATCAATGGTTTTCTCAAACTATATCATGTTTAAACTTAGAAAAAGTTAGGAGTGGCACTGTTGATTCTTCGCTTAAATTTGAGGAAGTTTGGAGTCCATTCATTCAATGTTTTCATATGATATAGATCCCATTTCCATAACCTTTGAACTTAGAGGAGCGGAGTTGATGACATAATAATGCTCTTTGTTCATCAAGAAATATCAGTCCGTAGCGACTCACTGCCTGAGCAAGTGAACTGGCTTGGCGGTCGGGTCACGCGTCATCAGACTGGCGAAGCCCAAGATGGCGCTGGGCCTCCGTCTTCCCCGAGCGACAGGGAGAACCCGCGCACGGGAAAAGTTTGATGACGTAGTGCATACGTCATTTCCGTTTTCAGTGGGCGGGAACCGTTCCTCTTAAAAGGTCCATGCGAGGCGGGAAAATACATTAGTTTTGTTTTGTAACTCATCGACTAGTGTCTTAATTTTGCATCGCAGTAGCAGCCGCTACATTGGTGACCCCGATGGTCCAAACGGATTTTGGACCCACACAATGGATGACAACGCAGCAGCCAACACAGTGGCACTCAAGCTGCCCACCTTTTGGACGCTTTGGCCCCGCATCTGGTTCGACCAGGCCGAAGCACAATTCCAGCTTCGGCAGATCACCTCCGACTCCACATGGTACTACCACATGGTCAGCTCCCCGGACCAGGAAACAGCCGCCCAGGTCGGAGACTTCATCCAGTCTGCTCCGGAGGAAGGCAAGTACCTGGCTTTCAAAGACCTTCTTATTCGGACCTTAGGCCTCTCCCATCACGAGTGCGCCGCCCGCCTGCTCCATCTCGATGGCCTGGGGGACAGATCCCCATCGGCCCTAATGAATGAGATGCTGGCCTTGGCTGAGGGACACAAGCCCTGCCTGATGTTTGATCAGGCCTTCCTCGAACAACTACCCGACGACATTCACCTGTTGTTGGCCGACGCCGATTTCAGCAACCCACGTGAGGTAGCCGCCCGGGCGGATGTCCTGTGGAAGGCCAAACGCGAGAGCGGGTCGTCCATTGGCCAAATCGCCAGATCGCGGTCCCAATGCCTACCTAAACCAGTCCCAGCAACCAAGTGACCACACCCCAGAAACACAGACAACGACACTGGTGACCAGCTGTGTTTCTACCATCAGAGGTGGGGCGCAGAGGCCCTTCGATGCCGCCCACCCTGCAAGTTTCAGGGAAACGCCAGGGCCAGCCGCCGCTGATGGCTACAGCAGCTGGCCACTAACACAGCCTCCTGTTCGTTTGGGACAAGCAGTCCAGGCATCGTTTCCTCGTCGATACTGGAGCAGAGGTCAGTGTTTTGCCCCGACCGGCCGCGACACTTGTAGCAGGCAACAGGGTCCCGCACTCAAAGCTGCAAACGGCACAACGATATGAACTTTCGGTACCATACAGTTCAATTACAATTCAGCAACAGCCGTTTTACCTGGAACTTTACCCTTGCCGCTGTCGCCCAGCCACTCCTTCGGGCCCACAGCCTGTTAGTCGACCTGCGAGGGTAGCGGCTAGTGCACTCCAGAACTTTCCAAACCTACTCCCTGGGAGAAGCCAGCCTACCAGCCCCGCACCTGGACTCCATTTCCCTGTCTGGCAACGAGTTCACCAAGCTCCTAGCCGAGTTCCCATCAGTTTTGGCACCTCAGTTTACAAATGCAATGCCCAAACACGGGGTGCTGCATCACATCATTACCACAGGGCCACCCCTTCATGCCCGAGCACGACGACTACCTCCAGACAAGCTCCGCCTGGCAAAGGAAGAGTTCCACCGCATGGAGGAGCTGGGGATCGTTTGCAGGACAGACAGCCTCTGGGCCTCCCCGCTGCACATGGTCCTCAAAGCCACTGGCGGGTGGAGGCCCTGCGGCAGGCTGAATGATGCCACCACCCCAGACCGCTACCCTGTCCCTCACATCCAGGACTTCACAGCGAACCTACACGGGGCCCACATCTTCTCCAAGCTGGACCTCATCCGGGGATACCACCAAATCCCGGTCCACCCTGACGACATCCCCAAAACTGCGCTTATCACTCCATTCGGCCTCTTCGAATTCCTTTGAACGCCGCGCAGACCTTCCAGCGGCTGATGGACGCAGTAGGCCGCGACCTGGACTTCGTGTTCATTTACTTAGATGACATACTAGTCGCCAGCTGTGACCGCCAGGAACACCTTTCCCACCTCCGCCAACTGTACTCCTGTCTCAATGATTTCAGCCTCACTATCAACCCAGCCAAGTGCTAATTCGGATTTCCTCGGCCACAGAATCACCAGCGAAGGAGCAACACCCCTACCCACCAAGGTAGACGTTATCCGCCATTTTGCCCATCCGAACACGGTCAAAGGCCTGCAAGAATTCCTGGGGATGGTCAACTTTTACCATCGGTTCATCCCTGCAGCAGCCCATATCATGCACCCTTTGTTCTCGCTGATGTCTGGCAAGGGCAAGGACATTGCCTGGAACGACGAGGCCACGGCTGCCTTCATTACAGCCAAGGATGCCCTGGCAGATGCCGCGATGCTGGTACACCCTAGGACAGACGTCCCAACCGCCCTCACGGTGGACGCATCCAACACCGCGGTCGGTGGGGTACTGGAACAACTAATCGAAGGCCGTTGGCAACCCTTGGCATTTTTCAGCAGGCACCTTAGACCACCCGAACTGAAATACAGCGCTTTTGATCAGGAACTTCTAGCGCTGTACCTGGCGGTCCGGCATTTCCAGTACTTTTTAGAAGGCAGGCCTTTCACCGCTTTCACTGACCATAAGCCTTTGTCTTTCGTCTTCTCCAAGGTCTCCGATCCCTGGTCAGCTCGTCAGCAGCGACATTTGTCCTACATTTCCGAATTCACAACGGATATCCAACATGTCTCCGGAAAGGACAATGACGTTGCTGATGCACTTTCTAGACCGACCATCCATAGCCTGTCCCTGGGTGTAGAGTACGCGGCCCTGGCTGAAGCACAGCAAGCTGATGATGAGCTGCCTAGCTACAGAACCACAGTCCTGGGCCTGCAGCTCCAAGATTTCTTAGTCGGTCCAGGTCAGCAGACCCTCCTTTGCAACGTTGCAACAGGTCAGCCCCGCCCTATAGTTCCCGCAGCCTGGCGGAAATGCGTTTTCGACTCAGTACATGGGTTGGCGCACCCATCCATCAGATCAATTGTCCGACTGGTTGCCAGCAAGTTCGTCTGGCACGGCCTGCGCAAACAGGTCAGTGAGTGGGCCAGGACCTGTCCGCACTGCCAGACATCAAAAATCCAATGACACACCAAGGTCCCACCACAGCATTTCGAGCCTACCCGTAGAAGGTTTAACCACATCCATGTCGACCTCGTTGGTCCCCTGCCAGTTTCAAGAGGAGCCCAGCACCTCCTTACCATTGTGGACCAGTTCACGAGGTGGCCAGAGGCAACCCCTCTATCCGACATCACGACTGATTCCTGCACCTGGGCGCTGCTCACAACTTGGATCTCGCATTTTGGTGTTCTGGCCCACATCATTTCAGACAGGGGCGCCCAGTTTACCTCCAGCCTATGGTCTGCATTAGCAAACATGCTAGGGACGCAGCTGCACACCACCGTGGCCTACCACCCTCAATCAAATGGGTTGGTAGAACGTTTCCACCGCCATCTGAAATCAGCCCTGATGGCCCACCTGAAAGGTCCTAACTGGGTCAACGAACCGCCTTGGGTTCTGCTCGGCATACGCACTGCCCCCAACTAAAATCTCCACGCTTCGTCAGCTGAACTCGTGTACGGTGCGCCCCTGGTCGTCCCAGGGGAGTTCATACCCACCCTTCGGGGGCAAGAGGAACAACCCGCGGCAGTCCTGGAAAGACTGCACGAGAGGCTCGGCAGCTTGGCAACGATTCCCACTTCGCAGCATGGTCAAGCCCCATCCTGTGAGCCCAAGGAACCACGAGACTGTAAGTTTGTTTTTGTTCGCAGGGGCATACCCCAGGTACCATTGCAATGACCATACAAGGGGCCGTTCTGGGTCATCAGGAATAATAGGTCCACCTTTATTTTGGACACTGGGAGCAAGGAAGAAGTCTTCACGACGGACCGCCTCAAACCGGCCCACTTAGATCTACGACAACCGGTCGAGGTCCCAACACCGACCTCCTAAGCAACGGCTAGCACAGCCCGCGAACCTTGGGGACCGTATCACCAGTTCTGGGGGGGTGTTGTGTAGCGACTCACCGTCCGAGCAAGTGAACTGGCTCGGTCAGGTCGCGTGTCGTCAGAGCAGCGAGGCCCAAGATGGCGCTGGGCCTTCGTCTTCCCCGAGCGACGAGGAGAACCCGCGCGCAGGAAAAGTTTGATGACGTAGCGCATACATCATTTCTGTTTTCGGTGGGCGGGAACCGTTCCTCTTAAAAGGCCCACACAAAGTGGGAAAATAAATCAGTTTTGTTCTGCAACTCATCGACTAGTGTCTTGCTTTCGCATCGCGGTAGCAGCCACTACAAGTCCAGTTTCTTTTTCTTTTGGAAGTTTTTTTTAATTTCTTTCATTTTATTACTTATAATTTTTTTTTACAATTTAGGTTTTTCTTATATAATAAATCTTTTTCTTTCTCTTTTTGATTTTTTTTGTAATATATTCATTAACTAAGAAACCGTGGGGCCTAGAATATATTTTTTATCCTTTATGACTATATATGTCATGATGGTCTTCCCGATCTCTTTGTATTACATGTATAATTACCAATGTTATAGGTATTAATCTGTATTAATTTGAAAGTTAATAAAAAGATTGAAAAAGAAAGATAAGATATCTTTATTAGTCACATGTACATCGTGACAGCAATTATGATAATGACGGCAATTGTGATAGCAAACATAATAAACATAACTAATGATATTGACAGTGACGACGATTATGTTAGTAATTGGGATAACAATATCAGCAGCAGTGATGGCAATAGCAATAATAGAAACAAAAGGTGATATTCATAGTAATAATTCTATTCAAATTATCTGCATTCTTTTAATAGAGGTAGGCCTATGAGTGCTGCAGCACTGGCCCAATCATACATCGTTCCTTTCTCGTATTGAGAAGGAAAACATCTCCATATCTATGCCATCTGGAAAGATAGAAAGAGTTATAGAAAAAAAATTAAAGACCAATCTCCAACTCCTAACAGGTCCAGTACTCAGAGGAGGCACAGACAGGAAATAGGGTTACATTTTTATTCATTCACTCAGTGATGGGAAGCTGTTTCTTGAACGGCTGTCATCTATCTGATCGAGGCACTCCCACTGTATTGCTGGCTAAACAGTTCTATGATTTTGACCCAGCAACCAACATACTTCAAGTATGTTGTATGTGGTATGACTTGAAGAGAAATTTGCAGATGTTGCAGCCGCAACGCACCTACTACCCTTCTTGGTGGAAAAGGTCTTAGATTTGCATCATGCCATTAGAATAACCCAGGTGAACCACTGCAGTAAATTTTGTAAATGGAAATACCAGCCACAATGTGCAGGTGGTGGTGGGAGTGCAGGTGGTGAGAGATTTGTGCCATTAAAATGCCCGAATTGACCTGGATGATGCTGAGCTTATTGAATGCACTCAACCAGGCATAAGTGGACAGCTTTCTTGTGCCTAGTAGATGGTGAAGAGAGATATTCTAGTCAGGGGAATGTAATGAAATTTATATTTGCTGTCTGTTGGAGCGCCAGGCAAGTGTGTGTCCTTAAAAATTATGGGACGAACGTATACATACACATTCGTATTTCAATCTTTTTCAGATGATTATCTGCGGGAAGAGGAAGTGCCCCTGCAATCCTCTACCCTGTCCACACACCCCTGCAATTCTAACTCTCAAAACAAAAGTGAGTTCCTTCAAATCAGGACTACCGACTTTTTGCACTAAAATCTCGTTCTTATCAAGGCTACGTTTGACCTGTAATCCAAATAACTGGAAGTGATACATATTGACATAACGATATCTTTTATATAAAATTGGAGGGGGATGGTGATGGGTTGGGGATGACATGGTAAGCCACTACCCTGCTACTTACATTGATTTACAACGGGCCATGGATCATTGGTCTTCTCAGGTTGAGTTGAGCCATTATACTGTTTGCAAACATGATTAAATTAATGCCTTCAGCAATTAATTTTCATGCGGCTTGGATGGTGATATTTCATTACATTGAGAGCTCACGCCCATGTACTACTATTTTCAGGGTATGATGCGCAGCCTTCTGTCATAAACAAATGACATACTGTTTTCAACTTTGCACACTATTTTCACTTACAGGCCTGCAGATGCATCAAATTTCTATAAACAGAGGAATAATGTTTTAAAAGACCAAGCCCTGCTGTTCTACAAACCATAGGAAGGAAGGAAATCATTGCAATCTCTGGAAACTCCCAGTGATGATTTATGGTAAATGATCAATCTAGGCTTTCAGAAACACCTGGACAAGTCAACTGTGATATTTGGAACAAAAAAACTACAGATGCTGGAAATTTGGTAACAGAAAATTCTAGAAGCAAGCTGCATCAGTAGAGAGAGATACAAAATCATCATTTCAGGTCAAGGACCCTTTATCAGTACTAGAAAAATGAGAAAACAAGCATGTTTGAAGTTGCAGAGAGGAGAAAGGTGGAGAGAATAGTGGGAAGGTCTGTGATGCAACTCTAAGTTGTCAAGGTAACAATTACTTTAAAAACAGACAGTTGGAAAAAGAAACAAATTGAAACTGAAATGCTGCATTTGTGGACAGAGAGGAAAAAAAGGATTAGTTGAATTGTTGAATTCAATATTGTCCCATATTAAGTCCTGAGGGCTGCAAAATGCCCAACCTGAAGATGAGGTGCTATTCCTACAACCTCATGTGCAGATGAACAGCACATTTAACTTCATTTCCAATTATTAAGAACTAGACAATCAATTTTATACCAAGGTGCTGTTCAAATGTTGACATCCATGCAATGATGGCATTTTCCTATGGTTAACTCCACATATGGATAAAATCTAAAAATGTATTACTGTTTCCTTTTATGATAATGGGCCCAAGTATCTACTGCATTTACATTATATCCCTTTGTTTCCAGACACAAATGGCTCAAGCTGAAAGCTCATAGTGGAAGTGAAATACTCCCAACTTGGCTCTCCTTACTGTTGGAGGTGAGGAATGGTGAACATTGGATTTTCTACCACATACCACCAACCTTGTTTCATTATGCTCATCCATATTTTTGCTGATATTTCTGGCTGCCGGACTTTTGCTGTTAGCTTCAAAAATACTCATTTTGAAAGCCCCAAATGCAGGGGTTGTATAGAGGAGCTTTGCCAAGATGCTGCCTGGATTAGAGGACATGTGCTGTAAGGAGAGGTTGGATAAACTTGGGTTGTTTTCCCTGGAGCAGCAGACGCTTTCCCTGGAGCAGATTTCAACCATGGTTGAAATGTCTAATACTAGAGGGCATGTATTTAAGGTGAGAGGTGGGGAAACTTCAAAGGAGATGTGCAGGGCAAGCTTTTTTGTTTACACAGAGAGTGGTGGGTGCCTGGAATGCACTGCCAGGTGTGGTGGTGGAGACAGATACAATAGAGGCATTTAAGAGGCTGTTAGACACATAAATATGCAGAGAATGGAGAGATATGGATCATGTACAAGCAGAGGGATTTTAGTTTAATTTGGCATCATTTTCAGCATAGACGTCGTGGGCCAAAGAGCCTGTTCCTGTGCTGTACTGTTCTATGAAAGCACTGCACACGTGCATTTGTGCTATTAGTATAATGACACTCACATACAGTTTGAATAGGTGTAGCTTCCACCAATGGGAGCAATGTTGTTCAATAAGAACTACTGTACAGAATTCAAAGAGCCCATGAAGTGTGGTTGAGAAGGGTTTAAACTAAATTGGGCAACAGCATAATGTAATATAAAGAAAAAAGGCACACAAGGTGGTGGGGGTGGTATATAGCGGTAGAGAAGGAAAAGTACAGTATTAGATGGGAGCAGACCAAGAGATTATAGGCAGTACAACAATGGGATTAGAAAGCAAGTACAAAAATACACAAAGTGTGGTGAAAAGGTTAGTGATTAGTAAGCAGATATAGCCATGTGCTCTGTACTGTGTGTAGGAAGTAGCCGATAGAGTAGTTAAGAGGAAAACAAACTTGGATTTTCAGCAAGTCTTCCATAAAGTTCCACATAAATGGCCAGTGTATAAAATTAAAGTATGTAGTTTTGAAAGTAATGTATTGAAACAGAGTAGGAATAAATGGGTCTTTCTTGGGATGGGAGGTGTGGGGTACCACAGAGATCAGTGCTTGAACCTCAGCAGTACATAATATCTGTGATTCAGTTGTGGGAACAAAATGCAATAGTTTGAAGCTTGCTGGTGATACTAAATGGATGGGAATATGAATTGTGCAGACTCGTTGGGCTGAAAGGACCTGTTACTGTGCTGTATAAATAAAGTTTTTATACAAAGAGGCTTCATGATGGCTTAGACTGATTGAGAGCATGGACAAAAGCTAGGTGGATAGAGTATAAACAGATAAATATGAAGTTATCCCTTTTGGTAAGAGAAACAAAAAGACATGGTATTATTTAAATGGTGTTAAACTGGGAGTGTTGATGTACAAGGAGACTTAGCTTTCTTGTACACCGGCTACTGAAAGCCAACATGGAGGTTCAACAAACAGTGAAGGTGGCAAATGCAACAGGCCTTTAGAGCAAGAGGATTTGAGTACAACAGCAAGGATATCTTCTCCAATTAGATAGGGCTAGTTAAATGCAGGTTTAAGACTGGCTTGAAGACAAATGATAAACAGCAGGTCCCTGAAATGTGAAGCAATTATTAGAGTTAAGAAGGTTATTTAAGGGTTAAGTGAGTATTAAGGGTTGTCAGAAGTGGTTCCAGAGAGCAGACTTGTTGCTGCCAACACTGTTACCAAAGGTGGGAAAGAAGCAGGAATTTCAGGCAGTCAACCAAGACAAGAGAGGCTCCTCAGGAGGCTGCATAGGCAGAAAAGGGATAAACTGTGGAGATAATTGAAGGTAGGGATTTTAAGTTCAATTCATTAAGCTTTAAGGATGAAAATGATAAGCAGAATGGGAGAAGAAAAAGAGGCAACAGAACCTACAATATAAGCTCTCCACTGGAAAATGCAATGGATCAAGGTACCAAGTGCCAGCAGTCAGCTCTTTTCCAACATAATCAGAAGAGAATAAATCCAAATCTGGAGACTGAAATCCACTAATGGTGCAAAGCTTGCTGTACAATAAGGACTGATAATCTTACAGTATATGGGTTTCACAATCAGTCTGAAATTCCTATGATAACTGGGTGAGAATGGAAAGATTATGATCATTTTAGAACCAGATAGTACAAAGGACAAGGGAGTTCCAAAAATTAAACAATAGCATACTGTTAAATGGAAAAGTGTTTTATTGGCTTAGTTAACAGCCTGTGGCAAACATGGCTGATAGACAGCACTGCAATGAATTATTGCTTGCATTAAAAATTACATCTCTCACAGTGTGCACATGTGCTTCTGATATATAACTTGTATCTATGCTTCCAGTCCAAAACCCTGAAATAAGTGTCCAGCTGATGGTCCTTTGCATTTATAAGACTTTGCAGAGTTGCACAATGTGGAACAGATAATCAGAGAAGTGGAGTGAAATGAAGGAAGCTCTTCACATTAGGCATTGGAAGAGATTGGCCCGTCATTATAAACCAAGCCTAAAATCAATCAAGAATATGTATGCAATGTGTGGCAAAGTATACCACCCACCACCAATGCTGACAGACATGACCTGCCCCAAAAATTCCACAGGCATCTATCGGAAAACAGAGGAGAAAAGACACAAGTGACATCTGTCCAACTCATTCATTTCTCTTTGTTCTTCAGGTAAGAATGTTAAGGGAAAAGTTCAAGGGCAAAGTGACTGCACTGTGGATTCTACTGTACTATTGCACAATATAATTCCAAATCATGAATTCAAATCCCAACACGGCATGTGCCAAAATGGGATTCAATAAATTCATTTTGCACTGGCAAAATATCCAAGATTGTTGCAATAATGTAATTGATTTAGATGTCCTTCAGAGAAGAGCGCCTCCCTGAAGCATAGGAGTCTGAGGGGTAACCTTGGAGAGGTGTAATAAAATATAATAAAATCATGAGGGGCATAGATAAGGTGAATGGTCACAGTCTTTTTCCTAAAGTAGGAGAATCTAAAACTGGAGGCCATAGGCTTTGAAAGGGGAAAATTTTAAAAGGGACCTGGTGAGCAACTTTTTCCACACAGAGGGTAGTGGGTATGTGGAATGAGCTGCCAGTGGAAGTGGTGGAGGATGGTACAGTAACAACATTTAAAAGACACTTGGACAGGATAGGAAAGGTTTAGAGGGATATGGGCCAAATGCAGGCAAATGGGACTAGTTTACATAGGCAACTTGGTCAACATAGATCAGGTGGGCTGAAGGGCCTGTTTCCATGCTGTGATTCCTTTCCAGGATTACACCTATAGCAGGTTTCATTGTACTTCCACACCACTGACTCTTAATATCGGAAGTGATTGAGAAAGCCTGTCAGCTGAAAGTAAATAATTGGGGTTAAAATTGGTAATGATCTTTTTCAGTAAAAGGAAGTCCCCGGGTTATGAATGAGTTCCATTTTTGAGACTGTTCATAACCTGATTTTGTATGTAACTTGGAACAGTGTCCGCGCATGCGCACTTGGGCCAGGGATCGCAGCCGCGCATGCACATTTGAGCCGGGGATCGCAGCCGCACATGGCCCCAGCTGCACGTACACACTTGGCCCGGGGTTCCCCGGCCGCATATGTGCACTTGGCCCGGGGTTGGGCCAAAGAAGGTGTACCGCTGCTGTGGTAGGATCGGGGGCCGGGCCCACTTACGAACCGACTACAAAGGTCGGTTCATAAGTACGGGCATTCGTAAGTCGGGGACTTCCTGTACATATGAACTTCTGGGTTCAGAGACACACCGAATCATCCCAAACCAAGTGACCCAAATCTCTACATCAAGCTATGACAACATTTCCTTCTCTGGTTCAGTTGTAGCCTTTTGCCTGGTCCACATCCACAGCAGCAAAAGCTGAGTGAGCTGGCCTGGCATCTATTCCGTAAACTTGATGCCTTTCTACTTCCTTCCTATAACCCATCAACCCCCTACTCCAATCACTCCAACCATCTGTCGATCCCATTCCATCTCACTCACCACAAGGTCCAGCATAATCCAAACCTTCAAAACATGCCTTTCACAGTCCTTCGGTATTCATAATAATTGCAACACATGGAAAGGCCAGTTGCTAGGTTTTAACCAGAACTTTTCTATGGCATGCATGCAGACAGGGACAAGAGCTGGGATGTCACATTACAGTTGTACATAACATTGGTCAGTACCTTGAAGTACTGTGTGATATTCTGGTTGCCACACTGCAGGAAAGATGTGATTAAACTAGAGAGAGAGTAGAAAAGGTTCACAAGGATGTTGCCTGGATTGGAGGGCTTAAGTCACAAGGAGAAATTTTCCCGTTTTCCCTGGAGTAAAAGAGACTGAGAATTGACATGATAAGAGGTATATAAAATAGTGAGAAGCATAGATAGGGTAGACAGCCAGAATCTGTTTCCCATGGTAGAGGTGTCTAAAACTAGAGGGCAAAGGTTTATGAGAGGGAGGTGGTTTAAAGGCAAGCAAAGAAGTAAAATTTTTCACACAAGGTATGATACATGGTTGGTATCTGGAATGAGCTGCCAGAGGAGGAGGTGGAGACAGGAATAGTAACAATACTTAAGAGGCATCTGAACAAGTGTTTGAATGAGCAAGGCATAGAAGGATACGGAATTAATGCAGACAAGTTAGATCAGTATAGACAGGCACGATGGTTGGCATAGATGTGATGGGCTGAAGGGCCTGTTTCTATGCTGTACAACTCTATGATTCTACATCAATAGTGGAAATAGTAATAGTTATGTTGTACAAAACAACAGAAATGCAGCACAACTGTCATGTAAAGCACCCAAGTGCACAACCTTGTACTATCATTGACCTTGTCCTTTTCCTACCACTCCTTTATGGGGCAGCCTTTCTGAAATCAGAAGTAGAGGTAGGCTGCTCATACCGCTGTTTAATTCTGGCTGCTGTCTTCTAGGTTTTGGAGCCTAAGAAAACTCTGTCATTCACTGTTTCACTCACAATGACGTTGGGGCAGACTTGGCAGTGTGTGGGCCACTGAAGTGGGGGTGGGGGGTGGGGGGTGGTGGGCAGCAGACAATAGGCGAGAAGTGGAAGCACTCTAAAGAGCTCCACATGCACCTCATCATTACAGCAACTTTTTCAGAGTCCTCCTGCCAAGTATTTTGCTGAAAAATTGAGGCGAGGCTGTCATGTATTCTATTGATGTTGCCACTTATAATGTACACTCTTTCAGTGAAGGCATGTGGACATTTACTTGATGCCTGCATTCATCACATCCTTCCTATTGTGTGGTGAACAGGAGTGCATGCAGTATCCCAGCTGAGGTCTGACCAACGTTTTATAAAGCTGGAGTATAACCTCCATACTCTTGTATTCAATGTCCCGACTAATGAAGGCCAGTATCCCAAATGCCTTCTTAACCACACTATCCACCTATACTGACACTTCCAAGGATCTTTTTACTTGCACACAATGGTCCCTCTGCTCTATAATACTCCCAAGGACCTTATCATTCACAGTGTATGTTCTTGCCTCATTAGTACTCCCAAAATGCACCACCTCACGTTTATCTGGATTAAACTCCACCTGCTGTTTCTCAGCCCATTTCAGCAACACACCAATACCACCCTGTAGTTTAAGATTAACCTCCACACATTGGCAACAACTCCAACAATCTTTCTGTCATCTGCAAACCTATTGATCATGCCACCTACATCCACATCATTCACATATATTACAAAAAGCAAGGGTCCCAGCACCATTCCCTGTGGAATACCGCTAGTCACAGGCATCCAATCACAAAGACAGTTCTCCACCATCATCCTCTGTCTCCCATTGTCTCCTGAAAGGGCAAGTGACGAAGTTGGATTAATTAGACGCAGTGACCCTGGATCCGAAGGAAATTTGAATAATTTCACTTCAGTTTGTGAGCATTTAAAAGGGAAAGTGGGTGAACAGAATGTAGTCGATGAATGAGCATTTCAAGAGGGCATCTGCGTGCCATGTATAGGGGTTCTGTGACTTACACAGTGAAAAGGGAACATAATTTAGGGGTTAATGATTTGAGGCAGGGGAATGTGGGTCATGATATATACCAGGGACCTGTGCTGGGACCTCTTATTTTCTACTTATGTTGATGATTTGGACATAGGCAGGAGGAAAAATATATTGCTGCATGTGTATGCTACCAAATTAGGGAGAAAGAGAGATCTTGCAGGAGGCCACAGACAGGCTGCTGGGCAAGGAGTTACATTCCAAAGCAGTGAAATGTAGCACATCTTGGAGAAATAGAAAACGTGCAAAGAAAAATGCCCTAAATGGTGAACTTTTTAACTAAATGGACAAATTGAAAGTATCAGATGTGGAACGTAAACATCTGCATGGCTTCTCATCACCTGCTATAATTCTCATGGATGATTAGCAAATAATCTCCGAAAGGATTAACCGGACTTCAGGGTGGGTACAGAAAACGTGCAAAAAAGTGGCTAATCCAGGGGAAAAAATTCCCTGAACCTTGGAATTCACAATAGCTCAATTCTAATAGTACTTCTGTCACTGCCACAAACTGCATTCCCTAGTTGCCAACTCCATCACTCTCCCTGGTCTTCATGCCACATCATACTTGACTGAAGGAGGAGTAGAAGGAGAAGGAGGAGGAGAATGAGGAGAAGGAGAGATGAAGACCATCACTGGGAAGCATTCATCAGAAAGCTAGTGGGGATACATACTGCAGTCTTGAGGCTTTATAAATGTTGTGAGAGTACCTTCCTCAACCACCCACTTAGGCAGTGCATTCCAAACTCCAACTATCCTCTGGGTGACAACAGCTTCTGCTTGTTTACACTTCTGCTTTGGGGAAAAGCTTCCCACTGTCCAACCTACCCATTTCTCTCATAATTTTATATACTTCCATCAGATCCCCCCTCAGCCTCCTCCCTCCAAGGAAAAAAACTTATCCCGTCCAGTCTGTCCTCATTTCTACAAGAAACTGCAGAGAGTTGTAGATGTAGCCAAGCACATCACGGAAACCAGCCTCCCCTCCATGGACTCTGTCTGCACTTCTCACTGCCTCCGTAAAGCAGCCAACATAATCAAAGACCCACTCACCCCGGACATTCTCTCTTCTCCCCTCTCCCATCGGGCAGAGGATACAAAAGCCTGAAAGCATGGATCACCAGGCTTAAGGACAGCTTCTATCCCATTGTTATAAAACTATTCAACAGTTCCCTAGTACAATAAGATAGACTCTTGACCTCCAACCTACCTCGTTATGACCTTGCACCTTATTATCTGTCTGCACTGCACTTCCTCTGTGGCCGTTACACTTTATTCTGCACTCTGTTATTGTTTTACCCTGTACTACCTCAATGCACTGTAATGAACTGTGTTATAAATGGTATGCAAGACAAGATTTTCACTACACCTCTATAATAAACTAATACCAATACCAATCATAACTGAAATACTCCATTCCTGGCAATATCCTGGTGAGTCTCCTCTGCAACACCTCCAGTGTAATCACATCTGTCCTCGAGTATGGTGACCAGACTACTCTTTATATTATATACTCTGGCCAGTAAAGACCAGTATCCCTTCTTCACCACCTACCTGTGTTGCACCTTCAGGGATCGATGGAAGTACACCAAGGTGCCTCTGTCCCTCAATACCACCTAAGGTCCTACCATTCGTGGTGTATGTCCTACTCTTATTAGACCTTCCAAAATACTTCACCTCACACATCAGGATTAAATTACATCTGCCACTGCTCTACATAACTCACCAGTCTTTCAAACTCATTCTGTAACCTTAAACTATCCTCTTAACTATCAATAACATTACCAATGTTCATGACTTCTGCAAACTTATTAATCATATCTCCAACATTCACATCCAAGTCATTAATGTATATAAGAAACAGTAAGGGTCCCAGTACCAAAATCTGTGATACACCACTGTCACCATCACTCTCTGGCTCCTATTACCAAACTAACTCTGGATCCAAATTATGAACTTGCTTTGGATCTCTGGGCTCTAGTGGCAACATTAGGACAATACTTCATCATAGCACCATGCCCAGTTTCAAGGCATTAACAAAGGGAAACACAACGATGATTATTAATGTAAATATGTTGTTTCAGTTTGAACGTATTACTTGAATTAAAATAATCCAGCACAAATTTGCTTCAACTAAGCAGTAAGTCAATGTGTAGAGTACTAACAGACAAACTAATGCCTTGTACAATTGTACAATGACACAGTGTTATGTACTTAAGATCAATGAAAGGTTAAGAGAGTACAAAGGATTCTCCAGAATCACTGAAAAAATCAGCTAGTAAAATCTTTCTTTTTCATCATAAAAGGGAGATCTTTGCTGTGGCACTGGCAATAATTGTGTGTACTAAATATCCCGAGTGCCCACTGAAGCGAAACATCATCCTTGCTGGTCATTCATCCTTTCCAAGTGTTATGAAGTAACATAACACGAGGCAAGAGTGATTCCTCACTTCACTGAAATCTCAGGATATTCAGTAATGAATTTGGATGGTTAGAGTAGCCTTGGAAGGGCTGAATGGCTCATTCCTGCTCCTACTTTTCTGTTTCTCTAATTGTTTCTTGAACTACCAGATATGGTACTCATTGGCTCCGAAGAGGGCTCAGCAGAAACAGTAATAATTACATGCAATATTCTGAGTGCAGCCTAACCAAAGTCTTATACAACTGCAACATGACTTCCTGAATCTTATACTCTATGCCCCTAGCAACGAAGGTAAGCATGCTATATGCCTTCGGTACCACTCTACATAACTTTCAGTGAGTTATGGACTTGGACCCCAAGATCCCTCTGTACTTAATATGAGATTCACCTGGGTTGAAAGGGATAGTGGCTATGGTGCAATAACATCTTCCCTGTTAGTGGTAGTGCGGAGTGGCTAATTAGTTACCACAGGGTGCATATAGCATAACTCGTATGGGAAAAATGGTGAGAGGGGTTTGGGACAATTGTTGGGCAACGGAATTGTCTCTGATTATACATTGACAGAGAGCCTCCCTTCGTGCAGTGCATGATCCTTGTTGTGATCCTTGCTGTTACTTTTTGTGACTGACCCTGATCTTGCTCCTTTTTCTCCTCAGGATCATCCTCCATTTCATTCTGCTCCTCCTTTTGTTATAGTCCTGAGGACTAAGCTGCTGGCTATGTTGTGCAGGATACAGCGGATAATGACTCCTTGGCTTTTGCGCACCTATGGACTGGTGCAGATCAAGGAATCTCAACTTGAATAGGCTGATAACTACTGTCTGATTATTGAAGCCCACAACACTGGAAAATCTGCTTTGTTAATCAGCTGTTAACAAGCTCAATTTCCAGAGAGGCACTATTCAACACAAAATGACCACAAGCATACTCCGCTCTGGAAATAATGGATTTTCATTCCTGTGGCATTGATGAAACAAATGCTGTGTGATCAAATTTCCAGGCAAATTCCCGCAATGCACTGTAAATGTATCTGTGACTTTGACACTGAAGCTGGTATTTTTTTGTGTACATTAGATGAGAAGAATGAAAGTTTTCTGTTGACATCAGATGAAAATCAAATAACTGCAAATACTGGAAATGTAAAAGAAAAACATAAAATGTCGGAAACACTCAGCAGGTCATGGTGTAAATTTGGAAAGAGAAACAGAGTTAACATTTCTGGTTGAACACCTGGGCATGAAATAGCCTTTGTTTCAGTCTTAGTTGGATAGATTAGCTATGAACGTCATAGCAAACCTATAAACCCCATTACAAACCCACTGACTCCCACAACTGTCTTGATTATACTCCCTCCCATCTTGCCTACTATAAGGAATCAATTCCAGTCTCCCAGTTCCTCCATCTCTGTCATATTTGTTCCAATGATGAGATTTTTCATACAGGTGCCTCTCAGGTGCCTTACTTCTTCCTGAACCATAGCTTTCCCGCAGCCATTCTTGATGGAGCCCTTGATTGCTTCTCATCGATTTCCCACACCACTGCTCTCACTCCTTCTTTTGCTGAACCACAAGTTTAGAGTTTACCTAATCTTTGCCTATCATCAGCCTCTGAACTCAATGAATTTTCCTTCATAATTTTCGCCTCCTTCAACAGGACTCCACCACCAAAATATCTTCACATCCCCTCAACTTTCAGCATTTCAAAGGGACCATTCCCTTTGTTCTTCAATCCCCACCAACTTCTTCCCTTCTACGCTTCCATCTTATGCAAATACAGGGGGTACAACACCTGTCCTTTCAACTCTTCCCGATTATTTTTAGGTGAAGCAGCAATTCACTTGCACTTCTTCCAACCTAATGTACTACACTGAGTGTTCACAATTTATCTTCTCTACACAGGAGAAACCAAATGAAAATTGGATGTTCGCTGAGTACATGTCTTTAGTCCACTGAAACAACTCAGTGTTCCCTAGGGACTGTCATTTTAATTCTCCATCCCAAAGCCACTCCAACCAAACTGACTGTGACCTCCTCCATTGATATAATGAGGCATAACAAAATTCTGAAGAACAGCACCTCATCCTCTGTCTGGGTATGTTGATGCATTCTGGACTCAAACCTGAGTTCCACAACTTTGGGTAACTTGCTTTCTCTGACTATATCAGAACTAGGGTAACCAGAGAGAGAATAGTTTCCCTTAAGGATCAGTGTGGATATCTATGTGTGTGGTGCCAGGTCTTAAATGAATACTTCTTGTCTATATTTACCATGGAAAGGTCATGGAAAATAGGGAATTCAGGGAAGAGAACAGTGATGTCCAGAAACGTATCAACATTATGAAAGAGGAGGTACTGGCGATCTTGAGAAACCTCTTTATCCCTGGGCATAAATCCCCAGAGCCTGAACAAGTGTATCCTTGGACAATGTGGGGAGCAAGGGAAGAAATTGCTGGGGCCCTTGCAAAGAATTAACCATAGGTGAGGTACCAAAAGACTGGAGGGTGAGTAATATTGTGCCTTTATTTCAGAAGGGCTGAAAGGACAAGTCAATGAACTACAGGCCAGTGAGCCTAACATCAGTGGTGGGAAAGTTACTGGAGGTGATTCTGAGACACAGAATCTATCTACATTTTGAAAGGCAAGGACTGATTAGGGATTGTCAGCATGGCTTTGTACGTGAGAAATCATGTCTTATGACTTTGATTTTTTCAAAGATGTGACCTAGAGGATTGATGAGTGCAGGGTGGTAGTTGGTGACTCCGTGGACTTTAGCAAGGCTTTTGACAATGTCCCACATGGTAGGCTGGTCTGGAAGGTTAGATTACATGGGATCAAGAGTGAGCTAGCCAATTGGATACAAAACTGGCTTGATAGAAGGAGTCAGAGGGTGGTAATGGAGGGTTGTTTTTCAGACTGGAGGCCTGCGACTAGTGGTGTGCCGCAGGGATCGGTGCTGGATCCCATACTGTTTGTCATGTATATTAACGATTTGGATGAGAATGTAACAATGATTAGTAAGTTAGCACGTGTCATCAAAAGTGTTGGTATAGTGAACAGTGAAACAGGTTGTCTAAGGTTACAACAGGATCTTGATCAACTGGGAAAGTGGGCAAAGGAATGGCAGGTGGAATTTAACTCACATGTGCGAAGTGAAGCATTTGGGAAGTTAAACCAGGGCAGGACACCTCCCAGGGCAATGAATGGCAGGGCCCTGGGAAGTGTTGTATAACAGAGAGACCCAGGGGTAGAAGACCTTGGGGTGGAAGTATATACTTCCCTGAAAGTGGCAACACAGGTCGACAGGGTGATGAAGAAGGCACATGGCATGCTTGCCTTCTACGGACAGGGCACTGAGCACAAGAGCTGCAATGTCATGTTACAGATGTGCAAGTTGGTGAGACCACACCTAGAATGCTAGCTAGGCCACACTTGGAGTATTGTGTGCAGTTCCAGTCGCCATACTATAGGAAGGATTTGATCAAGCCAGTGAAGATGCAGAAAAGATTCACAACGGGACAGAAGGGCTTGAGTTATAAGGAGAGACTGGATAGGCTGGGACTGTTTTCTCTGGAGCAAAGGGGTAGGCTTATAGAGGTTCACAAAATTACGAGGGGCACAGACAAAGTGCATAGTCACAGTCTTTTTCCCAGGGTAAGGGAATCTAAAGCTTGAGGGCATAGGTTTAAGGTGAGAGGGGAAAGCTTTAAAGGGGTCCTGAGGGGTATGTGGAATGAGCTGCCAGAGGAGGTGGTAGAGGCAGGTACAATTACAATGTTTAAAAGACATTTGCATAGGACAGGTGCATAGATAGGGAAGGTTCAGAGGAATGTTGACCAAAACGCAGGCAAATGGGATTAGTTTAGGAAGGTAGCTTGAACGGCATGGACTAGTTGGGCTGAACAGCCTGCTTCCATGCCATATAACTCCATGAGAACTGGCCACTTTCAAAGTCATTTATCTGCGCTTTTGACACAGTTTTTCTCTTTCCATATCCTCCAGTCCTGTATTTCACTGTTTTCATTCCCCTTTTTTGTATTCTCACTCTCTACCAACCCCCATAACCCACTCACCAGATGACCTCTACAATTTATCCCCACAGCAACCGTGGCATTAGCCCATCACTCTCCCTTTCCTTATCGATCCCTTTCCTACCTTCCCTGTGACCTAAAACCAACTTTTTTCCCTCTCTTTCTCTGTTATGACATAGAGTTTCAATGTGAAATTTTAACTCTATTTCTCTTTCCATAGATGCTGCCTGACCTGCTCAGTGTATTGAGCATCTTGTGTATTTATCTTCAGTTGACATTGTCCCTTTTAATGCTTTTTTGTGGGCATTTGTACAATCAGACAGTTTCTATCCTATTCCAAGAGCCTCCTAATCCACCGTTAAATGTAACCGCTCCTGAATGATAGTGATGAAGCTTTGGGGAGATTTGTGTTATTGCCTGGACTGTGAACACTGTCATTATGCTTTTGCTCTTGGTAAAAACCACGCTGTTTGGGAATCCAGGGCAGAATGATTTATTACAGCATTCCCCTGAAATACATTTTACGATTAGTTACTTAGCAATGTCTGAAAAGTGTGTTTCCTGGTGTTTGCCACCAATTTACAAGGGGTCTGGGAATTATATCAAGGATACAGGCCTTGTGTGTCCTGTAACCCCATCCCAAAAAAGGAACTTCCCTTCCTACCAAATTATACCTTTGACTCATTACGTGCCAATCAAATCGTAATCTGGTCATCTTTTTTTCCCCACTTGTTTTGTTCATATTTGTTGCTCATCTTGGTCCGTGTGGAGTTTGCGTGTTCTCTTTGTGACTGTGTATGTTTTCTCTGAGTGCTCAGGTTTCCTCCCGCCTCCCAAAGATAGAGTCATTAGAGTCATACAGTACAGAAACAGGCCCTTCAGACCACCCTGTCCCTGCTGACCATCAAGTACCGGTAGGCTAATCGGTGACTAAATTTTGCCTAAATTACAGAGAAGAGGTAAATAGAATAAAAGGGGAGTTGAGAGATTAGGTTAAAGGCGAGAGTGAAATAGGGGGCACGCTGTGCATCAATAAGTTAGTAAGTAATGTTTTTCCTGGTCAGAAATTTACAATGGATTATTAATTGGTGTTTAACTAGCATACTTGGGACACCTTTTAAATGCACATTCCCAATGCTAATTCTTGCCCCATAGAAACACAATCTTGAGAGAGCAACAATTCCAAATACAATAAAATTTTGCACTTGTAACTTAAGTCAACCAACGCTGGATTAGTCAAAACAGACAAGGATAATAAATCATTGGGATACATAGTTTGTTAATAAGAACACACCTATGATTTTTCAAATCGATACTCCACATGGTCAATGCCTGCTTCAAAAGCAGAAGCTATTGTTAAATATGTTCAAAACCAAGGTAGAATAAACTACACATCTGTACAGCTTTACACACAAGCTGTCCACCCCCACGGCAGAGATATTCAGGTCACTCTGACCTAAACAAAATATAGATATGAACTGTAGACAGTACAATCCTTGCCTACTTCTTTGGCAAGGATTCCCCACCCCTCACTGATGACCCCTTCTACTGCCTTAAGCCCTCCTCCTCCTCTTGGACACCCTGCTTTGGCCTTCTGCCTGTTCTGGATCTTTACATCTCTAACTGCTGATGAGACATTACCATCTCGACTTCACCACTCCCTTCATCCATTCCAACCTCACCCCCTCTGAACACACTGCTTTCCACTCTCTTCGCACTAATCCCAACCTATCCTCAGACAAGGGCGGTGCTGTTGTTGTCTGGCAGACTGACCTCTACCTTGCCGAGGCCAGACGGCAGCTCTCGGACACCTTCTCAGACTTCCCCTGAACCAGGACCCCACTGAGAAGCATCAGGCCACTGTCTCCCGCACCTTTACTGATCTCATCACCTCCACAGATCTCCTCTCTACAGCCTCCAACCTCATTGTCCTTCAACCCTGCACTGCCCGTTTCTACCACCTACCGAAGATCCACAAACCTAACTGCCCCGGTAGGCCCACTGTTTACGCCTGCTCCTGCACCACTGAACTTGTGCCCTTGTACCTCGACTCCGTTTTGTCCCCTTTGGTTCAGTCACTTCCCACCTACATCTGTGACACTTCGCATGCTCTCCACCACTTCAACAACTTTCAGTTCCCTGGCCCTGACCGCTTCGTTTTCACCATGGACATCAAGTCCCTGTACCCATTCATAACCCATCAGAAACTTAATCTAAAAAAAAGTACAGCATGAACCAAAATGTTTACACAATAGCAATTTCGATCAGGAGAAGATAGTTGGTAGATCTAGCTCACTTTTTCACAGTAATCCACCTGCATTTCTCTAAACTCTGAATCTCATCTGTTTCCAAGAAACTGTATAGATTTTCTTCAGTCATATAATTTCACCACATCGCTGTTCCAGATACTTACCATCCTTTTATCAAAATGTTTCTGCTGTATTTCCCATTGTTTTCTTTGTCCTAATCCCTTATGCTTAATCTCTATTGGTAGCAGAGCTTTTCTAGATCTCACTGTCCAAACCTTTAAACCATTTCATTACAGCTACAAACAGAAAAAGCTCAGGGTAGTCCACCTTTCCTCATTTATGATCCCCTGTAAACTCACATGTGCGTAGAGCAATCTGAAGTTGCACTTCTAACAAAAAAAAGGCAGCTAAATGAAGAACAAAGCCAGGGAGATGGATTTAGGGACTTTCCTTGTAAATATCCCCATTTAAAAGTCATGAATCAAGCATACTTCTGTGATACCATGCTTTCCTGCTTCAAAGGCCATTGAACTTTCATCCTAGAGTTTTGATTCTTGTTGAGCAGCTGACATCCAGTTGTTACAGTATCCCTGTAGATTGGCCCAAATATCCTGATAGCAATCAAAAGAAACTTCTATTTAATATTGGAATTTAATATTGGATAGATACAAAGAAAACCCAATTAATAACTGTAACCTTCCAAAGCCAATGAGGGGAGATGGAACAGGAATGAGAGAGAAGCAGCAGAGGGGAAGTGGTGTCCTGCACAAGGAGCAAGGTAGTGGATTCCAGAAGTCAGGGGTAGGAGGTTGGAAATTGATGTCCCAAAGGTGCCAGCCAGGTCCTGGAGGCAGTGGCAGGCAGAAGGATTACCTCTAATAGCCGGGGAGACTGTAATTGGATTGGTGGGCAAAGAGGGATGTTTCTGTACCACCAAACATGCCTCTCATACCAGAATCAAAGCTGCAGAACATTCGAGGGGAGGCTGGGAGGTGAACGGGGAAAGTTGTCAATACTAATAATGTTGTCCATATCAATGTCAGAAGAAAGGATTAGATTCTGCTTGCAGGTTACCAGGACCCAGAGAGGAGATTAAAGTACAGGACCTCCAAAGTATAATTTCTGGTCTATTATCTGTGGAATTACCCTGGAGTACAGAAATAGGAGGCAATTGTGGCTAAAAAAAATAGCGTATGAGTGACAGTTTCAGTTTCCTGAGCATTGGGATCAGTTCTGGGGAAAGCTTGGTCTTGCATAAACTGGGCACAGAGCATATCAACAGAATTGGGACCAATATCCTTGGATGGAGATTCACTGTTGACTTTGAGGAGAGCTTATTGGGGGAAAGAAGTACACAGCAATTTCAGAGGGGAGGTACAAAATTGGATATCAATCATTAGGTTTTCATAGAGTCATATCGCATGGAAATAGGCCATGCGGCCCACCATTTCCATGTCGACCAGTGGGCACCCATTCGTATTAATCCCAGCTTTCAGCACTTGGCCCAGGGACTTCTATGCCTTGGCAATTCAAGTGCTCATCTAGACACTTTATAAATGCCGACAGCGACTCTGCTTCCATCACTGTCTCAGGTGTTTATTCTGAGTGCTGGCTACTCTGAATGAAAAAGGTTCTCCTCAGATCTCCTCTAAACCTCTTAGCCCTTACTATAAATTAATGTCCTCCAGTTTTATCTAAACAATGAAAGACTCAAAGAGATGTACAGAAATGGGCTCTTCAGCCCACCTTGTCCATTGCCATCCTTACACCAGTCCCATTTGCCCACATTAGGACCATTCCCTTCTATGCCTTGCCTTAAGTGTCTATTTAAGTTCCTCTGAAACATAATGATTGTATCTGATTCCACCACCTTCTCTGGCAGCGCATTCCAGATTCTGTTTAAAAACTTTACCCCTCAGATCCCCTTTAAATCTCTTACCTCTCACCTTAAAATTATGCTCTCTTGTTTTTGATACCCTCACCACTGGGAAAAAGATTTAGACTGTCTATTCTATCTATGATCTCTCAAAATTAAGTGATTCTATCACGTCTGGGAAGAGGAGCTGCCCATTCAAGACTAGCATGGATGCTGATGGAGCAAAATAAAACAATAAAGGAAAACCTCTGACAGATACTGAATAGTCAACACAGCAGATATCATGGTAGTGTGTAGATGATGTAGAGGTGATATTAAAGAAATTAAGAAGCCAGAGGGGGTGCATGAAGAAATATTTGCAGCAAAAATTGAGGAAAAACATAAAATGTTCCATGAATACTTAAGGGGAAAAAAAGAGAACATGATTGACTGGAGGGCTTTATGCACTGGGGTTCGACAAAGTTAGGTTTCAGGCTCTTTGGTTTTCATGACATATTTAAAAAACTGTTTGGATTTAAATAGAGGGTCTACAATTAAGAAGTTTGTCAATGATATTAACTTTGGTAGTGTAGTTGCAGGAAGTAAGTACTAAGCTGCAGAAATTTATCAATGGTCTTGTTAAGTGAATACAAAAGTGGCAAACGGAATTCATTCTGGAGATGCATGAAGTAATATTGTTGTGGGGGGAAGAGGACAAACAAGGAAAAGGGATATCTTTGGAATATATGCTTACAGACCCTTGAAGGTAGCAGGTCAAGTGCAAATGCCAACTTAATTTGTCAGAGAAGATTAAGGAAAATGCAAAGAGATTTTATAAGTATATTAAGGGAAAAGGACTAACTAGAGAGAGAATAGGGCCCCTCAAAGACCAAAGGGGACACCTTTGTGTGGATCCACAGGAGATGAGCAAAGCAATGAATATTTCTCCTCTGTTTTTACTGTGGAGAAAGACATGAAGACTTTGGAACTAGAAAAAGTACATGGGGAGGTCTTGGTGATAGTCTGCATTACAGTAGAGGAGGTGCTGGATGTCATAAAAGGTTTGAAGGTAGACAAATCTCCAGGGCCTGACCAGGTATATCCAAGAACACTGTGGGAGGCTGGAGAAGAAATTGTGGGAGCCCTGGCTGAGATATTTCCATCATTGTTCATCGCGGGTGAGGTACCAGTAGACTGGTGGGTAGCAAATGTTGTGCCTTTATTTAAGATGGGTGGCAAAGAAAAACTTGGGAATTATAGGCCAGTAAGTCTAACATCTGTGGTAGGTAAGTTACTGGAGAGGATTCTGAGGGATAAGATATATGTATATCTGGAAAGACAGGTTGATTAGGGGTAATCAGCATGGCTTTTTGGGCAGGAGATCATATCTTATGAACTTGATTAAGTTTTTTGATGAGGTGACCAAGAAAGTTGATGAGGCAGGGTGGTAGAGATGGTTTATATGGACTTCAGTAAGGTCTTTGATAAGGTTCCACATGGTCAGCTGCTCTGGAAGGTTAGATCACATGGAATCCACGAGCTGGCTAACTGGACACACAATTGGCTCAGTGGTAAAAAGTAGAGGGTGATGGTAGAAGGTTGTTTCTCAGACTGGAGGCCCGTGACTACTGGTGTGCCTCAGGAGTTGGTGCTAGGCCCATTGTTGTGTGTTATCTCTATCAACAATCTGGATGAGAATATACAAGGCATGGTTAGTAAGTTTGAAGATGACACTAAAATAGGTGGTATGGTGGACAATGAAGAAGGTTATCAAAAATTACAGGGGGATCTTGATCAGCCGAGTAAGTGGGCCGAGGAATGACAAATGGAGTTTAATTCAGATATGAGAGGCATTGCATTTTGAAAAGTAAAATCCATGTAGGACTTTCACAGTGAACGGTAGGGCCCTGGGGAGCGTTGTAGAATAGAGGGACCTTGGAGTACAAGTACATTTAGTACAAGTAGGTCAATGTAGGTACAAATAGGTATAAGGTGCTGGGGAGTAGGTATAGAGGAGATGTCAGGGGTAAGTTTTTTACTCAGAGAGTGGTGGGTGCGTGGAAAGGGCTGCCAGCAACAGTGGTGGAGGCGGGTACGATAAGTTCTTTTAAGAGACTGTTGGATAGGTACATGGAGCTGAGTAAAATAGAGGGCTATGGGTAAGCCTAGTAATTTCTAGGGTAGGGACATGTTCAGCACAGCTTTGTGGGCCAAAGGGCCTGAATTGTGCTGTAGGTTTTCTATGTTTCTATGTTTCTACATGGTTCCCTGAAAGTGGAGTCACAGGTAGGCAGGGCGGGGAAGAAGGCTTTTGGCACACTGGCCTTCATAAGTCAGGGCATTGAGTATAAAAGTTGGGAGGTCACAGTGTAGTTGTACAGGACACTGGTGAGGCCACAATTGGAGTACTGTGTTCAGATTCGGTCACCCTACTATAGGAACAATGTTATTAAACTGGAAAGAGTGCAGAAAAGATTTACAAGGATGTTGCCAGAACTTGAAGGACTGAGGTTGGACAGGCTAGGACTTCATTCCTCAGAGCATGGGATACAGAGACGTCACCTTATAAAGGTGTATAAAATCATGAGAGGCATAGATTAGGGTGAATGCACTCAGTCTTTTCCCCAGGGTTGGGAATCAAGGGCATAAGTTTAAAGGTGAGAGGGGAAAGATTTAAGAGGAATATGAGAGGAAACTTTTTTACACGAAGGGTGGTGTCCATGTGGAATGAGCTGCCAGAGGAAGTGTTTGAGGCAGGTACAATAACAACTTTTAAGAGACAGTTGGATGGGTGCATGGATTGGAAAGATAGACGGTTATGGGCCAAGATGAGGCATCTTGGTCAGCATGGACCAGTTGGGCCAAAGGGCCTGTTTCCATGCTGTATGACTCTATGACGCTATGACTAAAATGAATAAAGTGGCTAAGAAAGCATGTGTAACATTTGCCTTTATTGGCCGTGGCATAGAATACAAAAGAACGGAGATGATGCTGGAACAGTTTACAACATTAGTTTGTCCACACGAGAATACCGTGGCTGGTGGTCCTGGTCACTCCACCCAGAAAGAATGCAACAGCACTAGAGATGGTGTAAAGGAGATCCATGAGGGATGCTGCCAGGACTGGAAAATTAGAATTATGAGGAGAGACCATCCAGATTATATTTGTTTCCTTTAGATTAAAAAAAAGAGGGGAGATTTAATTAGAGTATATTGTGCTCAATTCTGGTCGCCTCACCACAGGAAAGATGTGGAAGCCATAGAGAGGGTGCAGAGGAGATTTACAAGGATGCTGCCTGGAATGCGGAGCATGCCTTATGAAAGCAGGTTGAAGGAACTCGGCCCTTTCTCCTTGGATAGACGGAGGATGGGGGGGACCTGATAGAGGTGTATAAGATGATGAGAGGTATTGATAGGGTAGATAGTCAGAGGATTTTCCCCAGGGCTGAATTGGTGGCCACAAGAGGACATAGCTTTAAGGTGCTGGTGAGTAGATATAGAGGAGATGCCAGGGGTAAGTTTTTTACTCAGAGAGTGGTGAGTGCGTGGAATGGGCTGCCAGAAACGGTGGTGGAGGCAGATACGATAGGGTCTTTCAAGAGACTGTTAGATAGGTATATGGAGCTGAGTAAAATAGAGGGCTATGGGTAAGCCTAGTAATTTCTAGGGTAGGGACCTGTTCGGCACAGCTTTGTGGGCCAAAGGGCCTGAATTGTGCTGTAATTGTTCTATGTTCTATAGAAAATTGAAAGCGGCTTGGAAAAGGACAAGTTGCAAAATTGTTAATAACTAGAAGGCATTGACTTGTTAACTGATAAAAGCATTAGAGGGGAAATTCAAAATATATTTCACTCAATGAGAAGCGGATTCTACAACTCACTGACTGAAAGGATGCTGGAGATAGAAAAGCTCTCCACATTTAAAATATACCTAGATGCGCATATGGTGCAGTAAGAATGCATTTAGTTCAAAGTAAATCAACATTAAAAGTGTCAAATGACTGTACTATAAAGGCACTTCTGCAGTGTTCACATACAAAATTTGACCAATGTTCATAGTTTAGCACAGCCTGAGGAACTATGGAGCTTTTTAAGTGAACTTTTGAAACAGTCTGTAAACTGAAGGAAATGCTGAAGGATGTTTCCTTCTCTGAACTCCAATCCACAAGACTCACAAATCCACAAAGTAGCAGCAATCTTGGTTCCACCAACTCTGGAATTCATACCCAAAAGCCTTTGGAAAAATGAACATTCAAATCACTGTTGAAGTGAAACCCATTCATCAGCCCTTCAAAATACTGATAAACCCAGAACTTTTCCCATCAAAATACCTTTGGATGATGATTGTCAAGCATAAACAGAATGACATTTTCTTCACAGCAAAGGATTGGTTCAGTAAATTGACAATTCATGATAAGCTACAACAAACAGACTAGCTTCACCTGACGTCTAAATTACCTGTAGCTGTGCGATCCGTTGAATATGAAGATGACACATAGACAAGATAACAAAGTTCAAGCTTAATATTGCATGCTCATGGCAAGGTGGTCTGGAGACTTCACAAGTAAAATTTGCAGCTTGCAATAAGGAATGTAAACAAAAGTGGAGAAGCCGTGGAGGTAACTGAATGTGACCAGCAGAGTTTGGCCATTAAGTACAGGTTCTCAGCTACAAAAACACTGTAGTCATGAAAGGATCTACTGGTCTGTCACCAGAAAATGTGTATCACTGGATTGTCAGCAGGTTGACCACCAATACGACAATCCGTATGAGGGGATAAGGTCAAAAGAGAAGATATCAGAGATTATAGTGTCAGGCATTAATAATTATAACATATTTATAACATAATTATAACATTCATTAACATATTATAATCCCTCAACTCAGCTCATCACAGAATAAGAAATTCTGTTTGTCATCATTCATGAAATCCACAGGGCAGACTCAGATTCAGCTGATGAGAATTCAATCCCTACCTTTTATAAACATGGGTAGGCTAATAGAGGTACTTGATCAACATTGGAGAGCCATCAACTGGAGGACTATGGATTAAGAGCTGGGAAATGGGAATAACCTAAAATCCATTTATTGTGAGCATGGACATTTTAGGTCAAGTGGACTCCTTCTCTACAAATTCTCATCATTCTGTAATATTCAAGGATACTAGAGTGACTAGGATATTGAAGAGTATGAGCAGGGTAGTGATTAGACATAGGATATTAAAGGATTCAGGGAATGAGTTGCGAGTCACAACAGAGTGGGTGGGAAATTAAAGCAAGCAGACATTTTCTGCCCCAGTACATTTTAAAATGATGTAGGGGCTAAAGAAAAGCAGTGGGATTATCAACTGCCCCCATTTGGCACCGTCCAGACCTTTGAAAATCCAGTTCAGGAGCCAGGTTGAAGGACTGGGAAAGAAT